>NC_136477.1:9422768-10622768 GCF_902686455.1 Sciurus vulgaris
CCATATAGGAGATGACTTCATTGTGAGTTTGAATGTTGACAATTATGTTTGGGACAGTGGTGGAGATGAAACCAATGTCAACCAAGGACATGTAGGAGAGAAATAAATACATTGGGTTTGGAGGTGGGAGTCAGAGCTGACAGCCAGGATGATGAGCAGGTTCCCAAGCACTGTGACCAGGTACATGGACAGGAACAGTCCGAGAAGGATGGGCTGCAGTTCTGGATCCTCTGAGAGGCTCATGAGATGGAATTCAGAAACACGTGTTAGATTTTGTGCTTCTATGTTGCCTGGACAGCTTCTGAAAACCAACAGGATGTTAAACAAAATGCATAAAACAACCACCCTTCATTCTGGAAACATTTAAGTTCAAGTTTGCACAAGGAAGGTGCTCACACTTTAGGTCCACACATCTTCAACAATAATGCTCAGTAGTCAAGCAGCCAGTCTCCACACACTCTTTCAATATTACTTTCTCCCTCATTCACTCTCTTTCCATACTCACTTTACGGACATTGAGCTGAACAATGTTAGAAGTCTAGGAAGCAGAGGAGAGAAGAAGTTCCTGATCACAATGAAATATAGCTTAGAGTTTAAGGGGGATATGGGGAATAAGTAAAGGACTTCCTATAAGAGAAATTAAGAAGCAGTTTGTATACACCTCATTTAGCTCTAAGGTCTTTGGACAAAGTCCTTTGACAGGATGTTTAAGACCAGATAAGAACTGCTTCTCCTTACAACCAGATCAAGGGTGAGGATTCATAACCAGAACACAGTATGTGCCCATTTTCTTCTTTGAATCTTCTCATTTACCTTTTGTGGATTTAACTTTTCTCTTTAAAAGTTATGTAAACTAAAAATATAATTTTATAATTAACTTTATTTATAATAAGCATAGTTATGTTACATAAAAATAAGAACTTCAAATTTAGATAAGATTGAGTCAGTAGCAAAACAATCAATGGTAGCACTGACCACAAATGGGGCAGTAGTGTGTGCTTGTGCCTGTCGATGGTTTTTAAAATCATAGACAGTAAGACTCTCCTTTGAAACAGTTGAATTTTATGCAGGTTTATTGTATCCACCCATATATATATCAGCAAAATGTCCTCTTACATAAAATGCCTCTTCACTTGTTTCATTTTCTTGACTCTGTACTCCATCTGGCCTGATCAAACTAGGTCATGGTTTCTTGATCTCAACTCGTCAATTCAATTTTTATGATCTAAGCACCAGGAAAGCCCCAAACCTCTGGTTTAATTTCAGTGCTTTTTTCTTCTTCACGGAATTTCTGGTGAGTTGTTACTCACACATTGATTTCAATTCTCTGATTTAGGCTACAAAGTACACTTGGGTTCATTACTTCTCATTTCTCGCTGTAATTGAATTGGGTACTGTACAAATCAGAGTATGTTAAGTAATAATGTAACAACTCTTGGAAACTTCATTTGTAGAATGAGGGTAGTAATTGTCTACCTCCTATGGTTGTCATCAGGAAAATTTTCTTACAAACCTCTCATGTTGCCTATCTTGTACTTCTCTCCCATTATTAAGTCTACCTGTCCATATTTTAGAATATCCATGCACAGTGATGTCAGAACAACACCAATTGTACCAGAATATCCACATGCAAAGTTCACAGCAGTCTTTTCTTACATCAGACTTGCAATCCAATGTCTAATAATATCCTGGCAGGTAGGACATGCTCCATGAATATTACCTACTCTTATTGTCCATAATACCCATTACCTATATAGAAATATAGAAATATATGACTGTTATAACACTGAGTCAGGACTAACATTGGACAGACATCTGCATCATTATGTAAGTCATTTGAGTCTCATATCTCTGCCTGATTCCTTTTTCCTGCAAGCCTGTCTCGCAGACACACCTACTGTCATGAAGTAGGGAGGTATCATTTTCTGTTGGTGTTTTCATGTCAGAATTATCTACCATACAGTTTTCCTTTACAAATTTGCCTTTAAAGTACCTAAAGTACTCATCTAAGTATTCTGCAAAAACAATACCTATTGCCCATTAAATATATAAGTTTACGTTAACCTGACGTGTTAATTCCTTTGTGAAGTATATTCTTCTTCTTCCAAGTCTTTCTATGATGCAAAGTGTTACCTGAAGAAAGGACATCATCATTTAATTGGATAGTTTATTAATATGGAAATCATTTCAAAACCCTTCTGCCAATCTCCATGTCACTCAAAAAAGAATGTTGCATAATATGTCGGTCCTTCCTAGGGGGTTTATTTCCAATTTAAAAAAAAATGCATGTTCAAATTTGAAATTAGTGACCGACATTTATGTCCCTACAAAAACAGTCAAATCAGAATCATCAGGGTACCCTCTCAGTCCTAATACATATTATGAAAATGAAGCATTGCCCTAAAAATAATATTTTGTCCTTGATGAATCCTGAAGAAATTTCATCTTGTGAAGGAAATACTATTTTCTTTTGGTGCCAGCACAAGAGACGATGTCCTGGGCCGGAGTCAGGAAGGCCACATTTCACACCCACATCATACCTGCCAGGGTGAGCACAGTGTGAATCTCTCCTCCTCTCCCTGCTCACTGCTAAATGGAAACAGAAAATAACACCATCTCCACAGCATGCGCAGCATCAAAGGGAAATATGGAACTCAATAAATATGTGGTCACTGTGATTTTAATAAACAAACTGCATGATTAGGTAACTATCAGCATTATGGAGGAAAGCCATGGTCAAGGGCAGCAGAGGCTGGAGTGAAGTACAGCTCTGACTGTGCCTCAGTGGAAGGTACAGGGTTCAGTGCCTCTTCAGCTCTGCCTTGTTGCCTTTCCTCAAACCCATGAAAATCTCTGCCACGATTTCTGAAAATATGTGTATTGTGGATGATATTAAATAAAATTAAAGGGTCCCTATGTCCAAATCGTGGACACAGAAAGACACTTTTAATTTGTCTCTATTCCCATGGACACTGCTGGAAGGAAGGAATGTACAGACAGGAGGCCACAAGTCTGTTAAACCAAACACATTTTTGCCGATTAGGAAAGAAGGATGGATGGTTCAATGCTCATCAGACTTGCCCTGGTTTCTTCCCTGGGCCAGGCAGAACACAGACCCCAGGGAGTAAGAAATAGAAGAAAAGGATACATTCTTTCCAAACACACAGCACATGTATCTGTTAGGGCAAAATAAAACTGTCCATCCAAACAAAGGAAGGAAAATGGTCGCTTGGAGTCACTGGACATATTAGTTGAGTAGCATGACCTAGTCATGATTAACAGTAACAATAATATCCAGATTTTATTTTGCATGATTTTATTGATATACCCCATATTATTCTAATAATTGATCAAAGTATTTATCCTTTCTCACTGCAGTTATATCAACTAGAAGTCATTCAGATGACAAGGCTGAATCTAGACACCAGTGAAACCAGGGACGGCTTTACAGAGATCGTAACTGGGACTGAGAGACTCTGAAACAGTCCAAGTAAATATTTTTATTCTTTCCCACCTTTCAGTACCAGTCCAGAGACTTTAACAATGGGTAAATCTCAGATACATTTCAAAAATCTTTCCAGTTTCATGAGTGGGAATGAAATCAAACCTGACCTCAGGTGTACTGTGAGATTGAGAGGGTCATTTTCAAGCATGGAAGAGCATGTGGTGAGGTCCAGGAGGACTTGGGGAGCTCAAGAGGGTGATCTGTGCTAAATGAGCCTCTCCTGCTGAGACCTCTCCTGTGTCCTGAGGCTGTTCTTCCATATGCATGCACAGGCACCCCCACTGCTCTGCCCTGTGGTCAGCAAGAACCCCACAAGGAACAGAACCCTGGGCAAGGCTCTCTTTCTTCAGTGACAAGGAAGAGGAATGGCTGTTGGGTTCCTGATGGGATGGACAGCCTGCCAGGATTCTCATCTGATGCCCTGGGTCCATAGTCAGACAGCCCAATGCAAACAAGGCTTAACTCCTATCCAACAAATGAATACAAGTTACAGAAGTATAATGCACTTTTCATTTTCTGTAATATAATTATATTATGACACCTATAACTAAAGTGAGATGGTGCACATGAAATGACATCGAACACATTGCTCAGCACCTGAGCCTGGGAAGCCCTGCACATTAGTTCATGGTGCCCCGGCTTCTGTCACCCTCCTCCTCATCCTTATCACCAATGTACATCCCACAGCTTAGGAAGCACTTCTGAAGGACCATTTTGTGCTGTTGTGGGTGAGATTTCTGTATGAATTAGAACCAGTGTGGGTGGAGAGCACATTGTGAATAAGATTTCTGAGCTCCCCACCTGATATAGAATCTGAACCCCACAACCCCAAGGTTGAACCTGCAGGCTGGTGTCCTCCCATCTGGCTACTCTGTGGTGTTTGTCCTCTTGCTGAGGTAACACTACTTCCAACAAACCTTCCCAAATCCATGTCCCCTCCACACTTACAGGGTTCCACTGCTTCTCTGCTGGGTCATGACCAAGAGGTGCTGATCCCAAGACCCTAATAAGTGTGGAGCCCAGTGAAGTCTCGGCTGTGTCCACAGGACAAGATTGTGTCTTCAAGAGCTTCCTGATGCAGACACACTGAGGAGGAGACACCACCTTGCAGCTTATTGGACAAGAACAATCAACTGAAGGGCAGCAGGCACAGGATCAATGTGAACTATTATATGATCTTGGAAGATCAATACACAGAGCTGGTAATTAGACTAATTGGTCCATGAAATACAAATCTCCAAGGATTTCCTATCATTAATGGGGAAGACAAAAGAAAATAAATTTCCACATAAGTTTATGGCCCTAAATCTAATTAGGAAGAAACTTACATATTCTATTTTTATTCTTTATTTCTGCATTTCTTAAAGAGACATCATGATTAAGGTTCATTTTATTGGGGAAAATATAAATACAAAAAAATTACCATTTGAACCACATTAACTACACACTTCAGGGACATTAATTTCATTCTCATTGTTGTGCCACGGTCACCATCATCCAAATCCAGATATTTTCATCTTATAAAATTTAAATTTTGTGCCCATGTGAAAAAACTCACCATCCCAGCTGTAGGGAACATTCCTCAAGCTTATCTGACAGCAGTCACTGACACCATGGTCTAAGTAAGCCAACAGTCTGGACAGAGAAACTGAGGTAATGGTAAAGACTCGCCATGGACTGAAGGTCTTTGCAGCTGCTAAGGCTGAGTTAGGAGCTGAGAGGAGGCCTTGCTCTGTCAAGCATCCCAGAAAGCTGTGATGTGAGCTCGCCCGTGCTGCCTTGCCTCACGCTGTGTGCAGGGGCTTACCGTCCCCCCAATCCTTTGTCTCAGACCTGTTGTTGGGTAGAATTATTTAGGCATACTTGGATTTTTTACACTACCTCGACGTAGTTCACCGATAGGCTGACTCTGTTATGCTTTAACAAGCATGTTAACCTGATTGGATAATGTGCCTATATATGTCCTGTGCAATCCTAAGTAAAATTAGATCTGTGCCTTCAGAGCCCAATCTTTGATATCTGAGTGCACTAGGTAGGCATCGTCCTCACCCTCAGCAAACCCCCATCTCCGAACAACTACACCCAGCAACCTCCACTCTACTGTGAATCATGGTGTGGAGAGAGTCTTCCAAATAAAAAGCTCGTGCTCAGGGAGGGGCATTTCCATGACTAGATCTAATTCTGTTGTATTTTCCACCCTGCATTCCCCTTGGGTGCCGCAGTTCCTGAGAATGGCATGTTCTGCTAGCAGCCTCCTCAATGGCAGCCTCTTGATTCTGTTCCTCTGGTGGAAGTGAAGGATTCTGCATACAGGTGGACACTGCACACACCACAGAAGTCGGCACACCTTTTCTAGATGAAAACGGCACACTTGAACCAAGGTACACTCCAAAGATGCTAGAATTTGTCCCATTCTTATACACTCAATGCACGTTTATAGGGAACATCATTTTCTGTTTAATTTGTATCCAACACAACTGTATCAGTAGAATCCACCTCAGATGACAATGCTAGTTCTCAATGACACTCACAACCTGCTCTATGTTAAAGAAATGGTAAGTAAAGCCAGTCAGCACTGAAATTAAACTGTGAATCTCTTGGTCTAACGCATGACTACTTTTAATTCTTTCCCAATGTTAGGAACACTGTGTGCAGAGGTCCAGAATCCTCAACTGCAGGCACATCTCAGGTACGCTGGGAACTCTCCAGTTTCCTGAGTCATAATGATCCAGGCCTGGCTCCAGTTCTCCTTTTCAGGTTGAGTGGACTTATTGTAAGAATTCAGGAGATGTGGGCAGCTCCAGGGATATGGTGGGGGGTGTCCACCTATTGTCCCCTACTGTTTCTTTGATCTTTTCCTCTCCTCTGAGCCATGGTGCAGCAGGCAACATGCATGTGGTATTCTGTGATCAATCAGATATCCCAGGACTAACATGCACAGGGAATGAGGGGTCCCATCCTAGACTGAGAGGAAAGTGAAAGTGCAGCTGGTGTGAAGGAGGCAGCTGCCCCCCTGCCCTGTCCATGCACCCTGTGTCTCACATCCACAGAGCAAGTCAAACGTGGCTGCAGTTACTCTACCTAACAACCTAGAGAGAGCTACACACAAAAAACTGTGCCCATATTTATACAATAAAATGATGTGCCATGCAGACCTCGTAGAAAGCCTTGCAGATGAATTCAAATAATCCGCATGGAACACTGGTCAACACCCAGCACTCAGAATCTCCCATTAACAATTCATGATGTTACTGATGGTTACTCTCCTCATCCTCAGCATCACCTTCATAAACCCTTTGTAATGCTTAGGACAAGTGAAAAAGGGGTATTTACTCCCTTTGTGGAGGACACTCTGTGGGAAATAGAATTATTTTGGCAGGAAAAGAAAAGTTTTGTTTGTGATTTTAGTTATCATCCCCACAACCAAAATTCTGCAGATTATCAGTCTCCTGTGTGGCTACCCAAACATCATGTTCTTCCTGAGGAGGAGGAGACAATGCATAGGACATTCCCTCCTCCAATCTTCTTCTCCCACAGAATTTACTGGTTTGAACTGTGTATCTGGTAGGTCATTACGCAGGACAGCAGACCCAACACACCTCTCTAGTGCAATGGTAACCTTCAGGATGATCATCCATGCAGTCTGAGAGAGTAGGTCCTTAATGAAAATGGTCATGGAAGAAGGAGACACAGGTATGGAACCCACTGAACTGGGAAACTTCGAGGGGAAGGGCTAGAAGCAGAGGCTGAACATTTATGTGACCTTGGAGGCTCATGTCTCAGAAAACATATTCAGTCAGATTTTTCCAGGTTATCACAAAATCTAAGGACTTCATATCAATGATGGTAGAAGAGGAGAAAACAAATGTGAAAAATGTTTTCAGCTCCTCCACTACTGACAAAGAAGTGCATATGTACTAGTCATTAATTTCTTTTCAGTTTCATTTGTTTTTTATTTCCATTTCTATTAGGAAGAAATCAAAATTTCAATAAAATTAATAATTTTCACCTGTGTCAAGTACACAGTTCAGAGGCATGTGTTATATTAATATTGTTGTGAAAATATCATCAGTATCCATCTCCAGAACTTTTTTTTAATTTTATTTTTTCAACATGAATACTTTTTTCATTAAAAAGTGCTCCAAGATTCCTCAGGAAACTTTGAAAGAAACCGCTATTTGACCCAATTATCCCAAAGAACTGAAAAATTAGCATGCTATAGTGATAGTGCCACATGAATGTTTACAGCAACTCAATTCACAATAGGTAAAATATGGAACCAGTCTAGGTGCCTTTCAACAGATGAATGGATTTTAAAAATGTGATATATATATATATGTGTGTGTGTGTGTGTGTGTGTGTGTGTGTGTGTGTGTAATATGTATGAATGGAATATTACTCAGACATAAAAAGAAGTGAAACTATGGCATTTGCTGGTAAATGAATGGAACTGGAGGATATCATGCCAAGTGAAATAAGACAATCCCAAAGAACCGAAGGTTGAATGTTCTCTCTGATATGTGATGCTAACACACAATATTGGGAGGTGGAGGGAAATATAGAAGTACTTTAGGTTAGACAAAGGGGAATTAATGGAAAGGAGGGAGAATGAGAGTAGGAAAGTTAGTAGAATGAATCAGACTTTCCTGTGTTCTTATATGAATACACAACCAATGGGATTCCACATCATGTACATCCAGAAGAAAGGTAAGTTGTCCTCTATGTAAGTATAATATGTCAACACACATTCTACTGTCATATGTTACAAAATAAAAAATAATTTAAAAACATTAAAAATAAAAAAAAAAAACACTCCATGCCTCCCTCTACAACACTGGCCACCACCATTTACTATGAACCATCATGAGAAATCAAAGCCATGAAACTACAAAGAGTATCACCACAGAGGTGAGACTCATGGGACTAAATGTTTAGTGCTGCTGCATTTTCCACCACACATTGCAACTGGACAACACAGGGGCTGATATTAGATGTCCTGCTGTCTAATCTAAATATGCCTATTCTTTAGGCTGTAGATGAAGGGGTTCAGCATGCGGGTGACCACAGTGTACATCACTGAGGTCAAACTACCTTTTCTGGGAGAATGAGATACCACCGATCCAAGGTACAATCCAAAGATTGTTTCATAAAATAGACAACTGCCAGGTGAGACCCACAGGTGGAAAAGATTTCGTACTTCCCACCTGATGACTGGATTCTCAGAATGGAGGAAACAATTTTATAGTAAGGAAAAAGAATTCCTGAGATGGGGAATAAACCATAAAAGGCACCAATAACATACTTGACAATGTTATTAGAGAAAGTATCAGAACAGGTAAGATTAAGGAGCTCAGAAGGGTCACAAAAGAAACTAGAAATTTTTGAATCTTTGAAGTATGTGAATTGTAAGACAACCAAATTGTGTAGCTGGGAATCAAAAAGGCTAACCAAAATAGAAACCAAAACAAAAAAAGCCACAGAGCCAAGGACTCATAATGATTGGATAATGCAGGAGGTGACAGATGGCCACAAACTGGTCATAGGCCTTCAGAGAAGCAGATCATCCAGCAGATCATCATTCAAATATGATGAAAACAGATACCTGTGTCGGGCAGCCCTCAGAGGAGATGACTCTGCTGTGAGTTTGGATGTCCACAATCATCTTCGGGATCATGGTAGAGATTGCACAGATGTCAGGACAGGTTGCAGAGGAAGAAGTACATGGGGGTGTGGAGGTGGGAGTCAGAGCTGACACCCAGGATGATGAGCAGGTTCCCAAGCACAAGCACTGTGACCAGGTGCATGCACATAAAGAGTCCACAGAGAATGGACTGTAGGTCCAGATCTTCTGAGAGACCAAGAAGATTCACCATCATGTAAAATTCACAATCCACATCATTGAGATTTTGCATATTTGTTTTTCCCGACTGGCTACTAAACTGTGATGTTTGCATTCATGATAAGAAAATTAATACTTCCCATAGTCCTTCCAAGATCCTAGTGCTTCCTCTCTACTACTAGATTACACTGTTTCTCTGCAGGGCCATGAATTGCAGATCCCAAGACCCAAACATACCTGGTGTCCAATAAATGCTCAGGCCCCATTGGCAGGATTCATGTGAAGATCATGTCAGAAAGAAGCTTCCTGATGCAGATGACCATAGGAGGAGACCTATCAATGTTGCTCAAAGGACAGAAGCCATTAAACTGAAGGACTGACTGATTATTAACATTATATGATCTTGGAAGCTCAATGCACAGAGGTCATAATTAGTCACATTGTCCCATTGTCCCATGTTATCCTTATCTCTAAAAATCCCTAGCATTAATGGAGTAAGAAGAAAAAAATGAATGTACATAAGAGGATCTTAATTCTACTTAGGAGGAAGTTCATGTGTACTCCTCACTTCTTCCATTTCTATATGCTTTAAAGATTCATCTACTTTAAAAGTCCATTTTTATTGTGGTAATGTAACAAAAAATTACCATTTTAACTATAGTAAGCACCCAACTCAGTAACATTAATTCCATTTATGTAATTATGATCATGTGTCTTCAGAAATGTTCCAGCTCTCAAAACTTAAACTTGTACCCTTGTCAAAAACTCTCCATTCATCTCATACTAAAACCCTGAGGACCACTATTCTACTGTGAAACATGATGAAGAATTAAAGCCAATGAAATGATAAAGAGTGTGCTCAAGGAGGCAGCATATCCATGACTAGATGTCGATTCTGCTGCATTTTCCAGCCTGCTTTCCTATGGTGTGCCTCGGGTCCTGAGATTGGACTGTTCCACTATGAAGACTCCTCTGAGGTGTTTAAATGTCCCTGTTCCTCAACTGTAGTAGAAGAGATTCAGCACAGTGGTGCCCACAGCGCACATCACTTAGACTCCAACAAGCTTTCTGAGAGGTGTGGTACAGATGAACCGAGTACCCTGAAGTGCTGCAGATGCAGGGATGCTACAAGTTCACAGGGCAGAGATTCTGTTGCTGAACTAAACTAAACTTACACCTTGCCCCACACACAAATTAACACTTAAACTTGAGCTATGCTTTAATACAGAGATTAGACAGGAAGAGCCTCAAAGTAAACTAATATCAGGAATTTAGTGAGTGGATATTCTTGCCAAAATTTTCCATGGTATTATAGATTGATGGATCTATAAACAGTTTTTGTAGAAACTTACCAAAATGTGTCTAAAAAGCATAAGGTACAAAACCTATGCCCTTACAATTCATTACATTGCATAAACTTGTGAACTTAACTTTGTCTTTGAAGACATGATACTTGAAATGCTTTAACTGATGCACAGTATTTATTGTAAAGGAGGGACATCATTTGATATGTTAGTTTATTATTATAGCAAACCTTTAAAAATTCTTGCCCCCCCATACAATTTCCATATAATATGCAGATGGAAGATACTTGTTTGACTTTAAAAAATTGATTCATATTCAATTTTATTATTAAAAAACCAACATTTGTTATCCAACCATTATCAACTATATCAACTATATCCTTTTATTCTGAAGTTTCACTATTGAAATAGCTCAGTAGTCTGTTTAGAAATACTGTTCCCATGATAAATCAGCGAGAGAATTCATCAAGTTTTATGAATAATATTTCTGCTCAGACCCAGTAGGAGGGAAATTGGCCTGAAATGGGGTGAGGAAAATAACATTTTATTCCCATATCATTGATTTGCTACTATGTGCATAATACGTGGAAAATTCTTCACTTCTCTGTGCTCATACTGTTCGATGGAAATGAGGATAACACCCATCTCCATCTGAAGTATCTACTCAAATGCATATTGTGTTGGGAGTATTACCTATATTTAACTCTAGTAAAAGAGAAAATGCCCTGCAATAGGAGTTGATAAGTACACATTCTTGGCCTGTACATACATAGAATGGGTGTAAATCTTCCACCTCTCTGTGCTCATGCTACTTGATGGAAACAGGCAGAAGAATACTCATCACCACACCATGGATAGTTCCTAAGTCCCGTGTGCATCCTAATAAAGAGTTGATTGTGGTGAGATTTTTTTCCTAGAAATCACAAAGAAAACAGTCTGTTCTCTGGCTACCTACCCTCTATCTACAGGTAAATAGAATTGTCAAAGGATGCACTGGAGTGATGGAATAATGTGGAAGTCTAAAACGTGTCTCAGCCAAGAAATGAGGTTTTCCTGTCACTCTCATTAGTACCTAGTTTGCTTTTCTTATGCCTGTGAAAATCTCTGTCATTTCTTTAAAACTAAATGAACACTTTAGATGCTGTGAAGTGTAAGTATAGGGCCTGTGGGTCTGTGACAAAGGCAAAAATAGCAAGTTATTAAATCTTGTCTCCTCTTCTATGCCCCTTCCCAAGAAAGTTGAAAGTATAGCAGGAAAGCCCCATGTGTGCTGACCACACAGAGATTATGGCCAGGATCTGTGAACAAAGGAAGGTTCTAGTCAATGTTTAACATTTGTTTTGTTTTATTTTGTTTTTATGTCCTTTGGGTCAAATATGGTAAAGTCTCTGGGGAGTCAGAAGTAAGACAATCTTCTCCAAATTCGCAGCACATACCTACGTAAGAACAAAATTAAAATACAACATTACAGGAAAAGGATGACAGTAACTTCAGGTCAAAAGACATTTTATTTGAAAGATATGAATATTAACCTTGCCATATTGATAATAACCAGCTCACTTATATTTCCCGTTTTATGCTTTCATCACATATTAATCACATAGGGAACACCCATTTTCTCTTTGATCCGCATTTAAAACAACTGTATAGACTAGAAATCTACTTGAAGGATATTGGTACCAAATCTGCTATTTTGCTGCTGCCCATATTGTGCCCCCCCCTCCACAACACCATTTTACAACTCAGATCATCAGTCCACGAACATCCTAGCCAGCCATCGGTCCACTCCTCAGCCTGCGAATATTCCCATCAGTCATTGGTCCAGATTGTTGGCCCACAAACCTCCTTGTGGTCATTGGTCTGTTGTTATTAGCTGGAGAAATTCCACTACTTAAGCATAACACCCCCGCTGTGCTGTTTCTCTCTCTCTCACTCATTCTTACTCTCGCTCTCTCACTCTCTCTCTCTCTCTCTCTCTCTCTCTCTCTCTCTCTCTCTCTCTCACACACACACACACACACACACACACACACACACACACACACACACACTTTTTCTCTCTCTCTCTCACCCTGCAGGCAGACACTCTGCCTGTCTGCCTAATGAAATCTCCTGTGTGAGTTCCCACTTCTGGAGTGGTTTCTGGGTGCTTTCAAATGACAATGTTGATTTTCAGAGATACCAACAACCTGCCCTGTGTTCAAGAAATACTAAGTTGGAGCCAAGAGCGGTCAAAATGAAATTGTCAATCTCTGGGTCTGATGCACTAATTTTTTTCATTATTTTCCAACCTTAAGAATATTTTAAGCATAATCTAGAGGTGTGTACTGCAGGCATATCTCAAGTACATTAATAAGCCTTTCCAGTTTCCTGAGTAGTAATGAAATGGAGATGTGACGTCAGGTCTCCTTTTCACATTGAGTACACTGTTTATAAGAAAGTGGGAGGATGTGGATGGACAGCTCCAAGGACATGCTGGAGTGGGGAGGGAGGAGGTCTGTGTGGGATTACTGTGCGTCTTCTTTGTCTTAGATCTCAGTCATCTCAGCCATTCCACCTGAATTTGTGCAGCAGATATCACACATTGTTGTATCCCTCGATCTACCAGAAATTCCAAAAGGGAAGTCATGGTAAATAAGAATCCCATCCTGAAGCACAGGAAATAGGAACACAATGTTGGCTTGTGGGGGGCACAACCTGCCAGCATGGATTGGCCCAGACAGCCTGTGCCTCAAATCCACAGTTGTCAGACATGACTTAAGTTATTCTGCCTACCTGAACACCTAGCACAGGTTACATAAACAGCTGTGCTCTTTTTGTTTTTGTAAAAATAACATGGCACTTAAACCTGGGGAAAGACTTTGCAGATAAAGTCAAACAATCTACGTGGATCACACAGCTCAGCACCTGGCCCTCAAAATCCTCCAATAAAGGTTGATGATGCTATGGATACTTTCCTCATCTTCATTACCACCTTCACACACCTTCTGGAGGGCTTAGGACACAGTTGAAAGGGATGTGTTTTTTGTTTTTTGTTTTTGTAATGGTGGATGATAGTCTATGGAAAGGCAGAATATTGTGGGAGGAAAAATTTGACAAAATCACAAATAAAATCTCAGAGTACCCATAATTAAAATTCTTCACATCATTCTTTTTAAAATATTTTTAGTTGTAGATGGCCATGGTACCCTGTTATTTTACCTGTTTATTTGGTGCTGAGAATAAAACTCCATGCCTCACATGTGCTCGGCAAGCATTCTACTACTGAGCCACAACCCCAGTCCTGTACATTATTCTTCACCGACACAGCCACTCAGATATCATGATTTTCCTGATGATAAGAAAATGGGGGGCTGGGGTTGTGGCTCTGTGGTAGAGCGCTTGCCTGGCATGTGTGAGGCACTGGATTTGATTCTCAGCACCACATGTAAATAAATAAAATAAAGGTCCATTGACAACTAAAAAGCTACATTACAAGAAAAGAAAACAATGCTTTGGGCAGTCCCTCCTCCAGCCTTCATTTCCCACACTTGCTGATTTGCACTGTCTCTGGTGGGTCATGATGGAAGATTGTGGTTCCAACACTCCTCCCTGCTTGGTAGCAAAGGACCTCCTGCTCAGGCCTCAGGATTGACATGATGCAAACATGATGCAAACAACCTTGGAAGGAGGAGACACAGGTGGCACCCACTAGACTGGAGCCATCAGGCTGAGGGACCAGAGGCACAGGCTGACGTTGACTTTTATAGGACCTTGGAGACTCAATGCACAGAGCTCACAGTTAGTTAAATTGGTCCACTCTAAGGACTTCCTCACATTAATGGTGAAGAAGATGAGAAAAAAAATGTCAAAAAATGTTTGCAGTCCTTCCACTACTGAAAAATAATCTCATGTGTATAATTAATTTATTTAATTTCTTTTTAGGGATGAATTTGCCTTTATTTCCACTTTATTACAATAAAATCAACATTTGAGAAAAAAAAATACAGTTTTGTCCCTAACAAGTGCACGTTAGGCATTAAATACATTGACATTGTAGTGACGCTATCTCCACCAACCCTCCCCAGAAATATTTCACGTTCACAACGTGAAGCTTTGTTCCAATTTTGAAAGCTCCCAAAACACCCTCCTCAACCCGGGCTACCCCATCGCCTATGATAGCTGACAAGAAACCGATGCTGTGGAACTACAAAAATGACGTTACCAAGGAGGACTAGATGTTTACCTTTGCAACACTTTACAGCATACATTCCAGGATGCCACAGGTCCTGTGGAGCCTCCCTAGGACACTTCCAATGTCCCTGCTCCTTAGAACATAGATGAAGGGATTTGGTACAGGAGTATCTGAGGCGACCACAACCTTTCAAAAAAAAATGTGATACAGCTAGTCTGAGGTACACTTCTAGGCATGTTCTGAAAAATAAGCAAACAATTGACAGATGAGGTAGACAGGCTTTATACTCTCCACCTGTTGATGGATTCTCAGAATGGAGGAAATAATTTTACAGTAAGAGAACAGGATCCTTGAGTTGGAGGGGAGCCATAAATATGACCAATAAGGTACTTTATAATGTTATTAGGAAAGGTGTTCAACAGGTAAGATAAAGAAGTTGAAACTAGAAAATTTCACACCCTTGAAGTCAGTAAATTATATGACAATCAAATTTTAAGCTAATAATCCAAAAAGCCAAACAAAAAACATGAAAATTAATAAGCCACAGAGGCCAAAGTTCATGATGACTAGGTAATGCAGGATGACAGAAGGCCAAAAACTCGTCAAAGGCCACATGGTCAGAAGCAGATCAGCCATGTACCCAATAATGATAAAAAGAGACATCTGTGTCAAGCACTGCATACAAGTTATGACTCCGATTCTGGATGGTGGTGATTTTAAAATTCAAGGAAAAGACATTTTGGAGAGGAAGAAATATATTAACGAGGATGTGGCAGGTCATGTTTGATGACCAGAATGATGAGCAGGTTCCCAACCAATGTGGCCATGAATAGGGACAGGAACAGCCCCAAGAGGGTGGGCTGTAGTTCTGGGTCCTCTGAGAGTTCCAGGAGATGTGATTTTGAGGCACATGTTGGATTCTCTGCCTCTATATTGCTTCTATACATTCCAGCTAGAAAAGAGGGAGGCAAGAAGGAAACATGCAAGCCCAAACACTCTGCGTATATTTTTCATAAAAATATTTATGATTAAAGTATTCAGGCATGAGGTCCATACAACCTGAGTCACATCTCACAGTTGTGAGGAACCCAACCTTTCTGGGATTATTTCATGATTTTTTGACATATCGTTCACCTCCTTATACACATCTCCATTTTTTAGTTAAGAGGGAGAGAACCCTCAAAGCCTGTGTCCAAAGTATCCAAAGCCTGGATAGCACCCTCTCCTTTCTACCCCCACCTAGCTTCTCTCTAGGCCCATTTTTCTACTCTTCATCGACCCTTCTTATGTTCTGGAGCAATATTCCCCACCTGAAATCATCATTTTTTCCTAGGCACCCTTTTCTCTGTTCTTCGACCCCAATGCAGGCTTCAGTACTTCCTTCCTGCCTTCCAGTTCTCTTAAGCAAGCCATCCACAAGTGACACGTTAAATGGCTAATTGGGTCATAAAAGCCCAAGGAATGACCTCTGCTGCTTGGTTTTGGATGGCATTGCAGGGATCTTATTTTGACACACACATCTTCAGTCATGTGATTTTTAACTGTGGCATTCGTCCTGTGGTATTTTGGAGATGGCTTGTGAAATTTAGCATGTTGGTGTCCTCTAATTTGGCTAACCAAACTGTGATGTTTGGCCTGAGGAAGAGGAAACAACATTTCTAATGGACCCCCCTCCATACCATGTCTACCTCAGGACTTACCAGTGTAGGCTGCATCTCTGCTGGATCATAACCAAAGAGCACAAATCTATTGTCCCTCTCCTATCTGGTGCCCAATGAGTGCCTGCACAGTCCCCCACACTGATATCAATTCAGTCTCAAATAGGAGCTTCCTGATACAGACAACCATGGGAGGAGGAAACACAGGCATGGAGACCAATGGATCAGAGATCAAGCTGAAGGGCTACAGGCACAGGCTGATAATTGATATTCATATGACCTTGGAGGCTCAATGCAAAAAGCTCAGAGTTAGATAAATTGGCCCATGTTACCCCAATCCTGAAGAACTTCAAAATTTCAATACATTCAGTATTGCGATGCCTCCAACTCTACTCTGCTTTGGTTATTCTGGGTCTGAGTTGCACTAGCTAATTTGGGTCTTTTGTTCTTCCACATAGATTTTAGGATGGTTATTTCTAGTTCTGCAAAGAATACCATTAGTATTTTCATGAGTATTGCACCGAATCTGTAGATTGCTTTTGGTGATATGGCCATTTTAACAATATTAATTTTGCCTATCCCTGAACATGGGAGGAATTTCCATTTTTTTGGTACCTTTTTTTCATTACTTTTTTCAGCTTTCCATACTTTTCTTTGAGGAGGTCTTTCATCTTTTTGGTTAGATTAACTCTAAAGTTTTTATTTTTTTTTAGGTTATTGCGAATGGAATTATTTTCCTGATTTCTTTCTCAACATATTCATATTGGTATGAAAGAGGGCTACTGATTATTTTTAGTGAGGGTACGGGGGATTGAATTCAGTGGCACTTGACCACTGAACCACCTCTCCAGCCCTATTTTCTATTTTATTTAAAGACAGGGTCTTACAGAGTTGGTTAGCTCCTTACATTTTCTGAGGCCAGCTTTGAACTTACAACACTCCTGCCTCAGCCTCCCGAGCCACTGGGATTACAGGCATGTGCCACAGCACCTAGCAGTTGCTGATTTTTGTATACTGATTTTGTATCTTATAAAATTGCTCAATTTTTTATAAGCTCTAGAAGTCCATTGGTACACTTCGTAGGATCTTCTAAGGTTATGATCATGTCATCAGCAAAGATACAAATGGACTTCTTTCACTCTATTTTTCTCTTTAATTTCCTTCCCTATAATCAGGAACAAGACAAAATGTACACTTTCACCACTTCTATTCAATAATGTCCTTGAAAGTTTTGTTAGAGAAATTAGAAAAGAAAAATAAATTATGATAACTTTAAATCTCAAAACAGTTTTTGCCATTTTCAAGTTCACAGCACAGCAGCATTAATCACATTGACATTGTTCTCAAACTATCACCATCATCCATCTCTAGAAATTTTTCACAATCCCAAAGTGAAATTTTGTTCCCATTTTGAAAACTCCCCAGGCCTCCTTTATCAATACTGGTTAAACCATTCTAATATGAGAGATGATGAGAAGTTAAAGTCATTGATGTTATCAAGAAGACAAGATTGAAAGGACTAGATGTTAAACTTTACTACATTTTCCAAAATACATAGCTGCTGGACACCAAAGTTCCTAAGATTAGACAGTTCTGCTGTGAAGCCTCCTCAGGGCACCTTTAATGTCCTTGTTCCTCAGGCTGTAGATGAAGGGATTCAACATGGGGGTGACCACAGTGTACATCACTGAAGCCAACACAACTTTTCTGGGAGAATGTGAAACAGCCGATCCAAGGTACACTCCAAAGGCTGTTGCATAAAATAAGCAAACAACTGAGAGGTGAGACCCACAGGTGGAGAAGGCTTTGTACTTCCCACCTGAGGATGGGATTCGTAGAATGGACGAAACAATTTTATAGTAAGAGAAAAGGATCCCAGAGATGGGAAAAAGGCCATATACGACACCAAGAAAATACTTGAGAATGTTATTAGAGAAGGTGTCAGGACAGGCAAGGTTAAGGAGTTGAGAAGGGTCACAGAAGAAATTAGAAATTTCTACATCTTTGAAGTTAGTAAATTGTAAGACAATCAAATTGTGCAGTTGGGAGTCAAAAAGGCTAACCAAAAAAGAAACAAGAACTAAGAAGCCACAGAGACGAGGGTTCATGATGACTAAGTAATGTAGTGGGTGACAGATGGCCACAAACCGGTCATAGGCCATCACAGTCAAAAGCATATCATCCATACAAGCAAAAATGGCAAAAATAGACATCTGTGTCAGGCAGCCCTCATAGGAGATGACTCTGCTGTGTGTTTGGATGTCCACAATCATCTTTGGGACTGTGGTGGAGATAAAACAGATGTCAGTGAAGGACAGGTTGGAGAGGAAGAAGTACATGGGGGTGTGGAGGTGGGAGTCAGAGCTGACAGCCAGGATGATGAGCAGGTTCCCAAGCACTGTGACCAGGTACATGGACAGGAACAGTCCAACAAGGATGGGCTGCAGGTCTGGATCCTCTGAGAAGCTCACAAGTTGAAATTCAGACACATGTGTTATATTTTGTGCTTCTGTATTGCTTGGACACCTTTCAAAAAAGAAAAGAGCTTGAGGAAAAGGGAACACATTAACAGGTACCTAATACATTTGAATTCATGTATTCACAAGTAATGTATTTATACTTGAAGTCCATAAGACTTCAATCATAACTCTCAATAGTGAAAAATCTAGCTCTCTCGAACACTCTCCTTGTTGCTTTATGTGTTATTCACCCCTTCCATGTGCACTTTAGAGACATTGACGAGAACATTAAGCAGAATGTTAGAAGTACGGGAGCACTAGACAGAACAAGTACATAAGCACAGTAAAATCAAGTCTATTCTTTCTGGAAAACGTTAGAGAATAATAGCCTTCCTCATTATGAAAGCAATGCTTTAATAAAGGAAGTTAAGAAGCAATCTAATATGCTTTATTGTGTTGTGGACCTTGGACAAATTCTTTTGTCCTATATTAGAAACAGTGTGTGAGGCCTCCATACTCTGACAACTGAATTAAGGTTAATGATTCATAATCAGAAGATATTGTTATGTGCCTGTCACTATCTAGGGTTTTCATCTGTCTTTGGTTTTCTGATTTTCTTCCTTTGTGGATTTAAGTTTTTCCTTTCAAATCATGTAAGATTCTACAGGTGAATGGAAAAGAAAATGTGGCATATATACACTATAGAGTTTCACTCATCCACTAAGAAGAATGAAATTGTGGCATTTGCTGGTCAATGGATGGACCCAAGAACATCCAACTAAGTGAAATAAGCTAGACTCAGAAAGTCAAGAATCAAATATTTTCTCTCTTATGTAGAAGCTAGAACAAAATAAGGAAAAGAGGTGGGGCTGGAATCCCATGAAAATAGAACATATATCAGTGGAGTTGAGTAAAATGTTTGATGGGGAGAGAGGAGGGATGGGAAATGGGAAGAATGTTGGAGTGAAATTGAACAAACTATTCGAGTACATATATGAATACACCACAGTGAATTTCACCATTATCTATATCCATAACACATTAATTTTAAAAACTATGCATAAATAGAGAAAAGACCAGTGGGCAGGTAACAGGGAGAGGAAGGAAAGAAAGGGGAAGTAATGGAGATTGAATTGGAACAAATTATATTTCATCTTCTATAATTATGTCAAAATGAATCCTAATATTATGTACAACTACAACACACTAATAAAAATTTTAGAAATCAGCGCTCCTGAATTCGTCCGCTTTGCCGGAGCTCACAGCCAGGTCCGCGCCGGAATTATGTTTCGCAACCAGTATGACAATGATGTCACTGTTTGGAGCCCTCAGGGCAGGATTCATCAAATTGAATATGCAATGGAAGCTGTTAAACAAGGTTCAGCCACAGTTGGTCTGAAATCGAAAACCCACGCAGTGTTGGTTGCACTGAAGAGGGCACAGTCAGAGCTTGCAGCTCACCAGAAAAAAATTCTTCACGTTGACAACCATATTGGTATCTCAATTGCCGGGCTTACTGCTGATGCTAGACTGTTATGGATATGGGCCCTCACATTTTCCAAACCTGTCCATCTGCTAATTATTTTGACTGCAGAGCTATGTCCATTGGAGCCCGTTCTCAATCAGCTCGTACTTACTTGGAGAGACATATGTCTGAGTTTATGGAGTGCAACTTAAATGAACTGGTTAAACATGGTCTTCGTGCCTTAAGAGAGACACTTCCTGCAGAGCAGGACCTAACTACAAAGAATGTTTCTATTGGAATTGTTGGTAAAGACTTGGAGTTTACAATCTATGATGATGATGATGTGTCTCCGTTCCTGGAAGGTCTTGAAGAACGACCTCAGAGAAAGGCACAGCCTGCACAACCTGCTGATGAGCCTGCAGAAAAGGCTGATGAACCAATGGAACATTAAGTGATAAACTTACATTATGTGTATTATTGAATATTTGAGAATGCGGAAACACATACTGATGACAGTAATGTATACTTTGAACTAAAAGATGCAGGGGTGGAGCTATCAGTCCAAACTGATTTTAGGAATCAGTCCAAATGTGTTTTTTCCAAGTAACTTCCCCAAACCATATAATGGGGTACATTTTTCTTTGAGAGGGTCTATATAATCATTTTCTAGAAAATATAGGTATACCAGTGTTTTTATATGAAGAAAATAGTGTCTTTGGGGTTTTAAAGACAATTGTGAAATAAAATTGTTTCACCTTAAAAAAAAAAAAAAATTTTAGAAATCAAAAAAAAATTTCATTATTTTTTTAGAGGAGGAAAAGTTTATTTGGGGGCTCAGCTCATAGTTTCAGAGGTCTTAGTCCATAGACATCCAACTCCATTTTTCCAGGCTGGAGATAAGACAGAACATCAAGGTGGAAGAGTGTGGTAGAGGGAAGCAGTTTACATGATGATTGGCATGCAGAAAGGGAGACTCCACTCACCAGATACAAAGTGTATACCCCAGATGGGCTGGGGTTGTGGCTCAGTGATAGAGCAAGCATCTAGCATACATGAGGCCCTGGGTTCAATCCTCAGTACCACATAAAAATAAAATAAAACTATATATATATATATATATATATATATATATACACACACACACACACACACACACACACACACACCAGAGGCATTTCTCATTTTTTTGTGCAAAAGTGTTACTTTATTTAATTCTTCTTATCAATGCTTTTACTATGATTCATTATTTAACCTTTTAGAGGTAGATTTCAGTTGTCACTTTCCATTTTATTTCTCTCATCTCTTTTTTAAATTGTTTGAACAACTATTAGCATATGTTGTTTCCATAACAATGAATCATGCCTGGAAGTGAAAACAATCATGGAAATTAAATCAAGTACCCTTGGCTTTGTTGGACTTCAAATAGTGATTGATAACTCTCATTAAATGCACCTAATCAATATCATCACTTAAGAAATGTGAAATTAGTGTACACATTATCTCTCAAAGACATAAAAATAATAAATGATAGAAAATACCTTTGAATAGTTTAATTTTATACTGGTTTATTTGCATAAACACATACAATACCAATCCATACAATTACAACAAAGTATCTGGTATGAGAGAGGCATTTGTTTCTCCCTTTTTCTTCATTCTGTATTCCATTGTGGCCTGCCAATTCTGCTACTGTTGTTCTAATGTTAACCCATCAAATTCACATTTATGTATTTTAGCACCAGAGAAAATCCCAAAGCTCAGGTTTTGTCCCAACCTTCATATATTTTCTAGTCAATCTTTCCTGATACATATATTGCAAATTCTCTTACTTCAGCCACATGAAGGAAACCCAGGTTCATTATTTGACAGCTCTGTGACCAAATTGGAAAACAAGGTAAAAGAGAATGGGACAGGAAATAATGAAAATGCTTCTGGCAAATTTTCTCAGCCTACAAAATGGCACTAAAACTCACCTAATTTATATGGATATTACAAAACCTTCTTTGAAATTCTCTAAATTGTACAAGTAATAATTCTGTCTCACTTATTAATACATTCACCTATAAAAATCATTCACTATTCAAATACCCTGACCTCAGGTCAAGCAATTATATCAGAGTTCTTGGTGGTATGTTCTTATACCAGCTTTGAGATACAATACCTTAAAATATTTCCTGGCTCTTAGAACTGGAACCATGAATATCTCTTATTATCACCAATAATATACACTACCTATACTGAAATAAAAGCATTTGATAATACTCGTCTCCACTTAAAATGATGAATAATCATCAATGAAGTCTGAGTTCTTTGGGTATCACTGCATGACTCCATTCTTTTGCACAGCTGTGTTCCAAACACAGTTACTGTCATGAATTTGGAGGTTATTATTTCCTGTCAATGCCTCCATAATAGTATTAACAAATCCATAAGCAGTTTTCCTTAAAATATGGCCTAAAATGTACTTAAAGCTCATCTAAGTAGTCTACAACACAATGCTTCTTCTGAAATGTGCTATTTCACGTGAACATGTGATTTTAAGTCTGTGAAGTACATTCCTCTACTTCAAAGGCTTTATCTGATTAAACGTGACCTAATGGAAGGACATCATTTAACCTGCAAGTTTATTATATTGTTATGGGCAAGGACCAAACAGACTCCATTTCACCCTAAGACTCCGTGTCATGTAGGAAATGCTTCTCCCATGAGAAAACTCTGCCTCTGTACCCACCAACAGTTGAACAGTTGCCTAGCATAGCATGTTTGGCAACACAAAATGACAATTCTTATACAATGTAAGATTGTTCTCCCTCTGGGTTCCATTTTTCTTGGGCAGAGTACCCTAACATTTATTTAAATGTTAGTGACCATTCTCTGATTGTCATGGCAACAGCCACTTATGATTAATGTATTAAAATGCTTTGCTTATGGTATAAAAGGTGTACTCTGACCCTTGGAAGGGGTTGAAGGGTACAGACCTGCAGCCTGCCCCTCCAGCCAGCCAGCAGGTGAATAAAGATGGTTCCACCTCCTGCTTTAAGATGGCCTCAGTGATTTATTGCCATCTCGCCATAACAATATCACAATGATTTTTAAATGCCTGTGCCTCTCCCTGATCAGAAAACTCAGTTCAAACAGGATTTCAGAGTTTTCAACCTAACATCCTACTCAAATAACATAAAAATATGTTTTTAAATTTTATTTCCTATAAAATTAAAATCATGTACTTTTAATGTCGGGAAAACTATGGGAAAAAAATTGATACAATCTGTATACAGTGCAGAGTAAAAGCCTGGTACTCAGAAATCTCCCAATAATCGTCCATGATGAGAGAAACAAGGTTCAGAAGAAGGGAGGAGTGGGGTTTCAGTGGAAGTATGGAGATTGAAGTTGACCAAATTATACTATATGCATGTATGAATGTGTTACAATGAAACCCACTATTCTGTGTCATTAATATTGGCCAATAAAAATATTTTAAAAGCTAAGATTTGAGTCAGGTAGACATGTTTTTGAATCCTAAAATTTTGTCTCCAATTCTGTGAAAGGGGTTAATTATTTATAAAGGGCTCATCATTTTAAAAGACTTGGTATGTATAAAATGCCCCCACCAATCACTGGCACACCATAGTACTTAATTATTATTAAAGGGAAAGGTGAATTTCAATAGTAAATTTAATAAAAATGAAAAATTTTAAGGACTAATTAAGGATGCTTCATGATGTTATGGTCACTATTCTCATCCTCATCATCACCTTCATAAACTTCTTGGAGAGCTTAGGAAAGTGTTTACTGGGACCTATTTTCTGTTATTGTCTGAGAGCTGTCCATGGAAAGTAGAACCAGTGTGGGAAGAAAGCAAGACTCTGAAGAGATTTCCAGGACCCTGCCACAACCAAGACCTTAAACAATCCTGGTAACCGAAAATTTACACATCCTTTTTCTCCCTTCTGGCCACCCAAAATGCATGTTTTGGAAACAATATTCAGACAGCTCATGCTCCGTCATTCACCTCCCTCGGCACTTACCGATTTGCACTGGGACTCTGGTGGGTCATGGCCAAGGAGTGAAGATCCAAAGCCCATCTAATGCCTGGTACTCAATGAAGGCTCAGGCTTTGTCCCCAGGATTTCTATCCCTGCAGTCTCAGATAGGAGCTTCCTGATGCAGTCAAACACAGAAGGAGGAGACACAGGTATGGAGCTCCCTGGACTTGGAGCCATCAACCTGAAGGGCTCTGCAGGCACAGCCTGATTGTTGATTATTATATGGACTTGGAGACTCAATGCACACTTCCTAATTAGCCAAATTGGTCCAGGTTATCACAAACTCTAAAGGCTTCCTCATGTTAGTGGAAGATGAGGAAGAGAAAATAAATGTCCACAAATGCTCTTGGGCTCTTCCTCTACACAGGAGAAAGCTCCTGGGTATTCTTCATTTTGTTCATTAGTTTTTGTTTTTTTTTTCCTTTGCCTTTTCTCCATTTTTATGATGGTGAAATTTAATTTTGTTCCAAAAATGACAATTTCCTCCAGATTATCAGCATTAATCACACTCACACTGTTGGGCATCCATCACCAACACCCATATCCAAACTGAAAATTTCTACACAATGTAAAACACTTTTCATTCCTCCCAGCCACAAAATTGACTTCCAACATTCTGCCATCAAAAAGAATGACTAATTGGAACCTTTACACCACAATGATAATGTGACCGAGAGGCTGGCTAGATTCCAGGTCTGTATTTGTAGTTCAGTTGCCTTTTCTACTTTACACTTAAACCCATTGCTCAGGTCCTGACAGTTCTGCTGTGAAGGACACTTTTTATGTCCCTGTTCCTCAGGTTTTAGGTGAAGGGATTCAGGGTAGGGATGAGCAAGGTGTAAATAACTAAGGTCACCAAATGCTTTCTGGGAGATTGACACAACAGAACCAAGGAACACTCCAATGATAGTTCCACATTATAAGCTAACAACTGACAGAAGAGACTCAGAGGCACCTCCCACATGATGATGGGATTCTCAAAATGGAGGAAACAATATTTTAGAAAGATAAAAGAACCCAAAAGATTGGAAAAAACACAAATATGGCTCCATACCTAACAATGTTATTAGAGAAGGTGTCAGGACGGGTGAGATTAAGGAGTTGAGAAGGACCCTTGAAGAATTGGAAATTTCTACATCCATAGAGTAAAACAATTATAATACAGTCAAATCGTGTACCTGAGTGTCCAAAGGCTTACCAAAAAGACACCAAACTAAGAAGCCACAGAGTCAAGGGTTGGTGATGATTGGGAAATGCAGGGGGAGACACACAGTCACAACATGTCCTAGGCAATGATAGTAGCATGTGATCTATATTTCAAAAGGCAAGACCAAAAGAGCCATCTGTGTAATGCACTCCACATGGGGGATGATTCTACTGTGAGTTCAGATGTTCATGATCATCTTTGGGACCCTGGCAAGGTGAAACAGAGTCAGCCAGTAGCAGGTTTGGAGAGAAGAAGTACATGGGGGTGTGGAGGTGGGAGTCAGAGCTGACAGCCAGGATGATGAGCGGGTTCCCAAGCACTGTGACCAGGTACATGACAGGAACGGTCCAAGGAGGGATGATTAACCTGGACCACCAGAGGTTCCCAGGAGAAGGAACTGTGTGACACATATAAGGTTTTCTAATCTATTGTTTGGAAACATTCTGGGAAAATAAAGAGTGTTGGATAAAAGAACAAATAAACAAACCCCACCACTCAGTGTATATTTTGAGTAGGTATTCAAAGGAAGGTACTCACTCCTGAGGTACATGCACCCTCTGCAATACTGCTCAGCTGTGACTAAATAAATCTTTTTACAACCCTTACGTGATTGTATCCTGTGTTATTGTCTGCAAACATCTACTTTAGAGACACTCAGCTGAGCATGCATAAAAGGCCAAGAGCATTAGAGATAAATTCACGGTAACTAAAATAAATACCACTCTTTGAAGAAAAATATAGAGAACAGTAAATATATTTCCCCTTTTAATAAAAGTCACTTTTAGAATTGGGATGTAACTCAATGGTAAAGTGTTTGCCTAGTATGCACAAGGCCCTGGATTTTTATTCCCAGGACCATCAAAAAAAAGAAAAAGAAAGAAAGAAAGTTACTTATTAAGGAAAGTTAAAGAGCAGTTCAATACACCTAACTTCTTCTACAAAAATGGCACCTACCATTTGTGTTTAGAATGCTTGTGAACGTATTCCCAGCAGCTCAGGTGGCTGAGGCAGGAGAATCACGAGTTCAAAACCAGCCTTAGCAACTTAGCAAGGCACTGAGCAACTCAGCAAGAACCTGTTTCTACATAAAATATTTTTTTAAATGACTTGGTATGTGGCTCAGTGATTAAGTGCCCCTGGGTTCAATTCTCAGAACAAAGAAGAATAAAAACAGAATGCTTGTGAACACTCTGTGAGAATTAGGGCTACCTTATCCAAAACCCTTTTACAATCAATAGTGAACAGAAAACACTGTCGTGTGCCAGGAATTCCAGCAGGTTTTCAACATTTTGAGGTTTTCTCACTTCCCTTCTTTCTACATGAAGTGCTCAGTCAAATAATATGTATCTTTTAAAAATCAAATGACTCATTTGCCATGGTGTACTTTGATACAGTTTAGTTAAAGCTACAAATACATCATACATCGCTGACCACAAATGTAGCATCAGTGTACACTGTACCTCTCAATAATTAAAACATAATGAAGTTTGAAGTAACATTTTTGAAATTTTTATTTAATCCAGGTTTTTTCGCATTTTTATCGGTGCCTTGTAGTTGTATAAAGGTGGAATCTGTTACACGTACTCACGTATGCACCCAACAGGACAACATGATGTGGTCAACATCATCTCCAGTATTTCCACTTTCCCTCCCCCCACTCTCCCTGGTCCCTTTCCTCCATGCTACTGATCTCTTTTCAATATTCATGAAGTCCCCCACCTTTCTTTTCTTTTTTTTCTCCTTAGTTTTCGCATATGAGAGAAAACATGAGACCCTTGACCTTCTAAATTTGACTTATTTCATTTAACATAATGATCTGAAGTTCCATCCATTTTCCTGCAAAAAACATAATTTCATTTTTACTTATGGATGAATGAGACTCGTGTGTGTGCATGTGTGTGTGTATGCCATTTTCTTTATCCACTCATCTGTTGATGAACACCTCGGCTGGTTTCATAGTTTGGGTATTGAGAATTGTACTGCTATAGACATGGGTACGCATGTATCACTGTAGCATGATGACTTTAATTTCTTAGGATAAATACCAAGGAGTGAGTACAGCTGAGTCTTATGGTGGTTCCATGCCTACTCTTTTGAGGACTCTCCATACTGATTTCTATAGTTGTTGTACTAATTTACAGTCCTATCTAGTGTAAAAGTGTTTCTTTTTCTCCACATCCTCTCCAGCATTTACTATGATTCGAATTCTTCATAGCTGCCATCCGTATAGGTTTGTTTTTATCAGTCCATTAAATCTTAGTAAAGTATTTGTTGTGTAAGATATCTCTTGGCAATTTCACATTGATTCTCCATTTTATTGTCATCTGGTAATACTTTTCTTTATTTTTGTTTGTTTTTGTTGTTGTTTGTTTACTTTTCTCCTCACAAACCCTCCGTTTTGTAGTTGAAGACTTTGGCAACAGGGAAACCCCTAAGCCCCAAAGTTTGGGTGCTAATTTTCATGTACCTGCTTACTAGACTTTCTGGTCAGTACTTCCTGATATATGGACTACTTGCTTGCTTGAGAGACCTGAAGGCAACTCTGATTTAGTTGGGAAAAAAAAAGCAAAAGAGAAAATAACAGGAAAAAATATCAACATACCTGGGCAGTTTGCTCATGTATAAAATGGGAATAACAATTGCTTAAGTTATATGACTGTTTTAAAATTTTTATTAATTTTGTGGTTTTGATGGTGCATTATAATCATACATAATACTGGAATTCATTGTGAAATATTCATACATGCATATTTTTTTTAGTCTCATTCCCCAGTACCTCCCCTTTCCCTAATCTTCTCTCTCACCTTCATCCCCTTCCTCTACTCTGCTGGTCTCCCTTATGGTGTTTTTTAATTAGTGCAGTAAAATTACACACATCAGTAGAATTCATTGTGGTGTGTTTGCGATGGACATAACATAGTTTGGTCAACTCTGTTCCCTAGTACCTCCCCTACCTCTCCCCTCCTCCCTGCTTCTCAATCCCCTTCATCTCTTGGGCACTCCATACAGGGAAGGAAGAAAATTTGTATTAGAGCTCTTAAATCAAGTAGAGTAGTGGTCCTTAGTTCTATTTAACAATATATTGACCTGTGGATATTTGAAATATCTAGATACTTTGGCTTCACACACCACCAACTTAATCATAACATCTGCTTTGTTCTATGGTTGTACACAATGTAGATTCATACCCATTTGTTTAATCATACATGTACATAGGGTAATGATGTCTGTCTCATCCCAACATGTTTCATCCCCTCATTTCCCTCTACATAATCTAAAGTTCCTCCATTCACCCCTCACCCCTCCACACCCATTATATAGCATCATCCATTCTTCAGGGAAAACATTCGACCTTTGGTTTTTTGAGATTGGCTTATTTCACTTAGCATGGTATTCTCCAATTCCATCCATTTATTTGCAAATGCCATAATATTATTCTTCTTTATGGCTTTAATAATTTTCCAATGTGCACATACACCCCATTTGTGTACAATGAATCAAAATGCAGTCTGTAAAAATTTTTTTTAAATAAATAATTAAATTTTTTTTAAAAATTTTAAAAATGAAAAACCTAAGAAAATCCACACACACACACACACACACACACACACACACACACAAAAAAAATCTGCTTTGTTTTTTGGTTTTTGTTTTGGACTTTTTTTTTTTTTTTGAACCAGCAATTCAAAGTTGCTTAAGGTCACCCTAAGTTGTTGGGGCTGGCTTTGAACTATACCCTTCTCTTTGTGCTACATTTTCTTTTCTTTTTATATTCATGGTAATAGCCTTTTTTTTTTTTTTTTTTTTTTTTTTTTGCTAACAAGTTCTTTATTGAGGATGACTTGTTAAAATGGGATACATACACATGGAATTATTGTGGAAACAAAGAAATGATTAATAAGGATGCCCTTATATCAGTATTTAGGGATCTTTATATTATTTAACAAGAAAAGCAAGGTGCCAAACAGTGTAACTTGTTAGACTTTTGTGTAATGTCTGAAAGAATGAGTGTGATTTTTTGTGTATGTGTTTGTGGAAGTCAGCAAGGAACTAATGAAGATAATCATGCATGCAGAAGAGGAAAAGGAGTAAAGAGGAAGGTAACTGGGAAGGGCACCCCACGCCCCAAGTTTTCATAAAGATGCCAGCAGGTCAGGAAGCATTCATTTTAGGGGATGAAATGAAGCAGATGTGAACGTAGGTGAATGTAGCCTCATGTAGCCTCGTATGAAGACACATTCTTTCCTCACTTGTAAAGTCTATACATTTATAAAGAGACCAACAAAGAGAAACCTGGAAAAAACAAAGCCCTCATTGCTGTTTGAGATGTTCATTAAAACACTTTCAAATTGATAATTGTAAAAATAAAGTATTTCTCTGGCCTTTTTGGAGGACTTTTTTTTTTTTTTTTTGTATAAACAAGCAGATTTTGATGAGAGGGAAGGTGTGTTTTGCAGAGGATGGCGAGTTCATGAGAGCTGAAGAGTGACACAGTCTGAATGTCATCATTTCACAATTACAACACTGGGAAAGTATTGCCAGTTAGCACTAAGATAATTAAGTAGTGATTGATGGTGGATTGGACATTTGCATAGTGTGGATGACTTCATAATTGGAATGAGAAATCTGTAACTGCAGAATGAAGGACTCAGAGTGGCGTTCTCTTGATGAAGTGGCCAATCTTAGCACCTTCACTGCTGGACTGCTAGATATCATCATGCAGTTTCTTTTATAAAATAGTATCATCGGTGACATCAGATTGGAAGAGGATTTGAAGGGCAACAGGAAATTATCTCTCCATCTCTTAATTTACACTTCATCTTATTGAAGTGATAATTGGCCAAATGAAGTCATTAAACTGATTATCACCACTCTCCTAAACATTTATTTTACGGTATCACAATGATTATTTTTCCATAGTTGAGCTCATGCAATTTGCAGGAGCCAAATTAAACACAGACTATGGATTGGTTGTGTTTGCATTGAAAAAATATTTCAATTCACCCGAAAAGAAGCCCCATATTTGATAAGAAGAACTCCAGAAATGAAAGGTTAAAAAACGTAGAAGGCAGACTGTATTCTTTTTAGACTTACTGAGAAAGTAGAGAGCAAATATAGTTTCCAGAGTTGGCCATCACTTCTCTCAGAATGCCTTTTTCTTTTCAAATTGATGCTCATATTTAGATGTCATCAGGTTTGTGTTAGAAAAGGCCACATTCCTACAAATATAAAAGTAAACCAAAGGTGTTGTATCAAGCAGCAATGAGAGAAAGAATCTGCCTCTAGTTCACAATTCTTTTTTATTTTTCTTATTTAATATATTAGTGACATTCTAACCCATTATTCATTTTGCATACTAAAATGCTGTTTTACCTTTAAAGGAAAAACTGTTAGCAATATAATTGCTATTAAATGATAAACATAAGCATAGAGTGAATTTTTCATAACATCAACAAGAGTGTATTTGAAATCTTATTTTATTAAAATACAATAAAAGAGATAATATTTTATTTTGCCAAACATAGTTGTGAAAAATGTAAATAGAGCCTTTTGGGCTTCTGCAACTTATATTTTGGGCTTGCTTTATTCACACATGTGAAGTCTGTATTCTCCTACTACCTGTATATAATGACCACACAGCTTGTCCTTGACAATGTTGCTCCATCTTATTTCCTTTTTTAAATCCATGAATTTTCAAAGCAACTTCTAGGTTTCTATCAATTTCAGCAGTCTTTTCATTGAAGATAATGTTTCTGGCATCCAGTTTATAATTCTAGAGTGATCTATTTTTGAAACATTTGTAAACAACTGGGCTATTGAAATTGGGTGCATTTCTATGATACAATCTGTTTTAAAAGGAGAAAACAAAAGACAATATCTACACTAAATACAGCTGCCAAAATAATTTGACATTGAGAATGCTGTGGCTACAAAACATGAGATAAACATGAGATAAAAATGCAAAACATCCTAATGTTTAATTCATTGTGACTCTAATTTTCTGTAAACAGGAAGGTCAAGTATAGAACGACCTTTATCTCATTTCTAGTCAGGAGGCACAATCCTGGTAACATCTGGGTCTCCACTGACTTCCCAGCATATCGGCTTTAGCTTAGGAATCTATCATCAAATCTCTCAGGAAGTCCACTTATATTCCAATAAATTTTCTTTGCAGGTTTTTACACTGAATTGTGGAGTAATAGAATTCATAATCATTATAGATAGAAACTTTATTTTCTCTTCTATCTCTTCAGTAATTTTTGGATGGCAGATACTGGTAAACAACTGATACATATTATACAAACCTGCTGTCCATCAATTGTTAAAGAATATTCATTACTCTAAGTCATAGCCTTTGAGCAGCTAATCCATGTGCAGCTCTGCAGCTCAACACCACTGTAGTGATGCTCCTTCCCCTTGTCTGTCCATCTGTCCACGCAGTGGCTGGCATCAGGTAAGGACGCAATGCCCCTTCCCACCACTGCTCTGCTTGAGCCATCTAGTCAACATGCTTTCCAAGGGAGGATTGCTTGCCTTAGATGGCAGGAGGAAAGGAGTTTATGTTTTGGAATCAGGTTTGGTTCCAAATTCTCCTCTCCTGCTCCGCCTGCTGTTTGACCTTAGATATATAACTTAATCTCTCCAGAGCCCGCCTCACTCCCCTCTTCCCAAAGAAGGATGGTAAGACTATTCCATGCTGACTGTTGATGGAGAAGTGGTAAAGATAAAAACCAAGACAAATGCAAAGCACTTAGTAGAATGATTGTGTCTTTATAAACACTCAGGGATCACAGTTTATCAGTAGCATCAGGGTTTTTAAATTAAAATATCCCTGAGATACCAGCGCTGGCCTGCAAAGGTGCCCACAGCACAGCTTCTCTGGTAAGGAGGCTCCTGGACTCATTTCGGGGCAGCTAGGTTAGATAGATGTTGGATACCACTGTGGTGGGAAGGGTATCTGCATTTCTGCATAGATTATGCAGACATTTCCAACAAGACTGATGTCAACTCTAAGGCTCAGTTATCCTGAGTTTACAGCTGTGCTGAGATATGGAACCCTAAGACCGGGCCAGAGCAGCAAGAACCCAGAGCAGGGTGCCTGCCATTGTGGGCAGCTTGTGTTGTGTGCTTCCTGTATATGATCAATTTTTCTGGGTGCTGGAGTCTGAAGAAAAATACATAGTACAACACATTTACTGTTTTGTTTTATTTATTTATTTATTTATTTATTTAGTGGCTCAATCAAAAAACCCAAAATGTAAAATCTAAAGATGGTATCATTCACAAAATACAAAAGAATAACAGACATATCAATAGTTTGTATATCAAAACATTTAATTTTGTCTATCTGAGGATGCTTTGGAAGTATTGAGAAAAGTGATCATGATATAAAGGGTGAATGACACCTAAATTCAACTTATTCTTTTGATCAAACCATAGATTAAATACCAACTAGTAAAGCGATCTGACCATAGACTGGGAAATCTTACTTTCTAAAACCAGTTGATAAGTTGTTCTGTTCACAGCTAGGCCCCGATATTTAATTATATAACATGTATTGCTTATTTAAAAGTAATTTTCTTAACTCCTTAAACTGCTTTTGTTCTTTCTGCGTTTTTATTCAGATTAAAAGTAAATTCTTTCCTTGCCCTGTTTTCTTAATAGACTTTCTTAGTGCAGTTGTAGTTTAGTTAATTAGAAAAACTGAGCAGAATGTACAGTGTTGCCACGTGTCTGCTTTATTTCAGCAGTTTCCCATCATTGGCACCTGGCATCCATGTGCTGCACATGCTCAAATGCATGAAGCATTAGTGATATATTTTTAAATAAAGCACACATTTCAAATTGTGTTTATATACTCAATTTCCGGCACATGTACAGTGACACTTATCCACCAATACGGTGTCATACAAACAAATTCTCTGCCCAAAAAAATCCCTGAGGTTCCACTATTTGATCTCTCTCCCACTAAATGCCTGGCAGTCACCAGCTTTCCACTGTCCCTACAGTTCTGCCTCTTCCAAACTGCTGTGAAGCTGGAAGCCTACAATAGGCAAACTTTCACATCAACTTCCTCCATTAATAATAGGAATTGAACTTTCTTCCATGTCTATCTGTGGTCTGACTTCTCCTTTGCAAAGATTATTTTTATTGGGAATTTTAAACCAAATTTACAAAATGTTAGCTAAACTGATAAAGGATCAAAGAGTCGAAGACATAAATAAATGAATGGAAATGGAGATATTACCACAAACCTGATAAAAATAGAAATATGGAGGAATACTCAGAAGAATTGTATTCCATCAAATTAGATTGCATAGGTAAAATGAACAGATTCCTAAAAGCATAACAAAATAAAAAATCAAGTAAAATTACTCAAGAAAATATAAATAGATTTTTAGTAAGAAAAGAGAATGAATTGGTCATCTAAATCCTGCCCAAAAAAGAGAAGTCAGACTGACATCAGCTGTTATTCTAGTGTAATAGCCTTTTTATAAATTTAAGATCTGTCTGATAATAATTTACATATTCTATTGTACTAAAATATACATAATAGAAACATATAGTTTTAATCATTATTAAATTTACAGTTTGATAGCATTAATAACATTAATCATAAAGCTCTAGAAATTTTGCACATTTCCTAACTTAACCTTTATATTCAATTCTAAACTCCCCATTAATCTATCCTCCCAAACTTTATAATTACAATTCCACTAATTAAAGTTTTTAAATTACAAAATAATGTAACCAAAGAGGCAAGATTCACAGGTATCAGTATTCAATTCTATTATTTTTCCAAACTAAAAATGAAATGTATGTCACTGAAAATGAGATTAGACTATCCTACTAAGGAGCCTCTTTAGGGTGCTTTTAATGTCCCTGTTTCTCAGGCTGTAGATGAAGGGGTTCAGCATAGGAGTGACAACTGTGTACATCACTGAGGCCACTGCACCCTTTCGAGAAGAATGAGACACAACTGAACCAAGGTACACACCAATCGCCGTTGCATAAAACAAACAAACAACTGCCAGGTGAGACCCACAGGTGGAGAAGGCTTTGTACTTCCCACCTGACGATGGGATTCTCAGAATGGAGGAAACAATTTTATAGTATGAGAAAAGAATCCCTAAGAGGGGTAAAAAGCCATATATGGCACCAACAAAATACATGACTAGGTTATTGGTGAAGGAGTGTGAACAGGAAAGACTGAGGACTTGAGAGGGATCACAAAAAAAATTAGAAATTTCAACATCTTTGAAGGTGGTGAACTGTAATGCGATCAAATTGTGTAGCTGTGATTCAAAAAGGCTAATAAAAAAAGACACCAGAACTAAGAAGCCACAGAGTCGAGGGTTCATAATGACTGGGTAACGCAGGGGGTGACAGATCGCTACAAACCGGTCATAGGCCATCACAGTCAGAAGCATATCATCCATACACGCAAAAATAAGATAAAAAGACATCTGTGTCAGGCAGCCCACATACGAGATGGCTCTACTCTGAGTCTGGATGTTCACAATCATCTTGGGGACTGTGGTGGAGGTAAAACAAATGTCAGCCAAGGACAGGTTGGAGAGGAAGAAGTACATGGGGGTGTGGAGGTGGGAGTCAGAACTAACCGCCAGGATGATGAGCAGGTTCCCAAGCACAGTGACCAGGTACATGGACATGAACATTCCAAAGAGGACGGGCTGCAGGTCTGGATCATCTGAGAGGCTCATGAGATGAAATTCAGAAACATGTGTAAGATTTTGTGGGTCCATATTGATTGGACACCTTTTGAAAAAGAAAAGAGGATACAGAAAAAGAAATACATATGGACACCCAGCACTCTGCATGCATTTGAATTCAAGTGTTCACAAGAAAAGTATTCATGCTTGAGATCTATGCACCCTCAACAATACTTCTCAGTAGTGAAAACCCCAGTCTTCCTGTACTGTTTGGTTTTTGCTTTCTGCATCATTCACCCCTTCCTTCCACACCATCAGAAGTCCAGGAGCAGTGGTGGGAACAAGTTGTGATCACAGTAAAATGCAGCCTCCTCTTTATGGAAAAATGGGGCAAAGTAACAAGCTTCCTCATTAATTAAAAAAACAATTTTAATAAAAGGAATTTAAGAGGCAGTCCAATATACCTTATTTTGTTCTAAGACCTTGGGGACTAATTCCTTTGATTTGCAATATTTAAAATGCTGTGCCTCCCCATGCCAAACAAAGCATAGGCTCTGAAGAATCAGAAATGAAAGAAGGAGATGTCTTTCCCAAATACAGAGCATACACGTCTGTAGGACTGAAAATAAAATGTCCCATCGAGCAATAAGAAAACAGCAACTTCCGTCCAGTGTTGTTTTAGCTGAATGACATGAAGAATAAACTTATCATTAGTAATAACAATAATGATATCTAAATTTTATTTTGCCCTAAATTTATATAAGGACCACCACATTTATTGCCTGCAGAGTGCCTATTATCTATTTAATCCTTCCCCACTGGAGTTCCCTCAACTAGAAATCTACTAAGATGACAATGCTGAGTCACAGAGACATCAACAATTTCCCCGACATGACGGAAGTGATAAGTGAAGTAGGAAAGATTACAAAAGAAGTGGCTAGACTCTGAATTAGGTCCATTAAGTGTTTTATTATTTCCCAACTGACAAGAAGTTTCCAGCAGGTCTTAACCACAGGTACTTCACAAATATACTTTTAAAGTCTTCCAGTTCTGTGAGTAGGAATGAAATCAAAACCTGACATAAGGCGAACTTTTGAGATTCAGTGGGCTATTTACAAGCATGGATGACCATGTGGTCAGCTTCAAGGATGTTCTGGAGTGGACACAAGACAGAGATCTGTGCTGAATGATCATGAGCCTCCCCTTCTGGGACCTCTCCTGTGACCCATGGCTGTTTGCTTCCATAGTGCATGCAGTGGGGGCCCCCACCGCTCTGCCCTGTGATCACCATGAATCCCGAAAGGAAGAACACAGTGGGCAAGGCTCTCTCTCTGCAGTGACTGGGAAGAGGAATGGCTGGTTGGCTTGTTGATGGGACAGCCTGCCAGGATTCTCCTGCATGATGCCCTGAGTCCATAGTCAGGCAGCCCAATGCAAACATAGTTTTACTATTTTCTACCTAACAAATGAGTACAAGTTACATAAATATAATGCACCTTTTCATTTGCATGCTTTATAGTTACACATCGTAGTTGGATTTATTTTGATAAAATCATACATGCAGGGAATATAATTTGCTTCATTTCAGTACACAGTACTACCTCATCTCCTCCCCATCTCCCATTCCTCTTCCTCTATTCTATGGGTCTTCCTGCTATTGATTTACTGTTTTTAATTGGTGATTTATAGATACACAGCGCAATGAAATTCACTGTGGTATATTCACATATGTGCACACCAGAGTTTGGTCAGTTTCGTTCCGTGGTCCCTTCCTTTTCCCGTCTCTCCTCCCCACTCCTGCCTCTTCTATCCTCTTCTCTACTCCAGTGAACTCCCTTGTACTTTCATGGGATCCCTCCTTTTTTCCTTAGTTTGTCCTAGCTCCTGTATGTGAGAGCTGGTGAGGATATGGAGAAAGGTACACTCACACATTGTTGGTGGGACTGCAAATTGGTGCAACCATCCTGGAAAGCACGGTGTGTGGAGATTGGCAAAAAATCTAAAATGGAATCACCATATCACCAGCCATCCCACTCCTTTGGTATTTATCTCAAGGAACTAAACTAAGCATACCATAGGGATTCAGGCACATCCATGTTTATAGCAGCTCAATTCACAGTATCCAAATTATGGAACCAGCCCAGGTGCCCATCAACAGATGAATGGATAAAGAAAACTTGGTATACATACTCAATGGAGTTTTACTCAGCCATAAAGAAGAATGAAATTATGGCATGTGCTGGTAAATGGATGGAACTGGAGAGTTTCATGCCAAGCGAAATAAGCCAGACAGACACTTTTCATTTTGTATCAAATGGTAATAAAGTGGACCTGCATAACTACAGTGAGATGGCACAGATGAAATGAAACAAAGGACAGAACACAGTGTTCAGCATCTGCAACTTGGCAAGCCCTCTGTATCAGTCCATGGTGCTCTGCCTTCTGCCATCCTCCACATCATCCTTATCATCACTATCATAGACCCTTTCAGTGCTTAGGAAACACTTTAGAAGGACCCATTTTTTGCTATTGTTGGTGAGATTTCTTTGAGAAATAGAACCAGTGTGGGTAAAGAGAAAATTTTGAATAAGATTTCTGATATCCCCACCTTAAACCAAAATGTAAACTTTATGATCCCCATAGCTGAAGTTTTTCTTATGGAATCCTCCCATCTGGCTCTCCAAAATGTGATGTTTATTATTCCCATGGTGAAAACACAATATTCCAATAGTCCTTCCCACATCCACTGGCTCCCTCTGCACTTACTGGGTTAGGCTGCTTCTCTGCTGGGTCATCACGAAGAAGTGGAGATCCCAAGACCTACCCATGACGAGGGCTCAATAAGACTCAGGCTCTGTTTGCAGCTTTCATATGGATATACATGGCGTATGCTAGGAGTTTCCTGATGCAAACAACCACAGCAGGAGACACAGCTATGCAGCTCACTGGGACGGAACCATCACAGAAAAGAGCTGAAGCCACAGGCTGATTATTGATTATTAAAGGACCTTGGAAGTTAAATGCACAGAGCTCATAATTAGCCAAATTGGTCCATGTTATCCTGGTCTCTGAGGACTTTCTAACATTAATGGAGAAAGAGTAACAAGAGAAAAATGAATGTCCACAGAAGGGCTTGGACCTTCCCTCTACCTTGGAGGAAGCTCATGTACTATTCACTTCTTTTACCTCTACAGTTTTTAAAGGTACATCTGCTTTTTTACCCATTTTTATTGAGGTAAAATAAAAATAACAAAAAAAATCACCATTCTAACCATATTAAATACCCACCCAGCATGGTGCGTATTTAATATGAATTCATAGTTTTAATTAATTGTGCTCATATTATTGTGCAATAATCACCATCATCCAAATTCAGAAATGTTCCATTTGTAAAACTTAAACTTAGAACCCTTGTCGAAAACTCTCCACTCCTCCCACCCCACAACCCTGGCAACCACCATTCTCCTGTGAAACATGATGGGGAATTAAAGCCATCAAAACTAAAAACAATGTGTCCAAGGAGGCAGCATTTCAGGACTGGATGTCAATATTGCTGTGTTGTGTGCTTCAGGTCTCAAGACGGAACTGTTCCACCAAGAAGACTCCTCTGAGGTGTTTAAATGTCCCTGTTCCTCAACTAGAGCAGAAGGGATTCAGCACAGTGGTGCCCACAGGGTACATCAGCTAGGCTATCACAAGCATTCTGAGAGATGTGATATGGTTGAACCAAGCACACTGAAATGTTTGATCCACAAAATGAGCAAACAGTGAAAGACCCACAGGTAGAGAATGCTTTATAATTCACTACTGTTAATGAATACACACACACACACGAACCAAGACAACACATGATGTTATTCATAAAGATATCAGGACAGGCAAGATTAAGAATATGAAAAAACTCTTGGAAAAAATTAGCACTTTTCACATCCTTGAATGGGTACATTGTAAGGCAGTCAAATAGTGAAGCTTCTAGTTCAAAGAAAAACAAAAAAAAAGATTACAAAATGTAAAAATCAAAGACCTGAGGGCTTATAATGACTGGATAATGCAGATGGCAAGATGACCATAAACTGGTCATAGGCCATCACAGTCAGGAACAGATCGTCAATACACCCAACACTGATAGATTGCTGATTGTGCCTTCAGGATAGACAATGAGGCCATCTATGACATCTGTCAGAGGAAGTGACATCGAGCAACCAAACCACACTAACCTTAACTGCCTTATTAGCCAGATTGTGTTTCCTGTCACTGCCTCCCTCAAATTTTATGGAGTCCTGAATGTTGACGTGACAGAATTCCAGTCAAACCTATCCTCACCCCACTTTTCTCTAAACACATATGCCCCTGTCATCTTGCTGAGAAAGCCAGCCATGAAGAGCTTACTGTAGCAGAGATCACCAATGCCTTCTTTGAGCGAGCCAACCAGATGGTGAACTGTGACCCTTGCCATGGTAAATACATGGCTTGCTGCCTAGTTTACCATGATGATGTGGTCCCCAAAGATGTTAATGCTGCCATTGTCAATATTGACAACAAGCATACCATAAAGTGTGTGGATTGGTACCCTACTGGCTTCAAGTTAGCATTAACCTTAAACCAGCCTCCCTCTGTGGTACAGCAAGCTGTGTGTACGCTGCGCAACTGCCCGACAATTGCTGAGGCCTGGGCTCACCTGGATCACAATTTTGACCTACTGCAGGCTAAGCATGTCTTAGTTCACTGGTACATGGGTGAGGGGGCAGAGGAAAGAGGACATGGCTGCCCAAGAGGAGGACCATTAGAAGGTTGGAAACTGATAGTGCTGACAGAGAAGATGAGGGTGAAGAGTATTAATCTTTCTGCTGCAATTTTATACTCTGTTGTCTTAGATTTGTCCTATTTCTGCTTTTTGTAGCCCTGAACTATCAATAGAAGTGTTTCCATTCAAAAAGAAAGAGATTGGTTTCAGGCAGCCCACCTATGGAGATGAGCCACTGTGAATGTTGATGTCTACAGTCATCTTTGAAACTGTGGTGGAAGAGAAACAGATGTCAACCAAGGACAGGTTGGAGAGGAAGAGCGCATGGCTGTGTGGAGGTGGGATACAGACCTGAGAGCCAGGATGATGAGCAGGTTCCCAGGCACCATAACCACACACATGGACAGGAACCATCCAAAGAGGAAAGAATGCAGTTCCAGAACACCTGAGAGTCCAGAGGAAGAATTCTCTCCCATGTATAAGATTGTGTTCTTCAATATGGTTTGGAAACCTTTTGGGAAGTATAAACAGGGTTGGGTGAAAGACATGAATAAGCAAGCACTTACAACTCTGTTTATATTTTAATTCACACTTTCACAAGTATTCACACTTGAGGTCCATACAACTTCAGCAATACTTCTCAGTTGTGTCAAACCCAATCTTCTTAGAACTTTTTTGTTGTTGTTGTTTTTGTTTTTTTCTTTTTTTTTTCCCCCTCAAAAATTCTAAGGCTCTCCGACTCCTTCTCCTTCGCTGAAGTAAGGGCACCCTAAACAACGTGCGAACAAGTTAAAAAAAAAATTAACTGAACAAAATTTTTTAATAGCACTACACCAACCAGCTTTAAAATCAGGACAAAATATCTGAATTGGATGCCGCACCTTTTTAAGGAAATTATCATTCATGCTTTTTTCATCTAAAGCATGCTCACAAATCAGCAACACCAACAGGAAAAATAAAACACTGTCTATGACAATCATTTTAGTTTGTTTGCTGAACCAAACAGGTTTATATCAATGACAACATATTTAATTACTATCAAATAGCAGCTTTAATACCAATCAAGTCATAGATTGAAAAATGAAAACAAACTTAGAAGTTGGAAATTAATCTTTGGGAGTTTTGTAACCTTTCTGGAAAAACTATGTGGCTTTTTGTACTTTCAAAAAACCCAAGCAATATTCTTGGTCAAAAAACACTGATTAATGTAGAAAACCAATCAACCCCACTGATAAGACACTAAAAAGAAAGGTGTACCAGAATAATCTCATTTTGAGTCTTGGTTATTCTGTTAACATATACTATATGTTTCAAGTACCAGTTAAACTTTGTGTCTGTGTGTACTATTGGTCAGATAATGTTGTTACACTGAAATAAGTCACCACATACAACAACAAATGCTTGCCCCTAGCACATTTCACAGCTTCAACTGCTACAGACTGTCACTGAAAAAAATGCATTGGTCAGTCTGAACCATGTCAAGTAAACTATGGAAGTAGCAAATCCACTACACAAACTGTGCTAACACTTTCTTTTCAAGTCTAACTCCAAAATAGGTACAACTTGAAGCCACTACCCCAATCTGTGAAAAATGGTGGAACTTGGCTACTGGACATTTTGAAGATGTGGTTGTACAGTACATTCTCATGGCCCATACCAGGTTCCCACGGAGAGCTGGTCAGTCCTGCAGCATTAGCAACAGGGCATTGACAAGATTCCAATGCAGCTCAGTACCGATGTGTCTGATGTGAGTACTGTGGAGGCTGCTGGGAGGTAGCTGAGTATCCCATGCTGCTCTGGGGCTGTGATGTGCTTGGTCCAGGGTTGGGATAGGCAGCATGTGGATTGGAACACTGATAGTCTGAGGTCATGATTAGTCCACCTGAGGTAGTGGTAGGAGGAACAACTCTCACTTTTTTCAATGGGGTTCCCTGTGTGTGACTGCTGTCTTGGTTCCCTGGGTGGCCAGTTCCATTAGTGTGGTTATTGCCCTGCTGCTGGTTCTTTTTGTCTCTTTTGTCATCAGGTTCTTCTTCTGTTAAAAATTCTCATTTTGGGTAAGGGATTTGACAACCGGCAAAAACATCTGATGTAGGAAGTGGGTCTTCTAAGAAATAGGGATCCTGCATAGCCTGTTCTGAGGTAATTCGCTTTATTGGGTCCATGGTAAGCAACTTCTGAAGCAAATGGAATGCTTTACTATCTGGTTTAACTTTATGTTGTTCCATATACTTGATAAGACTGCAGTTGGTATGCGTATTTCTTCTGAAATCTTTCATTAATGTTGAATGTTCAGGCATCTTTTTTATATCTTCCCAATCTTTATCTGCAGGAAATCCCATTACATTGAATATTCTGTCCAGCTGGTCATGGTGATAAGGATTACTAGTTTTGATGTCCTCTTGCCGACAGTGAAATATTGGTTCTGACGTTAGTAGTTCTGCAAATATACACCCTATAGCCCAAATATCAATAGCTTTGGTATAATGTCTTGCTCCAAGAAGTAGTTCTGGGGCTCGGTACCAAAATGTTACAACCACTGGATCCAAATCTGCTAAAGCCTTCAAAGGTGAATTAAATAATCGGGCAAAACCCATATCAGCAATTTTTACTCTTCCTCACTCAGGACCTTCACCCATAACTAAAATATTAGCAGGTTTCAAATCCCTGTGCAACACCCAGTTAGCATGCAGGTAGTGAATTCCATTTAGGATCTGATACAACAGTGACTTCACCATTCCCCGAGGTAACTGAACCGGCTTCTTGTTTACTTTAGAAGCTCTGTGAAACTTGACTATACGCCAGAGATCATGTTCAGCATAATCAAATAGAAGCCAAACTTTCCGATCAGCATGAGACAGAAACACCTTCTGAAGAGAGATGACATTTGGATGTTTAAGCTCCCGCAGTAAGGCTATTTCTCTACAAGCCGACAGAGAGATCCCTGTTCCTTCTATTTGTTTTAATGCATAGTCTTTATCATCCTTCCCATCTTTCCTCCTGGCTTTGTAGACGTGACCATAAGTGCCTCGGCCAACTTCGCAGCCCTCGTATTCAAACAGGTCCTCGACCCGCTCCCGCTGGCTGCTCAGCTTCACTTTAAAGTCATAGTCCATTGTCACAGCCTCCGAGGCCGGGGAACTGGGTCAGGGGACCGGGGGGCCGGGGTGGGGACCGGGGAAGCAGGGACAGCCGCAGCCCCCGGGAACCCGCCCGCTCTACACCCGCCGGCCGCAGCACCAGCCCGACTGATGCGACAAGAGCAGGAGGCCCCGCGAGAGCGCCAGGGACATCCAGGGAGCAGCGGGGCAGAGGCCGACCAGGGCAGGACGGAGCGGCTCCCCTCGGGTGCAGGGGAGCCGAGGGACGAGAGCTGGGCGTGGGGAGCTGGTGTCTCTGCCCTTGTCCCCGCGGGGTCCCAGGGCGCCGGCACTCCTGCTGTCTCCCGGCCGCGCGTCCTGCTCCCACTGAGGTGGGCGCGATGGGAGCGGCGGGGCGGCCACGCGGGTTCTCCTCCCCTCACACGCGCACTCACGCTTCATCCTCTCACACACGCGCTCACACTCACTCACTCACTCACTCTCCCATACCTTCTTAGAACTCTTGCATTACTGGTTTCTGTGTCATTTATCTCCCCTGAAACTGTGAACCCTCGAATAAACTTTTCCTCCTCTACAAAAATCATACTTTAGAAACAATGAACCGGGTAACATTAGTAGACCCAAAGCAGGAAAGGCAACAAGTCCCTGATCACTATGTAGTATATTCTATTCTTTGAAGAAGAAAGTACAGAAGAAAAAATGTCCATCCCCTATAAGAAAAAATATTCTCATTAAGGTAAGTTAAGAAGAGTCAAACATACCTCACTTTATCCCACAGCAGTGGTACAAAACTTCACTTAGAATGTCTGTGAACACTCTGTGAGAGCTAGGATTGCCTTCTCTGAACCCTGAGTTAGAGCTGATGGTTGCTCGTGTGCCATTTGTCCCAGAGGTTTTTCTTCATTTGTGGGTTGACAAATTTCCCTTCTTCGTGGATAAAAATGTTCAGCCAAATAGGGTTTATCTCTTAAAAATCATTTAATATATGACTCCTATCATTAATCTTGGTAGACTTTAAATTTTCGTAAATACACTTAGACTCCAAAAATCATACGTTATGGTTAGGATGTGAGGTGTCCCCCAAAAGCTCATGTGTGAGACAATGCAAGGAGGTTCAGAGAAGTGAGTGGGTTACCAGACCTTCAACCCAATCAGTGAATTAAAAACTTGATAGTAATGACTGAGTGGTAACCAAAGGCAGGTGGGGGGTGGCTGGAAGAGGAGTGGCTTTGGGAGCGTGGCTTTGGGAGTATATATTGTATATGGCATGTGGCGATCCACCTCTCTCTGCTTCCTGACCGTCATGTGAGCTGCTGTGAAGTTCAGCCTCACCTTGAACGCCCAGGGAATGGTGCCAGACTTCTGTGAACTGAGAACTCTGAAACTGTAAGCCCTCAAATACGCTTTTCCCACTCTACAGTCGTGCAGTCACAGCAGTGAAAAAACTGACTAAAACATCACGCAACATTACTCTCTACAAATGTGGCATCAGTACATACTACACTTACCTGTCAATGAATAAAACACAATGAAATTTTAAGAAAAAAATTCTTAAATTTTTCATTTTAATACAGGCTTATTTCTATCAACCTATTAAATAATACTATAAAGCAGAGCTAGGTTGTGAACCCGGATCCCTCCACAGTCCAGAAAGGAGGCAGAGAAAAAAACAGCTGACCAGAGAAGTGGACAACATAGTCAGGGCTCTAAGAGCCAATATTGGTCAGTCTGAGATTTGGAGAGACTTGAAGTTTGGTTACTGAAGCAGAAAACAAGGACACAGTTGCTTGACCCCAAATCCATACCAGGGAGAGGGGAAGGGGCTACAGAGAGAGAGAAAGGGAGAAGAAAACACATAAGCTCACCTCCTTAACAAGAGGTGGAAAGAAAAGCAGACCAAATAAAAACACAGCAGGGGCAGTGGAGTCGGTGAAGGACATCAAGCAATTTGACCCAAACTGTGAGCTGGGAGTCATGTGGGCATGGAAGTCATTTCTGGAATTCACAGCTGGTCAAAATTCCTAGAAGGAATTAAATCAATACAGTTTCTCCCCACCTTCAGACTGCAACAAATAAAACCAGAGGGAGAAGCCCTGCAGTGGAACATCTCCATAATCTGTCTGGAAGGAATCTGTAGAGGGATGACTACTCAATGAAAGTTGCTGAAAACCCCCTCCCCTGACTGTGGATAGGGGCGTGGGGACCTGAGAGCCGGCCACTCCCAGGAACTGCTCACCTAACCCAGAGCTTCACACAGCCTCTGCAGGAGCTTGGGAAGAGATGGGAGTGGAGGCCTGAGATTCGCAGCCCCTGGTAGTGAGCGCTCAGGCACAGATAGGACAGCTGTCTCAGTCCCAGGCAGCAGAGGGGCACTGCACCAGCGATTTGCAGCCACAGGCCATGGGAGCTCTGACACAGGCAGGATGGCATCTCTGTTCCAGTCGGTGGAAAGGAGTGGAGCCCCTCACAACCAGGGGCAGTGGCAGCTCAGATACAGGCAGACCAGCTGCGCCTCTTTCCAGGTCACAGGAATAGAGCCCTGGTGATCTGTGCTGCTCAGGGCGGGGTGCACTTCTACACCACAACTACCACAGAGAGCCCCCAACCACAGGTCCTGAGCTCGCAGACAACCACCCAGTTCTCCGACACTTTGAAGAGGGCCCTGTGGAGGGGACCAGTGCATGGTGTCCCGCAGCATTCAGGGCAACAGCCCTGATTCACGCACCCGGTACTCCTGCACCCAGTAGAAAGAGCCAGCAGGGGCAGCGCAGCACCCTCTGAGCATCCAGCCTCAGGCCCCCGGGCCGACAAAGGAGAATCAGGAACTGGCTGATGAGGGTCCAGAGCAACCACAGGAGTGGCTCCCATGCCCCAGCACCTTTGGGGGAGACAAAGCTGAAGAGTAACGGACATCTTCTAAATGGCCCAAATCCTGATGAAATCCAGAACAGGAAAACTCAATATGAATTTCCTCCTTCTTAGCTCTAACGTCAACTTTGACCATACACATATTTACTCATTTTGATTTGATAATTTTACCCTAGTATTCAATATTGTGCCCTTGACCTATTTGATTGTATTTCTTCTACGTTTTAAAGCATTGTCTGGAATCATTCTATCTTTGTTTTCCCGGCTCAGGCATACACTCGCTCCTCAGCCCCTCTTTTCCTCTTACCTTCCCAGCTACTACCTCAAATTTTGCCCCCATCCATCTTTTTCTTCTTTTTACATTGGTTTCTATTATTCTTTTCTGTCTTTCTCTTCCTTCTTTCTTTTTTCTTTTTTTCTCTCTTCTTTTGCCCAAATTTTCTCTCCTCCCCTTTAAAATCCTATAAAATGGGATAGCAATTTATTATCTTTAATCATTAATTTTTCAGCCTATTCCAGAATACTACTACAAGTTTATACCTGGATTAGAGGAACTGTGGAGAACACTATCAACAAGTTTTTGTTTTTCCCTTTTGAACTTGCAGTCCTTCTGCCTCAGTCTCCTCAGTTGCTGGGATTACAGGCATGCACCCCTGTGCCCCACAAGAAGTATCTCTTAAAAGCATTCCACATTGTTCATATTTCTGTTCTGGCATCTTCATACATGTGCAATAAATTATTGCCTAAAATTAGGTTATTCCAAAGTATCTCCACGTATCTTGTAGTAATTGTCATTACCATTGATATCATTCAAATAAGGTAATAGATCTCATCTAATTACGTCCCAGAAATTCTAATTTTATAAAATAATGAAATAATACATAAACCCTTTGTATTTTTATATAAAATTACTTAATTTGGAAACATCTGAAGAGAAAGCTGTATTAGTATGTGGCTTCTCTCTGAAGTGATTATAGATGATAGGGTTTGGTGTCTTCTCTCAAAGTGGTGTGATCCTGGGTACTGCAGAGGACAAACACTGAATGAAAGTATCAATACCTAGATATTCACCCAACCTGGGGATTTGATGGGAAAGGTCACTAAATAATACCTTGCATAAAAGAATAAGTTCACCTAAGTAGTTGACAACTCAATGCATATGACCCTGAAATGTACTGGTTTACATCAACAGGCGAATTTGGCTCTGTCTTTGAAGTACATCCTTTACAATAGATGTTTTAACAAAAACACAGACATTAATTGGAGGGAGGGACATGATTCATTCTGACAGTTTATTATTACCTCAATCATTTAAAAGGTCCTGTGCCTTTCTCTATATCACACTAGTGAATTTCTACATGAGGATGGACTTCATTTGTTTGACTTTCAACAATTGATGCATATTCAACTTTACTATTAGACAGGTACATTCGTTGTCCAAAGGAAAAAATCAGTCATTATTAAATACATTCTTATATTCTGAAGTTCAGTGATATTGAAATATCACTGTAGTCTGTATGGTAATAATCATGCCATAACAAGTCACCATGAAATTTTATCTGGTGTTCTGAATAATATTTGTATTTTGTTCCAGTAGAAGAGAGAACAGTCTACAATGGAAATGAGAAAATGAACACTTTAGTCTATATCATTCACCTGCTACTATGTGCAGTGAGTGTGTAAATCTCTCCACCTCTCTGCTTGAAATGATTACTGAAAGTGGGGAGAATAACAACCATCTTCAGGCCATGTGTGCTACCTAATGGAACTTTGGAACTTAATCAACACTGGGTTATTATGGTGTTATTCAGATAAAGAATTCCATTACAATAGGAAAAATTAGCTTAATTTTCAAATGCCCTGGAGTCTGGAGTAATGTGAATTTTAAAATGTGCCTTGGGCTGAATCATATTTATACCTACATCCTTCTCTTTGTATTTTTTCTTTGCTATACCCATAGAAATAACTTTTTAAAATTTAAGATCCATCTGATTTTTATTTATATTCTTTATTGTGGCAAAATATGCATAATCAAAATTTATAATTTTAATCATGGTTTAATTCAGTTTGATGGTATTATTTGCATTCATATTGATGGGTAACTATCACCAAGATCCATCCACAGAAATTCTTCACTCTTCTAAACTAAAACTTTATACCCCTTTTTAAGCCATGAGACCAGAAAAGGTATATAACAGAAAAACTGATAAATAAAATGTGGTATATATTCACAATGGCATTTTACTCAGCCTGAAGAAGAATGAAATTATGGCATTTGCTGGTCAGTGGATGGAACTGGAGATCATCATGCTGAGTGAAACAAGCCAGACACAGAAAGTCAAAGGCTGAATATTTTCTCTCATATGTGGAAGCTAGAATGAAATATAGGGGAAATGGGGGTGGAATCCCTTGAAAATAGAAGGGAGATCAGTGGAGTAAGTGGGCGTTTGAGAGGGAAGGAGGACAGACATGAAAAGGGAGGAATTAGTGGAATACAATTGACCAAACTATGCCATGAACATATATGCATATACCACAGTGAACTCCATCTTTATGTATATTTATAAAGCACCAATTTAAAAAAACAATAAATTAAAAAAAGGAAGAGAACCAAAGTAGAGGAAGGGGAGGGAAAGTAGAAGTACTGTAGATTAAAATGGAACAAATTATATTCTATGCATGTATGAAGCTGTCAAAATGAGCCCCACTAACATGTAAACTATAATGTACTAATAGGAACATTTTTAAATTCCCTTTATCCTCTTCCCTCAACCCTAATGACTACCATTCCACAATGAAACATGAGAAATCAAAGTCATCAAGTACAAAAATAATGTAACCAAAGAGGTAGGATTTACAGGTCTGGGTGCTAATTTGATTGTTTTTTCCAAACTATCCATCAAGTCCCTATCACAGATCATGAGATTAGATGAGCCTACTGTGGAGTCTCTTTAGGGTACTTTTAATGTCCCTGTTCCTCAGGCTGTAGATGAAGGGGTTCAGCATGGGGGTGACCACAGTGTACATCACTGAGGCCACTGCAGCTTTTCTAGAGGAATGGGACACAGCTGACCCAAGGTACACTCCAAAGCCTGTTCCATAAAATAAACAAACAACTGAGAGGTGAGACCCACAGGTGGAGAAGGCCTTATACTTCCCACCTGAGGATGGGGTTCTCAGAATGGTGGAGACTATTTTATAATAAGAGAAAAGAATTCCTGAGATGGGGAAAATGCCAAATAGAGCACCAACAAAATACATTACTATGATATTGGTGAAGGTGCCAGAACAGGAAAGACTGAGGACCTGAGAGGGGTCACAGAAGAAATTAGCAATTTTGACATCCTTGAAGGTAGTAAACTGTAATGCAATCAAATTGTGCAGCTGGGATTCCAAAAGGCTAATCAAAAAAGACCCCAAAACTAAAAAGCCACAGAGGCGAGGGTTCATAATGGTTGGATAATGCAGGGGGTGACAGATGGCCACAAAACGGTCATAAGCCATCACGGTCAGAAGCATATCATCCATGCATCCAAAAATGAGAAAAAGAGACATCTGTGTCAGGCAGCCCACATAGGAGATGACTCTGCTGTGAGTTTGGATGTTCACCAGCATCTTTGGGACAGTGGTAGAGGCAAAACAGATGTCAGCCAAGGACAGGTTGGAGAGGAAGAAGTACATGGGGGTGTGGAGGTGGGAGTCAGAGCTGACAGCCAGGATGATGAGCAGGTTCCCAAGCACTGTGACCAGGTACATGGACAGGAATAGTCCAAAGAGGACAGGCTGCAATTCCGGATCAGCTGAGAGACTCAGGAGATGGAATTCGAAGATGTCTGTTACATTTGGTGCTTCTATAATGCTTAGACACCTTTGACATAGAAAAGAGGGTAGGAAAAAGGAAACAAGTCAGCAAGCATTCAGCATTCCACCTATGCATTTAATTCTAGCCTTCACAACTACTCATCCACACTGAGGTCTACACACAGTAAATGATATTTCTCAGTTGTGACAGACCTAATCATCTGGGAACACTCTCATTATTGTTTTTCTGTCCTTCACCTCCTCTTTTACATACCTACTCCTTTTTCTTTTCTTTTCTTTTCTTTTTTTTTTTTTTTATTATTCCACCCAGAGCCTCAACCATACTAGGCAAGCCCTCTACACCCGAGCTATCTCCTCAGTCCCTTTTTGTTTTATTTTAATACAGGGTCTTGCTAAGTTACCCAGGTCAGTCTCTAACTTGCCTCAGGCCCCTGAGGAGTGAGGATTACAGGAGTGGACCACACCTAGCCGACCCACCTAAATACGCTTAAGTGCACAATGTTAGAAGACCCTTAACACTAGTATAACAAGTTCACAGTCACAGTAGCATACAGATTAACCCTGGATCAAAAAAAAAAAAAAAAGTGTGAGAAATACATTTTCTCCTTTTAGAAATAAAATTCATTTTAATTGAAGTAAAGCAAGAAACAGTCTAATATACCTAATCATATTCTAAGACAATGGTACAAATTCCTGTAATTCAGAATATATATCAACACTTCCTAAGGGTTAGAACTGTATAATATGAACACTAAATTGATAGTTCATAATCATAACACATACTTTTTAAATGTTTTTTAAGATGGACATAATACCTTTATTTTATTTATTAATTTTTATGTGGTGCTGAAGATCGAACCCAATGCCTCACACGTGCCAGGCGAGTGCTCTACCACTGAGCCACAACCACAGCCCATTCTTAACACATACTTATGGACCAGTTTTCTTCCAAGATTTTGTCCTTCTAGGTCTTCTGATTTACCTCCTTTGTGGATATATGTTCTCAGTCTAATACCGTGTGTCTTTTAAGAATCACTTGATGACAATTATCAAGAATACAAGCAATAATAAATGTTGGCAAGGATGTGGGGAAAAGGTATAATCAAACATTGCTGGTGGGACTGCAAATTGGTGCAACCATATGGAAAGCAGTATGGAGATTCCTCAAAAAACTTGGAATGGACCCACCATTTGAACCAGGTATCCCACTTCTAAATTTATACCCAAAGGACTTAAAATCAACATACTAGAGTGACACAGCCACGCCAATGTTTACAGCAGCTCAATTCACAATAGCTAAACTATGGAACCAACCTAGATAGCTTTCAACACATGAATGGATAAAAAAAAATGTGGTACACATACACAATGGAATATTATTCAGCTTTAAAGAAGACAGAAATTATGGCATTTTCCAGTAAATGGATGGAATTAAAGAATATCATGCTAAGTGAAATAAGCCAAACCCAAAAAAATAAGGTTTGAATGTTTCCTCTGATACATATGCAGATGCTAATTCACAATGGGGACAAGGAAGCTAGGGAAGAATAGAGTTACTTTGGATTAGGCCAAAAGGAGTGAAAGGAGGGGAGCGGGTATGTGGGTAAGAAGAATAGTAGACATTATTGCCGTATGTGCATATGACTACAAGAAAAATGTGATTCATATCATGTACAATCAGAAGAATGAGAGGTTATACTCCATTTATATACTATGTGTTAAAATGCATTCTACTGTCATGTGTAACTAAATAGAACAAAAACAATAAAAAATTTAAAATATACATGACAGCAAAAAAATAAGAAAAACATTGTTAAAGATAGCTTTTTCAAAAAATAAAACTATTCAGTAGAAGGCAAAAAGAATCATTCAATATATTACTATTATCCTTAGTTTAGGCAAACTTAAAATTTTAAGAAATGTGTTTTAGGTAGCTGCACACAGTCAAGGCCTCCCAGGTAAGTGGCGTTAGAGTACCCTTCACCTGATGCTGATTAAATAATGAAGAATTTAAAATATTTCTGAAGGATTTTTTTTAAATTTTGTTTTATACCATATCATTGCTATCAACCCCACAACTATCTAGTGAGGAAAACAGCTCTTTGCACTTTTCATTTTATAATCTACAGCAAACTGCTACTGTGCTCCACTGTTTTTCTAATCATAAATCCTCTCACAGTTGAGAACTTAAGCACCAAGGATACCCCCAAAGCCCCCGTTTTTCCGTCCCAACCTTTTTACATCTTAAACATTTTCACATCAACCTTCCTGATGCCTGGATGGTAATTCTTTTACATTAGCTATGTGAGAGAAACTCAGGCTTATTACTTTTTCAGGCCCCCCTGGGATTTAATTGGGATAAAAGGCAAAAGAAAAAAGTCCTGGAATCATAAACACATGGTGACAGATTCCCCGTAGCAACAATGGGGAAAATAAATACTAGCTTATAATGTTATGAGAAATTTTTAATTTTTAAAAATTGCTTAAATAGTGTTTCTTGAATCTCATATATCAATGTATTTACCCACGTAAATTTTAAAATAGATACCTTTGGATTAGGTCAAAATCAACTTCCTCAGAATATGTGTATGAAAAGTTCTTCGTGGACCCAAGTTTCCAGTTCTGCAAATGTTCCAATGAAATTGACACAGGTAGATTAAAATGGGTTAGAAATAATAATCTAGGGCTTTTATGTTATATTAAGGATTATTAATGTAATCATGGTATTATAGTAAACTTTATTGTTAGTATGATACACTTACATGTTATTTCATACACCATATTTAACTTTTTCTAAATGTTCCACATCTGGGATGATGAGTCAAAAAATGGGTTAAACCAGGACAATCACTGCCTAAGAATATTCCTGGCACTTAAAAATGGAGCAATAACATTACCTATAATTATCATAAATAAAACTACCAAATTTGAAAATATAAACATTGAATAATATTTGCTTCATAAATGAAAGCATATTGAGATTTGAATTACCACTGATGAAATCTGAGTTCCTGGTATCTCTGCATGATTTCATTCCCCTGCCCAGCTCTCCCCCAAAGGCAGCTGCTGTCATTGATGGTCAGAAGTTATTGTTAATGTTACCATGACAGTACTGATTTATGCATCCATATATTTTTCTTAGGAGGCTGGGGATGTAGTTCAGTTGGTTGAATGCTTGCCTAGAATGCATAAGGTCCTGGGTTCAATCCGCAGCACCACCACCATAAAAGAAAAGGTATTTTCCTTAAAAACTTACCAAGGAAGTTCCTAAGATTCATTTAGGTAATACATAATGCAACATCTACTGCCCCTGAATGTGCTACTTGACAACAATATGTGCTTTAAAGTCTCTCTCTGTAGTACACACGTTTCTAGCACTTCAGCTGATATACAGCAAGACCTGAGAGAGGGACATCATTGAACTTGTAAGTTTATTGTGTTAATGAAAATCCTTTCAAAATTTTTTTACTCTCATTTTACCCAAGTGGGAACTGTTATGTAATTCAGTATTGAAACAATAAGATATTTTTGTTGAATGATAAGAAGAAAATACTTACCATTATCAATAAGTATTAATTCTATTCAACCTTGTTTTATATATTGATCACACATTAATCACACAGTACCCATTTTCTGTTTAATCCATACTCAACTGATTCAAGTTGAAATCTATGCAGATGACAATACTTAATCTTAAGAGAAACTCACAACCTTCCCTATGTTCAAAAAATAATGAATGGAACTGACAGCAATAAATTAAATTGCCAAGCTCTCAGTTAAGATCTGCTAACATTTTTTATTGTTTCCAAACCACCTGAATATTTTAAGCAAAGATTCAGAGGTATTAACTGCAAGCACATCTTAGGTACATTTTTAACTTTAAGTTTCCTGAGTAGTAATAATGAAATCCCAAACTGACTTCATGCCTTCATTTTTTTTCCCTGCTACCTGGAATTGAACCCAGAGGTGCTCTACTACCAAGCCACATCTCCAGATCTTTTCATTTTTTATTTTGAGACAGGGTCTCCCTAAGTTGCTGAGACTGGTTTTGAACTTGAGATATTCCTGCCTCAAGCCCCCAAACCTCTGGGATTACAGGCATGTGCCACCACATCTGGCTCATGCCTCCTTTTGAGATTGAGTGGGTTGGTAACAAGAATGCAGGAGGAGGATGGCCGCTGAAAGCTTATCCTGGAGTGCCAGAGAGAAATCTGTGCTGAACGTTTGTGTGCCTTCTCTTTCTGCAGGCTTTTCCTGTGACCTCAGCCACTCTTCCTGAATTGTGGCACCAGGGGTCACACACTGATCTGTACTATAATCTACCATACACCCTCAATCAGTAGTGCCTAGTGAGTCCATCCCGGGGTGACAGGGAAGGAGAATGACTGAGTTATTTAGGAGACAACCTGCCCAGCTTCTCCTGACCAAATGTCCTGTGTCAGTAGCCAGAGCTTGTTCAAACATAGGTTCAGTGTATTCGACCAAAACTCCTAACACAAATTACATAAAAAGCTGTGCTCCTTTTTGTTCTGTAAATATAAGTACATGGCATTTATACTTTGTAGAAGACTTGGCAGATGAATGAATCTACGTAGAACACATAGCTCAGCACCTTGCTGCCCTTGGGACCCTCTCAGAACGGACTCATGGTGTGTGGAAACTATCCTCAGACTCATCCTCATTCCCATCGACACCTTCATAGCCCTTCTGTATTGCTTAGGACCCAGTTTAAAAGGATGGATTTCCTCCTCTCCTGTATGGAATCTACAGGAAATAGAATCAGTGTTAAGGAAAGCAAAACTTTGAATGAGATTTCTGTTGTTCTCACTACAACCAATTATGAAAACTCACAGTCCTTATAACTGCAATTTTGTATTCTATTGTTCTCCCACCTGGCTACCCAAACTGCATGCTTCTCCTGACAAGGAGAAAGCAATGCTTTAGACATTCCCTCTTCCATTCTTTGTCTCCCACAGCACTTACTGACTTGTGCTGTGCATCTGGTAAGTCATGACCCAGCAGAGCAGATCCGACACCCCTCCCTGCCAGGTGTGCAGTGACCTCCCGCTTCACCTTCAGGATTAATATCAATCAACCTCAGACAGCTGCTCACTGATGCAGACAACCTTAGAAGGAGGAGACACAGCTGTGGAACCCACTGGACTGGAGCCATCAAACTTAAGACCTGCGAGCCCTGGGTGATTATTGACTATTTGTCTTGGAGGCTCAATACACAGAGCTCATAATTAGTCAAATTGGTCCAGGTAGCACAAACTCTAAGGACCTGCTAATATTAATACTGGAAAAAGAGGAGGAGAAAATGAACATCAGCAAAGGTTCCTCACCTCTTACTGATGAAAAAGTTCATATGTACTCCTCATTTCTTTCATTTCTCTTTTTTTAAAACTCATACACTTCAGTTCCATTCTTACTATGGTAAATTTTTAAATTGCTTTTTAATTGGTGCATAATTATACATAGTAGCTGGTTTCACTGTGGCATGCTCATCCATGTACATTACATGATTTGAGTTTCAATTCCTTGTACCTACCTAGTCCTTCCCTCCTCCTTCCCCTTGACCACTTTCCTCTCCTATACTTTTAATCCCTTCTATTTTCATGAGATCCCTTTTGCCCTTTTACTCTCTAGCTTTCACATATGAGACAAAACCCACCACCCTGGACAGTAAGAGTCTGGCTCGATTCACTTAACCTGATGCTCTTGAGTTCCCTCCATATTCCTTAAAGTGATGTAGTTTTGTTCTTAGTTATACTTGAATAGAACGACGTTGTGTACAATATACCACATTTTCTTTATCCATCCACCTCCTGACTGACATCTAAGCTGCATCCACATATAAATTGTGTATCATTCACAAAACACATGTAAATACAATACATATGTATGGTTCCATATACAAATTAATTATGCTGCTATAAGCATGGGTATGCATGTATCTCTGTCGTATGCTCACCTTAATTCTTTCATGTAAATACTGAGGAGTTGTATACCTGGGTCATAAGATGGTTCTTTTCAGGAAACTCCATGCTGATTTCCACAGTTGTACTAATTTACAATCCCACCAACAGTGCATAAGAGTTTCCTTTTCCCCAATTCCTCACCAGCATTTATTATTATTTGTATTCTTGATGATCATCATTCCAACTTGAGTGAGATAAAATCTCAGTGTAGTTTTGTGGAAGGGTTGGGTTTTTGTTTTTGTTTTTACAATATAAATGTATTCTTTCTAGCACTTTAACCGATACATAGCAAGACCTCAGAGAGGGACATCATTTAACTTGTAAGTTTAATGACAATCCTTTAAAAATTCTTGTACCTCTCATTTTACACAAGTGGGAACTGTGTAAAATGTAGTTGGAGAACAGTATTTTAATCACAATTTATGAATATTCAATTTACTATTAATTGCTGTAAAGGTTAATTGGGGTCCAGCTACAAGGGTCAAGGGGAGAGCTAATAAAGAGGCAAGCACATAGGATGGTGAAGAGCAAGAAGTGGCTCCCATGGGAAAGCCAGCCCAGTTTATTATCTATTCCAGGGTCATATCAAGTTACATTAAGCTACCCGGTGCAGTTAGCTTTGCACATGTGCAGATCACATAACTTGCTTGCTTCTCAGAGTCCACTAGTACCGAATATTATGATAATAAGATAATGTCTCCAGGACTCAAGGACAGAGGAGTTGCAGAGCATTTCTAAGCCATTCAAACAGGGCACCTATTGTTGTTCTGAGGAGTTTGCTTGACTTGAGGACTTTCACTCCCCTGTATATTAACTGACCTGAAATCCCTACAAATCACCTACATTTATTGTCATATATATGTATATGTATACACCAACCACATTTTTTACCCATTAATCTGTAGACAGGTACCTGGGCTCATTCCAGAACTTGGCCATTGTGAACTGAACTTCTATAAACATTGATGTGTCTGTATCATACAGAATACCGATTTTAGTTCTTTTGGATAAATGCCAAGGAATGAATAGCTGGGTCATTTGGTGCATCCATTCCAAGTTTTCTGAGGAATCTCCATACTGCTTTAAATAGTGGTTGTACTAATTTTTAATCCCACTAACAGTGTATGAATGTACCCTTTTCCCCAAATCCTCACCAGCATTTATTATTTGAATTTTTGATAATCGTCATTCTGACTCAAGTAAGATGAAATGTCAATGTAGTTTTGATTTGCATTTCCCTAATGGCTAGGGATGTTTAACATTTTTTCAGTATATTTTTTGATCGTTTGTATTTCTTCTTTTGAGAATTGTTTGTTCAGCTCTTTTGCCCATTTTTTAATTGGGTTATTCAGTTCTTGGTGTTAAGATTTCTGATTTTTTATGTGTTCTGGATATTAATTTCCTGTCAGAGGAGTAGTTGGCAAAGATCTTCTCCCATACTGTAGTCTCTTTCTTCATACTCTTCCTTCCTTTGCTCTGAATAAGTTTCTAATTTGATGTTGCCCCACTTATTGATTCCTGGCTTTATTTTTTGCACTTTAGAAGTCTTATTAATGAAGTCAGTGTCTGCACCAATATGTTGGAGTGTTCAGCCTGTGATTGCTTCTAGCCATTGCAGAGATTTGGGTCTAATTCCTAGGTCTTTGACCCACTTTTGTGAGTTTACCTTTGTGCAGGGTGAAAGACAGGGATCTAGTTCCATTCTTCTGCACATGTATATCTAACTTTCCCAGCATCATCTGTAAAGAGTTATCTTTTCTCTAATGTGTGTTTTTAGCACCTTTGTCGTGTATCAGAAACTTATCTATGTGGGTTTTTCTCTGTCTTCTATTCTATCCCACTAGTCTTCATGTGTGCTTTAGTGCTGATGCCATGGTGGTTTTGTTACTCTAGCTTTGTGGTATAATTTGAAGTCCAGTATTCTGACGCCCCCAGCATCACCATTATTCTCACGATTGCGTTGGCTATTCTGGGTCTCCTGTTATTCCAAATGAATTTTAGAACTATTTTTTCTAGTTTTGTGAAGAATGTTATTGGTATTTTAATGGAGATTGCATTGCATAGAATCTATATAGAACTTTTGGTAGTATGGCCACTTTGACAATATTAATTCTGTCCCTCCAAGAACATGGGAGGTCTTTTCCATCTTCTAAGACCTTCAATTCCTTTCTTCAGTATTCTATAATGGTTTGTTTTTCCTTGAGATTATTATAAGTGGGAAAATTTTCCTGATTTCTTTCTCAGCAGATTCATTATTGGCACATAGGAAAAGCAATTGATTAATATATCAAGTTTTACTCAGCCATAAAGAAGAATGAAATCACAGTATTTGCTGGTAAATGGATGAAATGGAGAACATGCTAAATGAAATAAGCCAGACCCAAAAAATCAAGGGTCAAATTTTTTCTTTCATATGCAGAAACTAGACCAAAGGGGGAAAAAAAGTGGGGGGTGGAATTAACCAGATTATGATATGTACATATATCAGTGTGCCCCAGTGAATTCCATCTTAATGTACATCTGTAAAGCACTAATTTTTTTAAAAAGTATAAATAAATAAAAGGAAAACCAGTACAGTAGGGGGAGAGGAATGGAGTGGGGAGAAAGGGAGGCAAAGGGGAGGAACTGAAGATGGAAACGGAGCAAATATTCCAAGTGTGTATAATTACATCAGAATGAACCCCCATATTATATACAGCTCATGAATTTTAAAAATGTGTTTTGGGTGTAGAGGCATGCATGAAAAATCCATATATCACTTCCATTCACATTTTATGAGCTTCTTTGTCTTATGTGCCCTGAACTTGGTGAACTCTGATGGAATACATTGTTTGATTACCACCATCAAAGTCAAGATGTGGAACCTTTCCATCAACCCTGTGTACCCTTAGTATCACCCTATTTTAAAGCTCTGTATTAAATTTATTACAATCTAATATTCTTGCTTGTTTATGTATATGCCTGTATTTTCAGTTATGTGTCATCATTTTGCTAGAGTAAAGGGGTCTTATCCCCTGTTTGACCTTTGAATCCACTGTGCCAAAAATATGCCTGACACATCATAAACTCTCAAAAAGTGTCTGTTGGACATTATTATGCTATGTACATGTATGATCACACAAGTGGTGTGAATCCATATCATGTACACCCATAGACGTGAAAAGTTGTACCCCATTTGTATACAATGAATCAAAATGCAGTCTGTAAAAATTTTTTAAAAAGTGTCTGTTGAAGGAAAGAAAGGAGGGAGAGAGGAAGGAAGGAAGGATGGAAAGAAGAGAGGGAAGAGCTGGCTTCTGTCTTCATATGCCCAACAGGGGTATGTAACATAATCCCTTTTAGAGTGCTTGTGAGGACTACAGGAGATGTTGACTCTAAAAGTTCCTGTCATTGTGCCTGGCATTTAGTTGGTGTAGATCTTACTGCCTTTGAAGACAGTTTATCAATCTTTTTGACCCATATGATGTTTTCAATAGGACTGGTCTTCTTATTCTTCTTTTTCCTACTTTGTTTCATGAATTCGCCCTCCACTGGTCCAGGGTTTCTCTCTCACTAGTGTCAACTCTTTAAGTCAGGGTAGTTCCTGACCTCCCTCAGCAGCCTCCATAGTAGCACCAGAGAGAGGTGTCCAGTCTCCTTCCTGTGATGGGTGGCCTGTGATTACATGAGTTTCTTTCACAGGACATGCCGGATTAAGTAGTGAGATAAGGAATTCTTTGTTGTCTTCTATTTCTATGGCACCAGTGATTCAGCAGAGGGGTTCTTCCTGTGCCTATCAGGAATACCAGTGATTTGAGAGGCTGAGACAGGAGGATTGCAAGTCACTCTGCAATTTAGTGAGACTCTGTCTCAAAGTTAAAAAGGGACAGGAATATAGCTCAGTGGTGGAGCATTTGCCTAACATGAGCAAGGCCCTGGCTTAAATCCCCAGTACAGGAAGTAGGGGTGGCCAAGGGAGGTGGGGATGGTGGTGAGAGGGAGAGGGGTTGTCCTGCTGTGAGATTCTTGGATTCTCTCTAGGATTTACTTCCCCCTATAAACCCTCTTTGTTGCTCAGCCTTGGCCTACACTGTCAGCTCTGGTGTCCTCTCAAGTGACTACCCCATAGCTGACGCTAATTAGACCCCAGGCCTCAGTGTTTGGGTTTCCTATGGTATTCCAATGCAAACACCTGTCTCCATTCTCCACCCTTCCTCTCAGGGGGAATTCTGCCTACACTCTGGATCTTTCTTTTCATTCTTAGCTAATTTATGGTGAGGACAAAGCTCCAAGCACAAATTTTTCTCTTGAGTAGAAATACCTTAGAAAATATACAACTTCCATGGGTGTTCAGTCTAAAATTGTTTATAATCATTTTAGAAGCAATCAGAAACTGTTTGCTGAAAGAAGCCTTTATACCTATTTAAGACACTGTCACTGTACCACCAACGCTCAGAGATGTTGATGGCCTTGGGATCAAGGAGGAGGCTGGCACATTGATCACTGCTGTGACATCCTTGACCAGGAATATTCCACATATTGAGATGAAACATAGTAGCTAATAGTGATAAATGCAGTCTTTCAACACAGAATTATCTTTAAGCTGTATTATTGTCTTGGCAAGATAAACTTGCCAGGGACAAAATGTTCAGAGTAAAGGAAATGCATTTTCTGAGGTTGAGAATCTGAAACAGATCTTCTTTGGAAAACACCCAGTTCTTCAGTGGATCAGTAGTAAACTGGGGCATAGTCAGAGAGGCTGGCAAGCTTTTGCAAGGAGGCCTATTTCTCTTTGCAAAATAAGGACTTTGAATTTTATCCAGAAGGCTAGGGGACACCTCTTGAGGGCCAAGAAACTTTTTAGAACATTTTTTTTCTTCAGGTTATATGAATCATTTTACTTTTATTTTCTCATTCCTTAGTTACCTCAACCTTTATGGCAGCAGGATTGCAAACTGATTGGCAGTTGAGTAACTTTCAACACAAGTTTGCTTCCTTCCTTCCTTCCTTTCTTTCCCTTCCCTCCCTCCCCCTCCCTTCTCTCTCTCTCTCTCTCTCTCTCTCTCTCTCTCTCTCTCTCTCTCTCTCTCTCTCTCTCTCTCACACACACACACCACTTGAGGAAATAAAGAGAAGAAAAACATTCCTGGAGACAGTAATGCATTAAGGATTTTCCAAGGGAATTCCTCTTGGAAAAGCCCTTGTCTTGTTGTCTTGTGACTGCCTGCATATAGCTACCCTCCGGGCGCTGATAACATGTTCTTCCTGTAATATATAAAGCCACTCCCCTCCCAACCAGGTACAGCCATTTTGCCAGCCTCCCAACCACTTGTCAATCTGCACTCTGCCAGCCTCTTACTTTATAGGAATTTCTGGCTTACTATGCAGCCGTTTTCCTGCTTCCCATGTTCTGTCCTAACATGCTATTGGTTCATCAGTCAGCTTGCAAGAATTCTCCTCCACTATTGGTTCCTTCCAGCTGGCGAGATTCCAATATCTGGGAGAAGCCACACGCCATCTTTCTCTTTTGCCCCTTCTTTTCCCCTGAGCGGACGTGCCAATCCTCTGCATAAAAAAAGTCTCTTGCATGAGACCTCGTGTCTGTGGAACACTTTTTCTGGGAGCTATTGGTGAGCCACAACTGAGCCAAGCGAGCGGCAGTTCAGCGGAATCCACAGCCCCGGCTGCCTTACATCTCGGGAGCGTGCAGCAGTGGCTACAGCTGCATCGGCCCAAGTTGAGCTGCATTTTTCCCCTAACACTTCCCTTCCTGCCTGGGTGGTAATTTTGCTCTGCCCAAACCTTTATATTAAGTCCTTTTAGGAAATCTCCTCCATTATTCTCCTAGAATGTATCATCTCTTTTTACCAGGATTCTGGCTAAAATACTTGATTGGTAGTTTGGTTGAATATAGAATTCCCAGAAATAATTCTCAGAATTTTAATGACATTGCTTCATCGCTTCTAGCTTCCACTGTTGCTGTTGAGAAGTCTGTTTCTTTTTTTTTTTTTTTTTTTTTTCAGGGGGAGAGGTGTACTGGGGATTGAACCCAGAGCCTCAAGCATGAGTGCTGTACCACTGAGCTGCATCCATATCCCTTTTTATTTTATTTTGAGACTGTTGTGGAGGTTGTAGTCCTCCTATCTCACCCACCTGCAAATAGCTGGGATTGTAGGAGTGTGTCACTGTTCCTGGTTGAGAAGTCATGTTTTGATTTCTATCTGCCTTACCCTAAGATCTCCTAACATATTCTTTATGTTGCCAGCATTCTGAATTTTCAAAAAGTTGTGTCATTTTGGAAATTTTTCCTCCAGAGTGTTTCATGGTGTGTTTTTAAACTACGGATGTCTATGCTTTTTAGTACTGGGAATTTTTCTTGATTACTTTTGCTGATGATTTCTTCCTCTCTGTTTTCCAAGTTCTCTTTTTCTAGCATTCATATCACTACACATTAGATGTTGGAACTTCCAGTATTACTCTTTACTTTTCCTGATCTTTTCTTTTTATACTTTGATCTTTTAACTTTACTCTCTGACTTACCTAAGTTTATCTTCCAATGTTTCTGTTGAGTTTTTCTTTTCTGCCATCACCTTCTAAAAAAATTTCCAAGATCTGTCTTCTACTTCTTGAATAGACTTTTTTTTTTTTTTTTTTTTTTTTTTTTGTAGTAGGGATTGTATACAGGACCTTGTACATGCTAGGCAAGTTCTCTACCACTGAACCACATCCTCAGTCCTCTGATAGATAACCTCTTGAAGTGAACCTTGAGTCTCTGGGCACAGTGGAAATCTCACCTGTCCTAGATGCCTTCTAAACAGCATTTAGTACCTTCTAAACAGTATTTCAGGCAAGAGAGCATATTAAGGTGTTTGTTAAAACCACCATATTTACCTGTTGATTATAACTTTCTATGGTTGAAAAAAGCAATCCACATCAGTCTGTTCTTTGCTTTCTATATAAGCCCTACCTTCTCCAATATTTGACTTTTTCTTGGCTGCTGATGAAATGAGGTAACTTGGTAATTGGTTGAGACTAGAAAGATATCTTATTACAAGGAAATGAGCGGTCTTCTGGAAAAGGCAAGGGTGACTTAAGGACAGTGCTCTGAGTACTGCTAGATCATTCCAAATCAAGAATTTAATGGTATGTCCCTATTAGGGCAGGCAGTTTGTCCTTGGCCATGGCCACCATGCTAACTGTGGCATTTTGTCTCAGTACACTTATCTACCTTTTAAAAAATCTCCCAATACATGTACTCTCAACAGTTTCACCTTTGATTTGACAGATTCTGAGGACATTTGATCTTGGATAATCCTTTTGAACACTCTGCTCTATACTTTGTCATGAAAGGGATGAAGTGGGAACAGATGGAGGTTGGATTTATCACTGAGGCAGAGACCTCTTTGTCCCATTGAGTGACTGTTGCCTGGGTTTCTGTTTGACTCGATCACACAGTCACCCCTGAGCTGATTTCCATTTCTCAAGCCTTCCCATCTGGCCTTTCATTAATTCAGTCAGCTCTGATGACCTTCTAATAAATTTTCCTTTGTTTCTTTTGATTTCAAACAAAAGCCTTAACAGATAAACACTGCAACCACAGGAAGGAAATTTGCAAGTGTTACAGGAACCTGACAGGTGGGATCAATAGATAAAAATCCAACAGGTCCTCAGAAGATCAACTTAAAATGCACGCACTATTAGGAATGGATTAGTATTTTCTGACTAGGAAAACAATGGTTGACTTTTTCAATGTCTTCTGCTTACAATCTAAGAGTAGGGCAAAGGCCTACTTTGATGCCTCTGAAATCCCATGTTTGTTCTACCAGAGCCAAAGGGAATGACTCACTAATGAGGACCAGATTTGCCTTTTTCTACAACTCTGAGGGAGTTGTTTAGTAATTTTTTTTTTTTTTTTTTTTTTTTTTGGTACTGGGGATCGAACTCAGGGCCTTGTGATTGCGAGGCAAGCACTCTACCAGATGAGCTATCTCCCCAGCCCAATTTAGTAATATTTCGAACGAACAATCTCTAAAAAAAAAAAAAAACAGTACAAATCCAAAAGAGTCCAACAAATTAGATGAGATATAAGATTTTTGGCCTAGCAATATTACACTATTTCCAGGTAAATTAGATAAATTCAGTTCAATACATGACTTAATAGTAAGAGGTACTTGATGTTGGCAGAGATTTAATTTCACACACACACACACACACACAAAAACACTCACACAGAAACACACTATATCTTGAAATATACGTACTCTAAACACTCATGGAATGATCTTATTGTGAAAATAATTTCAAACAATACAGAAATATATAAGGTGGAACTTGAAGAACCAGAGAGGGCAAGGGGAGGGCTGCCCTCTCCAGGGAAAACCTGTGCGTCGGCGGGTGGCTGGGCCTCACCCAGGGCCCTCGGTGGATCCTCCCAGCGTCCATCCCAACAGGTGCACCAGTGAGCCTGCCCTTCTCTTGCCCCGTGAGCCGCAGCAGCTCGAGGATGCCAAACCCTCAGGCCAGAAGGAAGCTGCATGTGCCAGCGTGCCAGCCATTCCTCTGCGCTTCCTCCACGAGAAGACACCCGCTCCCAGGCCAGCCTCCCAGCAGGGCTCTGGGCCCAGCCCTGGTAGGCGGGGAGCAGAGGGAGACAGCTCGGCCTCCCAGGGCACCTCCACGGGGCCAGCCCACGACAGAGGCAGGGGCTGGAGGCGTGTCACCAGGAGGATCGCCACCTGCCTTCGTCGACTCTGCTGCTGCCTTCCTAGCGTCCACCGGCCAGCCTCGAGAAGAAGGGTGGCTCCGGCGGACCGAGGCCACAGACCCCCTAAGCTCCCCAATAGCGTGCTTCCAGAGATCGTGCCCACGTGACAGCCCGATGGACAGCCAGAAGACCCCGAGCTCTGAGCATCCCTCCATCACCAAACGGACTCAGCTTCAGAAGTGAGGCTGCCCACTGGCTCAAGCATCTGGGACCGGATTCCGCCCCGGAGCGCATCCCGGTGCAGGACTCTCCTCCACCCCCACCTGCCAGAGACCTCAGAGACTTTTCCCCAGGACGCCTCCTCCTGTCCCGCTCTTCTCTGCCATCGCAGAGATGTTTCTTAATAAATATCTGTTTCCCACAAATGTGTAATACGATGGATGTTCCAATGACTTCTTTAAAAAGAAAATAAGGCTTAAAATAGGAGGAGGAAGGAAAAAGGAGGGAGGCCTCAGGGCAAGGGCAGGAGCCCAGCAGCCACCCTGTCAAGGCCTGGACCCAGGTGCCTATGCCTACCCCTTCTGTGCCAGTGGAGACTCCTGCCCCTTGAACCAGTGTAGAACCGGACTCACACCTTGGGCCAGTGTAGATGAGGGAAGGTCTTGCCTTAATTCCATTTGAGCTGATTGCTTTGGTGGCAAAGAATCCCCCTCCCCGTCTTCAGGCCCTTCCCTGAGGTGTGTGGAGAGGGTGAGTGCTAGCTGTTGGAGAAGAGGCCTTGGAGACTCCACAGTGTTCTGTGGCATCATCTCCATATGCCAATGTGCAGGCAAGCGAGAGGTGGGTCAGTGGTATGGGTGGGCCTGCCAGCAGCAGTGGCTGTGTGCTTCAGCACATGCCATGCAGCCTCTGTAGCCCAGATCTCCTCTGGTCGCTGCCAGAGGTCATGGAGTGTGAGCACATGGGACGTGGGGGCTGGAGATATTACACCATGTCAGCGTTGCTACTTCATCAAAGCCAAGGGCACCTAGGTGGAATTGCTCTTCTCTCTCGGTCGTAGGGACCCTGAATTTTGTAAAGTCAAGTGCGCACAAACAAAGAGCAAGAAAGCCCCCTTTCAGTCAGGCTGGGAGGCCTCGTGTACCTGTGAGCCCTGGTGTCTCCAAAGGGCTGGGACTGGCACAACTACTCTCGCAGCTTCTTCTTGCCCTTCCCCTTAATGGGCAGAAGTGCATACCTTACACACACACACACACACACACACAAAATTGTGATAATAATAATTAAAAAGAAAAAGAAAAAAGTATGTCCCATTTGTCATTTTAATCATTTGTCGTTTTCTGGGAGGGCTTCTATAGTTGTAAAATGATGCGCAGCTTAGAAGTTTCTACAAAGTAAAGTCATTGAATATTTTTCTAAACAGCAAGAGGAGCATGGTAAATGCCCCTAAAGGAAATCCCCTTCCCATTTGAGCAGGGGCACACTGTGTGCAGTCAGGAAAGGGAAGATTTGGGGTCCAACCTTGCCCTTGGGCCTGGCTTGTCTAATTGCTGCCTGAAAGGTTGCGATGTGCAGAAGGTTCTGGGAGGCAGGAGAGGCATAAGGAGGGGAATGAAGGAGTGTGCCCAAGAAGGAATCCCCGGGCCAGCTGGGCAACTCCAGGCTGGCAGGGTGACAGCCACAACAGATATGCAGGAAGCCTGAAGGAGGGAAAGGAGGGAGTGTGGAGGAGGAATGCCTTTGGTGCACCTTGTGTGCCTTTGTCTGGGGAGTGGAAAGGAAAGGATTCCTGTGAGCTCTTCCTCGAGACCTGATGCTGGGCAGGGCTGGGGCTTGTCTGATAGGTATTCCCCCTGTTTCTCCTGGGGGAAGCAGAAGCTGGCCTTCTCATTGTGCCCAGGGCCACACTCCCTGTCTGAGTGGGGTAAGAAGGAAGGGCTGTTTTTCTTACTACATTATACAGTTATGTGAAGGCTGAGCCCCTTCATGCTGAGGCCCTTCCGTCGAGTAGCCCCAAGCCCTGGATTCCATTCCTACAGCCAACACTCACTTTACCTCCATTGGCCCCAAAGTCCTGTCTTCCCTAGGCCTCCTGTGATTCACCACTTCCTAAAGCCTCTTCTTTCCTGACGGTCACAAGTGCAGCCAAGAGAGGATGGGCTTGTGGGTCAGTACACGTCCATAAGTCAGTGGAGTTCATGGGTAGTGGTTGAGAAACCCAGAAGTGACAACCATCTTCACAGACCCTGAACAGAAGTAGGCCTCAGTGTGCTCAGTGGGAGCAAGAGCGTGTCCCTGAGAGCCACTGTGCATAGGTCGCCCAGGAAGCCCAGTGTAAGTGAACCTGAAGACCGATCAACAGAGTTTGCTCAAAGAAAAAACGGAGAGAAGAGGTTTGCTGTTGTTGCCATTGTCCCTGCTGTTGTTATTTGTAATGAAAAGATCTCCAGTGACCTGAGCAACTTAGGGAGACAGTCTTCACAAACAAGCCTAAAAAACAAAAGGGAATTTGGGAGCCTAGGGAAGTACTTCCGCTGTTGAGCACTTCCCTAACATGCCTGAGGCCCTGGGGTCAATGGCCAGTATGTTCAAAGAACACAAAAAGAAACAAAGGAAAAGCAGGGCATGAGAGAATGTGGCCACACTTCTGCCCCTCGCATCATGACAGCCAGAAGGCACTGGACCTTGAACCTGCCAGTCTCCAGAATGTGGGAAGGGGATTTCTATCTTCAATCAATCACCCAGTCCAAGGGGTTCTGTTCAGAGCAGCAGGAAGGGCCCCTGGTGTGTGGCAATGCCTCTCTTCCCTCACCTACCGGGGAGGACACTTTTGTTGGTTCTGGGATTGTCTGCTTCTGTATTGGATCCCTCGTTGCTTTGCACACATCAACACACCGCCTTTTGTGTGTTCCAGGGTTTCTAGGGAGAAATCAGATGAGAACCTTGTGGGGAAATGACGATGAACGCTCTCTCCCTCTCAACCCCATAGGTGTTAATGCCTAGCTCCAGAGCATCTTAGGGAGCAGAGCAGTCTATGATAGCATCCCGGTGTGAGTGGGCCCTGAGCACTGTGAGTTGGAAGTGGGGAACTGAATACTTTGAGTGTAGACATGAGGAGGGCTTTAAAATCTGAAAGTTATTACAGATTTTCAGGCAGCAAATGAGAAGACCATTGAAACCTCGGACCGGTTTTTATCTCTAAACATGTAAATATGAGTCTCCGTGACCCACGGGCACAGAAAGCTTTCTGGGTCCTTCCTTCTTCTTATCATGCAAGTCAAAAGGGTGCAGGAGGCCCCAGAGTGAGATGAACCCTGGGGGCTATGCCCAGGCTCCAATGGGTCATTTCTTGCTCTGACCTCACAAGGAGCCACTGTGAGGTCACCTCAAACCCCTGCTATATAAGAGAGTGGCTGAGGGTGGGCTTTGTCCATTAAGTACAGGAAGCTCTTGGTGGTGACCTGTCGGACTCCCAGGTAGTTAGTGCGTTTGGTGGTTGGTGGTTGGTGGTTGGTGTTTGTGGTGGTTTGCTGTTGGTTTTTTGATTTGGGCTTTTTGTTTGTTTGCTTGTTTTGAGTTTTGCCTTTGTTTGTTGGTTTTGGTGTTTTGTTTGGGTTTATTATTTTTTTTTAGATAGCATCTTCAGTTGGTGTTCCAGCCTAGGATGCGCAGAGAGTGTAGTGAGAGTAGTGTAGTGGCGCAGGGGCCCGGCTCCTGCTTCGAGTCGGCCCTCACCGACCATTATTGTGTCCTGAGGCCCATTGGGGAGGGGAGCTTCAGCCAGGTGGTACTGGCCCGCCATCTCCTGACCGGGGTCAAGGTGGCGGTGAAAGTCGTGCCGAAGACAGAGGGGCAGGAGCCTGTGCTCCGCGAACGGGAATGGTTGATGTCCCTGGAGCACCAGAACATAATCCAGCTCTTCCAGGTCATCGAGACCGCCCGCAACATGTACCTGGTCATGGAGTACGCACCGGGGGGGCAGCTCCGGCTTCGCATCCCGCGGGAAGGTGGCCTACCGGAGGTGAAGGTGCGCAGGGCATTCAGGCAGATGGTGCAGGTCGTGCATTACTGCCACCAGAAGGGCGTGGCGCACCTCGACCTCAAGCCAGAGAACTTCGTGGTGGATGCCACGGGCCACATAAAGCTCATCGACTTTGGCCTGAGCACCAGCATCACACCTGGGCAGCTGCTGACCGGGTTCAGGGGCACTCTCCTGTACCTCGCCCCTGAAATCATCAGGCGCAAGGCATTCGAGGGCCCCCCTGCAGACGTCTGGAGCCTGGGCATCACTCTTTATTTCATGCTCACGGGGAGAAGGCCTTTCATGGCGAGCACCAGTAAGGGGCTGCTGAATCTGGTCCTGCAGGCAAGTTACGACATCCCCCCGCATGTGTCCCCCGGAGCTCGCAGCCTCATTCAGCAACTCCTGACGGTGGAGCCCACACAGAGGCCCACCCTAGAGCAGGTCATGGGACACCCATGGCTGAGCCAGGGCGAGGACTCTTCACCCACTTGTCCCAGCCAGCCACTCCCCAAGCGGCCCGACCCCGCCCTCATGACCGTGATGTTTGACATGGGATTCGACCCCTACAACACCTGGTTGTCCCTGGCCAACCGCCAATTCGATGAGGCCATGGCCACCTACCTTCTCCTGCAGCACCAGAGAAGCCAGGGGGAGGGCTGCCCTCTCCAGGGAAAATCTGTGCGTCGGCGGGTGGCTGGGCCTCACCCAGGGCCCTTGGTGGATCCTCCCAGCGTCCATCCCAACAGGTGCACCAGTGAGCCTGCCCTTCTCTTGCCCCGTGAGCCGCAGCAGCTCGAGGACGCCAAACCCTCAGGCCAGAAGGACGCTACGTGTGCCAGCGTGCCAGCCATTCCTCTGCGCTTCCTCCACGAGAAGACACCCGCTCCCAGGCCAGCCTCCCAGCAGGGCTCTGGGCCCAGCCCTGGTAGGCGGGGAGCAGAGGGAGACAGCTCGGCCTCCCAGGGCACCTCCACGGGGCCAGCCCACGACAGAGGCAGGGGCTGGAGGCGTGTCACCAGGAGGATCGCCACCTGCCTTCGTCGACTCTGCTGCTGCCTTCCGTGCGTCCACCCGCCCGCCTCGAGAAGAGGGGTGGCTCCAACGGACGGAGGCCACACACCCCATAGACTCCCCAATAGCGTGCTTCCAGAGATCGTGCCCACGTGACAGCCCGATGGACAGCCAGAAGACCCCGAGCTCTGAGCATCCCTCCATCACCAAGCGGACTCAGCTTCAGAAGTGAGGCTGCCCACTGGCTCAAGCATCTGGGACCGGATTCCGCCCCGGAGCGCATCCCGGTGCTCCAGGACTCTCCTCCACCCCTACCTGCCAGAGACCTCAGAGACTTTTCCCCAGGACGCCTCCTCCTGTCCCGCTCTTCTCTGCCATCGCAGAGATGTTTCTTAATAAATATCTGTTTCCCACAAATGTGTAATACGATGGATGTTCCAATGACTTCTTTAAAAAGAAAAACAGGCTTAAAATAGAGGAGGAAATAAAAAGGAGGGAGGCCTCAGGGCAGGAGCCCAGCAGCCACCCTGTCAAGGCCTGGACCCAGGTGCCTATGCCTACCCGTTCTGTGCCAGTGGAGACTCCTGCCCCTTGAACCAGTGTAGAACCGGACTCACACCTTGGACCAGTGTAGATGAGGGACGGTCTTGCCTTAATTCCATTTGAACTGATTGCTTTGGTGGCACAGAATCCCCCTCCCCGTCTTCAGGCCCCTACCTGAGGTGTGTGGAGAGGGTGAGTGCTAGCTGTTGGAGAAGAGGCCTTGGAGACTCCACAGTGTTCTGTGGCATCTCCATATGCCAATGTGCGGGCAGGCGAGAGGTGGGTCAGTGGTATGGGTGGGCCTGCCAGCAGCAGTGGCTGTGTGCTTCAGCACATGCCATGCAGCCTCTGTAGCCCAGATCTCCTCTGGTCGCTGCCAGAGGTCATGGAGTATGAGCACATGGGACGTGGGGACTGGAGATATTACACCATGTCAGCGTTGCTACTTCATCAAAGCCAAGGGCACCCAGGTGGAATTGCTCTTCTCTCTCGGCCGTAGGGACCCTGAGTTTTGTAAAGTCAAGTGCCCACAAGCAAAGAGCAAGAAAGCCCCCTTTCAGTCAGGCTGGGAGGCCTCGTGCACCTGTGAGCCCTGGTGTCTCCAAAGGGCTGGGACTGGCACAATTACTCTCACAGTTTCTTCATGCCCTTCCCCTTAATGGGCAGCAGTGCATACCTCACACACACACACACACACACACACACACACACACACACACACAAAATGATAACAATAACAAAGAAAAAACAGTATGTCCCATTTGTCATTTTAATCATTTTCTGTTTTCTTAGAGGACTACTAGAGTTGTAAAATAATGAGCAGCTTAGAATCTGAAACAGATGTTCTTTGGAAAACACCCAGTTCTTCAGTGGAGCAGTGGCAAACTGGGGCATAGTCAGAGAGGCCGGCAAGCTTTTGCAAGGAGGCCTACTTCTCTTTGCAAAATAAGGACTTTGAATTTTATCCAGAAGGCTTGGGGACACCTCTTGAGGGCCAAGAAACTTTTTAGAACATTTTTTTTTTCAGGTTATATGAATCATTTTACTTTCATTTTCTCATTCCTTAGTTACCTCAACCTTTATGGCAGCAGGATTGCAAACTGATTGGCAGTTGAGTAACTTTCAACACAAGTTTGCTTCCCTCCTTCCTTCCTTCCTTTCTTCCTATTTCCTTCCCTTCTTTCCCTTCCCTCCCTTCCCCTCCCCTCTCTCTCTCTCTCTCTCTCTCTCTCTCTCTCTCTCTCTCTCTCTCTCTCTCTCTCTCTCTTTCTCTCTCTCTCTCTCTCTCACACACACACACACACACATACACACACCGCTTGAGGAAATAATGAGAAGAAAAACATCCCCGGAGAGAGTAACGCATTAAGGATTTTCCAAAGGAATTTCCTCTTTCCTCTCTTGGTGTTGTCTCTCCCAGCAGATCAGAACAGATGTGTTCAGATGTGTTCAGCAGAGTGTGAAGGTGTGCTGTACTCCCTGCCAGGACTTCCCAAAGGAGAAGAGATGGGCAGATGAAAGAGACTTTTGAGGGAGGAGAAAGTTACTCTAAACCAGGGGAGAGGAAGAGGAGACTCAGAATGCAGACAGATATTTGCTTCTCTTCTTTCACTTAGTTAACACCAGTTACTGCCATCTACCTTCTGCCTTCAGTTCTTCTTGTTGTTTTTTTAAATCCTCTTTGTGGGTCATGGTAGCACATACCTCTAATCCCAGAAATTCAGGAGGCCAAGGTAGGAGGATTGCTAGTTCCAGGCTAACCTCTGCAATTTAGTGAGGTCCTAAGCAAATTAGTGAGAGCCTGTCCCAAAATAAAAAAATAAATAAATAAAGGGCTGGGATGTGACTCAGAGGTAGAGCACCCCTGAATTCAATCCCTAGTTCCAAAAATAAATAAGTAAATAAGAAATAATTTTGAAAAACCTCTCAAGCTAGGGGTATAGCTCATCACCTGACATGCCTGAGATATTGGGTTCAATCCCCAGCAATACATACACAAAAAGCCATCCCTCATTTCTGTCACTTCCTGCTATGCTTATACATGAATGATTTTAGAAACTTATGCGTAAAAATGGCTAATATTACTTCTTTATTAAAATTGATATTTTCTTAAAATAGTCAATATAAGAATCAAGTAATTACAAGTTGCTGTGTGACATCTCTGGTTATTTTCCACTGACCATCTCACCCATTTTTCCATTCCTTGCTCACTTGCGTCACTCTTGTTGGTTTGTTGTTTTAACTGTGTGTGTGGGGGGGGGGGGTAGTAGAGCTGTAGATGAGCTTTGCTTACCTTCCCAAGTCATGCATCTTTGTCTTCAGGCACTATTTCCCAACTCTCTAGGCACCTCAATCTCTCTATTGTGGGAATAGCCTTTGTCTTTCCAGATGCTACTCATGGTCTTTCCCTCTTCATAGATAATCTCTATTAACAGATGTGTGTTTTCTTCCATACCTGGCTGTGAGTTTTTATTCCTACACAGGTAGTTGCACATTTACATATCTGTTATTCTTATGTATCATGTTACTCTGTGATATGCACTTTCATTTATCCAATATATCCTGAAGACATTTTCATATCAATACATATAGATCTCCTTCACTTAAGACTACAGTGTGCTATCATATTACCTAAACACAATTAATTTGGTGAGTTCCACTTATTGAAGTCTATTTTTGAACTTACATTGTTTGCATTTTTCTTTATTATGAAAAATGCCAACATTGATATGTTGGGTAATGTATGTACTTTTCCTACATGATAAATTATTCCTAAAGGTAGAGTTTTTGGTTAAAGGTTGTACATGTTTAACATTTTGAAAGACCCTATGCCCCTACCCCATAATCTTTCATAGTTTTAAATTGCATTTCTGTGCTTACTCTAGAGTTTGGTCATCTTTGTTCATATCTTTGATATGAAATTACTTGTTCAAATTATTTTTCCACTTATATATTAGGTTGGTTATATCTTTCTTATTGTTTGAGATATTTTGTCATGATTTAAATATCAGGTGTCCCTCCAAAAGCTCATGTGTTAGAAAATGCAGGAATGTTTTGAGGTGAAATGATTGTATTATGAGAGATGTAACCTAATCAGTGCATGGATTCATTTGGTGGATTAATGAATTGAATGGATCACTGGATGGTAAGTGTACAGGCAGGGCATGGCTGGAGGAGGTAGGTCATTGGGGCATGCCCTCAGGCATTATATTCTGTCCCTGACTCCTCGTGTGCTCTCTCTCTGCTTCCTGATGGCCACTGAGCAACTTTCCTCTGCCATGATGTCCTTCCTGCCTCACCTCAGGCCCAGAGCAATGGAGCTGGCTGATCATAGACTGAGAACACTGTGACCAAGATCCAAAATAAACTTTTCCTCCTCTAAGTCATTCTTGTCAGGTATTTTGGTCACAGTGATGAAAACCTAACACAAATGTATTCATATTAAAACACTTTTAAGGTATGCAGTAGAAATCTACAAATGGCAATCTCACCTCCTGATACCATTTTGCTTAATTCAGCAAATGAATATAAATGTCTGATGCCTTATTCAACTTTTTAATATTGTGTGCTGAGTCCAGCAGTTTCAGCTATTCCATGACCTGTGTTTTTCCATATCAGTTTGAGAATAAGTTTGTGTAGGTCAACAAATACCCTAATTTTTAAAGTAATTAAATACAGTCATTTAAAAGTGTTATCTAGGGAATGTAACCTCAGTAATTCGTTAGTCTTTTAAAATCATTTGAGATATATAGTATGAGTCAAGTTAATGCATATGGCTAATGGACAGTGATTGAATCCCTCCTTGGGTTCAATTAATTTGCTTGAGAAGCTCATAGAACTCAGGGAAACATTTACTAGTTTACTATAAAGGCTATTAGTAAGGATACAGAGGAAGGCATGCATGGGCGGAGGTTAGGGAGAAGGGGTGCAGAGCTTCCATGCCATTCTCTAGGAACCTTGATGTGTTTAGCTTTCCACAAGCTTTAGAACCCCATCCTTACAGGTTTTTATAGAGACTTCATTGTAAAGGCATGATAGCTAAAAGATGGTGGAGAGACTCAACAAAGTCTGTCTGTTCAGATTCTTCTTGGCCTCTCTCTGCAGCATTTCCCTGCCCTAGGATTTGGGACTATTCTGGAATGGGGAGAGTCTTAGGATCTGCTATTGGACATAGTAGGTCAGAGTTATTAGCCAGGAACTAAGGACCAGTGTGTGTGTGTGTGTGTGTGTGTGTGTCTCAAATCATAATGTTACAAAATGCTTTTATGCAAGCCATCATGTTTTCACCCTCATCTGCTTTCTATATTCAGAGACAACTTGTGCCTGCAATTTCTGGACCTTTAAAAGGTTTGGTAACCAACTCTCCATGCTTTATGGTATCTCTACTCTCATCCCTACCACAAACATCTAATTTCAGTTTCTTCTAGTCTGCTGTCAGTTACCACAAGTCTGTTTTGTTGCCATATCTTGGCTGCTATTAGTGCTTCTTCCATTCTCCCTGTGCTTGTGAATTTTTGAAGTTTTCCTTTAAAAAATATATGTTTTTGCTATCATTTCCATGAGAATTTGGGTGTCAATGAGAGCCATATTTGTATGGCAGTCCAAACTTCTTGCCTTATAAATGCAAATGGTGATTGCTTCCTAAAGAATAATCTTATGGTGTATTCTTAAGGAGATAGAAGACAACAGCATCATTGTCTCCTGGGTGTTTTTTCACTAGTGGAATTTCCAGGTAGGCATAAGGCTGCCTTTGTGTGCAGGGCTTGGCAAGTGGTAGATTTGATGGCCAAATTTAGAAGTGTCTATGTGACTAATATCTGGCCAATGAAATGTAAGGAAGTGATGAGTGTCAGTTTTTCTCTCTGGAACGTAGACATAGACAATTTGGATGCAGGTGACAGAGCAATAAGAAATACCACATGGCAACTCTAGGGAGCACCAAGACAGGAAATCTTGATTCTTGACACTGTGAACTGCAGCTTCCTTATGCTTGGATTGCATGTGGGAGAGAAAATAACTTTTATTTTGTACAAAACTCTCTATTTTGGTATAAGGGATTGAACCACAGGGGCACTTAACCACTGAGCTACATCCCCACCCTTTTTATTTTTTATTTTGAGATAGGATCTTGCTAAAGTTGCCGAGGCTGGCTTTGAACTCACAATTCTGCCTCAGCATCCTGAGCCTCTTGGATTATGGTTGCGTGACACTGCACCTGGCACAAGCTTCTCCTATGGATTTTTGTTCATTTTGTATTCTGACACAAAGCTCTGTGTACATATATCTACTAAAAGACAAGTCTTATTTTTGCTCACAATAAACCAGTATTTTAAATATTAAAAAATATGTTGGGAATATTAAGAACAGTGATAAAAAAAAGAGGGTGAAAAGAAAGGAAGAGGGGCTGGGGATATAGCTCAGGTGATAGAGTGCTTGCCTTGCAAGCACAAGGCCCTGGGTTCAATCCCCAGCACCATAAAAAAAAAAAAAAAAAAAAAAAGAATGGGTTTTTCCTAGGAACGAATTTGTATTTCACTAAACTAAGACATCATTCCTCCAAGATTTAGGGAACAAAACTCTCATTCTGTTTTTGGAACCCTTTCTATAAAGATCTTTTGTGTGTCATGTGACTTTTTTATTTTGGTGCTGAGGATTGAACCAGGGCCCCACACATGTCAGACAAGCATCCCACCACTGAGCCACACCCCTAGCTGGTGACATTTTTTAAATTTTAATATGAAAAAACTAGGGGAAAATAGTATTATGGTCTACTTAGTAGTTAGGTAATATATCAGGTTTATTTTTATTATTAGTGAAAAATGGAACTCCTTTTCCATTTCTATCTTCTAGTTAGACATGACATCAGCAACTCATTACATTTTCAACCCCTGAGGCAAGAAAAAATAAAGATTAGATTTTTAATACTTTTAGTAACTCTGTTACAGTTCCTTCCCACAGACCTAACAGTCCTTGAGTAAAGTAAAACCACAGTTACCCTATTAGGCGTTTCCTCCAATGTGCTGCTTGCAGAAAAGACCCAGTGGATTGACCTCAACTGATGTCATTTTTAACAGCTTTTCCCTGGTTATTCAGCATCTTTCTCATATACTCCTACACCTTGTCTAGGTTCTTGGGTTGGGAGAAGATGATGTTAGACGATTAAATTTTATTTAATTTTATTTAATCCAGAGTGCTGATATTACAACTTTTATTTTTAAGAAATATGACTGGGCTACTCTATAAGATTTATTTTTATTTTCCTTGTTGTATTTATGGAAGTATAATTCACATAAAATAAAATACACAGACAGTACATGTTCAGCTCCATGGATTTTGACAAAATGAGACACTGTCTACCTCCAGCACCTGAGAAGATTTCCTCATGCTTCTTTCCAAGCAAATGTTCTGCTTGTACTTTGTTTTCTCCAAAACTCATGTTGAAATTCATTTGCCATTGTGACAGTATTTTGGGGGGGTGGGGGGAGGTACTGGGGATTGAACGTAGGGACACTTGACCACTGAGCTATATCCCTGGCCCTATTTTGTATTTTATTTAGAGACAGGGTCTCACTGAGTTGCTTAGCACCTTGCTGTTGCTGAGGCTGCCTTTCAACTCTCCATCCTCCTGACTCAGCCTCCGGAGCTGCTGGGATTACAGGCGTGTACTACCACACCCAGCCCATTGTGACAGTATTAAGAGGTGTTTAGGTTATGAGGACTACATCTCATCAATGAATTAGTGCCATTTTCATAGCAGTGGGTTGTTCCCTCTTTCTTTTTAATTTCACCACAAGAGATGGCAGCAAGAAGGCCCTCCCCAGATACCAACACTTGCTATTGGGCTTCTTAGCCTCCAGAACTATAAGACAATAAATTTCTGTTCTTTATAAATAACCCAGTATGTGATATTCTAGTATAGCAGCACTCACCACACAGGCTGAGGCATCCTCCAAACCTCCAGAATTGTTCTGATATCTGTCACTGCAGATTGGTTTTGCCTGTTTTTGGAATTTAGATAAATGGAATCATGTAGTTTGTATTATTATTATTTTTTTCCATGCTGGGGATTGAATCCAGGGCCTTCTGTATGCTAGCTATAATCACCAAGCTACATTCCTAGCCCCTAAAGTGTATTCTTTTGTAGTTAATTTAGCTGATCATAATTGAGTGAAATTTTTTGAGATTCATCTGTGTTGCTGTGCTTGTTGGTCACCCTCCTGCCCCATTTTTCACTGATTATGAAAATATTACAAATTTAAAACCTATTTTCCTGTAGACGGATTTTGGTAGGCAGCTTTGGTCATGGCTCCCAATGACCCTCACCTCATGTTATCACGTCCTCGGATTATCCTCTCCTTGTGAGTGTGGACTGGATCTAGTGCCTTTATTATAATGAATAGAAAATACAATGACATTTCATTTCCAAGATTTGGACATAAAAGACCCCCCTCTCTCTCACTCTTTCTGGTTCCTCTTGCTTGCCTCCTCTGATGAAGCCAGCTGTCATGTTGTGAGCTGCTCTTTGGAGGGGTCCATATGACAGGAACTGAGGAGGACCTCAGCCAACAGCTGATGAGGAACTCAGGCCAACAGTCCTACAGCTTGTGAGGAAACGAACCTTGCCAACAACCAGCTCTGAATCGGATCCTTCTCCAAATGTGAGATGACTGCAACTCCATTCAACGCATTTATTGGAATCCATGAGAGAAGAGACTGCTGCTTTTTTGGTGAGATTCCTAACCCAAAGAAATTGTATAACAACAAAAGTTTTAATTCACCAAGTGCTTGGGTAACTTATGATGCAGTAGTAACTTTACAATAGACATGTATGCTATTTCCAATTTGGGGTATTATATATAAGACTATTATAAACCTTCTGTTCAGTCCTTTTGTGAACTTAAGTTTTATTTAAAATGTGTTTCTTTTTTTTAATGAAAATTTGTTTCTTATAAATGGCATACAGTTGGGTCCTGCCTTCCCCCACCAGCCTGACAGTTCCCATCTTTATTTTTTAATTTTTTTAACTTTAAGTACCTGTCTTTTAATTGGAGTGTTTAGTCTACTTGCATTCAATGTAAGGTACTGAAATGGTAAGGGTTAAGTTTACATTTCATTATTTTTTTTATATGTGTTCTACTTGTTCTTTATCTTTGTTTCTTTTCTGACTTCTTTTGGATGATATCAATTAACTTAAAATATTTCCTCTTATCTGTTGGCCTTGTTAGCTAAACCTCTTTAGTGTTATTTTTAGTGGTTGCTCTAGGAATTACAATATCCATCTTTAATTTATCACTAAGTACAAATGATATTTTCCTATTTAATGAAAATATCAACATTTTATAACTGTGCACCTCTATTTACTACTCTAGTCTTTTGTGTTCTTATTGTGTTACTTCTACAATACAGGGCTATTCTTTTTGTTTTACATTTATTTATTTATTCATTCATTCTCTTGGGGGTGCTAGAGATTAAACCCAGGGCGTTGTGCATGCTAGGCAAGTGCTCTACCTCTAACCTACATCTCCAGCTCTGATTTACATATATTTTATATATATTTAAAATACTTGAAGCAGAAAGAATAACAGTGTAGTGTGTAGTATATTTATAGCAAATATAATAGTAATATATGTAATTTAAAACAACATTTTAAGTTTTATTTGTCTAGATATTTATAGACATTTTGTCTTGGAAATACAGGATTCCATCTGAATCATTTTCCTCAGTTTTTAGCTTGAAGAATTTCCCTTAGCATTTCTCTTAGTGTTGGAGAAAATCTTTTACCCTTTGCCTGAAGTGTCTTTACTTCTCTTTCATGTTTTTGTTTGTGGGGGTGGATACTGGGGATTGAACCCAGGGGCTCTTTAACACTGACCTTTATCCTAGCCCTTTTAAATTTTTAAATTTTGGGGCTGGGTTGTGGCTCAGTGGTAGCATGCTCACTGAGGTCCTGGGTTTGATCCTTTATAAAAATAAAATGAAAGTATTGTGTCCACCTACAACTAAAAAATATTTTTTAAAAATTTAAATTTTGAGACAGGGTATCATTGAATTGCAAGGGCCTGGCTAATTTGCTGAGGCTGGCCTTGAACTTGTGATGCTTCTACCTCAGCCTCACAAGCTGCTGAGATTACAGGCATGAGCCACTATGACTGCTTTCATTTTTGAAGTATAATTATAGCATATTATTAATATTTCATTTTTGAAAGTCTCTCCCTACCATCCCAGGATTTTAAGGGTATCATTCACTTGTCTTCTGGCCTTTATTTTTCAATGTCAATAGTAATTCATATTTTTGTTTCCTGTATATAATTTTTTTATAGTTTGTTTTAGGACTTTTTATTGTGTTTTTTTTTTTTCAGTAGTTGGACTATAAGATTCTTAGTTGCGTTTTCTTTATAGCTGTCCTGTTAAATTTTATCTAGCTTCTTGAATATTTTTTTAAAATTAATTTTGGGATTTTTTTTTTTTTTTTCAGTTCTGGGGATTAAACCCAGAGCCTCACACATGGTAGGGAAGCACTCCACCATTGAGCTATACCCTCATGCCTAATTTTGAAAAAAAAAATTTTTGAAGTTTATTAACAACAGAAACTTATTTCTCATGATTCTAGAGGCTGGGAAGACCAAGATCAAGGCACTAGACTGATTGTGAAAATCTGCTCGCTGTTCAGAGTGAGGACTCAGCACCTATTAGCTGAGTCTCACAGGATGGGAAGGACTCTAGGAAGAAAGAGCTCTTTGGGGTCTCTTTTATCAGGGCAGTCATCCCATTCGTGAGGACTCTGCCTTCATGACTTAATCACCTCCTAAAGGCCTCACATCCTACTGCCATTAGATTGGTGACTAGGTTTCAAAAAAGTACTTGGAGGGAACACAGATATTCAGCCCATAGAAGCTTGCCGAAAATTTTGGAAAATTCTTGACCATCGTCACCGCATGTATTTCTTCTGCCACTATCTTCTTCCTCTGAGGATCCAACTGCATACACATTAGACCACTTGTTGTCCATCAGTTTTTAGATCCTCCATTCTGTTTTGTTCACTCTTTTTTCTTTTTCTGTTTGACTTGTCTTCAAGTTCATTGATCCCTTCCTCTTTTATGTTGGGACTGCTGTTGAGCCTATTAAAATTTACATATTTTTAGTTTCTAAATTTCTAATATTTCTACTAGGTTCTTTTCTACAGGTTCCATTTCTCCAAAGATTTCCCCATCTCTTCACGTATATTGTCCAACTTCTTCACTAAATCTGAACGTATTTATCACAGCTACTTTAAAGTTCCTATCTTTGGGTCTACAATGTCAGTTTTGGGCTTACTCTGTTGACTTTACCTTCTTTAGATCTTAGATCACATTTTCTTGCTTCTTTATGTGTCTTGGAATTTTTTATTGTAGGACAAGGCATTTTGTGCAGAAGCCCAGTAAAAACAGAGGTAAACAATATTGCTCCCTATGTCAGGCTGGTGTTCTGGTTGCCCTTGCTCATCTAAGGTGGGGATTTCTCCTTCTCTGCTCTATGAGTATTTAATGCAGCTATGCGTTTCATCTCTTGTCGGACAGGCTTATCACTTTTGGGAGTTTAGTAATTGAGAGGCTTTGGGAGGTGTACTTAATTCTTTGATGTGTTTTAAACACTATGATTCTGTGACCAATATAGCTTTCACTTGCTGAACGAGTGGGTGAATATCCACAGTACTTTCTAAGTCTTAATTTGAAGTAGAATTCTCTATTTTTTTCTTAACAGATTTTAATTGTGTAAATACAATGTGGGCTTATGTCACTCAAGTGTCAGTTTTTCTCTCCCTTTAAGGAATCAAGAAAAATTATGAAATATTTCGAAATGGTCAAAGTATACTGTTGGTATTTTCAGTGGAATGTTAGGAATTACCTAGTATACTCCCTAAGTTTTCAGATTTTATGAGTGTTTCTGTTTTTTATTGTCCTTGAGCTATTTTACAACTTTTTTCTTTACAACTTTGTAAGCTATATAAAACTGAAAATAACGCAACTTATTCTTATCTATAGAGATGTAAATGAATTTTGGTATATATGTATATTTATTGTTCTGAGGATATTGGCTAGTTTTGTTTATTAGTTACTTTATCTCAGCATTTCTGATTGCCTGTGTCTATGTTTGCTCTTTCAATTAGCCTTTGAACTATTTTATTTCATTTTATTTTTGGTACTGTGGATTGAACCTGGGGGAACTTTGCCACTGAGCCACATCCCAGCCCTTTTTATTTTTTATTTTGAGACAGGGTCTTGCTAAGTTGCTTAGGGCCTCCCTAATTTGCTGAGACTGGCCTTGAACTTGAGATTTTCCTGCTTCAGCCTCCCAAGTTGCTGGGATTAAGGCATGCACCACCATGCCTGGCTTGCCTTTGAACTATCTTTTAGATTTTTGGCGGGGAGGGGAACTGGGATTGAACCCAGGCCTGGCACACACTGGGCAAACTTCCTATCACCTAACCACATTCCTAGCCCAGCCCTTTCAAAAAATTTTATTTTGAGACAGGGACTCCTGAATTGCCTGGGTTAGCCTTGAACTTGTGATCCTCCTCCTCTGCCTCCTGAGTAGCTAGGATTATAGGTATGTATCACCATGCCTGGCTATTTTTTAGTTCTAATTTTTTTTTTTTTTTTACATTTTACTGATTAAATAATGAGTTAAATAAAATCTTTGATATAGATTAATTTAATATTTAGTTGAGCTTTATGATTTTATCATTTATAAAATGTATTACTTGGCAAGGCTTATCATTTTCTAGAATGTCATCAGTCTGGAATTTGTATTTTCTCTGCTGTTCCAGGTCATGTATGGACCCCCTTCATTGTGTTGCTTTTTCCTGGGCCTCTTAGGCACAGGCCTTCAGTAGCATTTATTCCTCTGATTGTGCACAGATGAATGTGCACAAAGCATGGCTTCCTTTTACTGCTGTATTTCTTTATTTTCCACAACACCCCCACTTAAAAGGTTTTAGATTCTACTGAAAAATCTTGTTGGTAGCAGGCATCTATCATTTGTAATTAACTTGATTTTTTTCAAAAACATGCATATTTTAATAGTGAAAAATCTTTCATTTTCAATGAAGAATCCAAATCAACTTCCAGCTTCCTTGCTCCCAGGTGCAGATGTGGGATATAAATTATACCAGTCAGATGCATCACATTAAACTGGCACAGAAATTAATTTCTTGGTGAAAGAGACAGAACACAGAACTACTGGCATAGAGTGAAGCACCTTGAAAGGAACAGCTTTACTTCATCATGCACTCCCTACTCTGGGGTTCTGTCTCATCATAGTCCTAGAAACAACAGAGCTAAGTGACCACGAACCTTTGAAACTGTGAGCCAAAATAAATCTCTCCTCCATGTAAATCTATCATCTCAGGTATTTTATCACAATGACAGAAAGCTATCTAACATAGTCCTTATGTATCGTGACCTTGTAATCAACTAGAGACAGAAAAGGAAGGGTCCAAACTTCCCCAGAAGTTGTCTTTCTGCTTTTTCCTGTGTTTTAAAAATAATTTTTTTCTTTGCTTGTATGTAAATTGTTTTTACAGAAAACAGAAGCTGTTGGAGCCAGTGGCAGTGGAAGCTATTGTGACCAACTGCTCAAAGTAGAACTGGTGACACTGAGAGAGAGCTGCTAGCACTCAGAGTTGAGTTAAAGGGCTCATACCTGCCATTTTGTGATTTCCATCTAAATAGAACTCTGAGTGGATTGGTAACAAATTCATCAAGAATTGGAGTCTATTCCTCTACCTTTTGGAACTTGGGATGGCCTTAACTACCATACTTTGAAGATACACAATTTATTCTGCTGAAAAATGATGGACTATATGGAGGAGAACAATGTTCTCCAGCCAGCAACAAACTCTGAGGTCTTGGAAATGTGAGTGAGGCCATCTTGGACCTTCCAGGCCACCCTGGTTTCCACCTGAATATAACCATGACAAGCAGTCCAGAGCTCATGTAAGACTGTCAGAACCATCCAGACTGCCAGCCAACAGAATCAGAAGAAAAAATAAATTGTTATTTCAAGTCACTGTTATGGTTTGGTTATGAAGTGTCCTCCAAAAGTTCCTGTGTTAATGTAGAAATGTTCAGAAGTAAAGTGACTAGATTGTGAGAGCTGTGACCTAATCAGTTCATCCTAGTTTGAATGCCTGGGTGGCAACTGTAGGTAGGCGGGGCATGGCTGGAGGATGTGGGTCACTGGGGATGTGCCCTAGAGGGGAGCATCTTCCATGTACCACCTCCATCCCTCTCTCTCATCTTCCTAACCCTTCCATGAACTGAGCAACTTTCCTCTGCTGGGTCCTTCCCCCACGATATTGTGCCTCACTTTAGGCTCAGATAAAGGAGTTAGCCATCTATGGACTGAGACCTTGGAAACCAGAAGCCTCAAATAAACTTTTCTTCCTCTAAGTTGTTCTTGTTGGGTATTTTGGAACCAGTGACATAAAAGCTACCTAATACAGTTACTAAAAAATAATAAGGTGGTTTCAGGTGGTTTTATTATGTAACAATAGATTACCGAAACAGAAATTGGGATATTGCTGCAATAAAAAACTGAACCTTAACTTTGAGATTGGCAGAGGACACAGAATAGAAGGTAAGAGATCATTAGTGGAGCCTGGAAGAACAGCAAGGATAATTGCTATTGAGGTTGGAAAGGACAACTGGTTTAATGTCCTGGTGGAAAAAGAGATGCCATCACCTTTTATGACTTGGAAAAGAAAAAAAAAAGTACCTAATAAAGTTATAATTGGGTTATGAGAACATGAAGGTGCCAAATGACTTTCTTTAACAAGAGGGTGTTACAGAATAAAGGACTAAATAAGGAACCATTCTCTTTACAAGAAGAATGCAGAAGAAATATGGGAATCTCAGGATTGATGGTTGAAAAACAAGACAGTTTCTCAACCCTAGATTCTAGAAGAGAAAACACAACACAACACAACACAACAAAACAAAACAAAAACACAGGTCAGAAAGAGTAAAGATAAAATCAGAAGGTGCCTATATAAGACCTCTTGTTAAGAACCCTGAGCACTTTTTTTGTGGTTTCTGGAGGACCTCAGCTAGACAAAAGGTTTGGAAGACTTTTAAGGGTATTGTTCCATGGCAGCCTCACGTGAGACCATAAGGAAGGAAAAATCATTTTCTTAATTTGTGCTTGTAATACGCAGGGCCATTTCTTTCAACATGCTGGCATTGACGTAACTAATGCACATTCCCAAGTCCAACAATTTTTGAAACAAGAAATGACCCCCCCCCCCTTTTTTTTTTTTTCACTTTCAAGTCACATTTTTAGCTCTGTGAAAATCCAGGTGAATTTTAGGCAAGGGACGTACTTTTCCCTACTCTGTATGTATTATGTGCTATTTATTACTGCATTAAAAATTATCTCAAGCTGGGCACAGTGGTGCATGCCTGTAATCCCAGTGGCTCAGGAGGCTGAGGCAGGAGGATTGCAAGTTCAAAGTCAGCCTCAGTAATTTATTGAGGTCCTAAGCAACACAGTGAGATTCTGCCTCTAAATAAAATTTAAGAAAAAGAAAAAAAGAAAAAAAGACTGGGGATGTGACTCAGTGGTTAAGCGCCCCTGGATTCAATCCTCAGTACCAAGGGGAAAAAAAATTATCTCAAACTTAGCAACTTATAACAACAAACATATCATACAGGGTCTTAGTTTACTTTTGTTTTTTGGTAATGAGGATTGAACCCAGGGATACTTTACTGTGGAACTACATCCCCACAGTCCTTTTTATTTCTTATTTTGAAACAGGGGTTGGTCTCACCAAGTTGCCCAGGCTGGCCTTGAACTTGTGATTTTCTTGCCTCAGCTTCCTGAGTCGCTGGGATTATGTAGCCTGTGCCACTGTGCCCAGTTCTTATACAGTTTTTTAGTGAATCTAGAAGTGCCTTAACCAGGTCATTCTGGCTCAGGGTCTCTGACAAAGTTAGAGTAAAGCTGTTGGCTGAGGCTGTAGTCATCTCAAAGCTCAACTTGGGCTGGAAACCCACTGCCAAGGTCACCTGCATAGTTGTTGACTGGCCTCAGGTCCTCATTGACTGTAAACACATTCACTTCTGCTGTCCACTACTGATCACTCAGACCACCCTGTCCACAATGTGAGCAAGAACTACACAAGGTGTGGGCACCGGGAAGAGAGGAGCATTGTGTGATTTTTTTTTTTTCCCTGCTAGTAACATTTATCTGCCTTCAATATTAATAACTGAGGTTTACATATAGACTGTTGGTTTCTTGTTCTCATCACATCTATATCCCAAACTCCAAAAGCCAATATAAATTCAGACTCCCTGTTTCTTTCCTAAGTATTGCTGAACAAAGAAAATAATCATGATATCTGGTGCCACTAGAAGTTTCTGGACTTCTACTCTTCATTTAGTCTTTGTGGTTCTCCAACAAACTTTCACAAAGCTCTGTTGAGCACTTTTCATTCATGCTTCCATCACAGCTACTCTAAAATTCTCCTTAAGCTTTCTATTTCACGCTTCTGCAGATAACTTGGTCTCCCATGTAATAAAGCAAACAAAAAAACCAATAAACAAAACCAGACTACACAGAAGTGAATTTCATCACTTTTCTGCCCAGGTCCCTCTCTTTTAAAAAAATTATGAGTTACTGTTCACACTTCTGTTTTCCCTAGTAATTAAATCTAAAATCAGAAATTACATATCTGAATGCATCAGCAACTTTAATAACACAGTATTCACAGTGAACAAAGTCTTATTGTCAACTGCATCACTGAATCTCATTACTATGGAATCAACATTTCCAAAAGGAAGGAGCCAGCTCTGCCAAATACTATCACTTACCATAACCAGCATATTTCCTAAATTAGAATTGTAGACAAGTGGTTCAAGAAGCAGCTGAATCTTGTTATTGAGTGTGTTTTGTCTCATCAGCACAGTGATTTAAAATTTTGACATGTGTAAAGCACCGTGGTACATACTTGAAGTCCCATCTATTTGGGAGGCTGAAGCAGAATGATTGCTTGAGTCCAGGAGTTCCAGGCCAGCCTGAGCAACATAGGAAGACTGTCTCAAAAACAACCAACCACCACCAACACCTCCACAAAAATTTTGGAACATTCACAGGTAACCACTATACCCCACTGTACTAATTTTGTATGTGTGTGTGTGTGTGTGTGTGTGTGTTACTAGAGATTAAATCCAGGGGGACTCTACTACTGAGCTACATCTCTAACCCTTCTTATTTTATTTTGAAGCAGGGTCTCACTAAGTTGCTGACTCTGGCCTTGAACTTGCAATCTTCTTGCCTTAGCCTTCCAAGTTGCTAGGATTACAGGAATGTGCGACTGCGACTGGCCACTATATTGAATTTTGATAAATCGTGCCATTGCTATTTATTGTTTTTCTCTCCAAAATAAATCGATATGTTTTTACTTTGTTTTTTCTGAAATACACTGAATTTCTTTAATCTGAAGATTCATAGTCTCAATATCACTTTTTTCAGGGGGTGGGGTACCAAGGATTGAACTCAGGGGCATTCAACCACTTAGCCACATCCTCAGCCCTATTTTGTATTTTATTTAGAGACTGAGTTCCCTAGTGCCTCTCTTTTGCTGAGGCTGGCTTTGAACTTGTGTGTGATCCTCCTGCCTCAGTCTTTGGAGTCACTGGGATTATAGGCGTGTGCCACCTTGCAGAGATTTAAGCACAATTTTTTTAAAAATTTGGAAAGTAATTTCAAGTAAATTCATTTTAAGTAATGGATGTATCACTGAGTTTGTTCACAGTTCCCATGACTTTGCGTAGACCTCCCGAATCATATGCCCCAATCCCTGCCAGCTCCTGACACTATGGAGATTTGGGCACTCCTGCCGTAAATGAGTTTCAGCTTGCCTTTGACTTTTAAAATAGGAATTTACAGAGCAACCACTGGGGCTCCAGTGGCTGCCCAGGGGAGGAGCGGCAAGGAGAGCTGTGTGGACACAGAACACCGGGGCCTGCCCTGAGGAGGAGGAGGAGGAGCGTGGCCGCTTGGATTCGGAGTGACTATACCAGAGCTACAGGTGGTTGCCAGAGGAGGGGCTGCGTGGCGAGCTGTTTGGACTCAGACCACTTCTGAACCCCAGGACCTGCCCGGAGGAGTAGGAGGAGGAGGAGGAGGAGCGCAGCGAGGCGTTTGGACTCGCAGTGACTGCATTAGAGCTCCAGGTGGCTGCTCAGAGGAGGAGGCAATTGGTGAGTTGTTTGGACTTAAAGCGACCGCTCCTGAACACGGGGGGCTGCCTGGAGGAGAAGCGCGGTGGGTCGCTTGGTCTCGAGTGGCCGCACCAGAGCTCCAGGCGGTTGCCCAGAGGACATGTGCAGCGGGTCACGTGGATTCAGAGCCACTCAGAGCGACCGCTCCTGAACACCTGGGGGGTTACCTGGAGGAGGAGGAGGAACGGGGAGGGTCATTTCGACCCAGAGTGATTGATTGCCCAGGGCTACGGGTGGTTGGTGGGAGGAGGAGGCACGAAGTGAGTTGCTTGGACTCCTAGGGACCGCACCGGAATACTGGGCGTCTGTCTGGAGGAAGAGGCGGGTGGCGGGTCTCTGGCACTCAGAGCGATTGTACGGGGCCCCAGGTGGCTGCTCAGAGGAGGGGCCGCATAGCCAGGCGATTAGGTGCGGAGCAGGGTCCCAGGATCTAGGAGGCTTCTGGGTGGAAGAGCCGCACAGGGACAGGCTTAGGGCGGAACGAAGGTTCCAGAACTGCGGGCAGATTCTCTGAGGAGGGGCAGTCTAAGGAGATTCATCTGCGAAGGGTGAGGCTCCCAGGCCCAGGAGGTAGGGCCGGGCACCTGGGAACTTTGCAGAGGAAGGCAGCCCAGCCCAGGCGGTAGCTGTAAATTGAAGGGAAACTCTAGGAGGGGAACTGACCAATGAGACCTCCCCACCGGGTGAGTCTTCCCTGCCGGGTGAGGTTTCCCCAAAAGGACGGTAAAACCAAAGACTCAGGCCCAAACAGGCCTTGGCTCAGCCCGCAGCCTAGGTCCCCTTTGGATGACCATTGGTCAACAAGTGGAGGCACCTCTGCCCACTAGCAGGGAATATACCCCACCTGAAGGCCACCACTCCTAGAGAGGCAGCTTCCTTGTGGAGCACTGCATTATCAACTTCCTCCAAGACTTCAGCCTACTGAAGGCTAAGAGGTGATATATATAGAAATCTTCAGGGATATTGTAAGTCAATAGAGGAAATCTGCAATATCTCAGCGGTCTACTGATACCTGAACAATATGAGAAAACAAGGAAAGAAAATGCTGCAAACAAATCTAGATGTTACATCAATAAAACCCAATGACAGCATGGCAGAAGAAATGACAGAAAAGGAGTTCAGAATGTACATAATTAAAATGATCAGGGAAGCAAACAATGAGATGAAAGAACAAATGCACACACTGAATGATGAGATGAAAGAGCAAATGCAGGCATTGAATGATCGCACCAATCGACAGTTAAAAGAGCAAATACAGCAAGCAAAAGATCACTTCAATAAAGAGTTAGAGATATTGAAAAAAAACCAAACAGAAATCCTTGACTAGAAGGAAACAATAAACCAAATTAAGAACTCCATGGAAAGCATATCCAGTAGGATAGAACACCTGGAAGACAGAACCTCAGACATTGAAGACAAAATATTTAACCTTGAAAACAAAGTTGAACAATCAGAGAAGATGGTAAGAAATCATGAACAGAATCTACAAGAACTATGGGATATCATGAAAAGGCCAAATTTAAGAATTATTAGGATTGAGGAAGGCTTAGAGAAACAAACCAAAGGAATGAACAATCTATTCAATGAAATAATATCAGAAAATTTCCCAAATCTGAAGAATGAAATGGAAAATCAAGTTCAAGAGGCTTATAAGACTCCAAATACACAAAATTACAACAGACCCACACCAAGGCACATTATAATGAAAATACCTAACATACAAAATAAAGACAGAATTTTAAAGGCTGTGAGAGAAAAGAACCAAATTACATTCAGGGGGAAACCAATACGGATATCAGCAGATTTTTCAATCCAGACCCTAAGCTAGAAGGGCCTGGAACAACATTTTTCAAGCCCTGAAAGAAAATGGATGCCAACCAAGAATCTTATACCCAGCAAAACTTACCTTCAAATTTGACGATGAAATAAAATCCTTCCATGATAAACAAAAGCTAAAAGAATTTACAAAAAGAAAGCCAGCATTACAGAACATTCTCAGCAAAATATTCCATGAGGAAGAGATGAAAAACAAAGAAGCAAATCAGCAAAGAGAGGAATTATCCTAAAGGAATTGTCAAATAAAGGAGGAAACAAGTTGTGTCAAACAAATAAATAAATAAAATTTAAAAAATGAACCAAAGGACTGGGAAACCAAATCATATCTCTATAATAACCCTGAATGTTAATGGCCTGAATTCATCAATCAAAAGACATAGACTCGCAGAATGGATTAAAAAGAAGGATCCAACAATATGTTGCCTGCAAGAGACTCACCTCATAGAAAAAGATACCCATAGACTAAAGGTGAAAGAATGGGGAAAAACATACCATGCACATGGACTCAGCAAAAAAGCTGGAGTATACATCCTCATTTCAGATAATGTGGACTTCAAGCCAAAGTTAGTCAGAAGGGATAAAGAAGGTCATTTCATACTGCTTAAGGGAAGCATAAATCAGCAAGATATAACAATCATAAACATCTATGCCCCAAACAGTGGCTCATCCATGTATTTCAAACAAATCCTTCTCAATTTCAGAAACCAAATAGACCATAACACAATAATACTAGGTGATTTTAACTCGCCTCTCTCACCACTGGACAGATCTTCCAGACAAAAATTGAACAAAGAAACCATAGATCTCAAGAACACAATCAATAATTTAGACTTAATGGACATTTATAGAATATACCATCCAACCAAGAGCGAATACACTTTCTTCTCAGCAGCACATGGATCCTTCTCTAAAATAGACCATATATTATGCCACAAAGCTAATGTTAGCAAACACAAGAAGATAGAGACACTACCATGTATTCTATCAGATCATAATGGATTGAAGTTAGAAATAAATGAAAGAGTAAAAAACAGAAACTATTCCAACATCTGGAGATTAAACAATATGCTATTATATGATGAATGGATAACAGCAGATATTAGGAAGGAAATTAAAAATTTCTTAGAGGTAAATGAGAACAAAGAAACATCATATCAAAATCTCTGGGACACTACGAAAGCAGTACTTAGAGGAAAATTTATTTCATGGAGCGCACTTAATAAAAGAAGTAAAACTCAACAAATAAACGACCTAACACTACAGCTCAAAGCCCTAGAAAAAGAACAGACCAGCACCAAAAGTAGTAGAAGACAGGAAATAGTTAAACTCAGAGCTGAAATCAATGAAATTGAAACAAAAGAAACAATACAAAAAATTGACAAAATAAATAGTTGGTTCTTCGAAAAAATAAACAAAATTGATAAACCTTTAGCCACACTAACAAAGAGAAGACGAGAGAAAACCCAAATCACTAAAATTCGGAATTAACAAGGAAATATCACAACAGACACGATTGAAATACAAAACATAATTAGAAGCTATTTTGAAAATCTATACTCCAACAAAATAGAAAATTTTGAAGACATCAACAGGTTTCTAGAGACATATGAATTGCCTAAACTGAACGAGGAGGACATACACAATTTAAATAGACCAATTTCAAGTACTGAAATAGAAGAAGTCATCAAAAGCCTACCAACAAAGAAAAGTCTGGGACCAGATGGGTTCTCAGCCGAGTTCTACAAAACCTTTAAAGAAAAGCTCATTCCATTACTTCTCAAAGTATTCCATAAAATAGAAGAGGAGGGAACCCTCCCAAACTCATTCTATGAAGCCAATAGCACACTGATACCTAAAGCAGACAGAGACTCATCAAGAAAAGAAAATTTCAGACCAATATCCTTAATGAACATCGACGCAAAAATTCTCAACAAAATTTTAGCAAATCGCATACAAAAACATATTAAAAAGATAGTGCACCATGATCAAGTGGGTTTCATCCCAGGGATGCAAGGTTGGTTCAACATCAGGAAATCAATAAATGTCATTCACCATATCAATAGACTTAAAGTCAAGAATCACATGATTATTTCAATAAATGCAGAAAAAGCATTTGATAAAATACAGCACCCCTTCATGCTCAAAACACTAGAAAAAATAGGGATAGTGGGAACATTCCTTAACATTGTAAAGGCCATTTATGCTAAGCCCATGTCTAATATCATTCTAAATGGTGAAAAACTGAAAGCATTCCCCCTTAACACTGGAACAAGGCAGGGATGCCCTCTTTCACCACTTCTATTTAACATCATTCTTGAGACTCTAGCCAGAGCAATTAGACAAACCAAAGAAATTAAAGGGATACGAATTGGGAAAGAAGAACTCAAACTATCCCTGTTCGCTGATGACATGATTATATATTTAGAGGAACCTGGAAATTCCACCAGAAAACTCTTAGAACTCATAAGTGAATTCAGTAAAGTAGCAGGTTACAAGATCAATGCTCATAAATCCAACGCATTTTTATACATAAGTGATGAATCTTCTGAAAGAGAAATTAGAAAAACTACCCCATTCACAATAGCCTCAAAAAAAATAAAATACTTGGGAATCAATCTCACAAAAGAGGTGAAAGACCTCTACAATGAGAACTATACAACACTAAAGAAAGAAATTAAAGAACACCCTAGAAGATGGAAAGATCTTCCATGTTCTTGGATAGGCAGAATTAATATTGTCAAAATGGCCATACTACCTAAAGTGCTATACAAATTCAATGCAATTCCAATTAAAATCCCAATGACGTACCTTACAGAAATAGAGCAAGCAATTATGAAATTCATCTGGAAGAATAAGAAACCCAGAATAGCTAAAGCAATACTTAGCAGGAAGAGTGAAACAGGGGGTATTGCAATACCAGATCTTCAACTCTACTACAAAGCAATAGTAACAAAAACGGCATGGTACTGGTACCAAAATAGAAAGGTAGATCAATGGTACAGAATAGAGGACACGGACACAAACCCAAATAAATACAATTTTCTCATACTAGACAAAGGTGCCAAAAATATGCAATGGAGAAAAGATAGCCTCTTCAACAAATGGTGCTGGGAGAATTGGAAATCCATATGCAACAGAATGAAAGTAAACCCATATCTCTCACCATGCATGAAACTAAACTCAAAATAGATTAAGGACCTCAGAATCAGACCAGAGACCCTGCAGATTATAGAAGACAAAGTAGGTCCAGATTTTTCAACATGTCAGCTTAGGACCAGACTTCCTCAACAGGACTCCCATAGAACAAGAAATAAAAGCAAGAATCAATAACTGGGATAGATTCAAACTAAAAAGCTTTCAGCAAAGGAAACTATCAGCAATGGGAGGAGAGAGCCTACAGAGTGGGAGAAAATCTTTGCCAATCATACTTCAGATAGAGCACTAATCTCCAGAATCTATAAAGAACTCAAAAAACTCTACTCCAAGAATTCAAATAATCCAGTCGACAAATGGGCTAAGGAAATGAATAGACACTTCACAGAAGAAGATCTACAAGCAATCAACAAACATATGGAAAAATGTTCAACATCTCTAGTAATAAGAGAAATGCAAATCAAAACCACCCTAAGATTCCATCTCACCCCAATTTGAATGGCGATTATCAAGAATACGAGCAACAACAGGTGTTGGCGAGGATGTGGGGAGAAAGGTACACTCATACATTGCTGGTGGGGCTGCAAATTAGTGCAGCCACTCTGGAAAGCAGTGTGGAGATTCCTTAGAAAACTTGGAATGGACCCTCCATTTGACCCAGCTATCCCACTCCTTGGCCTATACCCAAAGGACTTCAAATCAGCATACTACAGAGATACAGCCACATCAATGTTCATAGCTGCTCAATTCACAATAGCCAGACTGTGGAACCAACCTAGATGCCCTTCAATTGATGAGTGGATAAAGAAACTGTGGTACATATATACAATGGAATATTACTCAGCCATAAAGAATGATAAAATTATGGCATTTGCAGGCAAATGGATGAAATTGGAGAATATCATGCTAAGTGAGATAAGCCAATCTCAAAAAGCCAAAGGACAAATGATATCGCTAATAAGTGGATGATGACACATAATGGGGGGAGGGAAGGGTTAGTGTTAGGGTTAGAATTAGGGTTAGGGAGGGGGGCAAGTATGGAGGAAGGAAGCAATTTATAGATGGAAAAGAGGGGTGGGAGGGGTAGGGGGAAGGGAAAAAATAACAGAATGAATCAAACAACATTACTCTATGTAAATTTATGATTACACAAATGGTATGCCTTTACGCCATGTACAAACAGAGAAACAACATGTATCCCATTTGTTTACAATAAAATTTAAAAAAAAGAATGGATAAACAAAAGTACAATGGATTAACACTCAGCCATTAAAAAAATTGTAAATATATACAACATTGTATAAAGTAAAAGAATCTTGACATTAAAATACATATCTATATGAAAAAAATAAATAAATAAAATAGGAATTTGCTGGGCTGGGGCTGTAGCTCAGTGGCAGAATGCTTGCCTAGCATATGTGACTTACTGGGTTCGATCTTCAGCACCACATATAAACAAATAAAATAAAGGCATTCTGTCCATACACAACTACATAAAGCTTTGAAAAAAAAAGAAATTTGCTTTTTTGTGCTTTTTCTCCTTTTGGTAGAAGACACAGCCCTCCTGTTGTCCTAGGCTAAATCCTTCCCCTATGATCCAGAGAGATCCCATCATTGGTTATCTTGTCCCAAACCTGCCCTATCACACAACTTCTCACACAACCCTCAAAAGCCTTCCTTTGCCTTTGACTTCTATTTATTGCTTAGTTCCTTGCTTCCTATGGTAGCCAAGCATCTCTCTCTTTCACAGCTTCTATCACTGCAGTCTGAAACCTACTCAACATGTTCCATGCTTTAATTTTACTTTGATTAACCACAATAAGCCATATTCTTCCTACTTACAACTTTATCTTTCTTGTTCTTGAAAAAAGATTACAGAAGTTGGATAAATTCCCTATATTTTCATTAAACCCCCCCCCCGTCTATAAGAAGGAAAATGAACCAATTATCCAAAGGCTGAAAGTGAAAACTATTAATTTTCCTCCAGGTTTCTCATTTTCAGAGTATGCAGAGATGCCTTATAATATTTTCTTATTGAAAGAATGGACCTACGATTTATTATTCTTTAAGACTAAATGGCCCCATAATGTAGTAGTTACTTGGATTTCAAAGTTTGGAATTCCAGCTCTGTCACAAAGGTGCTTATCTTCTCTGAAATTTACTTTTCCTTTCTGTGAGCTAAAGGTAAGGAAATGTAATTTAGTGGTGGTTTTGAGAAGCAAATGAGACAAGCATTGTAAAACCCTTAGCACAGTCTCTGGCATGTAACCGTAGGAATATAGTTATTCCTCATTAATTGTTGGTAATATCGTAGCTATTGCTATTTTTCTTGTAGCTACTATAATTATTGTTATTACTAATTGCAGTAATGTTTGATTCTCTTCTTGCCTTTTATGCTTTCACAATTTTCTGTTAGGGCTTTTTGTCTATTTACATAACACTTATATTCTCTGAGTTTTGTTCATGACTCACTTTTCTTCCCCTCTACACATTCTCTCCAACTGATTCCATCCTTCTGCAGAACATTGACTGTCACCTGTATGCATTCTTTCTGTCAAGTTTTGGATGTACCCACCCAGATATCCAGCAGAGGCCACACATTCGCTATTTCCTAAAGAGCATGGATTTACTTCTTTCCAAACCTAAAGAGGCAACAGTATCTATAGCACCAGATGTCCACATCAGAAATTGGGAATAAACTTACACTTTTTTTTTTTAAATCTACTCATCAACTCATTACTCATGAACTCAGATACTCTGTGCTAGGGAATATAACTATGACAAGATTTCAATCCTATGTCCTTACAAAACTCACAGCCTAACAAGTTTCAATTAATCACCAAGTCCTATTAATTCTAACCCTTAACTATTCCCAGAATCTACCCTTCCTTCTGTTCTCTTATTCCTTTCTAATATAGTTGGTCTTCCCCTGACTAGTCTGCATTCCTCTCTTTTGGGGTACTGGGGATTGAACCCAGGGGTGCTATACCACTGAGCTACATTCCCACCCCGTTTTATTTTGAGAGAAGTTCTCATTAATGCCCATCTAGCCTTGAACTTGCAATCCTCCTGCCTCAATATCCCAAGTTGCTGGTATTACAGGTGTGCACTGCAATGCCAGACCCCAGCTTCCCCCATTTTTTATTTTTTACTTTGGAGATGGTGTTGCACTAAATTGTCCAGGTTGGCCTTCGATCCTCCTGTCTCATCCTCCCAAGTTGCTGGGATGACAGGCAGGTGCCACTTATCTTCTTTTAGATTTTTTTAAAAAATTTTTTTGTTGTGCTTGGGATTGAACCCAGGGCCTTGTGCATGTGATACAAGCACTCTACCAACTGAACTACATCCCCCAGCCCTTCTTTTAGTTTTAATTATGGTAAAATACATATAACAAAATTACTTTCAACCATTTTTAAGCATACAATTCAATGGTATTAAACACATTTGCATTGTTGTGCAATCATCACTACCATCCATCTCCAAATCTTTCATTTTGCAAACTGAGACTACGCTTATTAAACAATTCGTCATTCACTCCTTCCCTGAGCTCCTGGCAAGCACAATTTTGCTTTCTCTATAAATTTGACTACTCTTGCTTTCTCAAATAAGTGGAATCAATACATTTGTCCTTTTGTGAATGACTGTCACTCAATACAATGTCTTCATTTCACTCACATTGAAGACTTCCTCCTTTGAAATAATAATGAGGCTGAATAATATTACATTAAATGCATACATCACAATTTGTTGCTCATCTAACTAAACTTATTTGGGTAATAATCCTATAGCCCATAGTCCTATTAAGAATTCAGCCTGTTTCGGGGACCTGGAAAAGTTATCACTGTACCACTGGAAAGTTTCCCAACATTTCCTGATTTTATTTGACAGCCTATACTTCTTTGAGATACTTTTTATTCAGAGATATATCTTCCGTTCTCCTACGGAGCTGCGTGTCTTAGGGCCAGCATTGTGGTTAGATAGGAGAAGAGTGAGATAAAGGCCATAAATAGATTCATATTACCTTATTCAGAAGTATTTACAGGTCATTCCTGTGTGGCGTGCATTGTCTCAGTCACTGTGGTTAACTACTCCATCCACTCTGGCCAGATGGCTCTTGGTGGAGAGACTGGATGAAAAGTGCTAAAACAGTGAGTGTGGCGCCCCTTACATCCTACCCCAGGTGCTTGGAGAGAATTTGTGTTTTTCACTCCCATACAGGTATGGCCATGAAGCAAGGAAAGGCAGAAGATGGACAGGAGGCTCCTCCCTCCTCACCACCGCCTGCTCACCCATCTCACCCCGGCTCTCTGTTTTCAGCAGCATAGTTTTGAGGGAATGTTGCAAATTAGCTACAGAAGAGGACGGGAGGTGCCTCTGGGGTTCTTTCTCTGCACAGCCCCATGCAGTCTCACACTACCATCACAGTATTTTCAGTATTAAGGATCTATCCAAGGTGATGAAGGGCGCAGTACTGTACGGAATGACGTGGAGAGAACGAATTTCCTCCTTTCTGATGCTTCCTTGTATGTTATTACAGTCGTCGAAGCAGATAAAAAATTGAATTATCTCTGAGTCACAGCCCTCTTGATTGTACACCCTCTCATATCTGTCCAGAGAACTGATGTAATTTCTTGGAAAATAATGACGTTTTTGTGTCTCCAGCAGTTTACTTTTGTTTATTACCAACAAGGCAGAGGTTGGCTGTAATCTTAATTAGCATGGATTAAACTCTTTTTTTTTCCCCTAGTAATTCTCTTCTGGGGTTCTTTTCAATTATGTTTTTATCATAGTAATGTGATCCAAGAAGTTTCAGACAATGAAAGCAATCCAAAGATTTATAGTATATAAAAGATTTTCTACTTTTTCCCCCTAAGTGAAGCCAATCAGAATGAAATATGATAAAGTAAAATTTTTCTAGACTTTCGTGTCTGTACCATAGCAGGGAAATTTCCCTTGTAAATAAGTTGTCTTCTTTTTTCCAGAATGAGGTTTATTACAAAAAGGTTTATTAACTCCCTCTGGGAGTTGATGAAAGTTCCATCTCTTTGATTCAGTGTAACTCAGTGGGAGTTGATTCTGAAGCGTTTTGGTGCTGGTGATCTCACTGTTTTTGTATCTCATGTCTACACTTTAGTTTATATACCAAGGTTGATTTCCCTAATGGAAAAGTTCCTGTCTAAGACAAAGTTTTTTTTGCATTTTCACATGTCCCTTTTCCCTCCCAGACATGAATCACACTCTTCATACTCTGGCATGTGGCACTTATGAGTTAGCTCAACCTGTCCAAGATGGTCTGCCTCCAGATCCTTACTGGCATTTGTTATTTGTACATCCAGGGTACAACTGGTAATGAGTGTGCTTAGCTGAAACCCTCAGTCAGCAGGACAACATTCCAGAAAGAGACTGGATGATCACAGCCAGCATGTGGGTTCCTCTGTTCTGCCTCCCAGGTAGAGGCCAGGAGATAGCCCACTTAAATATGATGATCTAAGGGGTAAAAAATGGATGTGCACTCCTGAAATGTCTTCCTCAGTTGACTACTGGGGTGACATCAAAGTCAACTCTTCAGGTTATTGTTTTAACTCCACAAGATTCCATTTAAACCGGGGTTCTTAACCTAAATTCCATGAAATCCTGGAAGTCTATGAATGGCTAAGAAGAAAAGTAAGACATCTGAAATCTCATGCAGAGTTTTGTGTGTTTCTGGGAAGAGAATTCCTACCTCTCCTCATGTTCTCCAGGATGTCTATCTATAATTTCTTTGCTCTATAAGTGAGTTGGGATGACTGCAGTATAATATATGTAGTTTTTAATTATTTGGTAGATCAGTTTTTATTGAGAAATATAGGGTAAGAGATCACTTGAGAAAGGCACCATATTAAGGTTCTCCAAAGAAACAGAGCCAATAAGGTACACATAATTATGAGAGATTGGCTTACATGGCTATGGTGGTAAGAAGTTCCATGATTTTCCATCCGTGAACTAGAGGTTCAGGAAAAGCAGTGGGTAGTTCTAGTTCAGGCCCAAAGTTCTGAGAACCAGGTACTCTGATACGTGAGGGCACGAGAAGATGAATGTCTCAGCTCTGGAGAGAAAAGTCACTCTTCTTCTGCCTTTTTTGTTCTATTTAGGCCCTCAACAGATTGGATGATGGCCACCCAGACTGGTGAGAGCAGATCTTCTTTACTCAGTCTACTGATTCAAATGCTAATCTCTCTCTGACATACTTCTTAGATAGACTCAGAAATAATTTTTATCAACTAACTGGGCATCCCTTAGCTCAGTCAAATTGGTACATAAAATTAACTATCACAGACATTTTTGGGAGAAACAAAAATACAGTACAATTCTTATTTTGGAAACAATTGTCATCTTCAGAGGATGAATGTGTATTAATTCCTCAATACGAGGATGGAAATATGCCTATCAAATGTCATGGGTATAATATGCTAAAATAATTTATTGGAAGGAGGGATCACTAGTGGCCCCCAAGATTGCTGGAAAAGGAGCCTAAGTTGAGCCTGGAGATTCATCAGACAAGGTTGATATTGTTCAGCAAGTATGTTCTGAATGTTCATACCAGTTGTCAAATAATGAAATGTTTTTGTAAGTAGTAGTACTCTTCTCTCCCACCCCCACCCCAGTGCCTCCACTGCCCTGGCTCTACATGTCCCTCCATCAGAAATTCCAACTCTTTTCCTCTCAATCTTCCTAGGATCCAACAACTGAAGAATTAAAACCTGGATTCCCTGGGACACTGCTACAGAACTCCAGCTACAGACATTCTGATGATTCAACGTCCAGTTGTTCATATTTTGACTATCACCACGGCACTTAAAGTGAGTATGTATGTTTGTTGAGAGTTCACTTGTATGGCCGTGCGATTGAAACAGGGTTAGGTTAGGAAGGAAGAACATCACTGGAAAGGAAACAGTGAGAGGGAGAAGAGACCCCATTGGATAGCTGGTGAATTCAGCTGGATGTAGAGAAGGGGAGCAATGGATGATAAAATTAGAAAGACAGGCTACAGCCAGCCTGTCACAGTAACAGTTTGGCATTGGGCATGTGGGAAGGGAGAATCTATCTTACTCTATGGAGTTTGCACTACGTATTGGATGTTGGTAGTAAGTGCTTAACATGTGAAATGACATGTTGAAAGTAGCCTTGGTTTGTTCTTTTTTTAGATGGAAAATCTGGCAAGAGTGTGCAGGATGAAAGGAAAGAGGGAATCATTAGCAGGGTAGATTCCAGATATAAATTGGCCACCATGAATAATCCTGTGGGAATGAAACCATCAACGATGAGTTTTCGTGCAATAGGGTGGGGGCGAGAGGGACACTGACTATGGCATGAGGAATGAAACTGGATGGAATAATCGGAATTGATTCTTTAGAAATCTGAACCAGCTGGTAACACTGTTCTCAGAAAGAGTGCAGACAAGGTTAGTGGCCCCAGAAGTGGAAGAGCAGGGAAAATCACGTTGCTGTTCGTCAGGGTGGTAGGATGGATACAAGATTGCCAAAAAATTGCTCCATTACCTGTCCCTCTGGTGTGTAGTTGACATAAATAATTCAAAGACTTAGACTGACAGAAATATCTTAGTCTTACTGTTTGACTTACTTGCCTTTCCTCATAATATTCAATTCTAGACCAGCAACCAACCAAATTTTGGGAGCCCAGAATGCTTCCCTAGCATGCATTGCACAATTCCAGGGGACTCCAGGTGACATTCTGCAGTGCACACCCAGTGTCACTTTGTACAATTACCTTGGTGAACCAACTCAGGTCCTACACTTAAGTGCTATCTAGTTATTTTCTCCTGTCCAACAATCACCCTATTCATAATCATAGCTTAAAATCAGAAGAAAGTATTAATACTATTTTAAAATTTTGCATTTGCTGTTAAAAAGTAGTTTTATGTACATCAACTCATTTAATCCTCATAAAATATCCTATAATTGTTAGGTAAACATTATCATCTTCATTTTTATTGCTATGGTTCGGAATGGCCCCCATTCTGTGTGTTAAAGGCTATTCACCCAGCTGGTGGTACTATTAGGAGGTGGTAGACACTTTAAGAGGTGGGACCTGTAAGGAAGGAAGTTACATCATTGGTCACTGGGGTTGTGCCCATGAAGAGAATATTGAGAACCTGGCCCCTTCCTCTTTTTCTCTTTGCTTCTCAGCTACCATGAGGTGAAAATGCCTCCTTCATCACATGCTCCTGACCTAAGATACTGTGCTATCACAGACCAAAGCAACTGGACAAAACAACCATGAACTAAAACCTTTGAACTATGAGTCAAAGAAACCTTTCCTCTTTTTAAGTTGATCATCTCAGGTATTTTGTCACAGAGATGGAAAGCTGATTAACACATTTATGCTTGAGGAAACTGAGAACTGATCCTCAGAAAGCTAGAAGGAAATATAATCAGCAGTAACATGTTCATGAGCACCTAGTATATGTCAAACCCATTATATATGAGCATGTTCACAGAACTAGTAAGGGTGAAAGTGAAGATTCACGTTGGTTCTCCTGGTGACTTTGAGGTGTTGTAATTTCAACAACCTATCAGCTGTATTCATTTCCCAAGAAAACTTTCTTTGAGTATTGGCACCAAAATTAAAGTTCTGTTCTTTAAAAGGTTGAAAAACTGCCCAGGCCAACCTCCCAAAAGGCAATATTGTTTCCATTCCAATTCATAAAGTCACAAAATGATAAGATCTGAAGGGTACACACATTTTTATTTTATTTTCACTGGGGATGAAGCTTGTTTTTATTTATAATATCCCTGGAAGAGTTTAAACCCTGAGAGGGATAAATTAACACTGGCTTTAGATATCAGAGCTCATTCAACTGCCCCATGCAGATATTTTGTTATTAAAATGAGTCTTGTGTGTGAGATCATTCTATCTTGTTACATTGCACACCAGGACAAGATGCTTAGAAAAAATGAAAAATGAATCATTAATGCAAGAATATTCCTTTTAAGTTACCAGATACACTAGTCTTGTCCCCCACCCCCACCCTTGGATTCTCCTTACTTCCTTTTCTACTCTTTTGGGTCATTTTAAACCATTCACCCTCACAGTTTATTCCTTCCTTTCCATTTCAGAGTAGCTACAATGGTAGCAAGACAGTGCTCTCTGAAGGAGGTGACATGGGGGAATAGAACAGATATTGTACTTTCCTCAGAAAAGGACACCACAGACTTCTAGAGATACTTCACTTTCCATCAATGGACCCATTAATTAATTGGCAACAGGAAGACCTTGAGTTTCCCAACTGAGACAGGATGGGGAAAGCCAGGTATCAAATAGAATCCTCCCACTGGAGTGAGCATTTGTGGTCATTCTTTGATTTAATGCACTGCTTAGCTCAGCCTTGTTACTTGAAGCATAGTCCAAACCCAGCATCATCAGCATCATCTGGGAACCTTAGGAACACAGAAACTCAACCCTTTATCTACAAAATCAGAATGTATATTTTAACAAGATATCTAGCTGAATTGTATGGACTTTCAAGTTTGAGAAGCATTGTTCTCCAGGAGGTCTTCCTGCCCAGAAACACGTTTTTTCCCCCTTTCTTGTAACTATGTGCACATTTAAAGGGAAATCAACAGAGACCATATAAGATAAATATTAGGGGAAGTTATGTTCTTATACATACCTTGGCTCAAGACCACTAGAAAACAAATCTAACTTAAGACAAAAAGTTGAGTTGTTTTCTTGTGTTTTTGACGTTCTGAGTACATAAATGACTTTGTTGTAACCATTTGATACCTCTTTCAAGTACTGTTCAAGACAGGGAAACAACAGAAATACTTTACACAAACTCCAACCCCAAACTTGCTTTGTGGCAATTTCTAGAATGCCTCATAAAATCCCTCAGGCAAAAACAATCTACACATTCTCAAATCAAAACACAAATGATAAGCCAAGCAGTGCTGCAGCCAGTTACTCAGGAAGCTGAGGCAGGAGGGTCACAAATTTGAGGCCAGCCTCAAGAACTTAGTGAGACCCTGTCTCAAAATAAAATAAAAGGGGCTGAGAATGTAGCTCAGAGGTCGAATTCTCCTGGGTTCAATGTCTAGTACCACAAAATTCAAAACCCACAAATAAAAACGAAGACATTTGAGAAAAATTCCTTCTAATATTTCTTTAACTGTTTTGACTGAAGTTTTGCAGGCTTTCTTAAAAACTCAATTTCCTGAGAGCTGCACTGATTCCTTTGGATGCTTTGCTTAATTCTTATTTGGAGTATTTGGTGATAACATTAAAACTTAGGGCCCAGGGATCCAAGATGGCGGACTAGAGGGAGGCTGCATTCCTTGTCCCTCCATAACTCCAGTTTCAATCAGAGGATATCTGTTTCTTGGTGAGGCAGTTTTTGCTGCTTATCGATTCCCTGGTGTTTACCCCATTTGTCTGTCGTGATGACCTGCAGTCTGCCAGCATATCGACACATTTTTTGAGTGCAGATTGCTCACTGTCAGGTGCCTATCATCCGCCATTTGCCTGCCTCTGGCCGGTCCATCGCCTGCCTTACACCTATCCATCATTCAACACACGAGGTTCACCTCCCGATCGTCCGACAACAGTCAGCAAACTGATCGCCGACCGCCAGTGGAACACAAGCTGCCTGCTATTGCCTGGAACTTCTCTGTCACAGTACCTGCAGGTTTGATTACACGTGGCTGCTGCCATTTTGAGACAACAGCCAAGCCCCAAAGGACCCCCGACCAGTCTGACTGAGCACGTCTCCAGGATCCCTCAGCCCGACCGATCACTCCCTGCCTCTGGGGCCCTCACATCGACTGACTGCTCCTTCCTGCCAGGACCCCCAGACCAACTGACTGCGCCCTATCACTGGGACCCCAGACCGACTGATTGCACCTGGCCTCCAGGATCCCACAACCACACGAAAAACACCCAACCTCCAGGACCCCTGCCTGACCAACCGCATCCCACCTCCAGGACCTCCAGCTGACCACGTCCACACCCCGAGCTGCAGCTCCCCATTGGCCAACACATTTCCAAGCCAGAGTGGCCATCTTGGATAATCCTGGAAGCCATAGCTCTGATCTTTAGGTGGGGCAAATCCCATCCTGAGATGCCTGCTGGAGGCTTGAAGCTCATTGTCAGGTATATCTCATGCATCAGACTACAGAACTCTGGGAGGTTTCATTACTATATGACTGTTGTACTGTAGATTTTCTTTTTTCTCCTTATAGAAAAAATTTAACTTCTTATTTCTTTACTTTTCGTGTTCTCTTTTCCTTTTGTTTACCTGTTCCCTCAGAGTCTCTTTCTCCCTTTTTTGCATGCTAACATCCAATTTCTTTGGATTACACTCTCAACCTTTCTATTATCTAGAACGTCTATATATTCTTTTCTTATCCCATTAACAGCCACATTCTACATCCCTCTGCATCCGCTTTGTCCTACATTAGAAACTGAAGACCTTATAACAAATCTCTTTGTTTTACTGAAGATAATATTTGAACTCATTCTGTTTATTATGACAATTTTGTTATCATCCTCATAGGGGATATTTGGTCTAGGATTGCATAGTGTCTGAATTGGGCACTGCCAATATTGATCTCACCTTAAAGAAAGAGTTCTGGAAACCTACAGGGCCACTATAAGACTATAGGGGGAAATCTGCAATACCCCAGATCTGCACTGCTAAGGGGAAGATATATGAACAACATGAAAAAACAAGGGAAGAAAATGATCCAAACAAATCTATATTCTATATTAATAGAATCCAATGACAGTATGTTAGAAGAAATGTCAGAAAAGGACTTCAGATTATACATGTTCAAGATGATTCACGAAGCAAAGGATGAGATAAGAGAGGAAATGCAGGCGATGAATGATAATACCAATAATCTGAAAGAGCAACTGCAGGAAGCAAAAGATCATTTCAACAAAGAGATAGAGATTCTCAAAATAAAAAGCAAACGGAAATCCTTGAAATGAAGGAAACAATAAACCAAATAAAAAACTCAGTGGAAAGCATCACCAAAAGACTAGACCACTTGGAAGACAGAACCTCAGACAATGAAGACAAAATATTTAATCTTGAAAATAAAGTTGCCCAAACAGAGAAGATGGCAAGAAATCATGAACAGAATCTCCAAGAACTATGAACCATCGTGAAAAGACCAAACTTAAGAATTATTGGGATTGAGGAAGGCACAGAGACATAAACCAAAGGAATGAATAACCTATTCAATGAAATAATATCAGAAAATTACCCAAGCCTGAAGAATGAAATGGAAAATCAAATACAAGAGGCTTACAGAACACCAAATGCACAAAATCACAACAGATCCAACCAAGGCACATTATAATGAAAATGCCTAACATTCAAAATAAAGATAGGATTTTGAAGGCCAGGAGAGAAAAGCATCAGATTACACATAGGGGGAGACCAATACAGATAGCAGCCAACTTCTCAACCCAGACTCTAAAAGCTAGAAGGGATTGGATTAAAAAGAAAGATCCAACAATATGTTGCCTGCAAGAGACTCACCTCATAGAAAAAGATACTCATAGACTAAAGGTGAAAGGATGGGGTAAAACATACCATGCACATGGACTCAGCAAAAAAGCTGGAGTATACATCCTCATTTCAGATAATGTGGACTTCAAGCCAAAGTTAGCAAGAACAGATAAAGAAGGACATTTCATACTGCTTAAGGGAAGCATAAATCAGCAAGATATACAATCATAAACATCTATGCCCCAAACAGTGGCTCATCCATGTATGTCAAACAAATCCTTCTCAATTTCAGAAACCAAATAGACCATAACACAAGAATACTAGATGATTTTAACACACCTCTCTCACCACTGGACAGATCTTCCAAACAAAAAATTGAACAAAGAAACCATAGATCTCAATAACACAATCAATAATTTACACTTAACGGACATTTATAGAATATACCATCCAACCAAGAGCGAATACACTTTCTTCTCAGCAGCACATGGATCCTTCTCTAAAATAGACCATATATTATGCCACAAAGCTAATGTTACCAAATACAAGAAGATAGAGACGCTACCTTGTATTCTATCAGATCATAATGGATTGAAGTTAGAAATAAATGAAAGAGTAAAAAACAGAAACTATTCCAACATCTGGAGATTAAACAATATGCTATTATATGATGAATAGATAACAGAAGATATTAGAAAGGAAATTTAAAAATTCTTATAGGTAAATGAGAACAAAGAAACATCATATCAAAATCTCTGGGACACTATGAAAGCAGTACTTAGAGGGAAATTTATTTCATGGAGCGCATTTAATAAAAGAAGTAAAACTCAACAAATAAACAACCTAACACTACAGCTCAAAGCTCTAGAAAAAGAAGAACAGACCAGCACCAAAAGTAGAAGAAGACAGGAAATAGTTAAACTCAGAGCTGAAATCAACGAAATTGAAACAAAAGAAACAATACAAAAAATTGACAAAATAAATAGTTGGTTCTTTGAAAAAATAAACAAAATTGATAAACCTTTAGCCACACTAACAAAGAGAAGATGGGAGAAAACCCAAATCACTAAAATTCGGAATGAACAAGGAAATATCACAACAGACACGGTTGAAATACAAAACATAATTAGAAGCTATTTTGAAAATCTATACTCCAACAAAACAGAAAATTTTGAAGACATCAACAGGTTTCTAGAGACATATGAATTGCCTAAACTGAACGAGGAGGACATACACAACTTAAATAGACCAATTTCAAGTAATGAAATAGAAGAAGTCATCAAAAGCCTACCAACAAAGAAAAGTCCGGGACCAGATGGGTTCTCAGCCGAGTTCTACAAAACCTTTAAAGAAGAGCTCATTCCAATACTTCTCAAAGTATTCCATAAAATAGAAGAGGTGGGAACTCTCCCAAACTCATTCTATGAAGCCAATATCACACTGATACCTAAACCAGACAGAGACATATCGAGGAAAGAAAATTTCAGACCAATATCCTTAATGAACATCGACGCAAAAATTCTCAACAAAATTTAGCAAATCGCATACAAAAAACATATTAAAAAGATAGTGTACCATGATCAAGTGGGTTTCATCCCAGGGATGCAAGGTTGGTTCAACATCAGGAAATCAATAAATGTCATTCACCATATCAATAGACTTAAAGTCAAGAATCACATGATTATTTCAATAGATGCAGAAAAAGCATTTGATAAAATACAGCACCCCTTCATGCTCAAAACACTAGAAAAAATAGGGATAGTGGGAACATTCCTTAACATTGAAAAGGCCATTTATGCTAAGGCCATGGCTAATATCATTCTAAATGGTGAAAAAACTGAAAGCATTCCCCCTAAACACTGGAACAAGGCAGTGTTTCACCACTTCTATTTAACATCGTTCTTGAGACTCTAGCCAGAGCAATTAGACAAACCAAAAAAATAAAGGGATACAAATTGGAAAAGAAGAACTCAAACTATCCCTGTTCGCTGATGACATGATTATATATTTAGAGGAACCTGGAAATTCCACCAGAAAACTCTCAGAACTCATAAGTGAATTCAGTAAAGTAGCAGGTTACAAGATCAATGCTCATAAATCCAATGCATTTTTATACATAAGTGATGAATCTTCTGAAAGAGAAATTAGGAAAACTACCCCCATTCACAATAGCCTCGAAAAAAATAAAATACTTGGAATCAATCTCACAAAAGAGGTGAAAGACCTCTACAATGAGAACTACAGTACACTAAAGAAAGAAATTAAAGAAAACCTTAGAAGATGGAAAGATCTCCCATGTTCTTTGATAGGAACAATTAATATTGTCAAAATGGCCATACTACCTAAAGTGCTATACAGATTCAATGCAATTCCAATTAAAATCCCAATGACGTACCTTACAGAAATAGAGCAAGCAATTATGAAATTCATCTGGAAGAATAAGAAACCCACAATAGCTAAAACAATCCTTAGCAGGAAGAGTGAAACAGGGGGTATCACAATACCAGATCTTCAACTCTACTACAAAGCATAGTAACAAAACGGCATGGTATTGGTACTAAAATAGAAAGGTAGATCAATGGTACAGAATAGAGGACATGGACACAAACCCAGAATAAATACAATTTCTCATACTAGACAAAGGGGCCAAAAATTTGCAGTGGAGAAAAGATAGCCTCTTCAACAAATGGTGCTGGGAGAATTGGAAATCCATATGCAACAGAAGAAAACTAAACCCATATCTCTCAGCATGCACGAACTAAACTTAAAATGGATTAAGGACCTCGGAATCATACCAGAGACCCTGCAAATTATAGAAGAAAAAGTAGGTCCAGATCTTCAACATGTCGGCTTAGGACCAGACTTCCTCAACAGGACTCCCATAGCACAAGAAATAAAAGCAAGAATCAATAACTGGGTATAGATTCAAACTAAAAAGCTTTCTCTCAGCAAAGGAAACTATCAGCAATGCAAAGAAAGAGCCTACAGAGTGGAAGAAAATCTTGCCAATCATACTTCAGATAGAGCACTAATCCCCAGAATCTATAAAGAACTCAAAAAACTCTGCAACAAGAATGCAAATAATCCAATCGCAAATGGGCAAAGGAAATGAATAGACACTTCACAGAAGAAGATCTACAGCATCAACAAACATATGGAAAAATGTCAACATCTCTAGTAATAAGAGAAATGCAAATCAAAACCACCCTAAGATTCCATCTCACCCCAATTTGAATGGCGATTATCAAGAATACAAGCAACAACAGGGGTTGGAGAGGATGTGGGGAGAAAGGTACACTCATACATTGCTGGTGGGGCTGCAAATTAGTGCAGCCACTCTGGAAAGCAGTGTGGAGATTCCTTAGAAAACTTGGAATGGACCCACCATTTGACCCAGCTATCCCACTCCTTGGCCTATACCCAAAGGACTTCAAATCAGCATACTACAGAGATACAGCCACATCAATGTTCATAGCTGCTCAATTCACAATAGCCAGACTGTGGAACCAACCTAGATGTCCTTCAATTGATGAATGGATAAAAAACTGTGGTGTGTATATATATATAACGGAAATTTACTCAGCTATAAATAATAATAAAGTTATGGCATTTGCAGGCAAATGGATGAAATTGGAGAATATCATGCTAAGTGAGATAAGCCAATCTCAAAAATCCAAAAGGGAAATGATCTCTCTGATAGCGGATGATGACACATAATGGGGTGTTGGAGGGGGGCAAGAGTGGAGGAAGGAGGGACTGTATAGAGGGAAAAGAGGAGTGGAAGGAGTGGGGGGGAAGGAAAAAAATAACAGAATGAATCAAAAAAAAGAACTTAATATATCTATTTTTTAAACATTCAGGACTACATTCTCTTTAAATCTTGGTCACTCTTTAAGATTCTTTAAACAATGATTTTAAGTTCAAACCAAATAGTTGAGTTTATGCTATTCTCAATCATCCTATGAGAGTTCAGTCAGAGCAGACTTCAATTTGTGATCAGTTACATAAAGTAGAAAATCTCAGCAGTACTCTCAGATTTCCTTCAAGTAATATTAATATAATATTGAATATTTTCTGCTTGATAAAAGGGATTGGATATTAAGCATTGATATTTATTTTTGAACCTCCTGTTCATGAGCAAAACACTGCATTATTCCTTTTCATAGCATTTTGCTTTTTTTTCTTTTGTGGTGCTGGGGATCGAACCCCAGGGCCTTGTGCATGCAAGACAAGCACTCTACTGACTGAGCTATCATCCCAGCCCTTTTTATAGAATTTTAAAGACAATATTTCATTCTCTATATACTTCAATACAATGGAGTTTTCTGACTGATAGTTAGGTTTATATACTAAAACAGTAATCCAGGCAAGATAAAATCCTTCATACTTTAATTTATGATTATTTTGTTAGATTATTCATAAGTGGCTGATCTATGTTACAATATTTTGTTCACTTATAAAAACTGATTTACTTGTGTGAATCAGAAATATGAAATATGAAAACCTATACAGGGGACTGTACACTGGGCTCACAGCATTTGACTCCTGTGCTGATATTTAATCAAAAGTTAGACATAAATATATAGTAAGCAGTAGGTACAGTCACTGTGCTAGAAAACTGCAAGTGACATAGGGAAATTTTTAAAAAGGGAATTGTCTTTGCTTTAATAGTACTTCTGTAGGTAAACAGGTAGAGAAAGCTCTAAATTCCCATCTGAGGAAGGTATTTCCAGAATGGAGGAAGTGATTTTATAATAAGAAAAAAGACACCTGAGATGGGAAAAATACCAAACATGGTATCAACAAAAATACTTGACAATGTTATTAGAGAAGGTGTCAGAATATAACAGATTCAGGAGTTCAGAAGGGGTCACATAAAAAGTTAGAAAACTTCCACATCCTTGAAATTGGTAAATTGTAAAATAGTCAATTATGCAGCTGGGAATCCAAAAGGCTAAACAGAAAGATGTCAAAACTAATAAGCCACAGATCGAGGTTCATAATGACAGTAATGCAGGGGGTGACACATGCCACAAAATGGTCAAAGGCTATCAGTAGTCAGAGCATACCATCCAAACATCCAAAAAGCATTGAAAAAAAGACATCTGAGTCAGGGGAGATTGTATAGGAAATGCTCTACTATGATTCGAATGTGCACAATCATCTTTGGGACTGTGGTGGAGATGAAACCAAGGTCAGCCAAGGACAGATTGCAGAGGAAGAAGTACATGGGGGTGTGGAGGTGGGAGTCAGAGCTGACAGCCAGGATGAGAGCGGGTTCCCCAGAACTGTGACCAGGTACATGGACAGGAACAGTCCAAGGAGAATGATCTTCAGTTCTGGATCATCTGAGAATTCCATGAGGTGAAATTCTGAGATGTGTGTTAGATTTTGTGCTTTTGTAGTGCTAGGACACCTTTAGATAGGAAAAGGGTGGGAAAAAGCAAATACATAAGTGGGCACCAAATACTCTGTATGTATTTGAATTCTAGTTAAGTATTCACACTGGAGGTCCATACACACAAAAAACTCCTCAACTGTGGAAAATTTCATCTTCTTAGCTTCTTTCATTATTACAGTCTCTTCTATCCTCACCCATTTTAGAGGCATTGAATAGAACAATGTTAGAACTTGAGGAGCATTATCAGTCTTCACTGATACATTAATTGAAATCCTCTTACTTTAGTTACATGAAGAAAACCTGCTTCATTACTTTGTCATGTCTTGCTATGGTTGAATTGGGGGAAAGGCAAAGAGAACAAAACAGGTAATAATGAAAATCACATATGCAATTTCCACATCTGTAAAGTGGGTATAATATATACCTACCTTACATGGGTTGCAAAGAAAGTAGTTAAAAATCACTTAATTCTCTGATACGCAGATGCTAATTTTGGACTAGACAGAAAGGAGTCAAGGAAAGGGCCGGGTGTGGGCATAGGAATGATAGTGAATAAATCAGACATTATTACCCTATGTGCATATATTATTACATGACCTGTGTAACTGCACATCATGTACAACCATACAAACGAGAAGTTATACTCCATTTATGTATCATGTGTTAAAATGCATTATATTGTCATGTACAATTAATTAGAACAAATTTCAAAAATATTTTAAAATCATTTAAATAATGTAACTTGTGGTTCTCAGTTCATTAATTTATTCACCTGTGGATATTTTATAGTTTCCAGATACCCTTGCCTCAGACTAAAATCGATTTAAAGACTTGAGTAGTCCTTTCTTATACAGACTGAGAACCAATGCCTTATAATATTTCCTGACACTTAGAACATTCCCTACGAATATTAACAATTGCTATTGTTAATAATACCCACTGTCTATACTAAAGTGCAAAAATTTGATAATATTCACATATCTATTGGGGACTAACATTTGATAGAGATGTGAGTAATTACCTATGAAATTTGAGTTCTTGGTATCTCTCTGCAGGATTCTATTCTCTGTACACCTGTACCCAAACACAGCTACAGTCATGAGTTGGGTGAGTAAAAATGTCTTGTCAGTGTTTTTTGTGTCAATATTGATTTATATATTCATAAATTAATTTCCTTTTAAAATTTACCAAAAGGTACCTAGCGTTCATCTAAGTAATCTAAACACAATACCTATTGCCTTTGAAATATACTAGTTCACATTAACATGTGGCTTTAAGTCTTTCTGTGAAGGTCACACTTGTACTTGGAAGCACTTTTCTGAAAGTAGGCCCAACACTTTAACATAGGTTCAGGAACAGAATTCCTTAAAAAGACACTTAAAGCACAAGAAGTAAAATTAAAAAATCAATAAATGGGATGGCATAAAACTAAAAAGCTTCTTCACAGCAAAGGAAACAATCAAGAGCATGAAGAGAGTCTATCAAATGGGAGAAAATCTATGCCTTCTGCACCATATAGGCCATTATTTCAAGGATACACAAAGAACTCAAAAAGCTTAACACCAAAAAAAAAAAAAAAAGCCCAAATACCCAATCAATAAATGGGCAAATGTGTCTAAACAGAGAAATAAAAAGGTGTCTAAAAGAAGAAATATCAATGGTCAACAAATACTTGAAAAAATGTTTAACATCTCTAGCAATTAGAGAAATGCCAAATTAAACTACACTGTTTCCATCTCACACCAGTTAGAAGGCAATGATCAAGAATCAATAACAATAAATGTTGGCAAGGATGTTGGGAAAGGGGTACACTCATACATTGTTGGTGAGGACTGCAAACTGATGCAACCACTCTGGCAATCAGTATGGAGATTCCTCAGAAAACTAGGAATGCAACCACTATTTGACCCAGTTTTCCCCACTCCTTGGTACAGATGCAAAAGACATAAGCCAGCATACTACACTGACACAACCACATCAATTTTAACAGCACAATTCAAAATAGCTCAGCTATGGAACCAGCCTAAGTGCCCTTCAACAGATGAATGGATAAAAGAAAATGTGGTATATATACACACACACAACAGAGTATTTATTCAGCTACAAAGAAGAATGAACTATGACCATTTGCTGGTAAATGAATGGATCTGGAGACTATCATGCTCCATGAAATAAGTTCAATCCCAAAAAACACAAAGGTCAAATGATATGTGGAAGCTAAACCCACAAAAAGGGATGGGGATGAGGAAGAAGTTCAGTGGATTAGACAAAGGGGAATGAAGGGAAGAGGGTGAGAGGAAAGGGAAACACAGACAGTGGAATGAATCTGACACAACTTTCCTATGTATGTATGTGAATACACCATAGTGAATCTCACCATTGGGTACATTCATGGATATCAATTTGAAAAAATAACTATGGCAAATGGTAGAAAATATCAACAGAGGGAAAGGGAGAAAGGGGTAGAGAAAGAGTAGGGGAAGGAGAATTACTGGGGATCAGAATCAGAACAAAGTATATTTCATGCTCGTATAATTATGTCAAATGGATCCTACTGTCGTGTATAACTAAAAGGAACCAATAAAATAAAATAAAAAAAGAAAGGATTTTTTCTGATGCACACCATTGACTGAAGGAAGAGCATCATTTAAATTGTGAGTTCATATACTATGACAATCCTTTCCAAATTATTGTGCCTCTCTCCAAATCACAAAAGTGAGAAGTTCTATAGAATACACAAGTGGAGGATAATTCTTTGATTTCCAGAAATTGATGCATGTTCAATTCTACTGTTAATCACCTACATTTGTGTCCCAATTTAAAAAGTATCATTATCATTCACACCCTCTTAATCTTAAAATGAGCCATCAAAATACCCCTACAGTCTTTCCAATAATAATCTCTCCATAACACCAAAGAAATGTTCCCTTCTATAGGGAATAAGGGTGCCACTTGGTTCTAGTAGAAGAGACAGTGCCCTGAGATGAAACTCTGGAAATCAGTATTTTAGTCTCTTTTCATTAACCTGCTACTGTATATACAAAATGTGTGCAAATCTTTCAATTTCTCTGTGATCATACTGATTAACAGAAAGAAAAATAGATTAATAGAGAAAATAACATGCATTCCCACAGTGTGTATGGTATGATGTCAGGAATTTAATAAGTATTCGATCATTGTGTTTCTTTTAAAATCAAAGATTCCACCTTTGTGGAAATATCAACTTTATTGACAAATGCCATAGTCAAAGAGCACCAAAGCTTGCAATGATGTGAAACTGAAACGTGTCTCATGCTAAACAAATAAAGCAGCCCCCTTTTGTTTTGGCCTTTCCCCCCTTTTTCATATCCATAAAAATCTCAGTCATTGTCTTTTAAAAATTAAGTGATATGGCCAAATTATATTGTTATATAGTATATTGTGTGCATGTGCACACACGTAACAACAAATCCCATCTGTATGTGCAACTATAATACACCTATAAAGAAATGTGGGGGGGGAATGAATGTCTTTAAATTTGTAATCCCAGTTTATAGGAGGCTGAGGCAGGAGGATCACAAGTTTGTGGCCAGTCTCAGGAACTTAGTGGGACCCTGTATCAAAATAAAATAAAAAGGGTGGGGGGATATAATGCGGTGGTAAAAGGACTCTAGGTTCAATCACCAGTACAGAAGAAGAGTAACTTGTAACTTTCCAGGAAGCAATGAAAGTGCAGACAAAAAGACCCAAGTGTTTAATTCAAATTGATTCGGATCCATTTGGTGGTTGAGGGAATGGGCAATTCAATGGTTAACAGATGTGTGTGTACGTGTGTGTGTGTCTCCTCTGTGCCAAGGAAAGCAGAGCTTTGGGGAAATGAGAAAGGGAAGAGTTAAGACATTTTCCAATACACACATAAATATCTACAGGGAAGAAAATAAATATCCCATCCAAAAAACAGGAAGATAGTACTTTCAGGTCACAGGACATTTTACTCAAAGTGTGAGAATATTAACCTTACCATTATAAATAATATAAATTTCCTTTTGCCCTTTTTATATATACATCACAAATTAATTCCCCAAGAAGCATCCATTTCTGTTCAACCCCATACTCAATGCAGTTGTGCCCACTAGGACACAGACAGGATTCAAATTTAAATTGTCAGGTTCTGGGTCTGATCCATTAAATGTCTTTATTTTCCCAGCCAACAGAATATACTAAGCAAAGGACCAGTTGTCTTAAATGCAGGTACATTTTTTAATTCTTTCCAGTTTCCAGTGTAGGAATGAATCAAGACTGACTTCATGTCTCCTTTAGATTGAGTGGGATAATAATATACATGGAAGGGGATGTGGTCAGTTACATGAAAATTCTGCAAGAGAGCACGAGAGAGATCAGTGCTAAATTATTGTCTGCCTATATTGTTTGTAAACTTTGCCTGTGATCTCTGTCTACCCTTCCTATGATGGATGCAGCTGATGCCAATCACTGCCCTTCCCTCTGGTCTACCAGAAAACCCCAAAAGGAAGGTGACAATAAACAAGAGGTCTCCTCCTGGAGTGAAAAGAAATGAAATAACTGGTGGGTTGTCAATGGGGACAATCTGCCAGGATTCTCCTGGTGTGAAGCCCCTGTATTAAACATGGCTCAATTCAAACAGCCCAATTCAAACACAGCTTCTTTCTTTTCTACCTGAAAAATTAGTACAAGTTATATAAATATAATGTACTCTTTCATTTTTCTGTGAAGTAATAATAATGTGAGCATATATAACTAGAGTAAGACTGTGCACATGGAATAAAACAAGTGACTGAGCATGTTGTTCAGGACCTGGCACTTAGGAAGCCCTCTACATCAGGCTGTGAGCTGATGGGTACTTTCATCTTCTTCAACATCCTTACATCATCTTTATAATCATTTTGGAGTGCTTAAGACATAATTTAGAAGGATCCATTTTCTACTATTGTGAGTAATATTTCTATGATTACCAAAACTGTCATGTTTGTCCTCAGAATGAGGAAAGAATAGTTCCAAGAGCAAGGAGTTTCTTCCTGGAGTGGCAGGGAAGTGTAAAGGTGTTAAGAGGTCCAGGGTACAACCTGCCAGGACTCTTCTACCCAGATGCTCTGGATCTCTAATCACACAGCTCAATCCAAACACAGTTTCCATGCATTCAACCCAAACACCCAGCGCAAGTTACATAAAAATGTTGAACTCCTTTGTTTTCTGTAAAATAAAGGAATGTGGCACTTACAACTTGGGGAAGACAAAACGGATAAAGTCAAACAATCTACATAGAACATGTAGTTCAGCACCTGGCCCTCGGGAGTGTCTCAAGAGTGGTTCATGATGTTGTGGTTACTGTCATCCTCTTCCTCAGCATGTCTGTCATAATCTTTTGGGGGTGCTTAAAAAATAATTTAGGGGGTCCAATTTTCTGCTATGGTAGATGAGGTGTCTCTGCAAAGTGGATTCAATGTATAAGGAAAGTAAAATCTAGAAGATTTCTAGGACACCTGCTATGATCCCATACATAGAGGTCACAGTCCTCACAGTTAGAATTTTTCACATATTCTCCCTTTGGGTTACCCAAACCTCTTGATCATCAAAATAACAGGAAACAATGCTTCTGACAGTCCTTACTCCACACTTCCTCTCCCTCAGTACTTACTGGGTTATGATGCTTCTCTGCTGGGTCATGGCAAAAGACTGCAGACTTAATGCCCCTGCCCTGCTATTGCCCACTGAGCACTTCTTTGTCTACAGAACTGGTATCAGTACAGTCTCAGACAGGAGGTCCCTGAGGCAGTGACTATGGGAGGAGGAGCCACCAGTGGAGCCGACTGTACTTGAGACATCAAACTGAAAGGCTAAAGGCAGAGGCTGATTATTCACTATGATATGACCTTGGAGGCTCAATGCACAGAGCTCATAATTAACCAAATTGGTCCAGATTACCACAAACTCTAAGGACTTCCTAATATTAATACAGAAAGAGAAGAAGAGGAAAAAACAAATATTGACAAAGGAGAAACCTCATGTGTACATTTCTGTCACTTCTTTTTTTAAACAGTCATTGGCTTTTTAAAAAATTCATTTCTATTTGTATCCGATAAAAATTTAAATTCCAAGGATACGTTACAATTCTCACCATTGTTACGTTCAGAGAACAACGACATTCATTACACTCACCTTGTGGTACATCCATTGCCAACGTTCATCTCTAGGAATTTTTAATCTTATCTTCTCAAATCGAAATGCTGTATCAATTAAAAACTCCACATTCCTCCCACCCCCAACAATGGTTACCATCATCAACTGTGAAACATGATGAGAAATTAAAGCCATTATATTCCCAAAAAAACGTGACCGTGGAGGCAGAATTTAGAGATCTAGATGTTTAGTTTTGCTCTTTTCCAACCTACATTTCAATTGGATGCCTCAGGTCCTGAGAATATACTGCTCTCTTGAAGAGCCTTCTCAGGGATCATATAAAGTCTTGTTCCTCAAACTGCAGTTGAAGGGATTCAGCATACGAATGATCATGGCAAAAATGACTGAGGCTATCACACCCCTTCTTAGAGAATGTGTTATAGCTATACAGGAACATTTCCAGTGCTTGTTTCATAAAATAAGCACAAAACTGACAAGTGAGACCCATAGGTGGAGACAGTATACTCCACCTGGTGGTAGGATTCTCAGAATGGAAGAAATAATTTTATGGTAAGAGGAAAGGATACCTGGGGTGGGAAAAACAACAAATACGGCCACAGCAAAATACTTTACTGTATTACTGCATGTAGTGTGAAAATATAAAAGACAAAGGAGTTTTAAAGGTCACTGAAGAAATCAGAAATTTCCACACCTTGCAGTTGTATGCCAATTAAATTGTGTAACTGGGATTCCAAAATTAAAGAAGAGACACAAAAGCCAAGAAGGCACAGAGGCAAGGGTTCATGATAAGTGGGCAACAGGGCATGTGAGATGGCCACACACCAGTCATGAGGTACTATAAGAGAAATCTGCATCAGACAGTCCACATAAGACCTTATTATAAATCTGGATGTCCACAGTCATCTTTGGGACTCTTGTAGAGATGAAACACATGTCAACCAAGGACAGGTTGGAGCGGAAGACAAGTTGAGCGTGTAGAAGTCAGAGCTGACAGCCAGGATGAGCAGGTTCCCAAGCACAGTGACCAGGTACGTGGACAGGAACAGTCCAAAGAGGATGGGCTGCAGATCTGGGTCCTCTGGGAGGCTCATGAGATGGAATTCTGAGACATGTGTTAGATTTTTGAGAAAGAAAAGAAGTGGGAAACAAACAGGCACAAGTACACTCTTTCTTTTCTCTCTCTAAAGATATATATAATATATAATTATATATATTACATATATGATTAATGGTGCTAATTAAGGGTTAATATGCTTTTCTAATAAAAGTTATTTTTTAGTTATTTAAGTTATTTTGATTATTCTTTATTTTCATTTATTATTTATTTGATAAGCTATTTAAGTTATTTTGATTACTGACATTTTATATATATAATATATGTAATATATACTGACATTACACACATAATTACATTTATTATGTCAGTAAACAAAGTAACTTGGCCTAATAGATTGTTTTCCCCATTTTAGTTCCCAGTGCTGCTGTTTCCCTCCCTCCCTGCCTCCCCTATTCCCCTTCCGCTCCTCTACTGGTCTCATGCTCATCTCACAGTGCAAAATACATGTAGCCCTATTCAAGAGTCCCCATAGTCTCAACAGTTCCAGGATGGCCCAAAAGTCCAAGTCCAAAGTCTCCTCTAAGACTCAAGGCAAACTCTCATCATGAGCTCCTGCAAGATGCAAAAGCAAGTTACAAATATCCAAAATATAAAGGCACAGAGTAAACATTTCCATTCCACAGTGGAGAAATAGGGGCATAGAAAGAAGGGGTGAGAACAAAACAAAATCCACCTGGGCAAACAAGCCCTGGAGCTCCATGTCCCAGCCTCTGAGGTTCTCCCTAAAGGGGTGTGTAGCTTTGCCCCTGTTTTGGCTGGTTGCAGCCCACATGGCCTCTCTGTTTGCTTGTCTCTGCTCAATTCCTGCAGCTTTCTCTGCAGATGTTCTACGATAATGGCATGTCTTAAGCTCAGGGGTCTCTACTGCAACTTTGGCTTCCTCCTCACATCTCCACACATTGCCCTCTCAGGGGCAGCTCACAGGAAATCTGATCCTGCTAAACTTTGACTGGCTTCCAAGGCCTCCCTCTGAAATTTTTTTTAATTATTTATTTTTTTATTTTACTGACTGCATTTTGATTCATTGTAAACAAATGGGGTACATCATTTCATTGTTTTGTTTTGTTTGTTTGTTTTTTTATTTTTTTAACAGGCTGGGTTCTTTATTACATGTTAAGTTAATAAATACAAAAAAGAAGAAAAAGGAGAACAGAGTGGTTTTTCAGTATCTAACAACAGTATTACTCCCTGTAAAAGGCATCAAAAGCAATCTTTGTGCCTTCTTCCCCCACACCCAGAGAGAAAAGCATCCTTCAAATTCAGGTTTATGATGAAAGCCGCCTCAGTGATCCACGGATCCGTGGAATTCAGTGTGACCAGGTGAGTACTATGAGGAACTGAAGAGACTCCTAGACAGGATGGCCAGTGCACCTTTTCCTGTCCTCCTGTTGTACCCAGAAGAAGGCACTAAGACTGAAAGGATCTTAGGAAAAATTTTGGATGGCTTATATTCAGGGAAGGATTCTAAGGTGTGTATGTAATAAGTAAATATAGTTAAGTGCAAATAAGCACACACCATGTAAGTAACTATAAGCATATGTAATTATTTTTCATCATTTCATTTTATGGTCATACACAATGTAGATTTACACTGTGAGTGAAATCTTGGTAGAAGCCTCCATGACACCCTAACTCCAGCATCCTAAATTCCTACAGAACCTGCACCACATGGTTATCGCCAAGGTCTGTCACTATCTCAAACAAGCTTCCAGGGACCACAGCTGCACTTGCCTCTGAGTTCCTGGGCAGCTGAGCATGATGAAACAACTTCCTAGGCTCCCCTCTGCAAGCAGGGTGCCCCACTGATCTCTTCTCAAAGGAATGTCTAATGGAGCCTAAGATATGCCAATTATATATATATATGTGTGTGTGTACGGAGCCGAAGGGTGTGATACTGCCTAAGACGGGTGTGATAATGGCAATTCCTGAGATGCCCTGTACCATCTTTCTTATTCTCTCTGGGCAAAGTCTTTAGCATTTCTTTAGTGATAGTAATGCCTTTAACAACTACAACTTCTTTAGCCCCAGTTTTACTCCCGCCTTTCAAGTCCAAGTTTTTCGAATCTTTCTGCTCTGCTTTCTTCTTCTAAATACCACAATAAACGGGGCTAAAATCTGCCAGAAATACCCATGCCACTACCTAAATACTATGCTGCCTAGAAATTTCTTCCACCAGATTAAGAAGTCCATCACTTTTAAAATCATCCTCACAGAAAGTCTCAGGACACAGGGAAAATGTAGACAACTTCTTAGCCAGAATATAACATGAATGGTCTCTAGCCCAGTTTCCAGTAGAATCCTCCTTTTCCTCTGAAACCTTTGGACTTTGTTCCTACGATCCACAGTTATACCAGCATTCTAGTCATCTGAGCTCCCACCAGAATTGCCCACTAAGGTCCACATACAACATTCTAAAACTTTTCCAGCTTGCACTGCTAAACTCTCCAAAATTCCTCCCACAAATTCCAAAAAGCTCTAAAAGTTTCTGAATCACCTGGTCAGGTTAGTCACAGTAACAACCCCATTTCTGGTACCAATTGCTGTTTTAGTCAGCTTTTTCACTGCTCTGACCAACAGACCTGACAAGAACAATTTTAAGAAGGAAAAGTTTATTTGTTATCTAAACCATAACAACTATCTTGGCATTTAGAAAGTGCTGTTTACAACACATTAAAAAGTCATAAACCATTATTATGCTGGTTTCATTCTATGGATACCGCAGTGGTTGAAAATATGCAAATCAATAAATGTAATCAAGGATAAAAAGCAGTCATCTCAATAGATGCAGAAAAATTCATTGACAAAATTCAACATTCCTTTATGATAAAGGTCCTGAAGAAATTAGATATAGAAGTATCTTACCACAACATTATAAAAGTTACATATAAAAACCTATAGTTGACAGCATACTGCCTGGTCAAAAACTGAAAACATTTCCTCTAAAATTAGGAATGAGATAAGGATATCCACTCTTGTTACTTCCTATTTGTTATGCTTAAGACATGAGGTATCCCCCAAAAGATCATGTGTGGAACAATACAAGGGTTTAGAGGTAAAATGAGTGGGTTATGAGAGCCTTAACTTAATCAATGCATTCATCCACTAAGATGGATTAATTGGGTAATAACTGACACAGGTAGGTTGTGGCTGGAGGAAGTAGGTCACTGGGATCTACCTTTGGGGTATATATTTTGTCCCTGGTGAGCGGAATTCTCTCTGCTTCCTGGTGCCATGTCCAGAGCTGCATTCTTCTGTCACACCCTTCTGCAATGATATTCTGTCTCACCACAAGCACAAAGCAATGGAGTTGGCCATGTATGGACTAAGACCTCTGAACCCAAGAGTGCCAAATAAACTTTTCCTCCTCTAAAATTGCTCTTGTCATATCTTCTGGTCACAGTGGTGAAAAAGGTGACTGAAACACTATTCAATACAGTATTTGAAACTTTAGCCAGAATAATTAGGCAAGATAGAGAAATAAGAGATACGAATAGGAAAGGAAGAAATTAAACTATCCCTATTTTCAGATGATATGATCTTATATTTAGAATACCCTAAAGACTACACCAGAAGACTTTCACAGCTGATAAACAAATTCAGCAAAATAACAGAATACAAAATCAACAACAAAAATTGGTATTTTCTATGCACCAATAACAAATCTGCTGAGAAAGAAATCAGCAAAATGATTCTATTTGCAATGGCTTCAAAAAATAAAATAAAATACCTAAGAATAAAAGAAGTGAAAAGACCTCTACAGAGAAAATTACATAACACTGGAGAAAGAAATTAGAGAAGACACTAGATGATGGTAAGACCTCCCATGTTCATGGATACACAGAATTAATATTGTTAAAACTGTCATATTACCAAAAGTGATTACAGATTCAATGCAATCCCCATAAAAACACAATTGTGAAAAGACATTTTCACAGAACTAGAAAAAACTATCCTAGAATTCATATGGAAGCAAAGAAAGATCCTAAGTAGCCATGGCAATCCTGAGCAAAGAGAGCAATGCTGGAGGAATCACACTTTTTTTTTTTTTTTTTTTTTTTGGCAGTGCTGGGGATTGAACCCAGGGCCTTGTGCTTCCAAGGCAGGCACTCTACCAACTGAGCTATCTCCCCAGCCCAGAATCACAATATTTGATTTCAAAATATACATAGTAACAAAAACAGCATGGTACTGGCATAAGAACAGACACATAAATCAATTCAATATAATAGTGGACCCAGAGACAAACCCCTAGCAATATAATCATCTGATCCTTGACAATGGCACCAAAAACATTCATTGAAAAGAAAGCCTCTTCAACAAGCTGCTGGGAAAACTGAATATACATAGGTGGAAGAATGGAAATGAAACCCTATCTCTCATCCTGTATAAAAAGATTAACTCAAAATTAATCAAAGACCTAAATATAAGACCCAAACTGCCACTTTTAGAAACACAGGAGAAATGACAAGACATAGGCACAGCAATGAGTTCCTGAATGGGATGCTGATTGTTCAGAAAATAGTGAGAAAAATCAACAAATGGGACCGCTTCAAGTAAAAAAGTTTCTGCAAAGCAAAGGAAGCAACAGAGTGAAAGGACATCCAACAGAATGGGAGAGACAGTTTGTTGGCTACTCTTCCGACAAGGACTAACATATATACTACGTAAAAAAACTCAAAAAACTTAACACCAAAAGCATAAATAACCCAGTCAATTAATTGGCAAATGAAATGAACACACACTTCTCCAAGGAAAAAGTATGAATAGTCAATAATTACATGAAAAAATGTTCAACACCTTTAGCCATGAGGGAAACATAAATTACAACTACACTAAGATTCCGTCTCATCCCAGTCAGAATAGCTATCACCAAGAATACAAAAATAAATACATAAATGAAAGATCTTCCATGTTCTTGGATAGGAAGAATTAATATTGTCAAAATGGCCATACTACCTAAAGTGCTCTACAAATTCAATGCAATTCCAATTAAAATCCCAATGATGTACCTTACAGAAATAGAGCAAGCAATTATGAAATTCATCTGGAAGAATAAGAAACCCAGAATAGCTAAAGCAATACTTAGCAGGAAGAGTGAAACAGGGGGTATTGCAATACCAGATCTTCAACTCTACTACAAAGCAATAGTAACAAAAACGGCATGGTATTGGTACCAAAATAGAAAGGTAGATCAATGGTATAGAATAGAGGACACGGACACAAACCCAAATAAATACAATTTTCTCATACTAGACAAAGGTGCCAAAAATATGCAATGGAGAAAAGATAGCCTCTTCAATAAATGGTGCTGGGAGAATTGGAAATCCATATGCAACAGAATGAAACTAAACCCATATCTCTCACCATGCACGAAACTAAACTCAAAATGGATTAAGGACCTCGGAATCAGACCAGAGACCCTGCATCTTATAGAAGAAAAAGTAGGTCCAAATCTTCACCTTGTTGGTCTAGGATCAGACTTCCTTAACAGGACTCCCATAGCACAAGAAATAAAAGCTAGAATCAACCACTGGGATAGATTCAAACTAAAAGCTTTCTCTCAGCAAAGGAAACTATCAGCAATGCGAAGAAAGAGCCTACAGAATGGGAGAATATCTTTGCCAATCATACTTCAGATAGAGCACTAATCTCCAGAATCTATAAAGAACTCAAAAAACTTTACTCCAAGAATTCAAATAATCCAGTCGACAAATGGGCTAAGGAAATGAATAGACACTTCACAGAAGAAGATCTACAAGCAATCAACAAACATATGGAAAAATGTTCAACATCTCTAGTAATAAGAGAAATGCAAATCAAAACCACCCTAAGATTCCATCTCACCCCAATTTGAATGGCGATTATCAAGAATACGAGCAACAACAGGTGTTGGCGAGGATGTGGGGAGAAAGGTACACTCATACATTGCTGGTGGGGCTGCAAATTAGTGCAGCCACTCTGGAAAGCAGTGTGGAGATTCCTTAGAAAACTTGGAATGGACCCTCCATTTGACCCAGCTATCCCACTCCTTGGCCTATACCCAAAGGACTTCAAATCAGCATACTACAGAGACACAGCCACATCAATGTTCATAGCTGCTCAATTCACAATAGCCAGACTGTGGAACCAACCTAGATGCCCTTCAATTGATGAGTGGATAAAGAAACTGTGGTATATATATACAATGGAATATTACTCAGCCATAAAGAATGATAAAATTATGGCATTTGCAGGCAAATGGATGAAATTGGAGAATATCATGCTAAGTGAGATAAGCCAATCTCAAAAAGCCAACTGACGAATGATTTCGCTAATAAGTGGAGGATGACACATAATGGGGGGGAGGGAAGGGTTAGTGTTAGGGTTAGAGTTAGGGTTAGGGAGGGGGGCAAGTATGGAGGAAGGAAGTACTGTATAGAGGGTAAAGAGGGGTGGGAGGGGTGGGGTGAAGGGAAAAAATAACAGAATGAATCAAACAACATTACTCTATGTAAATTTATGATTACACAAATGGTATGCCTTTACGCCATGTACAAACAGAGAAACAACATGTATCCCATTTGTTTACAATAAAAAAAAGAAAATTCTAAAAAAAAAATACATAAATGAATAAATGAATGAATGAATGAATAAATAAATAAATAAATAAATACTGGTTGGGATATGAGGGTAAAAGGAATCCCTACCCACAGTTTTAGGAATGTCAATTAGTATGGCTAGTATGGAAATCAGTTTCCTCAAAAAATTAAAAATAGAACTAACATGTGATCCATCTGCTCTAAAGAGTTGAGTCTTAGCTGGATGGGGCATTGATAAACCCAGAAAGACTGATAAGAAGGAAAAATAAACAGAAAACAAACACATATCTAAGCTCAGGACTAGAATGAAACACACTGCTACCGATCCTTGAGAATTCGGGATGACAAGGAACGACCTGCTATCAAAACTCCACAGAGGAGATTCCTTAGAAAACTTGGAATGGAACCACCATTTGACCCAGCTATCCCACTCCTCGGCCTATACCCAAAGGACTTAAAATCAGCATACTACAGAGATACAGCCACATCAATGTTCATAGCTGCTCAATTCACAATAGCCAGACTGTGGAACCAACCTAGATGTCCTTCAGTTGATGAATGGATAAAGAGACAGTGGTATATATATACAATGGAATATTACTTAGCTATAAAGAATGATAAAATTATGGCATTTGCCTTCAAATGGATGAAATTGGAGAATATCAAGCTGAGTGAGATAAGCCAATCTCAAAAATCCAAAGGGTGAATGATCTCCCTCATAAGCAGATGATGACACATAATGGGGTGTTGGAGGGGGGGCAAGAATGGAGGAAGGAGAGACTGTATAGAGGGAAAAGAGGAATGGGAGGGGTGGGGCGGAAGGAAAAAATAACAGAATGAATCAAGCATCATTTCCCTATGTAAATGTATGATTACACAAATGGTATACTGTTACTCCACGTACAAACAACATGTATACCATTTGTTTAGAATAAAAATAAATAAATAAGAAAGACTCAGAAAGGCAAGTGGTACATGTTTACCCTCATATGTGGCATCAAGGGTGGGGGACATATGAAAGTAGCAGAGAGACCACTAGAGAAAAGGGGGAGGGGAGCATAAGGGAGGGTGATGATGAGGTGGATGTGTTATTTGCACGTGTGAACATGCCACAATGAAACCACTTATTCTATACAATTAAATGCACTAATAAAAAAGAATGTGTACCTAAAAATGGAAATGAGAAAATGCTGTTAGTAGTATTAACAACTCACCCTTCCCTTTCCCCAGGATCAATAAAATTTCCAAGACAAAAAAAAAAAAAAAAGGAAAAACATTGCTTATTTCTCCTGTAAATAATACATACTCCCTTAGTAAAGTATAAAAAGTTAACATTTACTTCAGACCTAATATTTTATGTTGATTTGAATTATCATACGGAAAATTTGTGTTCTGGGCATCTCTGCATGATTACATTCTCCTACACACCTGTCCCCCAAAGGTGAGCGCTGTCATGGAATTCAACAGGTAGATTTTCCTGTCAGTGTTTCCATGTCACTATTGATTTGTGTATTAATGGATACAGTAAAAAAATTAATCTACCATATGATCCAGTTCATCCAGTTACTTCACCTCTGTATCCAAAGGAAAAGAAACAGATCCAAAGAAAAAGAAATCAGAATACCAAATATATACCCTCATGCCCATGTTAATTGCAGTACTACTCCCAATAGCTAAGATATGCAATTAGACTAGGTGTCCATCAACAGATGAGTGGATAAAGAAAATGTGGTACAGATATCCACAGTGGAATATTATTCTACCCTAAAAAAGAATAAAATCCAGTTAACTGAAGCCAAATGGATGGAATTGAGGACATTGTGCTAAGTGAAAGAAGTCAGACAGAGAAAGACAAAAGTCAACGTGGAAATATAATAGTGATTACTAAACATTGGGAAGGGTAAATGGGTTGGGGTAAGGGTGATTGGAATTGTTTAGTTGATTAGTGCACACTATATGCCTGTGTGGAAATATCACACTGAATCCCATTTAATGCATATAATTAATATTCATAAATTAAGAAAATTTGTATCTTAAAACTTACCTGCCAGGCACAGTGGCACATGCCTGTAATCCCAGCAGCTGGGGAGGCTGAGGCAGGAGGATCATAAGTTCAAAAGCAGTCTCAGCAAAAGCGAGGCCCTAAGCAACTCGGTGAGATCCTGTCTCTAAATAAAACACAAATAGGGCTGGGGATATGGTTCAGTGGTCAAGTGCCCCTGAGTTTAATCCCCAGTACCAAGAAAAAGAAACTTACCTATGAAGTACCTAAAGCTCATCCAAGTAGTTTACAACAGAAAATCTATTGCCCCTGAAATGTACTAGTTTACATCGACATGTGGTGATGTAAGCACATGCATCAACTTCAAATGCTTTAACAGGTACATGGCATTACCTGAGGGAGATACACTATTTGTCAGTTTATAAATATGACAATCACTTCAAAATTCTTGTGCCTCTGTTGAGATCAAACAAGTGAGAATTTCCAAATACCATGTGGGTTGAATTACGACAGTTGATGCATGCTCAATCTTATTAGTAATCACCTGTCTTTGTTGTCACAATAAATAGCCATTGCCAACTACATCCTTACCATATATCATAAAAATATTTGCAGAGCATATTAATAATCCCTTCATGATAAATCATGAAGAAATTGCATCTTCTATGGGAAATATTACCACATGCTTCTAGTAGAAGAGACAGTGGCCTGGGATGGGAATTAGGAAATCCACATTTTAGTCTTGTATTATTGACCTGCTACTAAATGCAGGATGTGTGCAAATCTCTCCACCTCTCTGATTAATGGAAACAGTATAACACTAATCTCTACAACAAGTGTAGTACATAAGGGAAGCTAGGAGCTTAATAAACATTTGGCCAATATAGATTTTTCTTAAATAAAGCATTCAGCTAGGCACAGGGTACACACCTCTAATCTCACTTGGGAGGTCTATGCAGAAGAATCACAAGTTCAAGGCCAGTCTTGGCAAATTAGCAAGACACTGTCTCAAAGTAAAAAAATAAAATAAAAGGGTTGGGAATGCACTCAGTGGAGAGTGCCTCTGGGTTCAATCCCCAGGACCACCAAAAATAAACAAATAAATAAAGGGGGTTCAGGGAGGAGGAGGAAGGATTGGAAAAGAGAGGAATGGCGGAATGACATTAACCAAACTATGCTATGTACAAATACAAATGTACTACAGTGAATTTCATCTTTATATCTATAAAACACTAATTTTAAAAAGAAACTACAAATAAATAGAAGAAAGACCAGTAGAGTAGAGGAAGGGGAATGGGGGAGGGAGAAAAGGAAAGGGGAAGTATTGGGGACTGAAGTGGAGCAAATTATAATCATGCTCATATGATCATGTCAAAATGAATTCCAGTATTGCATACATAAATAATACACTAATAAAATAAAATTAAAAATAAAGCAGTCATTATGAAAAGAGCAATTTTATTGATGAATACAATTGTCAAAATAGACTGAAGCAACTGAATAGATAATTCACAGAAGAAATAAAATTGATCAACAAATGTATGAAAAAATGTTCAACATCTCAAAATTACAAAAATGCATATCGAAACTACACTGAGATTCCATCTCACTCCAGTCAGAATGGCAATTATTAAGAAATACAAGCAACAACAAATGTTGGTGAGGATGTGGGGGGAAAGGGTACACTCATACATTGCTGATAGGGCTGCAAATTGGTGCAACAACTCTGGAAAGCAGTGTGGAGATTCCTCAGAAAACTTGCAATGGAACCACCATTTGACCCAGTCATCCCACTCCTCAGTTTATACCCAAAGGACTTAAAATCAGCACACTACAGTGACACAGCCACATCAGTGTTTACAGTAGCTCAATTCAAAATAGCTAAACTATAGAATTAACCTAGATGCCTTTTGACAGATGAATGAAGAAAATGTGTTATATGTACATGATGGAATATTTCTCAGTCTTAAAGAAGAATGAAATGATGACTTTTGCAGGCAAATGGATGGAACTGAAGAATATTATGCTGAGTGAAACAAGCCAATCCCAAAAACCCAAAGGCCAAATGTTTTCTGTGATATGGGAATACTAATTCACAATAAGGTTGGGGGAGAATAGTGGTATTTGGGACTAAGCAGAAAGGATAGAAGGGAGGGAGGGGTTATGGGGATAGGAATGACAGTAGAATGAATTAGACATAATCACCTATGTGCATATATGATTACATGACCTGTGTAACTCTACATCATGTACAACCAGACAATGAGAAGTTATACTCTATTTATGTAGGATGTGTCAAAATATATTCTGTCCATGTATAACTATTTAGAACAAATGAATTTATAAACTATAACACAAAATATGCTTAAAGCACCACAAAAAATAAAGGGGACTGGAGCCAGAATGATGTGAAACTCTAAAACGTGTCTCAGTTCAAGAATAAGATATACTTGACCCGTTTCACTTTCTGATTGTTTTTTTTCAATCCTATGAAGATTCTTCTGCAATGGTCTTTGAAAATGCTGCATGTTGCTAATACAACTAAATGGATCACAGGCACTGTGTCTCATATCTATGCAACCATCCCTGAAAGGGATGGAAGTACAGATAGGAAAGTGCAAGTGTATGGAAGCCACATTGATTATGGGCCACTTTTTGAACCAAGGAAGGGTATACTCAATGTGTAACAGTAGATTTTTTATGTTTAATAACCTCCTCTGTGACAAGCAAAGTGTTGTTTCTTGGGAATCAGAAATGAAAGAATCAATGTGGAAGGAAAGAAATACTCTGAGATTTCTGGAACTCCAACACAACCATGAACATAAATAGTCACAGCTGCTCACAGTTGGGATTTTATGTACTTGGTATCCTGGCACCCCAGTCACACAAACTGCCACATCTGACCAGATGGTGATTAATAAAAAATCTGCCCTGACAAGTCCCTCCATGCCTGCCTCTCCAGCACTTAACTGGGTTAAGCTGGGTCTCTGAGTTCAAGGACTACAGCTGCAATGTCCCTTGGCTGCCTCTGATGCCCGTGAAGATTCAGGCTCCATCCTCAGGGACTGATATTATCATGTCACAAAAGAGCTTTGTCATGCAAACAACCATGGGAGGAGACGCAGGTATGGAAGTCACCCAACTGGAGCCGTCAGACCAAAGAGCCCAAAGTACAGACTCGTTGTTGAATATTATATAACCCTGGAGGCTCAATGCACAGAGCTCATATTTCCCAGTTTGACCCAAATTATCCCCAAATTAAAGCACTTCTCAATATTAATAATTAAAGAAGGAGGAAGTGGAGGAAGAGGTAGAGGAGAAGAAGAAAATGAATGACAATGAAGAATTTGGAGTCCTCTCCTAATGATCAAGCTCATGTATAATATTCATTTCTTCACTTTTTTCCAAGCACCATGTGCCTTTTATTGGTCATTGTGTGTAGCTGTCAAATATAGAGAACAAAACGTGAACCTTCTTAACCATTGTTAACTATCCAGATCAGTGGCCTTAATCACATTCATGTGCTTGTGGCAACTATCACCACCATCCATCTCCAGAATTTTTCATCTTCACAAACTGAAAATGTACCCATTTTTTAAAAACTCCCTTCCCCTCTTCCACCAAGTGCAGTAACTACTATTCTATTATGAAATGTAATAATAGTCATTAAACTATAAATTAATATCTCTAAGGAGGCAGAATTTACTGCAAGGATGTTTGGCTTGTTGCATTTTCCAAACAACATTTCAAATGGGATGCCAGAGGTCCTGAGATTAGACTGATCTGCTGTGGATCCTCCTCAGGGAACTTTAATGTCCCTGTTCCTCAGACTATAGATGAAGGGGTTCAGCATAGGGCTGACCACAGTGTACATCACTGAAGCCACTGCTTCCTTTCTGGGAGATTGTGACACAGCTGATCCAAGGTACACTCCAATGCCTGTTCCATAAAATAAGCCAACAACTGACAGGTGAGATCCACAGGTGGAGAAGGCTTTGTACTTCCCACCTGTTGATGGGATTCTCAGAACAGAAGAAATAATTTTACAGTAAGAGAAGAAAATTCCAGAGATGGGAAGAAACCCAGACATGGCACCAACAAAATACTTTATAATGTTATTGGTGAAAGTGTCAGAACAGGCAAGATTAGAATTTGAGAAGGGTCACAGAAAAAAATTGGAAATTTCTACATCCTTGAAGTGGGTATATCGCAAGGCAACCAATTGTGCAGCTGGGAGTCTAAAGGCTAAACACAAAAGAACACCGAAACTAAGAGTGCACAGAGGCGAGGGTTCATAATGACTGAGTAATGCAGGGGGTGACAGATGGCCACGAAACGGTCATAGGCCATCACAGTCAGAAGCATACCATCCATACATCCAAAAAGGATCAAAAAAGACATCTGTGTCAGGCAGCCCACAAAGGAGATGACTCTGCTGTGAGTTAGGATGTCCACAATCATCTTCGGGACCGTGGTAGAGATGAGAAATATATCAGCCAAGGACAGGTTGGAGAGGAAGAAGTACATGGGGGGTGTGGAGGTGGGAGTCAGAGCTGACAGCCAGGATGATGAGCAGGTTCCCAGCACTGTGACCAGGTACATGGACAGGAACAGTCCAAAGAGGATGGGTTGCAGTCCAAGATAATCTGGGAGGCTCATGAGATGAAATTCTGAGACACGTGTTACATTTTGTGGTTCTATATTGTTTGGACAACTTTTGAAAATGAAAAGTTAGAAAAAAATGAAATGAGTATATCATCTCCTAGAACAGCATCTATAGTTTAAACAAAGCAATTGTCTTATGCAGACCTCACATTTGACCATACACACGTGGTGATAGTTCTGATTTGTCACAAACAAATTCTTTTTTTTTTTTTTTTTTTTTGAACCAGGGATTTAACCCAGGGGCACTTAACCAGCCTCTCTCTCTCTCTCTCTCATCTCTCTCTCTCTATATATATATATATGATATATATATATATATTAGACACACACACACACACACAAATATATATTTAGGGACAGGGTCTCACTGAGTTGCTTAGGTCCTTGCTAAGTTGCTGAGGCTGGGTTTGACTCACAATCCTCCTGCCTCAGCCTACTGAGTTGCTGGCATTACAGGCTGCACCCTGCACCCAGTTACAAATCCCACATTCTTGAATGCTTTCCTAGTTGATTTTCTTGTTGTTGCTATTCATCTCTTTCAATAACATTTACATTAGAGACAGTCCAGTAAAGAGTGTTGTTACAGATTGAGAAGAGACAACACTCCATTTTCACAGCAAAAACACAGCCAACTCTTTACAAGCCAATAAAATAAAAAAAAAATAAAAAAACATGTTATAGCAGCACAATTCCCAATAGCCTAAGCTATGAGCCAACCTAGGTACCCTTCAACAGATGAATGGATAAAGAAATTGTGGATGTATTCATAATGGAATATTACTCAGCCATAAAGAAGAATAAGCTTATAACATTGAATGGATAGATCTGGGATCTATCATCCTAAGTGAAATAAGCCAATCCCAAAAAAATCAAAGGTCAAATGTTTTGCTGGTATGTTTGTGGTATGCTAAACCACAATAAAGTGGGGAGAAGAAGAAGTTCAATAGATTAGAAAAAGGAGAATAGAGGAAGAGAAGAGAAGAGGAATAGGAAAGACAGTAGAATGAATCTAACATAATTTCTTATGTATATATATTGAAAATAGCTAAGTGATCCCACCATCATGTACACCTTACAAGAATGGGGTCCTAATAAGAATAAGACACATTCCTTGCTCATTAAATTATATCATAAGGGATTCTACTGTCATAACTAAAAAAGAAACCAATAAAAATAAAATGGAAAATAAAAAATATCCTTCTTCATTAAGAAAAAAATCATTCTAATTAAAGGTAATTGGAAAACTGTCAAACATAGCCTATTTTATTCTAAGACAGTGATACAAATTTCCTGGATGCAGAATATTTATAAACACTCTGTGAGAGCTAAAAAACCTGTTACTGGAATTCAAACAAAGTTGAAGCTCCATAATGACAAGACATTTTTATTTGCCAGTTAAATCCATGAATTTTCATAATTCTTTAAGATTTCATTCCTTCATAGAAATAGGGTTTCATTCAAATATGTAGATTGTCTGTTTAAAAACCATTTTTTATAAGCCCTAGCCTTGGCTTTAGTGGACTTCAAATTTTGATGAATATGCACATAATCACAAAGTATCACTGATCACACACACGAGAGTACAGTGTGCATCTTGTCAATAATTAAACAATAATAAATTTAGGAAACATTTCTGCAATGTTTTATTTTATACAGAAGTTATCTGTATCCACAACCCCATACAAACATAAGAAAACATCCTACGTGTGAGACCACTTTTGCTATTTTCCATTTGGGTAGGGTTTTTGGTTTTTTGCTTTTGCTCTTTGTTATTGTTATTTGACTTTGCTTTATTTTGCATTCCATAGTGGTCCTGGTAATATCATTTTTTATCATAAATCTATTATTTACAAATGAATAATTTAGCACCTGAAGATATGCCCCAAACCAGGTTTGAAACTCAGTCTTCTTAACCCAGGTTAAAAGAAATTTCATGCTAATCCTTCCCATGAAGGCAAGGTTCATTGACTAGTAACATGAGGGAGATGCCTACAGGAGCTAGAATCAGTCTAGGAAGAAAGCATTACTTTGAATGAGAATTCCTGGACCCCATCCCAGAACATAAACTTAGTCCTCTGAGCTGAAATGTTGCTTATTGGTATCATCCCAACTGTCATGTTGCCCCAGTGAAGAAACAATGTTCCTGACAGTGTCTCCTCCTTCCACCAACTCCCACGACACTTACTGGGTACCACCACCTATCTGCTGGGGCATCACCAAGGAGCATGGATCCAGTGCTCTCTCCTGCTTGGTGTTTGGTGAAACCTCAGGCTCTGTACTCGGGACTTGAAAAACGACTCAAGTTTATGAAGATGCTCATGAAGACAACAGCACTGGAACTGGCAAAGTAAAGGTCTAGAGCACTGGTTAATTGTTTCACCTGTGCAACCTTGGAGGCTCAATGCACAAAGTGCCTAATTAGCCAATTGGCCCACATTAATTCAGTCTCTGAGGACTTGTTAATATTAAAGGAAACAGAAAAAGAGAAAAGTACAAGTACTTGGGAAAGTTTTCGGAGGAAACTCTCCTATACTCTTCCTTTCTGACTTCCAACTTGTTGGATCTTTATGTAAAACTCAGACTACTTTTTCTTCACCATAACAACAGACTATGGGAATTGATATCTGTCAATCCACTGTATTAATCAGAAAATATAAGGAGAATTAGATTTCTTCTTTCAAGAATCTTACACTATTTTCATTACTATTTTCTCTAAGGAGAAGTTCTTATTTCAATTTATTTTTCCCTTTTATTGGGTTGGTATTTTATGTATTGAAGATGTAATGAATTTTTTGCTAATCCAACTGAATGTTGTTTTCTTTTTTCTCTAATGAAATTACATTGATACATACAAAAACACTGATGTTTACATAAGTTTTTTTTAATTTTACAGACTGCATATTGATTCATTGTACACAAATGGGGTATGACTTTTCATTTCTATGGTTGTGCACGATGTACATTCATAGCATTCATGTAATCATACATGTACATAGGGTAATGATGTCTGCTCATTCCACCATCTTCATACTCCCGCCCCCTCCTCCCTCTCATTTCCCTCTATATTCTAAATCTAAAGTTCCTCCATTCTTCTCATACCCCCCCGGCCCCTCACCCCATTACATAAGTTTTTTTTTTTAATTGTAAACAATGGGATACATGTTGTACATGGCGTAAAGGCATACCATTGGTGTAATCATAAATTTACATACAGTAATGTTGTTTGATTCATTCTGTTATTTTTCCCTTCCCCTCCACCCCCCCCCCCCCCTCTTTTCCCTCTATACAGTGCTTCCTTCCTCCATACTTGCTCTCCTCCCTAACCCTAACGCTAATCCTAACACTAACCCTTCCCGCCCCCCATTATGTTCATCATCCACTTATTAGCGATATCATTCGTCCTTTGGCTTTTTGAGAATGGCTTATATCACTTAGCATGTGATATTAGATATATTATTATTATTAGCATATTCTCCAATTTCATCCATTTGCCTGCAAATGCCATAATTTATCATTCTTTATGGACTGAGTAATAGTCCATTGTGTATATATACCACAGTTTCTTTATCCACTCATCAATTGAAGGGCATCGAGGTTGGTTCCACAGTCTGGCTACTGTGAATTGAGCAGCTATGAACATTGGATGTGGCTGTATCTCTGTAGTATGCTGATTTTAAGTCCTTTGGGTATAGGCCAAGGAGTGGGATAGCTGGGTCAAATGGAGGGTCCATTCCAAGTTTTCTAAGGAATCTCCACACTGCTTTCCAGAGTGGCTGCACTAATTTGCAGCCCCACCAGCAATGTATGAGTTTACCTTTCTCCCCACATCCTCGCCAACACCTGTTGTTGCTCGTATTCTTGATAATCGCCATTCAAATTGGGGTGAAGATGGAATCTAGGGTGGTTTTGATTTGCATTTCTCTTATTACTAGAGATGTTGAACATTTTTCCATATGTTGTTGATTGCTTGTAGAGCTTCTTCTGTGAAATGTCTAATCATTTCCTTAGCCCATTTGTCAACTGGATTATGAGAATTCTTCTAGTAGAGTTTTTTGAGTTCTTTATAGATTCTGGAGATTAGTGTTCTACTCTGAAGTATGATTGGCAAAGAGATTCTCCACTCTGTAGATTCGTTCTTCGCATTGCTGATAGTTTCCTTTGCTGAGAGAAAGCTTTTTAGTTTGAATCTATCCCAGTGGTTGATTCTTGCTTTATTTCTTGTGCTATGGGAGTTGTGTTAAGGAAGTCTGGTCCTAAGCCGACATGTTGAAGATCTGGACCTACTTTTTCTTCTATAATCTGCAGGGTCTCTGGTCTGATTCTGAGGTCCTTAATCTATTTGAGTTTAGTTTCATGCATGGTGAGAGATATGGGTTTACTTTCATTCTGTTGCATATGGATTTCCAATTCTCCCAGCACCATTTGTTGAAGAGGCTATCTTTTCCTCCATTGCATATTTTGGCCCCTTTGTCTAGTATGAGAAAAATTGTATTTATTTGGGTTTGTGTCCGTGTCCTCTATTCTGTACCATTGATCTACCTTTCTATTTTGGTACCAGTACCATGCCGTTTTTGTTACTATTGCTTTGTAGTAGAGTTGAAGATCTGGTATTGCAATACCCCCTGTTTCACTCTTCCTGCTAAGGATTGCTTAGCTATTCTGGGTTTCTTATTCTTCCAGATGAATTTCATAATTGCTTGCTCTATTTCTGTAAGGTACGTCATTGGGATTTTAATTGGAATTGCATTGGAATTTGTATAGCACTTTAGGTAGTATGGCCATTTTGACAATATTAATTCTGCCTATCCAAGAACATGGAAGATCTTTCCATCTTCTAGGGTGTTCTTTAATTTCTTTCTTTAGTGTTGTATAGTTCTCATTGTAGAGGTCTTTCACCTCTTTTGTGAGATTGATTCCAAGTATTTTATTTTTTTCGAAGCTATTGTGAATGGGGTAGTTTTCCTAATTCTCTTTCAAAGATTCATCACTTATGTATAAAAATGCATTGGATTTATGAGCAATTGATCTTGTAACCTGCTACTTTACTAAATTCACTTATGAGTTCTAAGAGTTTTCTGGTGGAATTTCCAGGTTCCTCTAAATATATAATCATGTCATCAAGCGAACAGGGATAGTTTGAGTTCTTCGTTTCCAATTCGTATCCTTTAATTTCTTTTGGTTGTCTAATTGCTCTGGCTAGAGTCTCAAGAACGATGTTAAATAGAAGTGGTGAAAGAGGGCATCCCTGCCTTGTGCCAGTGTTTAGGGGGAATGCTTTCAGTTTTTCACCATTAGAATGATATTAGCCATGGGCTTAGCATAAATGGCCTTTTCAATGTTAAGAAATGTTCCCACTATCCCTATTTTTTCTAGTGTTTTGTGCATGAGGGGTGAAGTATTTTATCAAATGCTTTTTCTGCATCTATTGAAATAATCATGTGATTCTTGACTTTAAGTCTATTGATATGGAGAATGACATTTATTGATTTCCTGATGTTGAACCAACCTTGCATCCCTGGGATGAAACCCACTTGATCATGGTGCACTATCTTTTTAATATGTTTTGTATGCGATTTGCTAAAATTTTGTTGAGAATTTTTGCGTTGATGTTCATTAAGGATATTGGTCTGAAATTTTCTTTCCTTGATGAGTCTCTGTCTGGTTTAGGTATCAGTGTGATATTGGCTTCATAGAATGAGTTTGGGAGGGTTCCCTCCTCTTCTATTTTATGGAATACTTTGAGAAGTATTGGAATGAGCTCTTCTTTAAAGGTTTTGTAGAATTTGGCTGAGAACCCATCTGGTCCCAGACTTTTCTTTGTTGGTAGGCTTTTGATGACTTCTTCTATTTCAGTACTTGAAATTGGTCTATTTAAATTGTGTATGTCCTCCTCGTTCAGTTTATGCAATTCATATGTCTCTAGAAACCTGTTGATGTCTTCGAAATTTTCTATTTTGTTGGAGTATAGATTTCAAAAATAGCTTCTCATTATGTTTTGTACTTCAATCCTGTCTGTTGTGATATCTCCTTGTTCATTCCGAATTTTAGTGATTCGGGTTTTTCTCTCGTCTTCTCTTTGTTAGTGTGGCTAAAGGTTTATCAATTTTGTTTATTTTTTCGAAGAACCAACTATTTATTTTGTCAATTTTTTGTATTGTTTCTTTTGTTTCAATTTCATTGATTTCAGCTCTGTGTTTAACTATTTCCTGTCTTCTACTACTTTTGGTGCTGGTCTGTTCTTTTCTAGGGCTTTGAGCTGTAGTGTTAGGTCGTTTATTTGTTGAGTTTTACTTCTTTATTAAATGCGCTCCATGAAATAAATCTCCCTCTAAGTACTGCTTCATAGTGTCCCAGAGATTTTGATATGATGTTTCTTTGTTCTCATTTACCTCTAAGAATTTTTTAATTTCCTTCCTAATATCTTCTGTTATCCATTCATCATATAATAGCATATTGTTTAATCTCCAGATGTTGGAATAGTTTCTGTGTTTTACTCTTTCATTTATTTCTAACTTCAATCCATTATGATCTGATAGAATACATGGTAGTGTCTCTATCTTCTTGTATTTGCTAACATTAGCTTTGTGGCATAATATATGGTCTATTTTAGAGAAGGATCCATGTGCTGCTGAGAAGAAAGTGTATTCACTCTTGGTTGGATGGTATATTCTATAAATGTCCGTTAAGTGTAAATTATTGATTGTGTTCTTGAGATCTATGGTTTCTTTGTTCAATTTTTGTCTGGAAGATCTGTCCAGTGGTGAGAGAGGCATGTTAAAATCACCTAGTATTATTGTGTTATGGTCTATTTGGTTTCTGAAATTGAGAAGGATTTGTTTGACATACATGGATGAGCCACTGTTTGGGGCATAGATGTTTATGATTGTTATATCTTGCTGATTTATGCTTCCCTTAAGCAGTATGAAATGACCTTCTTTATCCCTTCTGACTAACTTTGGCTCGAAGTCCACATTATCGGAAATGAGAATGGATACTCCAGCTTTTTTGCTGAGTCCATGTGCATGGTATGTTTTTCCCCATCCTTTCACCTTTAGTCTATGGGTATCTTTTCTATGAGGTGAGTCTCTTGTAGGCAACATATTGTTGGATCTTTCTTTTAATCCAATCTGCCAGTCTATGTCTTTTGATTGATGAATTCAGGCCATTAACATTCAGGGTTATTATAGAGATATGAATTTGGTTTCCCAGTCCACTTGGTTCATTTTTTAAATTTTATTTATTTATTTGTTTGACACAACGTGGTTCCTCCTTTATTTGACAATTCCTTTAGGATATTCCTCTCTTTGCTGATTTGCTTCTTTGTTTTTCATCTCTTCCTCATGGAATATTTTGCTGAGAATGTTCTGTAATGCTGGCTTTCTTTTTGTAAATTCTTTTAGCTTTTGTTTATCATGGAAGGATTTTATTTCATCGTCCAATTTGAAGGTAAGTTTTGCTGGGTATAAGATTCTTGGTTGGCATCCATTTTCTTTCAGGGCTTGAAAAATGTTGTTCCAGGCCCTTCTAGCTTTTAGGGTCTGGATTGAAAAATCTGCTGATATGCGTATTGGTTTCCCCCTGAACGTAATTTGGTTCTTTTCTCTCACAGCCTTTAAAATTCTGTCTTTATTTTGTATGTTAGGCATTTTCATTATAATGTGCCTTGGTGTGGGTCTGTTGTAATTTTGTGTATTTGGAGTCCTATAAGCCTCTTGAACTTGATTTTCCATTTCATTCTTCAGATTTGGGAAATTTTCTGATATTATTTTCATTGAATAGGTTGTTCATTCCTTTGGCTTGTTTCTCTAGGCCTTCCTCAATCCCAATAATTCTTAAATTTGGTCTTTCATGATATCCCATAGTTCTTGTAGGTTCTGTTAATGATTTCTTACCATCTTCTCTGTTTGTTCAACTTTGTTTTCAAGGTTAAATATTTTGTCTTCAATGTCTGAGGTTCTGTCTTCCAGGTGTTCTGTCCTACTGGATATGCTTTCTATGGAGTTCTTAATTTGGTTTATTGTTTCCTTCATGTCAAGGATTTCTGTTTGGTTTTTTTCATTATCTCTAACTCTTTATTGAAATGATCTTTTGCTTCCTGTATTTGCTCTTTTAACTGTCGATTGGTGCGATCATTCAATGCCTGCATTTGCTCTTTCATCTCATCATTCAGTGTGTGCATTTGTTCTTTCATCTCATTGTTTGCTTCCCTGATCATTTTAATTATGTACATTCTGAACTCCTTTTCTGTCATTTCTTCTTGCCATGCTGTCATTGGGTTTTATTGATGTAACATCTAGATTTGTTTGCAGCATTTTCTTTCCTTGTTTTCTCATATTGTTCAGGTATCAGTGGACCGCTGAGATATTGTAGATTTCCTCTATTGACTTACAATGTCCCTGATGATTTCTATATATATCCCCTCTTAGCCTTCAGTAGGCTGAAGTCTTGGAGGAAGTTGATAATGCGACGCTCCACAAGGAAGCTGCCTCTCTAGGAGTGGTGGCCTTCAGGTGGGATATATTCCTTCTAGTGGGCAGAGGTGCCTCCACTTGTTGACCAATGGTCATCCAAAGGGGAACTAGACTGCGGGCTGAGGCAAGGCCTGTTTGGGCCTGTGTCTCTGGTTTTACCGTCCTTGTGGGGAAACCTCACCCGGCAGGGAAGACTCACCCAGTGGGGAGGTCTCGTTGGTCAGTTCCCTCCTAGAGGTTCCCCTCAATTTACAACTACCGCCTGGGCTGGGCTGCCTTCCTCTGCAAAGTTCCCAGGGGCCCAGCCTTACCTTCTGGGCCTGGGAGCCTCACCCTTCGCAGATGAATCTCCTTAGGCTGCCCCTCCTCAGAGAATCTGCCCGCAGTCCTGGAACCTTTGCTCCGCCCCTAAGCGTGTCTCTGTGGGGCTCTTCCACCAAGAAGCCTCCTATATCCTGGGACCCTGCTCTGCCCCTAATCGCCTGGCTATGCGGCCCCTCGTCTGAGCAGCCACCTGGGGCCCCGTACAATCGCTCTGAGTCCCAGAGACCCGCCACACGCCTCTTCCTCCAGACAGCCGCCCAGTATTCCGGTGCGGTCCCTAGGAGTCCAAGCAACTCACTGCGTGCCTCCTCCCACCAACCACCCGTAGCCCTGGGCAATCAATCACTCTGGGTCGAAATGACCCTCCCCATTCCTCCTCCTCCTCCAGGTAACCCCCCGGGTGTTCAGGAGCGGTCGCTCTGAGTGGCTCTGAATCCACGTGACCCGCTGCACGGGTCCTCTGGGCAACCACCCGGAGCTCTGGTGCGGCCACTCAAGACCAAGTGACCCACCGCGCTCCTCCTCCAGGCAGCCCCCCTGTGTTCAGGAGCGGTCGCTTTAAGTCCAAACAACTCACCACTCGCCTTCTCCTCTGAGCAGCCGCCTGGAGCTCCAATGCAGTCACTGCAAGTCCAAACGACCCGCCGCGCTCCTCCTCCTCCTCCTCCCACTCCTCCGGGCAAGCCCCAGTGTTCAGAAGTGGTCCGAGTCCAAACAGCTCGCCACGCAGCCCCTCCTCTGGCAACCGCCTGTAGCTCTGGTGCAGTCACTCCGAATCCAAGTGGCCACGCTCCTCCTCCTCCTCCTCAGGGCAGGCCCCGGTGTTCTGAGTCCACACAGCTCTCCTCGCAGCCCCTCCTCTGGGCCACTGCCCGGAGCCCCAGTGGTTGCTCTGAGTCCCAGCGCTGTGCTGAGCGGCCTCCTCTCCGATGCTCCCAGTTGTCTGAGTTCACTGCTCCAGAGGGGGGAGGGGTGTTCGCCGACAGCTCTACTTCACAAAGTTCCCTGCGTTCCGGGACTACCGTCCCATCCGGGACGCCTCCCCAACGGGAGAGACTCACCCGGCTGCTTTGAGTTGGTCCCAAGTCTCTCTATATCTCCTCTTTTGAATCCTGAGTCCTGGAGCAACATGAAATGCAGCCACCCTCTAGGCCGCCATCTTGAAAAACCAAGTTTTTGATAACATACTACATTTAAACACTCCAGGAACAGCAGGAAGAAGCTATATTCTTTTTAAAATTTTTTTCATTTGTTCTAATTTGTACATGACAGTAGAATGCATTTATCTATATTCTTTATATTAATTAATCTTTTTAAATTTTTAACCAGTACATAAAAATTGTACATATTTATGGGATACCAAGTACTCTTTGACTCAGGTATACATTATGTAATGCTTGAGTCATAGTAAACATATTTATCTCTTCAAACATTTATCATTTCCTTTTTCTTTTCCTTTTTCTTGCGGGGAGAGGTAGAACTCAGGGGCACTTGAACACTGAGCCAAATTCCCAGCCCTATTTTGTATTTTGTTTAGAGACAGGGTCTCACTGAGTTGCTTAGCATCTTGCTTTTGCTGAGGCTGGCTTTGAATTCACTATCTTCCTGCCTCAGCCTCCCAACCAGCTGGAATTACAGGAATGTGCCACCTTGCCCAGCAAACATTTATCATTTCTTTGCGATGAAAACATTTAAAAGTATTTCTTCTAGCTTTAAAGTATTACAGTATATATTGTATTTGCTACTATCAAACTAGAACACTCCTTAATTAATCTTTCCCCATCACTCCCTCCTACTCTTCAAGGTCTCTGATAACTACCATGCTACTGTCCACTTCTATCAGACCAACTTTTTAGCTTCCACATATGAGTGATATCAGGTGGTGCTTGTCTTCTGAGTCTGGCTTATTTAGTTAGCTGACTTATAGTTTCATCCAGTTTGTCTCAAATAGTAGAAAGTCATCCTTTTATGGCTGAATAGTATTCATGTGTGTATGTCCCACATATTTTGTATCCATTCATCCATTCATGGACACTGAGGTTATTTCCATTCCTTAGTTATTATGAATTGTGCTTCAGTAAACATGGGATTGCAGACATCTCTGCAACAGATGGATTTCATTTCCTTTGGCTACATATCCAGCAGATAGATTGCAGGATAATATGGTAGTATTATTTTTAATTTTTTTTAGGAAACTCCATGCTGTTTTCCACAGTAGAAAGCCTTATTCTTTTCACTCTTTTCCCAGGAGTAACTTCCCATCTCTTCTTCCAAGTTCTCATTGCTGAAAGAGAGTCACTAGGTTCATTCCATACACAATGGGAGTTACACAAGGGCATAAAACAAAGAGGTAAGGTCATTGGGAATATCTTAGCTCCTACCCACCTTATCTTCTATCAGAACATTGGACTTGATACAAAAAAAAAGGTTAATACACACTTAATGGACATGGAAGAAAAGTATACTATTTAGCTGTACATTGATAAATTATGGAAGGTATTTTTGAGGGATCCCAAATGGCAGGTATATAGAGATGTATATGACAGGAAGAGTCTAAGTATATAGACATTTAGAATACTTGGTCCATATAAAATGTATTGCTAAACTGAAGTCATTCCATATTAGGTAGAGGGGATAAAACGCTGGGGTTACAGCCAAGGATGAATTTACAGGACACGGCAAATAAAACCAAAGATAGTCATATTTGCATAGCAAAATGCTTATTTTCCACTTCCCCCTCCAATGATCAGTAGCCTTGAACAAAAAAAGAAACATTAAAACTTTTTCCATTCTATATTGGATGTTCACTTGAGATTTCTCTGTTCATATACTTTATACACTGTGAAAGTCGTTTTTTTTTTTTTTTTTCTAGAAAGGAAGAGTTGATAAATCAACCCTTTATTCTATGAGTCCTAATACTGGACATACTATTGGTGGGGGGAAATAGATCCCACTATTCATAACTTTAAACCATACATTTCTCTCAAGAGTTGAGAAATTAGGGAGCAGGGCATGGAGGCACACACCTATAATTTCAGCAACTAGGGAGGCTAAGGCAGGATCACAGTTTGAGGTCAGCCTCAGCAATTTAGTGAGGCCCTAAGCAACCTAGCCAGACCCTGTCTCAAAATAAAAGGGCTGGGAATGTGGCTCAGTAATTAAGCATCTCCAGGCTCAATCCCTGTTGTCAAAAAAAAAAAAAAAAAAAAGGGTTGGGAAATTAGTCTATGGAAGTTTGAGTGGTCCAGGAAGGAAGCACCATATTGAATATGCATGTAAAAATATCTTATGTTTCTCCTCTGAGACAGTGAATAATTTACTTGATGCTATATAAAGTAAAAATGTGCCTAATCTCTGCCCTGTGCAAGATTTGGAATATATAAATGACAGTTCATGCTTTAAACTGCTTAAGCTGTGTAAATATGCTGATGAACCTAAGAAACTAGTAGGAAGGAAGAATTCTCAGTGACAGTTCTTAAATTCCCTCCATGAACTAAGAATAAATCTCACAGTTCTCTGAGCAAAAACTTTGCATTTTGGTGCCATTCAATCTAGCCATTCTAATGACCTTGCTGATCCTCATTTTGAGAAAGCAAGGCTCCCAATAGTATCTCCAGCATCCTCTGCACCTCCCAACTCTCACTGGACTAGGCTTCCTTCCTAGTAGGGCTGTCTTGCTAGTGGAGCTATTGAAGTTCATTCCCTCTTCACACCTGATGAGCAATGAGGACTGAGGATCTTCCCTCATGACTGACAGGAAACCAGAGTCAGGCAGGGGCCTCCTGATACAGATGAATACCTTGGAATGAGACACAGGTATGATTTCCACTGAACTGGAACCAGCTTTCTGAAAGGCTGAAAGAACAGGTATTTACTGTGGTATGATCTTAAGCTTGCTGTGTGATCAAGAGTGCTCTTGATGTTGTTCTATAGGCACCACGAGATTATGGATATGTCCCTCTTCTTTCTGGTATGTTATACAACCCATCAAACCACCATGTTCTCATCCAAACTTTCCAGTAGAATTGTCAGGTGGGAAGAAGTAGCTCTGTATTTGGTATCTCAGCAAATATCATCATGTAGCTCCTTTCCATGTAGTAGGAAAAAATGGCCCTCGTTTTTCTCCTACCAGCAGGATTCCTCCAGTGACATCACAATACACTGCAATCATTCTATCTTCAAATTCAACACACGTTCCCATGGGTTCTTATTTTTGCTTATCAAAACTGCTCACTTCACTCCAGAATGTATTTTCTTTAGTTTTTTTATGTGTATCATCAGCTAATGAAATCTTTCTTTTTTATTTTAAATTTTTTTTTCTGTTCTAGGATCCAATCAAGGTTCGCATGTCACATTTAGTTATCATGCCTCGTTAAACTGCATTAATTCCTTCAGTCTGGGACAGTTCTTCAGCCTTTATCTTTCACAACCCTGACATTTTTCACAAGTAGAGTTTATCTTAAAAGGTGTCCATCAGTCTGAGCTGTGAAAATATTTTATACTATAATCTTTGTAGGGTCTTACACCTTTCACAATTAAAAAAAAACAAACAAATAAGAGGCACTTGGAGAGAAATTAAATGAACCCAGAAGAGGTAAACTTCAAGAAGCACTGATAAGCAAAAATATCAGAAGAAACAGCCTACTTATCAGGGTATGGATTGTCTTTAAGTAACTATTTTCTCCTGATTATAAAAGCAAAACAATACTAAAACAGAAAACAACCATTAAAGTCCTCTCCCATGCTAATCACCTGCACTTTCTCCCATCCTAGGAAGAAGGACACCACCAGAGTAAAAATCCCCACTGCATCACAAACTTTGCTTATTTTCAGATGCCATTTTCTGCCTTTTAATGAAATAAACTTTTGGCCATAATAACATCAGTGAGATGATGGACTGCTAAGGGCCAAACCTTAATTCCTCCACAGAGACACTGACTTAACAACATAGATGGACCAAGTTGCCTTTGTAAGAACTCCATGAACTAGTCAAGAGATATTAGCACATCAGAGAAATCCAAATCCAGGAAGAAGTGAATCAAAGTTGTCAAGAAATCTTGCTGGATTTGCCCTTTAAGGACCCACCCCTTCCCAGAAGCAGCATGGCAGAATCAGGAGAAAATTCCCAAGTTCTGCCTCAGAAGGAGAAGGTAGAATTTTCATCTAAAGTAGTATCTTTCTAGTGGGCTGCCAGGACTGGCTTATGTCTAACTTGGAGCACAAAAGAGAAAGACAATGCACTTGGAATGCCTGGATAGAGGCCATAGAGAAAAACGTTAAGGTAGCCTTAGACTGCAGTACCACAAACTGATGACAGATGGGACAAGAAATGATGGACTCTTGAAAACAAAGGCAAACCTCCTAATGGTTAACAATACACAAACAAGCCAGAGAAAATTCATTCTCTGAAAACGTTTGAGAATTTCTAGGCTTTTTGTTTGTTTATTTGTATTTACTCTGGGGATTAAATCCAGGTCCTCACATATGCTGGGCAAATGCCCTTCCACTGAGCTACATCCCCAGCCCTAAAATTTCTATCAGTCTATTGGTGAAAGTCTTCTACTATATGAAGCCAATCCATAAAAACTGAGAAGTAGCTGTTTTCTCAAAGTTAAAATCTCAACCAAGAGCACAAGGCATGCAAAGAAACATGAAGCATGACCCAACCAGAGAAATAAACTAAAAATTCATAAAATGATTATGAAATCTTTCTTAAATGAAATCTATGACTTATCTGACAACAAATTCAAAATATCCACGTGAAGGATAGTCAGTAAGCTAAAAGAGAACACAAACAGACAACAAAATCAGGGAAGCAATGCAAGAACAAAATGAGACTATTAAAGACATATAAATTATTAAAAAGAAACAAAAATTTTGGAGTTAAAGAATACAGTAAATAAATTGAAATATTCAATAGTGTTCATAATAGACTCAATCAAGCAGAGGGAAAAAAATCAGTGAACTTAAGGACATATCATTTGAAATTATTGAATCAATGAAGCAAAAGAAAAAGGAATAAATAAAAGTGAAGAGATACTAAAGGTTTTATGAGAAACCATAAAGCTGAATTTTTTGCATTAGTGGAGTTTCAGAAAGGGAATAGAGTGAAAGAGATAGATTAAATTTTTTAAATAATTACTGTAATTTTAAACTTCCCAAATTTGAAGAAGAAAATAGACATACATATTCAAAAACTAAATAAACTCTGATAAATCCAAAGACACCCATAATGAGACATATTATAGTCAAATCATCAAAAGTCACAAAGATAGAACCATGGCAGCATCAAGGAAAAAGCAATTCATCACATACAAGGAAACTCCTAAAAGATTATCAGCAGATTTCTTAGTAAAATCCTTGGGCACCTTAAAAGTTCTGTTTCAAGCCACACAACAATTCAATAAATCAGAATCTCTGGTGGTGATACTCAGGCATCAGTGTTTTTAAAGATCCCTGAGTGCTTCCCATAAAGGCAATCTTGAGGACTAGTAATATGCATCCTAAAAGATAACCTGCACAAATAAATTTTTGATACATACAAATTTTGTATGGCAAATATACAGGAGTTGTTGAACATATGTTAATTATAAGAAACTTTAAGTATATAAAAAGATTTCATCTTTCTGAGATACTTGGATCATTAATCCAAGTGCAGAAGTTGCATAAATATAACAGAATTCAGAAATGCATGAATAAACTGTACAAAAAATACAGAATATTCCCACAGTTTCACTAAAGACAGATTTTTAAAAAGCAATATTAGATAGGAAATAGGAAAAGGAATGAAAAGCATAAGAGCTAAAACATGATGTGATGAAGGAGATCAGATTTGCAGTTCTCAATGTTTAGTTTTGTTGCCTTTGCCAACCAGCACTACAAAGGGATGCCACAAGTCCTGAGACTAGACTATTTTTCTGAAGAGCTTCCACATGGCCCTCTTGATGTCCTTGTTCCTAAGGCTGTATATGAAAGGGTTGAGCATAGGCGTAACTACAGTATACACTACCGAGGCTACTGCACCCTTCCTAGGAGAAAGTGAGACAGCTGAACTGAGATACACCCCAAGGCCTGTCCCATAAAATAAGCAAACAACTAACAGGTGAGACCCACAAGTGGAGAAGGCTTTATATTTCCCACCTGATGATGGAACTCTCAGAATAGAGGAAACTATTTTATAGTAAGAGAAGAAGATCCCTGAGATAGGAAGAAAACCAGAGATGGCACCAACAAAATACATGACTATGTTACTGGTAAACGTGTCAGAACAGGCAAGGTTGAGGAGCTGGGAAGGGTCACAGAAGAAATGAGAAATCTTCACATTCTTGAAGTAGGTAAGTTGTAACACCATTGAATTGTGCAGCTGGGAGACCAAAAGGCTGATGAGAACTGACAACAAAACCAAGAAGCCACAAAGGCAAGGGTGCATAATGACCTGGTAGTGTAGTGGGTGGCAAATGGCCACAAACCTGTCATAGGCCATTACAGTTAGAAGGAGACTATCCAAACATCCAAAAAGCATAAAAAGAGACATCTGAGTCAGGCAACCTGCATATGAGATGACTCTGCTGTGAGTTTGGATGTCCACAATCATCTTTGGGACTGTGGTAGAGGTGAAACTGATGTCAGTCAAGGACAGGTTGGAGAGGAAGAAGTACATGGGGGTGTGGAGGTGGGAGTCAGAGCTGACCGCTAGGATGATGAGCAGGTTCCCAAGCACTGTGACCATGTACATGGACAGGAACAGTCCAAAGAGGATGGGCTGAAGGTCTGGATCTTCTGAGAGTCCCATGAGATGGAATTCTGAGACACGTGTTACATTCTGTGGTTCTATATTGGATGGACACCTTTAGAAAATGAAAAGAAGATTAGAAAAAGTAAATAAGCAAACCAGCATGCAGCACTGTCTATTATTTTGGATTAAGGTAATTCACTAGTAAAGTCTTTTCATATGAGGGCCATATACCCTCAGCATTATTTCTTAGTTGTGACAAACCCAAACATCTTAGAACTCTTTCATCACTGATTTTTGTGCGATTCACCTTTTTCTGTACACAACACCTTTGGAAACCCTCAACTAAAGTTATGTTTTAAAATCAAAAAGCATTAGAGATAAATACGTAATTATGGTAAAATATTTGTTTAAGACAAAACAAAGATAAATATCCTTTCAACTTTAAGAAAAAGACCATTCTAATTATAAGAAAGTAAAAAGCAGTCCTATTTTATTCAAATACAATGCAAGATTTTCTCTTAATATATAATATTGATAAGCTCTATAAGTGCTAAAACCAAAGTATCTGGATTCTAACTCAAAGTCAAATGTTCATAATCATAAAGCATTTTTATGTACCAGTTATCTTCATGAATTTTCATTCTTTTTGGTCTTCTGACTTTGTTCCTTTATAGAATTGAACACTCACTCAAAAATGTAGGACACCTTTTTTAATTCTTCTCTAATATAACATCTAACCTTGGTCTAATGTACTTCAGATTTTGACAAACGTGTTGGTTAAATATACTAAATCATACAGCATCACTGATCCCATGGATGTCATTAGTGTACAATAAACATCCAAATCATTAAACAAATAATAATTAGCATTTAAGAAATATTTTCTTTCTAATAATTCTCATTTTATTCAGTATTAACTTCTCAATCTTACACAATCTCAAGGAAACATCGGGTATTTCATACTTGTTTGGCTTGGTTAAAGTACTTAAATGGGATTCGTTTATTTCATTGACAAAATACAGTCATGTTTTGGAGGTATAGAGTGATATTAAGATATGTATATATAGTGTAGAGTAATTGGGACATTTTCTTCCCTTGTTTTCTCATATTGGTCAGATATCAGTGGGACTCTGAGATATTGCTGATGTCCTCTATTGGCTTATAGTGTCCCTGTAGATTTCCAGTATATCACCTCCCAGCCTTCAGTAGCCTGAAGTCTTGGAGGAACTAGATAATGCAGTGCTTCCAAAGAAAGCTGCCCCTAGCCCGCTACTGGGTCCAGGGCTGGGGGCTGGTTCTGCGTGGAAATCCTCTCAGTGGGTGGGCCTGCTCAGAGAAGCCGGCTGTAGACAGGGTCTGCCACTGGAGGGAACAGGGCTGCTTGGGGAAGACTCTCACTGCCCTGCCCTGCTCCGAGAAGCTGCCCTCTGTCCAGGCCTGCCACCTGGGCCGAGCTTCACCCGGTGGGAGAGACTCACCCCGCAGCTCTATGTTGGTCTGAGTCTCTCAATACCTCCCCTTCTTGAATCCTGAGTTCTGGAGCAATGGGAGATGCAGTCACCCTCTAGTCCGCCATCTTGGATCTCCAGTGTAGAGTAATTGGATCAAGTTTAAATGAATTTCTAATCTTAAGCATTTGGAAATGTGTCCTCATGAAATTCAACCCCCTTGCTGACATTTGAGGAATTTAGGGCCATGGATGCTCCAAACCGAAGCCTGACACCTAGCCTTCTTATGCCTAATTAATAGCTATTCACATCAGTCTTTCCTGATATGAAAATTTCAGTTCTCTTTCACCAGCTCCCTGAGAGCACCTGTAGTTCTTGTTTCTCTTGGCATATGGTACAATTTAATTTCAGTAAAAATACAAAAGAAAAAGCACAGGTAGGCTAATGTAGTAAACACCAGGGACGTTTCCACATTGGTAAAATGAAGATCCTAGTTGAACTTACCTTACAGTGGTGTGTTTAAGAAATTGGATGAACTGAAACAAAGTGCTTAGACCAGTGGTCATCAATCCTTGATCATTATATTTACCTGTGGGTATTTAAACTATACTGATGCTCTACCACAGTTTAGAACCAATTAAATAATTATCTCTACACATGTGGTTCTTAGTGATCCAGGGTCAAGAATCAATGTCTTAGAATATTGCCACACACAGAAAATGCTCCATTAATAGCATATATGTTATTAATAATACTTACTACCATATTAAAAATATAAACATTTCCATATCTGCTTCAGAACTTCTATTTTATAAGAGATCTGAAATATTACCAATAAATTTTTAGTTTTCTTATATCTATGCATAATCCCATTCCTCTGCACATCTGTCCCCCAAATGCAAACACTGTCATGAATTTGGTAAGTATATTTTGTCAATGATTCTATAACATTAGTATTGATTTACTTATGTGTAATTTTCTTGAAAATCTATGTAACCAATATATTGTTCTATATTACATCTAACATTTTACTAAAACACTGAGCTAAAGTCCTTCTGCAAAGTACATATGCTTAGATATAACACTTTGATGCATAATATTGCCTGAGGACTGGATTTCATTTTATTTATCAATTTCTCATTACAACAATCCTATGAAAATTCTCACACTTCTCTCATCACAGAACTGAGAATCTGTATATGATGTGTGCATGGAAGATAGCTGTTTGAGTTGTAAAAAAGATATATGTTCAATTTTTACTATTTATTACCTACATTTATTTTCCCATTAGAAAAAAATCAGTTGCTATCAAATACTTTCTCTTAGGATATCAAATGAAGCCAAGCTCAGTGGCACATACCTGTAATCCCAGCAACTCCGGAGAGTGAGCCAGGAGGATCACAAGTTCAAAGCTGGCCTCAGCAACTTAGTGAGGCCCTAAGCAACTTAGTGAGACCCTGTCTCTATATAAAAAATCAAAGCACCCCTGGGTTCAATCCCTAATACCAAACAAAACAACAACAAAAAAGATATCAATAAGAAATATTCTTGAAGTGTGTCTAATGTAATTGAGAGTTCCATGTGAGAATTCTCATCTTACATAGGGAATTATATTTCCATGTCTCAGATGTCCAAACTTAGTTGTAAAATGCATTATTATTCACTTTAAAAGTTATATACTCATGTCAGAAATGCCCCTATAAACCACCGGTTCATTCCCCTACTTCACAGATGAACTCACTGAATTGCAAGAGAAAGAATCAATGTTTCTGCCTTGGTTTGTGCTCAAGTAGGTTTGACAAGAAAAACTCTAACTCATATCTCCTGAGGAGACAAACTCCCGAGACTACAGTCAATAGACCAAGGTCTAAGATCCATGTCTTAACACTCACGGTGTGTAACATATAAAAAAAAAGCTCTCCACCTCTCTATACTAGCTCTCCCTACCTGGAAATGGGGAGAATAATACTAAACTCTAGAGATGTAGGACCCCTAAACTTAATAAATATTTGTCCATTGTTTTGTAATCAGAATCTGAATCATCTGGGAATTTATTCTAGATTTATTCGTAAAATACAATCCTACACAGTTTTAAGCCCTTTTGTTGCTTCTGTGGTAGAGAAGATAAGTCTCTCTAGTCTCAGGGCACTGGAGCACAGGAGACTTGAAATCCTGGTAGATTTCTCAGCCCATGCAACAAGATTTACCCACCCCTTTTCTTTCTGCCTCTTTTTTCATGTTTATAATCTCTACAATGGTTTGGGGGAAACTGAATGTTGTAGTTGCAATGACATGGAAAATAACAGGTTCCATGGAAACGTCATGAAATGAACTCAAATAAGTGCAATTTGATTTTGTCTCTTTTCCTATGGGACATCCCTAAACATATAAAGGCACAGGTAGGAATACACTCCAGGATGCGCATGCTGTATTGGTCACACTAACAGATTTTTATCATTGTTGTTTTTCTAGGCAATTTTGTTTCAAAGATGCTCTAGGAAAACAGAAATGAATGAGATTCAGTCATTTCCTCCAACTTCCTAGTATCTGCTAATACAGGAACAAAAATAAAAAGCTTTTTTTTTTTTTTTCAAAAAGCTATTGAAAATCCAATCTTCATGTCACAAGATATTTTAGTTGAATACTGTGAGGCTTAGTTTTAACGATAATAATAATACCTAATTTTTTGCCCTTGATACTCTATTTAATCTTGACTCAGTGGAGTCTCTCAACTCCTAGGAACTGACTCTGAGGTACAGGTTGAGTTGAGGCTCAGAAATAATAACTTGCTTCATATCACACAAATAATGAGCAGAGCAAAGGTTTCAAAATTATTTTTTTCCTCAGAGACACAATAAATTTCTTCACTCTGGCTTAAAGCAAAAATCCACAGGTCTCAAAAAAATGGCACTTCTCTTGCACATCTTCTAACAGATTCCAGTTTCCTAAGTATGATGGAGAAGAGCCAAGTTTCAGGAGTGGAAGAGTAAGTAGATAACTGAAGTGCCAGTTCAGGAGAAGGGGCAAGAGAGAGAGCTTTCCTGAATGTTCATGAGCTCTTTCTGTGATTGCCCATGTACAATCTCAGTCATCCGTCCTGTGGTTGGTACAGCAAGGGGTACCCCTGTTCTCTCGGAGATTACCAGGAATCCCTAAAGGGAAGAGCACAGTGAGAAGAGGGTTCTGCTGGGAGCTACAGAAAGAGAAATGGCTGTTTGAGTTGCTGCAGGAGAATCCTGGACAGGTTCCTGTGTCTGGAGTCAAAATGTTCAATTCAAGCTTGCTTCACCCCATTCCATCCCAGAATATGGTGCAATTTACATAAGAAGTTTTCCATTCCTTTCAAGTAAAAGAACAATAATGTTTTATACCTGGGAGTGATCATTGCAGATGAAATTAACTACATAGAGTCTGGCACTTGGGAAAGTTTGATAAAGACTCATGACATCATAGTTACAGTCATCTGTCATCCTCATGATGGCCTTTGCAATCATTTTAGAGCACATAAGAGACAGTTTAGAGAGATCCATTTCTTGCCCTAGTGACAAAGATATCCACCAAAGCTAGAACTAGTGTGGGAGGAGAGCAGGAGTCTGAACAAACGAGTCTTGGATCCTCACCAGAACCAAGACTACAAACTAGAATAGTGGCCACAGAGAGTGGGAAAGGTAGGAAGAAGTGGGAAAGAGGGAGATTTGATGACAGGTACCAAAATACAGTTAGCTAGGAGGATAAATTCTAGTGTTCTATAGAACAGTAGGGTAGGTAAAGTTTACAACAATTTATTAATATTTTATAAAGAACTAGAAGAGAGGCATTTGAATGCTGCCAACACAAAGAAATAATAAATGTTTAAGGAGACGGAAATGCTAATTACCCAGATTTGATCATGACATATTGTATCCATGTATCAAATTATCACACTCTATCCCACACACATATATATATAATTATGGTGTCAATTAATTTTTTAATTTAATTTTTTTTTATTTCATGGGCCTCTGAGTTAAAACTTTGCATTTGGGGGCCCTCCATCTGGACACTTCAGCTGCTTGTCTGGATAATGAGGAAATGATGCTCTCTGAGTCCCTCCTACATCCAGTTTCTCCCACCACACTCACCAGTCAGTGCTGCCTCTATGCTGGGGCATGACCAAGGAGTGACGATCCATTGCCTTTACCCTGCCTGGTGAGTGGCAGAGTCAGGCTCTGTCCTCAGAACTGGCAGGAGGACAGACTCAGGCATGGACCTCCAATGCAGACAATGACTCTGGAAAGAGGAGACACACAGATCCAACTGGACTGGGACCCAGAGGCCGCAGGACACAGGCTGATTGTTTATGGTTGTCTGGGTCTGAGAGCTCCATATGCAGAGCTCATAATTAGCCAGATTGGTTCATGTTATCCTAATCTCTGAGGACTCGTTAATATTAATGGAACAGAAGCATAGGAAAAGTTGGCTACTCCCCTCTTCTAAAACTAAAACTTCATACATCTTAACATAAAATTCAAACTCACTTTTTAAATTTAAAATCAATAGGTGACTTTAATGTCATTAAAAGCATTCAAATTACCAAGAAATTTTAAGAGAATTAGATCAGTATCAAGAATCAGCATAATCTATTTTCAAGTTAATACTTCTGCCTGTAGAATGAACTGACAGAGGTGTCTCCCACGACAATCACATTATTAGACTTCAAGTATACAAAGCCCCCTTGCAAACACAACCCTATAAGGCAGAACATTCCGTGGGACTCCTCCTAGTAGCTGAGGACAAAGATCAGAATCTCTTGGATATGACTAAGTTTTCACTACACACATCACAAACCTGGCCTTCAAACACAGCTCTCTTGAAGCAAAATGAGCATAGCTGTTGGAACATCTACCTTCAGCATTCCTTTTATGAAACAAATAAAATGTATTAGTCTGAGTGTGCCTATCATTTGGAGAAGACAGTACTGAGTTGAGATAGTTTGTTTTTTTTTTTTTTTTTTTAAGAATTAATCTAAGCCTGAGCCTATAATCCCAGTGACTCAGGAGGCTAAGGCAGAAGTTTATAAGTTTGAGGTCAGGCACAGCCAACTTAGTGAGGTCCTCAGCAATTTAGTGAGACCGACTCAAAATAAAATAAAAAGGGCTGGAAATGTAGCTTAATGGTAAAATGCCCCTGAGTTCAATCCCCAGTACCAAGAAAAAAAAAAAAAAAGGAACAAGGAGGGAAGGGGAAGAAGGAGAAGAACAATAACAACCTGTCGAGTAAATATTTTATATACATTTTCATTTGTTTGTGCTAATGTACTTATCCCCCCTTACTTCAATGCTATTTGTAGCTGCAATAAACTTGTGCAAAACTAGATTAGCTGAAAGTTAACTAAATCCAGTTCAAAGCATTCTAAATCCTGGCACTAAGGTAGTAATGGATTTCCTCCATTAAATACTCTATTTATTCATTCCTCTACCCTTACCTCTTTCTTCCTTTCCCTCTCCTCCTGGCCCTGTCCCACTTTTATTTTTACTCATATTTTTCCACCTTTGGAAGGGACATTACTTTTGGTCAGTATTCTGGTCCAGATTGCCAGCACTAATACTAGTCTAGCAAGTTCCTGCCCCTAAGTCCACTCCCATTCTACCAGGGAAAGTTACACGTGTACAAAACCTGAGAGCTTTCAGGACTACTAGGCAAAAAGGTCTATTCACTATGAACCCTAACTCTGTCAGATGGGTGAACGCATGGTCCACCTACTCAGGCCCTAGGAATTCTAACACAGAGGCCTAAAGCTATGCTAAAAGTTTTTGCCTTGGAATCACCCCTTCTTCTGGTGCCCAAGGTTTCGACCCGGGTCCTAGCCACTGCATTGGGTAAGAAAAGGAAAGCTGAGGTGATATGGAGAAGAAGTATAGATTTGTGCCAGCATTCTTTCCTTCCCTCTCTTCCCCAGATCCACAAAAAAGGCAGGTGACTCTATCCAGCTAGGAACAAACCTCGATGTCCCTGTTGTTGAGTGTATGCACATACTTACAAAGGCCCTTCATGCCTTTATCCCTGCCTACTTTAGACAGCTCAAGTTTATTTCAATTGCCCATTCTACTTTTCTATTAAACTTACTGTGGATTAGATAAGTGTCCCCCAAAGGCCCATGTGTTAAAGGCTTAGTCCCCATGGTAGCATTATTGGGAGATGGTGGAATCTTTATGCAGTGGAGCCTAATGGGAGGTTTTCAGGCCATGGGGTGCACCCACAAAGGGGACAGTGGGATCCCAACCCATTCCTCTTCTCTCTACTTCCTAGTCATGAGGTGAATGGCTTTACTTGACCACATACTCCTGCCATGATATGCTGCTTCCCCATAATTCCAAAACAACAGGACCAACTGATTATGGACTGAAACTGCCAAAACTGTGAACCAAAATCAACTTTTGTTCTTTACAAGTCGCTTATCTCAGTATTTGTTATAGTGATGGAAAACTGACTAACATGAAACTGTATCTGAGGATAAAAGTGTGTTCCTTGGTATGCGGAAATGAGACAAAGGGATCCAAACTGGTGCCTTATCTTCTGTTCTAGTTCTTTTATGCTACTCTGAACATTCACTCTTACCATTTAGTAAGCAAGGCCCAGTCCAGAGTTGAGTTTCTATTTCTGTCAGGATCATTTAGAGTCTACAGGGGCTACTGACACAAGTCCAACTCACCAGCCATGTACAGGGCTTTCCTCCTAATGATTCTGTCCCCTAGCCATATGCAACCTCTTTCTCTCTTGTTGACACACAAAACATTTATATGGGCACTCTGTGCCTCAGAGGATGCAAGAAAAATGTCTACCTTCAGCTCATCTCTATACTGCTGATGCCCCATTTTAGTCAACTTTTTCACTGCAGTGACTGAAAGACCCAATCGGAACAATTGTGAAGGAGGAGAAGTTTCAGAGGTCTCACTCCTTAGAGAGCAGGCTCTATTCTTTGGGGCCAAGGAAAAGTGTGGCCAAGCAGTTCACATGGTGATCAGATACAAAATATATACCCCATAGCCATACCCTCAATGAATCACTTCCTTCAGCCATACCCCACCTGCCTCCAGTTACCACTCAGTTAATCCCATCAGGGAGCAAATCACTGATTAGGTTAAGGCTATAACCCAATCATTTCTCCTCCAAACCTTCTTGCATTATCTCACATGTGAGCTTTTTGGGGGATACCACATCTAAACCATAACATTCCACCCATGACCCTGCAAAGTTCACACTCATCTGACAATGCAAATACATCTAGTCCATTCCCAAGAGTTCTCATAGTCTCAACTGTTACAAGATTGCTCAAAGTTCAAGTCCAAAGTCTTCTGAGGCTCAAGGCAATCTTGCATTGTGAGCTTCTGTAAAATTAAAAGCAATTTACAAGTATCCAATATATAAAGTTACAGAGTAAACATTTCCATTCACAAAAATAGGGGCATAGAAAAAAGGGATGAGAACAAAGCAAGACCCAAATCCGGATGAACAAACAAGTCCTATAGTTCTGTGTTCAGCATCTGGAGCACATGGTACGATGTCCTTTCCAAAGGGCTTGTGTAGCTCTACCCCTGTGACCTTGTTGGCTGCAGCCCTAATGGCCTCTCTGTTTGTCTTTGCTCAGTTCCTGTGGCTTTCCTAGGATGATTACTGGTATTCCTTAATCTCAGTGATCTCCACTGCAGCTGCAGCTTCCTCCTCAAATCTCCACACCTTGCCTTCACAGGGGGTGCCTGCAGGGATTCCAACCCTGCTGCACTTTGCCTGGATCCCAAGGCCTTCCCTTGAAATCTTGGTGGAAGCCTCCAGGACCCCCTAACTCCAGCATCCTGCATTTCTGCAGAACCAGAACCATGTGTTTGATGTCAGGGTCTGCTGCCATCTTGAGCCGCAGCCAAGCCTCAAGGTACCATAGCTGCACCAGCCTCTGAGTGTCGGGGTGGCTGAGCACATTGAAAAAACTTGTGCAAGGATTCTCCATTGGTCTCTTCTCAAGAGAATTTTCATTTTTACTCCCTTGGGCCTGAAATGGGTGTGATCTTGCTAACTCCTGAGATGCCCTCAAGCCATCTTTCTTATTGTTTCTGGGCAAAGTATTTAGCATTTCTTTAGTGGCAGTAATGTCTTTAACAACTACAACTTCCTTTGCCCCAGTTTTACTCCTGCCTTTCAGGTCCAAGTTTTTCAATTATTTCTGCTCTGCTTTCTGCTCCTGAATATCACAATAAGCTTGGCTAAAAGCTGCCAACAATATCCATGCCACTTCCTGAATCTTATGCTGCCTGGACATTTCTTCTGCCAGATTAATAAGTCCATCACTTTTAAAATAAGCCTCACAAAAAGTCTCAGGATGCAGGCAAAATGTAGATATCTTCTTAGCCAGAACATAACAGGAATGACCTCTAGTCCATTTACCAATAGTGTCCTCTTTTTCCTCTAAACCCTCTTAAGCCCTGTCTTCACTGTTCACAGTCCGATTGGCATTCTGGTCTCCTGAGCTCCCACCAGAATCAACCATTAAGCTCTGCTTATAACAACCTAAAGCATTTCCAGCTTACATTGCTAAACAACTCAAAATTCCTCCTACCAATTCCAAAATGCTCCAAAAACTTATCAACCACATGGTCAGGTTAGTCACAGCAACAACCCCACTCCTTGGTACTAATTTCTATTTTAGTCAGTTTTTTCACTGCTGTGACTAAAAAGACCTGACCAGAACAATTTTATAGAAGGAAAAGCTCATTTAAGGGCTCACAGTTTCAGAGGTCTCAATTCATAGACAGCAGGCTCTATTCCTCGGGGCTCAAGGTGAGGCAGGACATCATGGAGGAAGAGTGTGGTCAAGGGAAACAGCTCACATGGTGATCAGGAATCAGAGAGAGAGAGAGACTTCACTCTCCAGATACAAAATATATACCCCATAGCCACACACCACAATGAATTACTTCCTCCAGCCATACCCTACCTGCCTCCAGTTACCACTCAGTTAATCCCATCAGGAATCAATTCACTGGTTAGGTCAAGGCTATAACCCAATCATTTATCCTCCAAACCTTCTTGTGAGATTTTGGGGGACATCACATCTAAACCATAACTCCTCCAACACCACTCATCTCATGGACTCAGGCAGACACATCAGTGGAGCATACAAGGACATCTACTTGCTGGTTCCAATCATCTTCCACTCCTGGAAAAGGATTTCTGATCAGCACCAACATGTCCTACACTACTACCTCTCTTAAATCTCCACAGGGACTTCCCAGGATCATGCCCCATATAAACATACCTTTAAGAGGTCAGTTTCCCAGTGATTTTTTGCCCCACATAGCCCAGCCATTCGCCAACACCCATGAGGTAGTCAAAACACAAACAGATGGGCAAACAACATGCATCTCAGCTCACTGAGATGATTTGTCTCTATCTTCTTCAATCGAGTGGCAGCCTACCATCTGTTCAGCTTGGCACTGCCATCCATAAACCAAGTAGTTCATCAGGTTAGAGCTATCCATAGAGAGCACTGCCCAAGTGACAATGGAAGTAAACATTTTCTTGTATTATTGCCAAGGTTACCTGCTCACAAGTACCTTCCTGCGTTTCTCCAGTAATATGTTCCCATATAAACTATTTCCATTTCATTATGGAACTTTTCTAGGTACTCCCCTCCCCATTTGTGCATTTCTCTAACATTACCTAAAACATTATGGCTATTTCAGGTTTCAGTGTTATTTGAAGCCCTTTAGCCTTAGGGATAGTGTCTTAGTCTTTTCAGGGTGCTATAAAGAATACCATACACTAGGTAGCTTATAATCAATAGGATCTTATTTCTCACAGTTCTGGAGACCAGAGGTCTAATATCAAAGAATTACAGATTTCATCTCTGATCAGGGTCCCTTTCACAGATGGTGTCTTCTTACTGTGCCCTTACATGGTGGAAAAGGCAAGACAATTCCCTTGGGGACTCTTTTATAAGAGCATCATGAGGGCACCACTCATACTATAATAACTTCCTAATAGTTCAGCTTTCTAATACCATCACATTGGTGATAAGGCTTCATCATATGAATTGGTAGGTGGATAAATCTTAAGACCACAGCAGACCATTTCAATTAATATCTACTAGCAAGACAGTAATTATCTCTCAAATGGAAAAATTTTAGGACTAAAATTCCAGTGGTCATTATGGGTTAATAATCACAAGCTTTTGCTGTAATTTATAATCTGAGCTCCACTCGGGGCTTTCGTACAGATTCTGTGCATACCAGTAGTCCAGATTTCTTACATGACACTAATTAGTAGTCTTTTTTTTTTTCCTTTTGGGGATTGAACCTAGGGATGTTCTAACACTAAGCTACATCCCCAATCCTTTTTCATTTTTTATTGAGAGACAGGGTTTCACTAAGTTTTCCAGGCAGGCCTCAAGCTTGCAACTCTCCTGCCTCAGCCTCCTGAGTAGCTGGGATTACAAGTATGCACCACCATGCCCAGAATAGTAATCTCTTTTTGTTCACTGGGTATTATATGCCTGAACATGGACTTAAGCACTAAAAGGGTAAGAATTTTTTTCACTGCTATACCCTTAGCACCTAGAATATTCTGGTACACTAAATATTGTCAAATGAATCAATTTGATAAGAACTAACAATCTTTGGTAAAAATGAACTATTTAATGTTCAATCCAAGAGTTTCTGAGTTGATTCTTGAATGGCTGTATAGACCGACAGGAATGCAAACATCAAGCTGAGATGCGGTGATGTAAAAGGAGGGAGGTGGGGAATGCAGCTGAGGGCAACTCAGTGATCACCATGAAAGTCTCAAAGTATTCAGGGAAATCTTGATCAAAGACACAGAAACAGAGTGGGCGAGGAGCAAAATCCTATATGATTTAGAGGCAGAATTTCTTTTTTTTATTTTTTACAGACTGCCTTTTGATTCATTGTACACAAATGGGGTACAACTTTTCATTTCAATGGTTGTGCATGATGTAGATTCACACCATTCCTGTAATCATACATGTACACAGGGTGATGATGTCTCATTCTACCATTTTTCATACCCGCCCTCACTCTGCTGGTACTTTTGCCAGCTCAAAAGCCCAAGACCAGTGTTCCCATCACTGCACATAGAATGTTCTGCCAAGAAGTTTCTTCAGGGCACTCTTAATGTCTGTGTTCCTCAAGCTGTAGATGAAGGGGTTCAGCATGGGGGTGACCACAGTATATATTACTGAGGTCACCATGCCCTTCCAGGAAGATGATGATGCATCAGAACTGAGGTACACACCAAGACCTGTCCCATAGAATAAAGAAACCACAGAGAGATGAGACCCACAAGTAGAAAAAGCTTTATATTTTCCATATGTTGATGGGATTCTCAGGATAGAAGAGACAATCCGGGTATAGGAGAAGAGGATCCCTGAAAAGGGAACAAAACCAAGAAGGCCAGTCACTATGTAGAGTACTATGTGATTGACCAGTGTGTCTGAACAGGCTAGTGTGAGGGCCTGAGCAAGTTCACAGTAAAAGTGTTGAATTTCCCAACTGGTACAGAAGGACAGACGCAGCATCAACAGACTCTGGATCAGAGAATATGACAGGCTGATAAACCAGGATGTAACAACCAGCAGGCCACACAGATGGGAGTTCATGATGACTGGATAGTGTAGGGGGTGACAGATGGCCACAAACCGGTCATAAGCCATCACAGTGAGAAGGAACGTATCCATGCCTCCAAAAACCATAAAAAAGTACATCTGGGTGATGCAGCCTGCATAGCTGATGGATTTGCTCTGTGTCTGGATGTTCACCAGCATCTTTGGGATGGTTGTAGAGATGAAACCAATGTCAGCAAAGGACAGGTTGAAGAGAAAGAAGTACATGGGTGTATGAAGATGGGAATCAGAGACAATGGCTAAGATGATGAACAAGTTCCCAAGCATGGTGACTATAAACATGGACAGGAACAATCCAAATAGCATCAGTTGATGCTCTGAGTCTTGGGAAAATCCCAGGAGTAAAAATTCTAAAGCGTTTGTTTGATTTCCTGGTCCCATGTTGTTGATACATCAGCTAAACAATTAAAGAGAAAGAACATGAAATAGACACCAGTCAGGCTCTACACTATCTTGCTTCTGTATTTCCTGAGGTAAAAAAATGGGCATGCTACCTTAATATTACAGAACTTATGAAACCTACATTTTGTCATTCATTATAGGCAACATTTCATGATATTAACCAATCCATGTCCATTGGCCTCTGGGATACTCACCCAGTTCCTTTATCTTAGAATCAATAACTACAGAGAGTTAGGAGGGATTTTAGATCTTAGGGTTAAAATGATCCACACTTGCTCCAACATATATGGGGCTCAGTGACCTAAAGAAAATTCTGAGTCATCTTTCTTGTATGTAGCAGGACTGGGACTCAGTGGAGGGTCATATGACTTTGTTTGAACAGTGAGAAAATTTGAGAGGAGGGGAAATATTTGAACAAAATAATGCAGGATGAGTAGGAGTTCACTTTCTGAGGGAAAGGAAGAAAGAAGAGGAGGTTAAGAGAAAGGAAGGGAGAGAGGGAAGGAGGGAGAAAGAGAAAATGTTTTCAACAAATAATAAACCATGTTGACACAAGCCTAGTACATAGTGTACTTGTGACCATCAACATTCTACAGAAACAAGTGCTTTCTGAATATTTGTCACATGATATTACATAGGTGATCTTCACCTATGTAATAATAAATGGTGACCATTTGGTCAAATGGTCAAGGGAAAACACAATTATCAAGGTTTAAACCATTGCAATGCCATGAAAAAAGACACAAAAAAGGTCACAAAGGGAAGTGGGGTTTTTTGGTTTGGTTTTTTCATTTTGGTTTCTGGAGTTTTGGAATGGGTAGTTGTTGTTATTGTTTGGGTTTTTTTATTGTTTTTGTTCTGTCTTGTTTTGTTTGCTTGTATCAGGGATCAAACACAGGGCCTCACACACGCTAACACTGAGCTACAACCCTGGCCCTTTTTATTTTTATTTTGAGACAAGTTCTCAATAAGTTGACCAGGCTGCCTCAAACTTGTGATTCTCCTGCCTCATAGTCTCCTCACCACTTCACAGCCTCACACCACCACACCCAGCACAGAGAGAATTTTTAGTGATACCTTCTTTGATGTTCATTAAATATTGGCAACAGAGGAAAATTGCACCAGAATATATATACAGGAGCCTGAAAGGAAGGGGGTCAGATACGGCACTCACATCTAAAGCAATGCTTAGAATAGCACTCTAAGTGCCCACTTACCTTCTTTCCCCTCCAGGTCTGAAGTTCCAGCACCTCCAGGCAGAGGAATGCTAGGCCCTATGTTCTGGAAAAGAATAAAATCATTAAATTATTTTTAGTGTTCTCTTTTGCCTCCTTTTAAATATAGTCATCTCTCAGTATCTGAAGGACATTCGTTCCAAGACCTCCATGCATACCAAAATCTAAGATGCTCAAGTCCCTTATAAAAATGGTATGGTATTCACATATTTAACATATGAGATCCCCTTGTAGTCTTTAAATTACTTCTAGATTACTTGTAAAATTACTTATAACATTCTGTATAAATAGTTGCTATACTGTATTGTTTAAAGAATGATGACCCAAAAAATATACACTTTCGGTACAGATGAAATTTTTTTCAAGCATATTCTATCTGTGATTGGTGGAATCCACAGATGCAGAACCCATGTACACCCAAATGTTGCATCCTATATCAATAATGGATTCACTCTGTTCCTGGATGTTCAACCATATTTTTGAAAATGCTATTCTATACTTCACCCAATGATAAGGCAGAAATACTGCCATTAGCTATCATCACTGCCAGTCTTCTAAGCTATAGCAGACCAAAGCAGAGAGTATCTCTGGAGTGATTTTTTTTAAACAGTCCACATCATAAGTAGTTGTTTAACTATGAGTGAGCAGCATTGTTCTGACACTTTAGGAACAGTGTGCAACCATTCAGTTTGGTTCTACTCAGTAGATAGCAAATCGTCAAGACTTATCTTTAAACTATGGAATTTCATAAAAGCTCACTTCATCACCAATAAGTGTGGCTTTCAAACTTTCAGGCATTCTGATGTATTTTATTGAAAGACTAGGAAAGAGCATGTAGGAAGTAACCAAGACTCTGGGGTGTTACTGGAGTGCACTGTGCTTGTTAATGTCATCAACAGCATTGGAGAAAAGGAAAATGATATTGTTTCCTACTACATCTATTGCAAGGACTCCTTACCTGGTAGTCAGCATCACTTTCAATTCCCCACACAGACTCCTAACCAATATTTCTAAAATGAAAAACTGGTCATTTCATTTTCATGCCTGAAATTTTTAGATGTCTTTCTGATGCTGTTCAGGATGATACCACAAAATACCTCAGTATCACAACTGGGTGTTAATAAACAACAGAAATTTATTTCTTCTCACTGTTCTGATGACTGGGAAGTTCACCATCAAAGCACTGATAAACTCAGTGTCTGAGGGGAACCCATTTTTTGGTTCATAGATGGTACCATCTTGGTGTATCCTTACATGGCAGAAGAGGGTGAAAGCTCCTTTGGGCCTATTCTATACGGACACTGATCCCATTCATGAAGCCTCACCCTCAAGACCTAATTAGCTCCCAAGAGGTCCCACTTCCTAACACTGTGGCTTTGAGGGTTAGGATTTCAACACATGAATTTCTTTCAGACTAGTTACTTTCTGAAAATATCTGGAATTCCTGATCTATCATGGATCTACTCTGACCCTACAGCCTCATTTCTCAGCACTTCTCAACTGCTACTCTAAATTCTGAACAAACTGAAAAGCTTCCCTTTGTCAAAATGGGACAGATTCTCTTATATAGCCACAATTTTCAAAAGCTCCTCCCTCTTAATTTCTTCCTGTATTTCTATACTTGGCAGAGTTCTCCCCTGTTTAAGCTATTCCCAATCCCATCCATCCTCAATTCCAACTGATTTCTTGACATAGAGGATAACTCATATTGTTTGGGGCTAAATTAATGAATAGATTAGCAAACAATTTTTTTCCATTGCTGTATCTCATCTAATATAACCTGGGTGTCTGTTACTCCAAAATCTTCAGCGGCCTTTACCCTCAAGAGAGTTAATATACAGAGATGTGATAAAAGGAATCAGTTTTTCAAAGGAGGAAAGGGAAAGAGAAGAGGAATATGTTTTCACTCATTAAATAACCAGGCCCTCATCCCAAGTTAGTACATCCCAACTCCCAAAAGTGTAACTCATCCTTTCTTGCCTTTCTACTTTCTCTTTCACCAGGAATCCTTTCCCATGGAAGCACCAGCAACTTCCTCTCCACAGGCTTTATCTGCGTCAACTACATACATGTCCCTGGGTTTCTCTCCTCTTTTACAATGAAAACAAAAGGTGGAAGTATAAATAGAGGAATCACACATTTATATGAGATTCACAAAGGATTAATTGTCCCAACAGTTGTTCTGGTGGGATTATAGAGAAGGAGAGTCATCATTTCCATTCCCCTCTTGGAAGTTCCTCAGTGTTTATATTTGTCCTTTCACTTGGCATGTGGTATACTGAATACTTTCCATCTCTGACTAAGGAAACCCCCTCTCTGTGTTCTCTCCTCAAACACCACTTTCCCAAAGACAGCAATAAAGGCAAATGGATGATGACATTCCCTCCTCTGTGTGGTTACAGGAGCTTCAGAACATAGAGAGGGAAAGAGCAGTACTGGGAAAATGCCCCGCCTCTCCTCCCCATTGCTAAGGCAAGCATTGCCCCATCCATGCAGACACCTATGAGAACATCCTGGTGTGATTTCAGTCTTCTACAAGAAATTAATGAGCACCAGATAGGAGAATACTCCAAAATATTCTTGTGACCTCTGCTGATTTGAGAAATGGTTAATGAGAGGGTTGACCTCTGAAGCTAGAATCTCCTTTCAGCTGTGTATTATATCCCCTGAGAAAAAGATAGGCAGTCTACAAACACTCAGGTTTTACAAAGAAAGTGCTTTGATGAAAACAAGTAGATTCTTCTCCCTGAAGTGTGTCTGCTAAGAACCATGGGTACAGGTGAAGTGGGAAAGAAAGACATGTCTGTCAGGAGAAACAGGGGTGTTCCCAAGCAAGGGACAGTGACAGCAGAATTCAGAAAGGCTTGTTTCTAGGCTAAGGAAGAATGGAGACTTTGGAGTTCTTGGGTCAGACAACAAGAGGAAAGGAGTAGAAAAGACCAAGACTTTACTATAAAGCACCTACAACTCCATCAATACCCTGAGGCATTCATTTGTAAAACTCAGACCAGTAACTACATCACTGAACTGTGTGGTCCACAGCAATTCTGTGATGTCAGAGTGCCCTGGAGGCCAACAAGGACTAGCCCTCCCCATAATCTCCTCAGCTGTCCACCCAAATCATACATAATCACAGTGAAACTTCACTGCACAAAGGCAACTTTAAGCAACTAGTCTAGTCATTCTACTTTCCAACCAAATATCTTTGAGAGTTCCCTCTCCATGAATATCATCTGTTTTCCCTCAACACTTACTAGTCTATGAAGGCTTGGCAGCATGAATCCACAACGGGACCAAATTCCTTGAACTGTTTTCTCTGATGAAGACAGAAGATTTGTCACTTAAAGAGCAGAGAGACAGAGCCAGGTATATGGTATAAAGCCTGGTTGATTTCTTCAGAAGGCATAAATGTCTTGAGCCTGGCACTTAAAGGCCTTGGTGACTATAAGCTGATGACTTACAAGTTGCACTCTGGGGGCTATATCCCCATTGAAGTTTATTAAACAAATTGATCAATGGTCTGTTCCTTCCTTGATCAGTTTGGCTCCTTAAGGGCAGGAATACACAGGAAGAAGTCTCTAACTCATCAATTCCTTATTCCAGAGAGACTAACTGTGGGTCCATGAGGATTCCTCTCTCCTGTGTTCCTCTCCTCTGGGAAGAGTCACTAGTCTTACTAGATTGCCTCTTGGTAACAAATGTCACTGTTTTCTGACTTAATGGTTTCCTAGTCAGGCAGATGATTGCGTAGCAAAGGGTCCCAGGATTCACTAGGGTAGGAATTCTTAAAAGTTGGCCTGTACCAGGATGACCATGAGGACTTGCTTAAATGCAAAAGTGCTGAGACCCGCTCACCACCAGTTTCTGTCTCAGTAGGTCTAACTTTGAATCTGATGATTTGCATCTTGGGCAAGTTTCAATTGTTATATTCCCCAAGACATTCTTTTGAGAAACACTGCCCCAGGATTTAGGTTTCTCAAAAGTATCTCCTGGGGCTTTGCTAATATATAACATCCCACTCTATCCAAGACTTACCTTGTCAATATCTTCAAGGAGGTCGCTCCGGTTGCCCCGCTCCGCCGCGGTCGCCGGCGCTCTAGCCGCGGGCGCCGCAGGAGGGAGCGGCCGGTGCGCCCGCAGCCTATCGGTGCAGCCGGAGGCCGGTCCTCCTGGTTGGGGCCGCCCTGGTCGGGCCGGGCGCGGCGGGCTGACGGCCCCGGGAGCGGAGAGCGCCTGAGAGGAAGGTGGCGAGGCGGAGGCGCACGTCCGGCCGTCTCCGGGAGCCGGGAGGAGGCCGGGGGACCATGTCCGGGAGGCACGCACAGTTCTCCACCACCGATCGCGTCATCAAAGCTGTTCCCTTTCCTCCAACCAAACGGCTTACTTTGAAGGAAGTGTTTGAGAATGGGAAACCTAAAGTTGATATTTTGAAAAACCATTTGGTAAAGGAAGGCCGAGTGGAAGAGGAAGTAGCCTTGAAGATAATTAACGATGGGGCCGCCATTCTGAGACAAGAGAATACCATGATAGAAGTGGATTCTCCAATCACTGTGTGTGGTGATGTTCATGGACAGTTCTTTGACCTGATGAAGTTGTTTGAAGTAGGGGGATCACCAAGTAACTCACGCTACCTCTTTCTGGGTGACTATGTGGACAGAGGCTATTTCAGTATAGAGTGTGTGCTGTATTTATGGAGTTTAAAGATTAACCATCCCAAAACATTGCTTCTGCTTCGAGGAAATCATGAATGCAGGCATCTTACAGAATATTTCACCTTCAAACAGGAATGTCGAATCAAATATTCAGAACAGGTGTATGATGCATGTATGGACACATTTGACTGTCTTCCTCTTGCAGCACTCTTAAACCAGCAGTTTCTCTGTGTACATGGAGGAATGTCACCTGAAATTACTTGTTTAGATGACATTAGAAAATTAGACAGGTTTATTGAACCTCCTGCCTTTGGGCCAGTGTGTGACCTGCTTTGGTCTGATCCCTCCGAGGATTATGGCAATGAAAAGACCTTGGAGCACTATACACACAACACTGTCCGAGGGTGCTCTTATTTTTTCAGTTATCCTGCAGTTTGTGAATTTTTACAGAACAACAATTTATTATCAATAATCAGAGCCCACGAAGCTCAAGATGCTGGGTATCAAATGTACAGGAAGAGCCAAACAACCGGCTTTCCATCACTTATTACAATTTTCTCTGCCCCCAATTACCTAGATGTCTATAACAATAAAGCTGCAGTGTTGAAATATGAAAACAATGTCATGAATATCAGGCAGTTTAACTGTTCTCCACATCCCTACTGGCTTCCAAACTTTATGGATGTTTTTACATGGTCTTTACCTTTTGTGGGGGAAAAAGTTACAGAGATGCTGGTGAACATCCTCAACATATGCTCCAAAGATGAATTGATTTCTGATGAAGAAGGAGGAGGTGCTACGGTTCGAAAAGAGATCATAAGGAATAAGATCAGAGCTATTGGAAAGATGGCCCGAGTCTTTTCAATTCTTCGGGAAGAGAGTGAGAGTGTGCTGACTCTCAAGGGCCTCACTCCCACAGGCACCCTCTCGCTGGGTGTCCTTTCAGGAGGAAAGCAGACCATTCAGACTGCCACAGTAGAAGCGGTAGAGGCCCGGGAAGCCATCAGTGGGTTTTCACTTCAGCACAAGATTCGAAGTTTTGAAGAAGCCCGAGGTCTGGACCGAATTAATGAGCGAATGCCACCCAGAAGAGATTGCACAAAACCTGATGGGTCAGTGAACTCAGTAACCCCTGCACACCCAAACTTCGCACACCAGAGCGGCCAAGGGAAGAAATCCCCGTGATGTCAGAGTCCTGTTGCTGCACAGGTGGACCCCAAACTCATGCACAAGTCTTATTTATTTATTATTGGAAAACAAAACAAAAACAATTCAAACAACTTAAACCTGGAGGTGCAATCATAATTCATCTGCATTTATTCTCTAAGAAAGGTGATGGTTTTATAAATTTTTTTAATTTATGTTAAACATATAAGAAGTACATCTGTTTTGTTTTCCCCTTTTTCCTCCCCAATTTTTAGGAACTAATTTGTTGTCAATACATATGTGAAGCCTTGTGCTATAAAGGGACCTTCCCCTAATAAAAGGGCCTTGGAAACCTCAAAAAAAAAAAAATCTTCAAGGAAAGATCTCAGAATCTACTTTTTAAATATTACAAGTGTTTTCTGCACTTTTTATTAATTATATTGTGGTAAAATATAAATAACAAAACGTGCCATTGTAACGAGTTTTCAGTGCACAGTTCAGTGGCACCGTGTGCATTCACATGCCATGCAGCAGCACCACTGTCCATTTCCCAGGCTTTTGATCTCCTAAATATAACTTCTATTTCTATCAAATAATAACTCACCCTACTCCTCCACCTCCAGCCCCTGGCAACTACTATGGCTCTTTCTGTGTCTATGACTTCCCTCTTCTGGGTTTCTCCATCCAAAAGATTAATACACAGAGGTGGTCTTTTTATTGCCTTAAGGACATTCATCATGTGATGGGTAATCAGGAAAAGAGCAAATTTCTCAAAAGAACAAATGGAATCTTTAGATATATGATGAGCATATATCATCTCTAATTTTCATATACAGTATTATCTAACCTCGGTTTTTGGGAGCAATATCAAATTGAAATTACAGAAGGAATCTACCCATCATGATTTCAATTTGGTATTACATTTTGAGGAATCTACGCATCAGGATTTCAACTTGATATTATATTTTTTGTTACTGACCCAGCATTCTAAATTTTCTCAATATTCAATCTCTCACTTCCCAACTAACCTCTAAACACATGCCATGTGGTCACCTGTTCTCCCAAAATTACTCTCTGCCATTTGCCCACACAAATATACAGCATCCTTTCTTGTATATCCATTTTAGTTAGGTATAGATTTGAGTTTTCCTCATGTCAGTTAATGACAAACTAATCTCTCTATTCTCAGAACACATATTTCTAAATCAAGAGGGCTGCATGGTTAGGGTTGTATATAACCTCTAATTATCAGAGAAATACAAATCAAAAGCAATACACCATAATTCTCATAAATTTCACTTTATCAACTATATAAATACTCATCATAGGTGAAGAACACATTTATTGAAGTCTTCAAGAACTATGAACATGAACACGTATAATGCAAGTGTATTCCAGAGTTACACGAGTCTTTCTAATTAAGCAGAAGTGAGAATTCACTGGACACTGGTTGACTTCAGGCACAGAATAGCTATGACTTAAACTGAATAATGGGTGGGGGGACTCAAGAGGTGGTCAAAGAGAAACCAGATAGATTCTTCTGACTACATGTAGAAAAATGAAACTGGACACTTATCTCACCCCATATACAAAAATCTCCTCAAAATGAACTAAAAGATTCAATCATAAAATCTGAAACTATAAAGCTACTAGAAGAAAACCAGAGAAGAAAAACTCCTTGACACTGGTCTTGGAAAACAGTTTTGTTTGTTTTTGGTACTGGGGATTGAACCCAGGGGCACTTAACCCCTAAGCCACATCCCAGCCCTTTTTATTTTTTATTTTGAGATGGGTCTTGCTAAATTGCTGAGTCTCACTATCTACCTGCCTCAGCCTCCAGAGTTGCTGGGATTACAGGTATGTGACACTGCACCCCATGGAAGACGTTTTTGGGGTATTAGCCTAAAGTACAAGCAAATGGGATTACATCTAACTAAAAACAATTTGCACAGCAAAGAAAATAATCAGTGAAGAGACAACCTACAAAATAGAAAATATTTCCAAACCATTTATCTGATAAGAAGATATAAAATACATAAGGAACACAACTCAATAGCAAAAATAAATAAATAACTCAATTAAAAATAGACAAAGGGCCTGAATAGACATTTCTCAAAAGAAGACACAAAATGGCAAACAGGTATGTGAAAAATATTCAACATCTCTAATTATCAAATAAATGCAAATCAAAACCACGAGATATCAGCTCACATCTTTTATGATGATTATTAACAAAAAGTCAAAATATAACAAATGTTGGCAGGATATGGAGAAGAAGAACCCTTGTACATGGCCAGTGGGAAAGTAAACTAGTATACCCATTATGGAGTTCCACATGGAGGTTCCTCAAAAAATAAATAGAGACATGTGATTTAGCAATTCCTTTTGAGTATATATCCCAAGAAATAAAATATTGCACTTTCATGCTAACTCCAATATTATTCACAATAGCCAACATATTGAAGCAACATGTCTGCTGACACATGAATGGATAAAGAAAGTGAGATACACACAATAGCCAAAGTGTGGAAGAACCCAAGTATCCACTGGCAGGTGAATCAATAAACAAAAGGTAGTGTATACATACAGGGGAATTTTATTTAGCCTTGAAAGTCTGGAAATTCTGACACATGCTACAATATAGGTGAACCTTGAAGACATTACAATGAGTAAAATTATCCAGTCACAAAAGGACAAATTTCGTATGACTCCACTCATGTGATATCCCTAAAGTAGTCAAATTCATAGAGACAGGAAATGGAGTGGTCATTGTCAGGGGCCTGGAGTAGGTAGAAATGGGTAATTATGTTGAATAGATACAGAATTTCATATGGGGAAGATGTAAAAAGTTTGGAGATAGTGGTGATGGTTGCACAACATTGTGAAAGAATTTAATGCCATTGAATTATGTACTTGAAATGGCTAAAATTTATTGTGTTGTATACCATAATTATAAATTAATAAGGCAACAATACCTTGGCAAATTCCAAGACTTTTTAATAATTCACTTACTTTTGTTTCAGAGTGGATCAGATACCAAAGTGTCTCATTGCAGTTCATTATAGCCAGTGAATCAGAACTCTAATTTACCCATTTTTAATGAGAAATATCTCTTCTCACTGGCTGGCATGACTTCTTCCTCCATAAATGGCATTCCCTTCTCTGATATCAAAGTTACTGATGAGTGAAGTTGGTAGATGACTAAGCTTAGTAACAAAAAGACAAATAAAAATAAAGTAGTTGTTGGTCAAGATCAGATAACAACCTCAGAAACTATGCATCAACATCCCTAAAAGCAAGATGAATACCCCTATCATAGATGCAGACCAAACATCAAAGACAGATTTTGCCAACAGAAGAGGTACAGAAGCAGGGTTTAAAAGTGAAGTCCTAGAAACACTGTTACTAATGAAAGAAAAGAGCTTCCATTTGCAAAGATAAGTTATACAATGATAAATGTAGGGCAAGGTAATGATATTTTATTAACCAGCAAAGATGACCAGATATATGTTGGAGGAGGAGAAGATAGGTGAATAAACAATATAAATATAAATAAATAATATAAATAATGCTTTAACATATTATTTACGTATATTAGAAATATTGGTTTAAAAAATCACATTTTCTGTTACTAAGTGGACCTTTTTAAACAATCTCCCCTCTTGTAGACTCAGATCACTTTAAGGTCTTCAGTATACCTATAATCCCAGCAGCTCAGGAGACTGAGGCAGGAGAATTGAGAGTTCAAAGCCAGTCTCAGCAACTCAGTGAGAGTGTAAGTAAAATAATAAAAAGGGCTGGGGGTGTTGCTCCGTGGTTAAGCACGCCTGGGCACAAAAAAAATTCCCAGTACCAAAAAAAATATATCTTCAGTACATTCTCACTAGTAGAAGACTCAAACACACTAATCATCTTTGAACTAATCATAGGGTTAGATCAATAGTTCTCAAACTTAATGGTACATTAGAACCAACCTGGATGACATGAAAATCTTCATGCTAAGGCCACACCACAGTCACCACAGACCTCAACATGAAGACACTACGTATTAGTGGTTTTTCTATTGCTGTAACAAAACACCTGAGCCGGGCACAGTGACACACACCTATAATCCCAATGACTCCAGAGGCTGAGGCAGGAGAATCACAAATTTGAGGCCACCCTCAGCAACTTAGTGAGACCTTGTCTCAAAACAAAAAATAAAAAATAACTGGGGATATAGGTCGGTAGTAAAGCACCCCTGGGTTCAGTCTCCAACATAAAAAAAAATTAATACCTGAGGCTGGGCACTTTATAAAGCAGAGGTTTATGTAGCTTAGTTATAGAGGCAGAAAGTTCAAATAGCATGACAACAGCTCTGTTGAGAGCTTCCCTTGACCATGTCATGTTTTAGCAGATGGCATCAGAAACACACAGAAAGGGAAAGATCACATGGTGAGCAGGATCCCAGAGCAGGGAAGGGTCAGCCTTGTTCTTTATAACAAACCACTCTCATGAGAACTAACTCATTCCTTGAGACCAGCATTAATCCCTTTCAAGAACACGCCCCAAAAACATATTTACTTTCTAGTGTTCCACTGCTCAAAGGTTCCACCACCTCCTACATCACTCTGGGGACCAAGCTACCAACACATGAAGCTTTGGGGCACTATATCCAAACCACAGCACCCAGGCTAAGGACCAGTTACATTTATCCTTACACATAACATGCCTAAATATATCTAAAAAGTATAAAAGTAGTATAGAAAAGAGACATGAATTCTGGAAAGGGATGAGGATTGAAATGACTTGTAAAAACATGTGTACATTTCTCCAAGATGCTTGAGTCATAGATGAAAATAAAAAAGGTGCTACAGATGTTACAGAATTCAGTTATGCAGTGACTCTAATGCAGACAGGATCCCACAATACTCCATCAATACCATTACAGATCTACCAAAAGAAGCAATGTTCAGATATGAGATACTGAGAAAATAGAAAAGTATGAGAGCTACAAAAACTATAGAAGCAGAGTTGGGGGTTCCACATGTTTGGTTTCACTGGCTTATCCAATACAAACACCAAAAGAGATGGCCAGGTGTCAACATCATGCTCTTCTTCTGAGAAACCCCTTTATGGACCTCTTGATGTCCCTGTTCCTCAGGCTGTATAAGAAGGGGTTGAGCAAAGGAATGACTATAGTGTACATCACTGAGGCCACTACACCCTTCCTGGGGGAATGTGAGACAGCTGAACTGAGGTATACCCCAAGACCTGTCCCATAAAATAAGCAAACTACTGACAGATGAGAGCCACAAGTGGAGAAAGCTTTGAATTTCCCACCTTTTGATGGGACTTTCAGAATGGAGGAAACAATTTGAGTGTAAGAGTAAAGGATCCCTGACACTGGAATACCACCAAAGATGGCACCAAATACATAGATGAATATGTTATAGGTGGGAATTTCAAAACATGCAAGGTTTAATAACTGAGAAGGGTCACAGAAGAAGTGAGGTATTTCCACATTCAAGAAGAAGGTCAGCTGTGACACCATCCAGCAGTGCACTTGAGAGTCCAAAATGCTGATGAAAAGAGACACCAAAACCAGCAAGCAACAAAGGTGAGGATTCATGATGACTGAGTAGTGCAGCGGGTGACAGATGGCCACAAACCGGTCATAGGCCATCACAGTCAGAAGCAGACTATCCAAACATCCAAAAAGAATAAGAATGGACATCTGTGTCAGGCAGCCTACATAGGAGATAACTCTGCGGTGAATCTGAATGTCCACAATCATCTTCGGGATGGTGGTGGAGGTAAAACAGATGTCAGTTAAGGACAGGTTGGAGAGGAAGAAGTACATGGGGGTGTGGAGGTGGGAGTCAGAGCTGACAGCCAGGATGATGAGCAGGTTCCCAAGTACTGTGACCAGGTACATGGACAGGAACAGTCCAAAGAGGATGGGCTGCATTTGTGAATCCTCTGAGAAGCCCAGAAGGAGGAATTCTGAGACAAGTGTTAAATTTTGTGGTTCCACATAGCTGAGACACTTTCTGGAAAAGAGAAAGGTTGGAATAAATGAAACAAGCAGACAGGCACTCAGTCTCGTGTCTAGTTTGGATTTGGATTTGACAGGTGGGGAGCATTCTATTTGAGGTCATATTTATCATAGCAAACCCATTCCCTCAGAACTTTTTACTCATTTGTTTCTTTGATATTTACTCATTTCTCTTTTTTTGAGGGGGTAACTTTTTGTTATTTTTATTGGTGCATTATAATTAGTCATAATTGTGGGATTCATTATATTTGTACATGCACACAACATAACCTAATCAATCTCTATCTACCCATTTCTGTTCATAACTTCTTTAGAGACACTGAGCTGAAATATGTTAGAGGAGCAAGTAGATTTAGAGTTAAATTCATGAACACAGTAAAATGTCATAATCCCTTTACTTGAAAGAAATTCAGAGATTGGTGGATCTGAAAATTTTTTACTACAGTCAGTCTTCTATACAAGATAGAGGATACTCTTGGTATTAATGTAAATTAATGAGAATACACACATGACCATACAATAGAAAGGCCTGCTTTTAAAGGTATTCAGAAAGGAGAATTTTGAGAACTCAGGAATAAAGAGAAGGAAAAACAATGTGTAGAACATGAGACTCCATCAGACTTTCAGAACAGTCAAAGTCCAACTCAGGACTAAGACAAGTCACATAGGTAGGCCAGTCTGGTTAGAAATATTTCATCCTCAAACTGTCTGGAGACTTCTCTTGTCCACCTGAGACTTCATCTTTATTACACCAAGAGGTCCCCTGGGAAATGTCCTTAGCATTATGAGAGAGTCCTTTGAAATGCAGTCATTAAACGTTTTAAGCAAAGAACAAACAAAAAGACAATCCACGACTTTCTGGAGGTGAACAACAGAACTGAGATGCCGGTCTATTTAAAGGTGATTTCTGCCAGAAAGACACTGATTACAGAAGCATGAAATGCCACAATGTGGATCACAGGCTACCAGGAAGTCAGATATATGGCGATAGCCAGAGTGTCTTTTGTCACAGTACAATGAAGGTGAAGGCCAACGGCTCACCTGCCAGCTAAGGTGAGAGGCCAATGCCTTGTTGTTCTATGCATTATTATAAAGCTCAGAGAGCAAAACTGCCCAAGATGCCCAATAGGATATTCAGCATCAAGATCATAGTACTGCTGGGCACAGTGGCACACACCTGTAATCCCAGTGACTCAGGAGACTGAGGCACAGGAGGATTGCAAGTTCAAAACCAGCCTCAGCAACTTAGCAAGGTCCTAAGCAACTTAGCAAGACCCTGTCTCAAAAAATAAAAAGGGTTGGGGATGTGGCTCTGTAGTTAAGCACTCCTGGGTACAATCCCTGGTACCAGGGAAAAAAGAATTATAGTACAGAAAACCCTACCAAGCTTATTTGATTAGTTGGGATGCCCAAAAATGCAACAAAAGAAGAGATTCTGAGTGCCTTTTGGACCACTGATATGCCTGTAAATAGGGTTGCATCTGAAGGGGTATGACACAGGTTATAGCTATGGCTGTGTCTACATGGAACTTTCACTCTTGGAAGATGCCACTGGATGCATGGAGGCCAACCAGGGAAATCTAATGATCCATGACAAAGAGGTCACCCTCAAGTATGTACCAAGCCTAGATTTTTGGCACTGAAAACAATGTAAGGCAAGCACTGGTGAGCAGTGATCATGTGCATTCTGCCAGTGCACAAGGGAAGAGACCAAGCAAGAATTAATAATCTACCCTCAGCCTCAGAAAACATTCACATTAGCACCATTGGAAAAACAACCCAACCAGCTCCCAAGACCAGCTGATAAGGATCCTGAATTCAGGAAATGAGAAAAAGGGACAATAATTATGCTTGGGACATCAAAGGAGAGAAACAGAAAGGTATCTGCCTCTTTCTCAAAGGGAAGGGTCACTTTCCAAAGAGACTAAGAGAAGGTGCCATGGTCTAGGGAGACACAACAGAAGGAAGAGAGCAAAACAATCCCACTAAAAACAACTATCAACCCAGTCCACCTGGAGTGATCACAGGAGTGCCAGGGCCCTACCTCTCCCTTACTACTGCCAATGGCCATGTATCATCAAGAACGGAGCTGTCCCAATGACTCTTCATGGTGTTACAGACTTCAACTCCTCTGCAGAAGCTCTTTATGTAATGAATTTAAAACCAAGGGGAGTCCCAAAGCTACATCTGAAATCCAATCTTCTCAAAAGTTAATTACAAACTTTTCACGTCCATCCTGTTAACACGAATTACAAATCACCCTCACCTAGTTCCCTGATGACAAACCGGGTCTTCATTTTCCCTGGCAGTTAATAATGTGATTTACTATGAGAAAAAATGAAAATGAGGAAAATATAAATGATAATTTTTTTAAAACATGTACAGTTTCTTCAGCTATGAGGATACAAATTGAACCTACTAATAGGATTATTGTAAGAAATTAAATAATTAAGTGCTTGGACCAGTCATTTCCATTACTGATTTGCCATTATAATTGCCTGTGGATCTTGTTAAATCAGAATTTCCACATTTGTGTCTACTGGTGATTCTAATATATAGCCAGGGTTGAGAACCATTATCTTAGAATATTACCAGGCACTTTAAAATGTTCCATTAATGTTACTTATTATTAATGTCACTAATATATACTTGTCATATTAAAAATATGAATGTTCAGTACTACTTGCTCCAGAATTTGCATTTTTAGAGCTCTTAAATATAAACAATAAAATTTCCATTTTCTGGCTATCCCTTGGTGATCCCACTCCCCTACACACCTGCCCCCACAAGCAACCAACTATCATGAACTTGGTGGAAATATCTTCCTGCCAGTGTTTCCATGGGTTAATATTGATTTTGTTCTCAGCATTCCTGAGAACTCAGCTGAAGAGTATGGTCCTATACATTGTCTCTGAAGTGTTCTCATTAAAACGTTGTTTTAAATACATACAATTACTTATCAATTGGTAACTTTCCAAGAAACAGAAAAATTTTTAAGTCTTTCTGTAATGTACAAACATCTAGTTCAAATGGTTTGGGTGATGCATAGTATTACTAGAAGATATTTCATTTTATTTTTCTATTCTATTATGACTTTGCTATGCAAATTCTTTTACCTGTCCATATCAGACTAAGTGAGAATATCTATAAGAAAGAGAGAGGCCGGGTATAGTGGTACATGCCTGTAATCCCAGTAGTTTGGGAGGCTGAGGCAGGAGGATTGAGAGTTCAAAGTCAGCCTCAGCAACTTGGCAAGGCTCTAAGCAACTCAGCAAGACCCTGTCTTTGAATAAAATGCCAAAAAAAAAAAAAAAAAATGAGGGGCTGGGGATGTGGCTCAGTGGTTAAGTGAAGTGCCCCTGGGTTCAATCCTGGTACCAAAAAGAGGGGTGAGGGCCATAGGTATATATAAAGTATAATCGATTGCACAATAAAAGCTAATACACAAGAAATTGTATTACGAGTTGCCAACATTTTTTCCCAACAAAAATCAGACACAAAAATCAGAACTACCTGTTCTTACAGACGAAATATAAAATCAGGAACATCCATAAAATCTGTGTCTAGTGATGCCCATTTCATATCTCACTTATACATTGAGATAGTATGTGGAAATTTCAGATTTCCAAAGTAGGCTGGAAAAAATTACTATTCATAGGAAACTCTACAAAATACAATATTGATCCCAGAAAGATCCCTATGATTCACTTTGCCTTTCCCTTAATTCAAAGTCAACTCCATGAAGTCACAAGAGAAGAAATCAATTATTCTGCCTCCATTTACTCATTTAAAACAAAGCAGTAAGCTTTTAAAAAAATATTCATTACATTCTAGTGGAAGGAATAGATCCTTGGGGTAAGAGTCAAGAGTCAAGGTCCTAGTTCCACATCTCTCACATACTTAAAGAGAATGTATATGAAGATGACATTCCCTGCCTAGAATTGGGAAAAATAATGGCCCCAGAAGGTTGGCAATATGGCAACCAGTAGATATTCAGTCATGATATATAAATCAGAATTGAATTACGATTGCAGTACCAGGTTTAAGTCTCAGGAAATATTTGATGTGCTTTATTTAATTATATGGCAGAGAAGTCAAAGCCTTTTTTTTTTAAGTCACACAGAACTTGAGCATGGAATGACTAGAATTCCTGCATGTGAAATTCAAAAAGATGTCCCAGGCTGGGGCTGTAGCTCAGTTTCAGAGTGCTTGTGTAGCACATGTGAGGCACTGGGTTTGATACTTAGCACCACATAAAAAGAAATAAAATAAAGGCATTCTGTCCATCTACAACTACAAAAAAAAATTTTTTTAAAGATGTCTCAGTCCGTTTTAAAACTGTTCAGTTTTAAAATACAGTGTTTTTTTTTAACCCTCTCTTTCTTGGTCCTTTAAAAGTTTCATTATTTAAAAACTGTTCAGTTTTAAAATACAGTGTTTTTCTTTTTAACCCTCTCTTTCTTGGTCCTTTAAAAGTTTAATTATTTAAAAATCTCTGCAATTTATTTAAAACTGAATTGAGGCTAAATTAGAGCATTTAATGAGAAAACTAATGGTTCATAAAAATCCCAAGCCACAGAAAGAGCAGCCCTCCTCGTCTCTAGGACATCCCTGACAGCAGTGAGACAAAAAACATTGCTCATGCTATGATCCTGAGAATTAGGATGGGCCCATTCAGCACTTAACAGACTTTGGTTTTGTCTTTTCGTTGCCTACTCTGTGCCAAGCATGATGCAGGCTCTGGGAAATCAGAAATGAATAAAACCAAATCATTTATCTCCAAACATTCATTGCCTACTTGTATAAGGTGAAAAAAACATAAAATGTTTTGTCAGGAATCTAAGGAAACTCATAACTTCAGGTCATAGGATGGTCTCATAAAATGGTATGAAACTACCCTGTTAGTAATAATTCCTAAGATTTATTTTGCTCTTTCTATATGCATCCATCATATATTTAATGGCCAAAGTAGTTTCCATTTTCTGTTTAATCCTTTTAACAATACAGTAGCATTAATTAGAGATCAACTCAGGTATCCAGGTTTAGAGATACTAAAAACTTGCTGCAGATCACACAAGATAAAAAATAAGACACAAATTTAACATATATGACTACATGACCAATGTGATCCTATAATATGTACAATAAGAAAAATGAGAAATTACACTCCATTTATGTATGATCAAAATATATAAATGCATTCTACTGTCATGTACAACTAATTAGAACAAATTAAAAATTTAATAAAAATGAAACAAATTTTAAAATTAACTTAAAAGTGTTGGTCTAGAAGTCTATGAACTAAACTTTTTTACTATTTCCCTACACCTTAGAAAGTTTAATACAAAGACACAGAGATCTTAACCAAAGATACATCTGAAATACATATTTTAACTGATTTCAGTTTTCTGACTAGGAATGGAACCCAACACCCTGATTTAATGTCTCCTTTTAGGAGCAAGAACCAGACAAAGCTGACCTGAACTACCATGTTCTGACCCTCCTGTGACCCCCTATCTTGATCCCAGTCCCCCATCATATCATCAGTGTAGCAAGGGGCACCCACTGGTCTCTTCTGGGGTCAACTAGAAGTTCCTCCCAAAGGGAAGAGCACAGTGAGCAGGTGTCTCTGCCTTGACTGACCTGAGAAGGGAAGGCTGGCTGGGATGTCAGAAGAGATGGAGCCTCGATTCAAAACTGCATTCACCCACATTTCATCCTATGACCTAGTACAAATTACATTTAAATGCCATGCTCCTTTCTTCATCTTTTTTAAAAAAAATATTTTGGTTTAGTTGTAGGTGCACACATTACCTTTATTTTATTTTTTCGTTTATGTGGTGCTAAGGATCAAACCCAGGCCTTATGCATGCTAGGCGAGTGCTCTACCACTGAGCCACAATCCCAGTCCCTTTCTTCATCTTTAAAATGATAATAATGTGCATTCCTCTTTCATGAGGGCAGGTAGGCAGTTACTATGCAGATGAAATGAAGCAAGCTACACAGACCTTTTAGCTCCAGCCTGGCACTGAGGAAGTCTTCAGTGGATGTTCGTTCATATTATGGTTACTGTTCTCATCCTCCTCCTTATCCTGATCATCACCATCATGATCATGTTGGAGTGCTTAAGGATGTTTAAAGGGAATTACCTCCTGCTGTCATGAGAAGACACCTACAGAAGCTAGACCAGTGTGGAAGGGAAACAAAACTCATGAAAGAGAGTTCTATCAGAACCAAGAACATAAAATTCATAGACCTCCAAGTTCGAACTTGCATTTGAGAATCCCTTCTTCCAACTACTCCAACTACCCATTTGTCCTGAGTTTGAAGAACCACTGTCCAACAGTCCCTGCTGCATTCAGCCTCTCCCACAGCACTCACTTGACAGGGCTGCCTCTATGCTGGGGCATGACCAAGGATGCTGATCCACTGCTTCTCTTCTGTTCAAAAAGCAAGGGAAGCCAAGGCTTTGTGCTCAGGAAGGCAGGAAAGCAATCTCAGGCTGGAGCTTCCTGATGAAAATTTTGAATTTTGGAGGAGCCACAGATATAGAACTCATAGGACTGGGACCAGCAGTCAGAGAGCAGAGACAGGTTGATGATCTACAGTTGTGCAGCCTTGAGAGCACAACGCACAGAGATCACTATTAGCCAAATTGGTCCATGTGCTCCATTCCCTGAAGACATCACAGTCTTGTGGAAACCACAGGAGAAAAGTCAGTGTCCTTGGACTAGCACAATGACTTCTGGGACCTATTCTTCCCAGAGGGGAAGTTGACTTGGCCTCCAGTGGTCACATGTTCAAAAGACTCTTCCCATAAAGATTAGACTGTTTCCAGCTTAGAATTCAATTTGGTTTTAAGTCACTGAAATTGCATTTATGATGAAATAATATCAGGAATATTGGCCTCTGTATTAACATTTCTTATTCTAGAACCTGAAAATATTTCCGTATTTTAACATGTTTCTATCTTCAAGAAAAGCGGCAGATTTTTAACATAAACCCTTCTCATTTCTTGTGGAATTTATCCCTTGACAATATTTATTGCCAACTTGAATGACATCATTGTTTTCATTTAAGCTAATTAATTTATACTGACATAAAAAGTTAAAATGCATATTTATGTCACCTACCACTGTTGTTTATTCTGAGAGATGGAAAGACCTCCCATGTTCATGAATAGGCAGAATTAATATTGTTAAAATGGTCACATTACCAAAAGTGATCTATGCAATTAAATTCAATGCAATCCTTTCAAAATACCAATGACATTCTCCATTGAACTAGAAAAAAGTTCTAAAATTCATGCATAAAAATAAAAGGCCAGAATAGTCAAAGCAATCCTTAGCAAAAAGAACAATACTAGAAGCATCACAATATCTGATTTTAAATCATACTATAGAACTATTATAACAAAAACATGTACTGGCATAAGAAAAGACATGAAGACAAATGAAATGGAACAGAATCAAACCAATATGTATACAATCATCTTATCCTTAACAAATGCACCAAAACACACATTTAAAGACAGCCTCTGGGGGACCAAATGAGAATCAAATAGATTGGCAGGATCCAACCAAAGAGGATGAATATTTAGCTGTTCAAATGTGAACCAACAATGTACAGGTATACAAGTTTTTAAAGTAGGGAATTTATCAAGCTGCTATTCCCCAGATTAAACTTGTCTGTAATGAAGCACCCACCCCCAGATGACTTTACAACCTGCTCTTCCCCAACCAGACTTCTACCTTGGATCCCTCAATTGACCTGATTTGAAAAGGGAACTCCAAACTGTTTGCCCCTCACTGCCCACTTTCAGCTTCAAAGCAGCCAGAACGATTGGCGCCCCCTTTCCTCACAGCAGTAAGGAGTTCCTAAATCAAAGGGGAGGGAATGAAGCCAGAATTGGTGACAGGCAGTTACTGTAATAAATAGGGGATCAGGTCAAATCAAGGAAATGAAGGCCATGAAAGCCATCTGCCTCTGGAAATTGGACTAGCTTTTGTTAAGGACCATGTAAGCACAGTCCAACTGATGGTGCTAAGGCAACAATACGAGAGAATACTGGCCCCAGAGGATGAATATGCATGATGCCCGAATGAGCATGATTCCTCATTACCAACAACTGAAGGGGGGAATGTTGAGAACAAGGTGACATCTGTGCAGCCATGTTGTATGAACAAGCCATTTTGGGAACTGGCCCGTAAACCACCCCCGCCCCCCAGGAAAGGGCACGCAGGTGCTACCCTCAAGAGCCAATACAGGACAAATAGGACGTACTGGGCCCCTGGGGTTCATCAAGGCTGTTAAGAGATATCTGTCCGAGAAATGGGCAGCTGCCTGGGAACCTTATCTATCAAGGACAAGGGGGCCTAGCCCCAACTCATCTCCTGCAAAGTTCACCCCTTCCCTCCTCCCTTCTTCCTCCAGGACCGTTCAGTTCTGGTGGGACCCAATGAGAATCAAATGGACTGGCGGGACCCAACCAAAGAGGACAAATGTTTAGCTGTTCAAATGTTAACCAATAATATACAGGTCTTTGTGTGTGAATGCTTGAAAATCTCTTAAATAGAGTGCTTTCTAACCCCTCAGAGCTGCTCCCCACTCAGCCATTGTAGTGGTCTGAGAGGCTGGTTGCGGTCCAAGCTCAAGCTTGCAATAAAACCTCGTTGTGTATCTTGGAAAAAAAAAACAAATAAAGACAGCCTCTTGGGGGCTGGGGATATAGCACAGTGGGTAGAGTACTTGCCTTGCAAGCATCAAGGCCCTGGGTTCAATCCCCAGCACCACAAAAAAAAAAAAAAAAAAAAAAAAAACCAGCATCTTTAAACAGAAAATGGGAAACCTGTATATCAATATGTAGAAGATTAAAACAAGATTTCCATCTCTCACCTTGCACAAAAGTCAACTCAAAATGGATCAATTACCTAAGAATTAGACCAGAAACTTTGAACCTGCCAGAAAAAAACATAGAGTCTACACTCCAACATATAGGAACAGGCAATGACTTTCACAATAGGACCCCTAAAACTCAGGAAATAATACTGAGAATTAATAAACAGGATGATATCAAATTAAAAAAAAAAAAACTTCTGTACAGCAAAGAAAACAAGAGCATGAAGAGGTAACCTACAGAATGGGATAAGATCTTTTCATGCTACTCTTCAGAGGATTAATATCCAGAATATGCAAAGAATTAAAAAAAAACACCAAAATAAAAAAATCAACCCAGTCAATAAATGGGCAAATAAACAGAAATTTCTCAAAAGAAGAAAAACAAATGGCCAACAAATAAATGAAAAAAAAAAAAAATGTTCAACATCCCTAGCAATTAGAGAAATGCAAATCAAAACTACATCAAGATTTCATCTCACTCCAGTTAGAATATCAGTCATCAAGAATACAAACTGTAGGGCTGGGGAGACAGCTCAGTCGGTAGAGTGCTTGCCTTGCAAGCCCAAGGCCCTGGGTTCGATCCCCAGCACCAAAAAAAAAAAAAAAAAAAAAATACAAACTATAATAAATGCTGGTGAGAATTTGGGGCAAAAGTAACACACACTGTTGGTGGGATTGTAAATTAGTACGACTATGAAGCTCAGTATGGAAATTCCTCAAAAGACTAGGACTAGAACCACCATAACCTAGCTATACCACTATTTGGTATTTATCCAAACGAATTAATGTTGGCATACCATACAAATACATGTAAACATTTTATGAGTATGCATGCAATGCTATGTGCAATTCAGAATAGTCAAGTTGGAGAACCAGCATAGGTATCCATCAACAGATGAATGGATAAAGAAAATTTGGTATGTGTGTGTGTGTATATATATTTGAAAGAGAAGAGAGAAATCTCCACTTGTGAATTCCTAGCACATGACAAATATTTAACAAATATTCACTATCATAAATTACTATTTAGAACTGTATTTTGAGTCAGAAATTGGCATTGAAGAACATCAATGTTTGCTTCTATGAAACACGAAAGATACCATTTCCATTAATTACTCTTTTGAGTAATCTCTGCTAGTATTGACTGCCTCCTCCCCACTCCCTATGCAACACAACTGCAAGAACTCAGAAGTTCTGACCCTAACCTCATTTTCTGGAGGAGCCTGGAAGATAGTCCTGTCAAATCAGAGTATTGTATTCCCCAGGCAACAGTAATTGGATTATGGTGGGCCAAAAGAGCCAATCAGACTAGATCCTGAAAATTATACTAAAAATATTCAGAAAAAGACAATCACTCTCTTTTGTCAATTTAACTTGAGAAGAGAACAGCCTGGAACTTCTGATACATACTATGAAGAGAGCCTCACTGGAAGAAAAGTTAGTGGAGGTGGATGCAGAGTCAAATCACACAGACAGAACTTATTCACCTATTTTTTAGCAAGAGAATCCAGACTGAAGCTTAATTACACCCAAGGACTTTTTAGTAATCAAACCAATAAATTCACTTTATAGCAAAAACATTAAGGGTGAAGAGACTAGACAAAGACTGGAAAAAGTTATCTGATATGCATACATATGTATTTTTACATATGTATACGTGGTGTGTATATACATATGGGTATGTGTATATATCTATAAGGATATGTATGTATCAAGATACAAAGATACATATAACACATACATAGAATAAAGACAAATACCCAGAAGGAAAGCCTTCAATTTTAAAAAAAGAGAAGACAATAAATGTGTGAATGGTTTCAAAAGGAGCCTTCATAAAGATATCCAAATAACCAATATGCACACAGAAAAGTACTCAAAATCATCACATACCAGGAAAATGCATATTAAAACAAACAAACAACATCACCACACACTCTGCTAAAAGGGTAAAGTTACAAAGTGTGGGCCAGGTATGTGGAACTGCCAAGACTTACACGCATTGCTTGGGATTATTGGTGGAATCAACATTTTAATTTTTTTTCACAGTTGTAGATGGACAGCATGCCTTTATTTTATTTGCTTATTTTTGTATGCAGTGCTAAGGATTGAACACAGTGCCTCACATGTGCAAGGCAAGCACCCTGCCACTGAGCCACAGCCACAGCCCCTGGAACAAATATTTCTCTTAATTTTTTTTAGTTGTAGATGGACACAATACATACATTCATTCATTCATTCATGATGCTGAGGATCAAACCCAGTGCTTCACACATAATAGGCAAGCACTCTACCACTGAGCTACAACCCCAGCACCCAGAACCAACATTTTTGAAAAACTAAAGTACTTAGCAAAACTACACTGAAGTCTACCCTATCATTCAGTAATTGCATTCCCCCACAGAGCATATATCAAGAGAAATAAGTGTGTAAGTCTACCAAAAGATCAACTAAATGGCAAAACAGAAATTATGTTGAGTGAAAGAAGCCAAACACATAACTGTACAAATTGTAGTTCAACATTTATTTGAAAAGCAAGAACAAACAAACCAAATCAAGTGTAATAAGAGCAAATTGGGTTTCCTCTGTGGATTAATTATTGAGAAAGGGGATGAATGAACCTCCTGGAATCCTGGAAATGTGCTCACCAGGATGAAATTTCATCAAACTGTACACAGATTGGCACTTCATGCATGTTAGCATATATATATACCTTGATAAAACAGTAAAAAGTGATTAAGGGAAATGGTATAGCTATGCTTTAGGAGATAAAATATGATTTTTTTAAAAGGGGGAGGAGAGTAGCAAAATGTGCCTGAAACAGCTCACAGCATTCCTCTTCTCACATGAAGGCAGTAAAATCTTCCCTGCCTGAAGGTATCAAATATAAATCCTCCTCTACCAAAACGGGATGACACCTCTCTGAAGCTTGCCTCAATGACAGCCAGCATAACTTCATCATCCACACCTCTTCTCACCTTTTTTGAGACCACAGTAGGCTTGCACAGACACCGATCCCCTTGAGCAGAGTCCAGCATGGGACTGGACTGTGTGCATGACGACAGTCCTGTGAACTGGGTCAACTCTAACAAGGCAGCGAAGGTGGCAGAGGGAGTGCAAAAGTGCCAGAACGGCAGTGCCAGAGCTTCCCAGAGAAAGCCAGCAGCTGTGCTTGGCCACGATGCGGGAGCTCACGGAGGTGTTTGTGGAGCTGCAGCTCCTGAGGAGACTGAGGTCAAGCGCTTCATGTTCAGTCTTGAGCAAGTGTGGATCAGTGTGTTCAATGCTCAGAAAAATGAGCTGAAAACCGGGTCCCTACTCATTGGTCTACCTGTCTGGTGGTCCTAATAAGTGGACAACAGTGGCTTCTTCCCTAAAGCCTTCCAAACCTCATGAAGACTCTTATCATAGACAACTCTAACCTAGAATTGGAAAAAATAAATGATCTGGGAAATGTAGTCCCCAGCCATATCCAAATTAATATAACACACTTTTATAACTTAAAAAATTGGATCGAAATCCTACCCATGAGTAAGGAACAAAGAACAAAATTTAAAAATCATATATCAGACAAGACCATCATCTTGCAATTCTTTTCTACATTTCTGAAATTACATGATACATGAAAAGTTTTTAATAATAAAAACTGATATCAAAAAAATCAGTTCTTTTAGTTAAAAAAAAAATGGGGGGACACAGGGGTAGAAGGAAATTACTAGGTAAGCAACTTCCAGGATCTATCAGGATAGACCAAAAAAAATTAACAAAACTGAAACTGTACATAACATAATGACTACTTACAGAACAACAGGCACTTAAATTGTTTAAAGACCACTCTCCTAAAAGTATATGAATATGAGAAAACATACTTAAAATATCCCATGGGTCCAAAAGATTTTATTATGAAAATAATATTTATATCTGAGCCAAAATGATTCACCTCCTTCAAAAAGTAAAAGGTTACTTCATCACCTTAGATCTTCCTCTTAGAAAACAATGGAAATCAATGAGCAGGCAATCCCCTTTAAGGATGAGACACTGATCTGCTTTTCTAGTATGAATAAGTGAAGTGATATCTAGGAAGGCTTTAACACATGGCTTACATATACACATGGTTTCTCTCAGGTGTCCTCAAATCTCTGAAATCAGAAGCAATGATCTCCTACTTTGTCTCACTCATAGGGAGTCTCCAGAGAATGAGATTTACAAGTTACCTAAGGTTTGAAGGAAGCCCTACAGACAGACATTCCTGTACTCTTTACATTCATGTTTTCTCTAGTGTGAATTTTACACATCTTCAAAAGAAGATTGAGCAAATAAAGTTCTCCCACTTTCCTTACCTCATAAAGTTTCTCTCCAGTGTGGCTTCTCACATGTCTTCAAAAGATGGAAAATGGAGACTCCTACATTCCAGACATTCAAAGGATTTTACTCCAGTGTGAATTCTTGCATGTATAATAGGAAGAACATCAAAATACTTGCCCACATCCTTTATATTTTAGTGTTTTCCCTATGTGTGAGTTCTGTGTGCAGTAAGATAAGAGGAACTAACAAAGGTTTTCCCACATTCTTTTCAGTGATAAGGTCTCTTTCTGCTATAAGTTCTTTCATGTTGGGTGAGGGATAAGAAAAAATTAAAGGCCTTCCCACAATCCTTACACATATACTGAGTCTTGAGGACTCATAGGCTTTCCCACACTCTTTATATTTATAAGGCTTCTCTCCAGTGTGAGTTCTTACATGTGTTACAGGGTGAGAGGAACAGGTAAAGGTCTTCCCACAGTCCTTACATTCATAGGGCTTATTTTCACTGTGAATCCTTCTGTATTCTGTGAGGTATGAAGAACTACTGAAGGTCTTCCCACATTCCTTACATTCATAGTTTGCCTTTTCACTGTGAATCTTCATGTGTGCCCTGAACAAGGAGGAGCAACTAAAGGCTTTCATACATTCCTTACATTCATACGGTTTCTCTTCAGTGGGAGTTTTCATATGCTTCTTAAAACAAGCAAGAAAATGGAGGCTTTCCCACATTCCTTACACTGATAGGGTTTGTTTCCAGCATGAGATCTGGTGTGATTCTCAAGGGATGAATGGGACAGGAAGGCCTTGCCACACTCATGGCATTCAAAGGATCTGACTTCAGTAGTTCTCTTGAGCATAAGATTTGGAATTTGTCCACGTTGATTTTCTTCATTGTATTCACAGATGTTCTCCATCATATGACTTTCAAAAGTAAAAGACAGGTTATTAGTAATAAAATTTACTAATTTCAGTAAATGTGTATGATTTCTGCCTCATCAACTTATAAACTGAAAGTATTCAAGAAGGGTCTCCCACAGCCAATATTGTCACTGAGTTTTTGACATACATGATTTTTCTGATAAATGTTTACAACCAATGTGTGTCAAACATTCAATATCTCAGTCTCATTTGTAGCAAAAATTATCCAGACAAAATTCTTAGTGAAAGCATAATTTTAGACATAGGTTAATGGTCAAAACATGTTTCCTAAATCTCAAAACATTTTAGGAATCTCTTCTGAGGAACTCCCTGTTCTTATACAAGACATTCACCTCAAACATGTCTCATGGCTCTTATTCCAATCATCAGTACCATGAAATTCCAAGGTTTCATGTAAAACAGAGGACCAGGAAACATTTCTTTTGAATCTCACCATTTTCTTTTCATTGGATATTTTATTCTCCATTGTTATAATGCGGAGCAACTAATTCAATAGAATTAAGTAAAGACTCAAAATCTGAAACAAAAAAGTGATAAAAGTAAAGGTACCTACAAGCAAAGGACTTTTAGCAGTGTGTCTGTTTCAGGACTTCATTATTAATAGGCACAAGGATCAAAATGGAAAGCAAATTCACTAAAAAATAGTTCTGTGAAGACTAATACTGATGGTACAATAAGTGGAACTAGCAGGAGAGCAAAACAATAAGTAATCGGATAAAATGCACATACCAAATGCTAACTTAAAAGGAGCAAATATGGAGGTCTTCACCAAGAACAAAGAGAATGTGAGAGGACTGATAAAGGGTCAAAATAGGCATCTGAGTTGTCTGTGGACAATCAGCTTCCTCAGACAAAACAAACTACTGTTTCTATTTTTTTCCCCTCCCAAGCTGGTTTCTCCCAGGAATTGTTGCCCTCCTGGTGCTGCTCTGTACAGACACACTGGATGTGCCCCCTCTTCACTGTCTGTAGGTCTTCCTCTTATTCCAGTGTGGAGTCAGAGGGGATGTACATAATGGGTATCCTACACAGGCAGAAGGTATATCATGAGGGGAAATGATGAAGAATCACAAACATTTCCATAGGCAGGACCAACAACTTTGCTCTTCTGATATTCTGAAAATAAACAAATGTAGTTTTACTGCAAGAAAAATGCCAAGTCTACGGAGAAGGAAAAGCAGAGGCAGAGAAATAAAAGTAGCCTCTAATGTCCAGCACTGACCCGAGTTTCACACCTGAGCCTCAATATTATTATAAACTGGTCAACAGAGCCATTTTATTCTCCTCAGGAATTCATGGGAGAATGCCAATCTGGACAAAAACTCTGAGATCATGGTAAAGCATAAGAAAATAAGTCTACTTCCTAATTCTAAGGACAGAAGGGGTATTTTTTTTAATTTTTTTTAATTGCCGATGGACCTTTATTTTACTTATCTGTATGTGGTGCTGAGGATTGAACTCAGTGCCTCACACATGCAAGGCAAGTGCTCTACCACTGAGCTACAACCCCAGCCCCAGAAGGGGTATTTTTAAAAGGCACTATGCCACTCACAGAATATTCAATACTATAATTGCCTCTGCTTTCAGTTCCCATACAATGTAGAGTGACCACCTATATACCAAGCTGAAAAAGATGCCCCCAAAATCTTTCTCCAATTATATCAATGGAACCAAACAGGCCAGAAACAGATCCACATAAATACAGCTGGCCTTCTGGATACATGGATTCAACCAACTATGGACAGAAAATACTAGGGGAAAAAGTTACATTTGTACTGACCACGTATAGGTTTCTTTTTTTCCTTCTCATTATTCCCTAATCAATACAGTATACCAAGTATTTAAAAAGCACTTACATTGTATTAGGCATTAAAAGTCATCTAGAAATCATTTAAAGTATATAGGACAGTATTCATAGAGTGCATGCAAATACTATGACATTTTCAAAAAGATATTAGAACATTCACAGATTTCAGTGTCTGAGAAGGTCTTCAAAACAATCATCTATACACATCAAGGAAAAATTGTACAGTTAACAGATCTTTGACAAAGAAACAAAGGCAATTCAATGGAAAAAAGATGGTCTTTCCCACAGATTTTTAACAACTGGACATTCACATGCAAAACCAAATGAATCTTCTTTCAATGGATCACAGATACAAATGCAAAATATAAAAGTAGACAATCCTTAGAAGACAGCAAGAAAATCTAGTTGATCTTGGGTTTGGTGATGACTTTTTAGATAACAAGATGAAAACGTATGATCCATGAAACAAAGAACTGATACATTAGATTTATTAAAATTTAAATGTCCCACTCTGTGAAAGACAATGTCAAAAGAATAAAAAGATGGCCTGCAGCCAATGCCGCTTCAGGATCCCAGCCCACAAGCGCCCCACACAAACTCCACACCCATGGTCCAACCTGTTTCGAAGCTAGTGCAGCCATCTTGGATTATCCCTGAAGCAGAAGCTGCCATCTTTAGGTGGGACAACTCCCATCCTGAGATGCCTGCTGGAGACTGGAAGATCATCGTCAGGTACCTCTCATGCACCAGGTTACCAAAGATAGGAGGTTTGAATATTATATGACCGTTACATTATAGTTTTTTTTCCTCTATATTTTTTTTAATTTTTTTCGCTCTTTTCCTTTTGTTTGTTCCTCAGAGTCTCTTTCTCCCCTTTCTCATGCTAACAATCAACTTCTTTTGATTCCACTTTCACTCTTCCTATGATCTAGTACGTCTATATACTCTCTTATTTCATTAACCATTACATCCTACACGCCTCCCATCCTTGTTGTCCACCATTAGAAATTATAGACTTCATTGCAAACATGTTGGTTATATTGCAGATAATAATCTAACTCATCCTCTTTGTTTATTATGACAATACTGTTAATGTCTTCATAGGGGCTATTTGATTTATGGTTGCATATTGTTTGTATTGGGTGCTGCTAATATTTATCTTCCCCTTACAAATGAGGTACTAGAAACCTGCAGGGACACTATAAGCCTATGGGGGGAAACTGCAATGCCTCAGACCTGCACTTCTATAGGGGAAGATACAGGAACAACATGAAAAAACAGGTGAAGAAAGCATCCCAAACAAACCAACCTGCTATTTTAATAGAATCCAATGACAGTATGGTAGAACTAATGTCAGAAAAGGAGTTCAGAATGTACTTAATTAAAATGATCCACAAAGCAAAGGATGAGATAAGTGAGCAAATGCAGCAATAAATGATCACTTCAATAAACACTTAAAGCAGCAAATGCAGGAAGCAAAAGATCATTGCAATAAAGAGACAGAGATTCTGAAAAAAAAATCCTTAAAATGAAGAAAACAATAAACCAAATTAAAAACTCAATAGAACGCCTCACCAACAGACTATATCACTTGGAAGCCAGAACCTCAGACAACAAAGACAAAATATTTAATCTTGAAAATAAACTTGACCAAACAGAGAAGATGGTAAGAAATCATGAATGAAACTCCAAAAATTATGGTAGATCATGAAAAGACCAAATTTAAGAATTATTGGGATTGAGGAAGGCAGAGAAATACAAAACAGAAGGAATGAACAATATATTCAATGAAATATGAGAAAATTTCCCAAAACTGAAGAATGAAATGGAAAATCAAATACAAGAGGCTCACAGAATACCAGATGTACAAAATTACAATAGATCCACACCAAGGCACATTATAATGAAAATGCCTAACATACAAAATAAACACAGAATTTTAAAAGTTGCAAGAGAAAAGCATCAGATTACTTATAGGGGGAAACCAATATGGATATCAACAGATTTCTCAGCCCAGACCCTAAAAGTTAAAAGGGCCTAGAACAACATATTTCAAGCTCTGAAAGAGTATGGATGACAACCAAGAATCTTATACCCAGCAAAACTAACGTTCAGATTTGAGGACAAAAAAAAATCCTTCCATGATAAACAAATGTTAAAAGAATTTACTAATAGAAAGCCTGCACTACAGAACATTCTCAGCAAAATATTGAGGAGGAAATGAAAAACAACAATGTAAGTCAGCAAAGGGAAGAACTACCCTAAAGGAAAAATCAATCAAAGAAGAAACCAAGTCAAGTTAAAAACTGAAAACAAGCCAAAATGACCAGGAATACAAACCATATTTCAATAATAACCCTGAATATTAATGACCTAAACTCATCAATCAGAAGACACAAACTCGCAGATTGAATTAAAAAGAAAGACCCAACAATATGCTGCCTTCAGGAGACTCATCTCATAGGAAAAGACATCCACAGACTAAAGGTAAAAGGATGGGGGAAAAACTACCATGCACATGGGCTCAGTAAAAAAAGTAGGGGTTTCCATCCTCATCTCAGATAATGCGGACTTCAAGCCAAAATTAGTTAGAAGGGATAAATAAAGACATTTTATAATGCTTAAGGGAAGCATAAATCAGCAAGACATAACAATTGTAAATATTCATGCCTCAAACAATGGCACATCCATGTATGTCAAACAAATACTTCTCAATTCCAGGAACCAAATAGACCACAGCACAATAATACTGGGTGACTTTAACACACTGCTCTCACCACTGGATAGATCTTCCAAACCAAAACTGAATAAAGAAATCAGAGAACTCAATAACACAATCAATAACTTAGACTTCACAGACATATATAGAATATTGCATCCATCAACAAGCAAATACACTTTCTTCTCAGCAGCATATGGATCCTTCTCTAAAATATACCACATGTTATGCCACAAACAGTCCTTAGTAAATACAAAAAAAAAAAAAAATAGAGATAATACCATATATTCTATCAGATCATGATGGAATGAAATTAGAAATCAATGATAAAATAAAACACAGAAACTACTCCAACACCTGGAGACAAAATAATAGGCTACTGAATGATGCATGGATAATAGAAGACATCAGAGAAAAGATAAAAAAAAAATTCTTAGAGGTAAACGAGAACAACGATATAACATATCAAAATCTCTGGGACAAAATGAAAGCAGTACTAAGAGGAAAAGTCAATGCATGGAGCACATTCAAGAAAAGAATAAAAAGTCAACAATTAAATGACCTAACATTATATCTCAAAGCCCTAGAAAAAAAAAAACAGATCAACACCAAAAGCAGTAGAAGACAGGAAATAATTAAAATCAGAGCTGAAATCAATGAAATTGAAACAAAAGAAACAATTCAAAAAATTTACAAAACAAAAAGTCAGTTCTTTGAAAAAGCAAACCAAATTGATAAACCCTTAGCCACACTAACAAAGAGAAGGAGAGAGAAAAGTCAAATTACAAAAATTCATGATGAAAAAGGGAGATATCACAACAGGCACCACTGAAATACAAAACATAATTAGAAGCTATTTTGAAAATCCATACTCCAACAAAATAGAAAATCTCAAAGACGTTGACAAATTTCTAGAGACATGTAATCCTCCCAAATTGAATCAGGAAGACATACACAATTTAAACAGATCAATTTCAAGCAATGAAATAGAAGAAGCCATCAAAAGCCTACCAACCAAGAAAAGTCCAGGACCAGATAGATTCTCAGCCGAGTTCTACGAGACCTTCAAAGAAGAGCTCATTCCAATACTCCTCAAAGTATTCCATGAAATAGAAAAGGAGGGAACCCAAACTTATTCTATGAAGTTAGTATCACTCTGATACCAAAACCAGACAAAGATGCATCAAAGAAAGAAAACTTTAGACCAATATCCCTGATGAAAACAGTCATAAAAATCCTTAACAAAATTCTGGCAAATCGCATACAAAAACGTATTTAAAAGATAGTGCACCATGATCAAGTGGGATTCATCCCACAGATGCAAGGTTGGTTCAATATCTGGAAATCAATAAACATAATTCATCTCATCAATAGACTTAAAAGTTAAGAATCATATCAACAGATGCTGAGAAAGTGTTTGATACAATACAGCACCCCTTCATGCTTAAAACACTAGAAATAATAGGGAGATTATGAACATACCTGAACGTTGTAAAGGCTATCTATGCTAAGCCCACAGACAACATCATTCTAAATGCAGAAAACCTGAAAACATTTCCTCTAAAAACTGGAACAAGACAGAGATGCTCTCTTTCACCACTTCTATTCAACATCGTCTTTAAAACACTAGCCAGAGCAATTAAACAGAACAAAGAAATTAAAGGGATTTGAATAGGAAAAGAAGAACTCAAGCTGTCACTATTTGCTGACAACATGATTCTATATTTAGAGGATCCAAAAAACTCCACCAGAAAACTTCTAGAACTATTAAATTAATTCAGCACAGTAGCATGATATAAAATCAACATGCATAAATATAATCATTTCTATTCATAAGTGATGAATCCTCTGAAAAAGAAATTAGGAAAACTACTCCATTCACAAGAGTCTCAAAAAATATATAAAATACTTGGGAATCAATCTAACAAAAAAGGCAAAAGACCTCTACAATGAAAACTACAGGACACTAAGGAAAGAAATTAAAGAAAACCTTAGAAGATGGAAAGATCTTCCATGTTCTTGGAGAGACAGAATTAATATTGTCAAAATGGTCATACTATCAAAGGGGCTATACAGATTCAATGTGATTCCAATTAAAATCTCAATGACGTCCCTCATAGAAATAGAGAAAGCAATGATTGTTCCGTCCAGCGGAACCAGCATGGAGAAAGGAGACACCACCAATCTTTAGTTGACAAGATTTATTGTGTCCTCCCTGTTTTCCTGCCTCCTTTGTTCTCCCACTATCTTCCTTCTTCTTCCTTCTCCCTCTCTCCTCCCCCAGGCTCCTAGCTTATCAGCCAATTATAGCAAAGCTTTTTCTCATGCAGGAGAGCATGCGAAGGAATGCCAGCATAACACTATATAAATCAAGAGCTGTCCATGTGTGGCATGATATTAGATAGCCAATCCTTGAGCCTGGTGTTAACATGTCATAAGTCTACAAGGAACTAGTAAGCAAGCAGCCTTTTTGGGTACTTCCTTATTTTGGTAGCCAGTGCCCTTTGGCTCACTGCCAGGTGCCATCTTGTCCAAGATGGCCCTCAACAGGCTCCCCCGTTTTATTATAAAAAGAAAAGGACAGTGACTGTGTCTGTCTTAGGTGCCAGAGTCAGACTTTATCCTTACCCATCATTGGGAGTCAAAGAGCTGTTGGCATGCTTTGATCCCTGTCTTAGGTTGGTATAAAGTCCACCCTGTGCTTATCCGTCTTTGACTACCAGCCCTGTAATTGGGAGAGCCAAATCTGCAGATCAGAGCCTTGGTCCATGGCCATAAGGGCTTGCCATACCACTAAGGCTTGCCGTCTTTGATGACTCCTTAGAGACAACAGAATCTGAGCAGCAATAATAACAGCAAGAACAACAATTCCATCATAGCAAAACTTCCCATCTATTGTTTACCAAATTGTAAAGCTGACTGTAAGAAACTAATGACTTCTGGCATACTTGGGACCTTGACCTGAGTACTATTTACCACAAATATAGAACTTATTAATAGTGTAGTCAAATTAGTAAATGTCCCTTTAGTCCATGTCCCATTAAGCATGCTTCCAAGCTGTTTGGACAGATTTGCAGCAGCAGTAATATTAGAATAGGGTATAGGGGTAACACATAGTGCTTGGGCATGCACTAGACAGCCCGTCTGTGCAGTAACAGTCAACATGTCCACTTGTTCTTATAGTAAGTTCACTCTTTGTTTTAGAATCAGGATTCCCATGGTGAGATGTGCATTGATGTTTTCCTGGGCTGTCAATGCTTCGGCAGTGGCTCGTGACAGGTTGTTGAGCGCGTGAGCAGTAGGAATAGCAGTTCCTAGGGCAAGTCCAGCAGCAGTGGCAGCAGCCACAGCAGCCGCCGCAGAAACAGTGATGGCTATAATGGCTGAGATACCAAAATCTCTTTCTGCTCTCACAGGTAGGAAATTCCACTCACTAAGATTTAAGGTCACTGGGACTGGAATAAGCTTAGGAATCCTGGCAATCACAGCCAGAGGAAATAATGAAGCATCCCAACAACTAGACACATAACACTCTTGGTTAATGCAGTTAAGGACCTCAGTATCATTATCATTGTTATTAGTAATGTTAATATTAAACTTAGAACTGTTAGGCAGAATGAACACAAACGGAGACGTGACACATACAGGAGTAGGGGGGAAAGATTGATTAAAGGAAGTGAAATTGGCCTCGCACCCTGCATAACTATAAACAGGTGTATTACTTCCCTCTACATAGGCTTGCTTTTGACTGCACCTTTATTGAATGAGAGAGAGATTACCTCCCTGTATCATGGCGGTTTCTGAGGTGTCTAACCAGAGGAAGCAAAGACTACCTCTTAACTTGAAGTTTAGACTAGTAATAAGTGGCTTTACAGTGGAACCAGCTGGTAGGTAAGGGATATCTAGAAGTTCTGTACTAGGAAATAATTGAGGGAAAACTTATATGCCATGAGTGATATATCCCCAAAAGTTTTAGGAAGAGCTAACAACAGCAGGCTTACCACCACCACCATCATTTTGTGTTTCGGTGCCATTTTCTTTCTTATGGATAGTTCTTACCAAGCGCTCCAGGACCCAGATAGGTTGTTGTTGGTCCTGAGGAAAAACACAAACAGATCCTCTCCCCCAAATTAATACTGAGTCAGGTCCTTTCCAGGACCCAGTCAAGATGTCTTTCCACATTGCTTGTGGATGACCATCAGACTTTCCACTAAAATGTCTATTAGCTGCAGTATGGCCCATAGCATCTAAATTTAAAAAATTGAGGGTGAATAAAGCAAAGTTAAGTCTGTTCTTGGGAGGGGATAATGCCCCTATTCCCCCTTTTTGTTTGGTTAAGCAGACTTTTAATGTTTGATTAGCCCTTTCCACGATAGCGTATCCTTGTGGATTGTAGGGCAATCCTGTAGAATGATAGATGTTAAATTTTGAGTGAAACTGTTCAAATGAAGACGTATACGCAGGCCCATTATCTGTTTTAACTGATTTTGGCTTTCCCATAGAAGCAAAGGCTTGAAGGCAATGACTGATTACATCTTTTGTCTTTTCCCCTGTATGGGCGGTAGCAAATATATATCCTGAGTAGGTATCTAAGTTACATGTACAAATCTTAAAGTACCAAATTCAGGGATATGGGTAACATCCATCTGCCATAGATGATTTGGAAGGAGTCCTCTAGGATTGACTCCAAAATGAGGAACAGATAAATGAGGCACACAGGCAGGACACTGTTTTACTATATTTCTGACTTGTTCTTTTGTAATGTTACATTTTATTTTGAGAGTAGTAGCACTGACATGAAAATCTTTATGGAAATTAATTGCTTCTTTTACAATATTAAATATATGAGGATCTCGAGTAGCTGAGTCTGCAGTAGAATTTCCTTGAGCTAAAGGCCCAGGTAAGCCTGAATGTGCTCTGATATGGCCTATATATAAAGGTTTTTTGCGAGCCCACAGAAGAGTTTGTACTTGATAAAAGCATTGTTGTAAGGTAGCTTGAGGACTAATGGGTCCAGCTGTCTCAAGCCATGGCACAAGATGGGCAATATAGAGACTATCAGTATAAATACTTAAAGGTTCCTCAGGAAATGTTTGTAATGCAGTTATTATTGCTTCTAGTTCAGGTTTTTGAGCAGACTTATGAGAATAATAGTCTGTACTTTATCAGAAACTACTGTAGCTGTACCAGAGGAGGAGCCATCTGTAAAGATTGTGTTTGCTGCTGTGATAGGTTGAGCCTTAACAACCTGAGGGAAAATAACAGGATGTCTTTTGGAGAAGCTGACAATAGCAAGCAGCCTTTTGGGTACTTCCTTATTTTGGTAGCCAGTGCCCTTTGGCTCACTGCCAGGCGCCATCTTGTCCAAGACGGCCCTCAACAAATCATAAAATTCATCTGGAAGAATAAGAGACTCAGAATAGCCAAAGCAATCCTGAGCAGGAAGAGTGATGCAGGAGGTATCACAATACCAGAAATTAAACTATACTACAGAGCAATAGTAACAAAAATAGAATGGTATTGGCACCAAAACAGACAGGTAGACCAATGGTACAAAATAGAAAACACAGAGACAAACCCATATAAATACAGTTATCTTATACTAGACAGGGTGCCAAAAAATACAATGGAGAAAAGATACCTCTTCAACAAATGGTGCTGAGAAAACTGGAAATCTGTATATAACAAAATGAAATTAAACCCCTATCTCTCACCCTAAACAAAAAACTCAACTCAAAATGGATCAAGGACCTAGGAATTAACCACAGGCCCTGCACCAAAGAGAAGAAACAGTAGGCCCAAGTCTTCATCACATCAGCTTAGGACCAGACTTCCTTAACAAGACTCCCAAAGTTCAAGAAATTAAAGCAAGAATCAATAAATGGGATGAATTAAAACTAAGAAGCTTTTTCTCAGCAAAGAAAACAATAATGTGAAAAGAGAGCCTACAGAGTGGGAGAAAATCTTCTCCACGTGTACTTCAGATAGAGCACTAATCTCCAAAATTTATAAAGAACTTAAAAAATTTTACACCCAAAATATAAAGAACCCAGTCAATAAATGGGCTAAGGAACTGGACAGACACTTTACAGAAGAAGATATACAGGTGATCAACAAATGTATGAAAAACTGTTCAATATCTCTAGTAATTAGAGAACTGCAAATCAAAACTACCCTGGGGGGCTGGGGAGATAGCTCAGTTGGTAGAGTGCTTACCTCCTAAGCACAAGGCCCTGGGTTCAATCCCCAGCACTGCAAAAAAAACAAAAACAAAACTACCCTAGGATTTCATCTTGCTCCAGTCAGAATGGCTATTATCAAGAACACAAGCAATAATAGGTGTTGGTATGGATGTGGGGAAAAAGGCACACTCACACATTGCTAGTGGAGTTGCAAATTGGTGTAGTCAGTCTGGAAGGCAATATGGAGATTCTTCAGAAAACCTGGAATGGACCTGCCATTTACCCATTTATCCCACTCCTCAGTTTATATCCAAAGGACTTAAAATCAGCATACTACAGTAACACAGCCGCATCATGTTTATAGCAGCTCAATTCACAATAGACAGATTGTGGAACCAACTAGACACCCTTCAATAGATGAATGGATAAAGAAACTGTGGTATGTATACACAATGGGATGTTACTCAATCATAAAAATTTTAAAAACTATGGCATTTGCAGGTAAATGGATGGAATTAGAGAATATCATGCTAAATGAAATAAGTCAATCCCAAAATACCAAAGGCCAAATGTTTTCTCTGATAAGTGGATGATGATACATCATGGGGGGAATGCAGGGGAGGTTAGAGAAGAATGGAGGAACTTTAGATTACACAGAGGGAAATGGGGTGGGAGAGGATGAGGGAAGGAAAGACAGTGGACTGAGACAGACATTATTACTCTATGTATATGTATGATTACACGAATGATGTGACTCAACATTGTGTACAACCATAGAAACAAAAGGTTGTACCTCATTTGTGTAAAATGAATCAAAATGCAGTCTGTAAAAATAAAATTTTAAAAAATTTTCTTAAATTGTTTTAAAAAGAGGCACTCCACCAAAAAAAAAAAAAAAGAATAAAGAAAACACTTGCAATAGACTTATGGGTTAAGTGAAGCTGTTTTCCAGAACACAAAAAGAACTCTTAAGGCTCAACAATATAAAATCAACCTGATAAGAAAACTAGGCCAAAATTCTAAACAAATACCTCACCAAAAACGATGTACAAATGGTAAATAAGCATATTAAGAGATGGTCCAGCACACTGGCACACACCCATAATCCTAGTGGCTCAGGAGGTTGAGGCAGGAAGATGCAAGTTCAAAGCCAGCCTCAGCAATTTAGTGAGACCCTAAGCAACTTAGCAACACCATGTCTCAAAATAAAAATAAAAAGAGCCCAGGATATAGCCTAGTGGTTAAGCAATCTTGGGTTTAAATGACATGTTACCCAGGAAATGCAAATTAAAACAACACACCACTACACACCTATTAGAATGACCAAAATTTAGAACATTGACAATGTCAAACACTGGAGACCATGTGGAGCAACAGGAACTCTCATTTATTGTTAGTGGAAATGCAAAATGATACAGCAATTTTGGAAGACAATTTGGTGGTTTCTTATAAAATTAAATATATTCTTCCATTTGATCTAGCAACAAATTATTACTTTTGCTATCCAAGCAAGGATTTGAAAACTTAGTCCACATTAAAAGTTACATACACGTTTATGATACATATACATTTATTCATAATTGCCAAAACATGGAAATCCCCAAGATGTCCCTCAATAGGTGAGATGATAAATAAATGATAGCACACCAGACTATAGAATGTAATTTAGCACTAAAAAGAAATGACCAAACTTTGGATTATGTAGAGGAAATGAGAGGGGCAGAGGGTGGGGGTAGGAAAGATAGTGGAATGAGACAGACATTATGTACATGAATGATTAAACAAATGGTGTGAATCTACATCATGTACAACCATAGAAACACAAAGTGGTACCCCGTTTGTGTACAATGTATTAAAATGCAGCCTGTAAGAATAAAAAATATAGAAGTTGCAGGATGGTGGACTAGAGGGAGGCTGCGTTCCTTGTGGCTCCGTAATGCCGGATTCAAGCAGAGGATATCTGTTTCTCAGTGGGGCAGTTTTTGCTGCTTATCGATCCCCTGGTGTTTACCCCATTTGTCTGCTGTGATGACCTGCAATCTGCCAGCATATCGATACCTTTTTTAAGAGCAGATTGCTCACTGTCAGGCGTCTATCATCCGCCATTTGCCTGCCTCTTGCCTCTTCATCGCCTACCTTACCCCTATCTATCACCCAACGCTCGAGGTTCACCTCCCAATCGTCCGACAGCTGCCAGCAGACTGACCGCTAACCGCCAGTGGAGCACCAGCTGCCTGCTGTTGCCTGGAAGTTCATTGTCACAGTACCTGCAGGATCCCACAACTACACCAAACACACTGGACCCCCAGGACCCCTGCCAGACCAACTGCATCCCGTCTCCAGGACCTCCAACTGACCACGTCCACCCCTGAGCTGCAACTCCCCATTTGACAACACATTTCGAAGCCACAGCAGCCATCTTGGATAATCCTGGAAGCCAGAACTCCGATCTCCGTGTGGGGCAAATCCCATCCTGAGACGCCTGCTGGAGGCTTGAAGCTCATTGTCAGGTACCTCTCATGCATCAGGCTACTGAACACTGGGAGGTTTCATTAGTATATGACTGTTATACAGTAAATTTTCTTTTTTCTCCTTTTTAAAAAAAATTTAAGTTTTTATATCTTTACTTTCTTCCTTTCTTTTCCTTTTGTTTACCTGTTATCTCAGAGTCTCTTTCTCCCTTTTTTGCATGCTAACATCCAATTTCTTTTGATAACACTCTCACCCTTTCTATTTTTTAGACCTTCTGTATATTCTTTTCTTATCCCATTAACAGCCATATTCCACATCCCTCTGCACCTTCTTTGTCCTCCATTAGAAACTGAAGACCTTATTGCAAACCTGTTTGTTTTACCGAAGATAACATTTGAACACATTTTGTTTATTATGACAATTTTGTTATTGTCCCCATAGGGGCTATTTGGTCTAGGATTGCATAATGTCTGATTTGGGCACTGCTAATACTGACCTCCCCTTAAAGAAAGGTTTTGGAAACCTATAGGGCCACTATAAGCCTATGGGGGAAATCTGCAATACACCAGATCTGCAGCGCTAGAGGGGAAGATACATGAACAACATGAAAAAACAAGGGAAGAAAATGATCCAAACAAATCTAGATTCTATAGTAATAGAATCCAATGACAGTATGTTAGAAGAAATGTCAGAAAAGGACTTCAGATTATACATGATTAAGATGATTCGCGAAGCAAAGGATGAGATATGAGAGCAAATGCAGGCAATGAATGATAATACCACTAAGCTGAAAGAGCACCTGTAGGAAGCAAAAGATCATTTCAACAAAGAGACGGAGATTCTCAAAAAAAAAAACAAATGGAAATCCTTGCAATGAAGGAGACAATAAACCAAATAAAAAACTCAATGGAAAGCATCACCAACAGACTAGACCACTTGAAAGACAGAACCTCAGAAAATGAAGACAAAATACTTAATCTTGAATATAAAGTCGCCCAACAGAGAAGATGGTAAGAAATCATAAACAGAATTTCCAAGAACTTTGGGACATCATGAAAAGACCAAATTTAAGAATTATTGGGATTGAGGAAGGCACAGAGATACAAACCAAAGGAATGAACAATCTATTCAATGAAATAATATCAGAAAATTTCCCAAACCTGAAGAATGAAATGGAAAATCAAATACAAGAGGCTTACAGAACACCAAATGCACAGAATCGCAACAGATCCAACCAAGGCACATTATAATGAAAATGCCTGACATTCAAAATAAAGATAGGATTTTGAAGGCTACAAGAGAAAAGCATCAGATTACATATAGGGGGAGACCAATATGGATAGCAGCCGACTTCTCAACCCAGACTCTAAAAGCTAGAAGGGCCTGGAACAACATATTTCAAGCTCTGAAAGAACATGGTTGCCAAGAATCCTATACCCAGCAAAACTAACCTTCAGATTTGAAGATGAAATAAAATCCTTCCATGACAAACAAAAGTTAAAAGAATTTACAAATAGAAAGCCTGCACTACAGAATGTTCTCAACAAAATATTCCATGAGGAGGAAATGAAAAACAACAAAGGAGGTCAGCAAAGGGAGGAACTACCTTAGAGAAAAAACACTCAAAGGAGAAACCAAGCCGACTTAAAAACCAAAAATAAGCCAAATGACTGGGAATACAAATCATTTCTCAATAATAACCCTGAACATTAATGGCCTAAACTCCTCAATCAAAAGACATAGACTGGCAGAATGGATTAAAAAGAAAGACCCAATAATATGCTGCCTGCAAGAGACTCATCTCATAGAAAAAGACATCCACAGACTAAAGGTGAAAGGATGGGAAAAAATCTACCACAAACATGGACTCAGTAAAAAAGCGGGGTTTCCATCCTTATATCAGATGAAGTGAACTTCAAGCCAAAGTTAGTCAGAAGGGATAAAGAAGGACATTTCATACTGCTTAAGGGAACCATAAATCAGGAAGACATAACGATAGTAAATATTTATGCCCCTAACAATGGTGCATCCCTGTACATCAAACAAATCCTTCTCAATTTCAAGAATCACATAGACCACAACACAATAAATCTGGGCGACTTTAATGCACCGCTGTCACCACTAGATATCTTCCAAACAAAATCCAACCAAAGAAACCATAGAACTCAATAATACAATCAATAACCTAGACTTAATAGACATATATAGAACATTCCATCCGTCAACGAGCGGATACACTTTCTTCTCAGCAGCACATAGAACCTTCTCGAAAATAGACCATGTGTTATGCCACAAAGCAGCCCTTAGGAAACACAAAAAAATAGAGATACTGCCTTGTGTTCTATCAGATCATAATGGACTGAGAGTAGAAATCAATGACAAAATAAAAAAAGAAAATTACTCCAAGACTTGGAGACTAAATAATATGCTACTGAATTAAACATGGATAACAAAAAACATCAGGGAGGAGATTAAAAAATTCTTAGAGGTCAATGAGAACAATGATACAACATATCAAAATTTCTGGGACACTTAGTACCACTAAAGCGGTACTAAGAGGAAAATTCATTGCATGGAGCGCATTCCAGAAAAGAATGAAGAGTCAGCAATTAAATGACCTAACATTACAGCTAAAGCCCTAGAAAAAGAAGAACAGAATAACAGCAAAGTAGTAGAAGACAGGAAATCATTAAAATCAGAGCTGAAATCAATGAAATTGAAACAAAAGAAACTATTCAAAAAATTGACATAACAAAAAGTTGGTTCTTTGAGAAAGTAAACAAAATAGATAAACCCTTAGCCACACTAGCAAAGAGAAGGAAAGAGAAGACACAAATTACTAAAATACATGATGCAAAAGGAAATATCATGACAGACACCACTGAGATACAGAACATAATGAGAAGCTACTTTGAAAATCTGTATTCTAACAAAATAGAAAGTACCAAAGACATTGACAAATTTCTAGAGACATATGCTCCACCCAAACTGAACCAGGAGGACAAACACGATTTAAACAGATCAATATCAAGCAATGAAATAGAAGAAGCCATTAAAAATCTACCATCCAAAAAAAGCCCAGGACCACACGGATTCTCAGCCCAGTTCTACAAGACCTTCAACAAAGAACTCTTTCCAATACTTCTCAAAGTATTCCAGGAAATAGAAAAGGAGGGTACCCTACCAAACTCATTCTATGAAGCTAATATCACTCTCATACCCAAACCAGGAAAAGACACATCAAGGAAAGAAAATTTTAGACCAATATCCTTGATGAATATAGATGCAAAGATCCTTAACAAAATATTGGCAAACCATATCCAAAAACATATTAAGAAAATTGTGCACCACGATCAAGTGGGGTTCATCCCTGGAATGCAAGGATGGTTCAACATTCGTAAATCAATAAACGTAATCCATCATGTCAATAGACTTAAGGATAAGATACATATAGTTGGGGTGGGAGGGGTGGGGGGAAGGGAAAAAATAACAGAATGAATCAAACAACATTGCTCTATGTAAATTTATGATTACACAAATGGTATGCCTTTACGCCATGTACAGAGAAACAACATGTATCCCATTTGTTTACAATAAAAAAAATAAATAAATAAATAAAAAATAAATCAAAAAAAAAAAAAAAAAAAAAGATACATATAGTTATTTCAATTGGTGCAGAAAAAGCATTTGACAAAATACAACACCCCTTCATGCTCAAAACGCTAGGAAAAATAGGGATAGTAGGAACATACCTAAACATTGTAAAGGCTATTTATGCTAAGCCCATGGTCAACATCATTCTTAATGGAGAAAAACTGAAACCATTCCCTTTAAAAATGGGAACAAGACAGGGATGTCCTCTTTCACCACTTCTATTCAACATTGTCCTTGAAACTCTAGCCAGAGCAATTAGGCAGACTAAAGAAATTAAAGGGATACAAATAGGAAAAAAGGAACTTAAGCTGTCACTATTTGCGGATGACATGATTCTATATTTAGAGGATCCAAAAACCTCCTCCAGAAAACTTCTAGACCTCATCAATCAATTCAGCAAAATAGCAGGCTATAAACTCAACACACATAAATCTACAGCATTTTTATACGCAAGCGACGAAACAGCTGAAAGGGAAATGAGGAAAACAACTCCATTTGCGATAGCCTCAAAAAAAATAAAATACTTGGGTATCAATCTAACCAAAGAGGTAAAAGATCTCTACAATGAAAACTACAAAACACTGAAGAAAGAAATTAAGGAAGACCTTAGAAGATTGAAAGATCTCCCATGTTCTTGGATAGGCAGAATTAATATTGTCAAAATGGCCATACTACCTAAAGTGCTATACAAATTCAATGCAATTCCAATTTAAATCCCAATGATGTACCTCACAGAAATAGAGCAAGCAATCATGAAATTCATCTGGAAGAATAAGAAACCCAGAATAGCTCAAGCAATCCTTAGCAGGAAGAATGAAACAGGGGCTATCGCAATACCAGAACTTCAACTATACTACAAAGCAATAGTAACAAAAACGGCATGGTATTGGCACCAAAAGAGATAGGTAGATCAATGTTACAGAACAGAGGACGCAGACACAAACCCAAATAAATACAATTTTCTCATACTAGACAAAGGTGGCAAAAATACGCAATGGAGAAAAGATAGCCTCTTCAACAAATAGTGCTGGGAAAACTGGAAATCCATATGCAACAGAATGAAACTAAACCCCTATCTCTCACCCTGCACAAAAATCAACTCACAATGGATCAAGGACCTTGAAATCAGACCAGAGACCCTGCATCTTATAGAAGAAAAAGTAGGTCCACATCTTCACCTTGTTGTCTTAGGATCAGACTTCTTTAACAGGACTCCCATAGCACAAGAAATAAAAGCAAGAATCAATAACTGGGATAGATTCAAACTAAATAGCTTTCTCTCAGCAAAGGAAACTGTCAGCAATGCGAAGTAAGAGCCTACAGAGTGGGAGAATATCTTTGCCACTCATACTTCAGATAGAACACTAATTTCCAGAATCTATAAAGAACTCAAAAAACTCTACACCAAGAATACAAATAACCCAATCAATAAATGGGCTAAGGAAATGAACAGACACTTCACAGAAGAAGATGTACAAGCAATCAACAGATATATGAAAAAATGTTCAACATCTTTAGTAATAAGAGAAACGCAAATCAAAACTACACTAAGATTCCATCTCACCCCAATTAGAATGGTGATTATCAAGAATACAAGCAACAATAGGTGTTGGAGAGATGTGGGGAAGAAGGTACACTCATACATTGCTGGTGGGACTGCAAATTAGTGCAGCCCCTCTGGAAAGCAGTGTGGAGATTCCTTAGAAAACTTGGAATGGACCTACCATTTGACCCAGCTATCCCACTCCTCGGCCTATACCCAAAGGACTTAAAATCAGCATACTACAGAGATACAGCCACATCAATGTTCACAGCGGTTCAATGCACAATAGCCACACTATGGAACCAACCTAGATGCCCTTCAATTGATGAATGGATAAAGAAACTGTGGTGTATATATACAATGGAATATTACTCAGCTATAAAGAATAATAAAATTATGGCATTTGCAGGCAAATGGATGAAATTGGAGAATATCATGTTAAGTGAGATAAGCCAATCTCAAAAATCCAAAAGAGGAATGATCCCACTGATAAGCAGATGATGACACTTAATGGGGGGGTGGGAGGGGGACAAGAATGGAGGAAGGAGGGACTGTATAGAGGGAAAAGAGAGGTGGGAGGGGTGGAGGGGAAGGAAAAAAATAATGGAATGAATCAAACATCATTACTCTATGTAAATATGTGAATATGCAAATGGTATGCTGTTACTCCATGTACAAACTGAAACAACATGTATCCCATTTGTTTACAATAAAATAAATTTTTAAAAAAGAATAAAAAATATAAATAAATAAATAAAAGTAAAATAATCTTCACAAAGGAATGACCAGGTGCAATGGCACATGCCTAAAATCCCAGCAGTTCAGGAGGCTAAGGCATGAGGATCAAAAGTTCAAAGCCAGCGTCAACAACTTAGTGAGGCCCTAAGCAATTTAGCAAGACCCTGACTCAAAATAAAAACAAAAAAGGCTGGGAGGTGGCTCAGTGGTTAAGTGCCCATAGGTTCAATCCCTGGTACCAAAAAAAAAAATCTAAATACAAAGCATGAATTTTCAGTGATGATGACATATCAACATAGGTTCATCTATTATTTTAAAAATTATCATTCTGGTGAGGCTATCCATGTTTGGGGACAGGGGTTATAAGAAAAATTTCTCTACCTTCCACTCAATTTTGCTATGAACTGAAACTTCATCTATAAACAGATTGACTAGTTTTTCAAAAAAATATCCACCCAGAATCTCAGAATGTTGCCTTACAGGAAAACAAAGTCTTCATCAATATAGTCAAGTTAAGATGAGGTTATTCTGGATTAAGGTGGACCCTGAATCCAATGACCGATGTCCCTATACAGAGAGAGATCAGAAACAAGTACACAGGGATGGCAGAGGCAGAGACTGAGTGATGCATCTATAAACCAAGAAACACCAAGAACTGCCAGCAACCACCAGAAGCTAGGAAGAGACAGGGAGGGACTTTTTCCTCAGAGCCTTTAGAAAGAACATAGGTCTGCTGACACCTTGATTTCACACTCCCACACACCAGAAATAAGAAAGAATAAATTTCTATGCTTTTTACCCACCAGTCTGTGGCACTTGTTCACACAAGGCCTAAGGAACTAATACAATCGACCCCACAGACTCATCTCCAAATCATCCAACCAAAGCACAAATCCTCCAATAGATTCTTTCTAATGCCCTCTTACTAAGATGCCCCACACTCCCCATGGGGTACATTCTCCCATGACACACTGCAAAATAAACCCACTTGTTTAACTTATGGGTGTGATCCTGGTGACCTCTGAGTAAAGGGCATTCACAGCAGTACGATCCTAAGGGTCTCACACCACAAACTCTCCCTGTGCCCCAGAGTGACCCTTCAGTGCCCACACTTAACACTTAATAAGCCTCAAGGCTTTCAACCACAAAAAGAAAAAGGAAAAACAATGTTCCTTCTCATGACGAAGCCTCCAGACTGTGAGCACCCTGCAGTCTGTGACCACGTCTGTCTTATTTACCAACACATGCCCATTCCTCAGTCCAAATCCTGGAACAAGGTCAACCAGTGAGATAAATTGTTTTCTAAACCACTATGTGAACTAATGTTGCCCATCTTACCTAGTGAGGCCAGGTTCTGGAAGGTTTCCAGCATCACATCTCTGTAGAGGCTCCTCTGAGCAAGATCCAGCAAAGCCCACTCCTGCTGGGTGAAGTTCACAGCCACATCCTCAAAGGTCACCAAGTCCTAAAAGATGCCACAAATTCTGTTCAGACAGGTACAACTCCTCCAGTGTGTGCAAGAGGATAGGTGAGGCTGACAGCACTGGGGACCTGAGAATCAATTCAGAGAAGTTCAGAAGACTCTGTGGTCTCCCAAAATTTATATTAGTACTCAGATAACAGATCTCTCTCCCTTCTGCATACTTTCTGGTTGAACAAATTCTGTCTGATAGAACTGAGCAATTATAAAAGAGTAAATTTATCTCTTCACAGTGTGATAATGAGGTCATACACAATCACTCTTAATCACCTAGTATAGCACAGAATACTTTTCTTTTTTAATTTTTTTTTTTAATTTTTACAGACCGCATTTTGGTTCATTGTACACAAATGGGGTATATTTTTTGTTTCCATGTGCACGATGTAGATTCATACCATTCAAGTGATACCAGATGTCAGGGGGATCCACACACACAAGCAGTTTGACAGATACCAACTGAGTATCCTATAATTCTACAAAACTATTTTACTATCTAGCTGGAAATAGCATCATTCCACAGGTTGAGGGCTCAGTCGCACAACACTTCCCCAAGTCCAGAAGCCAGTCACATATACCTCTGACCAACCGGCTACATCTTCCTTGAGTTCAATTAATTTGCTGGGACCACTCAAAGAAAGCAAGGAGATACTTTCCTATGTTTACTAGTTTCTTATAAAGAATATTATGAAGTACATAGATGAAGACAGATGAAAAGATAGATAGGGCACAGTATGGTGGAAAGAGGTGCAGAGCTTCCATGCCCAAGGACCTCAACATGTTCCACTATCCTAAAGTTCCCCAAACCCACACTTTTTGGGCTCTCACGGAGGCTTTACTTGTAGCCACTGGTTATCAACTTAAATTTCAGTCCCCCTCCCTCCCCCAGAGCTTGGTGTGTGGAAGTGTGAAAGTTCCAATCCTTTAATTATGCCTCAGTATTTCTGGACCAGCACCAATCCTGAGGGTATCTAGAGCCTACCAGTCACCAGTCATCTTATTAGCAAATAAAGATATTCTTATCACTCCAGATATTCCACATGTCTTAGAAACTCTGTGCTAGGACACTAGACCAAATAGAGACCACACAACATCACATAAGGTGACCAAGTCCAGTTCCATATTACTCCAGAACATTACTCCAGAAACAAGAGAAATACTCTTAAGAAAGAAATAATTTCCATAATGACACCATTAATTCCTCGTTACAGAAACAATTTCACCCACTGCTACCCTATTTACATCATAGCACTCTGCACAACATGAAACACAAGATTAAATCTCACTGTGCTTTTGTTTGTTTGTTCCTTCCCCACCTCCCTGGGGACTGAATCCAGGAACCTCTATCACTAAGGTACATCCCCAACCCTTTTCATATTTTAATTTGAGACAGTCTCTCTAAATTGCCTAAGATGCCCTTAAACTCAGGAACCTCTTGCCTCACTCTTCCAAGTAGCTGGCATTACAGGTATGTGACGAGATTTTAATGAATAAAAACACACTGAGGGAATGGGAACTTTTCCTTTCTTCTCCTCACAAACTTGAGAGACCTAGGAGCCTACACAGGCACATCTGTATGGCAGGCCCAGAAGTGGCCATATTTTCTTTATTCTAGGCCTGGGTTTGGCAAAATGGGCATATGAGCTAAATCAGGCCTCTATTTGTGTACACAGTTTGACTGGAAGACAACAAGACATTTGTTTATGAACTCTCTATTGGTGCTTTTGTACTAAAATGAGTTTCCTTGCAATAGAAACTCTCTGGCCTTCAAAGTCTAGAATATTTACTACATGATCCAATAAAGAAACAGATGGCCAACCTATGTTCTAAACCAGCTAGAAAATACCCATCACAAGAACCAGAATTCATTGTTTCCTCACTGCCTAGAATATAAAAACACTTGAATATCTGATGAATGAAAAACGCTAATGGAAGAATGGATGTATTATGTGAAGCCAAGTATGTAAAACTGGAATCTCTTCTGTGAAACCTTTGTAATCACATTTCAATTGAAAGCCACATCTTCCTTTTAATAAATACATAAAATAGCTAGAAAGTCAGACACTTTGGTAGGCACGGAAATCCCAGTTACTTGGGAGGGGAGGCAGGAGAATTACAATTACAAAATTGCTAAACCAAGGTATGGCAAATCTACTTGTCTTCAAACTCTAAATGCCTAATGAATGCATTTCTGAACGCATGCCTTGTAATTTAGTTGTTATAGAGCCCTTTTCCCCTAACATTACCAGAATTTAACCTAGAACACTGTTGGGCACTGTAGAATTAGATGAGAGACTTATTCAAATGTGCAAACACTAAGCTCCTTTTCCCGACTAAGCCATAGGCCTTTGGCAAGGTGTTTTCCTTAATACCCTCACTTCCCACTCCTTAATTTCATACTTAGGTAATATTTATGCTCACCCTACCACATGCAGTCATGGGGAATAAAGCACTGAATAAAATATAAAAATCCCAAGTTCCAGGGCCAGTGCTTGCACACCTGTAACCCCAGCCACTTGGAAGGATGAAGCAGGGGAATCACAAATTCCAGGCAAGCCTGGACAACTCAGCGAGAACCCAGTCTCAAATTTTAAAAATAAATACGTTTAAAAAGGCTGGGGATGTTGTGTGAGACTCTTGGTTCAATCACAAAAACAAACAAGAAAACTGAATCCCTGATTAGTAAAATTCGCAGCATTAACAGAGAAAGATTATTTGGCTCGTCCCCTTAGCCACAAAATGACAAATCGATTTCAATATACGTGCCCGGGCCATTTAATTTAGGCCGCCTGGAAGGAAAGGACCAGCGCAGAGGCCGCGGGAGGCTCGGGTCCCGGGACCCGACGCCAGCGAGGCTCTGCGTTCTGCGGGGAGAGGCCGCCGCCGCGCGGCTCTCGGGCTCCAGCATGCAGGAGACGCGGCAGCCGCCGGCGCAGCCCCGAGTCCCCGCTGCGGTCACCGGGACCAGCCCGGCACCGGCGGAGCCCACCGGGGCTCTGGGGCCGCGTGGCTGAGGGAGGCCCGGGGGCGGCGGGACGAGGCGGGGATGCGCCCCAGGCCGGTCCTCGCCTCCCCGGGCCGAGAGCTCAGGACAGGAGAAGTGGGAAACCGACTGAGGAAACGCCACGGAAACCAGACACCAGGCCGCAAGACGCCGGGCAGGAGCCACGTACCCGGAAGCCCCGAGGTGCCTATGCAGAGGCACACTTCCGCTTCCGGTGTCTGCACCGCCCACAAGCAAGGGGCGGGGCCCCGGGGCCTGGGGTTTGGGGTAGTACATCTCTGCAGGGAAGAGGCCTGTTGCTGACAAGTGGTGGGTTTTGCCAGGGTTGCGAATAAAGAAAGAAAAATCGGGCCGTTTGCAGAGGCCGAGCATGATGGCGACTTTCTTCTGGAGACTGAGGCTCACACATACCAAGTTGAATGGCTATACCCGCTCCCAACAACCTTCAGAAAAGCCGAGGATACCAAGCCTGGTGTGCACCCTTGTAAACCCAGTTATTCGGTAGGCTGAGACAGGAAATTCAAAGCCAGCCTGGGCAACTTAGCAAGACCCTATCTCAAGATAAAAATTTCTATTCGGGCGTGGGAGCGCCTGCCTGTAATCCCAACTGCTTGGGAGGCTGAGGCAGGAGGATTGCAAATTCAAAGCCAGCCTCAGCAACAGTGAGCAGCCAAGCAACTCAATGAGAGCCTGTCTGTAAATAAAAAAGACAAAATAGGGCTGGGGATGTGGCTTAGTAGTTAAGGGCCCCTGAATTAAATCCCCGGTACAAAAAAATTAAAAAGTGAAAATTTCCAAAAAGAACTGAAGATTTAGCTCAGTAGTAGAGCATTGTCCCAGCCCGGGTTCATCCCCCAGTAGGAAAGCAGTGGGGAGTTAAGAAACCTAGTTGAGAGATCATAGTGCCTGCTGTTAGTAGAACAGAAAGGGAAGATGGTGGAGAAAATACAAAAAAGAGTTGCCAGCATCATTCCTCCTCCATCTCTAAGCAGCTTAGCATGGAAAGATACTATCCACCTAGGTGATGGAGAGAGAAATAAATTTAGGCCTTAGATTTGAAACCCAGTACCAAGCCCATGTGAAACCTGATGCCATGCTGGCGAGTGGCACATGCCTGTAAGCCGTGTAATCCCAGCAACCTGGAAGGCTGAGGCATTAGGCTAGAGAGTTCAAAACCAGCCTCAGCAACTCAGTGAGACCCTGTCTCTAAATAAATACCAAAAAAGGCTGGGGATGTGACTCAGTGGTTAAGCATCCCTGGATTTAATACCTGGTACCAAAACAAAAAAAACCTGCTGCCATGCACATTCCAGCAACCTCTATGGTCCAGCCAGTACCAGTTGAGTGAGTTTGCCAGGGCACAGAAATTCTCCATAACTCCTCCCCCCACAGTGGGCAGCTGAGTGAGAGGCAAGGCTACATCTGCAGGAGAGCAGGTCACCAAAGCTAGTACAGGTCTTTGTCTCAGAGCCCAGTGACGGCCTGCAACTATGAGACCAAGCAGAGTAGAGAACAAGGCCCCTGTGTAGGCCAGAGCTCACAGAGGGAGCCTCTAGACCTGCATCAAGCAGACACCTGCAGGGCACGTAGGACAGACTACATCATTTAGCCTACATTGCCAGCCTTGGTGTGGGCCTGGCACACACACCATACGCTCCCCAAACTGTACCCGTCCTCTGGATGTGAGACTCACATGCAACCCAGCTGTCAGTCTTGGGATCTCTCTCTACCACCAGTGCCCCAGTCTTAGGCAGCACAGCTATTGTGAGGCCAGAGCTTACAGATGAGACTCTAGAACCTCCTCAGCATCAGAGACCTGTGCCCCACTGGGATAAACTAATTTTTCCACCTACATCACCACCAGCCTCAACCTTAAAACTGTGAGAATCAGATATGACCCAGTTTAACACCAGCCTGGGTGGACAAGGGGCTGCCATTGTTACTGGAGACAGGATCTTCTGGCTTGGAAACAGGAATGAGACCCAGTCAAATATTGTGGGCACACACAGGCAAGTCTTTAAGTGGGGCATCACCAAAGGGAGACATCACTGATTGAGGAGGGACTAGGCTGTTTCCCCAAAGTAAGATGTGTAAACGTTTATTGATTTTCTGGGGTGAGCCAAAGTCCAATAATTTTCCACTGATCAGGGGCATGATTCCAAAGATGTTTCTTCTTGCAAGAAACTAGAATACTGGGCCAACAAGAGTTTAAGAAGAATAAAACAAAGTGGAAAATGCAAGAAAAAAAAAAAGTGGGAAGCCAGGCATAGTGCCACACACCTGTAATTCCAGCAACTTGGGAGGAAAAGGAGAATTATAAGTTCAAGACCAGCCTGAGCAACTTAGCATGACCCTGTCTCAAAAGAAAAAGGGCTAGGGATGTACTTCAGTGGTAGAGTTCCCCTGGGTTCAATCCCCAGTACCGAACACAAGAACAAAAACAAGCAGAAAAAAAAAAAATCATACACATATATTATGATAATGTAAAACAAACATCAATATAAATACATTTTTTAAAGGCAGCATGTTGAATCTAGCAAAATAAAAAGGCTAATAGACCAATACGTACAAATTTAATATATTCCATTAATACATGTTGTTTTACCATCTGAAAATCAAGGATTGTATAGTTCATCATGTTAACAGAATTAAGAATTTTTTAAAACCCTGATACATGCAGAAAAGGCACTGGATAAAATCCAATATCCATTTGTGATTTTAAAAACATTTGACAATCCAGGAACAAAACAGAATTCCCTTAATTTGACAAAGGTTATTTATGAAAATTTACAAGTAGCATTATATTTAATGGTGAGATATTAAATATTCTTTTATAATTTCAGGAACAAGGAAAAGATGTTCATTTTCATGACCTCTATTCATTAAACAAAGCAAGCAAAATAAATAAAAGGCTTAGAAACCAGGTAAGATTGCAAACTACTTGAGTAAGTTATGTCACTAGCTACAAAGTTGATGTAAGAAAAAGATATTGCAAATCTCTGTACTAATCAAAAAATTGAAAATATTTACAAAGCAAAATATGGCACATACCTAGAAATAAATTAAACAAAGCCATTCAAAACTTCTACAATTAAAACTATAAAACACCTCTCAGAAAAGTTAAAGACAACCTAGGTAAATGAACAGTCGAATCATGTTCATCAATTGCAAGATGCAGTACTGTAAAGATGTCAGTTTTCCTTAGGTTATTCTATAAAATAGTCCCTGAATATTTATTTATAAAAAATTAATAAATTCTTTATTACTAGATTTCCAAATAATACCATGAAGTAACACAAATTAAGATAGTATGGTACTGCTGCAAGAAAAGCAGATAAACCCAGGGGCACATCGGCTACCTTAGCAGAGGGAAAACATGATCTAGTTGATAAATCTGTACACATACACCTTCATCCTACCTCACACCCTATCAAATAAAAAAATATTTGAGATGAACCACAGACCTGAATATAAGAAGTTAAACAATGAAGGATCTAGAAGAAAACAGAATAAATTCATTATCTTGATCTGGGCAAACAATTCATTAGAACTCAGATCTCTACTTATTTTTATCCTCAGTAAAGACTGAGAAGCAATTTTTAGCAATCTAAAAAACATTAACATATGGCATCTGACATTCCTAAAAGAGTTTCTAGGAACTAACAAACCCTGGTTAAGCTCCCAGACTTCATAGTTCCTGGAGTTAGCACAAGGTACAAGCTCACAATATTGCCCAGATTTGAGCTCCCACCTGCCGCCAGCTGCCTCCCAACACTCTACATATGCATCATAACTGCCAGGGCTCTATGACTTAGGGGTGCCAATTCTAACCTCAGTTTCTCAATGAGCCTGAGAGTTGGTCCTAAATAAATCAGATTATTACATTCCCCTGACCACAGTGGGCAAAGTAAGTCAATCAGATTCCATTCAGATACTTATACTGGAACTGTTCAAAAAGACAATCACTCTTCTCCCTGAAGCATTGGGAAGAATTCCCAATTCCCATTCCCTTGGGAAGAAGGGAGCTTAGAACCTGTGAAGCCTACTGTGAAGAGACACCCCCAACTGGAAGAAAAGATAATGCAGGAGGATGCTCGGCAAGACATGGAGACAGACAGATTCACATCTTTTAGCTCCAGGATCCAGACTGAAGCTTAGTTATATCCAAAGACGTTTTAACAGCAAAGAGACACTTCAAAAGAAAGGAGGAAATAAAAATGGGTGAAATGCTTCCAAAGGTAGCCTCATAAAGATATCCAAATAACCAATAAATACACAAAAAATTACTCAAAATCATTACATATCAGGAAAATCCATTATTAAAACAAAACAAAACAAAACAAAAAACAAAAAACAAAAAAAAAAAAACCAGCATCACCACATGCTTTGCTAAAAGGCTAAAGTTACAAAGTGTGGGCCCAGTAATGTGGAACTGCCAAGACTTAACATGCACTGTTGGGGATTACTGGTAGACCAACATTTTTGAAAAAGTAATTAGCAAAACTACACATGAAGTCTACCCTATCATTCAGTAATTGCATTCCCCCACAGAGCATATATCAAAAGAAATAAGTGTGTAAGTCTACCAAAAGACCAACTAAATGACAAAACAGACATTATGTTGAGTGAAAGAAGCCAAACACATAACTGTACATATTATAGTTCAACATTTATTTGAAAAGCAAGAACAAGCAAACCAAATCAAGTGTAGTAAGAGCCAAATTGGGTTTCCTCTGTGGATTAATTATTGAGAAAGGGGATGAATGAACCTCCTGGAATCCTGGAAATGTGCTCACCAGGATGAAATTTCATCAAACTGTACACAGATTGGCACTTCATGCATGTTAGCATATATATACCTTGATAAAACAGTAAAAAGTGATTAAGGGAAATGGTGTAGCTATGCTTTAGGAGATAAAATATGATTTTTTTAAAAGGGGGAAGAGAGTAGCAAAATGTGCCTGAAACAGCTCACAGCATTCCTCTTCTCATATGAAGGCAGTAAAATCTTCCCTGCCTGAAGGTATCAAATATAAATCCTCCTCTACCAAAACGGGATGACACCTCTCTGAAGCTTGCCTCAATGACAGCCAGCATAACTTCATCATCCACACCTCTTCTCACCTTTTTTGAGACCACAGTAGGCTTGCACAGACACCGATCCCCTTGAGCAGAGTCCAGCATGGGACTGGACTGTGTGCATGATGACAGTCCTGTGAACTGGGTCAACTCTAACAAGGCAGCGAAGGTGGCAGAGGGAGTGCAATGAGAGTCAAAAGTGCCAGAACGGCAGTGCCAGAGCTTCCCAGAGAAAGCCAGCAGCTGTGCTTGGCCACGATGCGGGAGCTTACGGAGGTGTTTGTGGAGCTGCAGCTCCTGAGGAGACTGAGGTCAAGCGCTTCATGTTCAGTCTTGAGCAAGTGTGGATCAGTGTGTTCAATGCTCAGAAAAATGAGCTGAAAACCGGGTCCCTACTCATTGGTCTACCTGTCTGGTGGTCCTAATAAGTGGACAACAGTGGCTTCTTCCCTAAAGCCTTCCAAACCTCATGAAGACTCTTAAAAGACAACTCTAACCTAGAATTGGAAAAAATAAATGATCTGGGAAATGTAGTCCCTAGCCATATCCAAATTAATATAACACACTTTTGTAATTTAAAACATTAGATCAAAATTCCACCATGAGCAAACATGAAAATACTGCATATCAGATGATGTTGGGAGAAATCCTAGTTCTTGTTTCACAGCAGTTAATGTCTCAAGTGTGAAACTTGCAGAGAGGAGCATTCCATTCTGACCACCTAGGAAGGTGAACAACTGTCCCCAAATTGACCTAGTGTTACCAAGGGAACCTGTATAGGGGCCTGGTGGTCTGATCCCCCGTGGCACATTGTGATTGGGCAAAAAGTCTATAAAATGTATGGGTATTCCTGCAATAAATGAGTTTGCAGGCTGCTCACCACAAGCCTGCTTCTACCCAACTCCTGGAGTCTGGGTCTTGACTCTGTGGCCCTTACCTGTGCCTGAGCTAGCCTGGCACCCCTACAAGATGAGACCATCCTCTTTCAAGGCCTTTGTGCTAATTAATTTCTACTAAAATTCTGTATTACACATGAAAAGTTTTGATAGTAAACACTGATATTCTCAAAAGCAGGAGGTGCTGTTAGTTTAAGGATGAGGGGGACATTATTGGGTAGACAAGTTTCAGTATCCAGACCCAAAAAAAGGAAAGAAAGAAAGAAAAGAAAGTGCCCATACTATGCGTACAAATTTAGAGAGCAATGGAATTAAGTAGGTGGGGAAGAGAAAAGAACACTCTCCTGCCTGCAACACCAACAACAACAAAATGTACTTCAATCAGACACAATGGTACATGCCTGCACTCCCAGATACTGAAGAGTCTAAGGCAGGAGTCCAGGAGTTCCAGGCCTGGACAACATAGCCAGACCCTGTCTCAGAGGGGAAGTACACATGTACGCACACACACACACACACACACACACACACACACATGCACACACATGCATGCACAATCTTCCAAGAGTCCAAAAGACTGTAATGGAAATAACATTTACATCTCAGCCAAAGAAAGTCACCTCATACTCAAAAGTATGTGATATGAGCTAAAACGGGAAATGTATCACCTTAAATCTTCCTATTAGAAAACACTGGAAATCAATGACCCTGTAGTAAAAGTCCCCTTTAATGAGACACTGCTCTTCTTTTCTAGTTTGAATTTTAACTTTTCTTATACACAATAAGTGATGTTCAAAATCTAAAGGCTTTATCATATAGTTTACAAACACAGTTTCTCTCTCCTCAGGTCTTCAAAATGATGACTGATAATCTCCTAATTTCTCAGATCCATAGAGTGTCTCCCAGTATGAGACGTCACAATTTGATTGGGTTCAGAAAAAGCCTTGCAGAGATTCCCATACTCCTTATTTTTATATGTTGTCCCTAGTGTGAATTTTCACATGTCTTCGAAAGTAGGCTGGACAAATAAAGGCTTTCCCACAGTCCTTACATTCATATGGTTTCTCTCCAGTGTGGCTTCTCACATGTCTTCGAAAGGATGAGGGACAGCTGAAGGCTTTTCCACACTCCAGACATTCAAAGGGTTTTTCTCCAGTGTGCATTCTTGCATGTACAGTAAGGTATGAAGAATGTCGAAATGCCTTCCCACATTCCTTACATTCATAGGGTTTTTCCCCCGTGTGGGTTCTCATGTGAATACTAAGGGCTGAGAAATAAATAAAGGCTTTTCCACATTTCTTACATTCATAAGGTTTCTCTCCAGTGTGAGTTCTTCTATGTACTGTAAGATGGGAGGAACTGATGAAGGCTTTCCCACATTCCTTACACTCATAAGGCTTCTCTCCACTGTGAGTTCTTAGGTGTTCAGTGAGGGATGAGGAACGACTAAAGGCCTTCCCACACTCCTTACATTCATATTGCACTTTACCAGCATGATCCCTCACATGTGCTTTAAAGGATGAGGGACAACTGAAGGCCTTCCCACATTCCTGACATTCATAGGGTTTCTCTCTACTTTGATTTTTCACATGCGTGTTCAGGGAAGTGGGAAGGTAGAAGGCTTTTCCACATTCCAGACATTCATAGGGTTTCTCTCCAGTGTGTTTTCTCATGTGGATGCTTAGGGAGGAGGGACAATTGTAGGCTTTCCCACATTCCTTACATTTATAGGGTTTCTCTCCAGTGTGTGTCCTCACATGTACAGTGAGTTTTGAGGATTCACTGAAGGCTTTCCCACACTCTTTACATTCATAAGGCTTCTCTCCAGTGTGAATTCTTAGATGTATTATAAGATGAGAGGAGGAGCTAAAGGCCTTCCCACATTCCTTACATTCATAGGGCTTATCTCCACTGTGAATTCTTTTGTGTTTGGAGAGTGATGAGGAACAACTAAAGGCCTTCCCACAGTCCTTACATTCATAGGGCTTTTCTCCACTGTGAATTCTTCTGTGTTCTGTGAGGTATGAAGAACTACTGAAGGTCTTTCCACATTCCTTACATTCATAGTTTGCCTTTTCACTGTGAATCTTCATGTGTGCCCTGAACAAGGAGGAGCAACTAAAGGCTTTCATACATTCCTTACATTCATACGGTTTCTCTTCAGTGGGAGTTTTCATATGCTTCTTAAAACAAGCAAGAAAATGGAAGGCTTTCCCACATTCCTTACACTGATAGGGTTTGTTTCCAGCATGAGATCTGGTGTGATTCTCAAGGGATGAATGGGACAGGAAGGCCTTGCCACACTCATGGCATTCAAAGGATCTGACTTCAGTAGTTCTCTTGAGCATAAGATTTGGAATTTGTCCACGTTGATTTTCTTCATTGTATTCACAGATGTTCTCCACCATATGACTTTTAAAAGTAAAAGACAGGTTATTAGTAATAAAATTTACCAATTTCAGTAAATGTGTATGATTTCTGCCCCATCGACTTGTAAGCTAAAATTTCTCAAGAAGGGTCTCCCACAGCCAATATTGTCACTGCATTTTTTATTCATATGATTTTTATTTTTTTAATACTTTATTTATTTTTATGTAGTGCTGAGGATCAAATCCAGGGCCTCACACATGCTAGGCAAGCACTCCACCACTGAGCTACAGCCCCATCCCCAAATTACATGATTTTTCTGATAAATCTCTGTCAATCCAATCTATGTGTCAAACATTCAACATCTCAGTCTCACTTGTAGGGAAAACTATCTAGACAAAATTCTTTGTAAAAGCACTATTGGCATCAGATCTGCTATTTTGCTGCCGCCATTTTTCTGTCTCCCCCACATCACTTTACAACCCAGATTGTTAGCCCATGAACTTGCTCATCTGTCATTGGTCCGTTGTTATTAGCCAGTGAAATTCCACTACTTAAGAACAGCTCCCCCACCATTTTCTCTCTCCCTCCTCCTCACTTTCACGCTCTCTCCTCCTCACTCTTGTGCACGCTCGCACTCTCTCTCTCTCTCACACCCTGCAGGGAGACACTCTGCCTGTCCACTTAATAAAATCTCTTGCATGAGTTCCTGCATCTGGAGTGGTTTCTGGGTGCTTTCAAGCACTTTTTTTGTTGTTGTTTTGAATTTGCATCCTTTTATTTCTTTTTTTTAATTTAATTTTATTTTTTCATTTGTACTTGTTCTAATTCGTTATACATAACAGTAGAATGCATTTTGACACACCATACACAAATGGAGTATAAATTCTCATTTTTATGGTTGTACATGATGTAGAGTTACACCAGTCATGTAATCATATATGCACATGGGGTAATAATGTCCAATTCATTCTACTGTAATTCCAACTCCCATACCCCCTCCCCTCCCTCCACTCCCCTCTGTTTAATCCAAATACCTGTAGCCCCAACTCCCTTATTATGAATTAGCATTCATATATCAGAGAAAACATTTGGCCTTTGGTTCTTTGGGATTGGTTTATTTCACTGAGCATGATACTCACCAGTTCTATCCATTTTCCGGCAAATGCCATAATTTCATTCTTCTAAAAGCACAATTTTTTACCTAGGTTTATGGTCAAGATATGTTTTTTAAATCTCAAGATTCTTTCCTGAGGCACTATCTGCTCTCACATGAAGGACACTCACCTTAAACATCTCTCATGGCTTTTGTTCCAATCATCCACACCAGGGGAGTCCTGGTCTTCGTGTAAAATAGAGGAGCAAGATCCATTTCTTTTGAATCTCACCATATTCTGTTCATTGGATATTTTTTCTCCATTGCTATCTTGAGGAGCAACTAATTCATTAGTATTAAGTAGAGACTCAAAACCTGAAACAAAAAAGTAAAACAAAATAAAGGTACCTACAAGCAAAAGACTTTTAGAAGAGTGGCTGTTTCAGGACTTCACTATTAATAGGCACAAGGGTCAAAATGATAAATGGTTCACTAAAAAAATTTCCATGAAACCTGGCATGTTGATGCATGCTTGTAATCCCAGCAACTTGGGAGGCTGAGGTGGGAGGTTCCCAAGTTTAAGGACGGCCTCAGCAACTAAGACCCTGTCTCAAAATAAAAAATAAAAAGGGTAAGAGATACAGCTCAGTGGGAAAGCACTCCTGGGTTCCCCAGTGCCGGAAAAAAAAAAGTTCTAAGAAGAATTACAGTGATGGCAACACGAGTAGAAAATTATCAGGAGAGGAAAACAGAAAGGATAAAACGCACGTACCAGATACAGACTTAAAAAGAGCAAATATGAAGGCCTTCGCCAAGAACAAGGAAAGTGTGAGAGGACAGATAAAAAGTCAAAATAGTCATCTAAGCCATCTGTGGATAATGAGTCTCCTCAGACAAAACAAATTTTTGCTTTGTTTCTATCTGATTTTTTTTCTCCTCCCAGGGATTCTTGCCTTTCTGGTGCTGCTCCGTACTGATGCCCTGGATAAGTCCTGTCTTCATTGTCTGCAGTTCCTCCTCTTGTTCCCACTGGGAGATCAGATTGGGTGTGAGTAGTGGGTACCCTGCACAGGAAGAAAGGAATATCATAAGGGAAAGCAATGAAGAATCACAAGCATCTTTCCTTAAGATAGGGTCAAACTTTGTTCTGATACTCTAAAGACAGACAAGGATGAGTTTAACTGAAACAAAGTAGCAAATCCATTAAAAAAAAATGAGGCAAAGGAGGGAGGAGGAGGAAGAAAGAAAAAAAAAAGAAAAGAAAAGAAACAGAGAAAGTGAAAGAAAAGGCAGAGATGTGGGAATAACTGATCTGAGTCAGGCAAGGGGACACACACCTATAATCCCAGTGACGTGGGAGGCTGAGGCTGGAGGATCATGAAGTCAAGGGTAACCTCAGCAATTTAGCAAGATCCTACCTCAAAGTAAAGAAAAAAAAAGTTTTAAATGATTAGGGAGGTAGCCCCCTAGGTTCAATTCCCAGCACAAAAAGAAAAAAGAAAGAACCAATCCATATTCACAATGGAACCTCAGTATTACTAGCTGATCTAACACAGCCAGAACATTTTGTTTTCCTGGTAAACACAAATAATCTCACAGAATACTCTGATACCATGACACAATGCAACAAAATGACAGCACTAGATAAATCTGTCTAAATAAGAAAAAAAAAAAAATGTACATGGCACCCACAAAATATTCAACCCAAGAACTGCCTCTGCTTCATGTCTGCATCCCATCTAAAGTGACCACTTGTGCATCAGGTTGAACAGGGTTCCACCAAAAAAAGTCATGTCCAAATATATCAGTGGAACAGAGTAGAGAACCAGACACACATCCACATGAGTAGAGTTGGCCCTCTATATCTGTGAACTCAAGCAACCATGGATGAAAATACTAGAGGAAAAAATTACATCTGTATTAAGCAACCATGGATGAAAATACTAGAGGAAAAAATTACATCTGTATTGAACATGTACTTTTTTTGTCCTTTTCTACAAACCAATACGGTACAATAAGTAAATATGAATAAGATAGGATAAGTAGTAAAACAGGCAGACAGTTAAGAAAATGCATGCCCCCCTAAAAAAAGAGAAACTTTAAATGAAGAGACTACTCCACACAATTAACCTGTAGGAACATTTCAAACATTACAGCCAACTCCTTTGTCCCACGTGACAAGAAAAGGAAGATAGAGCAGATGTGAGCAAAGACCACAGACTCAAGAGCTCACTTATCAGAATGTTACAGGCTGAACCAATAGCCTTGGCACTTTTTCAAGGCATGATTAGCACAGATATTGACCAATACCCTTAGTTCTTTTCCAAGACCTGATTAGCACAGATATTAATGAATGCCCCAGTAGCTATATAAGTCCCTAGACTAGTTCACGTAAGTGGAAACCTATTAGGTCCTCTTCTCACCCCGAGAGTTCTGCTTCTTTTCTTTTTACTTAAATAAATACTACACCTTTTACTCTTACCTTCTGTTATCTGTGGATTTTAGTCTTCAAATCTGTGAGACAAGAACCTGGGAAAAAACTTGGCAGCCAACTGCTGGGATCTGCTGCAGTATTTGGGGGTACGGTCTGCCACTGAGAGGTTCAACACACTGCTCAGTAATAGTGAAGAAAAATAAGGTTCTGCCAGCTGTGTGTGACCTATGGAGCTGACCAGGCAGGCATTTCCCTGCTGTGATTAGCTGCAACACTAAAATGGGCTCTAAGCTGCAGAGGCCTGTAACTTAGCTTCCCATATGAGAGAAAACATTTGACCCTTGGCTTTCTTGTATGTGGCTTATTTCACTTAACGTGATGTTCTCGATTTCCATCTGTTTACCAGCAAATGCCATAATTTCATTCTTCTTTATGGCTGAATAAAAATCCATGTGTCTTCCATTTTCTTCATCCATTCATCTGTTGACAGGCACATGGGTTGGTTCCATAACTTGGTTATTGTGAATTGCACTGCTATAAACCTTGATGTGATTGTATCACTACTGTATGCTGTTTTTAGGGTTTTTTTGTTTTTTGTTTTTGGTTTTTTTTGTTTTTTTTGTTTTTGGATAAATACCAAGCAGTGAGAGAAAAACTGGGTCATATGATGGTTCCATTCCTCCAAAGTGGTTATACAATTTACAGTCCCATCAACAATGTATGATGTACCTTTTTCCCCACATCCCCATCAGTGTTTATTATTATTTCTATTCTTGATGATTGCCATTCTAACTGGAATGAGATGGAATTTCTATGTAGTTTTGATGTGCATTTTTCTGATTACTAGGGATGTTGAACATTTTTTTCATATATTGTTGACCATCTGCATTTCTTCTTTTGAGAAATCTATTTAGTCCTTTTGCCATTTATTGATTGGGTTATTTGGTTTTTGTTTGTTTTTGTTATTTTGGTTTTGAGTTTTTTTTAGTTCATTATATGTTCTGGATGTTAATCCCCTGTCAGAGGAATAGCTGGAAAAGATTTTTTCTCATTCCATAGGCTCTCTCTTCACACTCAGTCATTTCCTTTGCTGTGTTACACAAAGAATTCTTGAAGATTAATAGTAAGAGAACAAACAACTCCCTAAAACTCTGGGCCAAAGACCTAAACAAATACCTAACCAAAGACATACAGATGGCAAGTAAACATATTTTAATATGTTCTACAATATAAGTCATCCAGGAATAACAAATGAAAACAGTGACACACCTCTACACACCTATTTGAACAGCCAAAATCCAGAACATGGACAATGCCAAATGTCGGCAAAAATGTAGAGAAACTAGAACTCTCATTCATTATTGGTGATATAGCTACTTTGGAAAATAATCTGGTGATTTCTTATAAATTAAAAATACTCTTACTATGTGATCCAGCAACTAAATAGTGTTCCTTGGTATTCACCCAAGGAGTCAAAAATTGCACACAAAAAGCTACACATGTTTATGAGAAAATAATTCATACTTGCCAAAACCAGAAAGCATCCATGATATCCTTTAGTAAATGGGACGATAAATAAACTGTATGGCACATCCATACTATAGAATGTTATTCAGCACTAAAAGGAAAATCATAAAAAGACATGGAGGAATCTTAAATCAAGTGAAGTAAGCCAATCTGAACAAGTTACATACTATACAAATTCCAACTATATGACATTCTGCAAAATATAAAAGTATAGAGATGATATAAAGATCAGTGGTTGCTAAAGGGTTAAGGGAAAGTAAGGGATAAAATGGGAGCACATAGAAAACTTTTAGGACAGGAAACTACTCTGTATATTACTATAATGGTACATGTCATGGTATATCTGCCCAAAGCCATACAATGTACAACACCACAAATGAACCTTAATATAGGCTATGAACTCTAGTTGATGATGGTGAGTCAATGTAGCTTCATCAATTGTAAATTAAACATGGACCATTCTGGTGGAAGATGTTCACAGGGAAAGAGACTGGCTGTGTTGTAAGGGCAGTGGTTATTAGAAATCTCTCTACCTTCCAGTCAATTTTGCTTTGAAACTGAAATTGCTCTAAAAACTAAAGCCTATTAAGCTGGGGTGTGGTGGTGCACACCTATAACTCCAGCTATTCAGGAGGTTGAGAAAGGAAGATCCCAAGTTTGACACCGACGTGGGCAACTTAGCAAGACCTTTCCACAAAATAAAAAATAAAAAGAGCTGGGAATTTAGTCAGTGGTAGAGAGCCCCTGGGTTAAATTCTCAGTACCACATAAATATATACATAAATACATACATTTTTTAAAAACCTATTTTTAAAATGCTCACCCACACTCAGAATGTTGCCTTATAGGGAAACAAGGTCTTTGTCAATATAGTCAAGTTAAGATGAGGTTATTCTGGATTAAGGTGGACCCTGAATCCAATGACCGATGTCCCTATACAGAGAGAGATCAGAAACAGGTACGCAGGGATGGCAGAGGCAGAGACTGGGAGTGATGCATCTATAAACCAAGAAACACCAAGAACTGCCAGCAACCACCAGAAGCTAGGAAGAGACAGGGAGGGACTTTTTCCTCAGAGCCTTTAGAAAGAACATAGGTCTGCTGACACCTTGATTTCACACTCCCACACACCAGAAATAAGAAAGAATAAATTTCTATGCTTTTTACCCACCAGTCTGTGGCACTTGTTCACACAAGGCCTAAAGAACTAATACAATCGACCCCACAGACTCATCTCCAAATCATCCAACCAAAGCACAAATCCTCCAATAGATTCTTTCTAATGCCCTCTTACTAAGATGCCCACACTCCCCATGGGGTACATTCTCCCATGACACACTGCAAAATAAACCCACTTGTTTAACTTATGGGTGTGATCCTGGTGACCTCTGAGTAAAGGGCATTCACAGCAGTACGATCCTAAGGGTCTCACACCACAAACTCTCCCTGTGCCCCAGAGTGACCCTTCAGTGCCCACACTTAACACTTAATAAGCCTCAAGGCTTTCAACCACAAAAAGAAAAAGGAAAAACAATGTTCCTTCTCATGACGAAGCCTCCAGACTGTGAGCACCCTGCAGTCTGTGACCACGTCTGTCTTATTTACCAACACATGCCCATTCCTCAGTCCAAATCCTGGAACAAGGTCAACCAGTGAGATAAATTGTTTTCTAAACCACTATGTGAACTAATGTTGCCCATCTTACCTAGTGAGGCCAGGTTCTGGAAGGTTTCCAGCATCACATCTCTGTAGAGGCTCCTCTGAGCAAGATCCAGCAAAGCCCACTCCTGCTGGGTGAAGTTCACAGCCACATCCTCAAAGGTCACCAAGTCCTAAAAGATGCCACAAATTCTTTTCAGACAGGTACAACTCCTCCAGTGTGTGCAAGAGGATAGTGAGGCTGACAGTACTGGGGACCTGAGAATCAATTCAGAGAAGTTCAGAAGACTCTGTGGTCTCCCAGAATCTATGTTAGGACCCAGTCAGTGGATCTCTTTCCCTTTCCACTCACATAAACTTTGTAACTGAACAAATTTTGTCTAGAAGCCAAAATACTTCTAAAATACTAAATTAGTCTCTCCACAGTTGATGGTAATGTTACGAGAAAAACAAAATCCAAGTGATTTTCCTACAATCCTGCACAGAGCACTGGACACCAGGTGTGTGGGCAATTTTCCCACATACATCAAGCAATTTTCCACAGACACTAGCTGGGTTTCCTAATATTCAATAAAATTCTGACTCTATTTACATGGACCACTTCATCCCATGGGTTGAAGGCTCAGTCCCACAAAAATGCCCCACACTTCAAACAACAATCACAACTAGTAGGTGGTCACTGATACTTCTGACCAAATGGCTACATATCGGAGTACTCACTACACTCTCCTTGAGTTGAGTAATAGCTGGGATGGCTTACAGAACCTAAGGAAACACTTCCTCAAGCCTATGATTTGTGATAAATATAGAGAAATATCCATATAAAGAAATATATATGGCACGGCATGGTAGGAAACACTGCATGCCTACCGGAGTGCCTCGTTCCAGGAACCTCTACATATTCAGCAATCCAGAAGCTCCCTGAACTCACTCTTTCTGGGTTCTCACAGAGGCTTCACTAGAAAGCATGACTGACTAAATCACTGGCCACTGATGATCAACTTAACCTTCAGTACCTCTCCCGCAACCCTGAAATTGGGGGATAGGGCTAAGAGTCAATCATACCTTAGTTCTTTTGGACCAGCAGTGATTCTGAGGCTCTCTATCGTAGTCACTAGTCCTCTTACTAGCATACAAAGCTACTCTTCTCACTCCAGACATTCCAAAGGTTTTAGGAACTCTATGCCAGAATATGGGATCAAGGCCACATCTTGTACAATATCACATTATTCCTTATTCAGAAATTTTTTCTGATTCAGGAATAACTTCACCTGCTACTTTATTCCTATTACAGCATTCAGCACAACATCAAACACAGGTTTAAGTCTTGATGAGGTTTTAAAGAATGAAACACACTGAGGGAATGGGAACTTTTCCTTTTTCCCCCTCACAATCCTGAGAGACCCAGGAGCCTGCACATCTTTTAAGTCACGCCCACAGCTGGCTCTGTTTTGTAGTATTGTAGGCCAGGGCTCAACAAACTATAGCACATGTCCTAATTCCAGTCTGGCACCTACTTGAGTAAACAAAGTTTTATTGCAACACAATATGGTTTATGTACCCAACACAAAGGGTTTATGTACCCTGTATGAAAGCTTTTGTATTAAAATGATGGAGTTTCCTTGTAATAGAAAAGGCCTTGTAATGGCCTTCGAAACCTAAAATTCTTACCATATGATCCCAAAAAGAAGCAGTTTGCTAACCTCTGCTCTAAAATAGCAGCAGGATATCAAATGAAATGTAAATAGTCTTTTGGAGCATTATACCTTTTACTTACCTGTATCATACTTTTCTGTAACCCAGCAGTTCTTTCCTCCTCCATGTCACCTTCATGAAGAAAAGCAAAACACTGAGAAGTTACAGGAAGACAGAAGCTGACATGAGAATCCAGTCTTCCAGATACTGTAGTATATCAAATACCTGTAACAATCCTCAAAACACATACAAGATTCCCAAGTAAACACAAACTGAACTTGTTTTGTAAAGCTGGAGCAACCTTATCTCCCCTAGAGATACAAAACAACACTCTGGTCCTTGCCAATGATACAGAAGAGGTTAATAGTAACATTGTATTAGTAAATTAACTCAAGTCTTAAGAACATCTGGCTGTCAATCTGCCCATGATAACAAAAAGCATAAAATGTATCAAGCAGTACCTTCAACCCTAAAAACATATATTCCCTGACTCATATCCAAGAAAGCACTAATTTATTTATACACTAGGCTTCTGGGGGCTCCTTGCCCAACATTTCTTACTTGCATACCATTTCACAGGCTAACAGGCATTACTGCTAAGCCCTGAACACTGCTCTCACCCCCATCCAATGGGCTCCTCAAAACCTACTTTCTGAGAAAAAGCATCAAGCCATTTGTTTTGGTTTGAATCTGGAATGTCCTCCAAAGCCTAATGCGTTGAAGATTTGGTCTCTAATGCAGCATTGTTCAGAGGTGGGGCTTTGGGGAGTGACTAGATTTTACAGGCTATGACTTCATCTGTGGATTAATCCATTTGATGGATTAAGAATTTGAATGGACTACTGGGAGATGGCAGGAACTGCAGAAGGTGGAACCTAGAAGGGATGAGAAAGAGGAATTGAGGTAGTGGAGGTGGTGGTGGTGGTGGTGGTGATTGTAGTGAGGAAGAGGAAGAAGAAAATTTCATTGTATACAGTCATTAAAAGAAAAAGAATCCATACTTCAAACATGCACAAGGAAACAGAAGTTGTAAATTGTTTTAAAGGCAGGTTCACTAAATAAGTAGTGTGAAAGAGTAGAGACCACCTTATTAAAAGAAAAAGGTAGAGACCCTCTGATATAAAATAAATATATCTAGTTAAGATTGACCAAACCAAAATGGGTGCAAATAAAATCACCCATTTTGGTTTGGTCAATCTTAACTAGATATATTTATTTTTGTGCTGACTGCGGTAAATACAAGGACAGTACCCGAGATAAAATAGTGTGGCCATGAGTTAAGGACATTGTGACTATTTCTGTGAAGCAACCCATCCCTCTGGAGGCCCCAGAAGCTGCCGGTTTCAGATATGGGTAGTCTAGCTCCCCGGTTTAGCCCACCTTACTAACTTGCCAGGTGCTGCCTAAAATAGATAAACTAAAGCTTGCTGTTTGTATTCCATGAGTAAAAGAAAAAAAAGATCCCTATTGTGAGCCTGCTAAGTTTTTTTTTTGCCTATGATTTTTCACTTAAAAAAAACAGCTTGCTGAAGTCACCGCCACTGCAGCTCCTTCCTAGTTGGAGTGGCAGTCCTGACGCATCAGCCTGTTTTTTGTTTTCTTTCCCCAAAATTAAACTTTTTTCCTACTTTAGTTTCTGGTGGTCTCACTAGGCGTTGACAACCAGACCCCACAACAGTAGGAAATTCATATTTCCAATGTAGAAGGGGAAACTATTTTCCTGTGAATCTCCAAGATCAGAAGGGTACAACTAAAAAAATATGCCAGGCCACAAAGCACAAATAATATGAAAATATAGGTAACACTTGAGAAATGAACAATAAGAATAAATCACAAATGGATTTCATCCTAGGAATGAAGGCTGCTTAAAAACTGAATCACTGGGGCTCAGGGTACAGTGCCTGACTAGTAGCATGCATGAGGCGCTGGGTTCAATTCCAGCACCACAAAAACAAAATAAACAAATATTGAGTAACTGATTAATGAAATTCACAACATGTATAATAAGATTATTTGGAACATTCCTTTACAAAACAGTGGCTAATCTATTTCAATATACACTGGTAATAATAATTTAGGCCACTAGAAAGGAAAATATTTTATTATATTAAAAATGCAAACATCCTATTTAATAGTGAAATACTAGATTAATTTTCTCTGAAATCAGGAACAAGGCAAGAATGCAAATTATATTCTAGTCTCCATTCAACTGGGAGTCCTGGCAAGTGTACTAATTAGAACAAAAATCGGAAAATACAAAGATTTAAGAGAAAAAGTTCAAACTGGCACATTTTCTGTGCGAAATTTAAAGAATCTATAGATAGGTGACCAAAATGTATCTTTTTTCCCCCCCTGCATTTTTGCGGTACTGGGGATTGAACCCAGGGGAGCTCTACCACTAAAGTACATCCCCGGTCCTTTTTTCTGTTTGGAGACAGGGCCTGCCTAGATTGCGCAGGCTGGCCTTGAACTTGGGATCCTCCTACCTCAGCCCCGAAGAGCTGGGATTGCAGGCGCGCAATACGCGCCAGGCTAAAATGTATCACTTTATTCAGGATGAAATGCACTTGCTCAGGAGGCGGGTTGACAGGATTTTAAAACCAGCATGCTCGTGTATCTGAACGCAGTGTCCGGCATGCCCGCGGGCCCGCGGGTCGGTCGAGACCCCGCGCTCCGCAGAGCCGGAGAAGCGCAGGCGGCGCCGGGTCACTGCAGACCAGCGCGGAGACCGCGCGAGGCTCGGCCCGGGACCCGAGGCCGGCGAGGCCGCCGCGTTCTGCAGGGCGAGCACGCGTGCGGAGCGGGCCACGTCGCGGGGCTCTCCGGCTCCGGCCCGCAGGAGACGCGCCCCGCCGCCCGCGCAGCCCCCAGTCCGCGCTGCGGTCACCGGCACGAGCCCGGCGCGGGCGGAGCGGACCAGAGCTCTGGGGCCGCGCGGCTGAGGGAGGCCCGGGGGCAGCAGGACGAGCGGGAGCGGGCCCTCCGCCTCCCGCGGCCCATACCTGGATGGCGCGGGGCCGGGCGGCTAGGTTGCGGACTGAGGCAAAACTATATCTCAGACGCGGGCTGCAGCGTAAGGTGACATGGCGGCCGCGGGCACAAGGTGACAGGGCTGCGGCCTCGCGCGTGCGCAGACGCGCACTCGGCCCCCGATTCTGAAGCGCCCTGCGTGAGGGGCGGGGCTTCGGGAGCCTGCGCTCGGGGTTGGGGAGGCTCCGAGGGCCCGATCTGTCCGTCGGCCCCGGAGCTTGCGGGTTCTCACCGGGTAGGTAAAGAGAGAACCAGAGCGGTGGACGAGGCTGGGGAGGGACCAGGCTCGGCCTGCCGAGTGGACTCAGGCGAAAGCAGACCTGGGGGCGTGGCTTTTAATATTCCAGAGGCCAGGTAAGATGGGACCTGGTCGCAGGGCGAGTCCGTTGGGAATTCCTAGGGGCTGGGCTGAGGTTAGAGCCCGGCCTTCAGGTTCCCCTGGGCCGAGGAGTAGGATGCTCATCGCCTGCATCAGTGCTGACCCTTGCCCATGGTAGAGTCCTGTACACAGGACTTCATACTTAGAAATCTGAGCCTACCAATCCGTGCGATAAATACTTTTCCATTCATTCAGTCCTTTTAGGTCTTTAATTTCCCCTTTCATTGTGTTATTGATTATTGCTCTGTGAAGGAAAGCTATTGAAAAGTATTTAATTAGGTCCTTTTATCTGGAAACGCTGCTAAACTTTAACATCTGTAAGTTCATTATTTTGGACTTTAAATATAAATATATTTTCTGTGCATTTTTATTCTAATGATCATAACTCATTTATTTGTCTTCTTGTTTGTGCATGACCTCCTAAACTATAAGTTAGATAAGAAATTAAGTATTCTTCTCTGGGTTAATAATGATCAGCAAGGTTCCCATGTTAGCTGTTTGCTGTACTTTGTGGCCTTTATTAAAGTTAATGAAGTCCTGTTTTGAATCTGCTTTGTGAAGACATTTTATCGATTTTGATTAACGTTGTGCCATGTCTATGCAACTATTAAGCTGATAATAATTTACTCCAACTTGATTTATGATGTCACGTCTGTACGAAACAAGACCCCCCCCCCATTACAGTCAGCATTTTATTCCCTAGTACGCAAAGTCCATCCCCAGTTACTCATTGACCAAGTATAATGGGGTTCACAGACTTTCCAAAAGTCACCTAGGTTTTACTGTCTTCTATTGGATTATTACAAGAAATATACCTCAGGTTGTTCCCACTTCCCTTTTTTCTCTTATGGTGGGAAAGTCTTCTTGTGGCAAATGTATTCTGGCATGTATGAAACTCTTACTTCTTTACCTAAATTACTCCCCCCCCCCCCCTTTTGGTGCTGGGGATTGAACCCAGGGGGCACTAAGCCAGCCCTTGTTTTTGTTTGATTTTGAGACAGGGTCTTGCTAAATTGCTTGAGGACCTTGCTAAATTGCTGAGCCTGGCCTTGACCGGCTATTCTCCTGCTCAGCCTCCAGAGTTGCTGGGATTACAGGGAGTGGGTGTGTCTTGCTCTTTTATAGATCCCAGAATCCCCTTCATCTCTTTCTTCTCCAAGTACATATCTGAGGGCAGGAAGGAGCATAGGAAGTGATCTATAGCAACTCCTTGTGCTGGGAAGTACAATCTGGAGGTGAGCTGTTAGCAACCCATTGAGCTGGGAAGTACTATCTAGGGAGGTTAGCTGTTAGCGACTCATTATCTTTGATAACCAGCTCTCATCTTCTGAACCCCCATTATTCATTACCTATGTTGACTGCCAGGCCTTTGCCCCTGCCTCAGTGTGTTGAGGAATATGACATATCCTGTCCTCTCAGACTAGGCAGGGCCACTGATATCTGTCTTTGAAATCAGGAAAGGGTCCTGTTCCCTCAGTGTTGAAGATTAAACACCCAAGAAATGCTGAGGCAAGCGTAAAAAGCAAGTTTTATTTAAGAGAGGGACAAAGGTGCAGACTTCTCCTGAGAGAAGTGGGGCCCAGAGCTGGATGCCCGCGGGAGTGGGTGTGTCTTGTTCTTTTATAGGCCCCCAGAATCTCCCCACACTTTCTCTTTCTTCTCTTCCTAAGTGCCAAGGGCAGGAAGGAGCAACCCAGGGGTCAATCACTTGTGCATCCCCAGAGGTGTTAGCAGTGTTGGGGAGGGGATGCTCTGGAACTGTCAGCAACCCTTTGAGCTGGGAACTGTGATCCCAGAGGTTAGTTGTTAGCAACCCATTGATAACCAGCCCTCATCCTCTCTTAACTTCCTTCATTCATTACCTACACTGACTGCCCTGCCTCAGTTTGTTGAGGAATGTGATACTTCCTGTCCCCTAAGGCCAGGTGGGGCTGCAGGAAGATTGTTTTTTGGCAAAGAAAGCTCCTGGAGAGTCGGTACAGTGAGCTCATTTTATAGAATCATTCTCGTGTTCCCATCATCCTCATCTACTTGCCCCCTTACACCACCATTTAAATCTGTCTGTCCCCTTGATATAGGACAGATGAGCTTGGACACCCAAGGAATTGTTAGGAAGCAGGTTTATTTTAGCTGCTTGCAGCAGTCGAGAGAAGGCTAATGCCTAAAAATCTGTGGACCCTGAAGTCTAAGTTCTTTTAGATTTATACTCAGTGGGGTGGTTACATGTCAGTGGGCGGGTACATAATGGTTACTCTTTGTCGCACATTTTTAGGCTAGACAGAGGTTTCACAAGTTTTGTATGCAAACTTGGCATTTACAAGGACGTGGAAGCTACAAACCACAATGCTGTTTGCAGAAATTTTTGTGGATATCCTGTTGATGCTCTTTGTAAAAATCTTTCTGACAAGAAGAGAAGCTTAATTATGGCAAGGGTCTTTTGGGTGGGGGTACCTGGTCTGCTTCACCCTTATGAAGTGATAGAGTTTGTTTTGTTTTGTTTTTTTCAGTGCTGGGGATGGAACCCAGGTGCTGCTCATACTAGGCAAGTGTTCTACCACTAAGATATAACTCCAGTCCCAAGCCAGATTTTATTTAGGACAAATGCAGTAGGGGATAGAGACCATAATATAGAACTGGACTCAATTCTGAACACAGGATGGGCAAGTAGAAATTTATAAGCTAAGGAACATGGTGGTGGTTCTAGATAACAAGTAGACCTGAGCATTGGGAACATGGAGTTTAAAGGGTTAATTCTATACACTGAACCTACATGCCAATTCTCTGCAAGTCTTTCTTTGAAGCAACTCACACAAGGCCATTCAGCTGTGTTTTAAGAGATAATAGTATTTGGGCTGCGGTTGCTCAGTGGTAGAGCGCTTGCCTAGCATGTGTGAGGTACTGGTTCGATCCTCAGCACCACATAAAAATAAATCAATTAGTTGAATAAAGATAAAAAATTCAATATGCTTAAAAAAATAGATAACGCTATTTACAACCCTTGACTAACAAGCTTATTATTTTCAGGGTGTTCTGGTCCTTGCTCCTAATGCCATTTCAATAATGAGGAAACAATTTTGTGGAAAAAGAAAAAGAAGTTTTATTGATTTACTTGCAAAAGAGAAACACAGGGGACTCCTGTTCCAGAAGCTATGATTCTGCCTATGATTCAGGGGGAACAGAGGATTTTTAAAGAGGTGATTCAAAGGCCACAGTCCATATGTACCCTGGTGTATTTCACTTGTTAATTTGAAAGAGAGCCATTTCTTAAATCTTCTGGTGCCATCCCTGGAGTCTGAATTACTTCATTCCTGTGATTGATGTGTGCTCAAGGACAGATAACTGGGCCTAGGATGGGGAAAAGGGTAATCCTGATTGTTCAGAGGTTAGAGAGGGGGAAAGGGAGAAGACAAAAAAGTCCATTTTGAAATAAGCCTCAGCGGCAGAGCAGCAAGGGATATACTCAAAGCATGATATGGACCTCTGCTATATTCTTTTGTCTTAGAGCTGAAGAGTATAGGTCCAAAAACTCCTCTACTGACAAGAAAAAGGAAAGGAAAGAAAGAAGCACAAGTTATACTGATCGGGGATGGGTCTGGATGAAAGAGGACCTTTGGGACCTTTACACAAACCAAAATGACCCAGAGTTTCCTTTAAGGTGAAATATGCACAGTAGGGGTTAAAAATATAATACGATCCTACCAGCAGTCAAAAGAGGTGGTGCCTAGGTGGAATTCTCTAGAAACCTTCCCTCCTGTCCTAATAACAGCTAAGCTCACAAAGAAGCAAGTTGTGGTTCTCCTGAGAAAAAGCACTCTCTCCTATGAGGGTACTTTCTCCTCTAATAAACTGCTATTCTTTCACTACGTCTCATGGCTTGCTTGAAATCTCGTGCAAAGACACAAAAGCCAAGAATATAACATGATTTCTAGCATGATCTTACGGATATCATCATCTTATGTCCTTATGGGTTGGTTGTGGGGAGAGAGTCAGAAAGGAATATTGCTAAGAGAAACCATCACAGATGAGGAGGAATTTTAGGTAAACCAATCTAACAGACTTCTTGCTGAACACAGGCCAGAATGATCACACATCACCTCCAGGAAGGTAGAAGCTAAGAACCTGGTTAGATATTGTTAAATTAAGTTTGGCCTCAAACGGCCCCTGCAATGTGGACTGTAGCTTAAGCAATTTGTATCAGCCAATTACAGCAGTCAAGCTTCAGCCAACCTCAGGCTGCCAGCTGATCAGCCCATGCTCATTTAAAGCAAATGCTTCAGCCAAGCAGTTTATTTCTGCATTTCACTTTCTCTTCTTGAGCTAAATATAAATAAATAAATAAATACAACATGGGGAGGGGCACTCTGAATTGTAGCATAATACAACAGGGTCTTCTCTTGGTCAATGTGAAACCACTGAGCACAACCAAAAGGTAAAGAATAGAGAAAGGCAGGGTGGAGCACGTCTGTAAGCCTAGCCACTCTGAAGGCTGAAGCAGGAGGTGCAAGAGTTCAAATCCAGCCTCAGCAATTTAGCGAGGCTCTAAACAACTCAGCAAGACCCTGTCTCTAAATAAAATATTTAAAAGGCCTGGGGATGTGGCTCAGTGGTTAAGTGCCCCTGGGCTTAATCCCCAGTACCAAAATATAGAGAAAGATTTGTACCCTCCGTGAGGAATGAGAGCCCTGGAGTTATTTGCAAAGCTTTGCTCTCCCTGAGGAAAGGAAGTGTGGACATTTTATTTTGTGAGCCTATGCATATATATATACAGACAAACACATGTAGGGTTGGGCAATTTCTGAGTATACTCAACTGGAAGGGAGGATGGCAGACATTGACGTTTCTGGGCCTGCTCAGTTCAATATTATAGTGAACCAAGTTAACTGCTAGGTGCCTAACAGAATGACTGATTTGTTCACCTTGTCTGGTTCTAAGTAAGTTTCTCCAGAAAGTTTTATCTGAAACAAAAAGGACACTTTCAAGGTGCATTAATATAGGAGTTTGTTCGTAAAGGTGTGAGCTTCGCTTAGCATCTAACAACAAATTTCAATCTGGAACACCGCCTATGAGTTTTAGAACCTTTTTCTTGCTCAAATAAACTTCATTTTCAGATTTTTCTTTAACATCAAGGATGATCAGATAGAGGATGGGGAGGAGGGAGTTCTGGATAAACTGGGTTTCACAAGTAGTTGTGCAGATGAGCTTCAGAAAAGGTTCAAGAGCTTGAGTGAAGTTTGATCCTGCAAGGAATCATTGTCGTTAGGACAGGATCAAGGGATTTTCATGCTATCTGGGTGCTAACTTTTTGAGGACTCTCAAGCGAAAAATGCACGCCAATCTCTGGGTGTCAAATGACCCCAAATCATGTATTTGCAGGACCGTGGACTGGAAGGAGGGAAGCCGACCCTCCGCCAGCCCATCCTCTGGAGCCACGCCCCCATGGACTTGCGCGTCTGCGCGTGCGCGGGCTGGCAGCCATCTTGGCCGCAGGCTCCTTGCCTCTTCTAGGGTAGGTTTCTGTGCGGCAGCATCTGGCCCTGCCGGGAGCGGCCGCCTGGGAGTGGGAGGGTCTAAAAAGGAGGCGCTGCGTGCTCCGGCCTCGGGTGGGCGCTCCGGAGCCACAGTTCCCACTCCAAGCGCCCTGGCCGATCTAAGCGGCCGCTTGGTCCCCGGGCGCGGGCGGATCCGCGCGGCTTCAGAAGCCTCCTCAGCAGACTTTGTGACCTTTTTCCGAAAAGGAAAAACATCCCTGCCCTCCAGGTCACGGTGACCCCGGCTCCTGGCAGTTAGTGTCTCGGGAGCCTTTGGAAGTGTTCTGGCTGTGCGGTCAGTTCCTTACGTGCAGGTGAGGGATAACACCGGTTCAGGCAGTCAGGGGGTACGTGGATCCGAGGTCATCCAAAGTGTAAGTGGGATGCACATAAATGCAGAATTGCGAATTATTATCCGCATATCGAAAAACATTCGGCCTTTGGTTTTTTGGAATTGGCTTATTTCACTTAGCATGATATTCTCCAACTCCATCCATTTACATGCAAAAGCCATCATTTCATTATCTTTAAGGCTGAGTAATATTCCATTATGTATATATACCACATTTTTTTTTTATTCATTCATCTGTTGAAGGGCACCCAGGTTGGTTCCATAGTTTAGCAATTGTGAGTTGAGCTGCTATAAACATTGATGTGGCTGTGTCACTGTAGTATGTTGATTTTAAGTCCTTTGGGTAAGAACTGAGGAGTAGGATAACTGGGTCAAATGGTGGTTTCATTCCAAGTTTTCTGAGGAATCTCCATACTGCTTTCCAGAGTGGCTGCACCAGTTTGCAGTCCCACCAGCAGTGTGTGAGTATGCCTTTTTCCGCACATCCTCACCAACACTTATTGTTGCTTGTATTCTTGGAGTGAGATGGAATCTTAGTGCTTTTTGTTTTTGTTTTGTTGGTGGTAGGGAATTGAATGCAGGGGCACTTAACCACTGAACCACATCCCTAGCCACCTTTTTATATTTATTTAGAGACAGGTGTTGCAGAATTGCTTAGGGCCTCGCTAAATTACTGAGGCTGGCTTTGAACTCCTCATGCTCCTTCCTCAGCCTCAGCCATTTTTTCATATATTTGTTGATCAACTGTATTTGTTCTGTGAAATGTCTGTTCAGTTCCTTAGCCCATTTATTGATTGGGTTATTTGGGTTTTTTTGGCCATTAAGTTTTTTGAGTTCTTTATATATGCTCAAGATTAATGCTTTGTCTGAGGTGCATGTGTTAAAGATTTTCTCCCCATCTGTAGGCTGTTTCTTCACATGATTATTTCTTTTGTTGAGAAGTTCTTTAGTCTGAATCCATCCCATGTCTCCTCCCCCGCCCCACTGTTAAACATCCCTTAACTAACATTCCTTCACTTTAGGGGGAATCCTCATATCCAAACCACAACAATAATCATGTGAACTTATGTTACTACTGTTTCTGGCACACAAATCACAATTGTTATTAGTTATGTCTGTGAGGTATAATACTCTACAGTTTCTAATGGCATAAACATAAATAATTTCATCTCCTGCAGAAAGGTGACTAATGAGTAATGGTGACAAATGAGTAATGCCTGTTGCTTAAAGATTCATGGTATGAGACAAGACTCCATTATTACTTAACCAAAAGGAATCGAGATTAACCTGTTCACTCATTTCGGACACTGTCTTGAAGACTCACTGGATGCTAGCCATTGATCTTTCCCCATGTGGTAAGTCAATTCCCTGCTTTAACTAGCCTGTGAATGGCTTGTTATCAGAGTCCAGTGTCTATTCTGTACTGCTTCTGAGCAGCAGGGGGCTGAAGTAGATATAAATATCCTATTGTCTAAATCCTGGGATTTGGGAAGGAAGAATGCTTTTGTGGGAAAGGTTCTGCTGGACTTTCATTTCTTTTTCTATAAAATGATATTAATAAATTCTCCTTCCTGGTTATCAGAGCCTTAAACCCTTTTTCTGATTTCAGGTAAGACAGGCTGCTCAGCATTTTATGGCAACTTAGAATTTGTACGGAGTGGCTTCCAGGCTTGTGAGTATGGAAACTATGGGCATCCTGGGGTCTCAGGTTTTATTTTCTCTTCTCAAGATCCTCAAGACCTTTTTTTGTCTTCATGAGGCAAAATCAGAAGAAGAAAGTATGGTGAACGAGTGGTTGACAAATTATTCTCAGGTAAGTAGGAAACTGACTTTTCTGTGGAAAAATATGCTGCTTTCTATCAAGTAACTGTATTTCCTCTAAGTGGAAAAGAACTTTTTCAAACAAAGAGGACTTAGGAACTAAGTTTCCAGTGAGATTTCCTCAAGTTATAGCCTCTCATGTGGTTAACAAATTATATAAGGAAGTAATACCATTATTCCAGTACTTACTAATTCATTCTAAATTTCATTTATGCTCGATTGTACACTTTCATTTTTCTATGGTAGACTGCAAAGGAGAGAATGAACATACTTCTTAGAATTTATGTTCACTGAACCTTTTATTTGAGTGCTGTAATGTGCTCATGACTACAGTAAAACCTGTTAGTGGAGAAAAAGAAGGCCAGAAGGGATCACTGTCTAACGTGGTGAGATGCAGTTAGGTGAAAGAGATGCTCTTACAGCCATGTGACTAACTTAGATCACCACTGAATATGAACAGATAGAGCAGTGAGGACCATCAAGTGATAGAAGACCATGGAACCCACCAAAGTAGTGGGTCCCTCCAAAAGACATAGTAGAGAGGGTGACTTGTCTCATGCCAGCATGTTTGTTATGGTTTAGGACTCAGTGTCCTTCGAGGATGTGAACTTGACCCAGGAGGAATGGACTTTGCTGGACCAAACTCAGAGAAACTTATACAGAGATGTGATGCTGGAGAACTACAAGAATCTAATTGCATTTGATAAGGCTGGTACCATTTCTTCAATTTAGTTTTTCCTGAATAAATATGAAGTATTATATTTTAGGCTCTGCAAATTAATAGCAGTACAATCATAAACAAACCAAACATGCTCTTTTCATAGACCTTAGTGTCTAGTGACTTTTTCATGAGCATGGAAATCTATTTGTTGTACTGGTTTTCTTTTCTCCATGGATAAAAGACTTGGGGCTTCATACCTATGTGTACAGGCTTAAGCCTGTGTTACAGAGGAAAGATCCCTGATCTTTTTGTTACACAAGGAAAGAGAAAACCAGACTATTTGTATTTGCAGTTCACGTGAAAGCTTACTGGCTGATTATGCTGGACTTGTAGATCATGCTGTTTCTCAGTTATGCCTGAAGTGACTAGAATGCCAGAAAAGCAGAACCTTGGCCCGGGGTTTATGGAAACATCTGTCATCCCTTGCACCTTCTTCTTACGTCCTGTCTCTTTCCCTGAGAGCAGGGAACCAGCCATGTAGACCCGGTCTGACTTTTCATGTGGTACTAGAAGAGCTGAGGACAGTGAGGAAAGTTCTCCAAGGTGAAAGAAAAGGCAGATGTGATTCTTTGAGAAACAGCCATTATCTAGAAGAGGTACAGTCCATTTGCAAATGTTAAGTAGAAAACTTTTGAAGAGGCACTTTTTTCCTAAGAATATTGAGGCCACATGGTTTCTGAGGTTGCTTGGGTAACTTAAATTTCTTTGTTTTCCACTTTGCATCCATCTTCAAAGCTTTTGATCCGACAGTGAGAGTAAAGAAATTTATCATTTGCACTTAGCTCTTTGTCCATTTTCTTTCAACTTCCTCTCCCTGATTATGCCTGTAACTGTTTTATCATCAATTTTAGTGTTTCAGGGACTGGGGCATAGCACTTTCCTAGCATACATGAGGCCCTTGATTTAATACCCCACACCAAAAAATTTAAAAATTACCAATCTTAGTGTTTAGGGAATTATTTCTTCATACATCTACCAATTTGACCACAGACCTTATTATTTCCAAACTCTTAAAACAGCCAAATCTCTCCATTTTCAGGTTTGGTTTGGTTTTGTTTTTAACAGGAAAACTACATTCCAGGTCAGTGTTTGAAAGTATATACATACTGGTATCGCACTTTTAATACCTTCCTTCCATCATTTATATCTCCAGGAACTTAATCTTTTTCCCCTTAAAATCATATGCCTTCTTGATTAAGAGTCTCCATTTGTTTTCCCCAGGGCAGTGTCCTGAAATGTTCACGTTTGTGTTTCCTCCCCAGTTCCATGGGGTCAGGCTGGTCTACACAAGCACGTGGATCCACTGGTCACCGTGGTGTAGTTAGGGAGCAGGCTCTGTTCAGCACCTCCATTCTCAGATCTTTTTCTTCAACAGTGCTGAAACTTCTCTGCTGGCCTCCTATACTTCCCTAGGAGAATCCCTACCGCAAGGCATTCTCATCCATAGACGGTTGGGCTAAGAATGTCAAGAGAGATGCACAAAGGTAGGAGTTCTCAGGAGACAATGTATAATCAGGTATGGGCACTGCAGACAGAGCCTTGAAGGTGGGCTCCTGAGAGAAGGAGATCTGATTTCAAATCCTAATTCTGTTATGCGGTTTGGCAGCATTAATTTTTTTAAATTTTTTTATATATACTTTTAGTTGTTGATGGACCTTCATTTTATTCATTTTTTAATATGCAGTGCTGAAAATTGAACCCATTGCCTCACACATGCTAGGCAAGCACTGTACCATGTGCCATAACCCCAACCCAGCAGCATTAAACTTTGATGACTTCAGATATACAGCTAAGTGTGATAAACATTATCACACTTTAAGGAATATGATCCTTTTATTATTAAATGAAACTATGTTTACCTGTATGGAAAAACAGGCAAATGATAATTTCTAATTTCTACAAATCTCTATGGATTGCCAGTTATTGTTCTGAGTAATTTACATATGTTAACTAAGTCAGTCCAACCCTAAGAGGTATGTCCCATTTTAAAGATGATTCAACCAGGGGTGTGGTACAAAAATACTTTAGATCTAGCTACTTTGAAGATTTGTTTTTCTATACGGGACTCAGCTCTTTCCCTAGTGAGTCCTGATTTCTGTCATTAGTAAATGGCATTTAGAGACAATTAGACACTATAAAAGTATACTGCTCCTGAACTGTTACTGACTATAAGCCTTTGCAGTGGTTCAGGCCAGGAAAAACTTCAAAAAGAAAAAATTAGTAAGTACATACTATGTAAGAATTACATTATGTTCTTGCATAGGAAAACAAATCTTAACTCTTACATAAATATGAGGAAGCTTCCATGGCTGTAGGTGTTGAATGTGAACATCTTTCTTCTCTCTAGCTCTGTTTGCTTAGGACCATGTCCAGCTAGGACAGAAATACAAGAGAGAAAGAATGGCTGCAGGCTTGCTGCCAGCTTGGTCACAGGTATGTAGGAAATAATTCTGTTTTCAGTAAAACATTACTTGTGCTTTAAGCACATCTCTCACTCATGACTTGCAGCTTCACAGCCCAACTGTGGCTGGCCCAGTCTTCTTATAAATAGTGGGTTTTTAAAGAGAGAATGTCAAGAAAAGCTACAACATTAGTTGATTTTTTTTGGATTCTCATCCAAATCAAGTGTGAATTCTGTATTCCATACTCTGCTGGGTGCTGTGAAAAAAATTTTTTCACTAGGAAAAACTTACTAATTTCTCAAGTATTTCATCCTGCAGCCTGATCTATCTGTACTGGATCTAAGTAAGACAAAGAGTCACAACCTAATTGTGCAAAGATCAAATCAACCATGTCTTTAAAAACCTTATAGAACTATAAGCCTGGATGAAACAGCCCAGGGGATTAAGGTTTAATGAGAACTGAGCCTTGGGGCTGTAACCGAAGACCTCAGACACTTGTCTAAGCTTCCATGCCTTGGCTCCCTTCCCCAGTGCTGTCGGCTTCACCCATCTTCCTGGTATATTAAGACAAGTCATTGGCTGAGCCAGAACGTGTGTGTTGTTTTAGAATTCAGTGACCTTCCAGGAAGTGGCAGTGAACTTCTCCCAGGAAGAGTGGGCATTGCTGGACCCTGCTCAGAAAAATTTATACAGAGATGTGATGCTGGAGAACTTTAGGAACCTGGCCTCAGTGGGTAAGGCTGGCCTTAACTTCATTTATTTATTTGTTCACAAAGCAAGTAGTTTTTAAGCACCTATTGCATTCCATTCTATGAAAAGAATGGCAATATTTGGTAAACACAGAATGGATGGTCCCTGTCATTAAAAACTTTTGTATGATCTTGGGCCTGGATTTCAAAGGCCACTTCCCTATGGGGCACAGAGTGTCTCCTTCTTGGGCCTTGTGAAGGAGCTCTGCTCTGATTATTGCTGCTCCTAAAGCTGAACTTAACCATCTTCAGCATCCTTTGAGGCCAAAGTATTAGAATCAGTTTTGTGGAAAGTCTTCTTGTCTCCTGCACAGTCCTCCCACATCATATGTTTTCCTTGCATGTAGGGTATCAGCTCTGCAAACACAGTCTGATCTCCAAGGTGGAACAGGAAGAGCTGAGGACAGATGAGAAAGGAATTTTCCAAAGCACCTCTAAAAGTGAGTCTTGGGCAGAAAAGAGTTACTGCATGGAACAGTCTTGATCAGTGAGATTTGGGGATGAATCAGTGCAGGAAAAAAAGGGTGAAACCATGACTGATCTTCCTTTAATCAGTCCCTTCATTCATATTTTCATTAGGTCTTAGAGAAAGAACTGTTTTGATTTCTCTTTAAATTCAGTACCTCATGAATGCTTTGTTTTCAGGTGTTCCTATTTTGCTTTCCAGATAATACCACATCTTATTTTCTCAAACCGCCAGAATCCTTGCTGAGTAAAATTCCTCTCATTTCCATCGAATTTTCTATCCTTAGCATCTCTTTCCAGAGCCTTTTGTTTATTTGTTTTTTGTCTCTGGTTGCTTTTTCTCTTTAACATTTTCTTGTATTTGGAAACCAATCAACAGGGGTCTGCTTCTTTTTTTTTTTTTTTTTTCATATCAGCCTTTTCTCCCAATAATTATTAAAAATTTTTCCTTATACTTTTCAGACTGGGAAATTCAACTAAAAGATACAATTCCTGTGCAGAATGTTCCTGGAAATACAAAATTCAGTAGCATAAAAATGGTAAGAAATGATGCCAGGCATGGTATCACACTGAGGATCACAAATTTGATGCCAGCCTGGGCAACTTGGCAAGACTGTTTTGAAAGAAAGGGCTGAGGGTGCAGTACAGTGGCACAGTATTTGCTTACTGTGTATAAAGCCCTCGGTTCCGCCTCCAGTACTTAAAATTTACTAAGAATGATTCCTGGTTCTTCATGGAAGTCTGAGAATTACAAGTTAAACAACACACTTGAATCAGGGCATGAGTTGAGGAAGTGGCATTTACTCATCAGAAAACTGTCCTAGAAGGCAGTATTAGAAAAATCTATAAACCTAATTCATCACTTGCTGCCTTACAGATAATACCCACAAGTAAATATTTACTTAAATATGGTTCTAGCATTAGGTATTTAAGTATTTTCACTCCTTATTAGAGAAACTGTATTGAACAGAACATTGAGCTTATTCACCTTGAAAAATTAAGAGTAAAAGTCATACCTATGGTCCCAGCACTCAGAAGCCTGAGGCAGGAAGATCACTTGAGTCTCAAGATTAGCCTTGGCAGTATAGGGATGCCTTGTCTCCTTAAAAACAAATTATGAGTTATAACCAACATCAGTCATAATCATCTACTTCTTGTAGCAAAATCCACATACAAGAGAATTCCTATGGGTGAGATTAAAGTGAGAAAGCCTTTAGTCATGACTTATCCTATTCAATAGGTACCAACCCAACCTGGCGAGAAACCTACAGAATGTAGTCATCGTAAAAGATTCTTCAGAAAGAACCCTTACGTTATTTTTACCAGGCATCACACGGAAGAGAAATGCTATAAATATACAGAATATGGCAAAGCTTTCAAGCATTCCTCAACTGCTAGAAGTCATGTGAATATTCACACTGCAGAGAAAATTTTAAAATTTAATGACTGTGGAAAAGCTTTCAGTCAGGGAGTCATGCCTTAGGAAACACTTAAGAACTCTCACAGGAGAGAAGGCTTACAAGTGTAATCAGTGTGGTATATCCTTCAGCCTGCAGTCTTCCTTCTCGGGATGTGAGCAAATACATACTGGAGAGACTGGAGAGAAATTCTGGGAAACTCACTGACTACAGAACAAAGTCTTCTCTTAGTGTTCATAAAAAAATACAAACTGTGGAGGAAAGCTTGGAATGTAACAAATACAGGAGAGCTTTCTCTGACCCCTTGTCCCTTCAGAATGTGTCAGAACTCACACTAGAGAGAAACTCTATGAGTGCAATGACTGTGGAAAAGCCTTCATTTTTCAGTCCTCCCTTAAGAAACACATGAGATCCCACACCGGAGAGAAACCTTATGAGTGTGATCATTGTGGGAAATCCTTCAGCCAGAGCTCTCATCTCAATGTACACAAAAGAACTCACACTGGAGAGAAACCCTATGATTGTAAGGAGTGTGGGAAGGCCTTCACTGTTCCTTCATCCCTTCAGAAACATGTGAGAACCCACACTGGAGAGAAACCCTATGAATGCAATGACTGTGGAAAAGCCTTCATTGATCAGTCATCCCTTAAGAAACACACACGATCTCACACTGGAGAAAAGCCATATGAGTGTAATCAGTGTGGAAAATCCTTCAGCACAGGCTCTTACCTTATTGTGCACAGAAGAACTCACACAGGAGAGAAAACCTATGAGTGTAAAGAATGTGGAAAGGCCTTTAGGAATTCCTCTTGCCTGAGGGTACACGTGAGAACACACACTGGAGAGAAGCCCTATAAATGCATGCAGTGTGGAAAAGCCTTCAGCACAAGCACTAACCTTATAATGCACAAGCGAATACATACAGGGCAGAAAAGTCTATGAATGAAATGACTTTGAAAGTTATGTTGTCTCATTCTTCATTCTAGAACTCACACTGGAGGGAAACTGTATTGTAAACAATGTGGAAAAAGCACTGAGGCACAACTCCTAATGATCTTACCAGTAGTGACTGTTTCATCCTCAAAGTGCCATAACTCATTAATTTGTAAGCATTAAAGACAATGTATCAGTAAACTCCGCTTGACTCATGCCATAGAAGTTTTGATAATGTAATATTATAAGTTAGTACTAAATAATGTCTGATTCCCATCAAGATGTTTTAGCCCCACAAATAATTTACAAGTGAGTTTATTAATAGGCAGATCCTATACATAATTTTAGTTAATTTATTTTAACTCATTTTGGACAGAAAACAGTCTTCATGGTATAGACCCATGTACAAAGTTGGTAGACACTTGCTCTGTGGCATACTGCATACTGTAGCTGATAGAACTGGTTATTGTCCCACTATTCGCCCCCCCCCCCACCTGTTCCTTAAAGTAAACTCTTAGACAATTTTGTTCAATTTGGCAATATGGAAATGGTGTTTAAGCACTCATTTCCCAGCTTGCCTTGCAGCAATATGATTGGCCAGATGTGTCCACAGTCCTTACCAATGAGAAGACAGATATCACTGAATGTGGCTTCTAAGGAAATTCATGGAAATAGGAATATCTCATCTAGCATTTTCTCTTACCATTTGCCCTTTCTCTTATGCTTTCTTTTTCCTAAGAAATACATCATCAAGAGAATAACAGTTACAAGATACTAATGACACAACAGATGATACATAATATCTACCTGCACCAATCCTGGACTGCTTATCCCTAAATTTCATGTACATGAGAAAATAAACTCCTAACTGGTTTCAACTATTCTTTTTACTGGGGATTCTACTCGGGCACTCGACCACTGAACCACATCCACAGCCCTGTTTTTGTCTTTTTTATTTAGAGGACAGGCTCTCACTGAGTTGCTTAGCACCTTACTTCTGCTGAGGCTGGCCTTGAACTGGCAATCCTGCCTCAACCTTCCAGGCTGCTGGGATTACAGGTGTGCACCACTGCGCCTGGCCAAACTACTCTTGTGAGAAGTTTGCCTGTAACTGATTTCAGTCCCAGCTGTGATATCTGATGTGCAGTCAAGTTTTATGAATTCTTCATATATGGTTGAAACTAGTGTTTAGTAATTGTTGGATATAACAGGCTATCTATCCATGTATCCATTGGGTAAATATTCCTGTTTTAAATTTGTATGATTACAAGCTATCTCCTGATCTGCCAATTATTGAGAAGTATGCTACAAAGTCACACCATAACTAAGCTGTCAAATGTTTTGTTTTTAAAGAATTTCTCTTACTTTCAGGCACCATAATTGAATGCATATAAGTTTACTCATTTTTACATGTTTCTGCTAAACTGTCCCTTTATTCTTACGTAGTGCACTTCCTTTTTCCCTGATAATTAAGTACTCATTAATTCACTTGATACAGCTGTGACCTACTGACCTAACTAATGCCATTTTCTCCACACCAACTTGTAAAGATGAGAGCAACTTATCTTTTCTCAGTACTCAGTTAATGCTGTTCCTACAGTAACATCTCAGTATTCATCTGCAGCTGTCCTCTATATTGATGGTTATATGCGATTGGCCCTGAGGAAAAGGAAGTATCAAGTACTTTATATGCCTTAGTAAAGTACATATGAATGATAGGACAAGAAGTAGACCAAACCTAGTAAAGGAATTCAACTGTCTGCAGCATGCAGAGATGTTCTTGCCAAGGTGAAAGGAACTTGTAACACCTAATTCAAAGAAATAGCACAGTGCTTGACATGCTTTTTTGAGTTCTGGAAGCATTATATAATACACTTGAATATTCTACATTGAACTATCTACAGATGACTATACTACTGAATTCTGCCCTATAAAAGAAACAAGCACTATGGAAACAATTTGAGAATCAATTTGAGGAACACATTCTGGCAATATATGAATGCAACATAACCAGGAGAGCAAACCAAGACAAAGACTGTATAGAACACAAAAACCTTCAAAAGTCATTTACAAAAGTAGGTAGTTTTCAAAAGAGAATCTGTCATGTTCAGTTTAACTTTATCCAGAAAAAGAAAGTTGGTTTTATACTAGAAGAATCAATAAATATCATTCATTTTTTAAACAGGACTCTTCCTCATTTAACCATCCTAATAATTATTTGGCACATAAAATGAATAAGGCAATGTTGTATATATTTACTGCATTATTAAACAAATATTATCATCCTAGAAGAATAGGAAACATTTTGGTAAATTTGAGATATTTCTGAGTTTGACACAGTGGCATAGGCCTGTGATCCCTGCTTACAAGGCTGAGGCAAGGGGAATCACAAATTTGAGGCCAGCCTGGGCAACTCACCAAGACTCTAAGTAAGTAGACTGGAAATAAAAAGGGGGAGGTATTATAACTCAGTAATAAGAGTACCCCACAGTTCATTCCCCAGTATTTTGGAGGGAGAAGATTTATGTGAAAACTTCTCAAAATATGATCACACTATGTACCAAAAAGGAAAAGAAAGAGGTTTTTTGTTTGTTTTTGTTTTTTTGTTTTTGTTTTTGTTTTTTTTGGTTTTTTTGGTTTTTTTTTTTTTTGGTGGTGCTGGGGATTGAACCCCAGGCAAGCATTCTACCAACTGAGCTATATCCCCAGCCCAAAAAAACAAGTCTTAAGTTTAAAAAGAAAATTAGGTCAGTAAGAAACCAGATGTGGTGGCATTATCTGTGGTTCCAGTACTGGGAGACTGAAGCAGAAGGATCTCTTGGGTCCAGGAGTTCTAGACCAGCCTAGGGTGAAATAGTAAGTTTGGTTAAAAAAAAAAAAAAAGATGACATGTGTGCCCACTATTACAAACAATACTTAATATATACTTCAATCCTAAATGTGAGACTAGGGAAAGATATAGAATCCCTAAGGACTAGAAAGGTAGAAGTATGTCTCATTATTACAATGATACAATTACCTAAGTGAAAAGCTGTAGAGAAATCTATAGAAAATTATTAGAGTTAATGAAAATGTTAGGGCCAAGAATGTAATTCAGTTGTAGAGCACTTGACTGCCATGTGCAAGGCCCTGGGTTTGAACCTTAACACCATAAAAAAAAAAAAAAAAAAGAAGAGGAAAATTGTTCAGTAAATTGCCGGAAACAATATCTTAATAAAGACCAACTTTTAATTTATCAGAAATATAAAAACAATTTTAAAGTCAGTACCATTTATAAGAGCAACAACACTAACATGCAAGAATAATTTAAAATCACTAAACCAAGCTGGGCATAGACCCAGCTACTAGGGAGATTGAGGCAGAAGGATTACTTAAGCCCAGGAATTTGATAACAACCTGGGCAACATAAGGAGACCCTGTCTCAGAGAAAAATACAACTTACCAAAGCCATTTTGAAAGCCAGTCTAATATTTAAGATGACCTTAAAAAAATACATTGGGGCTGGGGTTGTGGCTCAGTGGTAGCATGTGTGAGGCCCTGAGTTCGATCCTCAGCACCACATTAAAATAAAATAAAGGTATTGTGTCCACCTAAAACCAAAAAATAGATTTTAAAAACCCCACCTTTAAAAAAATCAATACATTCATTGGAAGATTCCATTTTGAAATGATTCAGTTCTCCTAAACTGTTCGATGCAAGATTTTAAAAGTTCCAAAATTGTACAGCTCTACTTCCAGATTGGATGGGGAAGGTTTACAGGAACCCATTGTAGCAACTGAAAAAACAAACAATTGTGATTTAGCATCTTTTAAAGACATTGTAAATCTGTAAACAGAAAGAAGGTACATGAATTACATGGCAGAGAAGGATGAGACCTTCTTGTCTTTTCCTGGATGAAAACAGGCTGGTGGAAGATCAGGCCTGCCACAGGCAGAGGAACTACAATGGAGTGTGAAAGACCAGTGAGGCACTTGTGGCCACACCGGGTTACTGTGACAGTGTAATAAGGACAATACTCAGTGTTGAGGGCCGTCTTGGACAAGATGGCGCCTGACAGCCAAAGGGCACTGGCTACCAAAATAAGGAAGTACCCAAAAAGGCTGCTTGCTGTTACTAGTTCCTTGGAGACTTATGATGTGTTAACCCAGGCTCAAGGATTGGCTATCTAATATCATGCCGCGCATGGACAGCTAGTGATTTATATAGTGTTATGCTGGCATTCCTCTGCATGCTCTCCTGCGTGAGAGAAAGCTTTGCTATAATTGGCTAATAAGCTAGGAGCCTGGGGGAGGAGAGAGGGAGAGAGAAGAGAAGGAAGATAGAGGAGAACAAAGGAGACAGAGAAACAGGGAGGGACACAATAAATCTCGGCAAACTAAAGATTAGTGGTGTCTCCTTTCTCCGCGCAGGTTCCGCTGGACAGAACAACTCAGAACTGTTCCTCCTGACAGTACTCTATCCCTCTGATGCTTTTGCCGAGTATACGGCAGCATGAGAGACTGGGCACTAACCTAGAAAAAAATGAGTATTTCCTGTTTAAGGTGGTTCCCTTCCAGGAGAAAAATCTCTTTTTTTTCAATTTTTGAGATTCTTTTATATGTAATACCCACACACAATTTTAAAAAATTAAATGACATAGGAAGCAGTAGGACAATATTACCAATAATCAGAAGAAAAAAGAGCCAATATAAATTGATCCATAGATAATAGGAATTAGCAGACAAGGACTTTTAGAAGAATTATCACAAGTATAGTAAATAAAACCAAAAAAAATTTAAATGGGTGAATATATGTAGAACTACAATATAGAAGAGTAGAATATCTAAAGTAGAAACATATCTTAGAAGTGAAAATTATCACTGAAATAAATTCTGTAAATGGGCTTAACATAGGAAGTGGGGGTAATCAATAAATTCGAAGACATGTTACTAAAAATACTCCAAGCCTAAGAACATAAAATGATGAGTGTTTTCTAAAACTGAACCAGAGATTCAAGAAGTTCAACACATTCAAGCAGGATAAATGCAAAGAAAACCATACCTAGATAAATCATAATCTGTTAGAAATCAAAGAAAATCTTAAAAGCATAGAGAGGGAGAAAAAGGACATTCTGAAGAATCATAGCTGACTTCTCAGCAGACATGAAAGAAAGCAGGAGAAAATGAAATTTATCTTTAAAACAGTAAAAGAAAACTCAGAACTAGAACCATATACTCTGCAAATCCTTCAAATGTAAAAACTCAGGGCTGCAGGGCAGAGCATAGAAGAACACTTGTCTAGCATGTGCAAGTCCAGGGGTTCCATCCCCAGCCCTACAAAAATAATAAACACCAAATGTATTTTCAGACAAATAAAAGCTGATGAGATCAACTCCTGTCGTTGGTGCTACAAGAAATAACTGCAGGAAGTGTTTTTCACTAAAGGAAAATAATCTCAGATAGAGGCACAGATTTATGGGAGGAAATTGAAGAACATGGAAAGGCAAAGAGGTGGATCAATATAAATACTATTTTTGAAAAATTTAAAAACTACTGATTGTTTAAATGTGGTATAATTTATAGCATAAGGAAAGGTAAAATATGACAATGGCATTAGGGATAAGGAAGAAAATAGAATTATATCTCATTTGTTGAGGTGATAAAATACTAAATGTAGATTTAATAAGGATAGTTTTAATTAATAAAGTAGATTTTCTCAACCAGAGTTATGCAAGGAAACCCCTCAGAAAACTATGCAAGTGACTATTTTTTTGAATTCTAGAATTCTCTACATTCCTGATGCATAATAGAGAAGTTAATTCATAACATGCAATGAATGACTTAGGGCAGTAGGGTTTAATTCTGTCTCTCAGACCCTGCTTTAGAGGAACCACTGATCTGTCCCCAAGTTTTCAATTCAGCAAATATTCAATGAATTGTCACAGCTGCATTCAAATAGGTTGGAAACCATAATTTAGAGCTTGTATGTATTACTATATTAGTTAATATTATAATTACATTCATCATTATTATATAATTATGTCACATAATTACTGCTGGTCTTAAATTTGCAATCCTCCTGCCTTGGCCTCCCAAATTGTTGGGATTACAGCTATGTTCCAACATGTCTACTAATAGATTGGTTTTTTGAAACCACTACTATAAGTTTTTTATGAGAACACTTTAAACATTAGGTCACTTTTTGTTTTTATGTAGAAGGAAATACCATATATGCATTATAACTTAAGAAAAATGGTCCTAGCGGTTGGTGGCCCATGCATGTAATCCTAGCAACTCCAGAGGCTAAAGAAGGGGGATCACAAGTTCAAGGCCAGTCTTGGCAACTTCATGAGACCCTGTCTCAAAAAATAAAATGGGTGCTCACTTCGCAGCACATATACTAAAATTGAAACAATAAAGAGAAGAATAGCATGGCCCCTGAGCAAGTATGACACGCAAATTCGTGAAGCGTTCCATATTTTTGGCAACAGAATAAAATTTAACCCCTGTCTCTCACTGTGCACAAAACTAAACTCAAAATGGATTAAGGACCTCGGAATCAGACCAGAGACCCTGCAGATTATAGAAGAAAAAGTAGGTCCACATCTGCAAAATGATGGCTTAGGACAGACTTCCTCAACAGGATCCCCATAGCACAAGAATAAAAGCAAGAATCAATAACTGGGATAGATTCCAACTAAAAAGCTTTCTCTCAGCAAAGGAAACTATCAGCAATGCAAAGAAAGAGTCTACAGAGTGGGAGAATATCTTTGCCACTCATAACTTCAGATAGAGCACTAATCTCCAGAATCTATAAAGAACTCAAAAAACCTACACCAAGAATGCAAATAACCCAATTGACAAATGGGCTTAAGGAAATGAAACACACTTCACAGAAGAAGATCTTACAAGGAATCAACAACATATGAAAAAATGTTCAACATCTCTAGTAATAAGAGAAATGCAAATCAAAACCACCCTAAGATTCCATCTCATCCCAATTAGAATGGTGATTATCAAGAATACAAGCAACAACAGGTATGGCGAGGATGTGGGGAGAAAGGTACACTCATACATTGCTGGTGGGGCTGCAAGTTAGTGCAGCCACTCTGGAGAGCAGTGTGGAGATTCCTTAGAAAACTTGGAATGGACCCACCATTTGACCCAGCTATCCCACTCCTTGGCCTATACCCAAAGGACTTAAAATCAGCATACTACAGAGATATAGCCACATCAATGTTCATAGCTGCTCAGTTGTGGAACCAATGTAGATGCCCTTCAATTGATGAATGGATAAAGAAACTGTGGTATATATACACAATGGAATATTACTCAGTCATAAAGAATGATAAAATTATGGCATTTGCAGGCAAATGGATGAAATTGGAGAATATCATGCTAAGTGAGATAAGCCAATCTCAAAAAACCAAAGGATGAATGATCTCACTGATAAGTGGATGATGACACATAATGGGGGGTGGAGGGGTTAGGGTTAGAGTCAGGGTTAGGGAGGGGGGCAAGAATGGAGGAAGGAAGGACTGTATAGAGGGAAAAAAGGGTGGGAGGGGTGGGAGGAAGGGAAAAATAACAGAATGAATCAAACAACAGTACCCTATGTAAATTTATGATTACACAAATGGTATGCCTTTAGCTCCTGTACAGAGAAACAACATATATCCCATTTGTTTACAATTAAAAAATAAATAAATAAATAAATAAAAAGGGCTGGGGATATAGTTCAGTGGTACAGCACTCCTTAGTTCAATCCCCAGTACTGTAAGAAAAAAAAAAAAAAAAAAAGCAAGCAACCCAGGATAGCTATATTAATACCAGACAAATATAGTCTAAGACACAGAAGAGCAGTTAATGATAAAGGAAATAATGATATGATAGCTGCTGCAGCCATCTTGCAACTAGATACATGCTGAGGTAAGATGAAAGACCAACAAGAATCTGGGTTCTTGATGACTTCAACAAGTCATTAAATAAGCCAATCCTGGAATTTCCCTTCTTGTTCAGCTGGGTTTCTTGTCTGTTTTAGAGGACTCAATTTTGTCAACCAATATTGTTTTCCTCCACACTCTCCTTGAACCAATTCTGAGAGAAATCGAGGAAAAAGATGTTCCTCAATAGAAATAATTTAAAGACCCTTTGCCAGTTAATACATCTGAAGCTTTTCACCTTGAATTTAGAGGAATCCCCGCCCCCATGTCAGGAACTTGGGCTCGGGTACTACTTTAAAAGCTATACTCATATTTTCTGTATTGCAATTCATAACACACATCTGAACTTAAATCTGTAGGACACTCACACCCATGAAAACTCTCATTGCTGATTAAAATTTGAAATATTGAAGCTTCCTAAGTGAGAAAATGAAATTACCATCTACTTCTGGTCCTGGACTAAGTTCCTGAATACTGCAACACAACTGCCAACCTTCAGCAGTCACATTCTTCTAAGTACATGCATTTGCTTGAGATGGACTTGATTGCTGCCGTTCACATTAGCCAAACTTCTTCCAATTGCTGATGTTAAAGATTCAAGGATAGGGGGCTGGGGAGATAGCTCAGTTGGTAGAGTGCTTGCCTTGCAAGCTCAAGGCCCTGGGTTCGATCCCCCCAGTACCACAAAAAAAAAAAAAAAAAAAAAAAAAAAAAAAGATTCAAGGATGTTTCCCTCCCCCTAGGGAAGGAATGACAGCATAAAGCAAGACATCTGTGTGAATAATAATCACTCCCCTACACTTCATAGCATTATTTGTAATTAAAGGGGAAAATAGGAATTTGACACAGCATCGGGACAAAGGGCTTTTCTGAAGCATTGTACCAGAATCTTCTGTAGTTTTGCATTTTCAAGTAAAAATATCAGAGGTTAAACTGTGCAGGCAACATTAAATTTAATATGATGTTAAAGTCTGAGCCAGCAGGATCTATGGTTTAACTACAATTTTTTCTTTATTTACATAGTAGCATCAACTGCTCAGCCAGCCTATTCTCATAGATCTAGCACTTTCAGAGGTTACTAATTTTACAATCCTGCGGAAATAATTTTGATATGCACATCCCTATCAGGCTTATAATCTGTGAGACTCATGCAAGAAATATCAGCAAAGTGGAAGAACGGGAAATGGAAAGTACTGTGGACTGAATTAAAGCAAATTTATTCCCAATGTTTGGATAATTATGTCCAAAATTAACCCTAATATATCTATACTAATAAGAAACTAATAAAAAATGTTTACAGACTCATCCAATTTAAAATACTATTATCATATTAGCCATGAAATAGTCCATTTAACTTTCCATTACTATAACAAAATACCCAGGATAATCACTCATAAAGTTTAAAAAAAATCTGGGCTGGGAGATACCTCAGTTGGTAGAGCACTTGCCTGCAAGTGTGAGGCCCTGGGTTCGATCCCCAGCACCGCCAGAAAAAAAAAAAAAATGAATGGGACTGGCGATATAGCTCAGTTGTTAGAGTGCTCGCCTTGTGAGCACAAGGCCCGGGGTTCAATTCCCAGCACCACAAAAAAAAAAAAAAAAAGCTGATTTCAGCTCACAGTTTTGGAGGTTTCGGTCCATAATTGATTGGCCCCAGTGCTTCTGGGCTGATGGCAAGGCAGCACATAGGAAGCACATGGTAGACCAAAGCTGTTCACCTCATGGCCAGGGAAAAAATGAGAAGTGGCTGGGGTCCCACTTTCCCCTTCAGGGGCACACCCTGAGTGACCTAATACCTCCTAGTAGGTCCCACATCTTACAGTTTCCACTGCCCCCCCATAAGACCAACCTGTAGACTAACACCTTAATATGTGAGCCTTTTAGGGACATTCCAGATCTAAAGTGTAACATTCGGCTCCTAGCCTCATGTGCATCCTACATGGAAAATGCATTTAGTCCATCTTCAAGCATCTCCAAAGTCTTACCAGAACTGCATTGCTCAAAAGTCCAAGTCCAGGACTAGGGGGAGAGCTCATTCAGTAGAGTGCTTGCCTTACAAGCATGAGGTCCTGGGTTCGATCCCCAGTACCAAAAAAAAAAAAAAAGTCCAAGTCCAAGTCCAAAATCTCTTGAAAGACTCAAGGCAAACTCACTGTGAGATCCTATAAAAATCAAAATGAAAATTACATACCTACAGAACCAACGTCACGTGGACGACACCAAGTACTACCACCAGTCTGAGCTGCATCTGGATCTACCTGAACCATAGCTGCAGCAGTTTCTGAGTGCCTTGCCAACAAGTTCCCTAAATGATCCTAGGTGTTATGGTTTGGATCTGGACTGTTCCCCTAAAAGCTCATGTGTTGAAAATATGGTTTATATATGTGGTGTCCCCTAAAAGCTCCAGTATTAATGCAGAAATGTTTGGAGGTGAAATTACTGAATTTTGAGGACTGTAACCTAATCATCCCAGGATGTGGATGTGGCTCAGTGATTAAGTGGCCCTGTGTTCAATCCCTAGTACCAAAAAAAAAAAAAAAAAAAAAAAAGGCTGGAGAAACTAGGGATAAAAGGAAATTACCTCACCATTGTAAAGGCTACATTTGACAAAACCAAATTAACATCATACTGAATAGAGAAGAACTGAAAGCATTTCCTCTAAAATCAGGAACAAGGATGTTAACTCTCATCAATCCTATTCAATGTAATTCTTGAAACTCTAGCCAGAGCAATCAAGCAAGAGAAGGAAATTAAAAGGCTACAAATAGGAAATGAAAAAGTCAAATAATCTGTTTGCTGATGACCTGATACTATATCTATTATACCCAACAACTCCACCAGAAGACTTCTTGAGCTGATTGATTCCACAAATTAGCAAGATACAAGATCAACATGCATAAATCAATGGCTTTGTATACATCGACAGTGATTATATTGAGAAAGAAATCAGAAAAACTATTCCATTCATAATAACCTCAAAAAAACTTGGGTATTAAATCTAATAAGGAGGTAAATGATCTCTACAATGGAAATTATAGGGTATTGAAAAAAGAAAATGAAGAAGACCTTAAATATGGAAAGACAACCCATGTTCTTGGATAGGCAGAATATTGTCAAAATAGTCATATTATCAAAAGCACTCTACAACTTTAATGCAGTCCCTATCAAAATACCAATGCCATTTTTCACAGAACTGGAAAAAAATAGTCCTTAAATTCATTTGGAAGAATAAAAGAACCAGAATAGCCAAAGCAATCAAAGAAGAATAATGCAGAGGCATCCCAATACCTGATCTCAAATTATACTACACAGCTACAATAACAAAAACAGCATGGTAATTGGCATCAAAATAGACATGAAGACCAATGGAACAGAATAAAAGATACAGAGACAAACCCACATATGTATAATCATTTGATGTTTGACAAAGTTGCCAAAAATAAAATGTTGAGAGAAAAGATAGCTGTTCTAAATTATGCTGGGAAAACTGGATATCCATATGTAGAAGATGAAGCTAGATCCCTATCTCTCACTCTACAGAAAAGTCAACTCAAAATGGATCAAACACTTAGGAATTAGACCAGAAACTTTGCAACTACTAGAAGAAAACAGGGTAAACATTCCAGTATATTGGCTTAAGCACCAACTTCCTTAACAAGACTTTTAAAGCTCAAGAAATAAAACTAAGAATCAATAAATGGAATGCCATCAAATTAAAAAGACGTGCACAGCAAAGGAAATGATTAAAAATGTGAAGAGAGCCTAAGGAATGGAAGAAAATCTTTCCCAGCTGCTCCTCTGACAGGAAATTAATATCCAGATTATTTAAAGAACCCCAAAAGCTTAACATAAAAAAAAAAATAAATGGGCAAAAGAAAGTCTTTTATTTCTTAAAAGAAGTAACATGAATGATCAACAAATATATGAAAATGAAACAAATATTATGAAGTCAAATCCCATCTCTAGCTATCAGGGAAATGCAAATCAAAAATTACACTAAGATTTCACCTCACTGCAGTCAGAATAGCAATTATCAAGAATACAAGTAATAATAAAGGCTGGCAAGGATATGGGGGGAAAGTTTCTTCATACATTATTGGTGGGACTGCAAATTAATACAACCACTCTGGAGAACAGTATGGAGATTCCTTAAAAATCTAGGAATGAAACTAACATATGACCCAGCTATCCCGTTCCTTGATATTTATCCAAAAGAACTAAAATCAGCATACTATAGTGAAACTGTTTATAGCAGCAGAATTCATAATCATCATTATGGAAACAGCCCAGATGCCCTTCAATTGGTGAATGACTTAAGAAATATATACATATATACACACAATGAAGTTTTACCAGAACACAAAGAAGAATAAAATTATGGCACTTTCTGGTAAATGGATGTAAATAAAGAACATCATGTTAAGTGAAATAATCCACATTCAGGAAGTCAAGGGTAAATGTTTTCTCTCATATGAAGAAACTAGAGCAAAATAAGGCAAAAAGGAGTGGGGGAGGGAGTCAGATCTCATAAAGATATAGGGAAGATCAGTGGAATAGAAAAGAGATTAAGAAAAGCAGGAAGAAAGAAGAGGAGGAGGGAAGGAGAATAAGTGCAGAACAAATTTAACAAAATACACTATATGCATGTATAAATATACCTCAGTGAATTCTATTATCTATAAAGCACCAATCAAAACTAAACAAGTTAAAAAAAAAAAAAACCAAACAAGAGAAATAAAGATCATTAGAGGAAGGAGAATAGAAGAAGAAGGGAGAGGTAGGAAAGGGGAGTCCAGAGAAGGAAATGCAGATCGGGCCAGATCACAGGTTGCCTTAAGTGCTATGAAGCACTGCCCCTGTCCCTAAAGGAAAAGGTACTTTTATTATGCAATTTTATAGGTGGGAAAACAGGCCACATTACTTGGACAAATTCATGAGATGATTAAAATAAAAAGTCTCTTATAAAAGACTCTTAAATTGTATCATATGTCACTTGTTGCTATACCCCATCCTCTGGAGAATATGATGAATATCAATCTGGAAGCAAAGAAGAAAATTGGAATTGAATGTCCTTTGTTGCTATAGTTACTAATACTGTATTTCAACAATGAAAGAAAATTTTATAAAAACCCCCTTTGGACATTTTCTAAATATCCCTATGAATAAAACACCTGCCAAGTGAATGGAGAAAATATTATGTCATAAGTTTGTTCTATTATAGTTGCTGCCTTGGCCTCCATTCTCAGGCCAGATGTGAACTTCTTCCCCTCATGTGTTGTTGTTTGCAATATAGTACACGTGTTCCTCATCTCAAAATGCCACATGCCCACAGATGCTGACCAAGATGAAAGCTAATAGCCAGCAGCAGTCATGTAATTAAGCCCCCCTTTCCATGTTTTTTATTTAACCTGGCCAATCCACAACTCCTGAGGGATGATTTCCATGACCCTGAATGAAGACATAGTGTCACAGGTTTTCTCTGCCTTCTTCCATATCTCCCCTTCCCTCTCCCCCTTCCTCCTCATCTCCCCACTGGCTGGTTGAGCTCCTGCTTGCCTCCAGAATTTTCCCGGGACTCCTCTCCACACTCCTAACACTTCTGGGACCTGTGAATGACAAATTCGTTTCCTAAACTGGGGTTTCATTCCCTTGTTGTGTCTCACCTGGAAGCTCTTCTAGAGAGGGGCTAACTTAGCACCAGCCTCAAAAGGGGGACATCAAGACCAAAGGAGAAACAGCTCTAACACTGAAGAGTTAAAAGACAGGAATGATCCAGCAATTTCACTTTGGGGTAAATAACCAAAAGAATTGAAAGCAGGGATAGAAAGAGCCATCTGTACACCTACATTCATACCAGCAGTACACAATATCCAAAAGGTGCAAGCAACTCAAAATGATGGTAAATCCACACAACAGAATATCATTCAGCCTTAAAAAGAAAGGAAATTCTGGCACATGCTACAATATGGGTGAACCTTGAAGATACTATGTTTAACAAATATATGAACCACACAAAGTCAAATATTGTAACTTTTTTTCATGCTGGGAATTGAACACAAGTAGGTAAGTGCTCTACCCAGTTACATCTCCACCCACTGTGACTTCATTTTTAATGAGGTACCTACATTAGTGAAATTGACAACGCAGAAGAGTGCACCAGTGCTGAAGGAAGAGGATAATCTAGACTTATCTCAGTGTCTTGATAGATACTGAGTTTCCATTCTGGAGAGGGATAACAAAAGTTGCAAAAAATAATGAGTGTAATCAATGCCTATAAAGTGGACACATAAAATTATTAAAAAGGTAATTTTATGTAATGTATATTTTTCCATGATTTTTTAGAAGAGAAAGGGGAGTCAAGGTGGTATATGCCTGTTAATCACAACTACTTGGGATGCTGAGGCAGGAGGATTTAAAGTTTGAAGCCAGTCTGGGCAATTCAAAATAAAAGGACTGGGATGTTACTTGGTGGTAGAACACCACTGGGTTCACTCCCCGCAACCAAATTTTTTTTAAATTGATGTATAGAAATGAAGTTTAAGGCATTTGCAATCAGCTGGTAAATTTTACCCAATCAAAACTAAGAATGCCCCATTGCTAGGCAGATACTACTAGATAGGCCGAACAGGGAGTCTTGAACACAGATTTCTGTGCACCAGTGGCTTCCCAGGAAGGGTGTGCTTTTGCCTATGTCAGCCAGTGAGACTCTTACCACAGATGAAGGCTGTGCTATAGGACTGGGGAGATCAGAACCTCCAGGAGCCACCTGTGTAAAGACACCACCAGTTTCCATGTCCTACAGTGATCAATCACATGACCCTCCAGCTCCACCCTGAAGCCCAGTCCTCTGAGAGTCACTGTGGGTTGAAGACAGCTCCACACTGGTTAAGGATGTGGGCTCTCTGAACATGTTTACTAAGCCCAAACTGGGTTTTGCTCTAGCAGCCAAGACATGGCCTGCTGAGACAGAGGTAAAGTCCCTACCGCTACCCTGCACTTTGTATGACCTTTGCACCAGACATTTGGATTCATGTACTATATGATAGCCCTTAAAGGCACTTGCGTCAGACAAACCCACATATATAGTTATCTCATAATAGACAAAGGCACCATAAACATAAATTAGAAAAAGATAGCCTCTTCAACAAATGGTGCTAAGAAAACTGGAAATCCATATGTAATAGAATGAAATTTAACTCCTGTCTCTTACCCTACACAAAATTCAAAGTGGATCAAGGACCTGGGCATCAAACCAAAGACCCTGTGCCTACTAGAAGAAAATGTAGAACCAACTCTCCATCATATTGCCTTAGGAAACTATTTCCTCAACAAGACCTGTAAAGTGCAAGAAATAAAATCAAGAATCAATAATTGGGATGGTATCAAGCTAAAAAGCTTCTTCACTGCAAAGGAAACAAGAACATGAAGGGAGAGCCTATAGAATGGGAGAAAATCCTTGCCACCTGCATCTTACAGCATTAATCTTCAGGATATACAAAGAACTCAAAAAACTTAACACCAAAATTAATAATAATAACCCAATAATAAATTGGCAAAGGAACTGAACTTCTGCTTCCCAGAAGAAATGTGGTCAATAAATGCATGAATAAATGTTCAACATCTCTAGCAATTAAAGAAATGAAAATTAAAACTACACAGAAATTCCATCTCACTCGAGTGGCAATTATCAAGAATTCAATTAACAATAAATGTTGGCAAGGATGTGGGGGGAAAAGTACACTCATACATTGCTGGTGAGACTGCAAATTGGTGCAACCACTGTGGAAAGCAGTATGGAGGTTTCTCAGAAAACTTGGAATGGAACCACCATTTGACCCAGCTATCCCACTCCTCGGTTTATACCCAGAGGACTTATAATCAGCTTACTAATGACCCATCCACATCAATGTTTATAGCAGCTCAATTCACAATAGAAAAGCTATTCAACCAACCTAGGTGCCCTTCATCCAGATGAATGGATAAAGAAAATTTGGTATATATACAATGGAATATTACTTAAAGAAGAATGAAATTATGGCATTTGCTGGTAAATGGAAGGAACTGGAGAATATCATGCTAAGTGAAATAAGCCACTCCCAAGAAACCAATGGTTGAATGTTTCCTCTGATATGTGGATGGTAACCCACAACAAGGGAAGGGAATAGAAGTTCTTTGGATTAGACAAAGGGGAATGAAGGGAAGGGAGGGGGGATGGAAATAGGAAAGACAGTGGAATGAATTGGATGTAAATTTCTATGTACATATCTGAATACACAACCAGTGAACTCCACATCATATACAAACACAAAATGTGATCCTAATTAGAATGTTATACTCCATGTATGCATATGTCAAAATACATGCTACTGTCATGTATATCTGAAAAGAACAAATTTTTAAAATTTGTAAAGGCACTGGTGTCCAGAGGAAATGCCCCAGTGACATGATTAGTGATGAAAGGGACTGAAATACAGCCTAGAACAAAGAATGGTGAACTTGATTCCTTCTTTAACTGTGAAGGGAGTGGAGGAAAGGAGGCCAATTCCTCTGGGTCAGAAGTTACATAGTTCAGAAGCTTTTCAGAACAGAACAGTCTCTTCACGTCTTGTACGCAGTGCAAGTTGCCCCCTCCCTACTCACATCTCACAAGAAACATCTGACCTTACTGCAAGACTCCTCTGCTCAAGGGCTGCCTTTCAGCTGTTACATCTGTGGAAGGACACAGCTCTCTGGTCCTTCCTAATGACCCCATTAAAGAACAGAGTCCACACTTTGTGAGAAATACAAGAGAGAGCTGGGATGGAATGCTGCTGGCAAGCTGAGTAAGAAAAAAAAAAAAAAAATGGACAGAGGGGCCAGGTGTGTAGCTCAGTGGTAGAGTGCTTATCTAGCATGCTGAAGACCCTGCACTCACACCAGCACCAGGTGGAAAAGAGAATGGACTGAGGCCATTGGCCAATGGGAAATTCAGTGGCTAGCACTGCTGAGGGGTGATGCAGCCAGCCAGGACTAACAACATCCCAAGATGTTAATGTCAAAGCCTCATGCCCCATGCCAATCTCCTAAGCAATCAGACCTGTTCCAATCACCCATGGTGATTTTTCACAAAAAACTAAAGATACCATACAATCCAGCAATTGCTATCCTTGGCATTTACCCATAGTTGACAACTTATGCATGCACCAAAATGTCTATAGCATTGTAGTTTACACCAGCTTAATTTATAACTGCAGAAACTAAAATGTCCTTCAGAAGGTGAATGGATGAACTGTGGCACATTCAAATAATGGAATATTGCCCAGTGATGAAAAGAAATGAGCTATCAACCCACTAACAAACTGGAGGAAACTTAATAGCTTATTGCCTATACAAAGAATAGACTTCATACTGCATAAGTCTAATCATGTGACATTCTGGAAATGACAAAATTACCAAAACAGTAAAATGGCCGGTGGTTACCTAAGACAGCAGGGTGAAAAGACAGAGAGCACTGACAAATGCTGTATATTATAATGGTGGATATCAATCACCATACATTTGTCCAAACTCTCAGAATATGTAACATCAGGAATGAACCCCAATGTAAATTATGAACTTATGAATTATGAACTTATGAAGTGTCAGTTCTAATAAAAGTACCACTCTGGTAGAGTACACAGATATGGCAGGAGCTACATATATGGTAGCAGTGGGTATACAGGAAGTCTTTCCACCTTCTATAAAATGTTGCCATGAGCATAAAACTGCTCTAAGTCTATTAAAAAAAAAAAAACTAGCAACTATCAGAATGGCTAAATATATTCTAGGTCGTTTTTAAAAAATTATAGTTCTAGCCAGATGTGGCACACCTGTAATTCCAGTGATTTTGGAAGCTAAGGTAGGAGGATCAAAAGTTTGAGGCCCCTGGGTTTAATCCCTAGTACCAAAAACAAAAAAAAGTTTAAATTTACATGTGTGTATAATTTGCTCCATTCTGCAAGTGAACATTATTATCTTCCAAGATTATCTTAAAATAATAAGTTTTCTCCACTGCAAAGTCTTATTAGCTCCTGAGACAGCAACAAAGGACTTTCTACATTTTGTAGATTGTGTGGTCTGTGACTTATTATATGCTGGATTATTAGGAGATTCTGACAGCCTTTCCCATACTCATTTTATTTGTACAGCTCTGAACTGTGGTATCTTAAAATGCTAAGATGTGAGGAGCAAGTGAAGAATCTTCTGAATATTTTTGAAGGGCTCTCCACCAGGGTGAATTCTCACAGATATGAAGCCTTATGCAATAAGCCTTACATGGATTTTTCCCAGTGAAATGTTTATTATGCCACGTGAAATATTTAAAGGATGTACTACATACCCAGGTTATTTACAGTAATTTTAGATGTGCAAAGTAAGGTTTGTAGGCTTAGTAATCCTCACACATATCTTAGAAGCAGAGGTCTCTCTATAGTTTAAGCTCTTACACCTTATGTAAGGTCTAAAAATCTAATGACAAGCAAAGTTGTGGATTTAATCCTCAACAGGAAAAAAAAATTTTATTTCAATTTAAAAAATTGCAATCAAGCTTTTACATTTCCAAAAAAGGAATCTGTCTACTCTAAGTGACTAGATGTTTATAAGGTGACATTTCTTACTTTCATAGTAAGAAACCTCTTTATTTCCAACCATTCTTTTCATAGTCTTTTGGAATTAGAAGTGCATATTAAGATCTGATAAAAGAGTAAAGGCTTTTTTACATATCTTAACATTCTCTCCTGTGTGATTTCTTAAATTTTTTTTGAAGGGTTGAAAACTGAATGAAGACTTTCCTACATTCCCTGTGTCCCAAGGTTTCTCTGCACATTGGGTTTGTATATGAATACTACCATTTGTGGAATATCTAAGGCCTTTCCACATTTTTTTACTGTATTAGTTTTCTATGGTTGTCATAACAAAATACCATAGACAGAATGACTTAAACAAGACAAATTTATTGGCATTTATTTCTGGAGACTGAAAGTTCAATATCAAGGTGTGGGCAGGTTGGTTTCCTCTGGATCCCATAACAGGAGGACATGTTCCAGATCTCTGTCCTGGGTTTGCAGAAAGCCAATCATCTTTCTAGTGACTTCTCATGGTCTTGTGGGGGTAAAGGTGTCCTTTCTTTTCTTATGGGGATACCAGTGATGTTGTATAGGGCACTAAGAGCCTCATTTATTTTCTCCAACCTCATTTAAATTACTCACCTGTTTAATGTCCATTACATTGTGAGGAACTAGGAGTTAGGACTTCAAAATATGAATCTGGAAGAGAGGTAACCATAACATTAAACACAAACATTCTCACCACTGAGTTTCCATCAGCATATTAAGGTTTGTGAAATTAAGGAAGGACTAACCAGACTGTCTACATTCATAATGTTTCCCTCCAATGAGATTACTGATGTGTACAGTAAATCTTTAGAGTTTAGCAAAATCTCTTCCACAATCCTAACTATATATGGTCTGGCCTCACTGTGAACCCTTACATGTTTGTTAAGACCTGAGTGAAGATGTTTCCAAATCCCTTACATTCACAGTTTTTTCAAGTCTTTGAAGTGAACAGGGACACCTTGAGGTTTTCCCACATTCCGTACATTGACGGTTTCCTTTCTACATGCCTTCGTTCATGATTCCGAAAGGAACTGGGAGAACTGAAGACTTTCCCACACTCCTTACATTCATAGGGTTTCTCTCCAGTATGAGTTCTTTCATGTAATTGAAATGAATTAGAATACCTGAAGGTTTTCCCACACTGCTTACATTCATAAGGTTTTTCTCCAGTGTGGATTCTCATGTGAAGGGTAACACATGTGGGAAACTTAAAGGTTTTCCCACACTGTAGACACATGTATGGTTTTTTGGCACTGTGGGTCCGCATGTGATTGTTAAGACTGGAGGAATGCGTAAATGCTTTCCCACATTCCTTGCACTCAAAGGGCTTCTCTCCAGTGTGAATCCTCAAATGTCCACTAAGATTAGAGGAAATAGCAAATGCTTTCCCACATTTGACACATATAAAAGGCTTCTCTCCAGTGTGAGTTCTTATGTGTTCGCTGAGACGGGAGGATCTAGCAAAAGCTTTCCCACAATCCTTGCAGTCATATGGCTTCTCTCCAGTGTGAGTTGGTAAATGTTTCCTAAGGCCAGAACGCTCTGTGAAGGCTTTGCCACAGTCTTTACATTTGAAGGGTTTTGTTCCAGTGTGAATTTGAAGGTGATCATGAAGGCATGAGGAATTTCTGAAGGATTTTCCACACACCTTACATTCAGAGGGCTTCTCTGCAGTGTGGTTTTTCACATGTTCAGTGAATTGTGAAGACTCTTTGAAAACAGTCCCACATTTCTTTCGTTCACAGGGTTTCTTTTCCATGTGAATTTTAGCATGTTGACTTAAGCAAGAAGAAACAGTGAAAGCTTTCCCACATTCTGTACATTTATAAGGTTTTTCTCCAGTGTGTTTTTCTATGCTGAGTAAGCTGACAAGACCTGGTGAAGGCTTTCCCACATTCCTTACATTCATAGGTGTTATCTCCACTATGGGTTCCCATGTGAATATTTAGGTACGCAGGATATCTAAAGCCTTTTCCACATTCCTTACACTTGTAGGGTTTTTCTGCACTGGGTGTCTGTATAGCACAGCAAGGCTGGTGGAGTGAATGAAATTCATCCCATATTCCCTCAGTTCATGGAGTTTGCCTCCACTGTGAGTTCTTCTATGGGCCTGAAGGTGCAGTGGATCGACAAAAGCTCTCCCACAGTCACTGTGTTCAAAGGGTTTGTCTTCAGTGCACATTTTCTGGTAAGTAGCTTTGGGAGGCAAGCTGAAGGTTTGGCTACACTGATTCAACACAAAAAGTTTTTCTTCAGTAGAGGTTCTCTTGTGCAAAGAAAGGAAGTCTATTCCATGTTGATCACAATCAGCAGTGGTCCCTATATTTTGCATTCTCACACATGACTTAAGGCAAGTATGCCCACTGATGAATTCGCCACATGGCTTACAGTCACAGAGTTCCCCTCCACTGTGGCTTCTTGCCTGTTGATAAAGGGATGAATAATGAGTAAAGTATTTTTCAGACTCATTAATAGATTACATGCATCTGAAGACTGAAAATTATGATGGTCTCCATTCTGCCATTGTCATTATATGCATACAGCTTCTGCTCTTCTGATTTCTTTTTCTATCTTTCTTTCTTTCTTTCTTTCTTTTTTTTTTTTTTTTTTTTTTTTTTTTTTTTTGTTGTTGTTGTTGTTTGTTTAGAAACAGATTCTATGTTGTCCAGGCTGGCTTTGAGAACTGTGGGGTTCAAGTGATCCTCTGCCTCAGTTTCCTGAGTAGCTGGAACTATAAGCAAGTATCATTTCTGGCTTACTGATTTATTTGTTCTTTTTCTTTTTCCTTCCCACCTCCCCATGGTATTGGAAATCAAACCCAGACATGCGCTACCACTGAGCTACATCCCCAACCCTTCTTACTGAGACAATCTTACTAAACTGCCCAGGTTGATCTCAAATTTGTGATCCTCCCACCTTGTTCTCTTGCTGGAATTACAGGTATACACCACCCTGAATGGCTTATTGATTTCTTTAAAGTGAAATGATGGAATATTTTTGCCCGTATACTCTGTCATCTATTCTAAACTTGAAAAGATTTCTATAGTTTAATGACAGTCTTTTAAAAACTATCTAGTTACATATCTGGTAATATACTGATGGGAACTCAGGAGCAACAAGTTTCTCAAGTTAGGTTTGGGACACCCCCAAATTCATCATATTCCAATTTTCCCTCCAGAGCCACTGCTCCTTTTTAGGTTAATGCTACTTCTCTCAAATCTCCCTCACTCTGATTTTCTATAATGGAATTCCCAGTCTTCTTTGAATTTAGAAAATTAGAAATATCCCTTGTTAGTCTTACCATTAGTATCTCACTAAAGGTCTGTTCCCTCAAAAAATCCTGCTGATGTGCTGCCCCTTTGATTTTAAGTCCCAGTTTCCATTCTAAGTAAAAGAGGAAAAGATATATAAAGGTCTGGAGACAGAAATGATAGAAAGGTGAAAATGATAGGGATCATTTACACTTGTTTTCAAATTAAACACAGTAAAGCAAAAAAAAAAAAAAAGATTTCACAATTTTTACTATGTCAAAAATCTGGCAAAGATATGGACATGGGATCAAAATTTTAGATGCTTTATTATCGATAGATCCTATGAAAGTTAAAATTGGTGATGAATACTAAGAACATTTATCTTGGAAGGAAACAAAAGACAAGAATACATCAAAACAATGAAACTAAAGAAGAAATGCAACAGGTTATATTGTGAGATTATATAGGAAAGTCTGAGTTGGCACACTAAAAGAGTAAAGAAGGCTGAAGATTTCCTAACTTCTCATAAAAATGACCTGATGCTTCTGAGATCAAGTGCATCTTTAAAAGTTTCCTCTTTATATTTAGAGTGAATTTACTGACCAGGGGTATTCTCAATGAACACTCACTTTGAAGAACTCCTTCCACTATCCTTGCCTCTTCCTGCTGCAACCAAGAGATTAGGCTGGGTTTAAGGAGTTGACATCCTGTACCTAGGGAAAGACATATTCATGGAAGAGGCTAATAATGGAAGAGAAAATAAACCTTCTCATGATTCAAGAACTATAGTTCTAATGAAAGCCAGTGAATTTCAAAAGGTTAAAAAAAACAAATATCTCCTTTGCCTATGTCCCATAAAGATTAGTTGTCTCTGACCCCTAAAACCCAAATTCAGGCTTATGTTCACATTTACAAGCACTTAGACCCTTTTTTCCCCCCCTTTAATCCAAATAGGAAATAGAGTAAACCAGTTATCTTCATTCATGGAGAATGAAAATCACACCTGATTGTTTTTTGTTTGTTTGGTTGGTTTTTTGTTTTTGTTTTTTTTTGTTTTGTTTTGTTTTGTTTTTTTTGCAGTGCTAGGGATAGAACCCAGGGCCTTGTTCATGCTAGGCAAGCACTCTACCACTGAACTACACTCCCAGCTAGTACACCTGTGATCTTTAAGTGTGTAAGATTCATCTGGAGAACTTGCTCAACACATATGACAGGGCCCTGACTGCAGAGTTTCTAAGTATGTGAAAGGTGGAGACTGAGAAAATACAATTTCAAACAGTGATGGTGATGTTGCTGCAGATTAAAAGCTATTATGATAAAGGCTGTGTCTCTATTATTTCCCACTATATTCAGAGTTGACTTCACTGATACTGCAACCACAGTAAATACACACAAAATATATTTCCTAAGAGGCTACCCAGAATGATGCTAGTCTACCTACTGTGGCCAGGTTCTCATAGTTCTCCAGCATCACATCTCTGTACAGGTTTCTCTGAGTTGGGTCCAGTAAAATCCACTCCTCCTGGGTGAAGTTCACAGCCACATCATCAAAGGTCACCAAGTCCTAAACCATCATACACATGCTGGTTTGAGCCAAGTAACACATCCACCAATGTTCACTAGAGGATGAGGAAGTGAGACCAAAGCCTGTACAGAGTTCAGAGGTCTCTCATTGTCTACCCCAGGGTTCAGTGGTGCTAGGAACTCTTCTCTATGCACACTCACTCACTGTCCATCTCCTCTAGTTATATGGCTCCGATGGCACTTCTTACATGTGATCTTCTCTCAACACAACCAGATTAGGTACTCATCTCATTTCCCTCTACTGTAGCACACTCTTGAGTACCATGTAAATACTTAATAAACAGTAACAAACGAACATATTCTTAAAAAAAAAAAAAAACTTTCATTTCACCATCTGTCAGAGCACTCAGCAAAATAAGAAAGTCAGCACCATGAGGGAACATTAATTAGTAAACATGAAATACTAGGAAGACTTTCAGGGAGATTCTATGCCAATGAGTGGCTCCACTCCCTGGGGAAATTCAATTAGGGACTTAAGTCACTGAGTGGTGCCTTATCTGCTTTAAGGAGTTCTATAAGTCAGGTATGGTGGTATATGCCTGTGGTCCCAGTTACTCAGGAGGCTGAAATGGAAGAACTGCTTGAGATTAGCTTAGACAACATGTCTCAAAAAAATCCCAGGTGGGGGGAGAAACACCTCTCAGAACCCACCTCAAAAAATAAGAAGCTTGAAGATGACTATGAGTAGAAAGAAAACGAGTCCCCTTACTAGAGGCATGTTCAGGATTTTGTACATGGATACGTGTTCTGCATACCCGATCACAGTTTGGCAGACAGTCAGTCATCTTCCTTTCTGCTTCTATCTTGTCTTCATGAAAGCAAACTGGGTCCCTCTACAAAAGACCTCAAGGAAAAGAAATAAGGTATGTGTTGTGGTGTGGATATGAGGTGTCACCTGAGAAGCTCATGTGTGAGGCACTGTTCAGAGGCTGTAACCTCATCCGTGGATAAATCCATTTGACAGATGAATAACTTAAATGAATCAGTAAGTGTAACCGTAAGCAGGTGGAGCACAGCAGGAAGAAGTAGGTTTCTGAGGGGCATGCCCTTGGGGATTGCATCTTGTCCCCGGCTTTTTGCTCTCTCTCTGCTTCCTGGTTGCCATAAGTTAAGCAACTTTCTTTCATCACACCCTTTCACCATGAAAGTCTGCCCTGCCTCAGGCCCACAGCAATGGAATCAGCCAACCATGGACTAACTGAAACTGTGAGCCCAAAATGAACTTTTCCTCCTCTAAATTGTTCCTGTCATGTACTTCGATCACATGAAAAGCTGACTAACACAGCATGAGATCTCAGAGCTGCCCATAACTTCCACAATTCACATGCCTGGAAGTCATTCCATCCTAGTTTGAAATTCCATGTAACCCTGCACACTCAACATGAAGTACACAATACTCCTGTATGACATCACAGCAGTCTGCCTCACCGACAGCCAGAAAAGGAGACTGTGTGCCATGCTGCCCACACAGGAAAAGGATGGCAATCCCATTAAACATGAGGAAAGCTCTAGCCTTTTGAGAGGTGACTATTTACCCACAGCAATAAAACTCATGAAAGAGTGGGAGGAGGGGAGCAAGGGGGAAATGCCAGGGAGTGATACTGGCCAGATTATATTGTCATATTGTGTGCATGCACTAATATGTAACAAAAATTCCACCATTATGTACAACTATAGCGCACTGATTAAAAAAAAAAAATCATGAAGAAGTTCTACAGCACTTCTCCCAAGGGGATTGACTGAAAACAAAATTCCCTGGCCAACTTCATTTCCTGAGAGTGCACTGGACTTCACAGGGAGAACCTTAGAGAATCTCTGAAAAAGATCATCAGTAGGACTTACCACAGGACAAATCAATGGCTGCCATCCTATGACACTGTGGCATCTGAACAATTCTTTCCTGAGTCAGAAAGCACTTCAGGACAGCTTATGAAGCTACACCAAACAGTGCCATCTTCATTCCTTCATCCCTCTTTATTCAGGATTAACTTAGTCCTGTTCACATCACCATCAATCAACAGGTATTAATTATTAATAATTAAACATCATACATTAGCATTCCTTGTAGATGTCATTTGTGAAGACTGAAAACAATCTACTACATAGTCTCAGTAACATCAATTGCTATTTACGAAAGACCAGAGACTAGAGTTATGATAGCAGCTTTATGTATATAAGGTCACTTATAATTACTAACCCTTTACAGTAGATATTATTACCCTCCCCATTTTGGGTACTGAGGATTGAACCCAAGAGCACTTCTACCACTAAGCCACACCCCAGTCCTTCGATCTCTGAGACAGGATCTTGCTAAGTTGCCCAGGCTGTCCTTGGACTTGAAATCTTCCTGCCTTATCCTCCTAAATTGCTGGAATGACAGGTGTGCGTCACTGTATCTGGCTTTACCTATTCCTACTGAGTACTGAAAAACTCAGATTTAGAGAATGCTGGTAATGGGTTCAGTCTATTATCCAGTTAGGAAGTGGTGAATGAGGACTTGGATGCCATCACGGTGCCTCTAACACCAGATCTACTACAACTGTTTGTTACAGGTTGAGTATTCCTTATCCAAAATATTTGGCACCAGAAAATGTTTCAGATTTCAGAATTGTGGGGGGCTTTGGAATATTAGTACATCATTTACAAGTGTCACCACACTTGATTTAATACAGGACCCAGTCTCTCACAGAACTGAGACAGTGTTGTCAGGAGATAAGAATTTGGAAGTGATCAGTCAAGCCTTTGGGCCTGACCATAGAGCTGGGTAGATTTCTTTCCTTTTTTTTTTTTTTTTTTTGATACTAGGGATTTAACCCTGGGGTTCTTTGTGCTTTACCACTGAGCTATATACCCTGTCATTGTTTAGTTCTAATTCTGAGGAAGGGTCTCACTAAGTGGCTTTGGGCCTCGCTAAGTTTCTGAAGTTGGCCTTGAACTTGCAATCCTCCTGCCTCAACCTCCCAAGTCACTGAGATTAAAGATGTGCATCACCACACCTGGTTAGAGATGGAATTTTTTTCTATTTTTAGTTGTAGATGGACACAATACCTTCATTTTATTTATTTATTTTTATGTGGTGCTGAGGATTGAACCCAGTGCCTCACACGTGTGAGGCAAGGGCTCTACCACTGAGCTGCAACCCCAGCCCTAGAGCTGGGTTTCTTCAAACAAAAAGCATTCGGTAGGATCATATCAACCATGCTACTTTCTGTGTTCGATTGTGATAAAGCACTTGCCTTAGAAATCCAAATAGCCAGGCGCCGGCCACACCTCTGTCACACCTCTGCCATGATGTTCTGCCTCACCTCAAGCCCCAAGGAATGAAACCAGCCTTCTGTGGATTAAGACCTCTGAAACTGACCCGCCAACATGGGCCACGTTAGCACCAAAACTGTGAAGAAGGCTGCCCGGGTTATCATGGAGAAGTACTACACACGCCTGGGCAACGACTTCCATACCAACAAGCGCGTGTGCTAGGAGATCGCCATTATTCCCAGCAAGAAACTCCGCAACAAGATCGCAGTCGACACACATCTGATGAAGGGGATTCAAAGAGGCTCTGTGAGAGGCATCTCCATTAAGCTGCAGGAAGAGGAGAGAGAAAGGAGAGATAATTATGTTCCTGAGGTCTCTGCCTTGGATCAGGTAGATCTTTGAAGTAATCCTGACACTAAGGAAATGCTGAAGCTTTTGGACTTAGGCAGTCTCTCCAACTTGGCAGGTCACTCAGCCTACTGTGGGGATTAATTTCAAAATGCCACGTGGAGCTGTCTGAATCTTTCTGCTATGCTGTAAATATTTTCAATAAACCTGGGACAAAAGAAAAAAAAAAAAAAGACATTACCGCCACTAGCCACTAGAGGAATGCTAAAGACTGTACCCAGAGATACTGAGAAAAGATGGCTGGAGGGCATCTCAGGAGCTGGCAAGACCACACCCATCTCAAGCCCCAGGGCGGGAAAGGTGAAAATTCTCTTGAGAAGAGACAGTGGGGCACCCTTCTTGCACGAGGGGGCCTAGGAAGTTTTTTCATGTGCTCAGCCACCCAGACCTCTGAGGCTGCAGCAGCAAGGGTTCCTGGAGGGCTGGCTACTTACTATTCAAGATGGCAGCAGACCTTGGTTTGCACCCACGTGGGGCTGGGTTCTGCAGGAATGCAGGATACTGGAGTTAAGGGGATCATGGAGGTTTCCACCAAGATTTCCAATGAAGGCCTGGGAGGCCAGGCAAAGTGTGGCAGCAGGGTCGGAGTCCCTGCGGGCACCCCTGAAAAGTCAAAGTGTGGAGAATTGAGGAAGAAGTCGAAGCTGCCGCGGAAACCCCACAAATTAAGAAATGCCAAGTAACGTGGGACATCGTCCTAGGAAAGCTGCAGGAAAAGGAGCAGAGGCAAGTCAAAAGGCAGGCCACTTGGGCTGCGAGGAACAAGGCCACAGGGGCGGACCTACGGCATGCCATTTGGAGAGAGTAAGTACAAAAGGACGGCAAGCAGACCTCACACAGATTCAGAGAAGGCCTTTCTTCCTTCACGGACTTGGGCACCCTTGGGGCCAATTTTCCAGATGGGAAAATAGCCCTCAGAGGGGATTTTTGGTTTTTACGGGTGCAATGATATAATCGTTGGAAGCTGTGTACCTGCAGTTTTGACCGCAGGGGCTAGTTGTACAGGTTTAAATTTTAATTTTAGGAGGGTTTCATTTAGGAGGGTAAGTTGTAAAAGGCCGAAACTCACTGGGGAGATAAGAGTCTGGATCCTGAGCGGATAAGTACTCAAATCTTGCCCATTGTCATTTAGGACTAATTTTCACCATGGGGGAAGGTCCAAGGTTTAAGACCCAGCATGGGTGTCGCCCCCTTTCCACCCAGGGTCATTATTATCAGGAAGAATGCTCTGGGAGAGGTTTGCAGTTTGGCCAATTTCTCCTCCCTCCTTCCAAGCCACCATCCCTCCCTTTTCTTGGGGAGCTGACTTACAGAACATTATTTTCCATAACCCTTCGGAGAGAGAAAATCAAGATGCCATGTGCTGCAGGTACGGGACATGGAGTTACACGTCTTGTTTGCCCAGCTGGATTTTGGTCTTTACTTTGGTCCCATCCCTTCTTTCTATGCCCCTATTTTAGTAAATGGAAATGTTTACTCCGGTACCTTTATATGTTGGGTATTTGTAACTGCTTTCAATTTTTGTAGAAGCTCACAATGTGACACTGCCTTGAGCCTCAAAGACTTTGGACTTGAACTTTGATCAATCTCAGAACTGTTGAGACTATGGGAACTCATGGACTAAATGAATTTGCATTGTCAGATGGTTGTGAGCTTTTGAGAGACAGGGGCAAAATGTTATGGTTTGGATGTGAGGTGTGCCCCAAAAGCTCACATGAGAGACAATGCAGGAAGGTTCAGAGCAGAAATGACTAGGTGGTAAGAGTCTTAACCCAATCAGTGAATGAATCCCTGGTGGGATTAATTGAAATGGTAGGGTGTGGCTGGAGGAGATTGGAATCTGGGCATGACTTTGGGTATATATTTGTATCTGTTGAGTGGAGACACTCTGCTTCCTGAGGGTGTGAGCTGCTTCCCTCTGCCACACCTCTGCCATGATGTTCTGCCTCACCTCTAGCCCCAAGGAATGGAGCCAGCCTTCTGTGGACTAAGACCTCGGAAACCGTAAGCCCTCAAATAAACTTTTTCTCCTTAGGGGAAAAAAAACAACAACAAAAAAACAAAAAACAAAAAACAAAGGCATTATCCTATACGCACTTTCAGCACCTTGTTTTCTACTAAAATATGTAATAAAGACTTATGTAACATAAAAAAAAAAAAAAAAAAAAAAAAAACAAATAGCCAGGCGCCATGGACCACACCTGTAATCCCAGCAACTCAGGAGGCTGAGGCAGGAGGATCAAAAGTTTAAAGCCAGTCTCAACAACTTAGTGAGGCCCTCAGCAACTTAGTGAGACCCTGTATCAAAATAAAAGATTAAAAAGGGCTGGGGATGTGGCTCAGTGGTTAAGCGCTCATGGGTTCAATCTCTGGTACCAAAAAGAAAAAAAAAAGCTCGGGGGGCTGAGACAGAAGGATCGAAAGATTTGAGGCCACTCTTACCAACTTAGTGAGGCCCTAAGCAACTTAATGAGACCCTGTCTCAAAATAAAATAAAAAAGCTGGAGATACATCTCAGTGGTAAAGCACCTCTGGGTTTAATCCCCAGAATCAAAAGGGGAAAAAAAAAAAAAAAAAAGAAGTGGTTCAAGTAAATGCTACCCTTAACCATTACAACCATTACAGAACTAACTACATAATTACAATTACAAGGACTTTGTGGTAAGAGATGGATTCCTCTGAGAGGACTTGTGACTTGTAGTTCAATTCAAGGTCTGACAACCAAACAGCCCCTTAGGATTAACTGAACAATAATGAGTGTGTAGACTACAAAAATGGCACTGCTGACCATCATTCATGAAGACGCTTAGCAGAGAGTTGCTACTCTTCATCCATTAGCCAGGATGGTCTAGTAAAGGATGGGACCCAGGAAACAAAGAAGCTTTAGGCAGTCAACAGGTCCCATATCTGAGTTACTGTCAGCTACGGGACCACCATCTGAAAATTCTTCCTTTCAAATTGTTCACTGAGGTGAAATTCAACCTAGTGGAGGAAAAAAGAGAGAGAAAATTTATTTGGTGATACAGGGTTGCAATCAGGGCAATACCAAATTCAAGCTTGAAAATTTACTCGTAGGTTTGAGATGTGGTGGCTGTTTTTAATAGCTTAAACTGCAAGGATGTTTAATTTAGAGCTCATCTGTCAAGAATTGTGATTGGTGCAGCAAGAACCAAACTGTCTTGGAAGAAAGGAGTTGGACACTCTCAAGAAGCAAAGGGGGATCCAAGATGGTGGACTAGAGGGAGGCTGCGTTCCTCCTCCCTCCGTAACTCCGGTTTCAAGCAGGGGATATCTGTTTCTTTGTGAGGTAGTTTTTGCTGCTTATGGATTCCTTGGTGTTTACCCCATTTGTCTGCTGAGACAACCTGCAGTCTGCCAGCATATCAATGCCTTTTTTGAGTGCAGATTGCTCACTGTCAGGCGCCTATCACCCGCCATCTGATGCATCTTGCCTTCCATCGCCTGCCTTACACCATATCATCACCCAACGCCAAAGAAGGTTCACCTCCCGATCGTCCAAACAACAGTCAGCCGACTGCCAGTGGAGCCCAGCTGCCTGCTGTTGCCTGGAAGTTCTCTGTCACAGTACCTGCAGGTTTGCATTACACGTGGCTGCCGCCATTTTGAGACAACAGCCAGGCCCCGTAGGACCCCTGGCCAGACTGACTGAGCCCATTCTCCAGGATGCCTCAGCCCGACTGATCACTCCCTGCCTCTGGGGCCCTCACATCCACTGACTGATCCCTGCCGCCAGGACCACCAGAGAACAACTGATTGCGCCCTATCACTGGGACCCCAGACTGACTGCCAACCGTCCTCCAGATTCCCACAACCACACCGGACCTCCAGGACTGCCTGCCTAACTGCATCCCGCCTCCAGAACCTCCAGCTGACCACGTCCACACCCTGAACTGCGCTCCCATTGCCAACACGTTTGGAAGCCAGAGCAGCCATTTTGGATAATCCTGGAAGCCAGAGGCTCCAATATTTAGGGTGGCACAAATCCCATCCTGAGACGCCTGCTGGAGGCTTGAAGCTCATTGTCAGGTACCTCTCATGCATCAGGCTCCTAAACACTGAGAGGTTTCATTACTATATGACTGTTATACTGTAGCTTTTCTTTTTTCTCCTTATTGAAAAAGTTTAAGTTTTATTCTTTACTTTTTCTTTCTCTCTTTTCCTTTTGTTTACCTGTTCCCTCAGAGTCTCTTTCTCCCTTTTTTGCATGCTAACATTCATTTTTTTTTATTACACTCTCACACCCTTTCTATTATCTAGAACTTCTGTATATTCTTTTCTTATCCATTAACAGCCACATTCTACACCCCTCTGCATCCTCTTTGTCCTCCATTTGAAACTGCAGACCTTATTGAAAATCTTTTTGTTTTAACTGAAGATAATATTTGAACTCATTCTGTTTATTATGACAATTTTGTTATTGTCCTCATAGGGGCTATTTTGGTCTAGGATTGCATAGTGTCACCTATAAGGCCACTATAAGCCTATAGGGGGAAAATCTGCAATACAGCCAGATCTGCATTGCTAGAGGGGGAAGATACATGAACGACATGAAAAAACAAGGGAAGAAAAGGATCCAAACAAATTCTAGATTCTATATTAATAGATCCAATGACAGTACGTCAGAAGAAAAGTCAGAAAAGGACTTCAGATTATACATGATTAAGACGATTTGTGAAGCAAAGGATGAGAGAAGAGAGCAAATGCAGGCAATGAATGATAATACCAATAGCTGAAACAGCACCTGCAGGAAGCAAAAGCTCATTTCAACAAAGAGACAGAGATTCTCAAAAAAAAACAAAAAATGGAAATCCTTGAAATGAAGAAACAATAAACCAAGTAAAAAAACTCAATGGAAAGCAGTCGCTAAAAGACCAGACCACTTGGAACACAGAACCTCAGACAATGAACCACAAAATATGTTAATCTGAAAATAAAGTTGCCCAACAGAGGAAGATGGTAAGAAATCATCACAGAATCATCCAAGAAGCTATGGAACATCATGAAAAGACACAAGTGGTAAGAATTATTGGCATTGAGGAAGGCACAAAGATACACAACCAAGGAATGAACAACCTATTCAATGAGAATAATATCAGAAAATTTCCCAAACCTGAGAATGAAATGGAAAATCAAATACAAGAGGCTTACAGAACACCAATGCACAAAATCACAACAGGTCCCACACAAGGCACATTATAATGAAAATGCCTAAGACATTCAAAATAAAAGATAGGATTTTGAAGGCCACGAGAGAAAAAAGCATCAGATTACATATGGGGGAGACCACATATGGATAACAGCTGACTTCTCAACCCAGACTCTAAAAGCTAGAAGGACCTGGACCAACATATTTCAAGCTCTGAAAGAACATGGTTGCCAACCAAGAATCCTATACCCAGCAAACTTAACCTTCAGATTTGAAGATGAAATAAAATCCTTCCATGACAAACAAAAGTTAAAAGAATTTACAAATAGCCGGCGACTACATAATGTTTTCAACAAAATATTCCATGAGGAGGAAATGAAAAACAACAATGGAGGTCAGCAAAGGGAGGAAGTACCTTAGAGAAAAAACACTCAAAGGAGAAACCAAGCCAACTTAAAAACCAAAAATAAGCCAATGACTGGGAATACAATCATATCTCAATAATAACCCTAACGTTAATGGCCTAAACTCATCAATCAAAAGACACAGACTGGCAGAAAGGATTAAAAGAAAGACCCCAACAATATGTTGCCTGCAGAGACTCATCTCACAGAAAAAGACATCCACAGACTAAAGGTGAAAGGATGGGAAAAAACCTACCACGCACATGAACCCAGTAAAAAGCGGGGGTTTCCATCCTTATATCAGAGAAAGTGGACTTCAAGCCAAAGTCAGAAGGGAATAAAGAAGGACATTTCATACTGCCTAAAGGGAACCATAAATCAGGAAGCCATAACGATAGTAATATTTATGCCCCTAACAATGGTGCATCCCTGTTCATCAAACAAATCCTTCTCAATTTTCAGGAATCACATAGACCACAACACAATAAATCTGGGTGACTAACACCACTGTCACCACTAGATAGATCTTCCAAACAAAAACCAAACAAAGAAACCATAGAACTCCATAACACAATCAATAATAACCTAGACTTAATAGACATACATAGAATATTCCATCCATCAATGAGCGGATTCACTTTCTTCTCAGCAGCACATGGAACCTTCTCAAAAACAGACCATATGTTATGCCACAAAGCAGCCCTTAGGAAATGCAAAAAAAATAGAGATACTGCCTTTTGTTCTATCAGATCATAATGGACTAAGAGTAGAAATCAATGACAGAATAGAAAACAGAAATTACTCCAACACCAGGAGACTAAATAATGTGCTATTGAATGAAACATGGATAACAGTAAACATCAGGGAGGAGATAAAAAAAATTCTTAGAGGTCAATGAGAATGACAAATACAACATATCAAAATCTCTGGGACACTATGAAAGGGATACTAATTGCATGGATAGCATTCCAGAAAGAAGGAAAAGTCAACAACTAAAAGACCTAACATTACAGCTCAAAGAACTAGAAAAAGAAGAACAGAATAACAGCAAAAGTAGAAGAAGACAGGAAATAATTAAAATCAGAGCTGAAATCAATGAAATTGAAACAAAAGAAACAATTCAAAAAATTGACAAAACACAAAGTTGGTTCTTTGAGAAAGTAAACCAAATAGACAAACCCTTAGCCACACTAAAAAAGGAGAGAGAAAACTCAAATTACTAAAATTTGTGATGAAAAAGGAAATATCACGACAGACACCACTGAGATACAGAACATAATGAGAAGCTACTTTGAAAATCTGTATTCCAACAAAATAGAATCTACCGAAGACATTGACAAATTTCTAGAAACATATGCTCCTCCCAAACTGAACCAGGAGGACATACACAATGTAAACAAATCAATATCAAGCAATGAAATAGAAGAAGCCATTAAAAATCTACCATCCAAGAAAAGCCCAGGACCACACGGATTCTCAGCCAAGTTCTACAAGACCTTCAAAGAAGAACTCATTCCAATACTTCTCAAAGTATTCCAGGAAATAGAAAAGGAGGGTACCCTACCAAACTCATTGTATGAAACTAGTATCGCCCTCATACCCAAACCAGGAAAAGACACATCAAGGCAAGAAAATTTTAAACCAATATCCTTGATGAATATAGATGCAAAGATCCTTAACAAATATTGCAAACTGTATCCAAAAGCATATTAAGAAAATCGTGCACCACGATCAAGGGGGGTTTAAGATCTGTAAATCAATAATGTAATCCATCATGTCAACAGACTTAACAATAAGAATCATGTGGTTATTTCAATTGCACGCAGAAAAAGCGTTCGACAAAATACAACACCCCTTCATGCTCAGAACACTAGAAAAAATAGGGATAGTAGGAACATACCTAACATTGTAAAGGCTATTTACTTAAGCCCATGGCCAACATCATTCTTAATGGAGGAAAAAACTGAAACCATTCCCTTTAAAAAATGGGAACAAGACAGGGACTTCCTCTTTTCACCACTTCTATTCAACATTGTCCTTGAAACTCTAGCCAGAGCAATTAGGCAGACTAAAGAAATTAAAGGGATACAAATAGAAAAAGAGGAACTTAAGCTGTCACTATTTGCTGATGACATGATTCTATATTTAGAGGATCCAAAAACCTCCTCCAGAAAACTTCTAGACCTCATCAATCAATTCAGCAAAATAGCAGGCTATAAAATCAACACGCATAAATCTAAAGCATTTTTATATGCAAGCGACGAAACAGCTGAAAGGGAAATGAGGAAAACAATTCCATTTGTAATAGCCTCAAAAAAAAATAAAATACTTGGGAATCAATCTAACCAAAGAGGTAAAAGATCTCTATAATGAAAACTATAAAACATTGAAGAAAGAAATTGAGGAAGACCTTAGAAGATGGAAATATCTCCCATGTTCTTGGATAGGCAGAATTAATATTGTCAAAATGGCCATTCTACCAAAAGTGCTATACAGATTCAATGCAATTCTAATTAAAATCCCAATGATGTACCTTACAGAAATAGAGCAAGCAATCATGAAATTCATCTGGAAGAATAAGAAACCCAGAATAGCTAAAGCAATCCTTAGCAGGAAGAATGAAACAGGGGCTATCGCAATACCAGAACTTCAACTATACTACAAAGCAATAGTAACAAAAACGGCATGGTATTGGCACCCAAATAGTCAGGTAGATCAATGGTACAGAATAGAGGACACGGACACAAACCCAATAAATACAATTTTCTCATACTAGACAAAGGTGCCAAAAATATGCAATGGAGAAATGATAGCTTCTTCAACAAATGGTGCTGGGAAAACTGGAAATCCATATGCAACAGAATAAAACTTAACCCCTATCTCTCACCCTGCACAAAACTCAACTCACAATGGATCAAAGACCTTGAAATCAGACCAGCGACCCTGCATCTTACAGAAGAAAAAGTAGGTCCAAATCTTCACTTTGTTGGCTTAGGATCAGACTTCCTTAACAGGACTCCCATAGCACAAGAAATAAAAGCAAGAATCAACAACTGGGTCAGATTCAAACTAAACAGCTTTCTCTCAGCAAAGGAAACTATCAGCAATGCAAAGAGAGAGCCTACAGAGTGGGAGAATATCTTTGCCAATCATACTTCAGATAGAGCATTAATTTCCAGAATACATAAAGAACTCAAAAAATTCAACACGAAGATACAAATAACCCAATCAACAAATGGGCTAAGGATATGAACAGACGCTTCACAGAAGATCTACAAGCAATCCACAAACATGAAAAAATGTTCACTATCTTTAGTAATAAGAGAAATGCAAATCAAAACTACACTAAGATTCCATCTCACCCCAATTAGAATGTCGATTATCAAGAATACAAGCAACAACAGGTGTTGGAGAGGATGTGGGGAAAAAGGTACACTCACACATTGCTGGTGGGGCTGCAAGTTAGTGCAGCCACTCTGGAAAGCAGTGTGGAGATTCCTTAGAAACTTGGAATGGAACCACCATTTGACCCCAGCTATCCCACTCCTTGGCCTATACCCAAAGGACTTAAAATCAGCATACTACAGAGATACAGCCACATCAATGTTCATAGCTGCTCAATTCACAATAGCCAGACTGTGGAACCAACCTAGATGTCCTTCAATTGATGAATGGATAAAGAAACTGTGGTATATATGTATATATATATATATATATATATATACACACACACACACACAATGGAATATTACTCAGCTATAAAGAATGATAAAATTATGGCATTTGCCTGCAAATGGATGAAATTGGAGAATATCATGCTAAGTGAGATAAGCCAATCTCAAAAATCCAAAAGGCAAATGATCTCACTGATATGTGTATGATGACACATAATGGGGGTTGGAGTGGGGCAAGAATGGAGGAAGGAGGGACTGTATAGAAGGAAAAGAGGGGAGGGAGGGGAGGGGGGTGAACGAAACAATAACAGAATGAATCAAACATCATTACCCTATGTAAATGTATGATTACACAAATGGTATGCTGCTACTCCATGTACAAACAGAAACAACATGTATCCCATTTGTTTACAATAAAAATAAATTAAAAATAAAAATAAAAAAGAAGCAAAGGGGATGTTTCACACACTGTTAGGAAGGCCTTCCAACGTTGTAGTGCAGCCCCCATTCACAACGTCCAGCATGTATTCAGATAGGTATGCGCAGGCAGCTCAGTTCCACAGTGAGCTGTGGATGTGCCTAATCCTGGTTGGACATGGCCTCTGAACTCCACTTTAAGTGCCCTAACCAATATTGCTGCATTGTGATTTTTCTGACAAGGTTCAATAAAAAATAAAATAAAAATAAAAAATCCTCTGGGAATCTCCTACAGATACCCAAATATAAAACAAAACGGAACTTCTTCACGTATATCAGAACCATAACAAAACACATCTTATTCCGTTAATAGTTACCATTCGTTTTAAGTCAAAAATCTTGTATCCAAAATGCTTCGGACCTTAAGTGTTTAAAATTTCAGTATTTTCAGACTTGGGAACATTTATTTGATTGAGTGATTTACGTATTATTCATAAATGTGTATTCGTGTTTGTGTATTTATTTGTATTTATTTATACATACATACACGCATACTGGGAACTGAACTCAGGGGCACTCAACCACTGAGCAACATCCCAGCCCCTTATTTTTTATTGTGAGGACAGGGTTATGCTAAATTGCAGAGCCAGGCACCGTGGCACACCACCTGTAATCCCAGGGATCTGGGATGCTGAGGCAGGAGGATCCAAATCCCAGGTCAGACTAGCAATTTAACGAGACCCTGTCTCAAAATTTAAAAAATTAAAAGGAATGGAGATGTAGCGGAGTCACAGAGTGCACCTGGGCTCAATCCCCTGTGCCACATAAAAATAAAATACACCTAATGGCCAACACAGAGTCATATAAATAAGTTCTTCCCATTGGAGTATTTTCTTCCAACTGACCTACCAAGACCCGCTCAGAGATCCTGAGGGCTAACGCCCACGAAGCCTGGTAAAGGTGCAGACCTGCTGCCGCCAGTCTACACTCACAAACAGAAATACGCATACCCTGCACACCTACAAAAGCAGCTTTATCTTTCCACCTCACTGCCAAAAACAAGCGGTGTGCAAAGAGAAAACCGAGTGCTCGGATGAAACCTCTGCAGCAAAAGCAGGAAGAAGCCCTCGGCGCCAACTTCGCCCGGGGGCTCACCGGACGCGGCGGACGCGCCAGGCCGGGCGGCGGGAGGACGCGGGCCCGCGCCCACCTGACGCCACCGCGGCACATCCTCTCCTCCGGGGGAGGCCACAGGGACTGCGGGGCGGCGTCGGAAGAGGGCAGCGCCTCGCCGCACGGTCGCCGCCAACGCCGAGCGGGCCTCTCGGCCCGGCGAGCGCCGCCTCCTCGGAGGTCCGCGCGGCCCTCGCACTTCCACTAGCCCTGCCAGCGCCCCTCCGTCCCCGCCCTCCCCCAAGCAGGGAGCTCAACCACAGCTAAGAGAAAAAACCGAACTTGGCCGGCAGAGCTTGCGCCGGAAGAGGCCCGGCGGTCACGTCACTTCCGCTCCACCCTTCCGCCCGCGAGGGCCGCAGGGCGGGGCTCGGGCCTAGGGCACGCGGGGCACCTTAGGGCGGAGCTGGCAGATTCCCAGAGTGAGGGTGCAGATGGCCCCGCTGGAGCCTGAGCCCCCGGAGGCCAAGGACGAGGGGCTAGGCCGCCAACCCCAAAAAAAGGAAAGTTCCCGTAAAACACAAATCACCCACTTAAAACTATACCATTTAATCCTTTTAAGGCATGTAAGTGTTGTGAAACCATAATTTTAGATTTGCATCACCCCAAAAGAACCCTTCAGATGTCAAGACCCTTCGCTTACCTCCCCCCTCAATCTCAAGGCAAGCATAAGACTACTGTCTGTCTACTGATTTACCTTTTGTGGACATTTCATATGAATAAAAACAAGTTTTTGTGAACAGCTTTTTTCACTTAGCATGTTTTCCAAGGTTCATCTGCGTTGCAGTAGCTATTTCTTTTTATTGCCAAATAATATTGTTTATGGATATATACCATGTTTTATTATCTATTCATTAGTTGATATCTGAGTTGTTTTTACTTTGACTCTATTGAGACTAATGCTGTCATGAAAATTCATATATCTCTTGGTGCATACGTGGTTTTCTCTTGAGTATATACCCAGGAGTGGAATTGCTGATTCACAGAGTATGCTTAAAGATTTTTAAAACCTATCAAACTATTTCCAAAGACACTGCAACATTTGGCATTCCCACCAGGGTTCTAATTTCTCCACACCCTTTTCAAAATTTGCTAATCTTTCTCATATTAAACATCCTAATGGTATGAAGTGATATTTTTATTAGCATTTTCCTCAAACTAGTAATGTTGAGCATCTTCTCACTTGCCTTTTAGCCATTTGTATGTCTTTGGATGGAGAAACGTTAATTCAAATCCTTTAAATTGGTTGGTTTTTTTTTTTTTTTTTTTTTAAGTTGTAGATGGACATACCTTTAATGTGGTGCTGAAGAATGAACCAGTGCCTCACACATTCTAGGAAAGCACTATACCACTAGCTACAACCCCAACCCCTTTGGTTTCTTGAGACATGCTCTCCAAATGTTGCCCAGTCTCTCCTTGAATTTGGGGGGCTCAAGTGATTCTCCTGCTTCAGCCTCCCAAGTAGCTGGAACTACAGGAGCACACCACAGTGCTCTGCTCGTTGTACCTTTTAAATTCTTTTCATTATCGAGGTGAAGAAGTTCTAATACACACGTGTGTATGCATACTCACCTACTGGATATTGAAGAACCACCAAAGGGCACTTAACTGCATCCCCAACTTTTTTTTTTTTTTTAGATACGGTCTCACCAAGTTGCCTAGGCTGGCCTCAAACTTGTGATCCCGACTCAGACTTGTGAGTCACTGAGATTATATGGCATGCGTCACCATGCCCGGCTTAATGTCACGTTTGGATCGATAATGTACTGATAGTACAATATATGTGTGAAAAGGACAATTGATTTTTTACTTATTCATCTTGTTACCTGTAACCCTGCTGAATTTACTAGTTCTAATAGTGTTTTAATGGATTTTACAAGAACTACTATATAAAAGATAATGTGCTCTACTAATGTAGATGGAAACTCATTCTTTCCAATGTGGTTGAAATTATTTGTTTGGGTTCACAACTCTAGAGGTTCCAAAGACTGGGTAGCCCTGTAGCACTGGGCACTTGGCAAGGATGGTACATCAAGGTGGAAGCACACAGTGGAGCAAACCACTTACATTATGAGCCAGGAACAGGGACTCAAAGGCAAAGTTCCCTTGATCCTCACCAGGAAGATGCCCCAAATGACCTAAAAAACTCCCACCAGGCCCCACCTCTTTAAAAAGGCACTACCTTGGGGATCAGGCCTTTAAGACATGGACCTTTGGGACAGAGTCATCCAAACCACAGAAAACTGTTAAAGGATACTACAAAAAAAAGATGGCAAGCAGATCCAGACCAGCACACTATTCCCACAAACACATACTAGAAGCCATTCCACATTAATGAGTCATTGTGCATGGATGCATACACACACACACACACACTGCTCCCATGAATTCACGTATCACCACCTGGGGCTTGAGCACCTGCATGCAGTTAATGAGACAATGACTAAGAAAAAACTGGCAGAAGTCCTGAGTGTTATTACCTTATCTAGTCCAAGAAAGTTTAAGACTACCATTCAAGACAGGGCATGCCTATAATCCCAGCAACTGGGGAGGGATGAGGTCTAAGCATCCCAAGGAGATCCCGTCTCAAAATAAAGCATAAAAAAAGGGGTGGGGATGTGGGGGTTGCGGGGAGGGGAAGGGGAGAGAGGGGGAGGAGGAGGGAAGAGGAGGAGGAGGAGGACTAGAAGTAATTGTTGAAGTTCAGGCTATCCCTTTCCTCTCAGTCCTTAATTTAGGGTTAGGGTGTAGCTCAGTGGTAGAGCACTTGCCTAGCATGTGCAAGACCCTGGATTTATCCCCAGCATTGAAAACCAAACAAAACCTTAAACTCCTAGGAGACAACATAACTCAGTAGTAGAGTCCTTGCCTGGTATGTGCCAGATCCCAGGTCCAGTCCCCAGCCCTGCAGGTCATGCACTAGGCTGAACAGGTGAGCACAGATTCAATTCAGTTAAAATACCAAATGGCTTTTCAAATTATAATTTTAAAAAATTACAAGATCAACCAAGAAACGAAGGAAGAAAACAGACTTCATCTCAATGGAAAGAGCTGCAAAAACTGGGAACAATTCTTCAGAGATCACAATATATCCGAGTCCATTCAATGTCCAGGTCTAGGGATTGTCCCTGGTTATCATGCACGTCCATTTATTGGCTTGTGTACTATGCCCACTCCTCTCAGGGATTAGCACTGCTTAACTTTGTGCCATTCTAGAGCAGCCTATAAGTCAACTAGCTAGTAGTGTGTTTTGCACAGAAAAGACTGTTCAAAATTGTTAATACTATATGAGAGAGGAAAGATATTAAAACTTAAAGTAGAAAGGTCTTAAGGTAATAGAGCACATAAATTTCAGATTTTAAAAATTAAAATAGGCACAGAATGAGTTTGCTCACTTGGTATGACCAGGGCTCACAAAGTCCAGCTGGTCTTCAAGCACAGAAGGCCTACTGGCTGTGGTTGGTATTTCCCTAACTAGCTTAACCTGGGGGAAAAAATTAGATTTACTGTCTACTTTTACATGATTTTAATGAATATATTCATTTGCATTGAAAAAGCTGCACGAGTCAAAGAATCATAATAGGCCAGATTTTCCTTAATTCGTGCCAGAGAACGCACAGCACGCACTCTGTTTTCCTTTTCTCTCCTTTCCTACTAGCTTCCCCAAAGGGGAGCACATCCTGGTGGGTCCAAAGTGCAGGCCAGGCTGAAGGATAGCTCCCTGCTGGTCTGCAGGACACAGGGAAGGCCCCATTGCCTTGGAGTCAATGGAACTCTTGGGAGCTTGCTGAGAGCATGCCCAACCAGTGGGACTCAGCAAAGTTAGAGCCCTTCACTCATTCAGCATCCCACAAAACACCTGTGGGGGGCCTGCCAGTTGTCATGCCTGGTAGACACTGGAGTTGCAAATGCAGAAAGGAGGCGCTCCCTCAGCTCAGAGCTCCAGACTGGCTAGAAACCAGGCAGGAGAGCTGCCTTCCTCCTGGCAGTCCTTACAGGCTGTGTTTCTATAGTGTTATCTCAATGAATTAACAAGTACAGAACCCTCGCTCCTAGGGGAAACACAAAATCGGGTCCCGAGAGCCTGTAGTGATGGCCATGTTTTTTTGTCACAAATATGTAACTTTTTTATGTGTATTTCTGTTTAAAGACACCTTATTTAATATATATATTGTTGATCCATTGACCTTAAACTTTTGACAATAGCACTATTCTTACACTTGAAAAAAAAACTAAAATAATTTAATGAGGAAAAAATCCATTAAAAAAGAAAAAAAGGGGGAGGGAAGGGAAGTGCTGGGGAGGGATACTGGCCAAATTATACTATTATATTGTGTGCACATACAACTATGTAACAACAAATTCCACAATTATGTACAACTAAAATGCACAATAAAAATGTGGGAAGAAAATAGTGTGTGGAAGAAAGTAGGGGTTCCAATTACTTTTAAAAAGAGAGAGAAAAATGAAAATCATTTAGAGGACTGAATTAAATCCAAACTCTTCAGCAACCATTAAACAAGCGTAGTTACTGTGGATCTTGTGGCTCAAGATCAAGGCAATGTAAAATTGAGTTGAATTCTGATCCTAATGAAGGATGAGTGACAAAATGTGAAATAAGATATGGAGCATGTCCGTTGTGCACTTGAACAGAATGTATTTTGTTACTTTTGGATGAAATGTTATGCCAAGTTCAGTTGTCCACTTAATATAAAGACAAGTTCAGGTCCAATGCTTCCTGATTGACTTTCAGTTCAGATAATCTATCCATTTTTGAATAGTGGGGTATTTAAGACTCTAGGATTGCATTTACTACCTATTTTTCACCTTGTTACTTGCTTTCTATACTTTTTTTTTGCCTGGGGGTGGGGGGGTGGTGGTACCAGGGATTGAACTCAGGGGCACTCAACCACTGAGCCACATCCCCAGCCCTTTTTTATATTTTATTTAGAGACAAGTTCTCACTGAGTTGCGTAGGGCCTTGCTATGTTGCTGAGGTTGGCTTTGAACTGACAATACTCCTGCCTCAGTCTCCTAAGCCTCTGGGATTACAGGTGTGCACTACCACACCTGGCTCTATACTTTCTTCTGCTGTTAAGTACATATATATACTTACAATTTCTTATAGTTTGGATCTGAAATGTCCCCTAAAGTCTCATGTTGAACACCACCCCAGCTGGTGGTGTTATTGGGAGGTGGTTATTGAGCAGGTGGCCCCCAGCTGGAAGAAATAGGTCACAGAGGTGTGTCCTTCAAGGTTCAATATCTTGTCCCTGGCCCTTCCTTTCTCGATCTCACTACTTTCCAGGCACCGTGAGATGAGCAACTCTGCTCTCCACACGGCTCCCTAGTATGATGTTCTGCCTCATCACAGACCCGGAGCAACAGGGCCAAGTGGACATGGATTTCATATCTGAAATCACAGGCCAAAATAAAACTTTCCTCCTTTAAGTTGGTTTCTCAGGTATTTTATCACAGTGACCAAAAGCTGACATACAACTGTTATACCCTCTTAATGAAGTAGCCATTTCACCATCCTATAACCTCCTTTCTCCCATTACATTTTTTGACATAGTCTATATTCTCTGATGCAAGTACAGACACCCCTATTCTCTTTTGGTTTCCATTTGTGAGGAATATCTTTTCCCGTCCCTATACTTTCCATATACTTATAGCCCTAAAGGTAAAGGGAGTCTCCTGTAGGCACCATAGAGTATGTCCTGGATTTTGATGCAATCAGTCCCTATGTCCTACTCCCTATGTCCTTTGATGAGCAAATTCAGTCCATTTATATTGGGGGGAGGATACTAGGGATTGAACCCAGGGACACTTTACCACTGAGCTACATCGCCTGTCCTTTTTATTTTGAAACAGAGTCTCACTAAGTTGCTGAGGATGGCCTTGAATTTGAGATCCTCCTATTTCAGCCTCCTGAGTCACTGGAATTAGAGGCATGCACCACCATGCCCAGCAGTCCACTCACATTTGAAACAGTTATTAAAAGGATCATATACCATGGCCAACAGGGATTTAATGTAAGGGTAAGTCAATGTATGTAAAAATCAATAAATGTCACATTTCACATAACAAAAAGGGGAAAACTCATCACTGAAAAAAGCATTTAACAAAATTCAACATCTTTCATGTTACCAGTTCTCAATGAATGAGCATAGGATGAATGTACCTTATCATAATGACTATATATGACAAGCAAGGGCTATCATCATAACTAAATGACGAAAAGTTCAAAGCTTTCCTTTAAGATTAAGAACAAGCCAAGCGTGGGGGTGCACGCCTGTAATCCAAGCAGCTCAGGAGGCTGAGACAGGAGGATCGTTTCAAAGCAGACTCAGCAAAAGTGAGATGCTAAGTAAATCAGTGAGACTGTCTCTAAATAAAACATAAAATGGGGCTGGGATGTGGCTCAGTGGTCTCTGAACTCAGGTCTGAGTGTTCCAGAGTTCAATCCCTGGTACCAAAAAGAAAGATCAAGAATAACAGCATCCATGCTTACAACTTCTATTTGTCATACCAGAAGTTCTAGTTATAGCAACTAAGCAAGAAGAAACAAAAAGAATCCAAATAGGAAAGAAGGAAAATTGCAAATGACATAATCTTGAATACAGAAAATCCTAATAACCATTAAAAATTTGTTAGAAATATAAATTCAGAAAAGTGGCATGATACAAAGTCAACGCAGATAAGTCAGGATGAACAATCTAAAAAATTAAGAAAACAATCTCAATGACAACATCAAAAGCAGTAAATACTAATACACTTTAACCAGGGAGATGAAAGGGTGACAAACCGAAACCAACATAACATTGATGAATGACATTAAAGATACAAATAAACGGAAAGATGTTCATGGACTGGACTTAGTAATGTTGTGAAAATACCCATCACTACCTAAAGTGATCTAGACACTTAATGCCATCCTCTTCAAGATTCCAATGGCATTTGTCACAAAACTATTTTAAAATTCCTAAAATTCATTCCTAACCACAAGATACTCCAAAAGGCAAAAAAAAAAAAAAAAAAAAAAAAAAAAAACCCTAAACAAGAACTGGAAGCGTCACACTTCCTGATTTCAAATTATATCACAAATTTACAGTAATCAAAACAGTATGAGGCAGTTGTGGTGGTACACAACTATATAATACCAGCAAGGGAGACTGGGGCAGGAGGATTGCAAGTGTGAGCCAGTCCTCAGAAACTTAATCAGACCTGTCTCAAAATTAATAAAAGCTGAGAATACAGCCCAATGATAGAGCATCACTGGGTTCAATTCCTATTACTGGAGGGGAAAAAATCCAAACAGCATGATATTGGCATAAAAGAAACCCAGGAACATATGGACAGTGTTCACAAATATCCCAAGAACATAAGATGCAGAAAAAGATACTCTGTTCAATAAATGGTAATGTGAAAACTAAATATCCACATGCAAAGAATCAACACACAAAAATGGATTAGACAGAACCTGAGGACATGAAAAATCATAAAACTTCTAGAAGAAAATGGGGAAAAGTACTATGACACTGGTCTTGGCAACTTTTGGAGTTCAAACCAAAAGCAGAGTCAACAAATGCAAAATAAATAAGAAGGGCTACATCAAACTAAAAGCTTTCTTCGCAGCAAAAAAACAACAATTAAAAAGGCAACCCTAAAATGGAAGAAAATATTGTAAACCACATATGCAATTACAGGCTAACATCTTACATAAGGAAATAAATGTACACTAAATGTAATAGCAAAAGAAAACTCCAATTTTAAAATGGGCAAAGGACCTGACCATACAATTTTCCCAGAGATACAGAATTGACAGGAAACATGAAGATGCTCGAAATCATTGGATATCAAGGAAATGAAAATCAGAACCACAATGAAATATCACTTCATGGCTCTTATAAGAAAACCAATATAATATTAGAAGAAAACAACACCACTTTTTTTTTTTTTTTTTTTTTTTTTCCCAGTACCAGGGATTAAACCCAGGGGTGCTTAACCACTGAGCCACATCCCCGCCCTTTTTCATTTTTTACTCTGAGACAGGGTCTAAGTTGCTTAGGGCCTCGTATGATGTTGTTGAGGCTGGCTTTGAACTTGCAATCCTCCTGCCTCAGCTAACTCCAATCACTGCAATTACACACAGCACTCTTGTACACAGCTTAATGGAATAAAAACTGGTAGAGCCATCTGGAGAATTAGTATGGAGGTTCCTCTTAAAATTAAAAATAAAACAGCCAAATGATTTCACTATCCATTATGGATATACATCCAGGAAATAAATGAGTATCTGAAAGAGATGTACAGATTCATGTTCAATGCAACAATACTGATATTGCCACCTTTATGTATGAAGGAATAAAGAAATTGTGCGTGTGTGTGTGTGTGTGTGTGTGTGTGAGAGAGAGAGAGAGAGAGAGAGAGAGAGAGAGAGAGAGAGAGAGAGAGAGAGAGAGAGAGAGAGAGGGGGGGGGAGGGAGGGAGGGAGAAATGGAATACTTACCCTTAAACAGAGAAGATTCTGCCATTCAGGACAACAAGGGTGAACCTGGAGCACATTATGTATGCTATGTGAAATAAGCCAAATTTTAAAAACATAAATACTATGTGATCATACTTAAATACAGAATCTAAAAGTCAATACAACCACAAGAATGGAATTTCTAATTAGAATAAATTACATTCCATGTATGTATAATATGTCAAAATACACTCTACTGTCATGTATATATAGAAAAGAACAAATAAAACAAAAGAAACAAACAAAAAAGAATCTAAAACCCACAGAAAGAAAAATACAATTGTGGTAACCAGAAGGTAGGAAAAGGGGGAAATGATAAGATTTCCATAAAAGGGTAAAACTCTCAGTTATGAGTAAGTTCTTGAGACCTTATATGCAGCATGGTGAATATAGTTAATAAAAATGTACAGTAAAATTGAATTTGCTGGACTGGGGTTATAGCTCAGTGGTAGAGTGCTTGCCTAGCATATGTGAGGCCTTGGGTTTGATCCTCAGCACCACATAAAAATAAGTGAATAAAATAAAGGCATTGTATCCATCTACAACTAAAAATATATTTTTAAAAATTAATTTGCTAAGATAGTACAAAGTGTTTCACAACACCAAAAATAAAAGGTCACTCACTATATCACATAAGGAACATTTTAATTAGCTTGATTGTAGTAATCATTTCACAATGTATACATATATTATAAATCAGATTGGTATACCCTAAATATATACAATTTTAGTAATCAGTCATATCTCAGTAATGTTGGCAGAAAAAGCAAAAAAGTAGTAATCAGACATTTGAAACTGAAAAGTTATAAGAATACACAAATATTCAAAATATTTGAAATACTGAAACCATAAATGTTCAAAAGCAATCTATACCATCACCAAGAAAACCACATCTCTGTCGGCTTTTCAGGATCCAGGGAAGCAATTCTCATATCCCATAGATGAACAATTTCTCTTAAGTGTGAATATCACGTTTATTAGAAGTTGAAGAATAATGTAAAAAATGACTTGCCAACACTTTACTTTCATGACTTCTTTCTCCATTTGGGCTATCAGAGGTGACTGACCATCAGAGCACTTAGCAGAACTACACCTTTTCCACATCTTATATTGATGTTTCTCTCCACTGAAAATCTTATACATTCGGTGAGATCCCAAGAAATAGTTGACAGCTTTCTATGTTTCTGACATGGTACAGCTCAAGGCGAGTTCTTGCATGTTGGATTGTGAGCAGCTTCTGATGACTTCCCATGCTTAAGTTCATGGGGCATCTTGGAATGTGGGAGGTCTTTGAAGTGACAGATGAATACTTTACACATGGCTTACATCGATAAGGTTTCTTGCCACTGGGAATCTGAATGTATTACTAAGGCAAGAGGGCTTCCTAAAGCATTTTCCTCATTCCTTACATCCAAAGAGTTTCTTGCCAGTGTTTCCATATGCTCAGTAAGATGAGAAGAACTATTGAAAGCCATCCCATAATCCTTACATTTATAGGATTTTGTTCCACTGTGAATTCTTATGTGCTTACTTAGGTGTGAGTAAACAGTAAAGGCTTTCCCACATTCCTTACATTCATAGGGTTTCTCTCCAGTGTGAGTTCGCATGTGAATGTGAAGGTAGGAAGAACACGTAAATGCTTTCCCACACATGTTACATTCAAAGGGCTTCTCTCCAGTGTGAATTCTTAAATGTGCAATAAGATAGGAGGAGGAAGCAAAGGCTTTCCCCACACTGGTCACATTCATAGGGTTCTCTCCTGTGTGACTTCTTATATGTTCGATGAGGCCCGAGGACGTAGTGAAGGCTTTCCCACATTCTTTACAATCATAGGGCTTCCCCCAGTGTGAGTTCGTACATGTTTAGTGAGACCTGAGCGCACAGTGAAGGCTTTCCCACATTCCTCACATTTATGAGGTTTCTCTCCTGTGTGAATTTCTTACATGTTTACTTAGGTGTGAGAAACAGTGAAGGCTTTCCCACATTCTTTACATACATAAGGTTTCTCTCCCGTGTGAGTTCGCACGTGATTGTGAAGATAGGAGGACATGCAAACGCTTTCCACACATGTCACCACTCAAATGGGTCTTCTCCAGTGTGTGTTCGTAAATGTTTAGTGAGGCTTGTGCGCTCGGTGAAGGCCTCTGCCACATTCCTTACATACATAGGGTTTTTCTCCAGTGTGAGTTCGCATATGAATGCGAAGGTAAGAAGAACACGTAAATGCTTCCCACATACCTTACACTCAAAGGGCTTCTCTCCAGTGTGTGTTCTCAAATGTGTAATAAGGGATGAGGAAGAAGCAAAAAGCTTTCCCACAATGGTCCACCTTCAAAGGGTCTCTCTCCTGTGTGACTTTTCATGTGTTTGATAAGGCCTGAGGATGAAGTGAAGGCTTTCTCGCATTCCTTACACTCATATGGTTTCTCTCCAGTGTGAGTTGGCAAGTGTTTACTAAGGCCAGAGAACCGCCCTGTGAAGGCTTTGCCACAGTCCTTACCCTTATAGGGTTTATTCCAGTGTGCACTCGGAAAGTGATCATTAAGGCATGAAGAATTTCTAAAGCATTTCCCACAACTTTACATTCAAAGGGCTTTTCTTCAGTGTGAGTTTTTAAATGTTGAGTTAGTGGATAACACCTAGAAAAGGCTTTGCCACATTCCTTACACTGATAAGGTTTCTCTCCTGTATGGGTTCGCATATGAATATTAAGATTGGCAGAATATTTAAAACTTTTTCCGCACTCCTTACATTCATAGGCTTTTTTCCCAGTGTATGTTTGAACATGTGTAGCTTGGCTCATGGAGCGATTAAAGGCATCACCACACTGCTCCCACTGGAAGAGCTTGTCTTCACTGTGAATTCTCCCATGTGCCGGAAGGTGAGACTGACTAACAAAAGCTTCCCTGAAGTCACTGCATTCAAATGATTTGGCCTGCATACAAGTTGCCTGGTAAGCAACACTAGGAGTCACACCGAAATCTTTTCCATATCGACTGAACACAGCAAGTTTCTCTGCAGAAGTGTCCTTGTGCAGAGTAGGAAAGTCATTTCCAAATTTATCATAATCCCAAGTGTTCCCTCTAATTTGAGTACCCAGGTGTGTCAGAAAGTGTGAGTGTTCTTTGAAGATTTCTCCATGTGGCTTAAAGTCATAGAGCTCCTCTCCATTGTGGCTACTTGCCTATTGATCAAAAAAATTAAAAATGAATGATAAAGAAGAAGTTTTTCAAACTTATTAGTAGATTCCACCCATGTCAAGGCAGAAGCATTATGATGATTATGAGTTTTGTTATTTTCATAATATACATATATAGCTATTGCCCTCTAAGTTTCATTGACTATGAATGAAGAAATCCTACTGCAAGAAACCCATGCCATCTGCTCTGTGAAAGAATTTCTGTAGATTTTCATGAGATTATTTTAAACAATGTCAAGTCATGTGGGTGTAATATATCCATAGGGAAACTGAAGTTTCACACAAGCTTTTGGTATCTCTCTAGAAACCTTCTCCCTATGGGTAAAGGTTATTTCTCTCAAATATCTCTAGCTTGCACTGATTTCCATCATGAAATGCCCATTCCTCTCTAAATGTGGAAAATAAGAAATATCCAGGGCTGGGCTAGTAGCTCAGTAGTAGAGCAGTTCCCTAGCATGTGTGAGGCACTGGGTTCCATTCTCAGGACCACATAAAAATAAATAAATATTATAAAGGTATTATGTCCATCTACAACTAAGAAAAAAAAAAAATACATTGTGAATCTTACCGGTTGTATCCCACTTGCCATTTTTAACCAAAAAACATCCTGCTGGAAGTGCTTGCCCATTCTAAAGTAAAAAAGAAAAACATATATAAAAGTGTTCCCACAATGAAACAGTTAGAAAAGTTAAAAAATGATACATCTAATTTGTACCTGTTTTCATATTAAACATGATAAATATAAAGCCAGGATAGAATAAAGCAGTTTGGCTAGGTCTAAAATTCGAGGAGCAAGGGATGCAGCTTGGTTACCACATATGAGGCCCTGGGTTCAATTCCCAGTAACAAAATAATGACAATAATAACTAAAATAAAATTAAATTTGAGAATCATAAGGACATGATCAAATTTAGAAATTATTAACTTACTCTGAAAATTAAATGTCCTGGTGAACAGAAACAGTATTATCAGGAAAGGAAAATAAGAAAGATTTGGACAAAAAAAATACATGAAATCATAAACTCAAAGAAGAAAAGAGCAAGTCACTGGTTGAGACTGTAAAAATGTCTGGAAGTAATGGAGTACTGGGATGTGAAGATATCTCAAAGCTCCCAAGTTCAAATGGCCTCGGTCTCAAAGGGTATTTTTTAGTTTCCTCTGGCAGGCACAGTGGTACATGGCTATAATTCCAGCAACTCAGAAAGTTGAGTCAGGAGAATTGAAGTTTGAGGCAGGCTGGGTGACTTAGCAAAGACCCTGTCTCACAATAAAGAATAAAAAGGGTTGGAGATAGAGCATCAGTGATAGAGCACCTCTGGGTTCTATCCCAGTACCACAAAAAATAAAGTCTCCTCACTGGTAGAGTTCTTACTTAGTATGTTCAAGACCCTATGTTCCACCACTGGCATCAGGGAAAAAAAAAAAAAAAAAATATATATATATATAGGATATATATATATATCCCTATTATACTGCAAACATAATGAACTTCTCATTGACCAGGGATGTTTTTCACAAATACTTTCTACCTTGGATGACACCTCTCTCCACTGTCCTCAACTCTTCTTCTGCTTCCAAACAAGAGATCAGGCTGGGTTTGATGAGCTGACATCCTGTACACGAGGAAAGATGCATTAATGGAAGTGATTCATTCAAGAGATCATAAACTTTCTCATGATTTAGGATCTTTGGTTCTAAAGACAGAAGTGAAATGATTATTAAAAAGACTTCATTATGCAAATATCCCCTCTTAATATCTGACCCCTGAAACCCAAACTGATGATTATGTAGACATTTACAAAGCACTAAATGTTAATCAAACAGGAAATAAAGTGAAACAGAGATTTTGTTATCATGGAGGGAAAATCTACACAAGTGAGTCTTAAAACATTATAGTATATCAGATTCATATGGAGAAACTGTTAAAACACAGATGACAGGGTTCCAACTGAAGAATTTCTGATTCAGTGTATCGAAGGTGGAGGCTGAAAATGCACTTTTATGAAACAGTAATGGTGAAACTATTGATCCTAGGACTACATCTTAAAAACCACCATAGTAGATAACAACGTATCCGGACAGGGATTATGCCAGTTATTTTCCACTGTCACAAGGTTCACATCACTGATACTGCAACACAGTAAATACATAATATATTTCTGTTTCATGGGTTACAGGAATGATGGCAGTCTTACCTACAGCAGCCAGGTTCTGATAGTTCTCCAGCATCACCTGTCTGTAGAGGCTTCTCTGAGTTTGGTCCAGTAAAGCCCATTCTTCCTGGGAGAAGTCCACAACCACGTCCTCAAAGGACACAGACTCCTGTAACAACACACAAATCCTGGTTTAGGCCAAGAAACACCTCCATAAAGTTCACTGGAGAATGAGAAGGGATGACAACGCCTAAACAGAGTTGGAAGTTCTCCCATTATCTACCTCAGGGTTTCATGGTTCAGAGACTCTTCTTTGTATCCACACTCACCCACTATTTATCTTCTCCACTCATATGGCTTTAATGGCACACTGAAAACATAAATGTATCTCACCATAGTCAGAACAGGAGCTCTTTCTCATCTTACTTTCCTCTATTAAAATATACTCCTGGCCAGGCACCATGGCACACACCTGTAATCCCAGTGGCTTGGAGAGCTGAGGCAAGAGGATCACCAATTCAAAGCCAGCCTCAGCAACTTAGCAAGGCACTAAGTAATTCAGTGAGCCCCTGTCTCTAAATAAAATACAAAAAACAACTGAGAATGTGGTTTGATGGTTGAGTGTCCCTGGGTTCAATCCCCAGTACCCCAAACACACACACACACACACACACACACACACACAGACACTCCTAGCACATTTCATACATTTGATAAATGATAAGTGAATAAAGTCTTTCATAAAAAGAAACATTCACCTTCCTATCATCTATCACAACATTCAGCAAAATGCAAGACATGCAGTTGGTGCAAAGAAATCCCAGGATTATTTTTAGAATAATAATTTCCTAGTATAATAGGCTGCATTCTCTGGAGAAATTCAACTGGGACTCAGTCCTTGAGTGAGGGTTTATATGCTTTAAGAATCTCTGCAGACAAGAACACCTAGATGGAAATGTCTACCTGGAGCGAGCAAGTATGCCATTCGGAGGATATACGTTCTTCCTACCTGATAACAATTTGTCAGGCAGTCAACCGCTATTCTTTCTGCCTCTGTCCTTTCTTCATGAAGGCAGACTGGGGCCCTAGAAAATAAGTCTAGTAGGAAAAGGGAAGAAAGAAAGGCATAAAAACCCAGAGGTGACCATGATTCCCACATTCACATGACTAAGTCATTCCACTCTAGTTCAAATTTCCCACACAAGTCGATGCACTTAGGAAAACACTCAAGCCCCCGCCACAGTGCCTAGAGTTGAACATGTGGACCAAGGAGGATGTCCACTGCTCCCTGACCATGCCACATAGACTTTGGTCCCTTTTCTCACTGCCTGCCTGCTTGGTGGCACAGGGGCCTAGGCAGTCACTGTAGCCCCCAGGGCTTGCCTTGCACACATTTAAGCAGGACAGGCGGGTCCAGGATGTGTGTGGCTCATCCAGCCCCTCTGGGTCCACAGCACCTTGTGTTGATGAGTGCTGACCACAGCCTTCCTGTGCCGAGGTTGGGCAGTGCTTGTCACACAATTAACTGCTTTGACTTTCCCTAGATGGTTTCCAGCCCTACTAGTTCAGTGCATGGTGTCTGATGATAAAGGAGGTCTCTTCAGTACCTGGTCACCTGTTCCTACAGATATGGCAGTGGAAAAAAATAGAAAGCACTGACTTATTTAGCAAATATTGCAGAGGAATCAGAAACTTTTCACTTTCTTGTAGATGTATTACCAAAGATGATTTTAGCTAGTAAGTACATGAAAACACTTAGAGAAGAAGGAAGAGGATGAGGACAATGATGATGGAAGTGAAATCTAAAAATGTCCTGGCAAGGACCCTTCTGGGTGAGCCCTATTGCTCTGAAGCGAGCATATCACCGTATGGCTTTGGTCTCTTTTTCCAGAAACTTCCAGTACAGCATATTCCTTCATGGCTAAGACTGAACATCTCCTGCATCTACATCATAAAGAGCCAAAGGGAAAATTGTGCAACTGCAGTATAACAGCCAGCCTGCAGCTGAAACCACTCTACTTCCCTTTGAACTCACAGATAGATTCTGAAGAGCTTCTGGATAAGCTGTGGTCTTATATGTGATTTGTATTCTGAAATTAGTTCTTATAAAGAACTGGATTTAGGGCTGGGGAGATAGCTCAGTTGGTAGAGTGCTTGCCTCGCAAGCACAAGGCCCTGAGTTTGATCCCCAGTACCGCCAAAAAAAAAAAAAAAAGAACTGGATTTAGTTTTAACTAAATATGTAGTTTATAGGTCATATGTTGCCTTTCAGTTTATGTATTTTTAAAATTTTTGACTATGTTCAAAAATTTTTTTTTTTATTATAAAGACATATACTTTTTCTTTTCTATTAAAGATCTATACATGGGCTGGGGGTGTAGCTCATTGGTAGAGTGCTTGCCTAGCATGCATGAGACACTGCGTTTGATCCTCAGCACCACATAAAAATAAATAAATAAAGGTACTGTGTCCATCAACAACTAAAACAAAAAAATTTTTAAAAAAGGTCTATACATATTTTTATAGTAACATGCTTTGTGGAACTAGTTTCAGGACCCTTTTTTCTAATCCTTTGCTTACTACTTGAGAGTTTAGTGAAATTTAAAAGCAAGCATTTTTTTCTTGGGCTATAGTTCAGCAGTGGGTGTATACTTAGCACACACCAGGCCCCAGCATAGAAAACAAAAGCCCACTTTTATTCCCAGAGGAAAGCTCCCAGATTATCAAATGAAATGCAGAAATACTGCCTCTTAAAGTTATATCCTACATCTAGTAAAATCACCCTTTTTAGTTTCAAGTCTATGAATTTTGACAAATGTATCATTTGGGGGATTTTTGTTTTGATGTGCTTTTTTTAAGACACTGTCTTCATGTTGCCCAGGCTAGCCTCAAACTCAGCCTCCCTAGTAGCTGGAATGGTCACCCACCACTGCACCAGCCACAAATGCAGAGTTATAGCTAACTGATACACAGAATAGTTCCATCACCCAAAGGATCACCCTGTGCTGTCTATAGTTGGTCTATCCCCTATCCTCTGGCAACTACTGACATTTTCTATTTCTCTTGTTTTTTAAAAATTATTTTTAAAGTACTTAAAAATTCATTTTTTGTTGAGTTTTGATTTTAACTTATGAAGTCATGTAACTATCATCGTTAAGACACAACACTTTTGCCACCCTCTGGACAAAGCCCTCCTGGTCAACTCTATCACTTTACCCTGGAAACCTCTGAGCTATCTTAGTTGCAGCAGAATGAGCCAACAAACTTTCTGAAAAGGGCCATATATAAATATTTTAAGCTTTCTGGTCTATATAATCTCTGTAGCAACTACTTAGCTCTGCCATTATAGTAGGAAAACAGCCAAAGATAATATGTAAAATAGAAAAGAATGAGCATGGATGTATTTCAATAACTATTTCTAGACCCTGAAATTTGAAATTTTCATGTGTCATGAAATAGTCTGATTTTCTTTAACCAGTAAAAAATGTAAATACTTAGCTTATATACTATATAAAAATGGGACTGGATCTGGTCTACAAACCAGTGTGTTGACTCATCTGCTCCAGAATGCTGCATAATTGGAATCGTAAGGTAGGTAGCATGAGTTTGGCATTTTTGTGTGAAGTAGTATTTGGATTCATCCATGTGGTTACAGGCGTTAGTTATTCATTCCTTTTTATTGCTGAGTAAGATTCCATTGTATGGAATACCAATTTATCCATCCTCCATGTACATGGATAATGCTACATTTAGATTATTTCCAGTTTTGATGGTCATAAATAAATCCTGATAGGAGGACTGGGGATATAGCTCAGTTGATAAAGTGTTTGCCTTGCATGCACAAGGCCTTGGGTTCTAATCCCCAGCACCACAAAAATATAAAAAAATTTAAAAAAAATAAAAATTCTGATAGGCATTTGGGTTAAAAAGAGAAAAAGAAAAGAAAACAAAGCAAAATACAAAAGCAATAAGAAGAAAACACAAAAGTCAGGCACCGTGGAGCATGCCTATTAATCCTGGCAGCTTGAAAGGCTGAAGTAGGAAGACCCCAAGCAAAGCCATTCTCAGCAGCTTAAAGAGGCCCTGAGCAATCAGCAAGGCCCTGAGCAACTTAGCGAGACCCTGTCTCAAATTAAAATAAAAAATAGGGTGGGGGTGTTTCTCAGTGGTTATCCACCCTGGGTTTAATCCCTGGTACAAAAAAAAAAGAAAGAAGGAAAGAATAGAGAAAACTCACACAGAAAAATACAATACAATGCCAGATCACAACTAGAGCCAGAAAAAGAGATGGTGAGTCATGCCACCCATCAGAAAAAGTTTAGTAGTCTCATTTTACAAATAAAGAACTGTAAGCCCTGAGAAATATGCCTCTTTAATTGCCTGTGGTGAAAATAGAGCTTGTGAAGGAAATCATGTAGCACCTATAACCAGAGAATAAATACCAGGAAGCTGACTTGCAAAACTACCCTCTCAGCTGACTTTAGTATCCCTGAAATGAATAAGCAGCAGCATCAAGCCCAGAGCACTAGAAAGTATACTATACAGGGGGCACCTAGAGCAGAGTCTCTGAAAAATAACATCAGCAGAACTTACCATGGGACAAATTAATGGCTTCCATCCCGTAAGGCTGATGGTGAAATATGCCTGTGATTCCACACACACACGTCAGGGCAGCTTATGCATTTAAGTGGATAGTGGCAATCTCTGTTTCACTGTATATAAGGTTAAATGCATTCCTGTAGATATCAACCATTCATCAATAAGCATTACTTATTAACCATCAAACATCAGTCAAGGACAATACAAAACTAAAAAATCACAGAACAATATGCACAATGAACATAAATGCAAATATCCTCAACAAAATGCAGTTAGCTCTCTCTTTCCACAGCTTCCACATCAGTAGATTCAGACAAGGTCAGGCACATTCAGGTGGTATGGCCATAGACTATATCAGTGGATTCAACAAACTGCAGATCAAAAATATTTTTAATTCCAGAGACTGCCAAAAACAGTGGCACATGCCTATAATTCCAACAGCTCTGGAGCCTGAGGCACAAGGATCATGAGTTCAAAGCCAGCCTCAGCAACTAAGCAAGGTCCTAAGCAACTTATTGAGACCCTGTCTCTAAAAAAAATATAAAGAGATGGGGATGTGGCTCAGGGGTTAAACACCCCTGGGTTCAATCTCGGTACCAAAAAAAACCAAAAACACAGTTGGGAGCTAGGGATGTGGCTCAGTGGCAGAGTGCTTGCCTAGAATGCACAAAACCATGGGTTTGATGTCATCTCAAAATAAAAAATTAGTTGGGTTTCTACACACTAACAAAATACTATCTTAAAAAAATCAAAAATAATTCCATTTACAGTAACTACAAAAGAAAAATACTGAAGAAAAAAATATAAACATGGAGATTAAAATCTGTACACCGAAAATTTAAAAATATTGATGAAAGTATTGAAAATAACACCCAAAAATGGAAAAAGAAGACCAAATGGTGATGTAGCTCTGGGATAGAGTGCTTGACTAGCATGCACGAGGCACTAAGTTCAATGCCCAGTACCACCAAAACAAAACCAAAACCAACAACTGTATTCATAGATCAGAAGAACTATCGTTAAAATATCCCTGTTGGGCTGGGGTGTACCTTAGTGGTAAAAAGGTTTTCCTATCATACCTAAGGCCCTAGATTTGTGAGAAATAGAAAATCCTGGTGGTCCTTTTTCAAAATACATTACTTAGCCTTAAATGTAAAATTACTTGGGATGTAAGACAGGTGGCTGGAGGGGAGAACAGAATGGAAAGTTACAAGGCAGTTAATACCTACCACAGCCCCTTGACAAACAGTAGGTGAGAAGGAAGGCCCCACCACCACCTGACCAACAGAGATAAACTGTGTGCTGAATCCAAGGGGACTTTCCTACCACAAGAGGACAAAGGAAGGTGGAAACTAAAGGTATATTTCTTTAAAAAATCCAACAGGAGACAGTAAAACCTAGGTGACATCTGGGAAGATTGTACTCTCTATAGTACTCAACCAATGAGGAACCAGTGAAGGGATCTTGCACTTTAGGGGATAAAACACTGGTTATACCCAATCTGGGGGTCCCTGACCATCAGGCACCCAATCTTGCAAGACTTCCATTAAAGTAAAGCCTCGCTTTTGGCTATTCCTTATGTCTCTTAGTCCATTCTCCGGGCTTGAAGAGGTAAAAAAAAAAAATTACCCAAAATGATCTACAGATTTAATGCCAACCTTTCCAAAATTCCAATGTATTACCCCAGAAATATTTTTTAAGTCCTAAAATCCACATAAAACCAGAAAAGACTCACCATAGCCAAAGGACTCTGACCAAGAACACAGCTAGAAACCTCACCTATCAATTTGAAAATCCACTACAAATGTACAGTAAGCAAAACTGCATGCACTGGCAGAAAAGTTGACACAAGAGACCAACGGAACACAAAAGTGAACTCAGAAATAAATCCTTACATTTATGGTCAGCTGATTTGCAAACTATACACCTGATAAGGGGTGATTTCTTAGTATTGGGCAACTAGTGGCCATTATAAGTACTCCAGAGAACTCCAAGAGAAATTAAATGAGGTTGTGGAAACCTCTAGAGTAAAGGGGTTTCTCAGGGCATTAACAAAAATGCCTGCTGATTTTCATTTTTATATAAAGTTTGTAAATGAGGAATATCCTCCCCGTAGAACCCAAAAAGGACAAAGAGATGTTGAACTTATGTGTCAAATATCCATGGAGAACATTATTAATGTAATGTCATACCTGTAGTCCTAGAGAAAGATGTATATAGTAAGATGATGTCTGCAAAGATGATATGAGATGATAATGTTGCTGAGGTACCCCAGAGGTCATCTGGAAAACAGGAAGTGTGTCCTTTCAGAGGTGGATGCCCACTGAGGCTGCAAGGCTGCTGAAACAGGTGATGAACAAAACATGTAATTCATAACAAGAGAAAAAATGTTACTAGTTGTTGATTGAATACAATGTTAATAATAACACTACCCAAGTACTGATTATGGGCCTTCCTAGATGGAACCCTGATATTGCAGTCATCTATTAAGAAGCACCATTTATTTATTTTCAGATTTAACAATGGGCAATAATGGCCTGCCATATGTAGAAATAGTGGAGATAATCACCCCTTATTTAGTATGTTTATATAACCAGGTTTAATCCTGTAGGGATTTAATTTGAGGCAGTATTAACTACTTTAATATTAGGGCCCACAAATGAAACCAATCTGTAAATGACAAAAACTGACTTTAGTTTCAACTTATTATTTATTCTATCAGAGGATACATGTGGAGTATTTTAAGGCAATGGATATTGTGACTCTACAATTAAAAGTCTACAGTTAAAAGAGAAGCATACCAATTTTCTCACACAGTAACTTTTTAAGAATGGAAGAACAATGCTCAAATTTAGTGGGATCCTCCAGTATAACTATAATTTGAGTTCCCATTATTAATGCATTCATGAAATTTTGTCAATTGGTCATGTTAGCACACTTTAAAGTTAAGGTAAAACCTACATTGTATAGGCCCAAATCCCAAGTAGTACCCTATATATAGGGTACTACTATACCCTTTGAGGCATGGTCTTGCTCTGTTGTCCAGATTGGCCTTGAATTCCTAGGCTTAAGAGATCTTCCTGCCTTTACCTCCCAAATAGAATTTTTTTCTTGTTGTTGTTGTTTTTATCTTTTGTTACATAAAAGTTTAGCATGTAAAATTTTTAATTTTCAACAAGATCAAATTATGGAACTTCTTTTATTTTTCATATATAATTTGTCATATAATTATTTCATGTTATTTATAATAAAATATTTTCATATTATACACAATCTATTCAATTATCTTATTTTTTCTCCCCTGGTACCTAGTGGTTTGATATGAAGATTACTAACTAGGGCTAGAGACATGGTTCAGAGGAAGAGTGCTTACCTAGCATGCTTGAAGCCCTGGGTTCAATCCCCAGCTCCACAAAAAAGAAAAAAGTAAATAAAAATTAAAAATTAAATTACAGCCACTATTATCTTTGTTCAACTGGCATTTGTATTGTATTTAAAAGTTTCTGGCATTTGTACTGCATTTAAAATTTTTTTATTCCCATTCAGTTGGGAGTTATCTGATAAGGTAGTCTCTTCCCTCCCCTTTCTCATTTTGTTCTAGGCTTTTAGCTATCTGATCCTAGATATTTAGTTTCAGCATCTGGCTGGAAAAAGGAAAAGAGGGCAGGGTTAGGGGCCAGGGCCTCTGGGCAACCTCTCCCTACATCCTGCTCCTTTTCTTATTCTCACGCATAAAATCTTTCAAAATAGATTGGCACAGAGATGCAGATGGACAGGAAGAATAACTTCTAATGTTCTATGGCACAGTCAGGGTTGACAACAATTAAATGAACAGTTCAAAGTAATTAACAGGATTCTGAATGTTCCCAACACAAAGAAATGATATGTATGTCTGAGTTGTAAAAGATATGCCAATTATCCTGATCTGACCATTCCACATTGTATACATGCTGACATATCACCCTCTACCCTACACATCACTTTGTTTTTGTTTTGTTTTGTGGTACTGGGGGGATGGAACCCAGGGCCCTGCACATAGTAGGCACAACCCCAGCCCTAAATGTACCCAATAAACATACACATTTTATGTGTCAGTAAAAATACTAATAAGACAAGTGTGGTGGTGCACACCTGTACTTGCAGCAAGGAGGCTGAGGCAGGAGGATTGCAAAAACCAGCCTCAGCAACTTAGCAAGACCCTAAGCAACTTATTGAGATCCTGTCTCAAAATTAAATACAAAAAAAGGGCTGGGCGGGCTGGGGAGATAGCTCAGTTGGCAGAGTGCTCACACAAGGTCCTGGGCACCCCTGGGTTCAATCATTAGTACCAAAAAATTGAAATTAAATAAAAATACTAATAAATATAATCAGTTAATGCATTTTTAAAATAAATAAAAAATTAAAACTAGGGGCTAGGGGTTTAGCTTAGTGGTAGAGCACAGACCTAGCATGCATGAGGCCTTAGATTCGTTCCCAGCATCACAAAGAGAGTTAAAAATAAATAAAATGGCTTGTACCTCTAGGTAGATAAACACTATATATAATAAACACTTTAACATAAGTGTTTACTGGTTATAAACAATCTAACATAAGAAATAATTAAATTAAGACTTTGGCACAAACTGGCTTCATAAAATGAGACCCATGGATCCGTAACTAAAATAGGTTATTAACAATGGCCCACTGTAAATGACCTCAAGGATTTAAACTTACATAAAACCCAGTTCATGAAGAGGAAATTATCTCTACTGCTTATCCATTTGTCAGCTCAATTTTGCCTGTTTTTAAATCTGAAAATAAAATAAAGGATACTTCATGATGCATTACTACAACCCTAAGATGGGTGGTCCCATGGGTGGTCCCTTCCATCAAGGACCCCTCAGCAATATTACTGAAATTTCTGATTTTCTCCATTCAACATCCAATAAATATAGACCTCTTAAAAATCTGGTTAACAGAGGAGATCCAAGATGGCGGTCTAGAGGGAGGCTGCGTTCCTTGTCGCTCCGCAACGCCGGATTCAAGCAGAGGATATCTGTTTCTCGGTGAGGCAGTTTTTGCTGCTTATCGATCCCCTGCTCTTTACCCCATTTGTCTGCTGTGATCACCTGCAATCTGCCAGCATATCGACGCCTTTTTTGAGAGCAGATTGCTCACTGTCAGGCGTCTATCATCCGCCATTTGCCTGCCTCTCGCCTGTCCATCGCCTGCCTTACCCCTATCCATCACCCAACGCTCGAGGTTCACCTCCCGATCGTCTGACAGCTGCCAGCAGATTGACTGCAGACCGCCAGTGGAGCACCAGCTGCCTGCTGCTGCCTGGAAGTTCACTGTTACAGTACCTGCAGGTTTGATTACACGTGGCTGCCGCCATTTTGAGACAACAGCCAGGCCCTGTAGGACCCCTGGCTGGACTGACTGAGTCCTGTCTCCAGGATCCCTCAGCCCGACCGATCACTCTCTGCCTCTGGGGCCCTCACATCAACTGACTGCTCCCTGCCGCCAGGACTCCCAGACCAACTGACTGTGCCCTATCACCGGGAACCCAGACCAACTGATTGCACCCGGCCGCCTGGATCCCACAACCACACCAAACACACCCGACCTCCAGGACCACTGCCGGACCAACTGCATCCTGTCTCCAGGACCTCCAGCTGACCACGTCCACCCCTGAGCTGCAGCTCCCCATTTGACAACACATTTGGAAGCCAGAGCAGCCATCTTGGATAATCCTGGAAGCCGTAGCTCCTATCTTCGGGTGGGACAAATCCCATCCTGAGACGCCTGCTGGAGGCTTGAAGCTCATTGTCAGGTACCTCTTATACATCAGGTTACTGAACACTGGGAGGTGTCATTAGTATATGACTATTATACAGTAGATTTTCTTTTTTCTCCTTTTTTAAAAAAAAATCTGGTTAACATGATTTCAACAGCCTCTGGGCTGTAGTTTGCCCCAACCTCCAAAGACACACAATACACCTTTTTCTCATCCAACAGACTGTCATCATGCACAATCTTTGAAAACAAGATCCTAATGACACACACCTGCAGGAATACAGATATGATAATAACATCCTTCCCCAAGGATATTCTGTTGGCACATTCATGAAGGATAAAGAACTGCAATATCTTCTAGTACTCTTTCAGTTCTGGTAGCAAAATATTCCACATTCACAAATTTTATATTGAAACTAAAATCAACAGGCAGTCATATTAGCACCTTCAAATTAAAAAAAAAAAAAAGAAAGTAAACAAAAACTCTGCCTTGCGATAGAGGTTCTGAGAATCTTTTTTAATGCCCTGAGAGTCTCTGGACCATTTGTGGTGGCCACTGGTTACCCCATGGCATTTAATGCAAGAAACTGTCCCGCTTGGCCTCCTGATATTCACATTATAAGGTATGACTGGCCATCTACCAGTGTCTCCTGGAAATAAAGGATCTCACAAACCCTGAGCCTGTGACCTCCCATACCCAGATGCCCATTATGCTTTGGGTCATGGAAACACCACCCCACAAGCTTTGCATGAGTACTGAGGCCTCCTTAAGACGGCATGGAGCAAAACATGGGACCTTGGGTATACTAATCTGCAAGAGACACAGTGGTTTCCCCTGTTCTCAGCCTTGTACCAAAGTGTCCTCCAAGACTACCTAAAAAGTCCCTTGAAATTAACAGATAAATAACTAGAGTCCTTAGACCTGGGGACTGTTGTTCATCAGTGGTGAAGTTTAGTGGAGAGTTGATGCTTCCCGTCCATTAGGATGTCATTAGTAAACAAAAGGACCCAAGAAACAACCCAAGTAGTCAAACATGGAATATTCATCTTAGCATTGGAAGCCCTGATCAACAAATGGCCCCATCTCTACATTTATTATAAACTGTGGGCCATTACCTAAAATTGTCCCATTCAAGGAGAAACAAAAATCCCTCTGGGAATTTTTCTTTCTTTCTTTCTTTTGTGGTGCTGGGTATTGAACACAGGGCCTTGTGCATGCCAGGCAAGCACTCTACCAACTGAGCTATATCCCCAGCCCTCCTCTGGGAATTTCTTAACTGACAGATACCCAAATGTAAATCAAAATAACACATCTCCACATATACTTAAGCCATAAAATAAGGCCTTGCCAGGACACCCCTTAGTCCCTTCAGAGTTAGAGATATTATTAACAGGATCTAAACTTCCAATATAAAACAAAAATAACACAAACAAAAAAATTCTCTCAGGCTGGGGAGATGGCTCAGTTGGTAAAGTGCTTGGTGTTATCACCACTGGCTTGGGGGTTTTACTGGTTTACAACCCAGAGGGCCACATTAACTCCACTGGGTACCCACTTAAAAAGGATATCCAAACCACACCTCAGATGACTCAACCTTGGCCCTATGTATCATTGCTAAATATGACATCACCTCGGACAACATAGCCCCAACTCAGGAACTTGCTGTTGGAGATGGCTTCTTCTACTACACTTAAACCTCCACAAAACAATACCCACAGACTGCTTCACCTGAGGCAAAAAATGGACACAATAATTTTGCTTTTCCTCCTGAACTCACTGTCTGCTTGTGCCATGCTCCTGGTATACCAGTTCAAAATTTATTTTTTCTCTGCTCAAATGTATACCTCCACACATCTACACATAAAGGAAAATCTGTTACTAAAATTAATGGAGATTACTGTTTTCCTTCTCTCATATCACCAAACTCTGTAGCCCAGGGAAGGACCACCTATTCACAAGTTGCCTTTTCCTATTACCCTCCTCCCACTTTCTCCCACCATCCCATGGTCTGCCTCCTCAACCACAATCTCTCCTTCCCCTTAGTTATACATAACACCTAACCTTTACAAGCATTTTACTAAATGATCACTTTATAACCTCCAAAATGAAAGTGCAGGTTATGACAGGAAGGTTCTGACACTCCTCTAGTTAGCTTAATGAAGTGGGAAAGTGGCAAGAGCTACAGATAGCTTCTAAGAACTAAGGACAGACACCAGCAGACAGCAAGCAACAAAGTCTACAACTGCAAGGAAATGAGTGGAACCCACTATCTGAGTAAGTCTACAAACAGATTTTTTCCTATGTAAGCTTCCCAAGCTAAGCTACATGAGACTGTAACCCTAACAATGACTTGACTGCAATCAATTGACTAAAAGAAACTGAGATAATAAGAGTGTGTTGACAGGGCACAGTGGCACATGCTCACATCCCAAACTACTCCGGAGGCTGAGGCAAAAGCATCACTTGAGCCTAGGAACTGAAGACCAGTAAGGACAGGACAGCAAGACCCCATCTCAAAAAGAGGGAAAAAAAAAAGCCTAGTGTGGCGGCACATGCCTGTGAGCCCCAAAATTGGAGGCTGAGGCATGGGAATCACAAGTCAATGTGGACATCTTAGCAAGATACTGTCTCAAGATAAAAATATTTTAAAAGGATTGGGTGTGGCTCAGTTGTAGAGCATTTACCTAGCACATGTGAAGCCCTGGATTCAATCAATTCCCAGTACAGCAAAAAAAAAAAAAAAAAAAAGGCCAGATTCGTAACTTAGTTTCCCTGTCATTTATATATTAAAGAGTAAATTATTTCCTTAGCTTTATTTTCCACAGAAAATAACTATAGTATCAAACCTGGAAGTAATCTCTGATGCAAGTTCCTCTTTCTCCCCACAAATGTAATCCAACAATTCATAGAAAGCTTTCAAATCTCCTACTCCATTCTGTTTCACCTACACCCCCCCCCATGAAGATGAGAAACTAGCATTGTCTCTACCTTTGTCAATTTGTAAAAATCCATTTATTTCCTTAGTTATATGTTAGCCTCCTCCGCTAATTTACAAGCTCCCTAAGAACAGCTCTACTTTGAATTTTGTCACTATCCCGTACCCAGCCATTCAGGCACTCTTCAATCTGCAGGGACAACAAGAAATGAAAAACATTTAAACATACTAAGAGAATACAATCAGAATGTATGACTTTCTGTAAAAATAAGTGATTTCTAAAAGAAAACAGAAAAACAACAGCCACTGCTCCAGGTTCAAAGAAAATTAAAAAGCAATTACAACATATGAACCTCAAATTAAGATAAGAACCAAAAACAACCAAAACCATGCTTTTACTTTTTTACCCAGCCTATGTGTTAATAACTTTTATTACGTTTTTAATGTATATTTTTCGCTGTAGGTGGACACAATACCTTCACCTTATCTTTATGCGGTGCCGAGGATCTAATCCAGGGCCCACGCGTGCTAGGCGAGCGCGCTACCGCCGAGCCACAACCCCTGCCCTTTTTTGAAATTTTATTTTCTAAGAGACGCCTTACCAGGCACTTAGAGCTCAATATGTCTGCAATTTTCAAATACTGCCTTTCAAGTAGTTCACCAAAAAAAGGCTCACCTTTCTGGAGAGAAAATGATAAGCTGAAATATTAAGTGCAATCAAGTCTCCATCGTGTCTTCCACAGGCCACCGTGGCGAAGCTCTGCGGGCGGCGCAGCCACGCACTTAGGTTGAGAAGAACGAGTATCTGGTTTTTAGGGGAAGGACTCGCGTTCTGCCCACGTTCACGGCTACAGACGGAAAGCAGCACGCCCGAGACACCCAACGGCAGCGTGTCTGAGACGCAGGCGGGGCGCGCAAGCCCAAGCGGTCCGCCGCACAGAGCGAGCCCTCGGTCGCGCGCGGGGTCGCGGGGCGCAGCCACCGGGACCCGAGCGGCCGGAACGTCTCTCCTCCCGGGAATAATCCACAAAGCCTGCCTCGGAGGCTCCTGAAGAGGCAATCGTCGCGTCTGTAAAAACCCCGAGGAAGCGCGTTTACCCGCAGTCGCGACGTGGCTCCTGACAGGACAGCCCGAGAGACCGAGCAGCACCGGCAACCCTGGGAGGAGGCGCAGCCCGGCGGACGCGAGCGGGACCGGTGAGGCCTCACCCGAGAGGCTCCTCGGCGGCCCGGGCCACACGCTTATTTTCACCGCCCCCTTCCAGCGCCGGTCGGTCCCTGCACCCGGCCCCACCGAAGCCGTAAGAAGCCCCAGGACCACGAAGGTGAAAAGGAACTCGGCTGCCAGGAGTCAGCAGCGGAAAAGACGGAGGCGAGCCGTGACGTCACTTCCGCCTGCGACCTACGGCCGGAGGGGCCAGTCTCCGGGGCTGGAGCGTCAAGCCGCCGACCGCTGTCTGGCAGGGAAATGTAGCTCCCTCCCGGGAGGGCGCGGTTGAGCCCCGGGACCCACTCAGAGCTGCGGCCGGAGGGAGAACCTAGCGCAGAGGCCGAGGGCGAGGTGAGAGCCAGGCCGGGGGAGCGGGGTCTTCGGGGGCCCTTCTTTTTTTTTTTTTTTTTCCAATTAGTTGTACATGACAGTAGAATGCATTTATACATTTTGATGGATCATACATAAATGAAGTGTGATCTCATTTTTCTGATCATACAAAGTGATTCTTCATATTGATGAGCCTGCCGATGCAAGGTAGTACCAGAACAAACGTGTTGTACCAGCATAAAATTAGACACGCAGAACAATGAGAGCGAATAGAAAGCGCAGAAATAAACCCGTGTATGTACAGTCAAGTAATTTTCAACAAAAGTACCAAAAATACACAAAAGGGAGAGTCTCATATAAATGATACTGTGAAAACTGTGCACATGGGAGAGAATGCAGTTGTACCGCTGTCTTACACCATACACAGAAATCCTTCCTAAATGAACTAAAGACTTCAACCTAAGGCCATGAAATCAGAAAACTCCTAGGAGAGAACAAAAGAAAAGCTTCCTGACACTTACCTTGGCAATGATTTTTTGGAGTTCACACCCAAACCACAAGCAACAAAATAAACGTCAGGTTATCTCAAATTCAAAGATTTTGAAAAACCCAGGGAACTATCAAACAAATAAAGAATGGGAGAAACCATAAATCTGATAATGGGTTAATTGCAAAAAAATAAATAAATAAATAAGGAACTCATATAGGGAAAAAATCCAAATAACCCAATTTAAAAATAGGCAAAGGCAGGGGCTGGGGACGTGGCCCAGTGTTCGAGTACTTTCCTAGCATGTGCAAGGACCTGGGATTGATCTCCAACACTAGAAAAAAAAGGCAAAGGAGAGGGTGGGAATAGCTCAGTGGCAAAGCATTTGCCTAGCATGCATAGACCCTGGATTCGATTCCCCAGCACCTGTAAGTAAGTAAATGAATGAAAAATAATAAAGGCAAAGAACCAGAATAGCTATTCTTCCATAGAATTCACAAAAATAGCTAGTGAGTATATGTGAAATGATGCTCTACATCAGGAATCATCAGGGATATGCAAATGAAACCCACAGTGAGATATACTCCCACGCATGATAGGATCACTATTATAAAAAAATCAGATAACAAGTGTTAAGACGGTAGGGGAAACAGAACCCTTGTACAATGCTAGTAGGAATACAAATTGGTAGTCATGGGCTGAGGCTGTAGCTCAGTGGCAGAGTGCTTGCCTAGCATGTGTGAGACACTGGGTTCAATCCTCAGCACCACATAAAAATAAAATAAGGCATTCTGTCCATATTACAACTACAAAATTTTTTTTTTTAAATTGGTAGTCATCTTTTCTCTTGCTTTTCTCTCCTACTCACTTGCTTTCTTTCTCCTCCTCGCTTTCCACTCTCTCTAGCGTGCGCCCTTTCTCTTTCCCTTTCTTTTCCTCTCATTTTCTCTTACCCTGCAGGGAGACACTCTGTTTGCTTAATAAACTCCCTTATGCAATTTCCCGTGTCCAGCGTGGTTTTCATGGGATTTCTTACATTGGTGCTATGACTCGGATGGGCTCTTCCACTGTCTTTTAAGCAATGGAAACCCATCTGATGCCCCAGTGCCCCCCAGACACAGCCTCACCTTACATTTTGCCTGGATGTTCTGCTCTGCATCCATCACTGGACTTCAGATTGAAGCACCCCAGATGCCTTTACAACCTGCTCTTCCCTAACCAGACTTCTACCATGGACCCCTGGATTAACTCGATTTCTAAAAAGGGAACTCCAAACTGCTTGCCCCAGGCTGCCCCCTTCCAACTCGAAGAAGCCAGAACGGTCCGCCCCTTTCCCTACAGCAGTAAAGGAGTTAAGCCAGAATTGGGTACAGGCAGTTAGTGTAGAAATCAAGGATCAGTCAAATAGAGGAAATGAAGTCCATGACCATCTGCCTCTGGAAGACTGGAAGTTGAAGACTGCCCCTGGGAGAATGGACTTTTTACATCTCACCTGCAAAACTAGCCCTAGTCAAAGAACTGGAGAACAAAAGATTTTCTTATAAAAACAGAAACAGGGGAATGTAATACAAAGCTGCTCCCCCCTCCTTTCCTTAGCATCACAACCTAGCTTGTCTGAAAGCTGCTCTCCCCACCCTTTCAGGTGCAGCCATTTTCCCCGCCTCCCAACTACTTGTCAGTCTGTAAACATACTAGCTAGCTATTGGTTCATCAGTCAGCTTGCAAGTATCCTTCTCCGGTATTGGTTCCCTGTTAGCCCAGCCGAATTCAACTGCTTAAGGCTAGCTTCCCTGCCTTTTCTCTTGCTTTTCTCTCCTACTCACTTGCTTTCTTTCTCCTCCTCACTTTCCACTCTAGTGCGTGCCCTTTCTCTTTCCCTTTTTTTTCCTCTCATTTTCTGTCTTACCCTGCAGGGAGACACCCCGTTTGCTTAATAAACTCCCTTATGTGAAAAAAAAAAAAAAAAAATTGGTAGTATATGGAAAAAAGAATGTTTAAGTACCTTATAATATTAAGAGTATATTGCCTCATATGCAAGATGCTCTGGATTTGATCCCCAGCACCACAAACAAAAAACAATAGTATAACTGTAGTATTATCCAGGAAACCCAAACTTTTGGGTATGCAATCAAGAAAATAAAATCACTACCTGAGACATCTCCATGACAGTTCATGGCAACACTTCTGTGTGTGTGTGTGTTGCCTAAACTGGCCTCCTCCTCCTCCTCCTCCTCTGTAGCTGGGACTACAGGGACATATCTGGGAAGCAGAAGATATCCCAAAATTTACAGTCTAATGACCTCTACCTTCAGATTCAAGGTGATCCTTAAAGTTTCCTCATTATACTTCAAAACATACTCAATGATAAATATTTTCCACAAACATCTTGGAAAATGCCTTCTTCTATTGCTATCAGTTCAATCTCTTCATCCAACCAAGAGATCAGGCTGTGTTTGAACAGATAATATTTTATACTCAAAGATACATTAATGGAAGAGGCTCATGTAAGAGATAACAAAGCTTCCCACGATTAAAAAAAAAAAAAAAAAAAAAAAAACCTACATTTCTGCTCAGGTGTGCTGCATAATATATTTCTGTTCCCTGTGTAGCTACAATAAATCTAGTCTTAAGAACTTGAAACCAGGTTGTTATAGTTCTCCAACATCACATCTCTGCATAGGTTTCTGAGTTGGGTCCATTAAAGACCACCCCTCCTGGGTGAAGTCCATAGCTACATCCTCAAAGGTAATCAAGTCTTAGACCATCACACACATGCTAATTGAGCCAAGTGATATGTCCACCAATGATCACTATTAAGTAAAGAAGTGACACCAGTGCCTATAAAGGATTCTAAGGTCTCCAATATTCTATCCATAGTCAGTGGTCCTAGGACATCTCTGACCACAATTATTCACTGTGGATCTCCTCCATCATAGGGCTTTTGGCATCTTTTATAGTTGAACTTATCTTACCATAACTAGGCAGCTCTTTTTGTCCTATTTCTCTATTACAACACACTCCTGAGCATGTTACAAAGACTTGGTAAATGGCAATATATTAATAAATTATTTGAGAAAGGATACTTTCATTTTCTTTACAATCTGTCAGAGCACCCAGAGAAATAAATATCCAATCAGCACCCAGAAAGTTAAGATTAACATGATTATTAAAATACTGAAATAATTTTCAGGTAACCCCTCACCAATCTATGAAGCATGGCTTTCTAGGAAATTCAGTAGGGACTAAGTCTTGGCAAAGATATTTTTTTGCTCTAAGGAGCTCTGGAGACAGGCCTACTTACAAAGAAATGTGTCTCCCTGGCCAGTCTAAATTGTGCCATTTTATGGAATCCATGGCACCAAAAAGACAAATAATACTTTACATGTATTTTTTTGTTTGCATGTTTGTTTTTTGGTACTGGGGATTGAACCCATGGGCACTAACCACTGAGCTACATCCCCACCCTTTTTTTTTTTTTTTTTTTTTTTTGAGACACAGTCTAAGTTGCTTAGGGCCTCACTAAATTGCTGAGCTGGCTTTGATCCTCTTGCCTCAACTCCAAATTCACTAGGATTATAGGTGTGCACCACCACACCCCACCCATGTTTTTTACATAATATGGATTCAGGGTTGCATGCTTACATTCCAGATTGTGAGCACATTCCAATGACTCTCCTATGTTCCTTAGATTGATAAAGCATCTTCAGAATGAGTTATTTCATGTCCTTGAAGTGAAAGGGAACACCTAACACTTTTACACATTGCTTATACTTACCATATCTCTCATCACTATAGTTTTGAATGTATTACTAGGCAAGAGTAATACTCTACTAAGAGTTTTGTCATTCTTTACATCCAAAGGGATTCTCTCATGTCTTTTGGTATTTTCAGTAAGATGAAATGAACAAGTAATGGCTTTCTCACATTCCTTATATCCAATGTGCCTGTGAAGGTAGGAGGAACACATAAATGCTCTTCTTCAACTGGACATTCAAAGGGCTTCTACTGTGACTTCTCACATGTAAAGTAACATGAGGAAGAAGCAGTTTTTCCCATGTTGGTCATATTCAAACTGTTTCTCTCCTGTAATGCTCAATTAGGCCTGAAGATGTACTAACATCTTTTCCCACATCCTTTACACTCATACGGTATCTGCCCAGTGTGAGTCAGTACATGCCATAGTAAAGGCAGTACACTTGTTCCACAATTGTATGCTTATATGGTTTTGTGTGAATTCACAAGTGCTTCTTAACACATAAATTCCTAAAGGATTTTAATCGTGTTAGATTTAGAGGGCTTCTAACCGTTGTGAATTTTCATATGAAATCAGTGAGTTGACAGAAGCCAGGGAAGGCTTTGCTATATTCCTAGGGCTTCTCTCCAGTATGTGTTTGTGCAAGTTTATTGAGGCCCAAGCTCACAGTAAAGGCCTTCCCACATTTCTTACATTCATAGGGTTCTTCTCTGGTGTGCATTCACACGTGAATGTGAAGGCAGTAGGAACATGTTAACATTTTCCCACACTTGTATATTCAGGTTTCTCTCCAGTATGAGTCCTCAAATGAAAAGTAAGATAGGAGGAAGAAACAAAGGCCCTCCTAGTCATCCAAATGTTTCTCATCTGATCATTAAGGCCCGTGCTGTAGTAAAGGCATTCGCACACTCGTTCCACTTAAGACTCCTCTCCTATGTGAATTCTTACATGTTTACTTAGGTACAAGGAAACTGAAGGCTTTCCCACATACCTTACATGTATAAGGTTTCTCCCCAGTGTATCTGCATAGCCCTATAACCCAGTGAAACGTAACCATGGTCTTGCATTTATAGGGATTTATTCCTTGTGCACTCACATGTGACTGTGAAGGGAGGAGGAATGCATGAATGTGTCCACACACACTGGATATTCAAAGGGCTTCTCTTCAGTGTGGGGTTGCCTATGAATATTAAAGTGGACAAAATATCTAAAACATTTTCCAATTCCTTATATTTGCAGGATAGTTTTACAATGTGGGCTTAAACATGCACCACACAGCTTGTGGAGTGAGTAAAAGCTTTCCTACAATACCTCTATCTGCATTCTTTTTCTCTGTTGTGAGTTCTCCTGTGGGCCTGAAAGTGTGACTGATTGACAAAGGCCTTCCTGCAGGCATGACACTCAAAGGATTTGTCTTGGGTGCACATTTTCTGGTAAGTAACATTTGGAGCCTGGCTGAAATCTTTTCCAGGATAGGGAATCAGAACTGTTCCCTATCCTTTGAACACTCATGTGTGGTGAGAAGCATGAGTGCTCACTGAAGACCTTTCCACACTGATTGCCAAGTTCTCTGCATGTGGCTACTCCCCTAAATAATGGTTAAAGCATTTTTCAGACTGATGAATAGATTCCACCCATTTCAGGAGAGAAACATGATGATGATGATGATGATTTTTCCCATTTTCATAACATGTAGAGTCCCTGCCCTTTGAATGTCTTTCAGTGTGAACTAATCAATCCTACTGGAAGAATTCTGTGACATCTGCTGTAATTTTGAAAAGATTCATGTAGGTTTGGGGCATCTCTCCAGAAACACTACTACCTGTGGGAGAAAGATACTTCTCTCAAATATCTCTCATTTGTGCTGATTTCTATCATGGAATTCCCAATCTTCTCTAAAAGAGGAAAATAAGAATTATCTCTTTGTCAACTTTACCATTTGCAACCCTTTTGATATTTTTAACAAAAAAAAAAAATCCTAATTGCTGTCCCTTTAGTGTTAAGGTGCATTTCTCATGCTGAAATTAAACACAGAAACATGTGAGTTTATGCAACAAAAATGGTAGGCCAAAAAAGTTAAAAGGTATTAATTTTTTTAAATTCTTTACATATTCTAAATATTAAAACAAGTAACCCAGACAAGAAAGGAGCAATAGAGCCAAATGGACATTCCTCAAAAGAAGAAATAACAAATGGTCAACATATATATGAAAAAAATGTTCAACATCCTTAACAATCAGGGAAATACAAATCAAAACTACATGGAGATTCATTTCACTCTAGTTGGAATGGCAATCTTCAATAATGCAAATAATTTCTGGTGAGAATGTGAAAGGAAAGGTATACTCATGCACAGAAAGTCATCAAGTAGGCCTGTCTCCAGAGCTCCTTAGAGCAAAAAAATATCTTTGCCAAGACTTAGTCCCTACTGAATTTCCTAGAAAGCCATGCTTCATAGATTGGTGAGAGGTTACCTGAAAATTATTTCAGTATTTTAATAATCATGTTAATCTTAACTTTCTGGGTGCTGATTGGATATTTATTTCTCTGGGTATTTGGAGAGATCCTGAAACTTCTAATCCAATGGCCTCACCCTTCAGATGCAAAAGGCATTTAAAACAGTTTCCATGGGTTGGGGATATAGCTCAGTTTGTTGGAAGAGTGCTTGCCTCGCATGCATAAGGCCCTGGGTTCAATCCCCAGCACCACCAAAAAAAAAAAAAAGAAAAGAAAAAAAAGTTTCCTCATTATTCTTTCAAGCACACTGAACATCTCAATGACAAGAAATATTTTCCACAACCACCTTGAAGAATGTATTGTTCCACTATAGTCAACTTTTCTTCCTCCAACCAAGAGATCAGACTGGGTTTGATGAGATGACATCCTGTACATAAGGAATGATTCATTCATGGAAGAGGCTCCTGTAAGAGATGGTGACTCTTCCCATGGTTCAGGAAGTTTACTTATAATGACAGCATTGAAATTATTTATAAGAAGTTTAAAATGCTAACATCAGAATGTAGCTCGGTAGTAGAGTGTGCACTTAACATGAGGGAGGCCCCCAAGTTTGATTCCCAGCACCAAAAAAAACCGAATTGATTAAATTTATTTAAATGCTAATATTCTGTTTCACAAATACGTTGATTATCTCTGAACTCTGAAACCCAAATTGATGCTTATGTACACGTTAACAAAACATAACATTTTAATGAAATAGGAAATAAGGAGATATTTATTACTGTGGGAATAAGAACTACAGCAGTGATTCTTAAATATTATAGTGCTTGAGATTCATGTGGATAGATTTTAAAACACAGATGACAGGGCCCCTACTGCAGAGATTCACAAAAGGTTTGTTGAAGGTGGACTCTTGGGGCTGGGGGTAAATAGATCAGCAGTCACATGTGCAAGGTCCTGGCTTTCATCTCCAGCACCACCAAAAAAAAGAGGAGAAGGAGGAAAGGGAAAAAAAGAGACAAAAAGTTCACTGAAGGAAGAGGACAAGGGATCTAATGCCTACAGAGAGTCGGGGTTCTCCTATTGTGTACCCCAGGCTTCAGTGGCCCTACGGACTCCTCATATCAAACCCACTATTCATCTTCTGCACTCTTCTGGCTTTAATGGCACATCTCAAACATGAACTTACCTCACCAACACCAGAGTGGGAGCTCTTTCTTGCCTTACTTCCCTCTATAAAAGTATGCCCTTGAACAAACTTTATACATTTGATAAATGGTGATGAATAAATAAATTCTGTGAGAAAAGGACACTTTCATCTTCCTTGTCATCTGTCAGAGCACTCAACAAAATCAGAAACACAAGTTTGCATTATAAAGGCCAAGATGAATTAGTAATTGCAGAAATCCTGGGATGATTTTCAAGGTAATTCTTCACCAATTATAAGAGGATCCACTCCCTGGGAAAATCCAACTAAGACTCAGTGCTTGAGAGAAGCTTTATCTGCTTTAAGAAGCTCTGGAAAGTCTAAGTAGAGGGAAATGTGTTCATCCATTGGATGCAAGGGCATAATTCCATACAAGCACACATGTTCCACATACCTGATAATCATTCGGCAGACAGCCATCTTTCTTTCTGCCTCTGTCTATTCTTTAGGAAGGCAGATTGGGTCTCTAGAAAAGTAGACCTCCTGGAAAAGCAAAAGGCCTGAGAACACAGAGCTGACCATAATTCCATATTCATGTACCTGGAAGGCATTCCATCCTAGTTTGAAATTCCATATAATTCAGCACACTTAGGAAAATCCACAAACATACACACTATTGCCATATGATGCCAGAGCAGTCTTCCTTACCCAGAGCCAGAAAAAGGCATGGTGAGCTGTGCACCCATCATGAGAAGTATAATAGTATCATTTTACAGGTAAAGAACCATAAGCCCTGAGAAAGATGACTGTGATAAAACTCATGACTGAGATTATGCAGCATTTACAGCCAAAGCACACATACCAGGGCTGACTTACCAAACAAACCTCTGTGGCCCATTCCAGCATCTCTGAAATGAATAAGCAGTGTGACTATTCAGGTCATTTGAATCTATCCTGGGCAATGGGACTCTAAAGCAAATTCTCTGAAAAATAGTATCAGCAGAACAATTTGAATAGATTCAAACTGATGGGTTCCATCCTGTAAAGCTGATGTCTGAACACTCTCTTTTGTGATTACAAGGACATGTCAGGGTCATGGGAATCTAAGTGGATACTGGCAATTTCAGTTCCTCTGACTACTGGGTTATTTGGATTCCTTTAGTTATTGATCATTAATCAACAAATATTACTTAACAATTTTAAAAAATCATACATGAGTTCTATGTTGGTAATAAAAGATGAAGCCACTGAAAACAGTATACTCTATAACATGCATATGAGTTACAACAACTACTGTTTAGTGAGGATTTCTATGCATTCAAAGTTACACTAGGGACACACACACACACACACACACACACACACACACACACACAAACCATCCTAACAAAACTCCATAGCAGATACCATTATCACTATTAAATGCTGAAAAAAAAAATAGATTTGGATGACAGAAGTGATTGTTCAAGTATCATCTAGTTATTATGAAGATTAAAAGACTAAATTGTGAAAAATAATAATAACCAGGGATGGTGGCACATACCTGTAATCCCAGTGGCTCAAGAGGCTTAGGCTGGAGGATTGCCAGTTCAAAGCCAGCCTCAGCAACTTTGTGAGGCCCTAAGCAACTAAGCGAGATTCTCTCTAAATAAATACAAAAAAAGGGTTGGGGATGTGGCTCAGTGGTTAAGTGCGCCTGAGTTCAATCCCTGGTACCAAAATTAATTAATAAACTAATTAATTAAAAAATAGAAATAATAGCAGCTACAAGTTCTTAAGGGATATACAATATAAAAAATTGTAACCAGCTGCACACACACCTGAAGTCAGCTACTCTGGAGTCTGAGGCAGGAAGATCATGAATTCAAGGCCAGCCTAGTCAACTTAGCAAAACCCTGTCTCAAAATAAAAAGGGCCAGGATGTAGCTTAGTGGTAAAGCACTTGCCAGCATGTGTGACGTTCTGGGTTCAATAAAATTCAGTGGTTACTGAATAAAATAACAATATAAAATAAAAAATAAGATAAACATCCTGCTAGCCTAAGATTAAAAACAAAAGACTCAAATAAGATCAGAAATGAGGGATGTTACTACTGGCAACTTATAGAGATGGAGCACCTAATCATGGAACACCAAATGACCAAGGAAGTAAGCTCCCATCATGAACAGCATGTTGTCTGCCCCACCAAGCCTTTAATTTGGGCATATATAGTAGCAACCTATCATGAAATGAAAATTGCATAGATATCACTGAATTCTTAACAGCTTCTGTGAGTGCAAGTAAATTGTATGAGCAGTTGACAAAGATTCAGTTGACACATTCCATTTGCCTTGCATGTTCTCCATCAATTGATGCCTATGGCTTCCCGAGGTATTCCTGATGCCCAGAGGACCAACGTGAAGCCAAATTCCCAGACATATCTGCACTAAAGCTCCACTGAACAATGACCCTGTACTAATGGAAAATCTTCCCAGTAGCAGAAAACCAAGAAGTAAATTTGACCTCTGACCCTGGCATTGAGAAATGGCCAGAAGCACACATACATGCTGATTCATGAATTATCTGCTGTGTTAGGCAGGGTTTTCTAGAGAAACAGAACTAATTTTTTGTATGTTGGGAGTGATTAGGGACTTGGCTTACCCAATCAAAGAGGTTGAAAAAATTCTACAATGACCACCTGCAAACTTCAAAGCCAGGAAAGACCACAGTGAAATCTCAGTCCAGATGCCACAGCACTCAGAGCCTGGAAGACAGATGGTACAGCCTCCAGTCCAAGTCAAAAGGCCCAAGAGCCACTGATGACCACTGGTACAAGTCCCAGTGCCCAAAGATGGAAGCAACTGGAATCTACGTTCAAGGGCAACAGCAGGAGAAAATGTGTCCTGCTCAGGGAGGAAGAACCGAGAAAAGGGGAGGGAGAAAATATCTTCTCTTTCATCAGGACCCCCAGTTTATGGATGGTGCCTGCCCAGACGGAGAATGGGTCTTCCTCACTCACTTCACTGATTCACAGGTCATCTTCTCAAAAACATTAGCAAATACCTAGCAATGGGCAGGGGGTGTAGACACTTGCTACACAATGGGCTTAGTGGTAGACACTTGCCTAGCATGTGCAAGGCCCTAGGACCATCCCCAGTACTTCCAAGAAAGGAAAGAAGGAATTTTTTAAAGAAACATCCAGAAGTGTGCTTTACCAATTCTCTAAGCACCCATCAATTCAGTGAAGTTGATACCCAAAATGAACCATCACAGTTGCCAAAGTTTTCACTGGATGGCTTAGAATTTGGAAGGAACAAGACTGATGACAAAGGTTAGGAAAAAGTGTAGGTATAGGGATATAGCTCTCTTAAAGGATAGGCTGTATAGGTACTTGTGTCCCATATAAATGGCCACCAAAGGAAATAGATGGACTGGTATGGTGTGTAGATGTCATTAACTTACCTAATCACCCCAGAGCTTGCTCCGTGGACCCAGGAATAACTATAATGTCAGGCAGAAGGATATTTGTGGCTCAATAATATAGATTTCAATTTACCAAGGTTGGCACAGTTGACACTACCGCTCTGTACCTAATCAGCTAAGAGTAGAAAACTTACCAAGTATCCAAATGTCAGCACTCTCTACTTGAATAGGGAGCCACCTGGTAGCAGGCTTATTATAGGCTCCCATCAGGAAGGTGAATAGGTAAGATTCCTCATCTCTGGAATAGACTCATGTACAGGAGATGGATTTGCTTTTCTCCTAGATATGCGTCTATGGGCACCACCAAGTGTGTACTCACGAAAGTGCTTTACTGACTTTCCTTAAGAGACTTCTCTTATTTCCTTAAGAGAATTATCACTTCCAATCCCAGCGGCACAGAGCACTGTTAGTTTGGAGACCTTAGTTCCTAATGGGAAACACTTCCTCTAGTGAGCACAATTATAGTCTCATACATTAGAAAATAAGATAACCCCCCCAGCTGTTCTGGGCTTCAAATACGCATAAACCAAGAGGCAAAGGAAGGTGGGGGAGGGGAAGAGGTGGAGAGATTAATCTGCCTCTGGACTGACAGACCCAATTATCAAAGTGAAATGAAAATACTGCTATATAGTCTCAGTAAGGACTCTCCTTGTATGCCCATAATGAACAAAAAGGCTAATGAGAAGTTACAACTGAGAACAAGCAGGCATATAGAGGATGTAGACCCTTTGGATATTAAGATTTGGATCACTCAGAGTAGCTGAGGTTTTCACTGAGGGCAAGGGAAACTTGGAAATGGTTGTTGAAAATATACACCAGGTATTTATCAACTGCAATTTAAGCGTCTAATTCCAGAAAAAAGAACTGTAATCGTTTTGCATGTTTTCTCTTTGTTCGTTACATCAAGGTATGTTTATATTCATGTTTGTTTATATGAACAGATTTTTCACTCCTGTTTATTTTTATACACAACTTATTAGTGTTTGATTTAGTCTGTTAGGTAACAAAATACTCAATGAAAATGTGATTTTTGAGTAGAAATCAATATGGCCTTCTCAGGGTGAGAATTTCTTCCCTTGAAACTCATTAGGTAAGAAATATAAATTTGTGAACTGGGGATGCAACACAGTGGTAGAGTGCTTGCCTAGTATGAATTCCTGGGTTCAATTCCCAGCATTGCAAAAAAAAAAAAAAAAAAATTGTTTAATTGAAAAGGGTATTCAAATGTGTGTACAGGGGTGCATATGCATGCTGAGCAAGAAAACTGCACTCTAACAATTATCAAATTACTCAATTCACTCCAAATTTACCTTCAGGAATTAATGACTATCTTTAAGCATTTATCTTTTACATACACTGTTTTGTCAATATGTTGACACATTGGTGGGGCAATGCAAAGGAGGAAACCTTTTCTTGCTGCAACCAGCTGCTGCAGAGTCAGATACTCCAGTAGTACCTGGTCCATATCTGACACAGAAACACACAGTTCATAGACAATCTGGAAGCTCTGGTCCTGGGACACTTTCTTGGCCTTCCTAACATGGACAACAAAGCTTCAAGCGTACCATTAAGAGAGGCACCATCAGGATATGACTTGAGGGCTTGTTTCCAGTGTCCCTCATGACACAATATTCCAGGATACATAGCACACATCAACCCCACTGTGTACCCACTAATGTTAGACCTGCATCCCCAAAGCTTATTGCCCTCAGCCCACAAGATGTAGACACTCAAGGTCCCAGGTTGTGGCTACAGGGGCACCCATATTGCCCAAGTACCCACCCAGCGGACTCAATTCTCGCGTGCTACCAGAATTCTTCCAAGGGAGACACCATGGCATCCAAGGCTTTCTGTGGGTAGCAGTAGCCCAATTCCCTCTGCACACTGGCACACCACACACACCTACCCCATACTTTGCAGCTTTACTTAATGTTTGACTAGTGAAGACCAGTCAGAATCACAAAAAAAAAAAAAAAAAAAAAAAAAAAAAAAAAAAAAAAAAATTCTCCAAAATCTAATAGGCTAAAAGTAGCATCCAGTGGGATAAGGGTAGTGTTTCTAACAGTGATCACAATGACTTCTACTTTTCAACTTTTTTTTTTTTTTTTTTTTTGCCGTGCTGGGGATTTGAACCCAGGGCCTTCCAACTGAGCTATATCCCCAGCCCTCAACATTCACTCTTAAATCGTTGCTTATTCTTGAATGTACACAAGACTTGTAACTTATTTCTAGCCAATTGAATATGGAAAACATGCAGGAATTTTGCATTTGCATTTAAGCTACCAAATGAGTTAATTTTGAATGCACTGAGGGGAAATTATCATGACAGATTTGACAATCAGGTGGGTAACTTTTAATGAGGTCAGCCTCCAACCAACATTGCCAATTGTCTGATTCTCCCATAGTTAAAGCCATATATATGCAACTGAAATCCAACCAATGCCTTGATTAGAGCTGTGTGAGATCATAAGCAGAATTTACTAGGAAAGGAGCCATGTGTGGCCTGTGAGATGGTTATGATTTTTTTTTTTTTTTTTTTTTTTTTTTGTGGTTTTGGGGATCAAACTCAGGATTCCACTTAGGCAAAGCACATGCTTTATTTACTACTGAATTACAACCCCAGCCCTTATCTTAAATTCTCTTTGTGTCAAGGGTAAAAGGAATACATGACCGTTCTAATTCCACTAGCTAAGCACAGTAGCTCACTTCTATAATTCCAGTTACTTGGGAGGCTAATGAGGAATTCCAAGATCTAGGCCAGTCTGAACAACTTAGCAAGATGTGACTCAGTGGTACAATACTTAACTAGCATGCACAAAAGAACCAGAACTCAATACACAATACAAAAACTTTTAAAAGACCTGTCAAAAACCAAAGCAAGAACAGACTTGACCTCAAGGGGAAATGCTGCTAAAATTCTGCAACGAACACTTTCTTTTGAGACCCTTCACTAAGTTGCCCCGGCTGGCCTCCAACTTTTGATCCACCCACCTCAAGTCTCCTGAGTAACTGGAATTACAGGTGTGCACAACCATGCCCAGCTTTTAGAACATTTCATCAAAATGTGCCCTTTCTCATATGTGGCTGTCACTTTGTATGCTAATTTATGTAAGTCCATTACTCTGTGGGCTTACACTTTCATCTTGTGAGATTCTGAACTACTATGCAACTCTTTATTCTACTGTCACTCAGCAGCAAAGTCACATAAATGACTGTTCAAAACTATATACCAGAAGCAGTGGCACACACCTATAACCCCAGCAACTCAAGAGGCTGAAGCAGGATTCCAAGTCAGAGAAAAGTCTCAAAAATTTAGTGAGAGCTTTAGCAGCTTATCAAGAACTTGTCTCAAAATAAAAAAAATAGAGCTGGGGATGTAGCTCAGTGGTAACTGGGTTTAATTCCCATGTGCAGAAGGGCGGGGGGTGCAGGGGGCTGTATACTCTTTGAGAAAAGAAAGAACTAGAAAGGTCTTAGGGCAATCAAGTACATGACTTCCAGTCAAGAAAAATGATGATGGAAGAATGACCCATTCAAAGAAAAATACAACAAAAAGACAAATCACAAGTCACTGAAGTATACTCAAATTTATCAAATTATGTGTAAACAGACATAGAATTCCCAGGAAGGAAAGTTAGTGGGGGCTTTGAAAATGTCACTAATGCATCATGGGATTAAAAACTTCAATCTTCATCCAGACAAGGGTGAAAAATGTAAAACTACATGGCCTAATGTATAACCTACCATTACAGCTCCCTTTAACTAAACGGTATTCTCTTGCTTTTGAATGGAATGCTATTAGGTCCATATGGCCTGAAATTTAGCTAAAGTACAAAATCTCTTTACGGATTTTCAGGCTAGATGCATGAAGTATTAAATTTTCTACTCATTATATTGCTATTTCTTTCTACACCTGTTAATATTTGCCTTATTTGGATGCTATACTGCTGGGTTCACATGTACTTACAACTGTTATATCCTTTTGATGAAGTGATCTTTCTATAGATTACCAGTTTATCTCATTTAAGCTATGCCAACTCTTGCTTGGTTTCCATTTCTTTTTTTCTTTAGTTTTATATGGACACAATATCTTTATTCACTTTTATGTGGTGCTGAGGATTGAACCCAGTGCCTCACACGTGTGAGGCAAGTGCTCTACCACTGAGCCACAACCCCAGCCCTTGTTTTTCTATCCCCTCACTTTCAGTCAACTTCTGTCCTTTTAAAAGATAAAAGTGCTTGCCTATCATGTGTGAGGCTGTGGCACTGGCACTGGATTCAATTCTCAGCACCACATATAAATAAATAAAATAAAGGTTCATAAACAACCAAAAAATATATTAAAAGAAAAAGAAGAGGGGCTGGGGCTGAGTGGTACAGCACTTGCCTCCCACGCGCAGAGCACAGGGTTTGATCCTCAACACCACATAAAAATAAAAATATTCTGTGTCCCTCTACAACTAAAAAATACTTTAAGATGAAAGGAGTCTCTTATAGATAGCCTACAGATGTCTTTTTTAAAAAGTATTATTCAATAAAACAATCTTTCGATGAGTAAATTCAGTTGTTCATTTACACTTACATTAACCATTAAAAGGATCATACACTCCATGAGTGTGTGATTTATCCCTGGGATGCAAAAATGGTTTAACACATGCAAATCAATAAATGTGATATACACCACATTAACAAAATGAAAGAAAAATTATATCATTGGAAAAAGATCACGTTACAACATAAAACATCCTTTCATGATAACAATTCTCAATAAATTAGATATAAAAGAAATGTACTTAAACATAATAATGGCTATGACAAAGCCACAGCTATCATTACACACAATGGGAAGCAGTTCACATATTTTTTTAAAAGATCAAGAACAAGAATGCCCACTCTTTCCACTTCCATTCAATATAATAATGGAAAAAGTCTAGCCAGAACAATTAGCCAAGAAAAATGGAAGACATCCAAATCAGAAAAGTAGTAAAAATTGTTTGCAGATGGCATATCTTCAAGTGTGAAAAAGGACAAGACTCCATGAAAAAAAACGGAATAAATAAATTCATAAGTTATAGGATTCAAGATCAATATAGGAAAATCATTAGTTTTCTACACTCTAAAATAACAATACGTAAGAATTTAAAATCCTATTTACAAGAGCATCAAAAATGAAAACATTTTAGAAAAAATTTAAACAGGAAAAGATTTAAACAGAAAACTTTGACATTATGAAAAAAATTAAAGCAGGCACAAACAAAAGGGGAAGAAAATATCCTGTGCTTATGGATTGGGAGAACACTGTTAAAATGTCCATACTACTCAACATGATCTGTAGATTAAATGTCATCCCTTCAAACTTCCAATGGCATTGTTCACAGGATTATGAAAAAAAATATTTTTAATTCATCAGAAACTAAAAACTAAGCAGCTCAGAAAAGCAGAAGACTCTTGAACAAGAACAGAAATTCCAAACTTTAAATCATTATTACAAAGGTACAATAATAGAAACAGTATGGTACTGGCATAAAAGCTGACATGGACGAACAGAACAAATGAAAGCTCAGAAAACACAGTCAACTAATTTTCAATAAAATTACCACATAATAAGAAAAAGATACTCTTTCAAATAAATAGTACTGAGAAAATTGTTTATATATACACAAGCAAAAGAATAAAACTGGACCATTAAAAAAATAAACCTAAGGATGTAAAACCATAAAACCCCTAGAATAAAATGTAGGAGAAAAACCTCCTGACATTTACCTTGGTAGTGAAATTTGGAGTTAACAAGAAAAAGTACAGACATCAAAAACAAAAATAAACAACTAGAGCTACAAGATTTCAAAGTAAAGCAAAAAAATTCATAAAGTGAAAAGGCAACATAATTCAATTGAATATTCGTAAATCATATGTTTACAAATGGGATAATGGTTTGATATCCAAAATACTTAATTTTGTAGCAAAACACAAAATATCCCAATTTTAAACTTAACAAAGAACTCAACAGATATTTTCCCAAAGACAGACATATGAAAAAATGTTCAAAATCAGTAAGCATCAGAGAAATACAAATCAAAACCACAAGGACATCATCTCATACTTAAGAACAGTTCAGAAAAACATCAAAAGATACCTCAGATGGTGAAGGAAACAGAACATTTCTACATTGTTGCTGGGAACTGAAATTGGTGTAGTTATAGAAAAAGATGGTTTCTCATAAAATTAAAATACAACTACCATATAATACAACGAATCCACTTCTGGGCTTCTAAGGAAATAAAATCACTAACTCAAAGCTGCACTCCTGGTCAATGCAGCATCACTCATGAAAGCGAAATAAGGAAACGGTGTCATGTCCCCTGGCAGATGAATGGATAAAACATGGTCTTAAATAATTTGCCATAAAGTAGGAATTCCATCACATATCATAACACAGTTTGACATTGAGGAAACTATGCTAGGTAAAATAAGTCAGTTACAGTAAGAAAAATACTGCACCATCTCACAAGTGGAATCTAAAGTTGAACTTAAAAACAGAGACTGGAATATCAATTACCAGAGGCTGGGTTTATGACAAAAGGGGAGATAATGGTCAAAGGTACAAACTCTCATTTTTAAGTACTTGAAACCTTATATAAAACATGGTAATTTTAGTTAATGCTCATGTAGGGTATACTTGAAATTTAAAACAATGGAAAGTGTTTTCAGGACATAATGAAAAAGGCTAACCATGTGGTGATGGATCTATTAAATCTGTATATTCATCGTCTCACAACTTTTAAGTATATGGCACATCAGGTGGTAGATCTTAAATACAGACAATAGTTTTCACTCATATTAAAGATATTTTAAAGCAGAAAACTATAGTGGAAATTAGAAATTTATAATTGAAGTCATAAAAATAAACAAATATTGAAATGCTTGGTATATTCAAAATTTATCTATAGAACCACTCAGAAAGCCATCTGTATAACCATACAAGATTTCAGAACACAGTGAAGCTTATCCCCTATTACATACACATGGATTCCATTCAGTTTAAAACATCACTTACTCAAGGTTAAATAATGTAAATAGACTTTCCAACACTTCTTTCATAAAGCTTTTCTCCACTGTGAGACAGGTCAACGTCAAACATCTCCTCTTAAATCAGAACATTTTATTGCCATAGCTTGCATATTTAGTAAGACTCAAAGAAATACTACAGGGACTGCATGTTTCTTATTCTACATAGCTTAAGTGAGTTCTTACATATTGGAATATGAGATTATGATGACTCTCCCATGTTCTTAAAATTCATGGTATATACTCAGAATGAGTTCATGTCTTTGAAGTGAACAAACTCAACACTTTCATACACTGCTTATATCCATAAGATTTCTCAAGACTATGAATTCAATTATGATTACTAAGGATCAAGAGGACTTCCAAAAAGATTTTCTGAATTCCTTACATTCAAAGAATTTTCCTGTTCATTAACATCAGAAGAACTAATGAAGGGATCTCCACATTCCTTATATTCGTATGGTTTCTCTCCAGTGTGTTTTCGTAAATGTTTATTAAGGCCTGAATGCTCGGTAAAGGCTTTTCCACAGTACTTACATACGTAGGGTTTCTCTCCAGTGTGGATTCGCATGTGAACCCGAAGGTAAGAGGACCACAGAAATGACTTTCCACATATTATACACTGAAAGGGCTTCTCACCAGTGTGAGTTCGCATGTGGACCGGAAGGTAAGAAGAACACGTAAATGTTTTCCCACACACTGTACACTGAAAGAGCTTCTCTCCAGTATGAATTTTCAAATGTACATTAAGATATGAAGAAGAAGCAAAGGCTTTCCCACAGTGGTCACATTCGAAGGGTTTCTCCCCCTTATGACTCCTTATATGTGCAATAAGGCCTGAGGAAGTAGTGAAGGCTTTCCCACATTCCTGGCATGCATATGATTTCTCCCCAGTGTGATTTCGTAAATGTATAGTAAGGCCTGAGCGTGCAGTGAAGTCCTTCCCACAATAATTGCATTTATAGGGTTTTATTCCAGTGTGAATTCGAAAGTGGGTCTCAAGGGATGAAGAATTTCTAAATGATTTTGTGCATACCTTACACTGAAAGGGCTTCTCACTACTGTGAGTTTTTATGTGCACGTTAAGTTGAGAAAAGCTAGTGAATGCCTTCCCACATTCCTTACATTCGTAGGGTCTTTCCCCAGTATGTGTTCTTAAGTGTTTAGTAAGGCATGAACGCTCAGGGAAGGTTTTCCCACATTCCTTACATTCGTAGGGTTTCTCTCCAGTGTGAGTTCGCATGTGAATGCGAAGGTGGGATGAAGTTGAAAATGCTTTCTCACACATGTTACACTCAAAGGGTTTCTCTCCAGTGTGAGTTCTCAAATGTCCAACAAGAGATGAGGAATGAGCCAAGGCTTTACCACAGTGGTAACATTCAAAGGGCTTCTCTCCTGTATGAATTCTTATATGTTCAACAAGGGCTGAAGATGTACTGAAGGCTTTCCCACATTCCTTACAATCATATGGCTTCTCCCCATTGTGAGTTAGTACATGCTTAGTGAGGCCTGAGCGTGCAGTAAAGTCTTTCCCACAGTAATTACACTTGTAGGGCTTTATTCCAGTGTGAATTCGAAAGTGGGTCTTAAGGCAGGAGGAATTTCTAAAGGTTCTTGCACATACCTTACACTGAAAGGGTTTCTCGCCAGTGTGAGTTTTTGTATGTTCAGTAAGTTGAGCAAAGCTGGTGAAGGCTTTCTGACACTCTGTACATCCATAGGGCTTCTCCCCAGTATGGTTTCGTAAGTGAATAGTAAGCCATGAACGCCCACTAAAGGCTTTCCCACATACTTTACATTCATAGGGTTTCTCCCCAGTGTGAGTTCGTATGTGACCCACCAGGTAGGAGGAACGTGTAAATGCTTTCCCACATATGTCACACTCGAAGGGCTTCTCTCCAGTGTGAGTTCTCAAATGTGTAGTTAGATAAGATGAAGAGGCAAAGGCGTTTCCACATTGCTCACACTGAAAGGGTTTCTCTCCCGTGTGACTTCTCATATGTTCAGCAAGGCGTGAGGGTTGAAGGAAGGCTTTCCCACATTCCTTGCACTCATAGGATTTTTCCCGAGTGTGTTCTCGTAGATGTACAATTAAGCTTGAGCGCTTGGTAAAGGCTTTCCCACATTCCTTACAATCATAGGGTTTCTCCACAGTGTGGTTTTGCATATGAATATTAAGGTAAAGAGGATGTGTAAAGAATTTTTCACATTTCTTACATTCATAGTACTTTTTTACAGTGGGCATTTCAACACACCCATCAGGGTTTGTGGAATTTGTAGACGTTTTCCCACACTGTTCCAATTCATAGACATTTTCTCCATTGTGAGTTCTGCTATGTGCCTGAAAGTGTGACTCATTAACAAAGGTCTTCCCACAGTCACTGCATTCAAAGGATTTATCATCAGTAAATTTTTTCTGGTAAACATCTGTAGTCAAGGTAAAAGGTTTTACACACTGGTTCAACACAGAAAGTTTCTCTTCAGTAGAGGTGTTCTTGAGTAGTGGAAGGAAGTCTTTTCCATACTTACTACACTCTGAAGTGTTCTCTGTATTAGGAGTACTTGTGTATGTCTGAAGAAATGAGGGTTCACTAAAAACCTTTCCAATTTGTTCAGAGTCATGGTGTTCTTCTCCATGGTGGCTTCCTGCCTATTAATAAAGGGAATAATGAACATTAAAAGATTTTTCAGACTTAGACAAGAATGTATACTTGTAGGAACTCTGAAGAACCAAGTATCACACTAAGTTTGGGGCAACTTTCTAGAGAAACTGCAATGGTTAAAGACTACTTCTTTGATATTATCTCTCATTTGTGCTGACTTCCATCATGGAATTTCCAATCTTCCCTGAACTTGGAAATTAAGAAATATGTCTATGAATCTTACCAGCTGTATCCCATTTGATGTATCTGACCAAAATACACCCTGCTGAAGTGCTGTCCCTTTGGTTTGAAGGTGCATTTCCCATTCTGAAGGAAAAAAGAAAAACATGTAAAGTTTTGTACAACATGAGGTTAAATAAGTTAAAATGATAAAACAATTATATTTGTTTTCATATTAAAAATGTTAAAAAATAATGCAAAGATATATTTATATTTGAGTAGATTGCCTATGTCTAAAATTTGGCAATGACTAACGATACAGATTCAAATATAAAAATGTATTAACAATTTGTCCTATAAAAATTAAACATAAAAAAATTAAATGTAAAGAATAGAATATCATGGAGGAAAGCAGAAAACATCTGCACACAAAAACACCATACTCGCCAGAAGTGGTGGCATATGCCTGTAAACCCAGCAACTCCAGAAGCTGAGGCAGGAGGATTCCAAGTTAGAGGCCTACCTCAGCAACTTAGAGGAGCTCTAAGCAACTTAGGGACACACTATCTCAAATTTTTTTAAAAAGCGGGGGTTGGGGTAGGGTGATATAGTTCAGTGGTAAAGTGCCCCCGGGCTCAATCCCCAGTACCAAAAAAAACCTGGACAAAGTAAGGGTGCATGGGAAGTTGACGATATCCCAAAACTTACAAGTCCAAGAACCTCAGTCTTCAAATTGAAGGTACTCTTTAAAAGAAGCTTCCTCATACTTCAAAGCTTCTAAATGACAAGAATTGTTTCTCCTGAACACTCACCTTGAAGAATGCCGCGCTCCACTATAGTCAACTGCACTTCTTCCTCCAACCAAGAAATCAGGCTGGGTTTCAAGAGCTGACGTCCTATACACAGGAAAGGATACATTAATGGATGACACCATGTTAAGAAATGGCAAACCTTCCCATTATAGTAAACTACATTTTTAAAATTTTTTTTTAGATGTTGATGGACCTTTATTTTATTCATTTATTATATGGGGTACTGAGAATTGAACCCAGTGCCTCACACATGCCAGGCAAGCATTCTATCACTGAGCTACAATCCCAGCTCCAGTAAACTACATTTTTAAGATAAGAATTAAAATTATTTCTAAGCAGCTCAAAATACATATACTCATGTTTTGGGAGTCCTGAAGAGATTTGTTTTCTCTGATCCCTGAAATCCACATTCAGTCTCCAACTCATTCAAAAACCACTAAAAAAGCATAATACTCCCCGTGTCTTAGGCATTTAATAAATAGCATACTGTTTAATTAAAATCAAACAATCCACCAAGATGTTTCTTTCACAAGGAATATAATGGAAGTGCAGAAAAGGTCTTTGAGAAAATCCTCAAAGATAAACATTACAACAGTGGTTCTTAAGTTCAAATTTCATGTGGAAGGATTGTTAAAAGATGGGTAACAAAGACAAAATCTCAGAAGGTACGTTATTTTTAATATTGTTTTTAGTTGTAGATAGACACAATAACCTTTATTTATTTATTTTTATGTGGTGCTGAGGATCGAACTCAGTGCCTCACACATGCTAGGCAAGCCCTCTACCACTGAGCCACAATCCCAGCCCTAGAAGGTACATTTCTAATACAGTGATGGTGATGCTACTGATCCTGGGACATCTGGCTGAGAATCATCATAGCTGATTAAACTGTGGTAAGGGACTAGGTCTCTGTTACTTCCCATTGTACCACTGTACTCTGAGTTCACATCACTAATCCTGGAATGCAGTTATTACAAAATATATTTGTTTTCTGAGAAACTACAAAAAATGATGGCAGTCTTACCTACTGTAGACAGGTTCTGGAAGTTTTCCAGCATCACATCTTTATAAAGGTTTCTCTGAATTGGGTCCAGTGAAGTCCACTCCTCCTGGGTAAAGTCCACAGCCACATCCTCAAAGGTCACGGAGTCCTAAAGCACCACACACACGATAGTTTGAGGCAACTAACATCTCTACCCAAAATTCAATGGTGAATGAGAAAGTGACACCAATATCCATAAAGGATGGTTAGGTCTCCCGTATTCTATCCCCCATTCAACGGTCCTAAGAAACCTCTCCATTCACCCTTATTCACTGTGGATCTCCTCCAATCACATGGTTTTTGGCACCTCGTACATATAAACAACTCCCCACAAACAGACTGGGAGCTTTTCTCATTTTATTTCTCTATTGTAGCACACTACTGAAGCATACTACAAAGACTCAACAAATCAAGTTATGGGAATTCTTTGAAAAAAGGACATTTTCATTTTCCTAACTATTTATAAGAACACCAGAAACAATCAAAGTATCTAATAGGCACAAGAGAACTTAATATTCACATGATTATAAAAAATACTGAGAAACTTTCAGGTTAATCCCTCACCAATATTAATGTGTGTTTTTCTGGGAGAAATTCAAATAGAAATTTAGTCCTCATATAGGTCTTTTTTCCCTCAGACAGGTCTACCTACAAGGAAATGTGTCTTTCTGGTTAGTCTCTTATGCCATTTTGGGGACATATACAGTAAGTTTAACACTAATTTTGGATATCCCTAATTTACTGTTATCAGAGTTTGTATTCTAAGATACTTCATTCTCTAGTATAAAATCTGTTTCTCTCATGTCCTGACATCCTAACCCTAACCCAATCTTGCCTGAATGCATAAAATAGGGAAACACTTTTATTAAACTTACCAGTTGTGTATCACTGGAGATATGTTCAGTCAAAAAATTCTGCTGAAGTGCTGAATCTTTGGTTTTTAGTTGCAGATCTAATTCTGAAATGAAACCAAAAAAATAATAAGAGGATTGCAAGTTTAAAGCTACCTAAGCAACTTAGTGAGACCCTAAGCAATTCAGCAAGAACCCGTCTCAAAATAAAATACAAAAAAGGACTAGAGAAGTGTCTTGGGTTCAATTCCCTGTACCAAAAATAAAATAAGTCTTGCCAGGCAGGGTGGAGCATGCCTGTATTTTCAGCCACTTGGAAGACTGAAGCAGGAAGATCACAAGTTCAACTCAGTGAGACTTTCAGCAACTTAGGACAGTCTCAAAATAAAAACAAATTGGGGGTGTACACAGTGGTAAAATGCCCTTGGGAACTCAATCCACAGTACCCCCATCAAAAAAGTATCTATTCTCAAAATAAAAATGACAAAACACATGCCTAATTTAGACTGAAAGAACCCAGAGGGGGCTTTACCACAGAGCTACATCTCCAGTCCTTTTAATTCTTCTAATTTTTATTGTGAAGCAGGGTCTCACTACGTTGCTAAGGCTAGCCTCAAACCTGTGATCCTCCATCCTCAGTTTCCTGAGTCACTGAAATTACAGGTTAAGGGCCACCACGCCCAGCACAAATTTACATAATATATAAAACTAATTCTGTGACAATTAATATGTGGTAATAATTCAAAAGGATGTTATCAGGGCTTAAAAAAGGAAGAAAAATCTGAACATCAAATATCAAAATACATACATCAAAATGATGAACCTAAATAATAATAATATATGGGTTGGGGCCATAGGCTGGTGGTACAGGTGTGAGGCACTGGGTTGGATCCTTAGCACCACATGAAAATAAATTTAAAAAAGCATGCTGTCTATCTACAACTATTAAAAAAAAAAAAAGTTTAATGAGCTCCCAGAACATTGGAACAGAATATACAGAAGACCTAAACATCAAATATCAAATACATACATCAATACGGTGAACCTGAAGAATAATACTATGTTGTTTCATGAGCTCAAAAACATTAGGACAGAAAGTAAAATTCTGGAGTTAAGATAACTTCTGGGAAGTTCCAAATATGCTTCCAAGACTCAATCTATACTCAATCTATATATATACTCAATCTATCACTGACCAGGGCTGTTTTCCACAAACACTCACCTTGAAGAACTCCTGTGTGCACTGTCATCAACTCTTCTTCTTCTTCCAAGGAAGACATAGGGATGGGTTTGATAAGTGTCTGACATCCTGTACGTGAGGAAAAGATGCATCACAAAAGAGATACTAAACCTTTCTATGATTCAGGTCTGTATTCTCATGAAAACAGTGAAATTATTTTAAAGCCTTATTCTGTGATCCCAAAGTTTGGTAATCTCAGACCACCAAACTCCTACAATAAAGTAAAACCAGTGACTCATAACTATTATAGTGCATCAGATTAAGGTGGAGGGATTGATAGATACAGTGGACAGGATCCCAATTGGAGACTGAGTATGTCAAAGGTGGAGACGAAGACTACATTTCAACAACAGTAAGTGATACTGTTGAACCTGGACCTTGACAACAGTTTTTTATATTTTTTTTCTTTAGTTTTAGATGGACAAAATACCTTTATTTTATTTATTTGTATGTGATGCTGAGACTCGAACCCGTGCCTCAGACATGCTAGGCAAAGCATTCTACCACTGAGCCACAACCCCAACCACTGGACAACATTTTAAGAACCACCATAGTAGCGGGGACACAGTTTAGTGATGGAGCATGTCAATAGTATGTGCAAGACCCTGGGTTTAACATACAGTATCATCACAGAAAACAAACAAAAAAAAACTGCCACAGTAGATTAAAATGTATTGGGAGGGCTGAGGATATAGCTGTGGTAGATTGCTGGCCTAGCAGACAGAAGATCCTGAATTCAATTCCCAATACTGCAAAGAAAAAAAAAATTCTCAAAAAAAAGTATTAGGGAAAGAGTGTGTTTGCTAGTTTTCATTCTTAGAGTTGACATCATGAATCCTACAACACGGTTAAGTGCTTAGCATATACCAACTCTGTATGAGGTTGTAGGGAATAATGGCGCTCTTACCCACAGAGGTCAAGTTCTTGCAGTTCTTCACTGTCCCATCACTGTGTGTGTTTTTCTGAGTTGGGTCCTCTGAAGTTGACTCCTCCTGGGTGAAGTCCACAGTCACATCTTCAATGCTCACTGAATCCTAAATCATCACACACATTCTGTCTTAAGCCAAGTAATATCTTCACCAATTTTCATAGGAGAATAAGGATGGTGGAACCAATGCCTAAGCAGAGATGTGAATTCCTTCACTGCCTAACACTTAGTCCATTCAATGGCCCTAGGGACTATTCTCTGTATCCAGTCACTCACTATTCATCTACTCCACTCACATGGTTGTAACAGCACTTCTCCAACATGAAATTATTTCACCACAAGGCAAAGTCAATTTTATTTTTCCCTGTTATTCCTAAGCATACTGCATACATTTGACAAAATGATGATAAATGAATAAAAGTATTCAATAGAAAGATATTTTTATCTTCCTTATCTTTCAGAAGACAGCGAATTTGGAACTATGGGAATCAAGATTACTTATTAATTACTAACATACTGCAATGATTTTCAAAGTAATCATTCACCAATGTGAAAAGCTGCATTCCCTGGGAAAATTCAACTAGGGATTCAGTCCTTATGTCCCTTAAGAAATCCTGTGAGCAGAAAGATCAGTAAAGTAGAGGGAAGAGAACAAGGGAAAGGAGAAGAATGAAAGGGAAAGTAGTGGGAACTGAGTCAGAGTAAATTATAATCCATGCTTTTATAATTATGTCAAAATGAATCCTAATGTTATGTTGCAAAACAGGAAGTCTAAAAGAACACATCTACTTGGTGTACACAGCAATGTCAGTTTGTAGAATGAAAAACATTCATCATACCCAATCATTTCTCAAACAATCTGCCGCTGTACTTTTCTCTGTCTCTTCTTCTTGACTACAGACTGGGTCCACAGGAAGTAGACCTCCTGGGGGGGGGGGGGGAGATATGATAATCCAGATCTCATCAGAAACCCACATTCATGTGTTGACAACCTTCCACCCTAGTTCAAACTTCCCATAAAATTGAACACACTCAGGAAAATTCACACGCATAATCTCTAGGAACATACAACACCACAGCAACTCTGTCACTTACACTCAGAAAAAAGGACAGTAAGCCATGCTGCCCTTCAAGAAAAGAATCCTGGTCTCACTTCACAAGGAAGAAACTTAAGTCCTCAGAAATGTGAGGACTTCATTTCCCCATAGCAACATTAGCCATAAATGAGATTATGTAACATCTCTTCCCTCAACAGACATACCAGGGGGCTGACTTATAAAACAGTCTTCTCTGGCCTACTTCAAGACCTCTGTGAAGAACTAGCAACATGACTGTTCTGTCCCAGACCTCTTGCTATGCATTGTGTAGGGGGTACCTAAAGCAAATTTTCTGAAAAACAGCAACAGAACTTACCATGGGACAAATTGGTAACATCCATGTTAGTCTGATCCTGAAATACGTGTAATCACGCTCTTCTGAGATTCCAAGGACACGTCAAGGCAGTTTATGAATCTAAGTGAATAGTGGCAATACTTATTCCTCTTTAAACAGGGTTACTTGGATTCCTATTTACATCAATCATTAATCAACAAACAATACTTAGTAGTTATCAAACATCATACATTCTCTCTTCTGATATGAATCTATCCAAAAATTGTTTACCATATAACAAGATCAGTAACAACTGCCATTTATTGAGTAACCCCATCTTCAATGCTACATCAGCTTTTAGGTATGTGTATATATGCTAATTATATATGATTATTATTACTCTATCCAATTTTTCTAACAATCCCTCACAGATTATCATAATCACTAATGATGAAATCTCCTAGATTCAGGAAACACAAGTGACTGTTCTAATATCAAGTAGCAACTTTGATGTGTACCCCTAAAGTCTAATCCTCTGTGGTTATCATTATATTCTAAATTAACAATGACATAAAGGACTCTGGAAACAGATACCTGGTATGCCTTTCATTGCTGTAACCAAAATACCTGACTTAGAGGAAGAAAGGTTTATTTTGGCTAAAGGTTCCAAAGGTTTCAGTCTATGGACAGGTAGCTCTATTACTTGGGCTTGGGGGAGGCAGAATATCATGGCAGAATGTGAGAATGCAAAGGAAAACTAACTGAGCATATGGCAGCAAGGAAGGGTTTGGGTAGGTGGGAGGACAGGTCAGAGTATAGACTCCAAGGACACACCCCTAGTAACCAAATTCCTCCAACCATGCCAAAACTACCTATAGTTTCTACCTCTTCTCAGTGGTCATTCAAATTATCAATCCATCAAATGTATTAATCTACTGATGAAGTCAGAGCTTTCATGATCCAATAACTTCCAAAGTTCCATCCCTGAACAGAATACATTCCAACTACTGCTTACCCTCACAGCAGTGTCTCAGTATAAACACTATGTTCTGACCTCCGCTTGGTGCTCAAAGCAGAGTAAAGAAAACATCTGCCCAGGCAGCACCAAACTGAAGTTTGCCAAACACCTGATAATTTGGTGGGTCTTCTGAAAAAACCTTATGATATTACCAGTAGGTCTGTTTTTTCAATAAGTTCTGCTTCTATTTTTATTTATTCCTTCATATAACCTTCTCTTTCATATGAAGAAAATAAGAAGTGCAATAAAGAACAGCAACAACAGAACTGATGGAACAGAAAGGGTGTTTGAAAATGTAGGCCCAAAGGAGGGAAAAACCAAAACCACAAACAAAAAAAAAAACCTTACGGTATTTATGGAAATGTAACAAAACAGCAATTCTGATACACAGTACTTCAACAGAAGAGAGAAACAATGAGGAAGAAACAATACTGGGCTAACAAAGAACTTGTCTAGCATACATGAGTCCTGAGAAATCAAAGAGATGTCTTTACAACTGAATCCAATGATACAAAACAATCACCGAACAAATTTGGCAATCTACAAGTAATGGACAAATTCCTAGATAATATAACCTATCAAGATTACCACACACACCTGTAATCCTAGATGCTTAGAAGGCTGAGGTAGGAGGATGGAAAGTTCAAAGTCAGCCTCAGCAACTTACCAAGGCCCCAAGCAACTCATTGAGACCCTATCTCTAAATAAAATACAAAAGAGGGCTTGGGGATGTGGCTCAGTGGTTGAACACCCCCTGGGTTCAATCCCAAGTACCAAAAAAAAAAAAAAAAGAGTAAATGAAGAGGAAACAAAATACAGACAGACAAGTAGTTAAGCAAGGAGACTGACTCACTAATCAAAAATCTCCCATCCAGGGAATGGGGTGCAGCTAGAAGTAGAGCATTTGCCTAGCATGCAAGGGCCTGGACTCCATCCCCAGCACAACCAAAATAAAAATAATTATTACTATCATAGTCATTATTATCGTTATGACAATTATGATGATTATAACAATAATAATAAAATGTCCCTGTAAGGAACAGTCCAGGAATAAGTGAACTCAAAGCTGCACTCTACAAAATATCTAAGTAACTAGGAGGAATCCTTTTTACACCCTTCTAAAACATTGAAGAGGAACGAATACTTCCAAATTCACTTTATGAGGCCAGCATTACTACGTTATCAAAGATAAGGACAATATGGTTTGTTTTTGTTTTGTTTTTTTTTGCGGTGCTGGGGATTGAACCCAGGGCCTTGTGCTTGCAAGGTGAGCACTCTACCAACTAAGCTATCTCCCCAGCCCAATAAGGACAATATGAAAAAAATATAATTATAGTATTTCTGATGAATGAAGGTGTAAAATTTTTCACCAAAATACTGAAACACCCATTTCAATAGTTCATTGAATCATTCACAATGATCAAGTAAAATTTATCCCTAGAATAAACCTCAAATGCCCAAAACAGCCAAAGGAATTTTTGGGGATGCAGGGGGGACGAAGCTAGTCGTATATTAATTTGACAGTATATTAATTTGACAATCTACCACAAAGCTATGGGAAGCAAAATTGCATATAGTGAAATAAAATCATACCCACAGGCCAATGGAACAAAACACAGTACCCAGAAGCGAATCCATATATTTAGTATCAACTGATTTGCAGATTATATATAGGATAAGAAGTTCAATTTCAAAATGAGTTAGTACAGCTATTTTGGAAAGCAATACAAAGATTCCTCAACAAATTAAAAATAAAGCTGGGCATGGTACTCACCTATAATTCCAGCAACTTTGGCAGCTGAGACAGGAGAGGAGTTCAAGTTTGAGGTCAGCCTCAGCAACTTAGTGAGACCCTGTCTTTAAATTAAAAAAAAAAAAAAAAAAAAAAAAAGCAGGGATGTGGCTCAATCATTGGTACCAAAATAAAAACAAAACTGCCATTTAATACAGCAATCGCTCTACTGGGTACATTTCCAAAGGATATGAGACCAGAATGCCTGAGACAATTGCATTTCCATTCATTGTAGTACTAGTGACAACAGATATTCCAACAATTCAAGTGTCCATCAATGGATAAACAGATGAAGAAAATGTAGTATACGTACTCACTGTAGAATACTATTCAGCTTAAAAAAAGGAAAGCTGTCCTTGGTGACAACATGGATCAACCTAGAGGACATTATAGTAAATGAAATGAGCCAGAAGCAGAAAGAAAAACGTCAAATGACCTCATTATAAATAGAATGCAAAAAAGCTGAACTCAGGAACAATAAAATGGTGGTTACCAGAGACTGAGAGAGAAGGGGTCTGGAGATACTACGAAAGGATACAGAATTTATTAAATAAGAGGGTTAAGTTTAAGAGACTTATTTTATATCATGATGACTATAATGAATAGCAATATACTAAATACTGGAAAACTGCTAAGAGTAGATTTTACATGCACTAACTATACGTACACACACACAGTACGTGAAGTAATGCAAATTAAATAGCCAGTCCACAACACAAGAAGACATAAAATGTTCTACATGAAAAATTCATGTAATGTTTACTTGTGAATCATAACAAACTAAAATAGGGAAAAAGGACAAAACATGTCTGACTTCCCCTTACATCAGCAAAGAAGCAATGTCAAATAAGAGTTTAATCAACTCTTATGCATGTAACAGGTAGACAGGTAACTGAGAGTAAGGCACTACTGAGAAGTCCCCTTTATTGGAAGGTCTATATAGAATACATAAAGTGATCTCAATGGTGTTTTGATTATCCATAGTTTACAATCAGGAGGACAGGAAGGGAAACATGGCAGAGATTAGCCTTATGACACTTCTGCACCTAGTAGCCTGGGCTGGATAATCACAGATCTTGCCCAGACCCAAATTTATAAATTTTTATCTCACCGCTACATTAAGAGCAAGAGGTTAGATCAAGGTTGTACATTCTCTGGGGCCTCATTAGCAACAGCCTCACAGAAGTCATGGAGTTATTTGATATGGAATGTATTTAAAAACTAAATTTCCATCTAAAAAAACAAACAGCCAGGCACAGTGGTACACGCCTGTAATCCCAGCGGATACTGAGATAGGAGGATTGCAAATTCAAAGCCAGCCTCAGCAATTTTGTGAGGCTTAGGCAACTTAGCAATACCCTGCCTCAAAATAAAAAATTAAAAAGGACTGGGGATGGGACTCAGTGGTTGAGCACCCATGGGTTCGATCCCCAGTACACCCCCCAAAAAATTAATTAAAAAAAAAAAAAACCTATGGAAGGCAGATCAAGCATGTGTATTCTCCAAGTGCTTGCTCTCACACAGTGGTAGAGGTAAGATCAACAATTTATTAAAACAGTTCTGGACAAGATAAACAAATGAAGGAGATGTTTTAGTCTACTTTTTAAGGAATTGTTTATGGAGACTACTGTGTCTGTCAATTAGACTAGTTATATAGGAACCACCAGGAACATGAAAAGTCCTGATCAAATTATTTTCTAAAATTCCAGTAACTTTTTTTCAAAAAGTAAACAAAACCAGTAATATCTGTAACCCTAAAAAAGGCTGTTAACAAAGGCTGTTAAAAAAGGTTGTTAACATCTAGTATTGTAGTCTTAGTAATAAAAAGGCATGTGTAATTATTTTTATTTTCTATCTGTGAAATAAAAGATCCCAACATCTTTTGTTTCCTGAGATCATAAGCAATGGTTCAATAATTTATAAGTGGGAAAATGTGACAATGTGTTGCTCAGCACATCTAGCACTAAGATGAATTTTCAGTTTTGCCAGGTGTGCTGTTTCTTGGATCTTTGTCCTTTATTAGGGACAATGGATAAGGGATGAAAAACAGCAATATTCTTCTAAGTTCAATCATGCATGACACTCAACAAGTGCCATTCACAGGGTCCATGAACTCCCACTGCTATTCTCTCAATTAATCCCAAGGGGTTCTTGAGGTATCCAAAGATACAGAGAAGAGCTAACTTCCTCCAGTATCACATCATCTATAAGGGACTGAAAAGAGGGAAACAACTTTCTCCTTTAAGTGCAACATATCAGGTCGAGATTTGGTTCCACATTTTCTGGAAAGACCACAATGGCCATGACAAGTGTGGGTGCTGATGACCCAGAGCATAATGTACAGCTGGGTATAGACAATCACCCATTCTGGATCTCTGAGATACTCTGTTTCCAGAAAAGCCCAGTAGATAACCAGTCTTTGCTTTTCTGAATATAGGGCAACTCCTTCTGTCAACACAGCTAAAGATTATCATAAATGATACAGGGGCTGGGGATATATAGCTCAGTTGGTACAGTGCCTGCCTTGCAAGCACAAGACCCTGGGTTCAATCCCCAGCACCAAAAAAAAAAAAAAAGATACAGACACTACAGAAGGCATGAGAAGAGGTTACTAAAGCCTCTACAGTAAAGAAGTCCCTGTTGGTTTTAATTTATAATTATAACTTATAAGCAATATGTTCCTACCAGAAGAAAAAAAAAAGGATTAAAAGATATTAGACTTATCTATTAGTGTGACAATTCAATATTGTCCTAGAGGAGGACATTATCAATCTTATATCATACCTGTGGTCCTGGAGAAAGGTGACTACAATACAGGTATTATCTCCAAAGACTGTGTGTGTTAAGGAAGGTGCTGAGGTACCCACCCCAAGACAGCCTTCCAAGGTCTGACAAGACAGCACACCACGTCTGAGAAGCTGTTAAAATAGGAAATGAGTGGAATGTTAGTCAAGATATAAGAACAAAATACTTACCAGTTATATTGTACACAATCAGTAATTTTAAATTAATCTGCCATATATTTATTTATTTCATATTACTTATACTGAAATATCCTAATTCACAGCAGAGTACAATGGCACATGTCTATAGTATTAGCTACTCAAGAGGCTGAGATACACAATCATTTGAGCCCAGGTATTCTAGACTAGTCTGAGCAACACAGCAAGACTCTGCCTCAAAAAAATATATTCTATGTATGTATGTATATCATCTATTTCATTTCCTTGTACTACTCTCATGATACCTATGGAATTGATATCAAATCACTTACTAATCTACAGCTACCATTATCTTTGCTCAGTGTGGAATTTACACAGCATAATGTTCCTTTGTTATTCCCCTTGGGCTCAAATCTGCCAAAAGTAAGTCTTTACTCTCACTTTTTAAAATTTTTATTTTAGGCATCAGCCACTATAAGCCTAGATATTTTGTCTCTGCCTGTTAAAGAGGAAGAATGGTGACTGCAGATGACAGGAACCTCTTGTCACCCTCTCCCTTGTCCACAAGGTAATTATTCCCCTTCTCCTTTTATTCTCATGCATAAAATCTTTAAAAACATAATGCTAAGCAGGCAAACATTTTATCTCCACTGTTAATTTCTTTTCCCTTTGTCTGACATACCTCACAAACTCCTGATGAACCTGAGCAATTAAATAAGTCTCCCTTTTTGGAAGGTTGCTAAAAGTTTCAAAGGGTCTGGGGACCACATAGAAGTCAGGTAAGAGAGCAACATTGGCCTAAACATTGTTATGGGGGGGAGGGGGGGTAGCAATTTATATCAAGAGACCTGTTACCTCACGATTTCAGAAACATCTTCAACTGGAGAGAGATCCAAGTGCTCTTTCCCTCCATTTTCATTTATTCTGCTTTTTATTTATTTACTTATTTATTTATTTATTTATTTATTTATTTATGTATTTATTTTTCCTTCTTGTAACAGTGAGTCACCACCCTGGTCTCCATGGATCTGCTATAACCCATGGGTTGGGGGCATAAAGAGCAATATCAACAAGGGATATACAAAAGAAATATCCACTGCCGCAGTGACTAAGATTCTTCTCCATTGGAATAAAGTTCCAGATGTGGCTGTTTTTCAACTGGTTATACTTCTGCTAGATCCATCTGCATACTCAATGCTCTACCCATAACCATGGCACTCACAGCCCTGTTTCTCATCAAGGAACTCTTTTCATTACAAAGTACAGTGGGACTAAGTTCATGCCATCCACTGGTCTTACCATACACTGTCACTCAGAAAGAGTTTACCTGATGAAAGGTGGAATAGCTTACTGAACATTCACTTACAGGGTCAAATGGAAGAGACTACCAGAAGGGATTCCATCTCAAAGAACAATGTATATGCTTTGAATCAGTTTTACATGGTGCTTTCTCCCCAAGGACACATGCCCAGGACAAAGAGTTGATGGAGAAAGTGGAATTGGTTCCTTAAACTATTTTTTGCTTCTAATTCCAGCAATTTACAAATGTTGCAGGTCTGAAGATCTTAGTAAGGAATGCTTCCCAAGGAAACACAATTACACCCCAGTACACTGGAGGCTGAGATTGACACCGGGCCATTTTGTGGCTTCATATGGCAACACATGAAGAGGAAACAAATTTTTAAAAGGGGGAGGGGAGCAATTTATTGGCAGAATTGATTAATTCCAAACACCAAAGGGATAATATAGTACTACCACCCAACTGGAAAAAGGTGGAAGTGTACAAACCACAAGTACTTCTAAACTGCACAGAATAAGCTAATAGAAAATTACAACTGAAAGACAGGATAAGGGAGGACATCGACTCGTGGGGAATAAGTTTTTGAGTGACTCCACCAGGTACACAAAGCAACTGAGATTCTGATGCACAACAGGAAATATAAATATGGTCATAAAAGAACAGAACTATGGATATCAAGTATAATCTTGAGACCACTTACAGAAACAAGAAATGCAATTTTACTTATTTTCTTTTCCTTGTTCTACATACCTTTACTAACATAAACTAACCACTCATTGCTATATTGTGTGCATGTATAAAATATGTAACAACAAATTTCATCATTATATGCAGCTATAAAGCACCAATAAAAAATGTGCAAAGAAAAAATAAAAATGAGCAAAAGAAAAAAAATAGCCATTCATTCTTTTTCCTGCTGTTATAGACATATTATGAAAGATTAAGCTTAGAAGATTATCTTTAGTTATCAGAATATTCAGTGAGAAAGCAAATTTAAGGAGTAATTAACATGGCTTATAAGGTAGACAGTGACAATAGGGACTGCATTTTTTCACTCTTTGGAGAAGAGATTTTTTTTTTCCTTTTTTTTCTTCTGAAGCAGAAATAAGATACCTGTTTAATTATTATGAGGAAATTCCAATATGTGCAGAAGGGTACATCTGGACGATAAACAGAGTGGACTGTGCTCATCAATTTATCTCCGCTCCAATTTCATTTTCAATGCCTGCTATGGAACAAAAGACCATACTTTGATGTGTACATTAACAAATGCTAAGCTTTGCATGTAAGGTGTGTCATAAACTTCATTTACTTGCTGCCCCTCAGCAACTCTTGATATCTTCAGATAAGTTATTTGAAATCTAGTCATGCTGAGCATGATGGCACATACCTATAATCTCAGCTACTCAGGAGGCTTAGGTATGAGGATCACAAAATTGAGGCAAGCCTGGGCAACTTAGTTTATTTCTCAAAATAAAAAAAGGCTGGGATGTACTCAGCAGTACAGAACCTCTGGAATGGTGGGGGAAGGGGTCCCCCACTATACCCTGTCACCTTTGGCCTAGTTAAAGCTTCTCCCTCCTGTTATCATTGACTATATGGTTCACTCATTCCTCCTTCAAATGATGAAAAATGTCCTACTGATCTCAAGTAAATCAAATTGCCAACACCAGAAGGACAAAAGAAAGTCAATCTTCAAAAAGTATCTTCTCTACATTAGCCAATCCACAACCTCAGTGGGAAAGTCTGAAGGACAATGCCCTCCAATCTTAATAAAATAGAATTCCAAATGTCCTCTCTCTCTCAATCCCTATCCATTATTGAGCACTCTACTGTACTTTTCTCAGGCTCTTAAGAGCAGCCCTCTTAACTCAGGGATGTATGAGTAATAAGTTTCTGTGATTTCATGTTTTTTTCTGCTGCCTCCTCTGTATCTCACTTGATCACAATGTAAGTCTCCTGTTCTGGGTAGCACTAGAATTTATAGCCACTCTGCAGGGAGAGACCTCCAGACCCAAACAGAAAAATACAAGTTGTAGCAAAGTGGGTATGGCCATACCCACTAGGGACGCAACAAAATATATTTAGACTGCTTTTGCCTTAATCCCTGACCCTCCCATGAGGCTAACACCATTTTGTAAGGCTCCATGACTCACTGAGTTATGTCTGTACTGCTATGTATTGCCATGTTGTCTCTACTGAATAATGCCAAGGGCTGGGAATATAGCTCAGTTGGCAGAGTGCTTGCCTAGAAAGCACAAGGTCCCAGGTTCAATCCCCAGCACTGCGGGGAAAAAAAAAAAAAAAAGAAAAAGAAAATAATAATAACTCCCCTCCCTAATTTGGAAGGGGACAGGCAGTCTAAGGGATCCTTGGGAACAACTGTTAGCCTTAATAGGACAAGAGGGGAGCAACCACAGTCAACAGCCACTCCCAAGAATGGTCAGAGTGAAACCAACTATATTCTGAAGGCCTTATTTGGGCTGACTGGTTTGTTGCTGAGAAGCAGAAGGGGTAAGGTATACAGTGGGTAAATATGAGACAGCAGAGTGCTAGAGCAAGACTGGCATTTAACTACCTATTGCATTGGGGATAGAATAATCTATGAAGTGATTAGATCTCCCAGCCTAATGAGGCACCCCCTTCACCAGGGAGATGATGGTGCCTCATGAGCAATGGTCCACTGGTGTTTGCTAACCTCATGTCACTGCTTTCCCTTGCACCTGTTGCTCTATACCCCTAACACCAATGAGGTCTAGAAAGACACCCTAGAAATAAAGGTGAGAGCCTACAAAATGGCGTAACAAAACAACTAATGAAGACCATGATCTTGGGCCATTTGAAGCACACAGAAGTGTGTCAGGTAAAAACAGAAGGGAATAAATCTTTTAACTGACTAATGATTCAAGTCATTCTAAAGATTTTACTTAAAAAGAAAAAAAAAATTATAAAACAAAAGAGTAATAGAGCTGTCTTGAGGTCGGACTAGCCCACAGGGACAACTGAACAAAAGCACTAGGCCCTGAGACCCTCCCTCTCTTCCCCTTATCAACAAGCAACAGAAACTAAGAACCGCCATTTCAGACAGCTCAAAGATTAAAATAAATAAATAAATAAATAAATAAATAATAAAAGCCTTGGGCTTTAGGCAGCACCAATCAAAAAAGAAATAGGAACAGAAAAGTAGGGGCAAGATTTTAAACATTTAATACTGAGTAAATGTCAAATGCCAGGTAACAAATAGAATGCTACTAGTCTCAGATTACTGATTTAAGAACAAACCACCAGATGGGGAAAAAGGTAATTAAACATTAAACATTTAATATTTGCTAAAATGGCCCAATTAAATAATTATATGGATTTACTCAATCTGGAGGTCAAACTACAGTTACACCTGGAGTTCCCTCTAACTCTAAATATTGTACCCTCTAAAATCTTACTAGAGTAAATATGGAGGAAAAATTAGGCATCCCTCCCTTTAATCTGAGCCTTGCTTAAATCTTCCATAGGGCCAAATGTCATATTGGAAATAAACCCTCCAATACATGAAATAATCACAAACTAAAAAGTAAGCCTTTAACAGATTTGATTGATAAGACCCTAGATACCCAAGTAAAATAGTTAATATTACCCAGTGTTAAGTTAAAATAGGGCTTTGATGATTAAAATTTACATAATACTCAATTTGTGAAGGAATGATTACCTCCATTACTTCCATTTAATATCTCAATTGTTTCTTCTTAATCTGAAATAAAGACTCTTCATGATGCATATACAAACTTAAAGTGGTGCTCTAAATTCATCAAGGACACTATCAGTAATGTGACTAAAATTGTTGATTTTATCCACTCAACATCAGATAAATATTGGTCCCTTATAAATTTGGCTAACATGTTCTGTTCAGTGACTACTTCAACAGCCTCTTGACTACCGTTTGCTTTCACATCCAAAAGACACAAAACAGCTTTTCCAGGCTAACCAAGAGATCATGTGCCATCTCTAAAAACATTATCATAATGACACCCACCTTCTGCAGGAATACAAGTGTGACATTATGTTGATAACATCCTTCTCCAAGGATACTCAGTTGATGCACTCAGGAAGGACATATAATTCCGTTATGTTTTAGTACTTTTGGGGTTCAGGTGGCAATATATTCCTCATTTACAAAATTTACATCCAAACTAAAATCGACACTCCTGTTAGTGCCTTTATCAAAAAGAGCAAAACAGTTTTCATGGCAAAGGCTCTGACAATTACTTTTTCAGTGCCAGGTATCTAACGCAGGGCCTTGTACTTGCTAGGCAAAGCACCCTGACACTGAGCTACATCTCAAGCCCAGTGACAATCTTTTTTAATACATCCAGGATTCCCTGGACTAAAGATGGCTGTTAGTTCCTCCAAGGTTTCTAATGCAAGAAATTGCCCCTCCTGGCTTCCTGGTATTACCATCTAAACAAATGACTAGCCACCAACTGGGATCTCCTGGAAATAAAGGCTCTCATTATATATCCTGAGTTCATGACCCTATAACACCCAGAGGTCATGAAAACAGGACAGAGCTTCACACTGCTACTTAAGACAGGGTAAAGCCAAATTTAAATCCTTTGGTATACTTGACCTGTAGGGCTTCCCCTGACTTCAGTCCCTTGCCTGAGGCCAGGGTACTAAAGGAGGTGACTCTTTCTCCAGACTCACTGACAATCTATCTGAAAAGCCCCATGGGTTTAACTGAGTGAAAAGTAATTGGAGTTCAGAGATTTCATTATTAGAGGGCACTGCTAGCTGAGTGCAGTGGCACGAGCCTATAACCCTAACAGCTCAGGAGGCTGAAGCAGGAGGATCACAAATTCAAGTTCAGCCTGAGCAACTCAGTGAGCCCATCAGTAACCTAGCAACACCCTGTCTCAAAATTTAAAAAAAGGGCTAGGGATGTTACTCAGTGGTAAAGAGCCATGGGTTCAATCCCTGGGGATGGGATGGGGGAGGGCACTGCTAACTATCATGCATGCAGTTCAAAGAAGAGTTACTGCTTTCCAACCCTCAGCCAGGATGGTCCTAATAAAACTCTAGACCCAAGAAACAACACAGTTGGGCAAATACCAGGAAGTCATCTTGGCTCTGGATACCCTGATTAAGAGGCATGAGGGGCCAGGTGCAGTGGCACACACCTGGAATCCCAGCAGTTTGGAGGGCTAAGGCAGGAAGACCTAAAGTTCAAGACCAGCCTCAGCAATTTAGTGTGGCCCTAAGCAATTTAGCAAGAGCCCGTCTCAAAAAATTAAAAAAAAAAAAAAAAGGGGGGGGGAGGCTGGGATATGGCTCAGTGGCTAAAGAACCTCTGCGTTTAAATACTTGTATCAAACGAACAACAACAAAAACGTTACAGAAGAGGTGAGTGCAGTGGTGCACGCCTGTAATCCCAGCAGCTCAGGAGGCTGAGACAGGAGGATGGAAAGTTAAAAGCCAGCCTTGGCCAAAGCAAGCACTAAGCAATTCAGGAAAATCCTGTCTCTAAATAAAAATACAAAATCAAGCTGGGGATGTGGCTCAGTGATAGAGTGTCCCTGAATTCAATGCCCAGTACCCATCCCCCCAAAAAAGAAGCCTGAGGGATAATGCCCAAGGAACTTAACATAAGCACAGACCCACCAATCTCACCATCTCTCACTCCCCTCTGGCTGGCTGAGCACCATAATCATGGTATCTACAAACTTCCCAAAAGTCCTCCAGAGCACACCTCTCTCATGGATCTTTGCTTAATTAAGAAGCTTTTGGGCTGGGGAGATAGCTCAGACGGTAGGAGTGTTTGCCTTGCATGAAGGTCCTGAGTTCAATCCCAGGAACCACCCAAAAAAAAAAAAAAAAAAGGCTCCCTTGTGTTCCAAATGACTAACACCAAAGAACCCAACTCTCCCAGTATTGACAGAGCTATAACTTGCATCTACTCTCCAGAGATCCCACGAGACCAAATAAAAGGAATGTGTAAGGGGTAAATGGATGCACATTACAAAATGAAGGAAACTTTACATGCTGGTTATAACTGCTGCATGGTAGTCAGCAGCTTCCAAATGAAATGAGGATACCTAATGGTGCCATGCCCATGCCATATGCCCAAAACACATTCCCTTAATGACCAAGAACCCCTGACTCAGTCACCACCATCCTACTGACCTCCTACTAAGGAGCCCACGTGCTCAAAGGTCTCCCAACTAGCAAAGGCGCTCTCTGCAAATGTGCTAACATAGTTGATGGTTTGTTTCCCGTGACACTACATTTCGGATGCACACAGCATGTTGACCCAACTTATTCTGTACACCAATCACAATAAGCTTGTGCCCCAGTCGTATTCCCTTTGACCCTCCATATGCAGACACATGATGAGCCTTGCACTACAAAATAGGTAGCATCCAAACTCCCACTGCCCACCAGACTCATTTGAAGGGTTCCCTGTGACATGTATCACAGCTCTTCAAAAGAAAACACTATGCAGCCAGGAATAGAGGTACACACCTATAATCTCAGCTACTCAGTAGGCTGAGGTAAGAAAATTGCAAGTTCAAGAGAGAGGTGTCCCAATTCCTAATACACAAAAACACCAACAGCAGCTAGCATTGTTTTAATCTTACTTAATCAATGTAACCATCTCTGGACACAAGTAATAACTTCACCACCCAAGGGGCTCCAACTACACTATGGCTAACATGCCTTCATGTAACCCCAGTGATCTCTCTCTACTGGAATAGAGGATAAAAACCTTTCCTGAAGGGTCATGTGTTAAGAACCACAGGTAGCCTCTAGAAGCTAAGTTCACCCTCCAGATGACAGCATCCACCAGATCCTATAGTTCCAAGAAAATGCATTTTGCCAATTAGTGAGTATGCAAATATTCTTCCCTGATTAAGCATCCCCAGTTAAGCTAAGACGGTAACTCAACCAATGTCTTGATAGTGCCAGGTGAAATCCTGACCAGAGGATCTAACGTACACCATGCCTGGACTCCTGAACCAAAGATGCTATATTATTCTAACCCACTAATTTTGTCTTCAATTGTCAGGCAGCAATAGAGAACAAATACATACACGTTATCTAAGGTTATCTAAATCCCTGTCTTGGAGAAAGGCAGACATTCTTTGGTTGCCTAACTTTTTTCACTCAAAACTTTGCAAAATTCACCCATATTTTTGCATCTACCTTTGGTTTGTTCCTTCTATTTGCTGAACGGTCTTCCACAGTATACCAATATTTAACCATTATTCTGTTGTTCCCAAAACTGGTCTTTTTCCCATTTATGACCGTTTCATGTACTATGAGAATGAAAACTCACTATTTTTATCTCCATACACATGGACACGCATCAATGAATGACAGAGCATGTATACGTACAAAGTTAGGAGATATTCCCAACAGTTTCTGAAAGTACTTTTCCAATAAACATGTGTACCCTCACCAACTTATCTTCAGAACCCTCATTAATTGTTTAACTATGTTCACTTAGCCCACTGGGACCCTTATGTGGCCAACAGAAATTATGGATATTAGAGGGATGAAGGGAACATTAGGAGACATGTAGAGTGAAACTGATCAAATTATGTCATATTCATATATGAAATATGCCACAATGGAACCCACTATTCTGCATAATTATTGTGCACCAATAAAAAATTTTTTAAAGAAAAGAAAACGTGGATATTGCAAAGCCATACAACTCCTTCAGCGTTTACTGGAAGCCCACATTGGCAGGGGAGTTTTCTGGTCACTTACCTATGGAGTGTTACGTTTATAAGGAGTCACATAAGAGTGGTTACTCTGGACGTTCATTCAGGACAATGAAGGACCAGTTTGGGTAGGAGTAAGAACACCAAGGTTGACTGAAAAACACTAGAGATTTCTGACTATTTACGGACACAGACTTTCTTAATAAGGATAATTAACAAAAGTGAACTTTCATAGTAAACTTATTTCTCAATGCTATCACTGATGCTAATTCCTTGAATTAATTTCCGACTTATGAAATAAAGTCATGCTTTCTCCTATTTCATCTCAAATTACACCACTTACATAGGTACCAATTTTCTTGTCAGTTATACACTGAGCTGAATATTAATTTTCCCAAATGTAGAAAATGACTCTGGTGCCAAAACTGGGAGTTAAGTCCTTGTCAATTCCCTTTTCTCTCCCTAGAAACCTTATCAGCTAATCCACTGTCCCCTGCCTCCCATTCCTTCCTTTTTGTACCCTGTCGTAATCATGTACTGCCTGGGTAGTGTAGCTGAATTTCTGTCCAACCATAATCTTATTCATCTTTAAGAATGCTTGAAGGACAGAAATTCCTCTTCAGGGGGCCGGGCATGGTGGTGCACACTATCATCCCAGCAACTAGGGAGGCTGAGGCAGAAGGATCGCAAGTTCAAGGTCAGCCTTAGCAACTCAGCAAGAACCTAAGAAACTCAGCAAGACACTGTCTCAAACAGGGTTGGCGATGTGGTTCAGTGGTAAACCATTCCTGGGCTTAATCACCATTACCACAAAAATAAAGTCTCATACACTGCTCCCTATTGTTACTAATTCCCACAACTTGAGAAGGAAAAAGGACCAGTCTTTGAAGTCAAAAATCAGTTAACACTTTCAGCATGGCTAGTTCCTACAATTTATATTTGTGGCCTTAGCTTAATCATTATGCCTTTTTCAGCTTCACCTACACCCACAGGAGATACCTTAACACTGCTCTCTACTTTCAGACCCTTAGCAATTTTTTACCCCTAGTATGAGAACCTGAATCTAGGAGCACTCTACCAGTGAGCTATATCCCCAACTTTTTTTTTTAATTTTGAAACAGGATCTAAGTTGCCAAGGCTGGCCTCAAACTTGTGGTGGAATTACGGAGGCATGTCCACTTAGCTTTGTGATAATACATTTCTGTGGGGTTTTCCCCCACCCCCCAGGGCCAAGGATTAAACCTAGGGCCTTGCACATGCTAGGCAAGCACTCTGTCGCTGAGCTAAATTCCCACTGTTTAGATATATATTAGCCTCCACCACTTTTATAAGCCCCCTAAGAACGGCCCTGACTGAACTCTTTTTCTATGGTTTAATCAACCCTTTCAGAGCCAGGCATGGTGGTGCATGCCTACAATCCCAGCAACTCGGAAGGCAGACCCAGGAGGACTACAAATTCAAGGCTAGCCTCAGCAACTCACCAAAGTTCTAAGCAACTAAGCAAGACCCTGTCTCAAAATAAAACCTAAAAATGGCTGGGGATATAGCTCAGCGGTAAAGCCCCTGGGTTTATTCCCTATACCCACCCAACTCTAAAAAGAAGAAAAAAAATCAAGCTTTAGATGCTAATCAGTTTATAGTAAACATAACAAATCAGGAGACACTATAATACACCAAAATACAATTAAAAATATAAAAATGTGTTCATTTCTGAAAGAAAAAAAGAATTCTCTTCAAAAAGATAAGACCAGGGCTGGGGTTGTGACTCAGTGACAGAGCACTTGCCTAGCATGTGAGGCACTGGGTTCAATTCTCAGCACCACATATAAATAAATAAAATAAAGGTCCATCAACAACTTAAAGAAAAGTTTTTTAAAGAATGCTGCAGGGCTAGGGAGATAGCTCAGCTGGTAGAGTGCTTGCCTCGCAAGCACAAGGCCCTGAGTTCGATCCCCAGTACCCCGCCCCCCCCAAAAAAAAGAATGCTGCAGAGTATTCTTTAAAAATAAATAAATAAATAAAAATAAAAACACCAAGGAGAGGGGATACAGGCTCAGGGGTAGATGGTTTGCTTAGCAAGGCCACGTCAATCCCCAGCACCACAAAAAAATTCAAAAAAGAATCTAAGGGAGAAAGAACTGTTCCAGGTTCAGACACAAAAAAACATACACTATATCATAATATAAAACTTGAAGATAGCTGGGCATGGTGGCAGATGCCTGTCATCCCAGTTATTCAGGAGGATGAGACAGGAGGATCACAAGTCCCAAGTCAGTCTCAGGAATTTATTAAGACCCTGTCTCAAAAACAACAACAAAAAACTGGGAAGTAGGCTCGGTGGTAAAGCACCCCTGGGTTCAATCCCCAGTAACAAAACAAAATAAAACAAATTAAATACAAGTTTCAGATAGTACATCCAAAAGCATATTTTGGAACACTGTGGGAAATTTTTACACAGTGTACTGTTTTTATTTTGTGGTCCTGGAGATTTCACTGGTTTCACACATGCGAGGGAAGGGCTCTACTAAAAAGAGTTTCACCCAAGACCTTTTTTATTTTCAGACAGGCTCTTTTAAGTTGCTGAGGTTGGCCTCAGACTTGCAATCCTCCTCCCTCAGCCTTCTGAACAGCTAGGATATAGGAAAACAACAATATGCCTAGTTCTGATTTTTTTTTTTTACTTTCTTGGTTCAAATATTATTGTGGCTTGGTATTCAATTTAAACAACAGTATTGTCTGGCTATGTTGCCTGCTGTACCCCTGCTGAGTTCATACTGGAGCATTAACAGAAAGTGTTGCGTTACCACGCACTTAAAACTCAAGTGTCATGCCTGCAATTTTCAAAGTATGTCCTGTCAAGTAGAAATAGTTCAGCGGTGGAGCTAAGAATGAGTACCTGGATTCACCCCCATTCACAATGGTCACGCACGCGCTTACACACATTGGAAAAAAAAAAAAAAAAAAAAACTTCCCTCCAAAATGTATTTTAATTTTCTGGGAGAAAGCAAGTTAAGTTCAAATGCGACAGTACTTCAGTGCAATAAAACCTCGTCCTTCCTACAGGCCCGTTTCGAAGCTCCGTGGGGAAGTACAGAGCACAAAGTTCAACGAAGAGAAAGGCTACAGACTCCTCGTTCCTTGGCAGGATGGCTCGAGTCCGCTACCTACAGACGCACGCACACCCTAGAAGCTTCATCTTTCTACCCAAAGGTGTCAAACACACAGTACGCACAAAGACACAGCCCAGGTCAAAGACAAAAGCAGCCTCTGGAGCCAACTTACACCCAGTGCTCACCGGACAGCGCCCGAATGGCCAGGTCCGCGCGGAGGGGGGACGTTAAGCTGCGCCCGACAGCGGAAGTTCTTTTCTTTCTGGAAGAAAAATTTTTTTCAAAACATTACTTAAAAGGCTTTTGAGGAAGCAAGCACGATGTTCGAAAAGATGTGAGGACGCGCCCTTCCAGAATGATCCCCAAACGGCCCCTGGCGGGACCCTCCAAACGACGACCACCGGCCTGGGAGACCCGGCCGCAACTGGAGGACGCGCGACCCCGGCAGACGCGATCAGGATTGCACGGCCCTCTCTGAGAGGCTCCCCGGCGGCCCGGGCCACACCCAGACATTCCCTGGCCCCTTCCAGCGCCTGACTGTCCCCTTACTCCACCTCTCCACAGCCGCGTTAGCTCGACCACTACCAAGGAGAAAAGGAACTTGGCCACGCAGAGCTAGACCGGAAAAGACGGAGGCGCGCCTCACGTCACTTCCGCTTCCAAGCTGTGGCCCGGAAGCGGCCGAGTACGGCACCGAACCACAGCCACGTTGAATCCGTTGCGGCGAGAAACGTAGAAATTCTAGCTTCCTTCCGAATGGGGCCGCAGGGGCCTCAAGGTCAAGTCTGAGAGAAAGCTGGCGGCCGGAAGAGGCTGCGGCCCCAGTTGGTTGTTAGAACTAGGGCTCTGGGCTGGGCTACGGTCCAGACCCCGTGGGGAGGTGGAGGTGGGACCTGCCCAACGCGCGGAAGGAGCCGGGGGCAGAGCCGGAGGCGGAGCGGCCACCCTGCGCTCACAAAAGCCTTTCTGCAGCCGGCCTCCCACGCAGTTAGAACTTCCATTGTTTCTACGCCTGCCAATCAGTGGAAAGATCTGTCTCCTGCCCTCAATTCATCCAGTCTTTAAACCCTTATTTCTTTTTATTATCTGGACACCATGCTAAACTCTTAATAGTTGTTTCCTATATTTTTACAGCGCACTGCTACTTTTTGTAAAGCTTGATTTTGTGTGTGTCTTCAAATATGCATTACTCTTCACTTGACAGATTTTTTTACCTTAAATTCCCGGCCTCCCCCACTACGTTTTGTAAAATAGCGCTGACACCTGATATTCTTCACATACTCAGGAATAGTACTAAAAAGTTTATTGATGATCATTTTTGCTGTGGTTTTCAGTGAGTGGCCTTTGTGAAATTAATAGTTATTTAGAACGCTTTTTTTTTTTTTTTTTTTTTTTTTTTTTTTCCTGGTACCTGCGATTGAACCCAGGGGCACTGGACCACTGAGCCACATCCCTAGTCTTATTTTGTATTTTATTTGGAGACAGGGTCTCAGTTGCTTAGTGCTGCTTTTGCTGATACTGGGTTTGAACTCTCCATCCTCCTGCCTCAGCCTCCTGAGCCTCTGTGATTACAGGCATGCGCCACCGCACCTGACTTCATAGTTTGTTTGTTGTTTGATACCAGTAATTAAACCGCAGAGGTTCTTTAACCACTGAGCCATATCTCCAGCCCTTTTTTTTTTTATTATTATTTATTATTTTTATTTATTTATTTTGAGACAGGGTCTTGCTAAATTGCTTAGGGCCTCACTAAATTGCTGAGACTTGAACTTTAGATCCTCCTGCTTCTGCCCTCCAAGCTGCTGGGATTATAGACATGTGCCCCCGCACCCCACAAGAAGTTAAATTATTTCAGAGGTACAAAATAAGACATTCTTCTCAAGTTATCAAGTCTTCTAAAAAGCAACTTTCAAATGATCCACGAGCCTCATCTATTAAACAGTTACACAGTTTTCCAACCTGCACTAGAGAATGTTATTCAGCAAGGGCTGCAGTTCCCTGGAGCAGAGTGGCAGGCACTCAGACAGTCAAAGGTTTCTCTGGACCTTTCAACAATTGTCCTGCCTGTGAGACTCTCATGTTCTATTTGGCTAAGAGGCCGGTCTAAGGAAATGAGCACCAACAATCACTAACTCAACTGCATTGTGTTGCTTTCAGGTACACTATTTTGTCTCCTTGCTTTTCAACAATTTGTTCTAGGTTTGAAATAGTCATGAAACCAGTTTCCGAAGTAGTATTGCTGTGGCAAAGATAGTTTTTTTTCTTCCAAGTACATGAACTGTGGCTTGACTTTCTTAAATTCTCTAATTTTCCCTACATAAATAAGCAGACAGGTCAGGAAACAGAACCTAGTTCCAGGGCCAGGATGGCCAGAATGAGGTCAAAGTACAACCTGCTAGGCTCAGGAAAAGAATACTGCATGTACTGTATGAGGAGAAGTATTGTGTTGCGGGTTGAATATATCATTAAGGCAAGTCTTTTAAGACTTCACAGTGGTAATATTGAATGTAACATTCTCAAGAAGTAAATGTAAAATCCACAAAATAAGTTTTCCCAGGTTTATGACTAAACTTTCAATGGGTTGGTGTAGTTTCCTGGGCATTTGTCCTCTTTTATATGGAGTAAGAAAAAGCACACAGGTTAAAATTGCTAAAAATGCTTTAAAAAAAAAAAGGATAAACGAGAAGATCTGCTGTGTTGACTGTAGAAAGAGAATGGAATGAGTCTAAAATGAGATTATGAGAGATGTGGTAGAAGCTAGGCATGAAGAAATGGATCATCTTCAATTGGATAATGTCAAAGGAACTGTCTTCCACCATGACTTCCATTGCCATTTCCAGACATCAGAGGCCAAAGCCCCTGCCAACCTGACATCTCCACCTGTGCCAACTGAGGCGCAGGAAAGTTGCAGCCTTCTGGGACCTGCGGCTCCCACCCCGGGTGCACCCACCAACCGAAGTAATTTTGAACAAGAACAAAAACAGAGGTATTACATTTCCTGATTTCAGATTATTTTACAAAGCTACACTAATCAAAACAGTGTGGTGATGGCATAAAGATAGAAACTCGGGTCAATGGAACAGGATAGAAAGCCCAGAAGTTAACCCATGCATATCTGGTCAACTACTGTGTGTTCCAGCAAACCCCCTTCTCTCATACATCCACAGAAGTAAAATCACTACCTTAAAGAAAAAGCTGCACTTCTATGTTCACTGTAGCAGTACTCAAAATAACCAAGGAATGGAAACAACCTACATGTCCCTTGACAGATGAACCGGTAAATAAAATGTAGCACATTTCCATATATAAGAGAATGTTTAGCTTTAAAAAAGAAAGAAAGCTGGGAGCCATGATGCACACCTGTAATCCCAGCAGCTCAGGAGGTTGAAGCAGGAGGAACGAGAGTTCAAAGCCAACCTCAGCAGCTTAGCAAGGCCCTAAGCAACTCAGCAAGGCCTTGTCTCTAAATAAAAAATATTTTAAAAGGCTGAGGATTTGGCTCAGTGGTTAAGCACCACTGGGTTCAATCCCCAGTACCAAAAAAAAAAAAAAAAAATCATTCACTTGGAATAATGTGAATGAGCCTCAAAGACACTATGCTCAGTAAAGCCAAAGAAAGATAAAAATTGTATAATCTCACTTATGTGTGGAATTTAACCAGGAAAAACATTTAATAAAGTCATTCAAGATAAAACCTCCCCAAAATGAAAAGGAGAAAAAAAGGTTTGACCTTGAAATCTATAACAGCTAACAGTAATTGGTGAAGATGAATAAAATATTCCAATCTCATTGGGGAGGCTGAGGTAGGAGGATTGTAAGTTCAAAGCCAGCCTCAGCAATTTAGTGGGGCCCTAAACCACTTAGCAAGATCCTGTCTCTAAATAAAATACAAAAAAGGGACTGGGGATGTGGTTCAAATAAATAAATAAACACATTCCATTAGAACTAGTAAGAAAAGTATGAAGCTTTTACTGCTTCTGGTTACAATACAAGTCTTAGGAAAGCCTATGTGGAAAACCCTTAAGAATGCATAAGAACTAGAACTGGTAAGATTCTTTAGCAAGGCTTCTAATAAAATCAACATACAAAGATCAATTACATTTTATATATCTACAATCAGAAATTGGTTCCTGGAGCAGAGATGGTGTATCGACCATGAAACTGGGATGTGATTTGTTAACGATACTACCATTAGGAGTCCATGCCCCAGTATGTTACGGCCAGACTGCAGTATTGACTTTTCCTGTGACCCACAAATGCTCAAACTCAGGCGTCTGTGAACAAGTTCCATGAATGACCTACAAGTCTTATTTCAGAAAATCAGGATGGCATCCAGTGTCAATCCACGGTTCATTATAACCCACACAAGACAGTTAAAACCAATCTCATGATCCATGGTGTGGATGCCAACAATTAAAAATGGCAACACTTAAAACCAGAAGAGAAAAACTTAATGACTCCTTCTCTTCAATTATGAACAAAGATCTCTTATGTTCTGGATTGTTATGCATGGTTTGGATTATTATTAATTAGTGCTTTAACTAAACAACAGAGTGCACTCAAGCAACTATAGCTCTGAGGGTCAACTATGACATAATTTAAGATTACTCAAGCATCAGAAGTATATAAACCTGGATTGGTGTTGTGGCTCAGAGGTAAAGCGTTTGCCTAGCTTGTGTGAGGCACTGGATCCGATCTTTAGCACCACATGAAGCTGGGGATATGACTCAGTAATTAAGCACCCCTGGGTTCAATCCCTAGTACCAACAACAACAACAAAATTCAAGTCTATAAACCTGTATCACACAACTGAAATGTGAATAGCTGAGTATACTTTTTAAAACATATTTTATATGTTGATGGCCCTTTATTTTGTTATTTATATGTGGTGCTGAGAATCAAACCCAGTGCCTCACACAAGCTAAGCAAGCACTCTTCCTGAGCCACAACCCCAGCTCCAATAGCTGAGCATTCTTGTTTTTCTTTATTAGAAAGGTTCCTACTCATATATTTATATTTATATACAGAAATATGTAAAAAATAAAGGGCATCAGCCTGGAACAGTGGTGCATACCTGTAATCTCAGTGACTCAGGAGGCTGAGGCAAGAGGATGGTAAATCCAAGTTCAGCCTCAGAAAATTAGCAAGATCCTGTCTCAAATTTAAAAAAAGTAAAAGAGCTGGGAGTGTAACTCAGTGGTAAAGTGCCCAGGCTCAAACCCCAGCACAAAAATAAATTAACAAAATAAAGGACGTCAAAGACAAAGTCCAAATCTCAGATGAAACTTTCCTTACCAAAGAAAAGGAAAAAAAAAAAAAAATAGCCCTTTTGGACTTTCACGCAGTGGTCACTGAACATGCTCAAATGCTCAAGTCTGTGAGGTGGGAGGACCCTGAGGTCAAGTCAACGTGACTCGAAAGCCAGAAATTAATTTCCTTCACGAACAATTCACAAAGATTGCTCTGCAGGACTCTGAGGAGCACAGAGCAGATGAACACAACCCTTAGGGAGTCTCACCTTAGGGAGTCCTTCCCACTGGAGGACCGCCCTGACTAGACCACCAGGAGGGCCAGACCCACGCAGCAGCCAGGGCCACACCTGCCCTTTGACGCTCCCCCCCTCCAACTCCAGGACCCACAAGCACATAGAAACCACCAAAGCCAGTGTGGGCCTCACCACCAGGAAGGACAAAGGGACTCAAACAGGCAAGGCCAGAGCAGAAAATGATGGCAGCAGGCCACTGGCCATCAGTTCCACTTGCGGCTTCTGCCTTCAACAGGACTCAGGCCTCAGGCCTCAGCCACTTCGAACCACATTGGGTTGGCCAGGTGCAGACATTCGAGTATCCCTCCTGGTGTAACCGAAAGCTCTGTCCTTGTCCCTGATGCCAATTCAAGAAGGAGGACACGGTCTTGAGAAAAAGGAAAATTAAGTTTTATTGCTTTGCTAGCAAAGGAGAAGCACAGGGGACTCCTGTCCCAGACACTGTAAATCTGTCAGCCCATCAGGAGGAACAGGGAGGTTTCAAAGGAGCTCTTCAAAGGCCCCATTCAAGGTGTGCCCTGACAGGAGGTAGGAGTGCCCAGATGGGGTGTTAACATTTACTTGATAATTTGGGAGATTTTCACCTCCTAGATCCTTGGGCAGATATCTCCTTCCTGTGGAGTACAAATAACTCAAGGTAATCTTGTTTGCTGCCTTCAGGTTAGGGAGGGGGAGAGGGAGAAGAGGAAAAGGAAGGAAAACACGGTCCCTTTTAAAAATAAGCCTCAGAGCTATATTAAAAAAGGTGTAGTGGACCACTGTTACACTGCAAGGGTGGGGCTGATACACAGGTGGGGCTCACAGCAGGAGGAAGAACCAGGAGCAGAGGCCAGGTCTAGGTTGAGAGCCAGGCTGCCCACATCCACAGGGCCCAGAGTTGATTCTTCATATTGATGAGCCTGCCAAAATACATGGTATGGTCTCTCTCTTCCATATAGTCTCTCTGTAGGCCTTTATTGCCCCTTTTCTAGTTAATTTACCCAAACAACTTGCTAAACTGCTGCTCGGCAACCTCGAGGCTGACGCCCCACAACCGCATTCACAGCATCTGGCAGCTCAACCTGGACATGCCTCGGGTCATGGAGCTGCTCACCCGCTGCTCACCCACCACCCACAGATCCGTAAGATCTCACTGAAGGACTGTGTGGCAGTGGTGGGGCCCCGTGGGGTCACACACTTCCTGATCCTGAGCCAAACAGAGACCAGTGTCTATTTTAAACTGATGTGCTTCCCAGGAGGCCCAGGTTGACCTTCCAGATCAACAAGTATACACTGGTGCTGTGATGTAGTCTCCTCGCTGCGCACTGCATGCATGAGCAGCAGTTTTTGCTCAACAGCTTTGGCCCTCATGGCATGCATGTGAAGCTTATGGCCACCATGTTCCAGAACCTGTTCCCCTCCATCAACATGCACAAGGTGGATTTGAACACCATCAAGCGCTGCCTTCTCTTTAACTACAACGCCGACTCCCAGAAGCTGGATTTCCGCCATTATAACATCAACGCCGACTCCCAGAAGCTGGATTTCCGCCATTATAACATCAAAGTGGGTGCAAGTCGAGAATGAAGAAGCTCCTGCAGGAGAAGTTCCCCAACATGAGCCGCCTGCAGGACATCAGTGAGCTGCTGGCCACGTGAGGAGGGCCCAGGGTGGGAAGTCAGTGCAAGCCAAGGGGCCCTAGAACTGTCCCTGGAGTCTGGGACCACCTGCTAAGTCCCCTGTGTCCCCACACAGGGGCGCAGGGCTTTCGGAGAGTGAGGCGGAGCCTGATGGTGAACACAACATTACCGAACTGCCCCAGGCCGTCACGGGGCGTGGCAACATGCGGGCCCAGCAGAGTGCTGTGCGGCTCACTGAGGTGATGCTTGATGGCAGGGGCGACCTTCTCTGGAAGCCCCCAGCCCCAAAGAAGAACCCTTCCCCCGCCCCATCGGTCCCCGGATGACGCTGCAGCTCATTAAGATCCAAGAGGGCGTTGGGGAGGGCAGCGTGCTGTTCCACAGTTTCGTGCACAAGACGGAGGAGGAGCTGCAGGCCATCCTGGCAGCCAAGGAGGAGAAGCTGCGGCTCAAGGCCCAGAGGCAGGATCAGCAAGCCCAGAACGTCCAGCGCAAGCAGGAGCGGCGAGAGGCCCACAAGTCTGTGGTGGGCAGGTGGGCAGTGGGCTGGGGTCCCCAACAGCAGACAGCTGACCGACACCCTCTCCTGCAGGAAGAAGAGTCTGGCGGGCATGAAGAGAGCACGGGCCGACGGTGACAGTGATGCCGAGGACCCAGGGGCGCCCCCAAAGGCAGAGGGGGCTGCCCAGCAGGAGGAGGAAGAGGATGAAGCTGAGTATTTACGCGGGGCAGTGGGCGAGGAACCTGATGAGGGTGCGTGACAGGGTCCTGCAGCTGGACCCTTCTGGCATGTCCTTGGTCCTTGGGGGCCCTGACAACTGTCTTCCCACAGACATGTTTCCCAGGGTGACCAAGTGGAGACTGCACACTGGGCCTCCAGGCAAGAAGCAGCGGGTGAAGGAGCAGAGGCCTGACCGAGGCAGGGGTCAGGATGGTGGCCAGAGGCCTCCGAAGCCCAAGGATAGACCCCATATGGCCTGGGGCCAACTATGTGATGATTCCCAAAATAGCACTGAAATCATCGAGTATTTTCCAAGGATTAACTGAGAAAAGTGTCATAATCCCAATAAGGATGCCAAAAACTTTTTCATGAAGTTAGGCACATTTATACTAACGTTCTTACGGAAAAACTAACATATGATAATAACCAAGGAAACACTGAAAACAACTGATGCCTATGGATATTAAAATATACTATAAAGCTTCAGTAATTAACACTGTGTGCTACTGGCACATGGACAGGTAACAGTTTTTCCAAATACACTCAATAAAATGAAAATTTGGGTTGTTAATATATTTCAGATCAATGGAGCAAAAATGCAGTTTGGAATGAAAAGTGCTAAAACAACGGGTTAGCCATCTGGGAGAAGATGAATTAAACCTATACCTTAGTCTGTGCGGGCGGCACATGTTTGTAACTCCAGGGACTTGGGAGGTCCAAGTAGAAGGGAGGCTGAGCAGGAGGACTGCAAGTGTGAGGCAATTTGGGGCAATTTAGGGAGATCCTGTCTCAAAAAATAAAGAGGGCTGGCGATGTAGCTTAGTGGTAGAGCGCCCCCAGTTTCAATTCTTAGTAATGAAAGTAAAATTTTACAACTTACACAATATACAACAATAAACTCCAAATGAATTGGGAATCTAAATGAAGAAAATATGTACAAGGTGTTCAAGTGATTTCTAGACTGAGTAATGGGGAATGTGACCACGAGGTGGCAGTAGGACACAAGCTTTATTTGGGCCGCGCTTGGAGAAGTTGGTGGGTGGAGGCAGTCCCACAACCAGAGAATATCCATATTTTCTCTTGAGAACCACTATTGAGAAGGTGGGGAGGGTTGACGATGTAGCTCAGTGTTCGAATGCTCGCCTAGTGTGCTTGGAACACTGAGTGGGTTTTTTTGTTGTTGTTGTTTTTTGGAGGAATGATTTTTTGTTTTTGTTTTTCTTTTGGGTACCGGGGATTCAACCTAGAGCCTCTTGCACATGCTAAAGGAGCATCCTACCCCTGAGCGACATGCGGGCCCTTATTCGTTGTTGTTGTGTTGTTGTTGTTGTTATTTTGCAGTGTTTTGTTGAATTGCCTAATAATTCTGTTTAATTTTCAGAGGAAACATCATAGTGTTTTGCAGGCCTCGTGCACCGTCTTACCACCAATACACATCGTTTCCAATTTTACTGTCTCCCACCAGCCTCTTTTAATTCTTCTTTTTGGCGGAGGGGTACTGGGGATGGGACCCAGGACCTGTCATGCGTGCAAGCTTTCTACCTTTGAGCTACATCTCCAGTCTTTTTAAAATTTTGGAACAGTTGCCCAGGCTGGCCTCAAACTTGCTGTCTTTCTGCCTCAGATTCCCAGGTAACTGTAGACATGTACCACTACACCCAGCTCTTTCTCTTTCTTTTTTTTTTTTTTCTTTTCTTCTTCTCCTTCTTCTTTTTCTTCTTCTTCCTCCTCGCTCCCTTACTCCTCCTTCTGCTGTATCTCCCTTTTTAAAAAATAGCTACCATTGGAATAAAGTGATATCTCATTGTGATTATTTTTGGAGGGTTGGGGATTGAACCTACAGCCTTCTGCATACTAAGCACACACGCCACCACTGAACCACACCTCCAGTCCTTCATTGTGTTTTTGATTTTGATTTTAATTTCTCTAATGTTTAGTGAGTTGAGCATCTCTTCATGTACTTGCTGGTCATCTCTAGATCTTCTTTGATGAAATTCTTCTAGTTCTTTTCCATACTTGAATTTGATTTTTTGGTTATTCTTGATTTTTTTTTTTTTTTTCTTTTTGGTACCAGGAATTGAATCCAGGGGTGCTTAACCAGAGTCACATCCCCAGCCCCAGCCTTTTTCAATATTTTTAAATTTTGAGATGGGTCCTCACTAAGTTGCTTAGGGCCTCCCTAAGTTGCTGAGGCTGGCCTCCAACTTGCAGTCTACCTGACTCAGCTCCTAAATCACTGAGATTGCAGGTGTGCACTACCATTCCCAGCTGTTATTCTGGAATTTTATAGTTCTTTATTATAAACTCTGGATATTATCCTTAATCAAATATATGATTCATAAATATTTCCTCTCATCGTGTGGGTTGCCTTTCACTCTTGTAATATTGATAAGGTCCAATTCATTGTATGCGAGTGTGTGTGTATGTGTGTGTGTGTGTGTGTGTGTGTGTGTGTGTGTGTGTGTTTTACTGGGGATTGAATGCAGGGGCACTGAACTACATGCCCAGCTCTTTTATTTTTTATTTTCAGACTGGCTAGTCTTAAACTCGTGATCCTCCTGCCTCAGTGTCCTGAGCAGCTGGCATGATAGGCATATGCCACCATGCCCAGTATAAACTTGGCTTTTGGTGCTTGTACATTTGTGTCATATTCAAGAAATAATTTCCAAATCCAATGTCATTAAGTTCCATGCCCCCCCCACACACACATTTTCTTCAAAGAGTTTTGTACCTTTAGCTTTTACATTTAGTTTTTTGATCCATTTTCTGTTAGTATTTACATGTGGTACAAAGTAAGGTTCCAACTCCATTCTTTGGCATGTAAATATCTACTTTTTCCAGCACCATCTTTCTGGGCCCCAAATTTTATAATGGTATCATTGATTTTTTTTTTAAAAAAAAAAGGTATGCAATGTGAAGATTTGATATTCATATATATTGTGAAATAACGATGATAATCAAGCTAATTTATACATCCAGCACCTCACATAGATACTTCTTTTTGAGTATAAGTGAAAATACTTAACATTTACTGTTTTAATAAACTCCAAACATGTAGTACAACATTATTACATAAAGTCATCATGCTGTAAATTAAATAGCCAGAATTAATCTCATAACTCAAAGTTTGTTCCCTTTGATCTACATCTTCCAACGCCCTCTCTCAACCACCATTCACTTGCAGTCCACATTCAAGTCACTGTTTCTTTGTGTTCAGCTTTATTTAATTTTGGTGTCAGGGATTGAACCAGGGACATTTAACCACTAAGCCACATCCCCAATCCTTTTTTTTCGGGGGGGGGGGGGGGGGGACTGGGGACTGAACTCAGGCACTCGGCCACTGGGCCACAACCCCAACCCTATTTTGTATTTTATTCTAGACAGGATCTCACTGAGTTGCTTAGCACCTCACTTTTGCTAAGGCTGACTTCAAAATCGCAATCCTCCTGCCTCAGCCCCCCAAGTCACTGAGATTACAGGTGTGAGCCACTGCGCCTGGCTCCCAATCCTTTTTATTATTTTGAGATAGTGCGTCACTAAGTTGTTTAGGGTCTCGTTAAATTGCTAAGACTGGGTTTGAACTTGTGATCCTCACATCTCAGTCTCCTGAGCCACTGGGACCACTGCACCTGGCTCTGAGTTCACCTTTTTTGATTTCCTGTATATAAGAGATTATGCAGAATGTGTGTGTGTGTGTGTGTGTGTGTGTGTGTGTGTGTGTGTGTGTGTGTCCTATTGGGAGTTTAACCCAGGGCTTCACACATGCTTGACAAGGGTTCTACTATTCAGCTAGATCTCCAGACCATTTTTCAATTTTTATTTTGAGACAGGATCTCACTAATTTGCCCCGGCTGGCCTCAAACGAGCAGTCTTTCCTGCCTTGGCCTTCCAAGTAACTGAGATTACAGGTCTGTGCCACCTTGCACAGCTTTTCTCCTTTTTATTTTGAGGGTCTCATTATGTTGCCCAGTCTGGCCTGAACAACCTGGGTTCAAGAGATCATTCCACTTCAGCCTTTTAAGAGGCTCTCTGCGTGTGCCACTGTGCCCAGCATGTTCGATCATGATGCTGATGACCCCTAAACCATTTCTAACCCTAAGGCCACCCTCCACACCCTGGACTCACTGAGTCCAAAGAGTGATTATTACAAAGATTCTCACCTCTTCCAAAATTACAGGCCGGCTCTCCTTTCTCTTTTCAGAAATTCGTATGCCATACTGAAGGTACTGAACTGGGTTGACATTCTGACTCAATATGATGTTAAAGCCCATCCCACATACATGAAGAGCGGAGCCACAGGAATGAGCAAGACATCGCATTCCTTCTCAGCATCCTGTGACTGCTCACACCAACCTCAACCAAAGAAACTTCTTTTCAGGACACAGAAAGTTACAATTCAAATAGGCCTTTACTGCTGACATCATCTATTTCAACTATGATTTGTTTACTCAGTAGCCAGAGTCACATTGTACCTTGGCTGCTCAGGAGAATTTACTAATCCATTATCATCCCTTTACCCATTCCTCATTCCTTCTTCTTTTTTCTTTTCTTTTTTTTTTTTTTTTTTTTGCTTTTGGTACCAGGGATTGAACCCGAGGGCACTCAACCACCGAGCCACATCCCCAGCCCTTTTGTATATTTTATTTAGAGACGAGGTCTTGCTAAGTTACTTAGGGCCTCGCTAAGTTGCTGAGACTGGTTTTGAACTCACGACCCTCCTGCCTCAGCCTCCCAGGCCACTGGGATTACAGGCATGCGCCACTGTGTCCGGCTCTCACTCCTTCTTTGGCGTATTCCGAGTGAACAACTACTAAGGCACCACTGGGTTCCAATACTACCTCTAGTCACTCAATTGCCTGAATATGTGGGACAAAAGGGGGCCTCAGTCCCCTCCCCTTATCTACCACAAGGCAAAACATCTTAGGAAAAAGATGTTTCTTTACTAGGTTCCAGATTGTCTTACATCTCCAAATCCAACCAGAGCATCCTTGTCCTTCTGCCAGAAACTCATTTCTGTGACCATGTCATCCTCTGCCAGAATGTAAAACCTGTATTTTTCTTTTTTGTCCTGGGGATTGAACCTAGGGGTGCTTTACCACTGAGTACCGCCTCAGCCCATTTTATTTTTTGAGACAGGTTCTTTATTTATTTTTCATTTCTACCTGTAGATGGACACGGCACTTTTATTTATTTTTATGTGGTGCCAAGGATCAAACCCAGTGCCTCACACATGCTGGGCAAGGGCTCTATTACTGAGCTACAACCCCAGCCTTTGAGACAGATTCTTACTAAGTGGCTGAGGCTGTCTTCGAACTTGAGACCTCCTGCCTCAGCCTCTGGAATGGCTGGGTTTACAGGTGTACACACCATGCCTGGCACGACCTGTGATTCGATTAGCCCAATCTTCCCAGGCAAAAGTTGGCATGTTGCAAAATAAAGATTTTTTTTTTAACTTAAAAGAAATTAGCGTCTTACTACTTTATGAATGTTGGTAGGGGACCTGAGCCTTTGGAGCCAGAGACATAAGAGATTATTACTCAGTGCATAGCAAGAAACATGAGCATTAGCACATTTGTGTTGGTTCCTACTTAAGTTTGGACCTGGAATGTTTCCCCAAATCCTATGTGCTGAAAGCTCCTTAGTTCCAAGTTAGTGCTCTTGGGAAGTGGTGGAACCTTTAAGAGGTGGGGCCTAGTGGGAAGCTTTAGGTCATTGGGAATGTCTCCTAGTAAGGGATATTGGGACCCCAACCTCTTTTGCTTAACAACTGCCATGAGGTGAGAAGCTTGCCCACCATGATGTAGTTAGTGCCTTACCACAGGCCCCAAAGCAATCAACTGTGAACTGAAATCTCCAAAACTCTAAGCCACAATAAACCTTTCCTGTGTAAAGTTGATTGATTCCTATATTTTGCTACAGTAACAGAAAGTTAACATAGTTCCCTTAGTTACTAAGTCCTTCAGGGGTAACACAAATGGCCCATATTCTGTTGTTGTTTTTTGTGCATATGAGGCAAACACTACCACTGAGCCACATCCCAGCCTTGTGATGTCTCTTTACATAGTGGATTGTGGTAGAGAAAAGGAATGCCGAGGTTGAGAAACCAACTATTTTAGAGCAAGTAGTAATAAGTGAGTCTGCTCTGTCTGATTTGGGATGAGAGACTTCATCCTTAGAGCTGTTCACTAAAACTGAAAAAAAAAAAAACAGTTCTAGTAAAGACCAGAAAAGACCTTACATTTTTGGCATGTTCAGTAACATAGATGGGAGTTTCTCAAGAATCCACCCTGGGCTCTTATATCATCGTGTGAATTTTATAAGAATATGCCACTCTTGTCAATCACTGACCAACAGAGGTTGCAAACAAATCTGTTCAATTTATCAACTTTCTTGCAGGGAGGGAGTCCTGGGGTTGAACCCAGGGACACTGATGTACCAATGAGCTACATCCCTAACCCTTTTTATTTTTTGAAACAGGCTGTCACTAAATTGATAACACTGACTTCAGACTTGCACTCCTGCCTCAGCCTCAAGTTGCTGGGATGACAGATCATCTCTTAATGCTACTACCAATAGTGAAGGAAACAAGGCTGTGGCCATTTCTCCCCTGATTCCGCCCCCTGCCCACACACCATTTTTCAATCTAGGTTGTTAACTTCCTCATTAGTCATTGGTCCAACTATCCTGTGGGCTTCCGCTATTTAAGGGTGGCTGACCAACTATTAGCCCTCTTTCTCTTTCTCTTGTCCTTAAGGGCGGACACTCTGTTACTCTGCTTATTAAAACCTCTTGTGTGAGTTCCCGCATCTGGACTGGTTTTCTGGTTGCTTTCATTGGTGCTGTGACTCGGATGGGCTCTTCTACCACCACTTAGGGGAGTGGAATCCCACATGACTCCCCAGACCCCTGGACACTGGTCTCACTTTCCATTTGCCTGGAAGATCAGTTGCACATCTACCACCAGCCTTCAGATTGGTGAGTTTTCCCCTAGGTCAACTTAAATAGTCCTCTGTTGACATGAGATTTGACTGTTGATCATCCGGCGCCCTCAAAGTGGTTGAGGAGTGGGGGTTCCCCCAGCCACGACTTTTACAGTTACAGCTGGCCCCCTTAGTCAACCTTATCTGATGGGTGGGTCCCTGATCTTTGTGGTGGAAATTCTCTCTCTGGGTTGAGGGTCCTCTTCATTTTCCCTCTCAAAAATCCTGTCACCAGGTCTTCAACCCCCTCAGCTTTTGCCCAGCACACGTTGACGGGGGTGATGGCTCCTATCATTGTGCTGCCTCCTCATCGCCAGTCAACTAGTCTGTGACCTCGGGATGCGTTGGACACTGACTTGGCTGTATCAGTCTCCACCATGGGACCTAGGTCTTCCATTCTAGCAGATTCACCCTTAGGATGTCTACTAGAAAATCTTAAATCCCTGACCTGGAGTCAGCAAAACTTATTTGCTTGTGTAATGATATTTGGCCACAGTATCCTTTGGATAATCAATCTAGATGACCAATTAATGGCACTTTGGATACTAATGTTTTACGGGACTTATACAACTTCTGTGAGTGAGCGGGCAAGTGGAAAGAAATTCTTTATTTTCAAGCTTTCTCTTTCTTGTGCACTAAACCTGATCTTTGCTCTTCCTGAAAGCCCGAACACCTCCTATTGGCTTCTTCTCCCCCTCTTAATCCCTCCTCCTTCTCCGACTTTGACCTGGCTAATGAACCATCCCCATACTGGTCTCCTGTGGCAGAGGTCTTTGCAGCCCCTACTCCTATTTCTCCTTTGCCCTGCTCTGTTTCTGCCCAGTGTACCCAGCCCTCCCGTCATGCAGTCCCGCGGACATGTTCTAGTCCCCCTACAGGAGGTGGCTGGTGGGGAGGGAGTGATCAGACTCCATCTTCCTTTCTCACTCTTTCCCAGATAAAGAAGTGACTAGGCTCCTTCACTTCCAACTCCGTGAACTTTATCAAGGAATTTCAGTATCTTACTCTGTCTTATGATCTTACTTGACATATTTCTAAGATCATGTCCAACAGCTTGGCCCCTTAGGAGCACAGGAGAGTCTGGGAACAGGTGAGCAATTATGCAGATGAGGTTCACCAATCAACCCCACCCCATCCCATTGGGGTGAAGCAGTACCAGATAGGGAGCCCCAGTGGGGCTATAACATGGGGACCGAATGTCTGCAGTGGGACAAGTTCCAAACTTGTGTCCTTGGAGGCCTTCAAAAGACCACCATTAAACCTATTAATTATGATAAACTTCAGGAAGTAATACAGGACAAAACTGAAAACCCATCTGCCTTTCTGAGTCACCTCACAGAGGCCATGCTCAAATGTACTAACCAGGACCCTGAAACACCAGAGGGATGACAGCTACTCATGACTTATTGTTTTTTCTCAAAGTTACCCAGATATAAAGGATAAACTGAGGTGATTGGACAGGGGGGTCCCTTACCCCACAGCCAGAGGTTCTGATGGTGGTATTCAGGGTGTATAATGGAAGGGAAGAAAAAACAAAAGCTAAAATACCAATGCTAGCCAAAGCCTTTCAGCCAGCTAGACCTGCCAGTTGGCCACTATTAGGAGCACCCTAGCTCCCAGAAGACCCCCAGGCCCCTGCTTCAAGTGCAGAAAAGAAGGCCACTGGGCATGAGCCTACCGCAAGGTCCTTGACCAAAATGCCACCAACTGGGACATTGGGCAGTGGATTGCCCTGGTGCTCAGAAACATGCCAGGTTACCCTTCCTCCCTTCCTCCAGTGACTTACTGGGATTGTCAATGGATGACTAAAGGGGCCCAGGACTCCTACACCGACAACCATCACCACTCAGGAGCCCCGGCTGACCCTTACAGTAGCAGGCGGGCAGCTCCCTTTCCTTATAGAGCTACCTTTTCAATGGTGTGGGAGTTTTGAGGATTCACTTCCCCTGCCAAAGCCTCTATAGTTGGGGTAGAGGGAAACCATACCACCCCCTGCAAACCCCTCCTGTAAGTTGCCATATTGACAAATCTGCTTCACTCACTCCTCTTTGATAATTCCTGCGTGTCCATTTCCCTCCTGGGAAGGGCATCCTAACTGAATTGGGGCCTCTATTTCCTTCTCATATACCATATGCTTCCACCGAGACTCCACTGCTGTTCCTGTCCTCACGACCTTGCAGGCACATACAACCCAGCCTGAGTCTTCATATCCTCTTCTTCCCTCCCTTGCGGACCCCAAGGTCTGGGACACCCACACGCCCTCTGTAGCCACATGTTCACCTGGACTCACTGGCCTGAAGGACCCACATCCCTTCCCAAAGGAGCCTCTTAGGACTTTGACCAGCCATCCAGGATTTAAGGCAGAAAGGCTTCCTGCGCCCCCAACTCCCCTCATAACTCACCTCCCATCCCAGCTGTTAGAAGCTTAATGGATCTAACCATTTGGTGCAAGACCTCCGCAGCATCAGCTCGGCAGTGTCCCCATCTTCCCCTTGGTGCCCAGTCCCTGGCCTTGCTTTCCTCCCCCTCCTCCACCACCTGCTGCTCATGTTGGACTTGAAGGACGCCTTTTTCACTGTCCCTCTTCATCCTGACTCGCAGGATCTCTTTGCCTTCACCTGGACTGACCCTCTCCCTCGAGTTTCTTCTCAGCTGACCTGGACAGTCCTCCCGCAGGGATTTCGGGACCCCTCACCTGTTTGGCCAAACACCATCTCATGATCTCGCCTCTCTTACTGTCGTTTCCTCCTCTGTCTTACAGTGTGTTGATGATCTTCTACATAGTCCCTCTCTCAAGGACTCCCAAGGGGACACTATTAAGCTTCTTTTTCTTTTTTTCTTTTTATATATTTATTTTTATTGTAAACAAATGGGATACATGTTGATTCTCTGTTTATACATGGAATAAAGGCATACTATTTGTGTAATCATACATTTACATAGGGTAATGTTGTTTGATTCATTCTGTTATTTTCCCCCTACCCTCCCACCCCTTCCACCCCTCTTTCCCTCTATACAGTCCCTCCTTCCTCCATCCTTGCCCCCCCATTATGTGTCATCATCCACTTATCAGCAAGATCATTCTTCCTTTGGTTTTTTGAGATTGGCTTATCTCACTTAGCATGATATTCTCCAGTTTCATCAATTTGCCTGCAAATGCCATAATTTTATTATTCTTTATGGCTGAGTAATATTCCATTGTATAAATATACCACAGTTTCTTTATCCATTCATCAATTGAAGGGCATCTACATTGGTTCCACAATCTGGCTATTGTGAATTGAGCAGCTATGAACATTGATGTGGCTGCATCTTTGTAGTATTCTACTTTTAAGTCCTTTGGGTATAGGCCGAGGAGTGGGATAGCTGGGTCAAATGGTGGTTCCATTCCAAGCTTCTAAATTTTCTGACTGACAGAGTTTATAAGGTCTCTCCAGCAAAGGTGCAGCTTCGCCAACCTCAGGTTATTTACTTAGGTGTAAGCCTCCCACCTGGATTTAAGTCATCACTGTAGAGAGAAACGCATTGTTGCAGAACATGCCCACTCCATCTACCAAGGAAGAAGTTCTTTCTTTTTTAGGGTTAGCAGGATATTTAAGATCCTGGATCTCAAATTTTTCCATCGTGGTTGCTCCCTTGTATGAGGCTTCAAAGGGCATTCCCACTGAACCTCTTCTTAACCCAGTGGAAGCCCCTTTCCAGACCCTAAGGAAAGCCCTTCTTCAAGCCCCAGCCTTACAGCTCCCTGACATCACCAGACCCTTCTACCTGTTTGTCTCTGAGAAAAGTGGGTTCCCTCTAGGGGGCCTTAGGGCACATGTTCGGCCCCACCCTTGGCCCAGTGGCATACCTATCAAAATGGCTAGACCCCACTGTAAGAGGCTGGGCACCATGTCTTAGGGTATTGGCCACAGCATTTGTCTTAACCCTGGAATCAAAAAAAAAAAAAACTTTTCTTTGGGACTCCCACGGAAGTGCTCTCACCTCATCATCTGTCTGAACTTCTTACTTATAAAGGTCTGCAAACTCTACTGCCCTGTCGGGTGTTAGTTTTGCAAACTACTCTTATTGAAGACTCTTCCATTTCCTTTAAGACATGCCTTTCTTTAAATCCAGCCACCCTCTTACCCCCACCTTCCAACATACATGCTTCAGCAACCCATCGCTGCCTTGAGACTCTGGAAGAGTTACTCCCTGCCCCTCCAATGTTCAGGAGTGGGCTTTACACAACTTTACTTTCATATGGTTCAGTGATGGGAGCTCTTTTCTCTGTGAAGGGATCTGACAGGCTGGATATGCCATTGTCTCCCAGGAACAGGTTGTAGAGTCAGGACCACTGCCTAACAACACCGCCAACCAACAGGCGGAACTAATTGCCCTCACCCGTGCATTCATCCTCGCAAAGGGAGAGCCCCTCACAATAAAATGACTCCAAATACACTTTCCACATCATCCTCGCCCAGGCCGCTGTTCGGAGAGAGGGGCCTTCTTACCACGAAAGGGCCTCCATCTCCACCCCCAGCTGCACCCTGACCCTCCCTGAGGCTCTTCACCTCCCAGCAACCATAGGCCGTGTAACTGCCAAGCCCTCAGACAGACCGATGGATCATCCCTTCAGGCAGCAGCACAGATGAGGAGGCTAGAAGGTCAGACTGCCGTCCACGCCAGCCCCCACCATGGCTCTCCGCGACCCCGCACCTCACCGCCCCCAGCAGGAGAGGCTTTCCCGCCTCCTCCGTCTACTCCCCGACCTTTCCTCACTCTCACGATTCACCGAGACCCACCTGCAGCTCTGCCCTCTGACGTCCCACTTCTGAGGCATCTCCCCGCCACAGGGGAAGTTTGCCCACGAACCAATCCCACAGCGTCGGACCCCACTTTTCCGACTCACCAGGCCCGTGGCGCCTTTCCAGGGTGGACTGGCACCGTGCCTTCGCTCATGCGCCACAGTCTAAATGCCTTTTGGTCACGGGAGGCACCTTCTCAGGATGGGCTGAGGCCGTCCCACCTCCCACAGAAGGGCACCACCCGTCTCTCCCTGCATCCTGCATGGGCTCATTCCTGGCTTTGGAGTCCTCCTTCCAGGCAGATAATGGGTCTGAGTTCATCTCCCGAGTTTCCCAACAACCCGCCAAGGCCCTTGGGGTCCCTTGGCACTTCCACATTCCCTTTCACCCAAACTCATTGGGTAAAGTAGAACGAACAAACTGAACGCTTAAAAATGTCTTAACCAAACTTTCTTTAGAACTTCACCTTGACTGGGTTAAACTCCTGCCTCTTGTTCTTCTGCACCTTCATTCACTTCCCAAGAAACCTGCCAATATCTCCCTTTGAGCTGATGTATGGTCATCTCATCCTTCCCCCGGGATAGTGCCCCTTCCTTCCCCTCTTCCTTCTCGTAATTCATCCCACATTTGGGCATTCCTATGGGGTTACACTGACTCCTCCCTGCCCAGACCCTTGTCTGGTCCCCTGGCTCAGTCTCTTCAAATAGGAGACCAGGTTCTTATCTCTCCTCCTCAGGAGGCTACAGCCCCTCTATCTCCCAAATATCAGGGACCCCATATGATGATCCTAGCTATACCAATGGCTGTTAAGGTGCAAGGTTTACTGGGATGGCTACACATTTCTTGGGTTAAGCTTTACTCTCAATCCAGTTTCCAGTTTCTAACCCTCAGGCTTCTTCAACCAAAACTCAGTCACCCCAGTGGGACCTCTCTGCCTCAGGCTGAAGTCATCAACCTCCACCCTCCTTCCCTTTCCAGAGACCGAGGACCAGAACACCAAGGCACCAGACAACCACACCCAGCCATGAGGACTGGACTGCCAGCTACATTCTTGCCTTTCCTCGTATTCACCCTATCTACCATTTTCCTAACTATTGGAATTTTTCCCCAATAGATCTTTCCAGTTTGTATTACAGGAATATCAGGACCTTATAAAGGATAAATCAGAGTCTGGCTACAAGTGCACTTCCTAGGGGAACTATCCAGTCCCCAACCCCCATTTACTGCGATGACATCTCCCTCCCCTGAACCAGTTCTATGCCCATGTCCAGCAGGAAGCAGTCATTGAAGATGGATCTTCGCTCTTACGCCCAAAAGGGATCTTCTTATAAAAACAAAAATGGGGGAATAAAAGGAACAAGGTTGTAGCCATTTCTCCCCTGATTCTGCCCCCTCTGCACACACTATTTTTCAATCTAGATTGTTAACTTCCTTGTTAGTCATTGGTCCAATTAGCCCATGGGCTTCCACTACTTTCCTGCTATTAGCACTCTTTCTCCTTCCCTTGCCCTTAAGGGCAGACACTCTGTTCATCTGCTTATTAAAATCTCTTGTGTGAGTTCCCATGTCTGGAGTGGCTTTCTGGGTACTTTCAAATAGGAGTCCAAAAGTGAGAAGAGACCAACTTGCAGCACCAACCTTGCCCATGAACTACCCGTTACTATATGTGCAGGCACCAGGAGGGCACTTTGTGGATACCCTTATGTCTTTACCATGTTCCTTAAATCTACTTAGCATCCTTCTAAGAGTTCTTATTTGAGAGTAAAGTATGAGTGAAGTGAAGGTCTTCATTCTTTATATTCATAGCGTTTTAGTCCAGTGTGATTTCTCATTTGGATTTTTAATTGTTTTTCTGGTTCTAGGAAATTGAACTCGGGGGCACTTCACCACTGAGCTACACCCAGCCAATCCATTTACATTTTTTTTTTTTTTTTTAATTTCAAGGCAGGGTCTCAGTTGCTGAGACTGACCTCAAACTTGCAATCCTCCTGCCTTGGCTTTGAGTAACTGGGAATATAGGCATGTGCCACCATGCCTGGTTCCCTCTGGATATCAAACCTTGTGAAATATGTGAAGGCTTTACCATATTTCTTACATTCATGGGATCTTTCGCTAACTTCAGATTTGGTGTGAATTTTACAGCATGTGAAATACCTAAAGGTTGCAACCTACACTTTAGCTTCCCAGTTTTTGTTTATTTGTGTCACTGTGGCTATCATGTAACAATTTGGACAATCTAAAGGTTTTACCACATTACTTATAGTATTCATTTGCTAGAACTGATATAACAAAATACCACAGATCAAGTGACTCAAACAATAGAATTCATTTTCTCACAATTCTGGAGGTTGGAAGTTAAAGATCAATGTGCCTACTCAGTTGGTTTCCTCTGGATGCCTTAAGAGGAATCTGTTCCAGCCCTCTGTTTACAAATAGCCATCTTCTCAAGACTTCACATTGCCTCTATGTGTATCCCTGCCACATCTTTCTCTTATAAGGACGCTAATCATATTGCTTTAGGGTTCTACACTAACAGACTCATTTTACCTACATAACTTTTTTTTTTTAAAGATAGGCTGTATGTTGCCCAGGCTAACCTTAAATTTGTAATTCTCATGCCTTGGCCTCCTTAGTAGCTGGGGCTATGGGACTTCTTCAGTCATTCCAGGAACACACCACCACACTTGTTTACTTAGATTATGAGAATTTCTCTCCAGTGTGAGTTCATTAATGTCTTCAAGGTAAACTGGGGCAAATGAGGGCTTCCTCGGGTTGTTTACACTGATATGGTTTCTCACTAGTGAGTTCTTTCATGTCTTCAGAGTGAATGAGGATGATTGTAGGCTTTCCCACATTGCTGACATTTATAGGGCTTCTCTTCAGTGTGAGTTCTTTCATGAATTCTACAGGAACAGAAACATCTTAAGGCTTTACCACATGCCTTACATTCATAGGGATTCGCTCCAGTGCATTCTTTCATGTACTTGAAATGAACTGCAATGACTGAAGGTTTTTTCACATTGTTCACATTCATAGGATTTTTCTCCAGTGTGAATTTGCATGTGAATTTTAAGGTGGATGGAATAGTTAAAAGCTTTTCCATATTCCTTACATGTGTAAGATTTATAGGCACAGTGAGTTTGCATATGAATATTAAGACATGAGGGGAACCCAAATAATTTTCCACATATCTTACACTCACAGGCCTTTTCTTCAGTGTGAGTTCTCAAATGTCCACAAAGACTTGAGGAACCAGTGAAGGCTTCCCCCCATTCAACACACACAAAAGGTTTCTCTCCCATGAGTCCTTATATGTTGAATAATGTGGAAAACCATCCTTATTTAGCAGAATCAGACTAGGTTGAGCCATGTGACACAGAGGCCTGGCTTCTAGGAACTGCTGGGAAGTATGTGGTGCTGTGTAGGAGTGGTTCCCTGTCTCCTTCTGGAATTTTCCCCCTAAGAGGATGGTTCCCCTGACTCCACCCTATCCTGCCCATCACAGAATAAGCTCCTCCTGTCCTTGCCTCCTTTTACCTGCATATTATAAATAAAAGAGAGTTGGGTGACTCAGTTGTTGTAAAGAGGCCAGAGTTGCTATGTCCAGACCCATCACACCCCCTCTCTCATAAAAGAGTATTGGTTCTTGGGTGTTTATTGAGTAGATGAGTTTTTTGGGTAATAGAGAAAACCAGTCAACACCCTCCTCCAGCAGTCAATCCCTTACTCCTCCACACAGGATATGGCAGAGAGGACCCCAACAGAATAAGGCATGAGGATGTAAGAAATGCTTTCCCACATTCTTTGCATTCATACAGCTTGTCTCCAGTGTGAGATCTTATGTGTACACTAAGGCCTAGGTACTGAGTGAAGGCACAGTTCCCCACATTGCTTATGTAGATAGGGTTTCTCAACAGTGTGTGTTCTTCCATGTGTCTGAAACAAATTGGAATAACTGAAATCTTTCCCACATTCCTTACATTCATAGGGTTTCTCCCCAGTGTTGGTTTGCATATAAATATACAGGTATGCACGATATCTATAGCCTTTCCCACATTCCTTACATTTGTAGGGTTTTTTGTTTTTTCATTAAGAGGTTCTGTAAGTATAGCAAGGCTTGTGGGTTTTGTAAAACTTCTCCCATTTGCCTTCCATTCACAGAGTTTATCTCCATTTTGAGTTCTCCTATGTGCATGAAAGTGTGACTGATTAAGTCATGATTGTTCATTGAAGAACTCTCTATTCTGCTTCCAGTCATGAAGCTCCCCTCCATTGTGGCTTTCTGCCTATTGATAAAAGGGATGAATAATGATTAAAGGATCTACAAAGCAAATTAATAATTTCACCTATATGATGATAGAAACATGATGATATGATTTTTGATGCTTTCATTACATGCATACTGTTCCTGCTCTGTTGATTTCTTTCAAGTGGTATGACTGAACACCTACTCCACAATGCTGTGATATCTACTCTAATCTTACAAAGATTTATGTAGAGTTCCAAGAAAGTGCTTTAAAAACTAAATGTCTGCCAGGCATGGTAGCACACACCTGTAATCTCAGGAGCTTAGGAGGCTGCAGCAGGAGCATTGCAAGTTCAAAGCCAGCCTCAGCAAAAGCAAAGTGCTAATTTTTTATTTGAGGGAGGACAATAAGATATACCTCTTATTATTCTTACCATTTGTATCCTTCAAAATTTACTGCTGAAGTGTAGAACATTTGGTTCCAAGTTGCATTTCCCATTCTGAAGTAAAACATAAAAACAAATGTAAGGGAGAAAGAAATGGAAGGTTAAAGGAGTTTTTTTTTTTTAATTGAAGCTCATTTATATTTGTTTTCAAATTAAGCAATATAAGAGAAGAGCAGAAAGAGATCTGAAGATTTTGGCTATGTTAAAAATCTGGCAATGAAGGGGCTGGGGTTGTGACTCAGTGGTAGAGCACTTGCCTAGCATCTGTGAGGCACTGGGTTTGATTCTCAGCACTGCATACAAATAAATAAACAAAGGTTCATCAACAACTAATAAAAATATTTTTTAAAAAATCTGACAATGGGGAGATTCAAGATGGCAGACTAGAGGGAGGCTGCATTCCTTGTCATTCTATAACTCCGCTTTCAAGCAGAGGATATCTGTTTCTTGGTAAGGCAGTTTTTGCTGCTTGTCGATCCTCTGCTGTTTACCCCATTTGTCTGCGGTGATCACCTGCAGTCTGCCAGCATATCCACGCGTTTTTTGAGTGCAGATTGCTCACTGTCAGGTGCCTATCATCCATCATTTGCCTGCCTCTCACCTGTCCATCACCTGCCTTATACCTATCCATCACCCAACGCATGAGATTCACCTCCCGATCCTCTGACAACAATCAGCAAACTGATCGCTGACCGCCGGTGGAGCACCGCTGCCTGCTGTTGCCTGGAAGTTCACTGTTACAGTACCTGCAGGTTAGATTACATGTGGCTGCCGCCATTTTGAGAACAGCCAGGCCCCATAGGACCCCTGGCAGAACTGACTGAGCCCCATCTCCAGCATCCCTCAGCCCTACCAATCACTCCCTGCCTCTGGGGCCCTCACATCGACTGACTACTCCCTGCTGCCAGGACCCCCAGACCAACTGACTGTACCCTATCGCCGGGACCCCATACTGACTGATTGCAACCGGCCTCCAGGATTCCACAACCACACCAAACACACCCGACCTCCAGGGCCCCTGCCTGATCAACCGTATCCCACCTCCAGGACCTCCTGCTGACCATGGCCACACTCTGACCTGCAGGTCCCCATTTGCCAACACATTTCAAAGTCAGAGCAGCCATCCTGGGTAATCCTGGAAGCCGGAGCTGCAATCTTTATGTGGGGCAAAACCCATCCTGAGACGCCTGCTGGAGGCTTGAAGATCATTGTCAGGTACCTCTCATGCATCAGGCTACAGAACTCTGGGAGGTTTCACTAATATATGACTGTTATACTGTAAGACCCCCAAAAAGGAGACCCTAACTCTGTCCCATGGATCGACGGCAACCCCAATCAACCGCAGGAGGCGTCACTTGATGCAAACCGCAAGAGGCTTTTATTCCAGCGCGCTGGGACCCAACTTGTTACTCACGCAGGAGTCGAGGAGTTGAGTCCCTAGCAGAAAATCTTACAAGTTTATAAAGGCAGAAACCACACATTGGGAGGGGTCGCACACGGAAGGGAAAAGGGGAACAAAGCCGCTGGGAAATTCCAAAGGGGGTCTGGGTTTGCTGATAATATACAACATGTTTCACAAAGTTTTACAACAGGGTGTAGATTCTGGTCAACAGTTTCTGGTAATCTTATATCCTATATATCTTAACTGTCTGAGCACTATCTTGCTCAATTTACTCTTTTACTCTCTGTTTGGGGCTGTTTCCTGGAACAGCTTTAAGGGCTTTGTTCCCATCACTGGGAGGGAGACCTTAGGGAGTTGAGATAAAACAGACAACTTTAAAAAAGTCCATTCTTTCAATACTGTAGAATTTCTTTTTTCTCCTTATTGAAAAATTTTAAGTTTTTATTTCTTTACTTTTCTTGCTCTCTTTTCCTTTTGTTTACCTGTTCCCTCAGAGTCTCTTTCTCCCTTTTTTGCATGCTAACATCCAATTTCTTTTGATTACATTCTCAACCTTTCTATTATCTAGAACTTCTGTATATTCTTTTCTTATCCCATTAACAGCCACATTCTACATCCCTCTGCATCCTCTTTGTCCTCCATTTGAAACTGAAGACCTTATTGCAAATCTGTTTGTTTTACTGAAGATAATATTTGAACTCATTCTGTTTATTATGACAATTTTGTTATTATCCTCATAGGGGATATTTGGTCTAGGATTACATAGTGTCTGAATTGGGCACTGCTAATATTGATCTCCCCTTAAAGAAAGGGTTTTGGAAACCTATGGTGCCACTATAAGCCTACAGGAGGAAATCTGCAATACCCCAGATCTGCACTGCTAGAGGGGAATATACATGAACAGAATGAAAAAACAAGGGAAGAAAATGATCCAAACAAATCTAGATTCTATAGTAATAGAATCCAATGACAGTATGGTAGAAGAAATGTCAGAAAAGGACTTCAGATTATACATGATTAAGATGATTCATGAAGCAAAGAATGAGATAAGAGAGCAAATGCAGGCAATGAATGATAATACCAATAAGCAGTTGAAAGAGCAACTGCAGGAAGCAAAAGATCATTTCAACAAAGAGATAGAGATTCTCAAAAAAAAAAAAACAAATAGAAACCCTTGAAATGAAGGAAACAATAAACCAAATAAAAAACTCAATGGAGCATCACCAAAAGACTAGACCACTTGGAAGACAGAACCTCAGACAATGAACACAAAATATTTAACCTTGAAAATAAAGTTGCCCAAACAGAGAAGATGGTAGGAAATCATGAACAGAATCTCCAAGAACTATGGGACATCATGAAAAGACCAAATTTAAGAATTATTGGCATTGAGGAAGGCACAGAGATACAAACCAAAGGAATGAACAATCTATTCAATGAAATAATATCAGAAAATTTCCCAAACCTGAAGAATGAAGTGGAAAATCAAATACAAGAGGCTTACAGAACACCAAATGCACAAAATCACAACAGGTCCACACCAAGGCACATTATAATGAAAATGCCTAACATTCAAAATAAAGATAGGATTTTGAAGGCTATGAGAGAAAAGCATCAGATTACATATAGGGGGAGACCAATACGGATAGCAGCCGACTTCTCAACCCAGACTCTAAAAGCTAGAAGGGCCTGGACCAATATATTTCAAGCTCTGAAAGAACATGGTTGCCAACCAAGAATCCTATACCCAGCAAAACTAACCTTCAGATTTGTTAAAAACCAAAAATAATTCAAATGACTGGGAATACAAATCATTTCTCAATAATAACCCTGAACATTAATGGCCTAAACTCATCAATCAAAATATACTGACAGAATGGATTAAAAAGAAATACCCAATAATATGCTGCCTGCAAGAGACTCATCTCATAGAAAAAGACATCCACAGACTAAAGGTGAAAGGATGGGGAAAAAATCTACCACGCACATGGACTCAGTAAAAAAGCGGGGGTTTCCATCCTTATATCAGAGAAAGTGGACTTCAAGCCAAAGTTAGTCAGAAGGGATAAAGAAGGACATTTCATACTGCTTAAGGGAACCATAAATCAGGAAGACATAATGATAGTAAATATTTGTGCCCCAAACAATGGTGCATCCCTGTACATCAAACAAATCCTTCTCAATTTCAGGAATCACATAGACCACAACACAATAATTCTGGGTGACTTTAATGCACCACTGTCACCACTAGATAGATCTTCCAAACAAAAACCAATCAAAGAAACCATAGAACTCAATAACACAATCAATAACCTAGGCTTAATAGACATACATAGAATACGCCATCCATCAACGAGCAGATTCACTTTCTTCTCAGCAGCACATGAAACCTTCTCAAAAATAGACCATATGTTATGCCACAAAGCAGCCCTTAGGAAATGCAAAAAAATAGAGATATTGCCTTGTGTTCTATCAGATCATAATGGACTAAGAGTAGAAATCAATGACAGAATAGAAAACAGAAATTACTCCAACACCTGGAGACTAAATAATGTGCTATTGAATGAAACATGGATAACAGAAAACATCAGGGAGGAGATAAAAAAATTCTTAGAGGTCAATGAGAATGACGATACAACATATCAAAATCTCCGGGACACTATGAAAGCGATACTAATTGCATGGATAGCATTCCAGAAAAGAATGAAAAGTCAACAACTAAAAGACCTAACATTACAGCTCAAAGAACTAGAAAAAGAAGAACAGAATAACAGCAAAAGTAGTAGAAGACAGGAAATAATTAAAATCAGAGCTGAAATCAATGAAATTGAAACAAAAGAAACAATTCAAAAAATTGACATAACAAAAAGTTGGTTCTTTGAGAAAGTAAACCAAATAGACAAACCCTTAGCCACACTAAAAAAGGAGAGAGAAAACTCAAATTACTAAAATTTGTAATGAAAAAGGAAATATCACGACAGACACCACTGAGATACAGAACATAATGAGAAGCTACTTTGAAAATCTGTATTCCAACAAAATAGAATCTACCGAAGACATTGACAAATTTCTAGAGACATATGCTCCTCCCAAACTGAACCAGGAGGACATGCACAATTTAAACAGATCAATATCAAGCAATGAAATAGAAGAAGCCATTAAAAGCCTACCATCCAAGAAAAGCCCAGGACCACATGGATTCTCAGCCAAGTTCTACAAGACCTTCAAAGAAGAACTCATTCCAATACTTCTCAAAGTATTCCAGGAAATAGAAAAGGAGGGTACCCTACCAAACTCATTTTATGAAGCTAATATCACCCTCATTCCCAAACCAGGAAAAGACACATCAAGGAAAGAAAATTTTAGACCAATATCCTTGATGAATATAGATGCAAACATCCTTAACAAAATACTGGCAAACAGTATCCAAAAACATATTAAGAAAATTGTGCACCACGATCAAGTGGGGTTCATCCCTGGAATGCAAGGATGATTCAACATCCATAAATCAATAAACATAAGGCATCATGTCAATAGACTTAAGGATAAGAATCATATGGTTATTTCAATTGACGCAGAAAAAGCGTTCAACAAAATACAACACCCCTTCATGCTCAAAGCACTAGCAAAAATTGGGATAGTAGGAACATACCTGAACATTGTAAAGGCTATTTATGCTAAGCCCATGGCCAACATCATTCTTAATGGAGAAAAACTGAAACTACTCCCTTTAAAAACAGGAACAAGACAGGGATGTCCTCTTTCACTACTTCTATTCAACATTGTCCTTGAAATACTAGCCAGAGCAATTAGGCAGACCAAAGAAATTAAAGGGATATGAATAGGAAAAGAGGAACTTAAGCTGTCATTATTTGCTGATGACATGATTCTATATTTAGAGGATCCAAAAACCTCCTCCAGAAAACTTCTAGACCTCATCAATGAATTCAGAAAAATAGCAGGCTATAAAATCAACATGCATAAATCTAAAGCATCCATTTGCAGGCAAATGGATGAAATTGGAGAATATCATGCTAAGTGAGATAAGCCAATCTCAAAAATCCAAAAGATGAATGATCTCACTGATAAGCAGATGATGACACATAATGGGGTGTGGGAGGGGGCAAGAATGGAGGAAGGAGGGACTGTATAGAGGGAAAAGAGGGGTGGTAGGGATGGGGGAAGGAAAAAATAACAGAATGAATCAAACCTCATTGCCGTATGTGAATGTATGATTACGCAAATGGTGTGCTGTTACTCCATGTACAAAGAGAAACACATGTATCCCATTTGTTTACAATAAAAATAAATTTTAAAAAAATCTGACAATGATAAAGACATGGAGTTAACATTTTAGAATTACGAATTGATTCTATGAAAATTAAAGCTGACAGTGAGCAAAAAAGAAAATACGGGGGGGGGAAGCAGGAAATTTCTGGGAAGAGTGTACATCAAAGCAATAAACTTTTGTTTTGTTTTTTTGTACTGGGGATTGAACCCAATGAACTTAGTCACTGAGCCACATCCTTAGCACTTTTTTTTTTTTTTTTTGTATTTTATTAGAGATAGGATCTCACTGAATAAGGATGTAAGGCAAGAATGTGCCTGCACACTCCTTTCATTGATGCCAACATGACATCAAGGAAGCGTAAGAGTCTCACTAGACAGCAGCAACCTCCATTCCTCATTGAAAGCTCAGGGACATGGCTAGTGGCCAAATAAAATCAGACAGAAAGCAGCCGAAGCAAGCTTTATTGGAATTTGACTTTCAGGTGAAATTCCCAGCCCCTCCCACCCCCCCACCCCCACTGGCATACAGGTCAGGTAAGCAGCTGGAGAAAATCACACATGGCCCCAGCTGCCCAGGGTCTTTATAGGCCAGAATGGGAGGGGGTCCTGCTGAGTGACAGGTAGATGTTAAGGGTCAGTGGAATTTTCCAGTCCACTTGATGGGTCACGGTTTGGTGCACTGCCCTTTGTCTCAGTTGTTCCGCTCTGCCTCCTACAATCACCCAAATTCTGACCTAACATCCTGACATTTTTGGTGATATAGGGCGCCAGAGTCCATCTGGCTACTTCCTGCATGTTAGGGGGCATCGTGGGGAAAAAAATGTTCGGGTTTTAGGTCAGTGGGGAGGCAGTTATAAGAGTGTAGGAGCATCTGGTTTTATGTCACCCTGGCAACCTCACTCATGTGGTTCCAGGCAAACCTGAGAAGACAGGGAGCAATCATTAGCAGAAATCCTATCACAAATAGGGGAGTAAGGATAGGGGTCAGCCAGGTGACAAAAGTGGATTTCAGCCATCCTGGCCAGGGGTCATTTGATTGAAGTTGTTTCAGCCTTTCACTCAGATGTCTGAGAGTTTTGATGTTCTTTTTGACCAGTCCAGTTTCATTGAGGTAATAGCAGCATTCTTCCCTTAAGAATAGACATGTTCCCCCTTTGTCTGCTGTCAGAAGATCTAGCGCTCGACGGTTCTGTAGAGACTTGAGCAATAGATGCTATTTGTCTTTGTAAGGATGCCAGGGAGGCAGCAGATGCCTCTACTGCCTCTTGGAGTTGCTGTTGTAGCTTTTGGTTGGCGCTGACTGCATAACCAAGTCCTCTTGTTGGTATAGCCTATGTTTAGTAGAGATCTCTATTGTTCTGTGACTTAGGGCTAGAGCCAAATACTGACTTTTCTTGGCCTCTGTATTTAATCTCAATCTCTAAATTTGATCTTAACCATCCAACAAGCCAGTCTCACCAGTCACAAAGTAAGAGTGTTGGGCTTTAACTTCAATGTCTATGACTTTACAGTTATTTACCCCCTTTTATCTAATTGGGATCTACATTATCTGTCCTATAGGTAATGGCTTACTATTTTAAGTTAGTTTACAGTGTTTGCTCTTAAAGCAGTACTTCTGCAAAAATTAATCAAGCAACAGTTAATAGAGTTTACAAGGAAAATATATAATGGAATCACCAACAGTAAAACATTCAGTTTGTACAAGAGCTATCTTGAATTTTGGCTGAGTTATTCATCACATACCCCATTTGAGATCACAGTAATCTTTACAATAAACACCAAACTTTGAACACAACTTTAAATGAGTTAAAGTCTGGCTTACTTTGGAGCCATTCTAACATGCAGCAGGGTGAGGCAGAGCCTTATTTCAGGTAAGGCAGGGCTCTTCACAAAACACAGATTTTGAAGATTAAGTTGAGATCAGATGGAGCTCTGTTCTTGTTGGAAATGCAGTTCTAAAGAGTTACATCAGCAGTATTCATGTAAGTCTTATTATCAGGTTAAAGATTATGTAACATTTTTCTTTGTTTTCAGGAAAGTTACAGAGACTAGGACATCTATGTAACTTTTCACCCCTGCAAAATGCAATGTTAGGAGTTCTATGTAGCTTTCAAGAAAGTCCACTGTCCATAGTTACTGTAAGGCATGCAGGAACCAGAGAAGGGAACTGAGGAAACACTGGTTATCTAGCAAAAGAATTTCTTCCTGCCCGAGAGCTGTGTGCCTGAGATCAATGTCAGAGCTGACAGGACTCCTGCGCAGAGTCTCCCCAGCGAGGGCACTGCCACAGCAGCCAGGCATCTTGTGCCCTTGCACAGAAACATTCCCAGGCACCAGGCATGCCACAGCCATGAGGTCATCAGACACCAAAATCTCAGTCACTATCATCCCATTTTTTGCTCTCGTGCATTACGCTCTTTCTTAAATGTCATTTCAAGAAACTTATAAAGAATACAACCTAACAGACACAATGCCATTTTAACATATAGATTATCAGTACATTAGTATTTGACCTTAGGAAAAACCTTAGATTTAACTGATTGTCTCACGTACATATAACCAACTTAGTTATATGCAAACTTGTTGAAATTTGCCTTTTACTTACACAGACTTTCTTAGCAATTACTTTGACCCTCATATATTTCATCACACAAGAACTTTCTTACCTAGAAACATTCTTTTCCCTTCTACTGAATACATCCCCATACTTAGAACCTTCTGTTTTTCTTTCTTATCTGGTGAGCACTTTGTGGTGAAAGATCCACACTCCTTCCATATAGCCCAATGTGAGTGAGCAATCAAGAAGGCATATTTGGAGTCTGTGTAGATGTTAACCTGTTTACCTTTGGATGGAATTAGAGCCCTAATCAGAGCAAAGAGTTTGACCTTTTGGAAACTGGTCCCTTTTTGAAGGCAATTGGCTTCTAGAACTGAGGCAGTGGTGATCGCTGGGTAAGCGGCTCTATGGCATCTATCGGGACCCAGCAAGGAACTGCCATCTACAAAAATGGTTAGGTCAGGTGAGGGGAGTGGGTGATTGAAGAGGTCTTCAGGAGGTGAGTTAGTGCTTCTAGCACCTGAGGGAGTGGAAGGGATTTGTGGCTTAAGAGATCCTGCAGTCGATGGGTGGAAAACACAGTTATTGGTTGAAGTAAAGTGAGTTTTAGAGCTTCCTTATTTAATTCAGCTGCTGCCACCAGTGCTCAGAGACATGGTAGCCACCCACGAACTGTGGTATCAAGCTGCTTGGAGAGATGCCACCGGTCTGTAAGAAGGTCCAGTTGGTTGCACTAGGAGGCCAGTGGCAACACCCTGTTTTTCATCTATGAAGAGGTGGAAATGACAGTTAGGGTTGGGGAGAGAGAGAGAGAGAGCAGGGGAGGAGGACATGAGAGCATCCCTGAGCTTGTAAAAAGAGTTAGCTATCATCTTGGAGGTAAGGGGCCCATGTGGAGCCTCCCTTGCTGCCTGATATAAGGGTTTGGCAAGAAGTGCAAAATTAGGGACCCAGTGTCTGAAAAAAACAGCCAAACCCAGGAAGGAGAGAATGTAATCTGCCATTTCTCGCCAGTATACGCACTGGCAGTATGGGGTGTTGCAAGGGGAGTCAGTAGGGATAAGGATCCCTGAGTAAGCAACTGGTCTATAATGGGTTTAAGTCCTTCCCTATGAGTACAGGAAATTGGAAATGGGGGACGTGAAGGAAACTTAGCTCTAGGTTTCAATTGGATAAGGACTGGCTCGTGGTATGAAGCTATGACTGGCTTGGAAGTGTCCCAGACTTGGGAGTCGACCAGGTCTGGGGGCAACGGTAGGGTAGGTGGTGTGGGGGCACTAGAGAATGTACAAAACAGAGGTAGAAGAAGGTGAGCACTAGCAGTGTGCCTGGGAAGAAGCTGTAGGGTGGATCCTAGAGGTTGGAGAACATCTCTTCCTAGGAGGGGGATTGGACAGGAGGGAATAACTAGGAATGAGTGTGTAAAAGAATGTCTCTCTAGGGCACAAGCTAATTTAGCTATTCTGTTTGGGAAGGAGGGTTTCCCATCAATTCCCATAACCGAAACCTGGGAAGAAAATAAAGGGCCAGAGTGGGCAGGCAAGACAGAATAGGTGGCCCCCGTGTCCACAAGGAAAGTTATGGACTTACCTGCTACCTGGAGCATAACCCTGGGCTTGGCAAAGGGTGATGGGGATCCTCAAGTCTGGGCTCCTTCAATCTTCCATGAATCCCAAAAGCTCATGGGAAGGGACCACCTGGCTAGCCACACCCCTGCGTAGAGGTGCCAGGGAGGGACTGGCCATAGGGCAGTCACTCTTCTAGTGTCCTGCTTGTTTGCAGGCAGGACATGGCCTGGGGGGGGGGGGGGCGTGGGTTTGGACAGTGACGAGCCCAGTGACCTTCGCCTCTGCACTTGACGCAGGCCCCTGGTGGAGAGGATTGCTGGTCCCCCTTTGAAGCTCTTGCTGGAGCCGCAGGCCACAGGGCAGCTACCGAAGCTTGGGATGGGAGCGTCACCTTCTTCTGTAAAGGAACTTGCCTGGCCAATTCGGCTGATTCCTCTCAGGCATTATAGACTTGAAAGGCCATTTTCACCAGATCTTGGATAAGGGTTTGGGGGCCCTCCTCAGCTCGTTTGAGCTTTTCTCTTATATCAGGGGCTGATTGAAAAATAAAGTAGGTTGCTAACACTGTAGCCCCAGAGGGAGATTCAGGGTCCAGTTTAGTATATCTAATAAGGGTCTCTGTAAGGCAGTTAAGAAACAGCTGGATTCTCCTCTGGATTCTGGGTAATTTCCCTCAGTTTATCAAAGTTTACCACCTTGTTGAAGACTGCTTGCATGCCTGCTATGAGGTATTGGACCATGCGAGCACAGTGACGGTGGCCTTGCTGCCTTCCTGATAGTTCAGTTTGGTTCGGTCATTGGAATCGCTGTTGCTCCTGTGGGTAAAGTTGTCCGTTAAATGGGTTTGGTCAGCGTGGTCCTGTGCTGCCTGTTGGATGCGGGCTCATTTGTTGGGAGTGACAGCGGAAGAAAGAATAACATGAACATCATGCCAGGTGAGATTATAAGTTTGGGAAAGATATTTAAATTCCTTAATATAAGTAGAGGAATCAGCAGAGAAAGACCCTAAATGTTTCTCAATCTGGGAAAGATCCTGGAGTGAAAATGGAATATGAACTCGCACAATGCTCTCTGCACCAGCTACTTCCCAGAGAGGACAAAGAAGCTTTGGGTCAGATGGTGAAAGGGCCTGATGAGACCATGGGTCAGCACTAACAGGGGAGGCGGGAACAGACTGGGTGGAGGAACGGCCTGAAGGAGGAGAAGGAGGGGAAGTGGGAGGGCTCTGAGGCGGAAGCAGAGGAGGAGCTGCATCCGCGGGAGGAAGAGGAGAGTTTGCAGGAGGAGGGCAAGAAGAGGAGGCAGAATTCTGACCAAAGCACGGAGGGGGGCGGGGTTTGGGACCTCCCCGGGGAGGAGAACTTGGGTGGAGGAACAGGTAGAGTGAAAATGAAAAGCTTGCAAATGATTGCTCAAATGGGTGAGAATTTGAAAGTCAAGAGTGCCCTCTGGTGGCCATTTTTAGCTATTATCTAGAATATACTGAGGCCAGGCCATGGTCCAAAAAAAAACCTAGCCGCTATGGCTTAAGTCTTGGGGAAGTCCCTGTTTAGTTACATTACAGTGGAGACAGCCCAAAGGAGTTTTGGGGTCCAATGAGCTCCTGGTTTTTTATCATTAGCTGTCCAACTTTATCCAGATAGGTATGCAGAAGCCAGAAAAGGTGTCCCAATTTCAGCTCATGCACACTGGAAAAACGGCGGGCAAGCCAAAAGCCAAAACATCTTTCAACTTTTGGGGGTCCAGAATGGAATAAATGGGGGGCTAACTGGAGGCCGAAATGTCTTCGCAGTGATCAGAGCCCAAACAGAATGGTGGGGGGGGGGGGTCCTATGGCACGCACGAATGGATAGACCCCTTGAGGAATGGAGGGTAAAAATTGAAACAGCAAATGGGGGGAAAAAACCCCTAGGGAACTTACACCAATCTGATGCCGGATAAAGAGAAACGGGATGGAGCAGAATGGAGCAGAGCTGACCGGAATGGAACGGAATCTCCTGGTTCTTCTGAGGGAGGGAGTGAGCCTCAACCCCGAGGAGGAAGCCCAAAAACCCTCCCGGGTTTCGACACCAAATGTAAGCTCGGGGGCACAGTTAGTGGCCAAATAAAACCGGACAGAAAGTGGCGAAGCAAGCTTTATTGGAATTTGGCTCTCGGAGGAAACTCCCAGACCCGCGGGGTACAGGTCAGGGTAGGGAGCTGGAGAAAATCGCACATGGCCCCGGCTGGCCAGGGTCTTTATAGGCCAGAATGGGAGGGGGTCCTGCTGAGTGACAGGTGGATGTTAAGGTCAGTGGAGTTTTCCAGCCTACTTGATTGGTCACCATTTGGCTGCCCTTTGTCTCAGTTGCTCAGCTCTGCCTCCTACTGTCACCTAAATTGTGACCTAACACTCATTATACAGGGTTATTAGCATTCCTGTTTACATCAATTGTTTTCTAAAACATGAATGTTAATAACACCAACTGCCATTTATTGGGTAATACTGTGTGTTAGAAATTGCACCAGTAGCTATCTGCTCAATTAATTAGCATAACCACCCTGCATAGTAGATATCATTGCCCCTATGTAATCCTGAAAAGATCTATGTTCAGATGACATTAGTAACTGGTCAATATCATTCAGTTCAGAAGTGGTGAACCAGGACATAAAGGCAGGTAAGATTTTTATGCAAAAAAACAAAAAAAAAAGTAAAAAACAACAACAAAAAAAACCCTTTTTGAATACATTTTAAATAGTAGGCAGCCTCAGCAGGGTCTTGGTTAGAAATACTCAACTCAAAACAGACCTGCCTTCTCCCCCTGGCACTGGGAGACTGATGTAAAATCAGACTGTGCCCAGTGCTTCACTGTTTTATGGGTTGTCTCTGAGAACCACCTACTCCTAGCATTTACCGGTTTCATTTTTTTCACTAAAGTTTGCTCTCATCTCCTAGGCTACTGAGGATTAAACTTAGGACCACATATATGCGAGGTAAGTGCTCTCCCACCAGGTTACATCCCCATCTCTTTTTATTTTAGGGTCTCACTAAGTTGACCAGACTGATCTTGAAGGAGTTAAAATTTAAGTGCCCACAATTAAAGCACAGAATCTGTAGTCTAGCAAATGAACTTAGGAAAAGAAACAAAGAGGGACAGGCTTGAGGCCTGAACATACCTTAACAAGCCTAAAATAAGACTGCCAAAACATCAAAAACTAACTGGCCATGGAGGATAAACAATCTCCACAAGGCCATGGACCATCTGGTGTCACCCACTTTCCCTCTTCTTCCCTTTTCTTTAAGGTTAACTTGACCCCTGCTAACCAAAATAAACTGCCCTACCACATTGCTGGAATGTCAATTTGCACGTACTACTTGCTGATGTAATCAATGTAGTCATGTGCCCGCTTATGTTTGAATCAGCCAATTATGTGTACCCGTGCCAAACTCCCTAACTTTTCCTATATAAACCCCTGACTTCTGAGCCTCGTGGTCAACTCCTCTATCTCCTGCGTGAGATACGTGTTGGCCCGGAGCTCCGTTATTAAAGTGCCTCGTGCTTTTGCATCAAGCCGGTCTCTCGTGCTTCCTGGAGCGCGCCATCCTGAGACTCGAGTAAGGGTCTTCCTTTTGGGGGGTCCTACAATCTAAAACATGGGATTCTCCTGCCTCAGCTTCCCAAGTAGCTGGCATTACAGGTGTGCACCACTGTGCCTGGCAAGAACAGTGGTTCTTTTGTGTACTCACTTACCAGCCACAGCTTGAGTACACACTTGAGACCAGTGTCCTGTGGCTTCCTAACGTGGATACTTAGGGCTCCTGGTCTTGTACATGGACTGTCACCCTAATTCCCTCTGCTTATCAGGTGAATAGCCAGGGATTGTTTGCTTTCCAGAGGGCTACGTCCTGTTTACCAGTGACTGCTGACTAGCTCTGGTTGGTAACCAAGTAAATGTCACCATCTGATGGGCTGCTGTAACACCACTCAACATCCAAAGCTTCTTGGGGAGAAAGATCCCCCTCCCATGCACACTAGTTTATTTTCCCTCGGTACTGTCAATCACAGCATAAAAGTTGCAGTTCTCTTTATATTACACTTCTTCAGTTTAAGTCAATGTGTGACTTGTTTTCTGACTAGATCCAGAGTTACACAGTACTGAGACAGAGATCTCAGGAGTTATGGTTTCTTGTTTTTTGTGGGGTTTTTTTTTTGTTGTTGTTGTTTGTTTGTTTTTTAGTTGTAGATGGACACAATACCATTATTTATTTATATGTGGTGCTGAGGATTGAGCCCAGTGCCTCTTATGTGCTAGACAAGTGCTCTACCACAAGCCACAACCCCAGTTATGTTCATAAAGAGAATGTGGGGTTATTTTGGGTCAAGATTTTAGGATTAAGCAAAGAGCTGACCTCACCAATGGGAAAAACATTCAACCTCACTTTAATCAAAGTATCATTTATGGTTCACTGGAAGTGGCCACTAAAGTACTTGCCTTGGAACTCCAACTGAGTGCTACACTTAACCATTCACAGTAATAATAACAACTACAAAGACCAATGATGAATGGATTCTTTTGAGTGTACTTGTATTGAAATCAACACACTCAGATCTTCTCCCTTGCAGGACAACTCAATGTCTGGGAAAGGGCTTCTGTGATAGCCCTTAAAGACTTTATTTATTTGATACCAGGGATTGAACCCAGGGGAGCTTAACCACTGAGCCACATCCCCATCCATTTTTATTTTTATTTTGAGACAGGGTCTCACTAAATTGCTGAGGCTGGCTTTGAACTTGCAATCTTCCTGCTTCAGCCTCCCGAGCCACTGGGATTACAGGTGTGCACCAGGCAAGACATGTATTTTCTTGTAGCAACTATTGTTGAAAGTCAAATACAAATGCTAACAGATTAAACTATTATTGTGCCCAGTGGCTCGAGACCCCACAAAGACCACCAGAGACCACGATCAATGCAAGCAACAAAGAGTCATTTATTGGCAAGCTCGAGCCTGGTCCTCTGCACACTCGGTAACCAGTGACGCTAAGAGGCCCCGAGCCCTGGTTTAGCAGGCTTTTTATAATGAAAGGCAAACAGTTTTACAGTGTTCTTTTTGATTGGCTAACATATAAAATTGTATACAAAGCATGTCATTTTAAGTTGTGGGTCACCCTGACCTCCGAGAGGAAGGTTATCATTATCTTTAAGTTTGCTTTTGTGCCAGCAAAGTTTGCTTTTGGGTCAGCCACCTGGCCTTTACAGATAAGAGACAAAAATTCTTTGCAGCTTTATGAGGGGTTGAGGGCAGTTTGGGAAGAGCCTCGTATTTGTATTTACACAGGTGCGGGCTCTTTCTATCTTTACATTCCCCCCTTTCCAAGAACATTCAGAGAGCCAATCTTGGGTCGCTATAGTTTTAACCCTTGCTGTTTCACGGGCTAATATTGGGCCCTTAGCACCATTAGCTGTACCGTATTTATTCTATCTTTAACAAAAGCAATTATCTTATTGATTATACAAGGTCCTATAGTTAAAGCTAGTAGCAACAATATTAGGGGTCCCACTATAGTGGACACCAGAGTAGTTAACCAAGGGGAAAAATTGTACCAGGATTCAAACCAGCTCTGACTAGCTTCCCGTTCTTTCTTTCTGTTTGCTAGTTCTTCTCTGACTTTGGCCATATTATCCTTGATTATCCCAGAGTGATCTATATAAAAATAACATTCTTCTCCTAGGGCTGCACATAGACCTCTTTGCTTACAGTCTTTAAAGGCAGGTAAATTTGGTAATCAATAAGCTTTGGAGATCCTTAACATTTTATTCTCCCAGGGGCAGTCTCCAACTTCCAGAGGCAGATGGGTTTCATGGCTTTCATTTCCTCAATTTGACCCGATCACCTATTTCTACACTAACTACCTGTTCCCAGTTCTGGCTTCATTCCCCCTTTTGCTATAGGAACTCCTCGCTGCTGTAGGGAAAGGGGTGCTGATCGTTCTGGCTGCTTCAAAGCTGAAAGGGGGCAGTGTGGGGCAAGCAGTTTGGAGTTCCCTTTTTTAAAAATTGAGTCAATCGAGGAGTCCAAGGTAGAAGTCTGGCTGGGGAAGAGCAGGTTGTAAAGTCATCTGGGGGTGTGTGCTTCTATGAGAGAAGAACAAAAAGACATGAGTACTGAAATGAGATTAGTACAAAGTAAATGTTGCAGCATCTGAAACATGCCACTGAGTATCATGAAAATGACAGAAGTCAATCTCTCACCAGGAGGTGGAAGAACTGAGAAATTGTTCTCATAACTAGGCCTAGCAAAGGCTGGAGAGGACAAGGCCTTTATTTGGGGACTTTAACATTGTCCAGGTTATCAGGAATGTAAACACAACATTTAACTCTTAATGTCATAGATGTCCCCAGAAAATATAGTTAAGCTACTTAATGTCATCTGATTTTTGTAAAATATCCCTTTATTGGTATAACCTGTGTTTAGTAGAGATCTCTATACTTCTGTTACTTAGGGCTAGGTAATCATACTAGCAAACATAGATTAAGTCTACCTGTGTAGCTTAGGAAGGTCTGAAACTGACTAAAAACTTCTGACTCTGGCAGTTTCTCTTGATAGTTATCAGGCACATTTGCTGAAGAATCTTTCTTTCATTTGTAGCTTCCAGTCTTTATTCTAGTGGGTTAATACAAGTGTACATCTTAAGTTACATTTAACTATTATTTCTTTTAAATGCCCAAGAATGGCTGTATTTTGGTTTTAACTGTTTTGCTGGGTGTCTAGGATCAATCTGGTCAAATTGACCTGGTTCCTGTCTTGTTAAAGACTCAGCTGAGTTCCCACAGGGGCCACTCGTAGAGAACTTAAGAGCAGCTTCTTAGCTCCACCAGTGCCATTGGTTAGGCAGGGTCTTCTCGATGACGTGGCTTTCCTTGAAAGCGTCAGGGATGTCTCCCTTTTTCCATGACCCTCTGCAGCAGATGCACTGAGTGATTTTTCATCTTCTAGTCTCAACAATTTCCTTGATCAGGAGGTAATGTGACCCAGAGTTGCAGCGCTCCTTAGAGAAGTCTCCTTATTCCCTGGGCTCAGGCTGACTTTGAGGGCAAGATACTGTTTTTTCTTGGCCTCTGTATTTAATTCCAATTTCTAAGTTTGATCATAATCATCCAGCAAGCCAGTCTCACCAGTCATAAAGTAAGAGTACTGGGCTTTAATTTTAATGTCCATAACTTTATAGTTATTTACTCTTTTATCTAACTGGAGTCTGTATTAGTACTGGAAGTTACCACTATCTGTTCTATAGGTGATGGCTTATTATCACAAGTTACCTAGGTTGTATGTTCTGGAAGCAGCTACTTCTGCAAAACAGTAACAGGCAACAGTTTTACAAAATGAAATTAGCAAGAGTAAAAACATATTCAGCTTGTATAATAGCCATCTTGAATTTTGACTGAGAACCACATTATATCCCCTATTTGAGATCATAGTAATTTTACAACAAAAAACAATCTTTTGACTATAACTTTAAATAAGCTGAAGTCTGACTTATTTTGGAGTCACTCTAACATGCAGTAAGGTGGGAGGCAGAGCCTTATCTCAGGTAAGGCGTGGCTCTTTACAGATCTTAAGTGTTCTAATTTTGATGTTGATCTTTGCTTCTTCCTTAAATATCATTAAGTAGTTTTACATATACTGTTTCCTGAGTCTATATAAACTTTATAATTAACACAATTTAACATTGTATCTAAAACATGAATCAAAGAAAGGCTAAGAGAGCTTTTAACTTTCCTTTTGTGTGGCAAAATGCTTTCACCTTCTACGATATGAACCTTTAAACAAATCAGGCTGTCACTAACTCTTAGATATATATTTACATTTAAATTTTTATCTCAGTGAAACAAGTAACCAATTTTACATATATCTTATTGATAATAGGTCCCATAATAGAATATTAAATGATAAAAATAAATCCCCAATAAAATGTACTCCTTAAGTTTAAGATTACCATTACAGACAAGTTTATTCTGGAGAATAGCAGCGCTTGATAAATTCCCTGCTTTAAAAACTTGTATACCTGGAAAATATGAACACATTTAATATACAACTAGTGACCATTTCACAATTACCTTGACACTTTTATCTTACCAAATTTAGTTTTTAAAGAAAAATTTAGACTCTGTAACATAGTACAATACTCTAACAGTTGTTTAACCATAATTGTATACACCCCAATTTTTAAGACTAATTGTTCTAAAGAATAAAACTTAATAGACACAAAGTTAAGAGTAAATTAGTGTTTCAAATCCTTGTCATTTTACCATGTCATTTTACCATATAGATTAAACTTTGGTGTATATCAGAACATTAGTATTTCACCTTAGGAAAAACCTTAAACAGCTTTAACTGATTGTCTCACATACTTGTAACCAACTTAGTTTCATGCAAACTTGTTGACATTTGCTCTTTACTTACACACAGACTTTCTTAGCACTTACTTAGACCTTCATTTATTTCATCACATAAACACTTTCTTACCCAGAAACATTTCCTTTTTCCTTTTACTAAATATATTTCCATACCCAGAACCTTTTATTTTCTCTTTCTTTTCTGTCGACATGTTTTGTTCACATTCTGAAACAACTCTCATGAAATTTCTGAATTTAGATAAATTACTCCATTTTAACAAGATAAAATACTTTGTTGTTTATAGTACTCTAACTGAAACACAGTGAGAGGGGAGATGGTAACTCTAAATCCAAACCTAAGAGCTCCTTGGAGCTTTGCAGAACTGGAGGGGGAGCAAGGGGAAGTGGTAAGGGAGCAGATGGAACGCTCACCCTCTGGGTTGGGGTTTTACCTGTTAGGACATAATTCTTAATAACCTTGTTTTTAGTAATGACACAAAGCAATTTTAAACACTTTTTAATTTACCAACCTATGAAAACACCAATAATGTTTAAGTATGTTACTCCATGGACTTTAAGGACTCAAGAGTACTTAATGTTATTTAACAATTAGCATTTTAACTTTACAAATTAATCAGATGTCTCTACAAACACATTTGAGTAGTCCCATACATGTTAAATTTAATTCACTTATTCTGCAAAAATCAAGATATCAGACAAGTGTCCTGAACAGTATTTGCTGTCTCTTTCCTGTTGAAGAAAAGTCCTAGAAACAATTGATATTAGACATTATTTAACATCAACATTTCATTAGTTTGACCACCTAGAGACTTGCAAATTATTTCTAAAGGCATTTCACTTTTTTAGTTTACCCAATTTAAATCGAACCCTTTTAAATCACGTGGATAAAAGTATTTGGATCCATTTTTAAATTTTAATTTTAGGAGCACTCAGTTTTGATACAGACAAAACATGACATCAGACACAAAAACAAATAACACAAAATCAAAGGCCTTGTAACTTTATAGGTGAATCTCCATTGCAATGTAACAGATGTTTAAAAATAACTCTAGAGTTGGATAAAAACAGAACTGATCAAAAAAAAATCATTAACCTAGGTATGTAGTATCAAAATTATGAGCTCAGAAATACAGCATTAAAGAAAAACAAAACAAAACAAGAATCCTGGAAAATGAGTTAGTTCTGTGTAGTAGCCCAGGAGTGTAAAACGGACACCTCTTCCCCCCCCCTCAGGTTACTCCCCCCTCTCCCGCTGAGACTGCTACTGTTTACATTCCAATGCAGGCTTCAGCAAGGCCAGGCAGGGGGGAGGGGGTATTGCCCAGAACTTTTTAACCTTTTTTTTTTCTGGTTGAGAAATCAGGTTAGATTTGAATGCAGAAAATCACAAAACATTATTTCCCTCTACTTTTGAGGAATGGAGCTGCTGAGCTCTCTGCTTAGGGGGATTGGAGTAAACAAATCTCTTAGGAACAAGGAGAAGAACTGTAAAGTACCCTGCAATGAGTGTCCCTAAGCCTAAGATCAGACTAACACAATAAATAATTTAATATGAGACAAGAGTAAAGACTGTATGGTACAATTCACAAACAGACAGACATATAGCACGCTAGATCAAAGTTGGCTAGTTCGTATTTTGTCGACAAAAACAAAAGCCCAGATGCGACAGAGTCACCCAGATGCAACACAAAGGTTGCCCAGATGTAGCACAAAGGCTGCCCAGATGCGACAGAGTCACCCAGATGGGTCGAGGGGACATCTCCTGAGACCCTGCTGGGGTCCTATAGCGCGCCCGCCACGACTTTACCAGCCCAGAACCAGAACCTGCAGGCAATCCAGACAGAAATACAGCAATGCCTTACTCACCGGCCAATGATGTCACTTATGACTCTATGATCAGGTGTCTGGGTGGGCTTGGGGTATCCTGGATGAGCCCCCATATGTTATGCCCAGCGGCTCGAGACCCCACAAAGACCACCAGAGACCACGATCAATGCAAGCAACAAAGAGTCATTTATTAGCAAGCTTGAGCCTGGTCCTCTGCACACTCGGTAACTGGTGACGCTAAGAGGCCCCGAGCCCTGGTTTAGCAGGCTTTTTATAATGAAAGGCAAACAGTTTTACAGTGTTCTTTTTGATTGGCTAACATACAAAATTGTATACAAAGCATGTCATTTTAAGTTGTGGGTCACCCTGACCTCCAAGAGGAAGGTTATCATTATCTTTAAGTTTGCTTTTGTGCCAGCAAAGTTTGCTTTTGGGTCAGTCACCTGGCCTTTACAGATAAGAGACAAAAATTCTTTGCAGCTTTTATGAGGGGTTGAGGGCAGTTTGGGAAGAGCCTCGTATTTGTATTTACACAGGTGTGGGCTCTTTCTATCTTTACACTATAATCTGTCTGATGCTTAATGACAAAGCATTTGTGCAGCCTGCCATAGACCCTGGGTTTAATCTCTAGTACTGGGAAGCAAAACAACCTACAACCACAAAGTCACAGCCTCACCTAGTTTTTTGGGTGAAAATTAGGGTAGCAGTCAGTGTGTTGTAAATGGGAAAAAAATAACTCAGTATCATTTTAAAAAATATTTTAGTTTTAGATGGACACCTTTATTTTGTTTAGTTTGTGTGTGTGTGTGTGTGTGAGTGTGTGTGTGTGTGTGTGTGTGGTGATGGGGATTGAACCCAGTGCCTCAAATGTGCTAGGAATGTTTTCTACCACTGAGTCACAACCCCAGTCCACTCTGTCACTTTTTAAGGATCATTCCAATGTGGCTGCAGAAATTATATCCCAAGAGGCATAAGATTTAAAGGATTTATTAGGGCTGGGGTGAAGTTCAGTGTTAGAGAGCTTGCCTAGCATGTACAAGGCCCTGGGTTCAATCCCCAGCACCACAATAAATAAAGAATGTATCGTATTCATAAGCACTAGCAAGGGAAGAGGGTGTACCATGCAAGGGGTCATGATGGAGGAACAACAGAGCAGACTGCGTTGTGCCCAGATCAAGAATCACCAGAGAGCCGTCTTCAAGGCAAAAGCAAGAGGGCCTTTATTGCAAGCTGGAGCTCGGATTCACAGTGCTCACTGATGCTGAGGTACTGACTGAGAGCCCCGAGTCTCGATGCAGCGGGATTTTTATGAGCTCCTCAACAGAGTGGGAAATTTGAACAAAGCAAAGTACACGACTGGCTAATCTTTCAGCATGTGTGGCTTGGCATGTTTCCATTGGCTTAGGGCACCCAGGTCTTAACATATGGACATATATGGTTTGGAATGTTAGGCATTGGCTTGTTAGCTCCCGATTGGTTGTTTGCCAAAGGCCTATGCTCTTTCTTCTAATGGCCTTCTTGGAATCGGCTATCTGAGCTGATTAGATAGAAACCTAGGCCTCAAATCTTTCATGCTCTAAACACAGCCTGTCATGGCCACGGTTCAGCTCCCTTTTCAACTGTACCATGGAGACAGGGAATCGACAGAAAAGGACTTGTGGCCCTTATTGGGGGTTAGGATGCAGGACACAAGCAAAAGCTGGTACCACTCGTTATTGGTGATGAGTTCTTCTTCCTCAGATGTTGAAGTATAACACGGGGAAGCACGCCCAGGCAAGCATATTGTAATGTATAAAGCTGCTCCCCCGCCCATTCCGTTGCAGTCATTTTCCCCGCCTCCCAACTACTTGTCAATCTGTGAACATCCTGGCTTGCTATTGGTTCATCAGTCAGCTTGCAAGTATCCTTCTCCGATATTGGTCCCCTGTTAGCCCGGTGGAATTCAATTGTTTACTATAGCTTCCCTGCCATCTTTTCCCATCCTTCTGTCTGTCCTCCTCACTTTTCTCTATCCTCCTGGCTTTCCACTCTCTCTAGCGCGCACCCTTTCTCTTTCCTTTCTCTTTTCCTCTCATTTTCTCTTACCCTGCAGGGAGACACTCTGTTTGCTTAATAACTCCCTTATGTGATTTCCCGTGTCTGGTGTGGTTCCGTGGGATTTCCCTTACATATATAAAGCAAGTCTTATTTAAAAGTAGTAACACAGACTTCTCCAGGGAGAGAGAAGAGGGCCTTGGCTGGTGTTCTGGTATTCGAAGAAGCGAAAGTGCCCTGCCCTTTTTATAAACTACAGTTTCCTTTGTTCTCCTGCTCTCTCCCCCCTTATCTCTCTCTTTCCTGCCTACGTGATTAGGCCCAGGAGATGCCAGTGAGGTGGCAAAAAGGTGAGAAGCAGATGGGCAGGAGGAAGGGCCAAATGGAGTGATTTCAGCAGGCAGGGGCCCTGGGGGCATTAATTAGCAATTCCTTGCCTGCAGCATTTTGGGAGGGGCAGTATAGGCAGGTAAACTTGGTGATCAACGGGCTTTGGAGACTTTGACATTCCATTCTCCTAGGGGCGTCTCCAACTTCCTAGACTCAGATGGCCTCCATTTTCTCGATGGGACCTGATTCCCTGTTCTACACTCACTCACTGTCCTCAATTTTGGCTTCAAAGCCAAAAGGAGGTTTCAGTGGTGCGTTTGAAAATTACTAGGTCACACATGTGGGAGGGGACACACAAGAACTTGGGACAGGGACCAGTGTCATCACACTGTTATATCTGATCATATGAGTAGGGTGCTTTCAGCATTTTTTTAATTAAATATATTTATTACATACTTTTAAACATACAAAAAATAGGAAAATAGTACAGTGAATATCCATATACACACCAGTTAGATTTTTGCCATGTATGTTTCATACACAAACACACTTGGTGAAACCACTTAAAAATATTTTAGAGTCACTATAACATTTCATTCCTGAATGCTTCAGTGCACTAATTAAAAGACATCACTCTATGAACAAGTTCTATCACAGCTGACAAAATCAGAAATGATCTAATATTTAAAATCCAATCCATAGTCAAATTTTCCTCAGTGCCCCCAACTCAAGGTTTTTACGAATGGCTTTTCAAGCCAGAGTCTGTTCAAGGCTGTTACCCTGGGGCCTGGAGACACAGATCAGTGGTCCAGTGGGTGCTTAGCTGGCACAAGGTCTTAATCCACAGCACCAGAAAAGAACTCACATTACGTTAGTCTATTATATCTCTTAAGTAAGTTTTAATCAAGAACAGTTACCCAATCCCTCTCTTTTCTTTCCTGATATTTTGAAGAAATGAGACCAGTTATGATCTATAACATTTCATATTCTAAACCTGTTTAACAGCTTCTTTATCAATATCTTTGAACTTGTTGCTCTATCCCCAATATTTCCTGCAAATAGGAAATTAGACCTAAAAGCCTGATTCGATTTCAGTTAAACTTTCTTGACAAAAAAAAAAAACTTCATAGGTGACGCAGTACACTTTATACTGCATCACAAATTAAAAAGCTGCCTGGCTGTTTGACCGCTGTCAGTCATGAAAAGTGTCACCAAATCCTGAGGATCTTTTTTTTTTTTTTTTTTTTTGTAAATTATGTTTTGTCTACATGACCAACCAGCAAGTGTTTGGTGAAATGACATTCGGACACCAAGATAATTCTAGTGGGGCTGTAGATCAAATTTTATCTAATAGTTTTGGCATCAAAATATCTTTAACTTTTCAATTTTTTAACATTTCAATTTTTTAAGATATTCAGAAAACATTGGTTTTCCACAAATCATAAAATTTATACAAAAGATTCACTTTTATATTGATGGCAGACTTACTCCTTAATTGAAATGTGAGCACCTCCCTTCTTTTTGATTTTATCTGAAACCCATATAATAGCCAGTATGATAGCCACTCATATACCAAGAGATTAACATGCTTCCCAAAGCATCAGCATCATCAAGAGAATATGGACATATGGGAGGTGGTGGGGGAATTATTGGTGGTCCAGAAGGAAATGGAGGTAGCCAACATAAAAAGTGGGGTGGTGGAGGTGGTGGAGGACCACTGAATTTTAGACCTGGCTTTCCTGGTCCCAATCCTGACCCTGGCATTGGGGGTGGTGGAGGGAGAAAAAGAGTCCCATGGAGTTGCTTTTGACTTGATGTTATTTGATTTATTTCCAGGAGACCTAGAGGAGTTTTCACTTTCATCTGTTGAAACTTGACTTTCATTTTCATTCTCCTGAGCATTCTGTTCTATATTATTAGCTACTTCAGAGGTTGGGGAAAGCAGATCAGACAGATTTTGCTCCTCTCTATTTCCATATCCAGTGTAAATCACAATACAGGTTTCTCTCTTAAAATCAACTGAAGCAATGGTAGCTGGGTAAATACAGCCATCTTCTGACCAAATGGCAGAACACTTGTCACCAACTTTCCACTGTTTCAAGGGAGTTGTAGCATTCTTCTTCTGGCTTTTATTCTTCTTAACAGGTTTTCGCCTAGGTGTGCTCTTTGGTTTATCTGAAGTTTCACAAATGTCACTGTTCTTTAGAGCATGCTTAAAGGAAGCCACAGCTTTATCATAAGCTTTTATCAATGCTGTGTCATCCCAAATGTCAGAATCATCACTCTGGCCTGTGCCGTGCCGGAACAGCACTGAGTCTTCCTGCTCTGGGACACTACTGCTACCGCCACCTGGGCCCATCGCCATGGCGAGCCTTCTGGAGGATGCGCGGCATGGGGCACAGACCTCAGCATTTTTTTTTTTTAAATTGGGGACTTAACGCAGGGGCACTCAACCCCTGAGCCATATCCCTGTCCTTTTTTGTATTTTATTTAGAGATAGAGTCTCACTGAGTTGCTTAGGGCCTCTAAATTGCTGAGGTTGGCTTTGAACTTGTGATCCTCTTGCCTTAGCTTCCCAAGCTGCTGGAATTACAGATACTTGACACCATGCCCAGCATTTCCAGTATTCTTGTGTTGAGACATAAGGAAAATATAAATTATAAAAAAATTTTTTTGTGGTGGTGCACACCTGCAATCTCAGCTACCAAGAAGGCTGAGACAAGAGATTTGCAAGTTCAAGGCCAGCCTGGGCAATTTAGCAAAACTCTGTCTCGAAATAAAAAGTGTTGGAGATTTATGTTGCTCTGTGGCCTAGCCACATGTAAGGCCCTGGGCTCAATCACCAGTACCACACCATTCTGCAACTTCACATTTTTAACAATACTAACTGGGACTGCTAGCACTTGTCATCTGGGTTATGGAGACATTAGTGAGCAGGACCGAAAAACTTAGCCCCCACAAACAAACTTAAGCACAATCACTAGAAAGAGTCCTATTAGGCATATGATAGGTTTGAAACGCAGTCCTTAACCCAAGCATTCTGCTTTATCATCAATACAAAGGAAACAGGACAGGCATCTCTGAATTTTAGGAAACCTGGTAAAAGATTTTGGCTATCTTATGAAGCATCTTTCCCTCTTGCCTATTCCTTAACCTGTGATTATGTAGAGTTAAGAAAGCACAGGCAGGACTGGGGTTGTAGCTCAGTGGTAAAGCACTTGCCTGGCATGTGTGAAGCTCTGGGTTTGATCCTCAGCACCATATATTAATTAATTAATTAATTAATTAAAGGTTCATTGACAATTAAAAAAATTAAATTAAATTAAAAAAAAAAAAGCAAGCACAGGCAACAGGAGGTGTCCTGAATGGCACAATCTTTCCTTCCCTGGTGAGTAACTGGTTAAGAGCCCACCTATTATTAGTCTATTTGTTTTAGAGATGCACAGGCTTGTTGCATAACAGACATTTCCTGCAGCCATTAAACAGTTTCTAAGGGCCATGGAAAGGTGTCGGTTGGCAGTTATACTGTGATTCTGTTTGACAAAGGCTGCTGAACTGGGGCCAATGCTGGTGGCTCCTGTGTCCACAGCAAGTCGTGTTAACAGGACTAAATACAGTAGTCGCCCCATATTCAGTTTCTGTTACTCATGGTCAATTCATCTGAAAAAAGCAGCATGGTGACTATAATACAATAAGATATTTTGAGAGAAAGAGACCAAATTCAGTTTTGTGTTTTTTTTTTTTTTTTTTTTTTTTTTTTTTTTTGTAGTACTGGGGATGGAACTCAGGGCCTTGTGCTTGCAAGGCAAGCACTCTACCAGCTGAGCTATCTCCCCAGCCCAAGACCAAATTCAAATTCATATAACTTTTATTTAAATTTTTTTTTCTAGTGGTGGTACTGGAGATTGAACTCAGGGGTACTCTATCACTGAGCTAGATCCCCAGACCTTTTTGAGACAGCCTTGCTAAATTGCCAAGGCTGGCCTCAAACTTGTGACCTCTGTTAGGGTCCCATTCCGACTAATCCCCGGAGAGTCAAAGTGAACACACGGTAATGCAAATCACACAACAAGGTTTTATTAAAGCAAGCTGGAGCCTGGACCGCAACCAGCCCCTCAGACCGATACAATGGCTTGGGGGAGGGAGCTGCCCTGAGGGGCAAGAAAGCCCTCTATTTAAGAGATTTCCAAGCATTCACACACAAAGACCTGTACATTATTGGTTAACATTTGAACAGCTAAACATTAGTCCTCCTCTGGTTGGGTCCTGCCAATCTATTTGATTCTCATTGGGTCCCACCTGAACTGAACAGTCCTAGAGGAAGAAGGGAGGAGGGAAGGGGTGAACTATGCAGGAGATGAGTCGGAGTTAGGCCCCCCTGTCCTTGTAGATAAGGTTTCTAGGCAGCTACACATTTCTCAGACAAATATTTCTTAACAACCTCGATAAGCACAGGGGCCCAGCAGTCCTGTTTGTGCTGTATTGGCTCTTGAGGGTGCAGTTGCAACTACCTGCATCCTGGTGATTAAGACAGTTAGCTGCACAGATATCACCCTGTTCTCAACACCTCCTGCTTCAGCCTTGAATCACTGGGAGGTCTTAACACCTAAGCCAAGCTTGTGGGGTATCCATTGCCCAGAGTACAGTGGGCAGCTGGGTGTAGAGGGTCACAGGCTCAGCACCTGTGAAAGCCTGTTTCATGGACAGTCCAATACAAGGCTTGTCATTTGTTGTTTTAATGATGTATGGCACAAGGCCAAGAGGGGCAATTTTTTCAATCAGAAGCCCGGGACAACTAAGTTCATCCTAACTGGTCGAGAAACTCCAGGAGGCATGAGGTTTCCAAAACCTCTACAGTGAAGGAGTGTATATTGGCTTTAGTTCCTAAGTAAAATTTGTAAATGATGGATATATTCCCACAAGAACTGAAGGAGGACTAAAAGATGTTGGACTTATGTATCATTAGAAAGAGCAAAAAAGGAATGCTCTCAAAGGGAATGTTATGAGTGTCATGTCACATCTATGGTCATGGAGAAAGGGAGATACTGTTCAGATATGATCTACAAATTGTGTGTGATGGCAAAGTTGCTAAGGTACCCCAGGGGCAGCTTGGAAAAAGTACACTGTGTCCCTTCTGAAGTGCAGGCACACTGCAGCTAAGAGGCTGTTGAAAGAGGCACTGAAAGGTACATGTTCGCCCATATATAACAGCAAAAATACTAATCAGTTGTTAACTGAGTAGAATCTGTAATTTTAATAAAACAATTTTGGGCATGAGGACCTCAACTGATAGAACCACAGCATTAAAGCTGCAGTAATTCATTATGAGGGGCTATCTATACATGTATCTGCCTACCTTGTATATTTCTGATCTATCAATGTATCAAATCTATTTATCCCCATATTAACTTTCTGCTTAAGAACAGGCTACATTGCAAGAAGCAGCATTCCTGCATTTGTTTGCTTGTTTGTGTGGTACTGGGGATGAAACCCAGGGGCACTTAGCACTAAGCTACATACCCAATGAAGAGAAGCACATATTTGAAAATCTTAATCTCTAATGGGCAGTGCTTTCCCCAGGGGTTACTATTATGGTCCCAACACATTAGAAAGTAAGGCTGCTACCTGCTCCTTATACTGCTAAACTAAGAGGGTGTTGGGAAACTGTTATTCTACTAAATAGAATGATAGATCATACCTATGACAGGGAAACCAGGGGCTGGGTGCAGTGGCACATCTCTAAAATCTCACCAATTCAGGAGGCTGAAACAGGAGGATTACAAGTTTGAGGTTACCCTGAGCAACTTAATAAGACCCTGACTCAAAAAAGAGTTGGGTATGTAGTTCAGTGGTAGAACACCACTGAATTGAGAAAAGAACAGAGTAATTCAATAAAGAAAAAAGGGTGGGGGGAGAAATTGGAGTACCACTACACAACTAGTCAAGGAAGAGCAAGAGTAGGACCATGGGGTTGGGTCTTCCTCATAGCTTAGTGGTACAGCGCTTGCCTAGCACATGTGAGGCACTGGGTTTGATCCTCGGCACCACATGAAAATAACAAAATTAAGGTATTGCGTCCATCTACAATTAAAAATATAAAAAATACATAATAAAAAAAGAATAGGATCACCTAGAATATCCACACTGTAAAGATTGATGGAAAATTACAACTGTAAAAGGGCAAGACAATGAAGGCCCGAGAATGAATGAGTGGGAAATGAAGATCTGAGTCATTCTACCAGGTAGAGAACACAAAACAGTTGGGTTCACAGTGCAAGGTAACTATGGAACTGGTCTTTGAACTAAGCCATGCATAAAAAAACCACACTCTAAAAACCAATGACAGAAACAAGAACTGTAGTAATTTTGCATGTGTTCTCACTTTTGAGTTCTATATGCATGTTTTTATTTCAGTGTTTATTTTTATAATCATTCACCTCTATTTTCTTTCCATTTTTATTTTGTATAGAGGTATTGGAAGGTATTGGAAGATAAATTCACAATTTGGTCTGTAGGTAACAGGATATTATATGGTAACACGACTACATTCAAGTAAAAATTAATACGGCCTGTGATGGAGGATGTGTTCCTTCTTACTTAGGAGAGGGATGAGAACATCATTCCTTCAATCTTCTTAGGTAGAAATATAGAGCTGCTTAATTATTGTAAGGGAATTCAAATGTGTGTATAAGGGTACACAAGGATAATGGGCAGTCAAAGCATGGCCTGTGTCTATAATTTATTTTGGCTCCAAGTTTACCTTCATGATCTGCAATAAAATAAAGGTCTGGATTCTTTAAGCATTTCTCTTACATAAAACATCTTTAAGTTCTGTCAGTAGAGGGAGCACTGTACAACTGGTAAGTGATGTGTGAGTCTTGTGTTGCTGGGCTCATGTCATGGATTCACAATGCACCATCCCTGAACAATTTCAAAGTTCTGGTCTCCTAATTGGACACTGGATACTCAAAGAACTTCCACTAGAAGAGGCATCTTCTGCACACACACCAACCAGGTTGATGGCTTCTTTCTCTTTTGCTACATGACGCAGACACTGCATTCTACAATGCATGCTGCATGTTGGCCAGCCTCCTCTGCATACTCACCCACAGCAAGTCTGTGCTCTAGGGCTTGGTTCCTCACAGGCACCCTAATGGGGACACTGAGCATCCCAGGTGTTGTTACCCCAAAGGCACCCAAACTGAATGTGAACCCCTCAACCAGCATCAGTGCCTGCATGCCCCACAGGTGTGTTTGTCAAAGCCCTCCTGAGGCAAACACATGCATTCAAGGCTTCATGCTGATAGCTGTGCCAACTCCTTCTGCATACTGCCTATCGACTGCAGCTGCCCTACATCTTGGAGCATCCCTTCACGCCTGACTCATCCAGCTCGGGCCAAGAGACCCAGCAAATTTCTCCACTCTATATGCCCAACAAACCCTAATATGACCCCAAAGTTCTCCACCGATATCATGTACTTCGATAATTCCCTTCCCTTCAGTGTATGCAAGACCCCTGATTTGCTTTGAGACAACAGAAGATGGCAAATATGAATAATGCCTCAAATCAGCTGGTTTTGAGTTCATCAAAAAGGAATTATCCCGGCAGGCCTAACTTGATCAAATGGATGTCTCTTACAATAAAAAAGTGTGTTGTTTTAAAGCCAATAAAATTTGTTCGAAGTGATAACAACTACACATATTTTCTCCTAAGGATGTCCTAATGGAGTTTTCTTGTGTATTTTTTTTTACAGACTTGACATCTCATGACGTGTTTTTAAATTCCTTGAAGTAATATTTTTTAAAAAATATTTAGTTTTAGATGGACACGCTCTTTATTTTTTTTATGTGGTGCTGAGGAACCCAGTCTACCCCTGAGCCACAACCCCAGCCCTTAAATAATATTGCTTTTAGTAAGACTTGTCCAACCACAACCAAATTCTCAGTTGAAACATTCGTTCCTATTAAAAAAAACAAAAAATGTAAAAAGAGGTTCTTGTCCAACCACCTTTCACAAGTTCTCCCCAGAAGCCGCGGGAAGCGCTGGGTCTGATACTGGGAATTCCAGGGAAAATTCGTTTCCTTCCAGGAAAAAAAAAAAAAAGAGGGGAGGGGCTCGGGCCCGCGCCGCCCGGGCCCAGCGCACGCGAGCAGGGCGCGCCAGGCCTCTACAGGAGGCTCCCGGGGAAACCGGCCTGGAACTTACCCCAACCGCAGAGCCGCGGACCCGCCGCGCGCTCAAAGCCTCAGTCCCGCAGAAGCGGCGGGGCCCCTGGCGTCACTTCCGCGCGATCAGCGACGCTCGGCGGCTCAGACGCCCCCGCGCATAACTCTTGATTTCCTGAGTGCGCGCGCATGGGCCCTGGGGCCCGAGCAGCGCAGGGCCCCAGACCGAGGTTGGAGCCAGGCCTGCGGGCGGGGCGAGCGGAGGCGGGACCAGACGGGGTGGGGGTGCTCAGCTCCCGCCAGACTTTTCCTCCTGCCTCAGCCCACGTTCTTAGGGAGCCGTGCTTGGTAGGGAATTCGGTAGGGAATTCAGTATGGAATGGCAGTCGAGCTCTGACAACTCTGGGCCTCTGGATGGTGTTAGAATCACTATTTTAAGTTGATTACAGCCATTCTGGGTGCTTCCAACACAGTCTTCCGCTCCCAGTCCACCCAGTCAGGTTCAGGGCCAATGGCAAGAATGGCGAAGAGGCTAAAGGGTTCTGACAGTGCTTTTGGAAATCACTGAAATAACTTAGGATTCTCCTAACTCATAACAAACCCACTTCTCATCTTTCCCATTAATTGCGAGGGGCCTGGTCCCTAAGCTTACAAAGTTGAGCTCAAATCTTGACTTTTCTCATCTGAGGTTACAGGGGGATGCCCGGTTTCTCCATCACTATTGACAGTTCTTCACGAGGCTGGGCCTGGTTCTGAGGCTCTCCTGATATGAACCAATTTATCAGCTATCTGCCAGGGAGGATGTTATTACTTGGCATTTACAAATATCCCCAAAACTTAGCTGGAAATAACAATCCATTATTAATAGACGCCTCTTGAGGACGAACTTGCATAGTTCAGTTCAGATTTCTATTTGTAAAAGTCAAAGTCAGTCACAAGATCAGTGCATATGAAAGGGGAAACCAAACACTCCACCTTCTGATGGGAATAACTTCAAAGAATTTGGAGTGGTTTGTAATCTGTCACAGGATGTGCTGGGTCTTGGTCAAGGGAACTACTGTTTTTTTTTTTTTTTTTTTTTTTTTTTTTTGTTTTGTTTTGTTTTGTTTTGTTTTTCAGTTAGATCTGTAATGGCTTGCGTAAGGATGCACTCACTCCTGGGTCTCTGCAGTGTGAAGCTCTGGAGGTATATCATGGGAATCAACGTATGCAAATGGCTGATCCACTTCGTTAGAAAGAAACAGTATTAACAAAGAATTAAGCATTTTTAATGAATTTAATGGTTCAGATAGCAACTAAAAAGTAATGGAGTACCTAAATTTAAAACACCAAGAGTAGAATCATCTCAATGAAAAATACCAATACAAATACAGATGAGCACAAGGACAAACAGAAAAAACAAGAAGCTAGAAATTACTCCAAATTTATTACTAATTATATCATACATAATGGACTAAATGAGAAAAAAGAAAAGTATTGTTAGTAGGGATTTTTCAAGTATTCAATTCTTTTTAAACTCCAGCTACTAAAGTATGTATAAAAAGACACCTCTGGGGCTGGGCTGTAGCTCAGAGGTAGAGCACGTGATTAGCATGCATGAGGCCCTAGGTTTGATTCCCAGCACCAAAAAACAACAAAATATATACAAAGGGTCAAAGAGACTAAGAAATAAAAGAAAATCAAGTTGATATATCCATATAAATATCTAAAAGAATAGAAAACATGAGAAAGTTTAGATTTTTCAAAACAAATATCTGAAAGAAATCACAAAACTAAATATTTTTGCCAAGATTAAAGGTTAAAAATGCCAAAGAAATCATTCCAGAATGCAAGAGACCTAAAGTAAATTTCATTATCCAACCAATAAACATTAAAAATATAAGGAAAAAAAGAAAATTTTTGCTGCACAAGTAAAAATGAAAACATGCCTAGAAGATTTTAACTCACAATGTATAAGATGGAATTGGAAACCCTAGTTGTCCTATAACCATAAAACAAATTGAGCAAATACCTTAAAATCATTGTAGAAAATGGGTACCTAAAACAGTGAGAACTACTCTAGATCTGAATAAGTCAACAGGTTAAGAATTTAGAAAACATGGCAATATTCCCCAATGCAATGTATGATACCGTCATAATCTACATATAAATATCATTCAAGTCTTTCTTGAATTATTATTTTGGTAGCACTTGGGATTGAACCAGGGCCTTGCACATGCTAAGCACATGCCCCACTTTTTGTTACAGAACAATTACATGCCATTGTTATTTAAACATATATTTGTGAGATTTTATAACATTAGTAAATGCAAGTTACCTTAAAGATGATCCATTATTGAATCCAAGTTGAGTGAATCTAAGAACACAAGGTTAACACTAGCTGGACTAGAGGTATATCAGTGGTAGACTGCTTCCCTAGCATGTGTGAGGCCCTGGGTTTGATCACCAAAACATTTTTTAAATTTTAAGATTAAAAAAAATCAATAGCCAGGCATGGCACCTCATGCCTATAATCCCAGAGACTTGGGAGGCTGAGGCAGGAGGATTATAAGTCGAGGCTCGACCCAGTAATTCAGAGAGGCCTTGAGCAACTTGGCCAGATATGAAAAAAAAAAAAATTAAATCAATAAATTATAAAAATCAATAAATGACCACATTTGAGAGTCCTTTCATTCATTCACTCATTCAAGTATTTATTAGGCATCACGGGCCAATTGGAGTTCTAAGTACTTGAGTCTTACTAGTGAACGAACATGATCACAGGATGCAGGGAAGGCAATTCCAAGAGGAATGCAGCCTCACAAACTATGGAATATTGGGAAACCTTTACACATAGACTGGGTAATAAGTAAAAACCTATAGCAAACAAGTCAATAAAATGGAGAGCATCTCATTAGAACTCTGAAGAAAAAATATGCTGCTTTTACTACTTTTGGTAAATATTGTGCCGTCAATCATACTCCTTAAAAAAAAAATAATTATAACAATTTGAAGTAGAAAAATAATAGTCATTCTCTACAGATATGACTGCTTGATGGAAAACCAAAAGAATTTATGTGTTTAAGTGCCCTAAAGTTGTGATTTCTAAAATTCATGTTGATTTTAAACCCCAATGTGACTTTTACAGTGGGGCCTTTAGGTCTTCACTGAATGATTAAGTGAGGTCAAGAGTGGAGAACAAATCCGATAGGGCTATGATTTCTTCAGAGGAGAAAGAGGAGACCTTGTTCTTAGTCTCTATCATGTGAAGACACAATAAAAAGCTTGGCAACTGCATGCCAGGAACACAGGCCTCACCAGAAGTCGACTGTGCTGGTACTCCTGATCTCAGACTTTCAGCCTTCAGAAATGCGAGACAATAAATTTCTGTATCTTTTCAGTTTATAGATTCAAAACAGAACCACTTTTTAAGCCACTGGGTCGAAGGTATTTTGTGATGGTGGCCTCAGCTGAATATGATAGATTTTGGAACTAAGCAGTGGGGTTTGCAGTAAAAAGTACCTAAAAATGTGCAAGCAGCTTTGAAACAGAGTAGTGTGTAGAGGCTGAAAAAATTTTAAAGTACATGCTAGAAAAAAAGGACATGAAAAGATATTCTGGTGAGATGTCACTTGGCAATGAAGAGCATATTATTAGAAAATGGAGAAAATGCAATCCTTGAAAGGCAGAGGTAAAGACTTGGCAGAACTGAATTCTAGTAATACAACTGAAAGTCAGAACTGTAATTAAAATGTTGAAGGAGCAACTTGGTTCCTCCTGACTCCTCTTATTAAAATGCAAGAGCTGAGCTGGGCAGTGTGGTGCATGTCTGTAATTCCAGCCATGCAGGAGGCTGAGACAAGAATTGCCAAGTTCAAGGCCAGCCTCAGCAACTTAGTGAGGCCCTAAGCAACTTAGCAAGACCCTGTTTCAAAAAAATAAAAAGGGCTGGGGATGTGGCACAGTGGTAAAGCCCCTCTGGGTCCAATCCCCAGAACAAAACCAAAACCAAAACAAACAAAAAATGATAAGAACTGAATTGAAGAAAAAATATTAAGCAAAAAGGAACCACAGCTTGGGAGATTTGGAAAACTTTAAGCCTAAAAAGTACTACAAAAACTGAGAAAGCTTATACTAAAAATGTGGTTGAGCAACTATTCAATAAGGAGATCGTGGGTTGGCCGGACATGGTGGCCATGCCTGCAGTTTCAACCTCTCTGGATGCTGAGGCAGGAGGATCATAAGTTCTAGGCCAATCTGGGCAATTTAGTGAGACCCTGTCTTAAAAGGAATTTTTTTTTTTTTTTTTTTTTTTTTTTTAAAGGACTGAGGATGTAGTTCAGTGAAAGTGCTTGCCTAGCATGGCAAGGCCCTAGATTTATCCCCAGTACAGGGGAAACACACAAACACAAAAAAACAAACTAAGGAAGAGAAATTAAAGATTATACTAGCAAAGACACTGCTGTTTAGATCTATAAAGACCCCAGCAGACAAGATAGTGAATTTCTTAGATTTTATAAGAAGGGGACATAGGAATAATCAGTTACAAATATGGACTAGCCATTAAAAATAGGTAAAGATGGTTTCCTTCTTGGCATGCTCAGTGAGATCACTGAGGTCAGAGGAGATGCCTGGAGGAGTGTCTTTTAACAATCCACTTGTGTCCTATATCATCTTGAGTTCTGGTGAATTATCACATGCATAAGCCACACTGGCAGCCACTAACCAACAAGGGATAGAACCAAATCTTCATTTATCTCATATAGCATGTATTAATGCTACAATCACTGAGTCCAAGCACCAGAATGAGGCCAACCTGCAATATTGACCTCACCTAAGATCCACAAGTGCTCAGACTTGGGTATCTGTGAATGGGCAACAGGGAAGGGGCCAGGGATGTAGCTCAGTGGTACATCAACCCTGTGGTTGATCCAAAACATTACTAAAATAAAAAGTTCCAGGGATCAACATATCTTATTTCAATCATGATGGCATCTAAGGATAATCTGAGCAATTACAACCCATACAAGGCAATTAAGACTAATCTGATGATCTTTGGTGTCACTGTCAACTTTAAAGGTCGCAACAGACGGGCTAAATAGTAACACCCATACCTTTACATTCATAGGCCTTCTTCCCAGTGTGAATTTTTGCATGTTTGTTTAGGCGTGAGGAAACAGCAAATGCTTTCCCACATTGCTTACATATGTAGGGTTTCTCTCCAGTATGGGTTCGCATGTGAATGTTAAGGGATGTAGAATATATAAAAGCTTTCTCGCATATGTCACACACAAAGGGCTTTTCTCCACTGTGAATTTTCAAATGTTTAGTACGATGAGAGGAAGTAATGAAGGATTTCCCACACTGAACACATTCAAAAGGCTTCTCTCCAGTGTGAGTTCTTACATGATGAATCAAGCCTGAAGTCCTAGTGAAGGCTTTCCCACATTCCTTACATGCATAGGGCTTCTCTCCACTGTGAATTCGCACATGCGTAGCAAGGGCTGAATACTGAGTGAAGGCTTTCCCACATTCCTTACATACATAGGGTTTGATTCCAGTGTGTGTTCTTATATGTTCCGTAAGCTGAGTAGATCTAGAGAAGGTTTTCCCACATTCCTTACATTCATAAGGTTTCTCTCCAGTGTGAACTCGTATGTGTTCAGTCAGGCCTGACCACCGAAGAAAGGCTTTCCCACATTCCACACATTTATATGATTTTCTTCCAGTGTGAATTCTACTGTGATCATTAAGGTATGCATTATTTTTAAAGCACTTGCCACACTCCCTACATTGGAAAGCCTTTTCTCCATTATGGGTTTTTATATGTGCAGAAAGTTGAGAAAAAGTATTGAAGCACTTCCCACATTGCTCACATTTTTTTGATTTCTCTCCTGTATGAATTGTTACATACTGAGTTAGGTGTGAGGAAACTGCAAAAGCTCTCCAACATTCCTTGCATTCACAGAGTTTATTTCCAGTGTGAGCTCCCATGGGATTATTAAGGCATACAAAACACTGAAAGCCATTTCCACATTCCTCCCATTTGTAGGGTTTTGTTGCATTGAGAATTTGAAGATGTACATCAAGGTCTGTGGCATGAATAGGTTCATTCCCATATTTCTCCCATTCATACGGATTTCCTCCATTGTGAGTTCTCATATTTGCCTGAAGGTATGACTGATTAAAGAAGGCTTCCCCACTGTCTCTGTATTCAAAAGGTTTCTCTGTCATGCTGGTTCCCTGGTACATCATGTCTGGAGTCAGGCTGAAGACTTGTTCACACTGATTCAACTCAGAGAGGCCCTGCTCAGTAGAGGTCTGCTCATGTAGAGTGAGGATGTTTTCTCCATACCCACTACCCTCAGAAATGTGCCCTTGATCTGGCATTCTCACATCTGTCATAATGCATGACTGTTCAAAGGGTGCTTCTCCACGTGGCTTATAGTCACACAGTTTCCCTCCATCACTGAGGCTTGCCTGCTGATGAATGTATGAATGAGGATTAAGGGATTTCAGATAGATGAAATAGATTTTACCCATCAGAAGACAGGAACAGGTCCATGGTCATTATGATTTTTACAATTTCCATTACATGCACAGATTGACTTCCTGGCTTCTTTATTTCCTACAAATTGGATGATGGCTCCTTTCATCAAAATCCTGTTCGACTGACTCTAATTGTAAAAAGACTACATAATATTCCCATAAAATTGTTTAAACCGACAAGTCTCAAAATTATCTAGTTACATATTGGGGAATGTGTTTTAGAGAGAACTCTGAGGCAAAAAGCTTCATGGGTACATACTGCTCTCGAGTATCTTTCCTTTGTACTGGGTTCTCTACAAAAAATTCCCAATCTTTTCTGAGAGTGGGAAATAACAAATACCCCTTATTAATCTTACCGTTTGTATCCCAATGGAAGTTTGTGTCAAAAAGTCATTCTGAAGCTCTGACCCTTGAGTGCTAGGTTGGAGTTCCAATTCCGAAGCTAAACAGAAAGAGAAATATAAGGATTTGAAGAAATAAGTGATAGATAGAAATTAAAAGTGATGAGAACATATTCTTGTTTTCAAATTAAACATGGTAATAAAATAAAACCACATATTTAGGATTTCAGTATGTTAAAAATCTGACAATACAGCTGGGGTATGGCTCAATGGTGGAGTGCTTGCTAGCATGCACACGCCCTGAGTTCCACCCCAAGCACTGCAAAAAAAAAAAAAAAAAAAAAAAAAAAAAAAAGGCAGTAATAAGGACACAGGGTCACATTTTAAATGACTTATTTCATACTGATTGTGTGAAAATTAAAGTGAAGATTATCAGAAAAGGAAAGTAAGAAAGACCTGGTAAAAGCATATACAGAAACAATAAACTTAAAGAGGGAACAGACAGGTAGTTTTGTGAGATTACAGGAATATTTGGATAGATTCAAAGTAATAGGTTGTAGGAAGTTGAAGATATCTCAAATTCTTAGGAAAATGGCTTCAAGCTTCAGAGACAAAGTACATTTTTAAATGTTTTCCCATATTAGCCAGGCATGGTAGTGCATACCTGTAATCCCAGCAACCAGGAGGCTGAGGCAGGAGAATCACAGGTTCAAGGCCAGCCTCGGAAACTTAGCAAGACCATAAGCAACATAACAAGATAAGACCCCGTCTTACAAGATAAAAAGGGCTGGGAATATAATATTTCCCTAAAATTGTTTGTTGTTTAAACCCTCCATGTCACGTTATCCAGTTACATATTTAGAAATGCTTTTGTGAGATCTCAAAGGCAAAAAGCTTCATGATATTTAGACTATCTCTCCAAAGATAGTCTTGAGTGTAAACTATTTCTTGAGTATAAACTATTTCTCTCAATATCTCTCATTTGTACTGGTTCTCTCTCTATAATGGAATTCCCAATCTTTTCTTAGGGTGGGAAATAACAAATATTCCTTGTTTACCTTACCTGTGTTAAAGCACCTCTGGGTTCAATCCCAAACACAAAAAGCAACTAACTAACTTTTTTCTCATATGTATGGCACATGCCTATAACCTCTGCCACTTGGAGGTGGAGGCAGGAAGATCACAAGTTTGGGACAAATCTGGCCAATTTAGTGAGATCCTATCTCAAAAAATAAAAAGGACTGGGGACACAGCTCAGTGGTATAGTGCCCCTGGGTTCAATCCCCAGTTCCAAAAACAAAACAAAACAAAAACAAAAACAAAAAACAAAAAAACAAAAAACAAAACAAAACAAAACGAACAAAAAAAAAAAAACCACAGACACACACACAAAAAAACTTCCCACATTGCTGGGTGAGGTAGCACACGCCTATCATCCCAAATACTTGGGACACTGAGGCAGGAGGATCACCTGTCTCAAAATAAAATTTAAAAAGGGGTGGGATGTAGCTAAAGAGTAAAGTGCCCCTGGGTTCAATCCTCAGAACTAGGGGAAAAAATTCCCATATTGGACTCATTAAACTGAGTTCTTCTTACTCACGTTGAAGAACTTCACTTTCCATTGTCCTCAACTCTTCTTCTTTTAACCAGGAGATCAAACTAGGTATGAAGAACTGAAATCCTGTGCAGGTGGAAAGATGCATGAATGGAAGAGACTCATGCAAGAGATGACAATGCTTCCTATGACTAAGGAATTATAGTTCTAATGAGAGTAATGCAATTATTTCAAAATGGGTAAAATGGAAAATAACATGGCTTGAGGGTATAGCTTATTGATAAAGCATGTGCTTAGCATGTGCAAGGTCCTTGGTTTTATCCCCAGCACCAAAAAGGAAAAAAAAAAAAAAAAAAAAGAAAAAAGAAAAAAGAAGAAAAAAGAAAAAAAAAAAAAAAAAAAAAAGAAAAGAAAAGAAAAAGAAAAAAACATGTATCTCCATTTCTGAGCCCCCAAAAGACTGGTTTTCTCTAATTTTTGAAAGTCAAATGGAGGCTGACATACACAGTTACAAGTATTCTTCGAGTAGAAAATAAGGCAAATCCAACAAAATGATATTTGTTCTGATGGGACAGCAACTCTTCCCACTGGTTCTCAAACATTACTGTCCATTAGATTAATCTGGAGTGTTTCTCAAATCCAACGACCAAGCCTCAAACCAAGTTTCCAGTTTAGTTATTTTAAAGTTGGAGGAGGAAAGTGTACATTCCTAACAGGCCAAGTGAGGGTCATGGTGTTGATGACATTAATGGTCACAGATTAAAATGTATTACATCAGGAACTATGTGTTATTTCCCACTATATTCAGAATTAACGTAATTCTGCAAGACAATAATAAGCATGAGATATATCTGTTCCACAAGTTACAAGGAATGACAGCAGCCTTACCTACTGAGGTCAGGTTCTCAAAGTTCTCCAGCATCACATCTTTGTATAGGTTTCTCTGAGTTGTGTCCAGTAAAGTCCACTCCTCTAGGGTGAACTCCACAGCCACATCATCAAAGGTCACTGAATCCTAAACCATTACACACATGCTGGTTTGAGCCAATTAACACTTCCACCAATGTTCACTGGAGAATTAGGAAAGGGGGCTTAATACCTATATATGGTTCTGAGGTCTCCCATATTCCATCCCCAGTGTTCAACGGCCCTTGGAATGCCTCTCTCTATCTAAACTCACTCACTGTTGACCACCTACCATTATATCTCTTGAACAGCACTTCACAAATTTATCTCAGCACAACCAGGTTAGGAGCTTTTGTCCTACCTGTCTCTACTGTAACACACTCGTGAGCACACTGCAAATAATGCTAATGAATAACTTATTTGCAAAAAGGACACTAATCTGCCTTACCATGTGTCAGAGCACTCAGCAAAATGAGAAACATGCAGTGGGTACCATTAAGGATCAAAGTGATTACTGAAATCCTGGGATGATTTTCAAAGTAACACCTCACCAATCTGAGGCTTCTACTCCCTGGGGAAATTCAAATGGGGACTCAGTCCTTAAATGGGGCTTTATTTCCATTAAGATTATCTGGAGACAAGTCTGTCTGAAAGGCAATGTCTCTAATGCATAGAAATATTCCACTTTGTGGAAAGATACCCTTTCTTTTTACCTGGTAATAATTTGCCTGGTAGTCAGTCACCATCCTTTCTACTTTTGTCTTTTCTTCATAAAAGTAGATGGGTTCCCTGGAAAGAAGGCCTAATGGAAAAGAAAAATGGCATCAGAACCCAGAGTTGCCCATAAGTCCTACGTTCACATGCTATGAAGTCATTCCATCCTAGATGGAAATTCCCTTACAATCTTACATACTCATAAAACACATAAATATACAACACTACCATGAAATGCCACAGTAACCATGACATGTCTCACCTACAGCCTAAGAAGCCAATTGTGAGCCATGCTGCCCACTGGGAAAAGGGTAATGATCTCATCTTACAGGGAAAAAAAAAAAAAAAAACCTGAGCCCTGAAAACATATAACTCTATTTGCCCGTGGTGGTAGAACTCATGTAAATTATGCAGCACCTCTTCCCAAAGCACAGACACCAGGGAGCTGAATTATAAAACAGCATTCTATGTCCCACTTCAGCTCTTCCTAAATGAACCAGCAGCTGGACTGCTGAAGTACCGTCCATTAGATTCTATATTCTGCAAGGGAGACCTAAAACGGATTGTGAAAAAGAGCATCAACAAGGACTTACCATGGGGCAAATCAATGGCTGCCATCCTGGGATGCTGATGGTGAAATGTGCCTGAATGCTCCCTTCCCTGATGCCAAGACCACTTTAGGGCAGCGTATGAATCTAAGTGGACAGAAGCAATCTCCATTCCTTTTCATACAGGGTTACATGGAGTCCCGTTCATATCAATCATTAATTAACATCAAATATCAGTCATTAAACATCATTAGTGTTCTCTCTGCAGTTAACATGTGAAAGCCACTAAAAACTGAGTATTCAATAACAAATACTATTATACAAACTGACAAAAACTGAGTATTCAATAATAAGTACTATTACACAAATACAGAGATTGCTCTAATACCTGTCCATATATAAGCTCAGACAATTATCATAACCATCCTACCATTACCATACTTAATACTAAAAGAAACCTACAACTCAGACAACACTTATAATCAGACTAGTATTATCCTGTTTGGAAGTGGAGAACCAGGACTTGGATGCTGCTGCTTGCCCTAAAAGCCTGATCTCCTGTGATTATCAGTACTCCCCACACAACCAGAAGGTAGTCTAGAACTATACAGTAGGATTCAGTAGTCACTAACCCCAAGTGTTACTGATCACTTCATATGGATATAGTACGACTAAATAACTTTGCTTAATTAAATTAAAATCAGAATAAAAAATGAACATGATTTAGCTATCTGAAAACTCTTAAATATGTTTGGAATAACTTGGATATCTGAATCTATTTGTGTATATATACGTGTACTGGAGACTGAACCCTGTCTTGCACATACTAAGCATGTACTCTACCAGTGAGCTACATCCCATTCCTGAGATTACTTTTTCGTGGTATCAGAAATTGAACCCAGGGTGCTTAAGCACTGAATCATAACCTCAGGTCTTTTTATTTTTTTGAGACAGGATCTCACGATTTACAGCCTTGATAAGTTGCCATGCTGGCCTCAATATGGCAAACCTCCTGCTATGCCTCCTAAAATGTTGCGATTACAGGCATAGCTTTTTTTCCCCCTTTTTAAAAAATGAAGCAAGTTTATTCTCATTTTAGAAACACTACCTTGAGGGTTGGGGAGACAGCTCAGTCGATAAAGTGTTGCCTTGCAAGCACAAGGCTGTGGGTTCAATTCCCAGTGGGAAAAAAAAAAAAAGAAAGAAACACTAACTTGAGAACAAGGAATGGCCTTCCTCTAGGATGGGCATGAGACCAAGAACAGAGAGGAGGGAGGAATTGGGGAGGGAAGATGGGAGAATGGAGGCCATATCTCTCACTCTGGGTAGGGGTGGACAGAGGGAGAGGGTATCCAAGAAACCAGAGGAAGATTTGAAGCTGGCTAGAAGATAGCAGACACCTGCAAGAACTGGAGAGCAAGGGATCACCATCCACAGCCACTTCAAAAAGCTGCAATGACAGGGGATGTCTATTCTGTGCAGCCAGTACTGGGGACAGCACAGACTATGGGGGACGGAAGGCAGCATGCCCAAGTTAATGGCAAGAAGCACAGCAAAAAAGTGTGGATGTGCACAGGAAAGCCAAGCAGGTACCTTCTCTTTCCCTTCCTCCCACTGCTTCCCTTCTGTATTAATTTTATGAGATATATAAACACAAAACCATACATCAATCAAACTTTGATGTCCAGTGAATAATGAAGACTTAGTATGAAAAAAGGAACGTAATTATCTCAATTTTTTAAATTGATGACATACTAAAATAATTTTCAACATATGTGACAAAATAAAATATATTATTACAAAAAAACCTTACCTGTTCTACTTTGTTTACTGTGGCTACTGGAAGTTTATCTCAGGTCTGGCTTACTCTTTCATTCTTTCACCAAATAATTAGGAAGTCCTGTTTCTGTAGTAGGCATAACCAGAGCAGGAGTACACAGAAAATGTCCTGTCCTTAAAGATCCGAAGTTCTATAGGATAATATAAACAATAACAAAATAACTAACATATTACTTTGTAAGTGCTATGGGGGAAAAAAACCCAAGCAGCTGAGAAAAACAGTGTCCTGTACATGTATACACACAGAAAGTGCAAATACTTTTTTTCTGTAGGGATTTAATCCAGGGACAATTTACCACTGACCATATCCCCAGCCCTTTTTATTTTTTATTTGTGACAGGTTCTCGCTGAGTGCCGAGGCTGGCCTCACACCTGTGATCCTCCTGCCTCAGCTCCCCCAGCTGCTGGGATTATACGTGTGCACCACTGTGTCCAACTAGAAAACACAGATACTGTGAACTGGTTCTGGGGCAAGATGATGGTAAAAAAGTGAAATAAACATTGAGTACTTCACCTTGGACCCAACAAGATTACCAAGAAGTTTATAAGAAATTCAGAACACATTTCTAGTACTGATAAGTCTCACCGGCATCTTGGTTGAAAAAATTTTCAAAATGAAGAAATCTGTCCTCTTCCCCGACATCAGTAAAAGATGAATGCCAAATCAGATTGCCCAACACTGGTCTACTTTATGGATCTTCTCAAGTAATACCTTTCCTAGTATTCATCACGTGAGAAAAGACAGAACAATTTTTTTATACATCAAGTTTTGCTGTCATTTTTATTCATTTCTTCCTCACACTTCCTACATGTTTCTTGTACTACCTTGTAACATCCATTTTAAAGAGTTCCTCTTTTTTATTTTTCTTTTTGGCAGTACTAAGGATTAAATGTACTCCCAATGAGCTATATCCCCAGAGCTTTTGATTTTTTAAAATTTGAGACAGGACTGCCTTGAACATGTGATTCTCCTATCTCAGTCTCCTGAGTAGCTGGGATTAGAAAGGTATGCACCACTGTGCCTAGCTAAAAGATTAGCTCTTAAAAAAAAAAAAAAAAAAAAAAAAAGCCAGATGTGATGGTGCGCATCTATAATCCAGGGTTGCATGTTTGAGGTCAGCTTCAGCAATTTAGCAAGGCCCTGTCTCAAAATAAAAAAATTAAAGGGCTGGGGATGTAGCTTGGTGGTAAAGTACCCCTGGGTTTATTCCCAGTACCCCAAACAAACAATAAAAGACAATCTTCAATAAATCGAATAGAACAGCAGCCTAATAGTGATCTGCAGAATGGAATTTAAATGACCACCCCCTGAAGGATTCACAGTTCATCATCCATGAACTTCATTCACCCTAACAAAAACCCTACAGATCTTACTCTACAGAAGGGATGTCTCCAATGCTAAACTGACATAATATCATAGAAGTCACATATCTAGATCAGTGGGGTGGCTTGCACCTTAATACCAACTACTTAGGAGGCTGAGGCAGGAGGACCCAAAGTTCAAGGCTAACTAACCTCTTACAACTTAGTAAGACCCTGCCTCAAAATAAATAAAAAAGAGGTGAGGATCCAGCTCAGTGGCAGAGTACCCTTGGGCTCAATCCCCAATATGGGGAAAAGGGGATCTAGATCCAAGTATAGTGCCTACTATAATATGCTTACAATCATTCCCTTCCAGTCCATTCACTCACCCGTACCCCCTGAGCCTTTGAGTCACAGAAAGAATTGAGTTCCTTACCAATGGGAAAGACATTCAGCAGAATCACATTGAACAAGTTGTTACATGTGTCTGATAAAGTACCAACTCTTAACACTTGCCTCAGAAGGCCAAACGAATAGTGCACTTTAACTAGTAGAGCAGTAATCATCACTACAAGGACTGTGTCTTCCAAGTGTGCTTGTGCAGAAAGTAAAAAGCTCAGAACGCTAATGTGCAGCTCAATTTAAGATCTGAGAACCAAAGAGCTTCTATGATAGTCCTCATGGAAAAAAAAATTTTTTTTTGGTCACCACAGGGGCTCTTATTGTCAAAAATTAAACATAAAATTTATGTGAATGGATTAAGTTACAACACTGGTGCTGGGTGTGGTGGCACAGGCTAGTAATCCCCAGCAACTACAGAGGCTGAGGCAGGAGGATCACAAGTTCAAAGCCAGTCTCAAATTTAGTGAGATCCTGTCTCAAAAAATAAAAAGAGCTGGGGATGTGGCTCAATGGTAAAGCACCCATAGGTTCAATCCCTAGTTCAGGGGGGAAAAAAAAGTTACAACCCTGGTCAATGTCGGTCTGACCTAGTTTCTTATTTGAAAATTAGGGCATTATCAGTGTGTTATAAACGGGAGATCACTCCAGCATGGCCAAGGAAATTACGCTCAGAGAAGCTTATGATATTAAAGATTTATTAAAGACGAAAGTATAGCAAGTCAAGCAGGGAAAGCAGGTTGAACCAAGCAGGTGGGCAGTTGAAAGAGGGTGACAACCTATGGGGGTTTTTACTAGAAGACTGACTGGAGTAATTAAGCAAAAGCAGTGAAGGGATTCCATTGGTGCCTTTGAATGTCAGTAGTTCACAGTCAGAGGAGGATAATAAGAATTTGAAGCAGAAACCAGCCTTATCACACTGGCACACCTGGTTGCCTTGAATGAGAAATATTGAAGCATCAGGAAAACATGAAGTTTTAAGATTTACAAAACAATCAGGGAAGTATTTGGGTGTGAAATGTAGAATGGGGGCATCTTGTTGGATCCAGAGGATAGTCAGACTCTTAACCCTATAAGCCTTCTTTCCCAGGGAAGTATTTTCCCCTTTATTTTCTCAGTAGACTAACCTTTGTCTCTCTGAAAGCCCTGTAATAATTACACATGTACCCAAAACTATGTAAATATGTCCATAACCTACTCTGAAATCACAGAATAGTCTTATACAGTTTACCTACAGTTTATTTTACTTTTCATAATTTGCTTACTTATAATTGACAAACTATATATAGTGTACAGTATGTTGTTTTGAAATAAATATTCATTTTGTAATGAGAACACTTAAAATCTTCAGCAATTTTTGAGGATCTAACACATTATTAACTAATAGTCACCAAGAATACACGAGATCTTCTGATCTTTCTAACCCCAACTGAAATTTTATATCCTCTGAACAACAGCCCCCTCTTCATTCCTGATAACTATTTGCTACTTCTATGAGCTCAACTTTATTAGCTTAGGTATATAAAGGAGATTATGAGGTATACCCATTTCTGTGCCTGGCTTATTTCCCATAACATTCTCTAGGTTCATCCACATTGTTGCAAACAACAGAATTTCGTTCTTTTTAAACAAATACCACCTTTGAACCTGCTTTGACCAATCTACAGAGTCACCTATAAGATTCTGTGTCCCAAAAGAAACCAGAACAAGAGCATGCTCAGCAGCAAGTTCAGGCTATACTATAAGCTCCTCAAGCACCTAGTCCTGATGATCTAGGACATCCAATCATACTCAATTTCTCCAAGGAAAGTTGGATATGTTAGCATCCTCTGCAAGCACCAATAGGAGACTCACAGTACAGCCTTCCAGTAGCAGGTAGCCAATCTCTGCAATTTTATGCAGAAAATTATTCTCCTTTTGAGAAACAGCTTAGCTCTGACACATGGTAGAGAATGAACAATCGTGGGACATCAAGTGACCAAATAGCCTGAGCTTTCTTAAATAAACTGGGACTTTTTTGACCCACCCTGCCATACGTTTGGGCATATGCAGCAACAATTTACACCAAATGGAAATGGCATATAAGACACTGAGCTCCAGCAAGTCCAGTGAGCACAAAATTGCATGAGCAGATGGCAAAAGCTATTTCAACACCATCTTCAACTGCACTGTCCCTTTCCCTCAACCTATGTCTATGGCTTCCTTCCACCCAGTGTACTAACACACAACCCAAACCTCCTTCACAGATGTGTCTGTGTGACATGCTAGTACCACCTGAAAGTACAGAGCTGAAGCATGGTGTACCACTGAACAATGACTGTCAAGGACTGTAGTAATAGCACCATTAGTAATACTGCTGTCAGCATCACCATCTGTACCTTCACAAAATAATTTATCTTTCATCATGAAATTCACATAGCATTATTTCTAATTAAAGAAACTCGCTTCACTGTAAAGGAAGTATACCAATAGGAATATGTCCACATAAATAAACTAGTCTTATTAGATATGCCACAATAGGTGGAATACTGTAATAAAAACTCACTGCCCAGTGGCAGAACTTCAAGCAGTACAATTGACTATTCACTTGGCCAGAGGTATGTATACATAATGATTCATCAATAGCTGCCAATGATTTAGCTGGATGTTCAAGGATGTAGAAAATCAAGACTGGTGACAAGCAAGTCAGAAAAAAATGTATCATGGATGGCCTTCTCAGAAATGATACAGGCTATCAAGGTATTTGTGACCTAAATGAATACTCCCCAAAGGTGATTCACTAGAACTAAGATAATTGGGCTGGGGGTGTGACAACGCATGCCTAGCACACACAAGGTCCAAGGCCCTGGGTTCCACTGCTAGCACAGCAAAGGAAAAAAAAAAAAGATTAATAATTACATGAACAACATGATACACTCTTCAGATGTCGTTACTTTTCCCAGACACCCCAATGGGTGCTTGCTTAATGGGCCATGAACAAAACTGCCATAAGAGGGGTTGGGGAGATAGCCCAGTTGGTAGAGTGCTTGCCTTATGCGCACAAGGCCCTGGGTTTGATCCCCAGCACCGCAAAAAAAAAAAAAAAAAAAAAAACAAAACAAAACAAAACAAAACTGCCATAAGAGCAGCAATAAGGCCATTCATGGTTCAACAATATGGACTCTCCCTTACCAAGCCTGAACCATCTAACATGACTGCAGTGGGCCTGATCTGCTAAAAGTAGAAACCAACAGTAAGTGTCCACTATGACACCATTCCCTACAGGGGACCACACAGGCACTTCACTAGGTGTCTTGATTACAAGTTGATCACACTGACCTCAACTAGCATGGAGGTAACAAATATTTACCGTCACTGTAATACACAAGTATTTAAGGTTATATTTTGTAATTTAGTCCTTAGGTAACAATATTCATTGAGAATGTGATAAAATATAAGGTGCAATTAATATGGCTTATGATGGTGATATACCACGTCTAATGGGAACATGCATGGTATCACTTTTGGGTTAGAATTTCTTCCCTCATATTTTCTTAGCTAGAAATATAGACTTATTTAATTACTATAAGAAACTTAAGACATATGTAGGAGGGGGAATAGAGGTTGAGTAGCCAGAAAGTAGAATGTGCCAGTATGCTATATTTTCATCTCAACTTCAAATTCCCCTTCAACACTTGCTATGAAATACAATACTGTTTTTTTTTTTAAACATTTATCTTTTATCCTGAATGTGTTAAGTTTTCCAAGTATAGGGGCATTACAGGGACACTGGAGAAGGATAGAAACTTCTGCTGGATCCCCCTGATGCATGATGGGTCATCAGTATGGGAATGAAACATCCTCTGGTGCTGTTCCCACCATGTGCCCAGAATACACGGTTCCTAGGCAATATGGATTCTCATCATCATCATCCCGCAGCCCTCCTAACAGGGATAGCAGACATTACAAGGACTCCTATTAGCATAAGCACATCAGCACATTCATCAGTTTCACAGAGTTCCCTGTGTACTCCATAATAAGTCATGGTACATTACAGGATGCAAGATGCATTTGATCCAACTCGCTCTATACATCCACCCTGGAAGAAGCCTATGTCTTAGACCTCCGTTCCCTATAGTTTTCCAGGGGCCCATTTCATATCCCATGACTACATTGCCTCCCTAATTCCCTCTGTACACTGACCCAACTCCAGGTAGTTTTTGCCTCAACGCATCCCTCATGCTTGACTAGTGACTGGAGAGCAACTCCGGCTCAGAACCAACCAGGAAATTTCTCTACCTTCTAGTGGACTACACCTACACTGCAGCCAATTCACCCTAACAGGACCTTAATGATCTCCACTTTTGGGTATTTGTGCCCTTGGATAATCCCCTCTCCAGATGATACACAAGACTCAAGATTTGTTTCTAGCCAAGAGAATGTGGCTAGAAATCTGCGGATACAATTAAGGCCCCAAATAAGTTGATTTTGTATTCATTAACAGGAAAATTATCCTGGTAGGACTAATGTAATCATGTGAAAGTCTCTTCAAGAGGCATTTTGTGAGGTACAGATATTCTGCTAGCTGGATTAATGAAGGAGCCATGTTGCAAAAATTATAGGTAGCCTCTAGAAACAAAGGTAAGTATTCAGCTGACACATATATGACAAGTCCTATAGCTGCAAAGAAATGAATTTTGGAAATTACTTCAGTGTGGAGACAGATTCTTCTCACTTAAACCAGATGAAAATAGACTCTTCCAACACCCTGACTGCAGAGAGATGAGATCCTGAGCAGAAAACCTACATAATCCATGACTGGACTTGCAATCCAAAGAAACTATGAAATAAGCATGTGCTATTCTAAGTCACTGAATTTGTTGAAATTCATTAAGCACCAATAGATAAATATATTCAGGTTTTCTAAAGAAGTTGGCCTTGGAAGGGCTAGGCATTCTTCTTTTTTCTTTTCTTTTTTTTTTTGGTGCTGGGGATTAAACCCAGGGTCTTATGCTTGCAAGACAAGCACTCTACCAACTGAGTTATATCCCCAGCCCAATAGGCATTCTTCTATGTTTGGAATCTACTTTTTTTAATATCAGGAACTGAATCCAGGGCCACTTAACCACCAAGGCATATCCTCAACCCTTTTTTTTTTTTTTTTTTTTTTTTTTTTGAGACGGGTCTCCCTAAGTTGCTTAGGGCCTCACTATGTTGCTAAGGCTGGCTTTGAACCGACTATCCTCCCGTCTTGGCCTCTTGAGTCGCTGGGATTACAGGCATATGCCACCACACCTGGCTATTATCTTTCACTGACAATTATGCTAGTGCTGGGTATGAAAGTACACTCCTATAATCCCAGTGACTCAGGAGTCTAAGCCAGGATGGATTACAAATTTAAGGCAGCCTGGGTAACTTACCAAGATCTTGTCTCACAATAAATTAAAAGTGGGGGGATGGCTCCATGGTAAAGCACTTGCCTAGCATACACAAGGCCCTGAGTTCAATCTCTAGTACCACACAAAAAAATAAAACAACCAAAAACAACAATGATGTTACTGAAATTCATCTATACTGTGGCATCTACTATTGATTTATTCCTTTTTTTACAATAAGAATTCCAATAATATTATTTATTCTGTTAAGCCATATTTGGTTGTTTCTAATTAAGGACTATTTCAAATAATAGTGATGAAATGTCTTTAGTTTTATAACAGACATTGCACCCACTACTGTAAAGTTACAGCATATGCACATATTTAGTAGATATAGCCAACAACTCAAATTGCTTCTTCAATAAACTCTGCCACCAGCAGAATATACACATCCTCACCAACTTTACCTTTAGAACCTCTCATCAAAGCTGGGTGTGGTGGCACACACCTGTAATCTCAGCTATTAGGGAAGCTGAGTCAGGAGAATCACAAGTGTTAGACTAGCCTGGGCAACTTAGCAAGATCATGTCTCAAAAAAAAAAAAAAAAAAAAAAAAAATCTGGAGATACAGTTTGGAGGGAGAGAGCTTGCTGGCATGTGGAAGATGTGGAAGGCCCTGGGTTCAATCTCTGGTACAAACAAAACAAAACCTCATCAAATTTTTTCTTTATGGTCGGTCAGCTAGTTCACTGAGACCTCCAAGTAGCAAACACTTAAGGTAACATGAATATTTTTATACCAAAGGGTCCCTGCAGAGCTTTCTGTCAGGTCACATTCGCATGGGAATCTTCTGGTTATACACCTATGGAGTGATATCAAACTCCTAGATGGGTCAGCCTATATAAGGAGTGGCTGGTCTGAACTTTGTCTCAGAGAAATTGAGTCCTACTTTGGTGGGAATCCCAAAATGGACTGAAAACTACTCAAAGAGGCTTTAACTGTTTATGAACACAAACATATCCTAAGATTGATAATTAACGTGTGAATTTTCATGGAGAACTTATTTTTAATGTTTAGTCACTCATTCTCATTAATTCCTTGAATTAATTCCCTATTTATGAAAATAAAATATATTCACACTATATCTTATTTTCTTTTGATTTACATTATTTGATCTGCTAACACTTATTTTTCCTGTTAGTTATACATTGAAGATTAGATTTGTCCCTCACTTGTTTCCCCAAGGAAAATTACTGTTAAACCTAGGAGTAACCATTGATTTACTCCCCTTTCACTGTAGAAATAAAATTAGTCATACAATGCTTTCCATACTTCCTAGTTCAAAAGGCTAATTCCTATGGTCTTTTGATCTCAGTTTAAATAAAACTCATTTTTTCTAACCTGCATCTACTTTCATATACTAACAAAGCACATTATACTTTACTTCCAAAATTCTGATCACTACATAAATACATCTGCCCTCTTTATTAGTAACTTCCCTCAAAACGGGCCTAGGGCTCTCTCTTCCTTTGAAGATAGCTTTCATGTGTATTCCTCGCTTTACCCACAACAGTCTCTCTCAAGATTGTCCCCATCCTCCACTGAATATGTAACTACGTCTACTTTCCTAAACCTCTCTCAGTACATTTGAAAAAAAAGAATAGACCTACCTTGAATTTTTTTCTCTAACCTCTGTCATTCAGACATTCATCAGTTTATAGGATATATAAGAAAGGAAGAAAATATTTAAACATCCCATCAGAAAAAACAAAAAACAAAATGTGTCCTTTCAAAAAAAGCCAACAGAGAAACAACAGTGACTGTTTTCAGTTCAAGATCCTAAGAGACATTAAATAAATAAATAAACAAGTTGACATAATTTCCTTAAAAAAACAAAAAAAAACAACAACAACTTTAAAGAGATTGATATTAGATCCAGTAACACCCAAAAGTCTACTTTGGAACAACGTGGAGAATTTTAATTTCAAAAAAAAGTAAATTCGATTAATAATACATTATTATTTTTAACTTTCTTGGATGAAATATTAATATCGTGGTTATAGTAGGCCAATATTCTTATCTTTGGGTGATATATCACCGAACTACATAAAAGTATCATGCCTGTAATTTCAATATATGCTTAAACAGTTCACCATAAAATGTATTTTATTATTCTGTGGAGAAATCAAATGGTTAATTCAATTGGTGGTACCGGTCTAACAAAGACTTCTTAGCGGGTGGGGTGGCACACCTGTAATCCTCCTGCTGACTCAGGAGGATGGTACATTCGAGGCCAGCCTCAGCAACTTTGCAAGACCCCTGGGTTCAACCCCCAGTACCTAGAACAAAACAAAACAAAGCCTTCATTCTTTCCTCCTGGAGGTCGGTTTATAAGGTTGGTGGGGAGGCAGAGACCTATAAGGTTCAGATAATAGTTATTACTGGGGATCGGGGTACTGCTCTGTGTTGGAGCACGCTTAGCATGCATGAGGCCCTGGGTTCCATTTGCAGCATCCGAAAGAAAAAACCGCTTCTGTTCTTCTTCGGGAGAAGGTGGCGTTTGGGGTCTACGCACGTTTACATTTACATACAGGTCTGCGTAGGTTCACAAGCCACCTAGAAAGTACCTTTCTCTTTCTATCAGAGTACAACGTGTCACGAATAAATACATGACGCACAAAGAAAGCGAAATTTCCGGATGAGATATCAGTGTGCATAAAAAGGGAGGAGAAGGGCCCTTCGTCGCATTTTTCACCCAGCGCTCACCCGGACACGCAGGAATCGCCGGGTCCCCGGAGGAGCACGCAGGGTCTGGATCAACGTGACTCCAGTGCCGGAAATTCTATTCCCTCTGGAAAAAAATTCACAAAGGTTACTTCGGAGGCTTTTAGGAGGGGCGCACGGTGCACGGGAACACGTCCAGGACGAGCCCTGGGACGCAGCTCAGCCCGCCGCTGGACTGGACCCACTGCCCGGGCGGCCTCCCGGACCAGGCCACGCCGGGAGGACGCGCGGCCCGGCGGGCGGGGCGGGCCCGGACTCTCGGAAGACGTCCTTCGGACCGCCGGGGCCACGCTCGTGTTTCCACCACCCCTTCCACCGCCGGCCCATCCCTTCCATCACGCCTCACCAAAGCCGGGCTGCGACCTAAGACCACCAAGTCGTGAGGTCTCGGGCGAACCGGGCCAGAAAGGAGGCGGTGGACCACTGACGTCACTTCCGCTTCCGGGCAGACCGCACGTAAGACCTCTTCGGCCGGAGAAATTACTTTCCTCTCGTGTCGGGGGGCTACCGGGTGGGCTCATCAAGGGGACTGGAGGCAGAAAGAAGTCCAGAGGCCAAAGCTGAGGTTAGAACCCGGCCTCTGAGCGGGGAGGCGGGCGGGGGCGGGGCCCACGCCCGGGGCGGGGTTGGAGGCGGGACCAGGCCCTGTGCGCCGGGTGTGGACGGAGAAACCGGTAGGGCAAGAGTGGGGGTGGGGAGTCACCCCTCAGGATGCTCACAAAAGCATTTCTGCTATTCCAGTGAATATTGTTTTTGCAGACAATAACAGGAGTGACTGTTGGTTTTGATTTATAAGTAATATTTATAGATGAGGACTGTGGTGCCACCAGAACCTAAACAAATTTTGGATTTATTCGTCCTTAATAAGTGTCGATCTCTTTGGAGGAGGACGTTGTTAATTTAATGTTCCTGTAGCAAGGCGGATATCATCAAGATTTTGTCTGCGCCGGGGCCCACCTCTGTAATCCCAGCCACTCGGGAGTCTGAGACAGGAGGATGGCAAGCTCAAGACCAGCCTCAGAAACTTAGTGCAATCCTGTCTCAAAATTAAAAGTAAAAAGGGTTTGGGAGGTTGCTAAGTTATTGCAAAAAGAAATGAAAACAATCATGTCTGCAAAGATTGTGATGACAAAGCTGTTGAGGCACCTCATGGTGACCTGAAAAATGTATGTGTCCTTTAGAAGGGGGAAAAAAATGTTGCAGAGGCTACTGAAATAGCCACTGAATAGAAAATGTCAGCCAATCTATAAGTGCAAATAATTTACCAGTTGTTGATTGAATAGACTCACTAACAACAATACTGGGCATTGCACATAGGACCTTCAAGGACAAGACTACAGCATTAAGGTTGTTCAGTCACTTCGGACAGCCCCAACAACTGTAAGGGAGCATTTCTCACTTTTTGGGGGGTAGGGGGGTATCAGGGATTGAACTCAGGACACTCCAACACTGAGCCACACCCCCAGCCCTATTTTTTATTTTTATTTTGAGACAGGGTCTCACTGAATTGCTTAATACCTCACTTTTTGCTTATGCTGGCTTTGAGCTCTCTATCCTCCTGCCTCAGCCTCCTGAGCCACTGGGATGTGCCACCACCACCAGCTCTTATTTCTTTTTTAACAGCAAGAAAAATGAGGCTATAGAATGAAGAATAGTGGGGATAACTACCCATTTATCAAATAGGGTTTGTATATACTACATAATAAATTTTACTATTTGGAGACCCTATTTTAACTTACATTGGTCCATATTAACTACCTTAAATGGGGGATTAAGGGATCCCATTTTATCAAGATCATTTGTTTTGGTATGGGGGGTTTTTGTCTTGTTTTGTTGTTGTTTTGTGTGTGTAGTACTGGGGATTGAGCCCAGGGCCCTGTGCATGCTAGCTTAGTACTCTGCCACTAAGCTAGATTCTCATCCCTTTCAAAATATTTTTTTGTGTGTGTGAGACAGAGTTTCCCTAAATTGCCCAGGTCAGCCTGAACTTGAGATCGTCCTGCCTCAGCCTCCTGAGTTGCCGAGATTACAAGCATGTACTACCATGCCCAGGTGAAGCCACAGTTCTTAGTATCTGCCTATTTTATTATTTATATATTTTTGGTACTAAGGATTTAACCCAGGGGCACATTACCACTGAGCTATATCCCCAGCCCTTTTCATTTTTTATTTTGAGACAGGTTCTCCCTGAATTGCTTAGAGCATTCACTAAATTCCTGAGGTTGGCCTTGAATTTGCCATCTTCCTGTCTCACCCTCCCCAGTCACTGAGATTACAAATTTGCACCACCATGACCAACTCTCTCTCTTTTATAAGAGGGAAAGATGGAAAAATAAGAGCCTATTACCTAGGGCTGTGGTTGTGGCTCAGTGGTAGAGCACTTGCCTACCACGTGAGGTACCGGGTTGGATCCTCAGCACCACATAAAAATAAATAAATAAAATAAAGATATTATGTCCACCTACAACTAAGAGAGAGAGAGAGAGAGAGAGAGAGAGAGAAATTACCTCTAGATAATAGCCTCAAGATAATTAGTCCCTAGGATGGAGGTATGGCTTAGTGGGTAGGGTACTTGCTTAACATGCAAGAGTTTCCCAGCTTTGATCCCTAGCACTGCAAAATAATAAATAAATAGAATAATAAAGTAAAAGACAGTGGTGGATGTAGCTTAATGGTATAGCCCTTGCCTAGCATGCTCAAGGTCCTGGGTTTGCTCCCCAGTACACGTACACACACACACACACGGATAATTAGTACCTTTCTTCTGTTTTGTCTTTACCTTTTCTTTTCCTTTCATCAAGCACTGGTGGTCAAACCCAGGGCTCTTGTGCATGCTAGACAAGGACTATACCACTGAGCCAAAGCCCAGCCCTTTTTGTTTTATTTTGAGACAGGGCCTTCCTAAGCTGCCCAGACCAGCCTGGAACTTGTGACTCTCTTCTCTCTTCCCTCAACTTCCTGAGTAGCTAGAATTATAGGCATTTACCACAGCACACAGCACCTCTCCCCAACACCTTTTTTTTTTTTTTTTTAAAAGAATGATTTGGAACCCGGCATGGTGGCTTTTATCTATAATCCCAGCAACTTGAGAGGCTGAGGTAGGCGGATCGAAAGTTCAAGGCCAGCCTCAGCAACTTAGTGAGACCCTGTCTCAAAATAAAAAATAAAAAGGTCTGGGGATGTAGTTCAGTTGGTAAAGTCCCCCTCCCAAAAAAGAAAAAAATATATTAATGTGATGGGTTATCACAGCTAAAATTGTGGCAATGACTAAGGACTTTTTCAGATGAAATTAATGTCCCTAGTCAGTGGACAATAATTAACAAATGGGAGACTACCCTGGAGATGGCCTGACCTAACCTAAAGGATGTAGCAAATCAGAGACTCAGGAACAAAACACTTTCTCTGTTCTCTGTTGCTAGCTGCTGCTGCTTCTTCTTTTTTTGGCCTGCGTCTCACTAAATTGCCCAGGCTGGTGTCCAAGTGAAGATCCTCAGCCTTATGAGAAGCAGGTAGCTGGATTTAGACACACCCTACCGCGCCCAGTTTCTGTTGTTAGCTTTGATGAAATAAGCAGTCAAGAATTCTACAGCCACACAGAAATAAATTGCCAATAACGTGAGGGAAATTAGAAGGACACCCTTCACCTATGTTCTTAAGACGAACATAGAGGACGGGGTAGGGGGGTATAGCTCAGTGGTAGCCTGGCATGCATGAGGTCCTGGAATCAATCACTGGCACAACAAAAATTTTAAAAAGATGGGACTACAGCCTGGCCAAATGTGATTTTAGCATTATGACATCCTGGGCAGAGAACCTGGCTAAACCAGTACTGGGGATTGCACTCAAGGCCTCAAGTATGCTAAGCAACTACTCTACCCCACAGCCACATCCCCAGCCTACCTGGTGTTATTTTAAACCACTAGATTTGTGGCAACCATAGCTACTACAATCTGTAAATTATTGACTTTCTTGGAGTATTTCAATAAATGAGGATAATAGAGTTTTTCCTTTTTTCTGTTAAGGGGAATTTGGATTTTTTTCTACTTCAAGATATTGTCAAATCAAGTTCCTATGAATAATCTTTTACATTTCTCTTAATGAACATGAGTTTTGTCATATGGGTCGCACAAATTCAAAGTCAGTGGAAAGGACTGGAATGTAGCTTAGGGTTAAATCATTTGCCTCGAATTCGCATCGCCCTGGGTTCGATTCCCAGTTCCAAAAAAAAAAAAAAAAGAACCCCACCAAATTTAGTGGAAAATGCCAATTTCTTTTCCAAAACATATTGCTTAAAAAAAAATCATAGCCGATCATGGTGGTGCAGGATTGTAATCCTAGCTACTCCTGAGGCCGAGTTATAGACCAACCTCGGCAACTTAGTGAGATCCTGTCTCAAAAAATTGAAAGGGTTTGAGGATGTAGCTCATTGGTAAAGCACTACTGGATACAATTCCCAGTACCAAATATAATAAACACAATAATAATAACAATAAAGACAAAAAACTGTGGGTGTAGCTCACTGGTAGAGTGAGTGAGGACCTGGGTTCAATCCCCAGTATCCATACCCCCCCCCCAAAAAAAATAAATTATAAGAACAGCAAGAGACAAAGGAAAATAATTTGCATCTGTCCTTAATCTATCACGAAAATCCGAGGGTTTCCTATCTGTATCAAAAGGTCGGTCCTGTTCACGTGTGCCTTTCTCGGCGTCTGCTCCAGTGTGGCTGGTGCCTCAGCTCCGTGGGTTTAGTTGTCACCGTTTCACCTGTGAATCACTGTGCGACCCGCTGTGCTTCTATGCCAGCGTGTAAGTCTCTTGGCTGCTGTGTAGGTCAGAGGATAGGTGACAGGACGCGGGAACTTCCAGGGGCCTCGGTGGTGAGCGTCCCGCCCCCAGCCCTGCCCTTTCATCCACCCCGCGGCCGCGCTGGCAGGGCCGGGTCCCCCACCCTCCCCGGCCGCACCGGCCCAGAGCTCTGGTTCGCAGTTAGCCCGCGGGCCCTGGGTCTGTTTCTGTCTAGCCCTAAGGCCGAACAGGCCTGTTCGCGGAAGAGAGGTTTCCCGCGGCGGGACCCCGCCCGGCCCGCTGCGACTGGAGCGGAAGTGACGTCGTAAGACGTGCCCCTCTTCCGCCGCCGACGGCGCTTGTCAAAGCTGCTCAGCCTGGGTGGTCGTCGATCTGTCCTTTCTTTGAGATGCTCGCGTGAAACGGAGTGTCCGGGTGTAGGAGTGAGGCCACAAAAGACAGGTCTGACCCCGGCCTCGGAGGAGCCTTGGTGGAAAGGCCTCGCCCGCTCCTCTCCTGCCGCCGGGGCCGCGAGTCCTCCCGGCGCGGCCAGGTCCGAGAGCCGTCAGGTGGCTGGTCCCGGGAGGAGCCGGGTCGGAGAGTGACCTGCGTTGTCGGTGACCGCGTGCACTGGGCTGCCCTCTTCAGAAGACTCCAGAGAACCCTTTTTTTCCAGAAGGAAAAAAAATTTTTTCTCCTATCGAATCATAGATTCTGGCCCCGCGTCCTCCATCCCCAAGGACCTAGCGATTCCTACACGTTCTGGTGAGCCCTGGGTGAAAGGAGTTGGGGGGACAATCTTCCTTTTCTTATGCAAACAAATGTTTCATATGAGAATTTGACTTTGTCTTTGCTAGCCTTGTATTTATTTTTGCCACACTGTGTTAAGGTAGTTAAATACAGATACTTTCTTAGGCGCTGTTGTGTGACTACCATAAGCATTTATAGACCGCGAGTCTTTCTGCTAAAGAAAGCTAAAGAATACTCAGCCGTTCTCTTTATCTGAAGTTTCTGGGTCTGTGCCTTCCCACAGAGCTTCAAAACCAAGACCTACAGGAGAAAGGATGGAGGTTTTATTACGCTGTACCCCGCCCTCCTCCCCCTCCCCCCGTTTTTTTCTTTTGTGTGCTTAGGATGGAACCCAGGCCCTTGTGAATGCTGGCAAGCACTTTACCGCTGGATTTCCTCTCCAACCCACAGCTCTGCGCAATCGAATTTACCTTCAACAGGGTTGTTAAGTAAATACTTTTCCCCACCTTTTTTTCTTTCAGAAATCCTTAGGCATACAGATAATTTGAACACCAAGAATTGGTAAAAGGGGAAGGCATATTGAGTGGGATTGATACTTACATTGAGAGTAAGACATGAGTAGGATTTGATAGTTAGATCATTGAGCTAGAATGAGGAGGTGTAGAGTAAGAAAGATTTCAGGAGATGAAAACTTCATGAGCAAAGTCCCAGAGTAGTTGAGAGCCTCGTACATTTCCTGAATTGAGGAAAGGGAGTTGGCTAAAGCTGAGCAGAAAGAGGGAGAGTGGTGGGAGAGGACTGGAGTGAGGTAGGACCAGAAAAATGACTGGGTTATATTGTGAGGCCATGGGACCTTATGAAATGTTTTAAGCATGAAAGTGATTTGAATTTATATCGACTATAATGGATCCACGAACTTCCTAGTTTGAGAATGGAGTTCAGGAAATGTAAGAATGAAGGTATAGAGTCAAAATAGCAGCTTAAGATGAGTAAGTTTTAAACATGATTGTAGTAACTATACTTAGGTGATTGTTACAGAACAGAAAATAAATAAAATGATTTGCAAAGTTGTTTTGTTTTGTTTTTTATTTGAGATGGGGTCTTGTAGTGTGGCATAGGCTGGGCTCAAGTGATATTCCTACCTCAGCCTCCCAAATAACTGCTGGTGCGCACCACTGCAACTGGCTGTTTGCATTTCCTTTCTCTTCTCTTCTCTTCTCTTCTCTTCTCTTCTCTTCTCTTCTCTTCTCTTCTCTTCTCTTCTCTTTTCTGTACTGAGGATTGAACCCAGAGCTGCTTTAACATTGAACCATATCCCAACCTTTTTTATTTTTAATTTAGAGACAGGGTTTCACTAAATTGCTTAAGGCCTCTCGAAGTTGTTAAGACTGGCCTCAAACTTGCCATCCTCTTGCCTCAGCCTTCCAGGTCGCTATGATTACAGGCGTGCACCACTTTACCCAGCCTATTTGCAAGTTTTAAAGAAGGTGAAATTGCCAAAATCTTGTTATTCTTTCATCTCTTCATGCACTTTTCATGCATAGTGTGTGGATGGTTAAATAAGGGAAAATGAAAAAATTCAACCAAGAACTGTTCTTAGGAAATTATAAACCAGAGGAGGAGGCAAGCATTTAACCAAGGAAATAAATATACTATTACAAATCGGCGAGGGTTTTGGAAGTAAAGGACAATATTATTTTGTTTTGTCTTTGTATGGCAGTTGGTGAAAGTAAGGAGAGAGTGCTAAGTAAACAGAGCAAAACAACTATACACATGATGGGAATTAGTCATGCTGAAGAGGAATGGAATAACAGGTAAAGGAAGCATACTATAAATTGACTCTTGAGATTTCTAGGGTGAAAGGAGTACATCAAGTACAATTGGCAGGTTTCACACTCGTGCTATTTTTTTGGGAAAAGAGCTAAAGGAGGAGTGTGATTTCCAATTCATAACTAACAGGAAAAAAATTAGTACTGTATGTTAAAATGCTACATCAACAAAAAGAAAATAGGAGAAAGTATGAATGTTGGTTTCTTTTGTTTGTTTTGTGACTTTTTTGTTTTTGTTTTTTTCAGTACTAGAAATTGAATGCAGGGGCACTCTACCACTGAGTTACATTCTCAGCCCTTTATTATTTATTTTTTTATTTATTTTTAGACAGGGTGTCACTAAGTTGCCTGGCCTCAAACTTGCCATCCTCCTGCCTCAGCTTTCCAGGACCCTGGAATTACAGGCATGCACCATCATGCCCAGCCAAAATGGAGTATTTATTTATTTATTCATTTATTTTGGTGGGAGCACTGGGGATTTAACTCAGGGGACTCAATCACTGAGCCACATCTCTAGCACTATTTTCTATTTTGTTTAGAAACAGGGTCTCACTGAGTTGATTAGTGCCTCACTTTTGCTTAAGCTGACTTTGAACTCACAATCCTCCTGCCTCAGCCATTTAAGCCACTGGGATTACAGGCGTGCACCACCGTACCTGGCCAAAATGGAGTTTTTAAATGGAGAGACCAAGGCTTGTGAGATGGTGTATTCCTGTAACCCAAGCAACATGGAAGGCTACGGCAGGAGAATCACAAGTTTGAGACCACCCTGGGGAATTTAGTGAGACCCTGTCTCAAAATAAAAAATAAAAGGAACTGGATATATAGCTCAGTGGTAGAGCAACCCTGGATTCATTCCCTAGTACTGTAATAATAATAATAATAATAGAATAAAGACTCCATTTGCCTGTTTTCCCCCCAGTGCTGGGGATTGAACCCATGCTAGGCAAGTGCTTGCTGTACCACTAAGTTGCAAATCAGTTCAATTTTGTCTGTTCTTGGGGGATTGAACCCAGAGCCTTGTACTTGCAAGGCAAGCACTCTACCAACTGAACTATCTCCCCAGCCCTTGTCTGTTCTTAAACCTGAAAATAGGTTAACTAGGTTTATAAATGCTTCTTAATAGCAGATTACTATAACCTCAGTGCTGTGGTTCCATCCATTATGATCTCTGTACCCAATATGTAGCAGTATTAAACGTCAGATCCTAATCAATAACCTGTAAATGTTTTGCTCTTATAGATTTAGCCAACATATTCTGGTCAGTGTTTTTGTTTTTGTTTTTAGTACCAGGGATTGAACCCAGGGTTACTTAACCACTGAGTAACATCCTGGCCCTTTTTCATATTTTATTTAGAGATAGGGTCTTGTTAAGTTGCTTAGGACCTAGCTAAGTTGCTGAGGCTGGCTTTGAACTCGCTATCTTCCTACCTCAGACTCCTGAGCTGCTGGAATTACAGGTGTGTGCCAGTGCTCCCAGCAGTGTCTGTTTCAGTAAGTTCTCAGCTGCAGTTTACCTTCACCTCTGAGGAAACATAATACACATTTTCCAAACTGCCATGGGAAACCTCAGTAGCCCTGTCACACATAGTCTTACAAACAAGATCATAATTATATACACCTTTCTCCAGGAACACAGGTCTGGTATTACATGAGTGACATCCTCTTCCCAAGGACATATATTGGACACACCCATTAAATGCATACAGGTACATCTTTTTATCCTTTTTTGAATTATGGTGGCAACACATTCCTCGTTTATAAATTGTTCTTAATCTCATTTGGTGCTACTTAAATATACACCATAAATAGGGCTCCCTAAAAAATCTGGTTAAATTAAATTCAACTGTCTCTAAAATCTGTTCAGATTAAAATTATCTTATATTCCCATTAGTGCCGTTAGACACTCCATCATGATAAAGGTCTGGGCAACTTCTTGTCATCCCTCCTGGTATCTCTGGATCACCTATGATGGCCTTTAGTTGCTCAGGGATTTATGATGGAAGAAACTGCCACTGTTGGCCTCTTGCTATGTGTCTTAATATCCACAGTTGCTGGCTCCTTAATGGAATGCCATAGAAGCTGAGGTTCTCACAGAGCTTGAGCCATTATCCTCCCTACCCAACTGCAGATTTTTAAAAATTTTTTTTCTGTGCTGGGGATCGAACACAGGGCCTCATGCATACTTGATAAACACACTATTACTGAACCACATCCTTAATCCCCCAATTGCTGATTATACTTTTGTTCGTGGAAGCAATATCCTACAAGCTGGCCAGAATGTTACCATTAAAAAACAACACCTCCCCACCCACCTCCCAAAAATCACAAACCACTTCTCTGGAGGCTCTGGCCAATAAATACCCACTTTACAATTATGATATTGGTCATTGCCTAAAAATTGTCCTCTTCAGGCTGGATACAATGGTGCATGCCTATAATCCAAGCAGCTTGAAAGGCTGAGACAGGAGGATTGCAAGTTCTAACACCAGCCTCAGCAACTTGGCGAGGCACTAAGCAACTCAGCAAGACCCTGGCTCTAAATGAAAAGTAAAAACAGGCTAGGGATATGGCTCAGTGGTAAAGAGCCCCTGGATTCAATCCCTGGTATCCCTCTCCAACCCACCCCCCAAGAAAATTGTTCTTTTCAGGATAAAGAACTCTAAGAATCTCATCTCACAGATTCCAAAAGATAAATAAAAATTATGTATGGTCAGGAGACTGGGGGTGTAGCTCAGTGGTAGAGCACTTTCCTAGCATGTGCAAGGCCCTAGATTCCACAGCACTCAAACACACACACACACCTCCACCTCCACCTGTATGATGGCCAAGATGCAAACTCTTATTGGAGCACTTATTGCCTTCGGAGTTACATGTGCTGTTAATAGCAACCACAGTACACATTTCGTTTATCAAAATACATGAGGGCTGGGGTTGTGGCTCAGTGGTAGAGTGCTCGCCTAGCATGCGTGAGGCTCTGGATTCCATCCTCAGCATCACATAAAAATAAAACAAAGGTATTGTGTCCACCTACAACTAAAAAAAAATTTTTAATTAAAAACAAATTTTAAAAACAAAATGCATATTAGGTTTTTGGAAATGGTACTCAAAAAAATTTTCATATCCCTCACAAATCCCAGATGGCCAATTTAACTGACAGACATAACAAGTCTTCAAACAACTTTTAAAATTCCAGTTCAGCAAATGGACCTCTAAATAGGTTTCTATGCATCCCATAGAGGCTGGAGGCCAGATCAAGGGTGTATACTTTCCTGGGAACTGTGTCTATAAGTTGTCCCATGGGCCAGGTAGCTGCTTTTCAAATATGGGACCTTTTGGAGCCTAAGCTTTCTAAAATCCAAAAACCCAGCTGGGCACAATGTGCATGCCTGTAATCCCAGCAGCTGAGGTAGGAGGATCTCATGTTCAAAGCCAACCTCAACAACTTAACGAGGACCTAAACAACTCAGCAACACCCTGTCTCTAAATAAAATATAAAAAAGGACTGGGGCAGGCTGAGGTTGCGGCTCAGTGGTGGAGTGCTTTCCTAGCATGCCTGAGGCACTGGGTTTCAGTCTCATCAGCATAGCATATAAATAAATAAAAGGTCCATCAACAACAAAAAAAATTTTTAAAGGGCTGGGGATGTGGCTTAGTAGTTAAGCACCCCTGGGTTCAATCCCTAGTATCAAAAATAAAATCCAAAAACCCTGTCAGGTACAACTGCACACTGTTCCGTTGTCTGTTGGTTTTATATATATATATATTTATATTATATATTTATATGTATATACATATAAATTTTATATAAAAATATATATAATTACATTTATTTATATTCACATAGTTATATGTACTTTTTTTTTTTACCAGGGATGGAACTCAGGGGCACTCAACCACTGAGCCACATCCCCAGCCCTAGTTTGTATTTTATTTAGAGACAGGGTCTCACTGAGTTGCTTAGCAACTCGCTTTTGCTAAGGCTGACTTTGAACTCAAGATCCTCCTGTCTCAGCCTCCCAAGGCACTGCACCAGCAGTCTTATTATATTTGTATAAGTACTTCAATTGGTTTACAATGTAGAGGTTCATATACTCACCACATAAGCCATTGTTTCTCCCAAACATGATGAAAATTGATACACACATCAATCTATGTGGGTATAAACAGGGAAAGAACCCCACACTCTGTTATCTCACACAATGTCAACCTGTCCCAGAATTTCACAGTTGGTGACAATATCATTTTAGAGGAATTACTTCATTCCCTAATATCTTGCCGTTGAGGAAGATTTCACTCCCTTTATCAGAGATACTCCCTTAATTTAGTAAAACTTTCACCTTGGGGTTGTGAATGTACAGTCTCTCCAAAGGCACAAATTGGACATGAGACATTTTTGCTTTTATTTACTTATTTATTTATTTATTTAGATACTGGGAGTTAAACCCAAAGGTACTTTATCACTGAGCTACATCCCCAGTCCTTTTTAAAATCTTGAGACAGGGTCCTGAAGAGTTACCTGGACTGGCCTTGAACTTGCAGTCCTCCTGCCTCAGCCTCCTGAGTTGCTGGGATTACAGGCACACACAACTGTATTTGACTCTTCTTTCATTTAGATTCTCTTATCTTGTTCCTGAGCTTGCTACTTGGTCTGTCATCCTAGTAAACTCTTTGCTCTCTGTCAAAATGTACACCCCTATACTCCCATGCCTGTAGGGAAATCTTTGTTAGAGTTTGAATCTGGTGTCCCCTAAAACTTCATGTGTTGAAGGTAATACCGTATTTATTCAGAGGTAAGGCTTTTATAAAACAATTAGACCATGAGGGCACAATCCTCACCAGTGGATTAATCCATTTGCTATATTAATAATTTGAAAGGTAACTGAAGGTAACTGAAGGGAGGTGGAGCATGATTAGACTAAGTAAGACACTGAGGGTGCGCCCTTAGGGACTTTGTCTAGTGTCTATGTGTGTCTCTGTATCTATGTGTGTCTCTGTATGTGTCTCTCTCTCAGAATCATTTTTTTTTTTTATTTGCGGTGCTGGGGATTGAACTCAGGACCTTGTACTTGCAAGGCAAGCACTCTGCCAACTGAGCTATCTCCCCAGCCCCAGAATAACTTTAAAATATGATTGTGGTAACATAGACTTTGATCAATGTTGTGATCAAAGTGGTTTTGATCAAAATGATTTCATTCATTTTTCTAGATTAAAATATTTTTTAAATTAAAAACTTTATTAAATTTTATCCAGACGGAAGAGTGAGGATTCTTATAATGTGCACACATGAGTCATTTTTCTTTCCCCTTCCTCTACTACCTTGTCTCATTTTTCCATGTAGGGTTCTAGACAAAAGCCATGCAACTCCAGGTTTCTAGGAATAGGAAGTACCCAAGCCCTCATTGTGGTCTTGGAACCCAGGTCTGAAGCTCTGCTATGATGTGTTGCAGTGGCATCTTTCTGTCCTGGATTCATAGCCTGCTGTTTGGACCTCTCAAATCCACATTCTGGATGAACTGGACAGTTTCCAAAGAGTATCTGTCAATTCACTCCATCCTTGCTGCTCCCAGTTCAAGGTCAGAGAGCTAGGATGTCCTATTGTTGCAAAATCCTCATGTTCAGGCTTCTTGAGTGACCTGGAAGATACTATCATATTCCATTGCCCCTTCTTCCATTCTCTGAATCTCACTGTTAACATCTGATCAAGGCAAGCAGATTTTCTGGACGGCCCATGGGCTGCTTGCTGTGTTTCCCTCTCCCCACTCAGCTTCCTTTGCATGTGTGTGAACTTCTTCAGGGTTCCCCTTGGAACCTCAGCAGACTTGGTGGCCTATCTTCATGAGGAGCCTACTGTTGCCAAGCCAGAATTCTGAGAGGAAAAATCCTCTATTACCCCTAAGACTCGCCCAAAGGATGTGTTGCCAGGGAAGATGCTTCAGGTTGCTCTTCTCCCTCAGGCTCACAGACAAGGTGGGTCTTCATCTGCAGGGGAGGAGGGAGGGGAGGAGAATGTGGATCTTTCTTTAGAGAGGGTTCTGAGAGCTATGCTTGAGATCCTGGCCAGCTCTCTGCTTTGGCTAGAGAAACAACCTTGCATTCTCAAGGCATGGTTCTGGACAGAGTCGAGGAATATAAGTATATATGATATAGGTAGACAAGAAGTTGTTCCTTTCATGAGGGGGAGGTGAGGGCAGTACCTGTGATTGAACCCGTGGCACTTAACCACTGAGCCACATCCCCAGCCATTTTACAAATATTTTTTTATATTGAGATAACATCTCACTTAATTACTTAGGACCTCGCTAAGTTTCTGAGGCTGGCCTTGAGCTTGCGATCCTCCTGCCTCATTCTTCCTAGTTGCTGGGATTTCAGGCGTACATCACCATGCCCAGCAACCCACTTTTATTGTAATAGTAAAGACGGCAGCTTAGAATCTGGCTTCCCAATTACTGGTTTAGGGACCTTGGACAAACCACTTGATACTGCATGCCTCAGTTTCTTTCTCAGCTATATGATGAGGGTGGCAACCCTGTGATGAAGGAAGGGTAGCAAAGATCAGGGGAGATGGTCTTTCGTATGCCTCTGCCCTTGGTAAGATGGTAAGAGCTATTCAGCTCAAAAGGGAAATTACTGCTGGATACTGGGAACCACACAGAGTCCTCTTCTCAGTAAGACAGACTGAGTGTCTAGGTTTGCACACAACCTCTGCCCACAGCAACATCTGGGCTGAAGATTAAGGCCTTGGCAGGGCTCCCTCCTAGCCTTCTTTCCTCCCTCATCTTAGGGTTTTCTCTTTGGCCTTCTGCCTTGTTTTGGGGAAAGAAATTTATAGGTCTCAGGATAATTCTGAATGTGATGGAGGACCCTGAGCTATTGATTCCTAAGGAAGGATCTTTCTTCTGGCAGAGCCTTCCTCAGAGCCAAGTGATTTAAGAATACTGACAAATTTGTGCTCACTGAGCCTCCTGCAGGCTGCACATAGAGGCACCTAGGCCAGCCCATTCAAGAGTTTTAACCGAGTTAAGATTGCTAAAACCTAGTCATTTCTTCATCTCTTTCTTTATTTACTGTAGGCTATGGCATGCTTAATGAATTCTTGAGCACTTGATCAAAGATAGTGAAAAAAATTCAACCTAGAGCTATTCTCAGGGAACTTGTAAACTAGTGGAGTAGACTGTCATCTAACTAAGCAAATAAGTATAGTATATAAATAAAGTCCAAATTGATTGAATGTTCTGGAAGTACAGTAGAGGTCAGTGTGATTTTTCTCTGTCTTTACAAGGCAATAAGTAAAGGTAAGAACAGAGAGGAATTTTTAAGCAGAGACCAAAAAGAAAAGGTAATGATGAAAGGGAAGGGAGTACCAGGTTGGGAAAGTGTCCTATGAGTTGACTGAATTCAGTTCTTTTTCTTTTTCTTTTCTTTTTTTTTTTTTTAATTCCAGGTATTGAACTCAGGGGCACTTAATCACTGAGCCACATCCCCTTATTTGTATTTTATTTAGAGATAGGGTCTCATTGAGTTGCTTAGGCCCTCACTAAGTTGCTGAGGCTGGCTTTGAACTCATGACCCTCGCGCCTCAGTCTCATGAGCTGGGGATTACAGGCATATGCCACCACACTTGGTGACTGAGTTCATTTCTAAGGGAGACCAAGGAAAGTTCTTCAAGGGTTTCTCCCTTGAAGACTTCTTTTCTATTGCTGGGGGAAAAAGCCAAAGAAAGAATCTATTCTTCAATATGTAAGTGACAGGAAAACTAAGTGATATTTATTTCAATGCGGTAAATCAAGAGAAAATAGAAGAACATATGAAAGTGTTTTCATTTCACGAATTGGAAACCAATTCAAGGAGTTCATCAGAATCAGGTTGAACATTGATAAATTCTCCATAAAAATCCTCTTATGTTAATTATCAATCTCAGCAATTATTTGTATTCACAAACACGGTGTCAGAATCTCTTTGAGTGGATAGCTGGGATTCAACCTCCTACCCATCCTATACCTCTGATCTCCTGAAGGGATGTCTAACTATTTCTGAGTGGTGGTGGGCGTAGTAAGATGGTTCATTGTAGGAACATGCTCCTTTTGTTGCACTTCTTTACATTGAAACATTTTCCTCAAGTAGACCCAGTACTACTGTGAATGCTGTGACTACTTATGAACTATTTTGTGAGTGTGCAGATTGTGGTGGCAACAGAAGTATAGCAAGCAGAAAGACAGTTGGTGTGACCTCAGGTTTATAGATGGTTAAGTGACACTTGGTTTCCGCTGCTCTGGTTTCTGGTCGTTCTTATTCTAAACAAGGAATTCATCTCAATGATGGTCTGGCACAGTATAACCACAGAGTTTTTCAGGCATGGAGGGTCTCCATTCACTGACCTATTTTTTTTTACTACCTTCATGAAGAGAATGTTTTCTGGATCCTTAACGTAGGTTGAAGAAGGGGAGCCGTGCAAATCATATACAAATTCAGTACAATCTTCCTTTATTTCTAGGATTCCTTCCTTTTCATTATGCCAGGAAATCTCTTGCATTATCAGCCTCACTAACTGTTAGATCACCATTGAGTCCAGGTTTATCATCTAACTAAATATTGTTTAACTGTTAGCTAATATGTGATATATAGAATGCCTGTCTAAGATAGTTTCACCCTCTACTGTCCCTGGTCTTGACATCCTTAGTATCCATTCTCATACTTGTTTTGTGGTTTTTCCTCTGATACATATTTCCAGACTGGGAATTATTTTGTTGCATGAGCTTTTGTTCTTGCATTATATTGTATACCTACATCCCTGGATTTTATTGGTTATTACTTTAGTGACAACAGCAGATCATGGCAGATCTTGAGAATGTACATTTCTTTCCAAGATCTCAGGCCCAGTTGGGATTATCACAGGATTTTCCTTGAGAGTAGGTTGCCTCTTTAGATACCAAGGACAACCTACTTCCTGGTTACTGGGGCCCAGACTGTCTTGGGGGGTTAAGATTGACCTTCTTCAGGGTCCAATAACATGTCTCCATTCCAAGTTTCAGGCTCTTATTCTACCTGATTGAATCACAAATGTTTAAAATTTAGCAGTTTCTCAATGCCAAGCATTCACACCAACAGTCTGTTTAGGGGAACAATTGGCACCACTGTAGTAAGGTTGGTCCCTTCCAATTTCTGCCTTAGGGATGTTGAATTTTATGGCCTAGGACATTTTCTGGATAATTCCTTGTTCTCTCTACAGTTCCTGGCCTGGGGACAGAATTTCTTAATTATTTGTTGAAAGAATGAAGCAATAGGCTATAGCTAAAATCTTAAAGGAGCCCAGAGATCCAAGCTGCTCCAATAAGAGAAGCTCAAAGTTGTCAATCAAATGATAGAGATCATTATCCTACTCCTTAGAATGCCCAGGAGTGGACTGAATTAATGCTGTATAGTACAATGTAATGGGCATGGAAAAAAAAAACTACATGGGAAAAACTTCTTAGTACCCACAGTCAACTAAAAAGGTAGAAATGAAATAATTAGTAATAATTATTTTACCCCATATGTCAAAAATATTATTTCAGTATGTGATTTATACAAAATGGATTTAATTACATTCGTTTTCCATAATGAGTCTTCAAAATTCACTGATAACATTAAATTTCATTGAGATATACTTTATTTTTCTTTATATAAAATATTAAAAAATTTATATAAAATATATAAAAATTATATAAAATTAACATGAGAAAATATTTATATCCAAGTTGTTGCAAATGTTTTCAATTAACTGAATGAAATGTTAGTTTTAAAATATAATTCATTAAAATTAAATAAAATTATTTTCTTCATACTAACTTCATATGAAATGATCAGAAACACCTGTAGCAAGTGAACACTGAATGGGATACTGGGAGTCTAAACTAATTTGTGGAAATCACAACTTAGGGATCAACTACCTACATTGAAGTCCAGTTCACTGCTTCCTTACTAGATGATATTGGAACAAGTAATGGTATTGTTTGAATCTGTGTTTCTTCAGCATTAAGTAGAAATAGTGATATCTAGTGTGACGGGTTGATAGTTTATAATTAAGTGAACCTTATGAATAAAAAAATCCTAGGGCACATTCAGGTCTGTTGGTCCTCAGTAAATGATAATTAGTGTTCCTGGTACTTACTGAGTGTACCATTTACATTGGCTTTCACTTACATGTCTACAGAGAACACTGCCGTGAAGTGGTCTTAGCATCTAGGCTCATTCAGGCAACCTTCAGACTCACAGAGTGGCAGCCATTGATCTGGCCCCTGGCCAGTCCCGTTGATGCTTCTTTTCAGAGACTCTGACTTGGGCTCCACCTGGCACAACATAGAGTCCAGCGGTTTGGGCCAAAGCAGTCACCCGAGTCAGCTTAGTTCCTTTAGAAGGTGTTGAGGTAGCCAGAGAATGTTATTGTGTAAGTCAGCTCCCCTGACATGTGTATTTGAAAAGAAATGCCACATAATCTCCCTCATGACATTTATCACCATGGGGAAAGGAAGTCACATCTTTCTGAACTATAAAATGAGACTTTTTTTTTTTTTTCTGGTGAACAGTGTGGCTCACCATCCTTTTTCTGCCTCTGGGTGATTCAAGATACTCTAGCACAGTATGGTAGAAATTTGTGTGTGTGTGAATTTTATTGGATATGCAATTATATGGTAATTTCATTCTAGAATGGAGTGCCTTCTACCCATGCAAGTATACAAATTATGGTCAGCTCTGGGTTATCATGCTCTCTCTCTTTTCCAGGAGCTCTTTTTAGGGCCCCAATCTACCTTCATGAAGAAAAGATAGAGACATCAAGGATGTCGACTGACTGCCTGACAAATTATTATCAGGTATGCAGAAGCAGTGTCCCACATACCTGCTATACACGTAGACACATTTCCTTTTAGGCAGATTTTTCTCCACACCTTCTTCCAGCCAGTAGAGCCTCACTGAAGACTGAGTCCCCAGTTAGTTTTCCCTAGGGAATGGAGCTCCTCATATTAGCAAGATGTTGCCTTGAAAGCCTCCCTAGTTATTAATTGCTAATTGATCATGACATCCCTAGTTCTGAGTACACATTTGTTTGCTCTGACAGATGATAAGGAAGAAGGAAATGTCTTCTTCTAAAGGCTTATTCATTCACACTGCCTATGAAGCATATGGAGATGTTGCTATTGTACTTGTTACTCAGGTTGGCGTGTGTGTAATGATTTAGGACTTGGCGACTTTTTTTTTTTAAGCACTTGGTGACCTTTGAGGATGTGGCTGTGGACTTCACCCAAGAGGAGTGGATTTTATTGGATCAAACACACAGAGACCTATACAGAGATGTGATGCTGGAGAACTACCAGAACCTGGCATCATTAGGTAAGAGTGCCATCATTCCTTGTAGCTTAGGGAAGAGATGGATGTTCTGTACTTGCTGTGCTGCAGCATCAGTGATGTCAACTCTGAGTATGCTGGGAAATACAGGGGCATAGTGTCTGTTCTAATACATTTTAAACTAATGTGATAGTTCTCAAAATGTGGTCCAAAATGAACATATCATGATGACCTTGTTAGAAATGTAAGTTACTAGTCCCCTTTGACATACTAAATTGTGTCAAAACTCCAGGTAGATCCTTGTTGTACTTTTTTTTTTTAAACCACAAGTATTGAACCTAGAAGCTCTTAACCATTGAGACCCATCCCCAGGGTCTCACTAAGTTGCTTAGGGCCTTGCTAAGTTGCTGAGGCTGGTTTTGAGCTCATGATCTTCCAGCCTCAACCTGAGTCATGGGCATGACAGGCATGAGACACCACGCCTGGATTTCATGCATGTTTTTAATAATCCCTCCAAATGAATCTGATGCATTATTATTTCAGAATAATTGGGATAGTTTTTCACCCATAAGAATAAAGATCTCTTCATTTCACTTTATTTCCTAAATGACTAAAACTTTTACCACTTTGTATACATAATCATTAATTTGAGTTTCAGAGGTTAGGTATAACCAATCTTTTGGGAGCACAGAGATGCTATTTGCATTTTTAACCCATCTGAAATAATTTCACTGCTTTAATTAGAAGCAACATTCCTGAATTATGTGAAGATTTATGATCCTTGCGTAAGTCTCTTCTATTAGTGCATTTTCCCCCATGTACAGGATGTCAGCTCATCAAACCCAGCCTGATCTCTTGGTTGGAAGAAGAAGCAGATTTGTTGGCAGTGCAGAGAGGAGATCTTGAAGGTGGGTGTGACTGAAACTGTTTAAGATGCATTTGGTTTCAGAAGATTGAGGACATGTATCTGAGTACTTAGAATATCTTCAATTTCCCATCTCCATTTATTTTTTTGTCTGCTCAGATTTTCTTATAATCTTACAAAACAACCTATTCTATTTCTTCTTGAATTTTATCATTTTGATGTATGCTATTTGACAAGATCTTGAATATTTTCTATACTTGATAATATTCATCCTGGGATTAAAGGAGTAGCTCAGTATGTTTGAGACCCTGGGTTCAATCCCTAGTACCACCAAACACATACACAAACATTCATCCTGTTTGCCATCCACTTTAATTTCCAAGAAGTCAATTTGTAAAAGCCATTTAAAATTGTTTGCATCCATAGCTTTGAAAATTTTTTGAACAAGTCAAAATTCCCAACTTTGTTTTTTTGTGTTTTTTTTTTTTTTGTTTTGGTACCAAGGATTGAACTCAGGAGCACTCAACCACCAAGCCATATTCCCAGCTCTCTCTCTCTCTCTCTCTCTTTTTAAATTTTATTTAGAGGTAGGATCTCACTGAGTTGCTTAGGGCCTTGCTAAGTTGCTGAGACTAGCCTTGAACTTGCAATCCTCCTGCCTTAGCCTCCTGAACCACTGGGATTACAGGCATGCGCCACTGCATCTGGTGTCCCAACTTTGATTTTTTTAAGTTTTAAAATTTTTGTTTTGTTTTCTTTGTGGTGCTGGGGATGGTACATACCCAGGACCTTGCACATTCTAGGCAACACTCTACCACTAAGCAATATCCCCACCCCTTTTTATTCTATTTTGAGAGGTCTCACTGAATTGCCCACATGACTTTGATCCTCCTGCATTAACCTCCTGAGTAAGTATGAGCTATTGGGCCTGACTTTAAGTTTTCCAATTTTTAAGCTAGGTTTAATTTGAAAACAAATAAAAATCATTTCTATCTTCCTGGGGATGTAGCTCAGTGATAGAGTACTTGCCTGGCCTTACAAGGTCCTGGGTTCAATCCCTAGTACTGAAACAGGAATGGGTGCATGCACACACACACACACACACACACACACACACACACACACACACACATAGAGAAAGAAAGAAAAGAAAAGAAAAAAATCATCCCTAACTCTGTATGTGTGTGTGTGTGTGTGTGTGTGTGTGTGTGTGTGTTTTGCTGGGGATGGAACCCAGGGCCTCATGCATTCTAGTAAAGCACTTTACTACTGAGCTGTCACCCAGTCATATCATTTTTAACTCTTTCAGTAGGCCATTTCTTTCTTCAATTGTTAATTTTGTTTTTTCTGTCTATTTTCAGAATGTGAAATGAGATTTTGTCCCAGTGAGTCTATGCTTAAGCAAGGGTTTTCGAGGGGACAAACCTTCACTGGGATACAAATGGTAAGATTAATAGGGGATGTCTCTTATTTTCTGTACTCATGAATCAGTCCAAATGAGCTGGGTGCAGTGGTACACTCCTGTAATCCCAGTGGCTTGGGAGATTGAGGCAGGAGGATTACGAGTTCAAAGCCAGCCTCAGCAAAAACAAGGTGCCAAGCAACTCAGTGAGACCCTGTCTCTAAATAAAACACAAAAATAGAACTGGCGATGTGGCTCAGTGGTCGAGTGCCCCTAAATTCAATCCCCAATAGTCCTCTCCAAAAAAAGAGAGAAAAAGAAAATCTGTCCAAAGGAGAGAGAGACATGAGAGAAGTAGCATTCATCCAAGAGGGAGCAATGTTCAGAGGGATACTCTGAATATAATGAATTTAAGAGTGCCCCAAATGTCTTATGAAACTTGTTGGTGTATAGTGTACAGAAGAATACATCCTTCTTAACAGTCTAAGATTAGAGTATAGCACAGGATTCTGGCAGTATTCTCTTGTTGCTCAATTAGAAGAAAACATGATAAAGTGAGTATGGTGGTGCACACCTGTAATCCCAATGCTTGAGTGACTAAGGCAGGAAGATTGTAAGTTCCAGGCCAGCCTGGGCAACTTAGCAAGACTCTATTTCAAAATAAAATTAAAAAGGGCTAGACTGAGTTCCATATTAGTGCTTACCTAGCATATGCAAGGCCCTGGGTTCCATCCCCAACCACCATGCCCCCACCAAAAATAAGGGACTATATAAATGTAGCACAGTGTGGGAAAATCATTTCCATCCTTAAAATGATATACTTTAATCATTATTTATCCACGTATCAACAGGGAAGAAGCAACAGTGTTGGTGAACTCTGTGACTATAACCAACCTGAAGAAGCCTGTCATGAACATATATTTTTTAAGAAACACATGAGAGCTCAAAATATAGGGAGCAATTATGAATGTGATCAGTATGGAAAAGACTTCCTTACTCTGCACATGAAAACTTCTATTGGAGAGAAACTTACTGAGTTTAATGAATGTGGAAAAACCCTCAGCTCAACTCCAAATGTTGTATGTGAGAGAACATGCACACAAGAGAAACCCTTTGATTGTGGAGACTGTGGGAAGGCCTTCATGAATCGATCATACCTTCAGGCCCTTATGGGCACTCACAATGAAGAAAAACTCTGTGAATGGAATGAATATGGGAGCAGTTTTATTATCTCCACAAACCTTGCTGTGCATATAGAAAGTCTCAATGTAAAAAATCCCTACAGATGTAAGGAATGTGGGAAGAGTTTTAGATACCCTGCTTACCTTAGTAAACACATGCGAACCCACACTGGAGAGAAACCCTATAAATGTTCAGAATGTGGGAAAGCTTTCGCTCAGTACTGGGGCCTTTCTCAACATGTACGAATTCACAGTGAAGAAAAGCCCTATGAATGTAAGGAATGTGGAAAGTCCTTCACTGTTTCTTCATACCTAACTAAACATGTAAGAATTCATACCGAAGAAAAACCCTATGAATGTAAGGAATGTAGAAAATCCTTTGGAAATCCTTCATACCTTAAAAAGCACATTCAAATTCACACAGGAATAAAACCCTATAAATGTAATGAATGTGGAAAAGCCTTTACTCAGTCCTCGGGCCTTACTAAACATGCACGATCTCACAGTGGAGAGAAGCCCTATGAATGTAAGGAATGTGGGAAGGCCTTCACTACGTCCACTTGCCTCATTGCACATATAAGAACTCACACTGGAGAGAAGCCTTTTGTTTGTAAAGACTGTGGTAAAGCCTTTGCTAGATCTTTTTGCCTTATTGAACATATAAGAACTCATGTTGGAGAGAAACCCTATAAATGTGAAGAATGTGGGAAAGCCTATACTGCTTCTTCAGACCTAAATAGACATGTAAGAATTCACACTGGAGAGCATCCCTATAAATGTAAGGAATGTGGGAAAGCCTTTGCTCATTACTCAAATCTTTCTGTACATCAAAGGACTCACACTGGAGAGAAACCTTATGAATGTAAGATATGTGGGAAAGTCTTTACATATTCCTCAAGTCGCAATAATCACTTACGAACTCACAAAGCCCAATAACTATAGAAATTTAAGGAAAGTGGGAATGTTTGTTTTCTATATACCTTAATAGTTACATGTTATTCCACACTGGTGGAAAGCTGAATGTAAACAGTGGTACAAAACCAGGCATGGTGGTGCACACTTGTAATCCCAGTAGCTCAGGAGGCTGAAGCAGGAAGCTCAAAAGTTCAAAGCCAGCCTCAGCAACTTAGCAAGGGCTTAAGCAACTTGGTGAGACCCTGTCTCTAAATAAAGTACAAAAAAGGGCTGGGGATGTGGCTTAGTGGTTAAGTGCCTCTGGGTTCCAGCCCCAGTACCAAAACAAAACAACAACAACAAAAAAGCAAAACAAAACAAACAAAAAAACCCCAATGCAGCCTTCAGTTGCTCCAGTTTCTTTCAAGTACAGGAAAGTTGTCTCACTGTAGAGAAACCCAATGAATGTAAGGAGTAAGCCAACTCCTAGTTTTGAGAATTCGGAGTTCATTTGCAAAATATTTTGTACTTGCAATTACATTTCATCAGGAAGATGTACATTTATTGTCCTTCAGTTAGGGATACAGTGTTTGATATTTGCTTAAAATATTGACTATTAGAGCACTCTATTTTAAATATAGACTTTTCCTTGTAAATAAGAAAGTGATTTGTAGGTTGATATTTTAATATTAGAGCATATCATTCCCCCAACAACCTTCTTTATTGTTTGAGCAACCAAGAGTCACCTGCACTGAATAAAATTGTCTACTTTCTCAACATTTGTGGTAGTTTATTTTCAAGGCAAGTTTTTAAGATGGGTTATCTAGGTAAAAGTATAAAATGTAGTTTTAATTTCACCATACATGAATGTTTTTCTTTCCACAGGTATTATCCCATTCGCAATTTCTGAATCAAATTTTTAAAATTTTGTTTAAAGAGTATTCTTTAATAAGGAACAGATTTTAGTTTTAATTGCTAGGCACTCATTTACAAAAGAACAGTCAATGTCCTCTTCACTTTTGTTTCAGTGCTGGGAATCAAACCCAAGGCCTCACACAGGCCAGGTAAGTGCTCTACCACTGAGCCACATCCCCAACCCTTCTCTTCACTTTTATCCTAAGTAAGAATACTTAACTAACTGACTGATTTGTAGCCCCAATTTCACATGTGACCCTAAACCTGTGTTTATAAAATGAAATTTTACTGTTTCTTTAAATATTGTCAATCTTACTGATTGACATTTCTACGGACACTGATAATTTTGCCACCACCATTGTGATCTGTAGGCCAAAGTATTCTGATTTACTGGTATGTTCCACCTTCCCTAGATGTCTAACTGATGTGGCCTTGTGGTCTTTGATGGTTAAGACCTACCCACTTGATTTCTGATAATACGAGTTCTCATCATCACCACTGAAATTGGGGAAAACATCTCAATGATTCCCCTAGAATCATACCTGGTATATAAAGGAGTGTAAGCACAGAGCTTTTCATTTGTAGAAGTTCTCCTGTCACTGAGCTATTTCTGAATACCTTTACGAAGACAGTGCTTTCTGAGTTCTCCCTATAGGTTAAGGAAGGAGGGCGGTGCTGATCACATAACAAATTTAGGAGCCCAGCACTGTGATGCATGTCTGTAATCACAGCAGCTAGGGAGGCCAAGTCAGGAGAATCTCAACTTCAAGACCAGCCTTAGCAATTTAACAAGACCCTGTCTCAAAATTAAAAAATAAATTTAAATGGTGGAGATGCAGCTCAGTGAAAAAGCACACCTGGGGCTGGGGAGATAGCTCAGCTGGTAGAGTGCTTGCCTTGCAAGCACAAGGCCCTGAGTTTGATCCCTGGTACCGCAAAACACACACACACACACACACACACACACACACACACACACACACACCTGGGTTCAATTCCCAGTACCACCAAAAAAAAAAAAATTTAGTACAACATTCCTGTATCTCTAGGATACTTCCTTCCTATTATGCCAGGGAATCTCTTTGGCATATTACCTGAATCACTGTAGGTGACCAATGAGTTTAAGTTCAAGTCATCCAAATGATTCATTTATTTATTTAAAAATTTTTTTTGATTGTTGATGGACATTTTTTTTTTTACTTATTTATTTATATGTGGTGCTGAGGATTGAACCCAGTGCCTCACACATGCTAGGCAAGCGCTCTACCACTGAGCCCCAACCCCAGCCCCTCACCCAATTTAACTGTTAAAGGCACACCCAGGTCCATGAGCTTATATATGAAGTCCAGTTGTCTTCTCATGACAGTATTTGGCCCTGTCTAGTGTTGCATTCCACCATTCTTCATCTAACATCTTTAGAATCCTTTCTCATACATGTTCTTTGGTTTTCTTCTGACAAATATTACCACAATAGGAATCATTTTGTTATGTGAGCTTTTTTCTCTTGCTTGATGTTGTACACTCATGCCCCTGGGTTTTGCACTGGTTATGACTAGTGGCAGCAGCAGGCAGGTGTGGTGCATCTTGAGGGAAATGTGTGTTGCCTTCCGTGAGAGTTTACCACAGGGGTTTCAAGCAGAGGAATGCAGAGACAAAAGGAAAAGCTACTTTCCTTTTCTGGGTTCAACTATGTACTCTCATTCCAAGTTTCTGCCCTTTTGCTGTTATAAATTTTTTAATTTTTAAAAATTTTCTTGATTTCAGCACATTTACACAGCCCAACGTGATGCTGCATTCCTGTAATTCCAGTGACTCAGGTGACCGAGGAGGAGGATTTGAGTCTAGTCTGAGCAACACAGTGAGACCCTGTCTTGAAATGAAAGGGCCTGGGGTGTACTTCAGTGGTTGAGTGCTTGCCTAGCATGCTCAAGGCCCTAGGTTCAATCTCTGTACCACAAAAAACATCCCCACAGTCTGTGAGGATCCTGCTCAAATGATCAGGTACATCAGTATGACCAAGCTGATTCATGCCACTTTTCTCGTGCTCCCCTGACCGATGACATTCAAACTTACTATCAATGCTATCTCCTGCCTTTTGCTGTGTACTCCATGCAGATCTCCAGTAAGGTCCTTGACCACAGGTCCTTACTTGCTCAGCTACCTACCCTCTTGGTAGTCTATTCCCTTGATCCTTTTACAGGCCATGTGGCTTCCTTCATATCATGTTGTGCCTTCCTCTCTAGGGACTCAAGGGCTCAACATCTTTTAATTTCATATGCCTCTGAGCGTAATTTCTGTGACTCTGTTGGGGTGATCTTTTTTTTTTTCAGTGGGAGGGGTACCAGGGATTGAACTCAGGGGCATTTGACCACTGGGCCATATCCCCAGTCCTATTTTGTATTTTACTTAGAGACAGGGTCTCACTGAGTTTCTTAGCACCTCGCTTTTGCTGAGTCTGGCTTTGAAATCGAGATCCTCCTACTTCAGCCTCCTGAGCCACTGGGGTTATAGACATGTGCTTCCTCGACAGCTGTTGGAGTGATCTGAAGGATCCCACAAGGGGGATCTACTGCATTTACAATAGCTGATGATGAGGATGGAAAATTCCAAACTCAGTAGGAAAAATCCTTCTTCAGAGTTGCCTCTTAACTACCCCTGACTTACCGTCTGCCCCACTTGGGCTCTACCATTTGCAAAGGCTCTCATTGCAAAGGCCTGAATGCTTGTTGCTATGAAATGCTTTGTGTTGCCCCTTCTGAGAGCTGCCAAGATTCTTCATCCTCACATTCTTACCCTGTGCCAACCCCAATAATGCACTCCTCGATACTACTTATTAGTCATGATCCCAGTCAAGGGATGATTATCCTTTTATTCCCAGAGCTCTGAAATCTTGGTTCATGTGAATTGGGTAATTCTTTTTATTTGTTTTGCAGTGCCAGGATTGAACCCAGGGCTTTGTGCATACTAGGTAAGTACTCTACCACTGAGCTAAGCCCCTAGCCTTGGGTTAGGTTTTTTGTTTGTTTGAAGGCACCCTCTCTTGCTTAGGGCCTTGCTATGTTGCTGAGGCTGGTTTCAAACTTTTGATCTTCCTGCTGCCTCAGCCTCCCAAGTAGCTGGGATTACAGGCAAGTGCCACCTAGATTGAATAATTATTTTTTCTTTCTTTTTTTTTTTTTTTCCGAGGTGCTGGGGACTGACCCCAGGGCCTTGTGTATGTGAGGCAAGCACTCTGCCAACCCTAGACTGGATAATTTTTTTTTTTTTTTTTTTGCAGTACTGGGGATCAAACTCAGGGCCTTATGGTTGTGAGGCAAGCACTCTACCAGCTGAGCTATCTCCCAGCCATAGACTGGATAATTCTTAATGCCCATCTGTGTGACTGCAATTTGAGGAAGAAGAGTTGTATTGAGTACATATTGTTAAGTAGTAGCCTGGAAATCTGAGTGGCCTATATGCAACAGCACATGTGTTGTCCTTTCTTACAGTTCAGTGTCTCTTTGAATGGTACTTGGGAGAAAGAATCCACACTCCTCTCTTTCATTTTTATTTTTTTCAAACCCACAGCCTCTTACATGCTAAGCACATGCCGTACACTGAGCTACATCCCCAGCACTTTCCTCCTCTTTGCATCCAGGGTCCTCCTTCCTCTGAGAGTCCTCTGTAGCGGAACTTCCTATGGGTGATGCTGCCAGGGCAGTGGCCTATTCTCTGCTAAACCCTTGGCTGCTTGTTATGGTTTGAATGTTTGTGTTCCTCCACAATTCAGGTTGGAACTTAATTCCCATTGTAGTGGCATCAAGAGATGGGGTTTTGGGGGAAGTGATTAAGTCATAAGGGTTCTACCCTCACAAGTGAGATTAGTAAATTGTAAAAGAGACTACAGAGCTACCTGGACCTTCCATTTCCTCTGCCTTGTGAGGACAAAACATTTGTCCTTTTCACCCCTGCCATCTCTTCTGCATTGTGAAGACAGGACATTTGTTCATTTTTGCCCATCTGCCATGTGAAGATGTGGCAATAGGCACCATCTTGGAAGCAAAGAGCAAACCCTAAATAGACACTGAATCTCTTTTTCTTTTTTTTAATTTGCAGTGCTGGGGATTGAACCCAGGGCCTTGTGCTTGACAGGCAAGCACTCTATGAACTGAGCTATATCCCCAGCCCTGGACACTGAATCTTTGGGGAATGTCATCAGGAAGATTTCTTAGACCCTTAAAATTAAAAGGAGGGGCTGGTTTGGGGATGCAGTTAAGTAGGAGAGCACTTGCCTAGCATGAGCAAGATCCTGGTTGCAAATAAAATAAAATAATTTAAAAATATAAAAGGATATGGGGGGGTCAATTATTCTGTAGTTCTGTAGACAAGGGGCCATTTCAGGATAAAGTTGTTAAGAGACACCAAATTCCTGTTCCTCTCCTCTTTTAGCAGCCAGAGAAACTAAAGAGCTAGGCTACAACAAATAAAAATAAGAGGTGGGAGGAAGACTGCCACTTTAAGTGGCCAGGAGCTCAGGGAAAACAAGAGGATCTTTAAACTTTATGTAGTGAGCTAATGCCAGATAAAGCAAATATAATGGTATGATCACTTAATGACTTAAAACCCCTAGGTATAGGGAGCAAAGATGTAAGATAATTAGATTATATATACATATGGAAAATATTTTAATATAAGAAAATATATGATAAACCATTTATATATTTTCCTCCCACTAAATTTAAACATTGTGCTCCCTATAATCCTTAAAAGGTGCCTAATAGGGGCTGGGGAGGTAGCTCAGTCGGTAGAGTGCTTGCCTCCTAAGCAAAAAGAAGGTGCTTAATATACAACAGAGGAAAGTTTCACTTTACAGGCTTGTCTAGTTTATCAGTCATGAAACCCCACTGGGCAGATGGTCAAAATTTTCTCCTGGTGTGCGGAATTTCCTTGCTACTTCTCGCCTGCCAAAGCACTACCCATATAAAGCTTGTGTACGACTGCCACCTCCTGGTCACATCTTTTTCTTTAATCAGCAAAATCAAAATCACAGAAATACCATACACGTGTGTTTTTGTTTTTTACATTTAGAGTCCAGATTCATTTGGATTTCATTGTTGTATATGGTAAAAGAGACAGATTTATTTTCATCTTTTTCCAGATGGTAAATCAGTTTTTAGCACCTTTCATTTCAAACTGCGTTTTTGTTCCATTAATCTAAAATATATTCATGAGCCAAACTTTCATGTTATTGAGTTTATTCGGATATATTCTACTAATGTTTCCTGTTCATATGTAAGTATCACACACTTAATTACAGAGGCTTTATATATATGTTTTAATATCTGTACGTTATCATCAATTTTGTTTTTCATTGTTTCCTAGGCTATCATCAGATATTTGTTCTTCCGTATTAACTTCAGTATCAATATGCTTAATTCTTTTTTAAAAATTTTGGCATTCTTGTTGTGATGACGTCCCATTTCTGAATAAACTCTTGGAGAATACTCGGTAATAACAGTGGCTATTTTGCATCATCGTCTAGGGGTTCCCAGGCCCTATGGCAAAACCCTAAAAATAACGGAAAAAAATAACAGTTTGCGGAAAATATGATTACATTGAAAAACGCAAAGAAATAAACTTAGAGTCTAGCACGGTGTTCAGATAAATTAATGAAATAAAGGACCATAAAGGTCACAAAGAGAATGAAGAACAGAGACCATGCCACGCACTGGCAGGTCCATCAGTATGAAGAATCAACTCTGCGCTCTGCGGCTGTGGGCGGAGCCAGCACCGGGCCTGGTCCCGCCTCCGGCCCCGCCCCTGGGCCTAGCTCTCACGTCGCCCTTGGCCGCTGCGCCTGCTTCTGACGCCAGCTACGAACCGACCTGTGTCTCAGCCCCATCCTCCCGGGAGGGAACACGAACGTCCGTGCCCGGCCAGGCCCGACGTGGCTCGACGTGGCTGAGGCCTGAGGAACAGTCTTGAAGGCCGAAGCCGCGAGCGGAAGTGACGTCAGCGGGGCGCCGGCGTCTTTTTCAGCGCCGGCTGCGCGGTGTATGTCAAGTTGCCCTCCTCAGGGTGCACCTCTCCCCGCCTTGGGGGACTTCTGCGTGCTGGGGGTCCCAGTGGTGGCAGCGGGCCCGGCAGAGAGACGGCCGGCGTCGCTGGCGTGCCCGGAACCGCGCATCCTTCCCTCCCCGCGGGTCCGAGAGGCGCCCGGGTGGAGCTGGGTCAGGAAGTGTCCTCGGGGCGCGCCCTCCGGGCGCTTGTCTTCCACCGCGCTCCCCTTTTCAAAAGCCTGCAAAGCAGTCTTCCCGAGCTGTTTCCCAGGAGGAAGAGCATTTCCGCGGTGTAGTAACCCCGGCTCCAGACTCGGCCCCCACCCCCCTGACGAATGGGCGAATCTGGCGAGTTCAGGTGAGACCGGGGTACACGTTGGTTCAAAAGAGCCTCTGCTTCTCTTTCTTTTTTAAAAGAATGTTTCATCTGAGAGTTTGGCATTGTCTTTGACGTTATTTAGTTTACACATGACATTCGAATAGGGGTCTAGGTGTGACTGTTTCTATGTAGAGAGAGATTCTTTTACTGGAGACGATAATGTTCAGCTTCCCTCCTGAAGTTCCAAAGCTTGTACGTCCCCTCAGAGCTTCAAAACGGGGGCCTCCAGGGCCCCCGCACTGGGTTCGAGCCTCAGCACCACATATAAATAATAAAATAAAAGTCCATTAAAAACTAAAAAAAAACTTAAGAAATAACATTTTTTAAAAACAACACCATTTCACCTAGAAAGTTAAAAATAATAATGTCATTAAAAGTTTGTTTTGTGTAATGACTGAAATTCCCCACATTATTCCAACATACACTGTTGGAAGTTTTGGAGTCTAAGGGACATTGAAAGCTTCTATGTTGCAATTATTCATGTCTTTTAGTGCCTTATCATTTAGAGTGGTTTCTATTGTTTCTTTTCTTCTTCCTGCTGAGGATCTAGAGATCAAACCAAGGGCCTCATACATGCTAAGCATGAGCTCTACCACTAGCTACCCCCAGGGCCCCTGTTATATTGACTGTTTTTAAATATATATATTTTCAGTTGGCAATAGACCTTTATTTTTATTTATTTATATACGGTGTTGAGAATGGAACCCAGTCCTCCCATCTGTTAGACAAGGGCTCTACCCCGAGGCACAACCCCAGCCCGTTATAAACTTTTGAAGAGTTGTACATTATTTGAGAAAGTCACACATTTTGATTGCATTCTCATGGAATGTTTAAATATTCCTCCACTTCCTGCTATTATCTATAAACTTGTAATTGGCTCCACAGGAGAGTTTTGCAAACTGATAAAGGTTGACAGTAATGTATGCTTTTTGGGCCTTGTGCTCTTGAATTACTCAGTTCTATTTTAATCACTTCATGTCCATATTTATTCTTCTGCATACTGACAATATGTCTCTCAAAAACAAAATAATTATCTTCAAAAAAGGCATAGGTGTGAGGGATGTAACTCTGGTAGTATGCTTGCCTAGCATTTTTTAGGCTCTGTTATGTCTTCAGCATTGAGAAAAACAAAAACAAAAACAAAAAACGAGAGTGCACATAGATTTGCTTAAAAGTACCAAAGGACTGTGCTGTGCTTCTCTTGTTGGTGCTTGCCAGAGACTTCCAATAGTACACACTGTCTATCACGGACACTTCGAGTATTATTGGGTCTGCTACATAATGTGGACCAGGTGCTTGAGAGGCTCGTACACTGCATCTTTAACGTGTTCTTGTCTCTACTTGAAACTGGAAGCCTTACAGGTGACTGTAAGTTATGTAAAAATGCATCCAAATCTTGAAATGTTGCATCGGGAATTCAAAAGGTCTGTGGAGTGTCATACCCCTTTATTTTGGCTGCTGGTTTGTATGAGGTGCAAACTCTTGGAGTGAAATCTTTGAGGGATGTGTTTACAAGATCCAGACCACAGACCTGCAAACTTTCACTTGAAATGTCAAGTCCCTCGGGGACTATGTTATTGGAAAGAATAGGGATTTGATATAGCCTGGGGGCTATCTGATTTAGGTCCCCCCTGTACAGTGTAGAGTCCATTGGTCAGTGCTGGATCAGTCACTCTACCTGGCTTAATTCACGTAGGTGGAACCTCGGTAGACAGAGAATGCAGTTGTGTAAATCAGCCCCCTGGTGTGTGTGTTTTGAAAAGAGATGCTGCATAATCTCCCTCATGACATTTATCACAATGGGGAAATAAAGTGTCATATCTTCCCTGGCCTGAAATGTCTTCCTAGTTAAATGAGACTATTATCTTTTTCTGGTGCACAGCATAGTTCATCATCCCTTTTACTGATTCTAGGTAGAAAGGACTACTCTGACATCATAGGGCATACAATGCCCTACATAGTCTGTATGTCTGTAGAGTGTGGATTATATAGGGTTTCATGCTAAAATGGACTAATTTCCCAGCATTTGACTAAGAATTACGATCAGCTCTGGGTTCTCATGCTTTCTCTTTCTCTCTTTTTTTTTTTTTAAAGGCATTTTTCTTTCTAGGGGCCCAGTCTACCTTCTTCAAGAAAAGATTAAGACAGAAAGGATGGTGGCAGACTGCCTGACAAATTGTTACCAGGTATGCAGACACCAGGTCTCACACAATGACCAGCTTGCCTCTACAGGTAGGCACATTTCCAGACAGGCATGTCTCCAGAGTTTCTTAAATCAAGTAGAGACAAACTCAAGGACTGAATCTCCAGCTGAATTTCTAAAGTGAAACCTCTGATATTGGTGAAGTGTTACCTGAAAATTATCCTATTATTTCAGTAATTATGAATTAATCTTCACACTTATGATGCTAAGTTGTTTGCTTTCTATTTTTGGAACATGGTGCTAAGTTGCTAAGGCTGGCCTTGAACTTGCAGTCCTCCTGCCTCAGCCTCCCAAGTAGCAGGGATTACAGGCTCAGGAGTGTGCTTTTTTTGGTATGGTACTGGGGATGGACACCAAGGCCTCACACATGCTAGTCGACTGCTCTACCATTGAGCTACATCTCCAGCCTCCAGGAATGTACTTTAATAGTACAAAATAAGGGCTTGTAGTCTGGTTGTGGTGAGATCAGTTCATGTGCCAGAAGGCCCATTAAAGCTACATGACTGAGGGAGATCAGCCTTACATTTAGGATCACTAAACCCTTGGTAGACAGTGGAAGCCCTCAGATCCCTGTGTAGGCATTGGTCTCACTTCCTCATTCTCTAGTGAACATTGGCAGAGAAGTTGCTCTTGTACTTGTTACTCAGGTTGGCATGTGTATAATGATTTAGACTTGGTGACTTCGCTTTTTTAGAACTTGGTGACCTTTGAGGATGTGGCTGTGGACTTCACCCAAGAGGAGTGGATTTTATTGGATCAAACACATAGAGACCTATACAGAGATGTGATGCTGGAGAACTACCAGAACCTGGCCTCATTAGGTAAGAGTGCCGTCATTCCTTGTAGCTTAGGGAAGAGATGGATGTTCCGTACTTGCTGTGCTGCAGCATCAGTGATGTCAACTCTGAGTATGCTGGGAAATACAGGGGTATTGTTTAGGGTATCTGCCCTAAACAATTTCAATCATGTTTTGAGTGCAACAACAAAAGTAACATGAATTTCTTTTTTCTTCTTTGTAGTTTCACAGATTGAAGATTTCTTTTTTCTTACTATAGATATTAGCAGCCTGAGCATATATATTCTTTTCCTTTTTAAGTCAAGAACTTTCAACTTTCACTTAAATATAGCAGTTTATGTCTTCTCTGGCATTTTTGAATTGGAAGCATCAGTATTGTTCTTTTGGGGTGCTTATTATTCTTACTGTTAAGTAAGGATTACTTAAACACAAGCAATGTTATATTGTGATAGTCCACCATAAGTGAGACAGCTACTAAATGACTTAATGGGCAAGTAGCATACAGAGTGTGGATATGATGAATAAACAGATGATTCATATCCCATGCAGGACCAAGTAGGATCACATGAGATTTCACAATCATGGTGTGCAATTTAAAACTAGTGAATTTTTTTCTGGAAATTTTTATATTTAGTATCTTTAGATAGGGTGGATTGTAAGAAACCATGAAAGTAAAACTGTGGATAAGAGGGGACTACTGTACATTTTAATACACTTTGGTGGTTATCAAAATGTGGGTCCAAGAAGAATATTGTTGCCATCAACCCCTGGAAAATAAAAATTATTGGGATGGGAACAGCTCAGCGGTAGACTATTTGCCTAGCATGCACAAGGTACTGAGATTCAATCCCTGGCACTAATCCCACAAAAGTGAAATGTAAATTATCAGTTTCTTCCTTTGACCTGTTGGATCAGAAACTCCAGGTAGAAACCTGTCATGTGAGTTTTAACAAGCTACCTACATGAATCTGATGCAGTGTCATATGTGAGAATCACTGGTGTAATTTTTGTTTCACCATATTTTCTATTTCAATCAAGGTGTTAGTGTTTGGGTTTCAGGATTCAGAGATCACTTGGGGGCACAGAAAGAGATAATATTTGCATGCTTAGGCCTTTTATGATTCCATGCATCTGTTAGAAATATAGTGCCTGAATTGTGTTATGATATTTTGTATGAAACTCATGAACGTATCTTTCCCTATATACAGGATGTGAGCCCATCAAACCCAATCTCATCTACTGGTTGGAACAAGAAGAGGATTTGTGGACAGTGCAGAGTGGAAATCTACAAGGTGAGTGTGAAGAATAGTCCTGGTTAAGGACACATCATGTGTTTAGGAGTGTTATGAGGTACCTTTTAATATGCACTTGATATGAGAAAGTTCAGGTTATTTCTCTGAGAAGGTAAGAAAGTAAAGAATTTCTCATATGCTTACTTTCTGTCTATTCAGACTTTCCTGTAATCTCACAAAATGACATGGTTTCTTTTTATTGTTTGTTACATGTTCTGTGTCCAGGTTGTTGCTCCTTTTTGTGCCTGATAAAATATTTTTTTGTTAACCATCAGTTTTAATTTTCAAAGAATTTATTTGTTAATAAACTGCCTAAAACTATGATTCTTTAGCCATTGCCAAAGTTTTGAATAACTTAAAAATGGTCAGACTTTTCTTTCTCTTTAATCAGTTTTAATTTGAAAACAAATACAAATGAATCCTATTATTTTTAACTCCTACAATCTAGTGTTTCTTTCTTCAAACCTTAATTTCGTTTTTCTTTTTATCTTTAGAATGGAAAATGCTACTTAACACCAAAGAGGCAACACTTCAGCGGGATTTTTTGAGAGAACAAACTTCCACTGGGATAAAAACAGTAAGATTAACATGGGATATTTGTTCCACTCAGAGAACATTGCCATATAGAAAATAAGTAGCATTCACCCAGGGGTAACATTCTGAAGGTGATGAATTTTAATTTTGAACATATACCAAACAGCTTGTTCTTTCAGAGGTCTCATAAGTACATAGTCCCACATGTATAACTAGACATTGACTTTTTTTTTTTTTAACTTGATGTTGGGAGTTAATCCCAGGGTGCTTAACCACTAAGCTACATACCCAGCCCTTTTTTTTTTTTTTTTTTTTTTTTTTAAATTAGAGACAGAGTCTTCCTGAGTTCCTAAGCGCCTACTTAAGTTGCTGGGATTGGCTTTGAACTTGTGATCCTCTTATCTCAGCTTCCCGAACCACTGGGATTACAGTGTGCGCCACTATGCCCAACCTAGCCATTGACTTTTTTTTTTTTTTTTTTTTTTTTGGTGCTGGGGATTGAACCCAGGGCATTGTGCAAGCACTCTACCAACTGAGCTATAACCCCAACCCTAGACATTGACACATTGACTTTTTAAGGCAGTATAGTGATTATTTTTTTGGGAGTGGGGTATGGTGCCGAAGAGTGAATCCTGGCCCCATGCATGCTAGGCTAACACTCTATCCTGAGCTACATTCCCAGCCTTTTTTTAAAGTGGTAAGACAGGGTCTTGCTAAATTGTCCAGGCTGCCCTTGAACTTATAATTCTCCTGAGTATCTATGATTCCAGGTGTATGCCACTGTGCTGGCTCAATTTTGTAAATATTTCAATAGTTGTTTTATGATTAGAGCAGATGGCTGAGGGTTCTGGCACTATTGTTCCATAATTCAACTTAAAAGAAACCATGCCAGGATCTATAACGTCATGAAGATATTAAAAATCATAAGTATCCTCTAACTAAATACACTTTATCATCATTCATTCTTTTATAGGGAGTAGGCAACAGTATTGGTGAATTCTGATATTAATGAAAGAGATTAATATCAAAAGATTGAGAATTTCTTTATAGAAAGCATAAATGAGAGATTTTTGAGAGCAGTAGCATTCACCCACTGGGGGATACTCTGAATATGATGAATTTGGGATTTTATCCTAATTTTAGCTCAAAACATGAAGCTTCAGAGTTCCACTAATACACATTCCCATGCACTGAGGTTTTTAAAGGAATTTCATAAAAACATAGAGTAGTCATTCTAAGACTAGACTGGATATCACAGGATCCTTGCAGTTAGGTTCCTTCATTCAATTTGAAATTCACAGAATATGGAATCTTTGCATGTAATCAAAGTGGCAAGAATCATAATCATCATCATAATGTTTCTGTCTTCAGATAGGTAAGAATTCATTAAGAAGACTGAAAAATCTTTTAACTACCCTTCATCCCTTCATCAACAGGCAGGACACCACAGTTCAGGGGAACTCTGTGACTATATGCAGTGTGGAGAAATCTTCAGTGAACACTCGTATTTCAAGACTCATATGAAAACTCAAAATACGAGGAACACAGGGCATTTTACTCACTCTACAAGTCCTTCTGTGCCTGTTCAAATGCCCACAGTGAAAAACAATGCATGTAAGGTTTGTGGAAAAGTCTTCAGACGTTCTTCAAACCTCAATAGGCACATGCGAACCCATACTGGGGAGAAACCCTTTGAATGTAAGGAATGTAGGAAGCCCTTCACTACTTACTCAAGGCTAATGGAACATTTCAGAATTCATACTGGAGAGAAACCCTATAAATGTAAGGATTGTGGAAAAGCCTTCACTAAGCGCTCAGGCCTTACCACACATGAACCAACACATGCTTCAGAGAAACCCTATGAATGTAACGAGTGTGGGAAAGCCTTTGCTTCATCCTCACGCCTTACACAACATGTAAGAACTCACAGTGGTGAGAGACCCTACATATGTAAGGAATGTGGAAGAGCCTTCCTCACTTCCTCGTATCTACGTAACCATATAAGAAGAACTCATAGTGGAGAGAAACCCTATATATGTAGGGAATGTGGAAAAGCCTTCCATTCATCCTCATACCTACGTAGACATGTAAGAACTCACAGTGGAGAGAGACCTTATATTTGTAAGGAGTGTGGAAAAGCCTTCCTTAATTCCTCATACCTACATAATCATGTAAGAAAAACTCACAGTGGAGAGATACCCTTTATATGTGGTGAATGTGGTAAAGTCTTTCATGCTTCCTCATACCTACGTAGACATGTAAGAACTCACAGTGGAGAGAGACCCTATATATGTAAGGAATGTGGGAAAGCCTTCCTCAATTCCTCATACCTACGTAAACATTTAATCATCCACACTGGAAAGAAACCCTATGAATGTAAGGAATGTGGGAAAGCCTATAATAGATGCAATCTGTTACTTGACCATTTAAAAACTCACATGGTGGAAAAGCCATTTGAATGTAATGTGTGTGGAAAATCCTTTCAGTATTTCTCTTATCTTACTAAGCACATTCGTATTCACACCGGAGTAAAACCCTATAAGTGTAAGTACTGTGGGAAAGCCTTCACCACTTCCTCAAGCCGAACTGAGCATGTAAGAACTCACACTGGGGAAAGGCCTTATGAATGTAAGGAATGTGGGAAATCCTTCAGTTCATCCTCAAACCTAATTCATCATGTGAAAATTCACACAACAGAGAAACCCTTTAAGTGTCAGGAATGTGGGAAAGCCTACAGTAAGTTCTACCTACTAACTGAACATTTAATAACTCATACTGAACAGAAACCCTTTCAGCGGGAGAAATGCAAAGAAATCCCTTAAGAATTCTTCACATCTTAAGGAGGAAGTATAAAATCCTTCACTAATTCCCAGAAAGTTACTAAATGTGAGACTTTGCCACAGAAGGAAGAACTCCTGACGTAAAATACCTGGGAAGGTTGTAGTTCTACAAATACATTGGTCTTCACTTGTGTTGTCACAGTGGGGAGAACTTATGAAGGAAAGGACCATGGGAAAGTCATTTTTTATTTGACATCAACCTTTAGCAAACATGCCGATTCAGATCCAAGATAAATTGAATATAGGGGTTTGGGAATTGTGTCCCCTTGTCTTGAAATCTAGTGTCCCAACAGATACCACTCTCTGAATGGTTCTGGTTTATTTTGAACATTTGTGATTCTACCTGATCATTCTGGAGTGATATGTCTTTCCTTCCCTCCATAGCAACACTATTTCATTTCAATTGCTACAACTTCTGGATAACCACCAGATGAAAAGTGGGCCTTTGGAATACAAACTTAATACTATTTTAGTGTGTAGAATCTCCTTGGTTTGTCATGCTCTTTTTTTTTTTTTTTTTTTTTTTTTTTTTTTTTTTTGGTACTGGGGATTGAACTCAGGGGCACTTCACCACTGAGCCACATCCTCATCCCTATTTTTGAGTCTTTTTATTTAGAGACAGGGTCTCACTGAGTTGCTTAGGTCCTTGCTAAGTTGCTGAGGCTGACTTTGAACTTGTCATCCTCCTGCCCCAGCTTCCCAAGCTGCTGGGATTACAGGCATGCACCATGTGCCCAGCTTGTCATGCTCTTAAACATGCTAACCCTACAGTGATTCACAAGAGCTTGGGGTGTAATGCAGTGTATACCTTACCAAGCACATTTGTTTTCACACCAGGATAAAATCCTGAAAGTACAAATACTGTGGGAAAGCCTTCATCACTTTAACACATTTAATGTTGTTAAAATGCCCTTGTTCTCTCACACCTGATCCTTTCAGATAAAAGGTGAGAGTGCAAGAAGAGGTGAGTGGAGAAAGGATGAGTGGTGAGTAGTTACTAGGTGTACTAGGTGTAGAAACTTCAGTTTAATGACTATGGAGAGAGAGCCAGACCCCTTGCACCTGAGAATGGAAATTCTTGTAACATTGGGCAGTGCAGGGAGTCAGGGAGAGACTTGAGTGTCATCTTTGACCTCTGCAGCCATTACACAGCTTGCAAAGCACTCATGTATGCCTGAGTCAAGCAACAGCTTGGACTCGCAATACGAACTGCTTCTGGATTTGTCCTTCGATGCACTATGGAAACAGAAAAACTCTGAACATGACTGGTATCATGTTCTACTGTGCTGGAAACCATCACTGGCTCTGAATGTGGCCCTTGGCTAGACTCACAGACCAGCACAATGAGGTTTCAGCCTGAGTGATCCAAATTTTAAATGCGTGTGCAACTTTGGGTTCTGTCACGTGGAGCCATCAGAGCTCAGCCCCTTGATGGCTACCATCAGGGCTGCAGCCCTTTCTGTGGCTCTTAATCCAGCCAGTGTATCGGTAATCAAAATCATAATGAAATAAAGCCTGATGGAAGAGACTTGTGCACTTTTGTGTTCCATGTGTTTCCTGCGAGAAGTGGGTTATAGAATGGTTCTCTTGTGGTATGAATTAACTATTAGGCCTGACTGTTATTGCCATTTCCTGTGGGCAGTGACACTAAAGGTGATCACATCAGTCTTGGCTGCCTTGTGTGAGTTGTTATGGCCCATGGATTGGCCATCCTAACTGTCTGAAATAAGACCTGTAGGTCCCCCTGGATCTCACTGACATTTGCACATGTGGGTATGGGTGAAGCCACTCCTGCAGGTTGACCTCATCCTTGGGTCTGGACTCCTAGTGACAGTATCATTAACAAATAACCATAGAGCATTCACAGCCCAGACATCACCCTGCCTGGGAAGCTGCTGGTGAAGACATCACTCCACTGAAGACCTCGCCACTGAAGAGGACTTCTCCCTGTGCACTAGAGATGAGTTCAGGTTCACCAGGGCATTCTTTGTAGCAATGTCTGTGCACTGGTACTCCTCAGGCACAAATTGCACACAAAACATTTGCTTTTCTTACTTTGATATTTGGGGTTTGGTTGTATGCCCAAACTTGCCATCAGTTTAGCCTGTGACCCTGGTATAAAGTCCGTCAAAACATACAGGTCTATTCCCCATGCCTATAGAAAAATCTAATAGAGGTTGCTCCTACCTGAGAGAAGTTACTACCTGCACTTCTGAAAGTTGACAGAATTTTTTTGGTTTCCCCAGGAGGCACCTGCTGCATGTCAGATAATGCAGTGACACCAAAGGGGAAGACCACTATCTTCCCAGTGCCTTCTGGTGAGCCCTGCAGCTTTCTACATTATCCTGAATCTTTTTCCCTTGGTTTCAAAACTGTTTATCTCTACTTATGATTTGCTAATGTTTGAATTCATACCCTCACAACAATATAATCCAGACCTAGCATCTTGATCACTGTCAAATTCATACTGTTAGCACACTTTTTACAATCTGCAGAATTATTATTGACCTCTCAACATTTCAGGTCTATTTTCTTGATCAATCCCATATTTCTGAGAACTTTGTTGTGTCCAAGCCCACAAGTACTGTACTTACTTCTAGCAATATTTCCCCTTCCTTTTCTTTCCTTGTCTTTTTTCCCTCTTCCCTTCCTTTCTGATTGAACTCAGGGGTGATCTCACTAAGCTACATCACCCATCCCCACCCCACCCCCTTTTTTTTGAGACAGCCTTGCTAAATTGCTGAGGCTGGCCTCAAACTTGCAAATCCTGTCTCAGCCTCCTGAATTGCTGGGATTACTATCATGTTTGGTATATTTCTGAGGGCCAATAGCATTACTCATATATTTTTATTTCCTGTACATTGGGATGTGCTGAAAACCTGGGGGTCTGGGAAGAGGCTGCTCCTCCTAGTGCTGTTGTTCCTCAAGATAGTAAACAACATATGTGGAGACATGAATTTCATATTCAAGCGCACCAATCAAAAGGCCAGTGAGAATCTGGCCTTTTGATTGTCTAACTAACATACCAAGTCAGTATTTCCCCTGCCCAAAATCAACACAGGGAAAGGCTGAAGACAGATACATTTCCTATGCCCTTACCCATGAGAATTATTCAAACTTGATCCTAAACTTTTTTGTGCCCTGCTTTGCCTTTGCGATGGAAACTCAAATAAATGCTGTGGCTGATGCTCTCTTCTTGCTCATGCATCTGTCTCCTGACCAACTCTGTCTCACCACCTTGTAGTCCTGTGTGGCCTTTGCTGTGCCCTTTCTATTAGTACTACAAGGAAAAAACTTAGTCACTGGAGCCTCTTTGTTTACTCAGTCATCTTTATGAATCCACATACTTGGATTCCATTTCTTGGCTTTTCTTCATAGATGTTATTACCTCCCACAGATGTTATGTACACATCCCACAACAAGATGTTAGCTTTCTTAGGTTATTTTTGTACTACACGAGAGCTATATATACTGGGCCAATGCTGTCTATGTCATTGAGCTATATCCCCAACCTTTGTAATTTTTGAGGGGGAACTGGGGATTGAACCCAGGGGCATTCAACCACTGAGCCACATCCCCAGCCCTATTTTGTATTTTATTTAAAGACAGGGTCTCGCTGAATTGCTTAGGGCCTTGCTAAATTGCTGAGGCTGGCTTTCAACTTGAATTCTCTTGCCTCAGCCTCCTGAGCTGCTGGGAATACAGGCATGCACCACCATGCCTGACTTGTAATTTTTTTATTACCACATGCAGGAGGGATAAAAGAAGATTGTAGGTGTTTACATGTTCGTGTTTTTCCTTTCGTTGATGGTGTCTTATCAATATCTTCATTTTGGCCTGCCCAAATTTCCCCAACCATGCCTTTATGTTTCAGAAATTTGAGACCTTAAATACATTCCATTACCTTGTCTTCCACATTTTATAATTCTAGTTAAAAATTTATATACCAAATCTATACCATTGGTCATTTTTCTCCCTATGGACAAGAGATTACCACAGGTCCTCTATTTCTGTCAAGAGCAGTGGAAGAGATGGATTCACGGTGACAGAAAAGAGAGAAATTAATGCCATTTTACCCCCTCCATTTACATGTCTCCAACATCTGGGCAATCCTGTGGTGGATATGAGACATAGCATAGACCTTTACAAACAAGACTATGAGATAGATCACCTCCACCCTCAGTGTAGGCCAGTTTGTGCATGGAAAGGGCTTTAGAAATGAAATTCACATTGAAACCAGAACCACAAAATGCTTATTGAAACTTGCAGTTTTCTTTTTTGGTAGTGCTGAGAATTCAACCAAGGGCCTTACACGTTCTAAGCAAGTAGTCTACCACTAAGCTGCACTCCCTACCCTGAAATTTGCACACTGAACCCAAATACAAATATCTACATTCTCCATATGATTTAAAGACCCAGAGTGTCATAATATTAAAAATGTCAGAACATAATTCAAAATTCTCCATGATCAACAATGTCTCAAGGGACTGTGAAAATACCAAAAAGCTTTCAACATCATAGTCCATCAACTGGGGCTGTAGCTCAGTGGTAGAGCACTTGCCTTGAACATGTAACGCACTGGGTTCAATCCTCAGCACCACGTAAAAAAATAAAGGTATCATGTCCATCTACACCTAAAATATATTTTTAAAACAACCATCAGAGTCGTATAGGAAGAGGAGTGATTCAGTAAAAATATTTGAAAGATAATGAAAAATTTCTCGATTTGGTGTAAGATATAAACTTATAGATTCAAGAAATTCAGTGAAACTAAAACTTGGTTAATCTATATATAGTCAAAACTAAGCATATAGGGCTGGGGAGATAGCTCAGCTGGTAGAGTGCTTGCCTTGCAAGCACAAGGCCCTGAGTTCAATCCCCAGTACCGCCAAAAAAAAAACAAAAAAACAAAAACCAAACTAAGCATATCATTGAGACTGGTGAAAGGTAGAGTGATTCCTTCATAATATATATTGTTGAAAACAAACATGGGGATTTCGAATTATGTAGGTATAATCCATAGGACATTTACAACAAAGATATAAGGCTGATGTGACTTCTATGGTCTTGGATTCTATCTTCTACTTCAATGGTAAAATATTCCATGTAGACTGGAGAAGAGAAACCATGTATATATATATATATATATTTTTTTTTTTAACCATGTATGTCTTAATCACTAAGAAGGATACAATGAGATTGTTTTTTTAAAAAAGGTAAATGAAAACAGTCCTTAAGAAATAGTTAACCTGCAGCTGTGGTTGTTGCTCTGGGGTAGAACACTTGCCTAGCATGCATGAGGCACTGGGTTCGATCCTTAGCACCACATAAAAATAAACAAATGTAAAAAAAAAATTCAAAACCTCATGAAAAAAAAAGTAGTTCACCCAAAAGAATAGTAATAAAGAGGAAACTGGATAATGAGAAAGGAGACCATGGAGATAATAATACAGAATTGAATCTCAGCATACTCAGACACATTAAATGTAATTAAAAGGATGGACCCCATTTTGCCTGTGCCAGCCCAGACCCAGCAGATTTCCACACACCTGGTGTCCAGGGAGGTGCGCTGAGCACGGAAGGAGCAGAGCAACAGTGGCCATACTAGGCTGAGGCTGCTGCTTCTGGCACTGCTCCTACCCATTGCAGGTTTATTCAAATTAAACAGCTGTTGTGACAATTTCAAGTAACTCCTCTCAGTATATCTCTGCTGTCCCAAATGCTACCAATTCCACCACCAAGACAGGTGGCAGGACCCTGCAGTCAACAGTCAGTCTCTTCACAGTCTTGCTCTGTTGTCTCTACTGTTAAAGAGACTCAGGCCAAGAACCATCTCTGCTTCCCCATCTTCTAAACCCAATCCAAATGGCAACTAGAAGTCCAGTCTGACAAGGAAGAAACAGGTCTCCATCAAATATACTACTCCAAACCTTATTTACTGATATAGGAAAATGTTGAGAATTATGAAATTTGGTTTGAAGAATATAAATAATTTGACAGATGATGAATGACAATATTAAATCTGTTGAAGTTTTATGTACAAGATGAGGAGAGACATCTAAACCAAAGACATGACTTCCTCAAATGTGGCTTAAGAAATATGGACACTTAAAATTCTACCTTGAAAATAAGAACAGATTTTTATGTTTAGAGATAAAGAATGCGGGGTGTGGAATGGAGATTCAGTTTTCATTCAGTTCATTAAGTCTGTAAGGTCATAAACCAGGTAATACAAAGATCTTTCATGATTCCATTCATATGTACATTAGAAGGAATTTTCAGATTTTACTGTAAATCCTCAATGTAGTTTCAGCAGTACTAATTTAATGCCAATATATTCCAAGGTTTCACATAGTTATGCTTTCACTGTTCTCTTGGGAAGTGAACTCATTTTCCTTTGTGGGTTTGGATTTGACATTACATTTGGGCCTTTCATTTTTATCCTGGGATTGAAGCCAAGTGATCTGTCACCAAGCTACATCCCTAAACCTTTTTTTTTTTTTTTTTTTGCAGTGCTGGGGAGTAAACCCAGGGGTGTGTGTTTACAAGGCAAGTACTCTACCAACTGAGTTACATCCCCAGCCCAGCCCTTTTAAAAATTTTGAGACAACATCTCACTAAGTTGCTGAGGTTGGCCTCGAATTTGTAATTCTACTGCCTTAGCCTCTCAAGTAGGTAGGATTACAGGCATACATTACCATGTCTGGCTAGAGAGTCTACATTTAACATTACACAAAATATACTTCAGAGCAAAGAAAATTATCAGAAGAACATAACAGAATGCTGGTAATATAATAAAATATCAATTCACTGAAAAGTATCTTAAATGTACAGACACCTAACAATAGAACTTCATAATACATGAAGCTAAAAGAGACACTGGGGAAAAAAGTAGACAAATCCATATACATTAAAATCTTTTTCATCAGTAATAAATAGAACTAGTAAACAGAATGAGCAGGGTTTTAAGAAAAGTGAATAAATATTATTTACCAAAAGGATCACACTGACATTTATAAAATGTGATCTTGCAAAAGTTAAATGTAATTATTTTCACATGTACATGGAATATTCTCCAATACCATACATATCCTGGGACATTAAAGGAACTGTAAAACAAAGTATATTATTTGACTATGATAAAATTAGACTAGAAATTAAGAACAAAACAGAAAAGGGTTGGACGGAGCTCAGTGGTAGAGCACTTTCCTGGCACATGCAAGGCCCTGGATTCAATCCCCAGTACTGAAAAGAAATTAAAAAATTTGCAGGGCACAGTGTTGCACGCCCATAAACCCAGCTGCTTAGGAGGCTGAGGCAGAAGGATTGCAAGTTCAAAGCCAGTCTCAGCAATTTAGTGAGGCCCTAAGCAACTCTCTGAGACCCTGTTTCTAAAATACAAAAAAAGGACTGGGGATGTGGCTCAGTGGGTAAGCGCCCTGGGTTCAATCCCCAGTAAACAAACAAACAAACAAAAAACCCAGAGAACATTGATGTTTAGAATACCTAATGATTATTTAAAATACCTAAAACATGATTGTTTAGAATACCTAAACAATTAGGTGGGTGTGTTATTTTTAGGTTTGGAAGATTTACCCTAGTAAATATATTAATTCTGTCCAATTTGATCTACAAGTTAAATCATTTCAGTGAAAACTCAGCAGGAATTTGGTAGGTAGAGATGAGCTGATTCTAAAACTTTGAATGGTGAAGGATGTGTACACAAAGTCATTTTTAAAAATAATTAAATCAGAGGAGTTAGCTATCCTGATTCAAGATTTACCATGTGGGGCTGGGGTTGTGGCTCAATGGTAGAGCACTGCCTAGGCATTGGGTTCCATCCTCAGCACCACATAAGAAATAAATAAAGTTATTATGTCCACCTACAACTAAATTTTTTTTTTAAAATAGATTTACCATGGGACAGAACAGAAAGTTCAGATATATATAGAGTTTACACTGTATATACAGTAAATGGTAAAATGAAAAACTAGACCCAAACTTCAAACTTCATACAAAAATTTACTTAAGGGATTATAAATCTATGTTAGTAACACTATCTCCTATGGAGAAAATCCTAATAAATGCACTAAAAAAAACTATTATAAGTAAAAGGAATTCTGCAAGGTTACATGTTTTAGGGCGGTTCAGGGTGACTGAATGGGGGCAGGACATGAAGCAGCCTGGCATGCACAGAGAAACAATGTAGCCTGTGCATGTCCAAAGGAACAACCAATCAGGCGCTGACAAAGGACCCCAGCCAATCCCAGGAGGACACAGAGTCCTCAAGCTTCCCCTCCCCCATCCCAGGATTAGAAACACTCAACCTCCTAGGGGCCATGTGTGACTTCCCTGGCCCAGCACCGTGGTGGACCAGTGAATCTCTCCCCAGAGCTGACCTGCAATAAAGTTGCCTTTTGATTCACATCTGGGCTGTCTGTTCTCTGGTTTCCATCCTCTGATCAGGTTTCCCAAGTCTGACAAGATGTATATAAAAATTAATTCTGGGGATGGAGATATAGCTCAGTGGCAGAATGCTTGCCAAGCATGCATGAAGCCCTGGGTTCAATCCCCAACATCACAAAAAAAACAAAGAAAAAATAAGATCAATTATATTTCTATTTACTAGCATTATGCAATCAAAAAAAGTAATTAAGAACAAATTCCAGGGCTGGGGATATATCTCCGTTGGTAGAGTGCTTGCCTCTACCTCTACAAGGCCCTGGGTTCTAATCCCCAGCACCATGCATGCATACACAAAGAACAAATTCCGGGTTTTTTTGTAGTTGTGTACGGACAGCATGCCTTTATTTTTTTTATACAGTGCTAAGGATCAAACCCAGTGCCTCACACATGCTAGGCAAGTGCTTGCCACTGAGCTTCCCCCCCCCCCCCAGTCCTAAATTCCATTTTCAATGGCACTAAACAATAAAATATTTAGGAATAAATTTAACAAAAGATGTGCAACATATATTGAAAACTATAAAACTTTGTGTAGGGGAAAAAATGCAGCTCAGGATAGGATCCACAGCAGCGGCTAGCGCTCCCAAGATGTAAGGCAGCCGCCCCTGCGCAATCCCGCTGAACTGCCGCTCGCTTGCTTGGCTCAGTTGTGGCTCGTCAATAGCTCCCAGAAAAAAATGCTCCGCAGACATGAGGTCTCACGCAAGAGACTTTATGTGGACGTGTTAATTATCTGCTCGGGGCGAAAAGAAGGGGCAAAAGAGAAAGATGGCGCGTGGCTTCTCCCAGATATTGGAATCTAGCGGGCTGGAAGGAACCAATAGCGGAGGAGAATTCTTGCAAGCTGACTGATGAACAAATAGCATGTTAGGACATAACGTGGGAAGCAGGAAAATGGCGACAGCATAAGCCGGAAATTCCTGTAACGGGAGAGGCAGGCCGCTTTATACATTACACTTTGCACAAAATTAATGAAGACCTAAATAAATGGAAAGACATATCATGATTATTAGTTGGAACACTTAACATTGTTAAGATGGCAATACTTCCCTAAATTGGTCTACAGATTAAACATAATCACTTTGATACTCCCAGCTGACTTCGGCAGAGTCAAACTAATCCTAAACATCACACAGAAATAGAAGGAAGAACAAAAATAAATTTAAAAGTGGGGAGGGGACTATGGATGTAGCTCAGTGGTAAAGCACCCCTGGGTTCAACCACCAGTACCACACAAAAAAATTGAACTTTTGTATTTAAAGAACATTCAAGAATGGCAAATCCTTTTGTATTCCAAAGGATACTATTAAGAGTTGAAACCAGGTATGGTGACACATGCCTATAATCCCAGTGACTCAGAAGGCTAAGGCAGGAGGATTGCAAGTTCCAGGCCAGCCTCAGCAACATAGTGAGGCCCTAAGCAATTTAGTGAGACCCTCTCTTAAAATGGAAAATAAAAGGGCTGAGGATGTGACTCAGTGGTAAAGTGCCTCTAGGTTCAACCCCAGCACCACACCCTGCAGAAGAGTTAAAAATAATCCATGGAACAAAGAAATTCTTTTCAAATCATAATTGTGATAGGGACTTCCATAGAGAATATATGATGATCACTTAGAATTTAAGAATGAAACAATCTTGGGCTGGGGCTGTAGCTTAGTGGCACAGTGCTTGCCTTGGCACATGTGAGACACTGGGTTTGATCCTTAGCACCACATAAAAATAAATAAAGGCATTCTGTCCATCTACAACTACAAAAAGAAGAATTTTTAAAAAGAGAATTAACCAATCTCATTTTCAAAGTGACAAAGGATTTGAAAGGACATTTTTCCAAGGAATGCCTACAGATGGCCATGACATGAAAAGATGCTCAATCTCAGAAATCATGAGGGAAATGTAAGTTAAAATTACATCACTTCACTAGGATGACCAAAATGAAAACCTACGTGTTAGAAAGGATGTGGAGACACTGGAGCCTTCGTACACTTCCTGCAGGGATGGAAATGCTTCAGCCCTTTTGGAAAATGGCCTGGTACTTCTGCAAATTTTTAAAACATACAGTTCCCAATTGAGACAGCAATTCCACTCCTTGGGATATCCCTAAAAGCTCTGTATATACAAGAAGATGTTGGTAAATTTTTAAAGCAGCATTACTCATGAGGTTCCAAAAGTACAAATAAATGTCCATGGGGGCTGGGGAGATAGCTCAGTTGGTAGAGTGCTTACCTCCTAAGCACAACGCCCTGGGTTCAATCCCCAGCACCGCAAAAAAAAAAAAAAAAAAAAAAAAAAAAAAAACAACAATAAATGTCCATGAACTGATGAACAGATAAATAAATGTATATCCACACAACAGACTATCATTCAGCAAAAAAATGGAATGAGATATGCTATATCCCAGATGAACCCTGAAAGAAATGCTGAGTGAAAGAAACTACTGGCAAATTTCACTACATGAAATTTCTACAAAAGTGATAATTAGTGTGTAGTTCTGTGGTTGTTCAGGGAATAAGAAAATGGCTATAAGAGAAAGAGTTCATGTGGGGTGATGAAAAGGTTCTAAAATTGGGATGGCTACAAATTTCTGCAAATATACTAAAAAATAAATTATATAGTTTTCAAGTACATTGTTTACAGTATGCAAATTATAACTTATGATATTCTATAAATTGAATAAAAGGGAAAATCACAACCTAATTGTGACCATAAAGAATTTAACATCTATGAAGCATGTATAGTAGTAGTAGGCAACAAACATAAACTACCATTATATTTTTAGCACTGTGTACTAGAACTTGATACAAAACTTTTGAGGCCAGTGGTAAAGTACATGCTTAGCATTCAGGAGGTCATGTATCCAGCACCAAAAAAAAAAAAAAAAAAAAGGAATAGGGCTCAGTGGTAAAGGAATTGTGTCCACCTACAACTAAAACAAAATATTTTTTAAAAAAAGGAATAAAAAGAATATGATATTGATATTGACATGAGTAAATAAATACATTACTAACATAGGTCTAGAAACTGACACAAGTAGGACAGGAATTATTGTTCATTCAAGGTGGAATTTCAAATCAGTAGGTCAGGGACTGTTTCTTAATAAGCAGTACTCCAATAACTGGCCATCCTTCCAGAGGAAGAAATATTGGACCCACTATCCCAAGATACATGCCAAAATATATTAATTTTTTTTTTTTTTTGGCAGTGCTGGAGATCAAACCCACGGCCTCTTGTATGCCAGACAAACACTATCACTGAGCTACAGCCCCAATCCCAAGATATAAAGCTTTCATAAAGTTGTACATTTCAAAAGAAAATTTGGGTCAGGTGCAGGGGTGCATGCCTGCAATTCCAGCTACTTAGGAGGTTGATGCAGGAAGATCACAAGTTTGAGACCAGCCTGGGCAACTTAGCCAAGACCCTGACTCAAAATAAAAAGGGATGGGGAGATAGCTCAGTGGTAGAGTTCCCCTGGGTTCAATCTCCAGTACTGAAAAAAAAATCAAAAGAAAACTTGGCAATCTGTATATAATCCTGTTTGATAGGACATTTTTGTGTGTGTGCGGTGCTGGGGATCAAAACCACACAGGCACTTGACCACTGAATTTTATCCCCAGTAACAAGATGTAAGGCAAGTTATTACATTCAAATTATAGAAAAACAATCTCGGACTGTGTAAAAAGTAAATATTTTATATATCAACAGCTGCATATAGTGCTGGACATAGTGTGACAAGCCTGTAATCCCAGTGGCTCAGGAGGCTGAGGCAGGAGGATTGTAAGTTCAAAACTAGGCTCAGCAACCTAGTGAGGTCCAAAGAAATTTGGGTTTCAAGCAGAGGATATCTTTTTCTTGGTGAGGCAGTTTTGGCTGCTTATCGATCCCCTGCTGTTTACCCCATTAGTCTACTGCAATCACCTGCAGTCTGCCAGGATATCTACTACTTTTTGAGTGCAGATTGCTCACTGTCTGGCACCTACCATCTGCTATTTGCCTGCCTCTTGCCTGTCCATCGCCTGCCTTTCACCTATCCATTATCCACCACCCAAGGTTCACCTCCCGATCATCCAACAGCAGTCAGCAAACTGACCCCAGACTGCTAGTGTAGCGCCAGCTGCCTTCTCTTGCCTGGAAGTTCACTGTCACAGTACCTGTAGGTTTGGTTACACGTGGCTACTGCCATTTTGAGAAAACAGCCAGGACCTGTAGGACCCCTGGCAGGACTGACTGAGCCCCATCTCCAGGATCCCTCAGCCCAAAAGATCACTCCCTGCCTCTGGGGCCCTCACATAGACTGACTGCTCCCTGCCACTAGGACCCCCCAGACCAAGTGACTGAACCCTATCACAAGGACCCCCAGACGACTGATTGCACCCCACCTCCAGGATGCCTCAACCAGACCAACCGCACCCCGCCTCCAGGACCTCCAGCCAACCACACCCACACCCCCGAACTGCAGCTCCCCATTCGCCAACACATTTGGAAGCCAAAGCAGCCATCTTGGATAATCCTGGAAGCCCTAGCTCCCATCATCAGGATGGGGCAAATCCCATCCTGAGACACCTGCTGGAGACTGGAAGCTCATTGTCAGGTACCTCTCATGCATCAGGCTACTGAAGACTGGGAGGTTTGAATATTATATGACTGTTACAGTATAGATTTTCTTTTTTCTCCTTATTGAAAAATTTCTTTACTTTTCTTGCTCTCTTTTCCTTTTGCTTACCTGTTCCCTCAGAGTCTCTTTCTCCCTTTTACACATGCTAACAACCAACTTCTTTTGATTACACTCTCATTCTATTCTCTAGAACTTCTATATATTCTTTTCTTATCCCATTAACAGCTACATCCTACACCCCTCCACATCCTCTTTGTCCTCCATTAGAAACTGCAGACCTTATTGCAAATCTGTTTGTAACACCAAAGATAATAATTGAATTCATTCTCTTTATTATGACAATATTGTTAATGTCCTCATAGGGGCTATTTGGTTGAGGATTGCATACTGTCTGAAATGGGCACTGCTAATATTGATCTCCCCCTTAAAGAAAAGGTTTTGGTAACCTATAGGGTCACTATAAGCCTATAGGGGGGGGGAACTGAAATACCCCAGATCCGCACTGCTACAGGGAATGTCTTTTCATGAACAACATGAAAAAACAAGGGAAGAAAATGATCCAAACAAATCTAGATTCTATATTAATAGAATCCAATGACAGTATGTTAGAAGAAATGTCAGAAAAGGACTTCAGATTATACATGATTAAGATGATTCATGAAGCAAAGGATGAGATAAGAGAGCAAATGCAGGCAATGAATGATAATACCAATAAGCAGTTGAAAGAGCAACTGCAGGAAGCAAAAGATCATTTCAACAAAAAGAGATTCAAAAAAAAAAAAAAAAAGGAAATCCTTGAAATGAAGGAAACAATAAACCAAATAAAAAACTCAATGGAAAGCATCACCAAAAGACTAGACCACTTGGAAGACAGAACCTCAGACAATGAAAACAAAATATTTAATCTTGAAAATAAAATTGCCCAAACAGAGAAGGCGGTAAGAAATCATGAACAGAATATCCAAGAACTATGGGACATCATGAAAAGACCAAATTTAAGAATTATTGGCATTGAGGAAGGCACAGAGATACAAATCAAAGGAATGAACAACCTATTCAATGAAATAATATCAGAAAATTTCCCAAACCTGAAGAATGAAGTGGAAAATCAAATACAAGAGGCTTACAAAACACCAAATGCACAAAACCAAAACAGATCCACACCAAGGCACATTATAATGAAAATGAAAATGCCTAACATTCAAAATAAAGATAGGATTTTGAAGGCTGTGAGAGAAAAGCATCAGATTACATATGGGGGGAACCAATATGGATATCAGCAGATTTCTCAGCCCAGACTCTAAAAGCTAGAAAGGCCTGGAACGACATATTTCAAGCTCAGAAAGAACATGATTGCCAACCAAGAATCCTATACCCAGCAAAACTAACCTTCAGATTTGAAGATGAAATAAAATCCTTCCATGAAAAACAAAAGTTAAAAGAATTTACAAATAGAAAGCTTGTGCTACAGAATATTCTCAACAAAATATTCCATGAGGAGGAAATGAAAAACAACAATGTAGGTCAGCAAAGGGAGGAACTACCTTAGAGAAAAATCCACTCAAAGGAGAAACCAAGCCAACTTAAAAACCAAAAATAAGCCCAAATGACTGGGAATACAAATCATATCTCAATCATAACCCTGTACATTAATGGCCTAACCTCATCAATCGAAAGACATAGACTGGCAGAATGGATTAAAAAGAAAGACCCAACACTATGCTGCCTGCAAGAGACTCATCTCATAGAAAAAGACATCCACAGACTAAAGGTAAAAGGATGGGAAAAACCTACCATGCACATGGATTCAGTAAAAGAGCAGGGGTTTCCATCCTTATTTCAGATAAAGTGGACTTCAAGTCAAAGTTAGTCAGAAGGGATAAAGAAGAAAATTTCATACTGCTTAAGGGAACAATAAATCAGGGAAACATAACAATCGTAAATATTTATGCCCCAAACAATGGTGCATCCATGTACATCAGACAGATCCTTCTCATTTCCAGGAATCACATACAGCACAACACAATAATTCTGGGTGACTTTAACACACCATTGTCACCACTGGATAGATCTTCCAAACAAAAACTAAACAAAGAAACCACAGAACTCAATAACACGATCAATAACCTAGACTTGACAGGCATATACAGAATATTCCATCCATCAATGAGCAAATTCACTTTCTTCTCAACAGCACATGGAACCTTCTCAAAAATAGATCATATGTTATGCCACAAAGCAGCCCTTAGGAAATGCAAAAAAATAGAGATATTGCCTTGTGTTCTATCAGATCATAATGGAATGAAATTAGAAACCAATGACAAAATAAAAAACAGAAATTACTCCAAAACCTGGAGACTAAATAATATGCTATTGAATGAAACGTGGATAACAGAAAACATCAGGGAGGAGACAAAACAATTTTTAGAGGTCAATGAGAATGACAATACAACATATCAAAATCTCTGGGACACTACGAAAGCGGTACTAAGAGGAAAATTCATTGCATGGAGCACATTCCAGAAAAGAATAAAAAGTCAACAACTAAATGACCCAACATTACAGCTCAAAGCCCTAGAAAAAGAAGAACAGAATAACAGCAAAAGTAATAGAAGACAGGAAATAATTAAAATCAGAGCTGAAACCAATGAAATTGAAACAAAAAAAATTCAAAATATTGACAAAACAAAAAGTTGGTTCTTTGAGAAAGTAAACAAAACAGACAAACCCTTAGCCACACTAACAAAGAGAAGGAGAGAGAAAACTCAAATTACTAAAATTCATGATGAAAAAGGAAGCATCACAACAGACACCACTGAGATACAGAACATAATGAGAACTACTTTGAAGATCTGTATTCCAACAAAATAGAAACTACTGAAGACATTGACAAATTTCTAGAGAAATAAGCTTCTCCCAAACTGAACCAGGAGGACATACACAATTTAAACAGATCAATATCAAGCAATGAAATAGAAGAAGCTATCAAAAGCCTACCATCCAAGAAAAGCCCAGAACCAGACGGATTCTCAGCCAAGTTCTACAAGACCTTCAACGAAGAACTCATTCCAATACTTCTCAAAGTATTCCAGGAAATAGAAAAGGAGGGTACCCTACCAAACTCATTCTATGAAGCTAATATCACCCTCATACCCAAACCAGGAAGACACACCAAGGAAAGAAAATTTTAGACCAATATCCTTGATGAATATATATGCAAAGATCCTTAACAAAATATTGGGCAAACCATATCCAAAAACATATTAAGAAAATTGTGCACCACGATCAAGTGGGGTTCATCCCTGGAATGCAAGGATGGTTTAACATCCATAAATCAATAAATGTAATCCATCATGTCAGTAGACTTAAGGATAAGAATCATATGGTTATTTCAATTGACACAAAAAGTGTTCAACAAAATACAACACCCCTTCATGCTCAAAGCACTAGAAAAAAATAGGGATAGTAGGAACATACCTGAACATTGTAAAGGCTATTTATGCTAAGGCCATGTCCATCATCATTCTTTTTTTTTTTTTTCTGTATGTACATCTTTATTAGAAATTAACCATTCCCACTAGATACACAGAAGGAAATTAACTTAATCTTGCAATTCTTGAACAGACAAACTTCAGTTAAGGGAGTCTTAAATTTCCGATGTGTGTGTGTTGGGAGGTAGTTATTTAGGACAGTGTTTTTCAAAATTTGGCTCCTTTCAGATATGCTTTTAGGATTGTTTGGGACAAACTTGGGATATAGGTTCTCTATGTGAATGTTTTATATTTTATATTTTAATTTTGCTGGAATCTAAATCCAATGATTGCACAGTTGTTCAGGATGATCTGGAACCATCTTATCTAGTGCTGCCACATTTGCCTCTTTGCCCTGCTGCCTCTATTCACGTGACCCTGGTGAAGACTAACCCGATGCTCAACTTTTCCTCATAGGTTCTCAAATTGGGTCCTCAGGCCCTTTCAGAATTGTGCAATGTTTCTAATGAGATCTGTGAGATGGCAAGGTGAGAACAGTGGCTCAGAGTAGTGACCCTCAAAGTGGGATAGGGTGGGGTAGGTTTGAAGAAACACACTCAAAATACCCATTGATTTCATAATACAAATTGCATAAAGTCATGTTCAGCAAAATAATTTCAGCTTACGGGAAATGGCAGAAAACCAACTGTAGATTCATCCTTGGGGCATCTGGATACGTACGGTTGAGAAACACTGGCTTGGAGGTAGAGGCTTGCTGGCACACAGAGAACAGTTAATAAGAAGCACATGCTAAAGAGAAAAACATCTTTTGGATCAGTGAATACTAAATCAAAACTTGTCATGGTTTTCTGGAACCTAAAGGACCAATCCAGAAGAAACCCAAGATGATCCATCAATCTTCTTGGCCCTATGGTTAGGGACAAGTTGGTCCACTTTTTAATACCGAGGCAAAAGAAGAAAAATCCATTTGTGGTCAAAAATCCCATCCACTAGGAAATGCTGTCATCTTCTGTGCTTCCATTCAGCTCTCCAGGGGGACATCTGTGTGGTGTCTGCTCCACTGTAATTACTGCAGAGCTCCGATCTGCTTCAGCCGCGTCAGCAGTTCCCCGTTCTGTTGCACAGTTATTAGATCACTGCATCCACCTATACAATCTGTACCAATGAAGACCCAAGGTATGGTTCTCGTGCCTGTGAGCTGTTGCAAATAATCTTGAATCTCATTTGTGTCACTTGTTGCTGTGATATCAACAAATTCCAGCAGCCCTTGTTTGAAGGGCACTTGACTGAGGATCTCTTGGGTCTTTCTGCAGTAGGGGCCCCATGTCCAACATCATTCTTAATGGAGAAAAACTGAAACCATTCCCTTTAAAAACGGGAACAAGACAGGGATGCCCTCTTTCACCACTTCTATCAACATTGTCCTTGAAATACTAGCCAGAGCAATTAGACAGACTAAAGAAATTAAAGGGATACGAATAGGAAAAGAAGAACTTAAGCTGTCACTATTTGCTGATGACATGATTCTATATTTAGAGGATCCAGAAAACTGCTAGACCTCATAAATGAATTCAGCAAAATAGCAGGTTATAAAATCAACATGTGTAAATCTAAAGCATTTTTATACACAACATCTGAAAGGGAAATGAGGAAAACAACTCCATTTTCAATAGCCTCAAAAAAAAAAAATACTTGGGAATCAATCTAACCAAATGGTAAAAGATCTCTACAATGAAAACTACAAAACATTGAAGAAAGAAATTGAGGATGACCTTAGAAGATGGAAAGATCACCCATGTTCTTGGATAGGCAGAATTAATATTATCAAAATGGCCATATTTCCAAAAATGCTATACAGATTTAACACAATTCCAATTAAAATCCCTATGACATTTCTCATAGAAAAAGAAAAAGCAATCATGAAATTCATCTGGATGAATAAAAGACCCAGAATAGCCAAAGCAATCCTGGGCAGGAAGAGTGGTGCAGGAGGTATCACTATACCAGACCTTAAACTCTACTATACAGCAATAGTAACAAAAACATGGTACTGACACCAAAATAGACAGGTATATCAATGGTACAGGATAGAGGACCTGGAGGCATACCCACATAAGTTCAGTAACCTCATATTAGACAAGGGTGCCAAAAACTTACAATGGAGAAAAGATAGCCTCCTTCAACAAACCGTGCTGGGAAAACTGGAAATCCATATACAGTAAAATGAAACTAAACCCCTCTCTCTCACCCCATACAAAACTCAACTCAAAATGGATCAAGGATCTAGGAATTAGACCTAGACCCTCCACCAAATAGAAGAAAAAGTAGGCCCGAATCTCCACCATGTTGACTTAGGACCAGACTTCCTTAACAAGACCCCACAGTGCAAGAAATAAAAGTAAGAGTCAATAAATGGGATAGATTCAAACTAAAAAGTTTTTTCTCAGCACAGGAAATAATCAACAATGTGAAAAGAGAGCCTACAGAGTGGGAGAAAAATCTTTTCCACTCACACTTCAGACAGAGCACTCATTTCCAAAGTTCATAAAGAACTTAAAAAACTTTACACCTAAAATACAAAGAACCCAATCAATAAATGGGCTAAGGAAAAGGGCAGACATTTCACAGAAGAAGATATACAGGTAATCAACAAATATATGAAAAAGTGCTCATCATCCCTAGTAATTAGAGAAATGCAAATTAAAACCACCCTATGATTTCATCTAACTCCAATTAGAATGGCTATTATCAAGAACACAAGCAATAATAAGTGTTGGCATGGATGTGGGGGAAAAGCACACTCAGACATTGCTGGTGGAGTTGCAAATTGGTACAGCCACTCTGGAAAGCAGTATGGAGATTCCTCAGAAAGCTTGGAATGGACCCACCATTTGACCCAGCTATCCCACTCCTCGGTTTATACCCAAAGGACTTAAAATCAGCATACTACAGCGATGCAGCCACATCAACATTCAGAGCAGCTAATTTCACAAGAGCTACATTGTGGAACCAACCTAGATGCCCTTCAACTGACAAATGGATAAAGAAACTGTGGTATATATATACACAATGGAATATTACTCTGCCATAAAGAAGAATAAAATTATGGCATTTGCTGGTAAATGGATGAAGTTGGAAAATATCATGCTAAGTGAAATAGGCCAAGCCCAAAAAAACCAAAGGTCGAATGTTTTCTCTGATAAGTGCATGACAATATATAATGATGCAGGGGGGAGAGAAGAATGAAGGAACTTTGGATGGTGTAGAGGAAAAAGGGGTGGGAGGGGGTGGGGATGGGAAAACAGTAGAATGAAACAGACAGTATTACCCTATATATATGTATGATTACTTGAATGGCATGAATATACATTGTGTACAACCATAGAAATGAAAAGTTGTACCCCATTTGTGTACAATGAATCAAAATGTGTCTGTAAAAATGAAAAAATAAAAAGGGCTGGGCACATGGTTCAGGGGTTATGCACCCCTGGGTTCAATCCCTGGTACCCACCCCCAAATGTTGCACATTCGCATAGCAAAATAACCATCAATTCCTTTTTTATATATGTTTTTAGTTGTTGATGGACCTTTATTTTATTCATTTATTTATATGTGGTGCTGGGAATTGAACCCAGTGTCTCACGCATGTGAGGCAAGTGCTCTACCACTGAGCCACAATCCCAGCCCTAATCATCAATTCTTGAAGAATTCTTGATATTTATTGTTTTAAGAGGTGCTAGGGATTAAACCCAGGGCTTCAGGAATGCCAAATAAGTCCTTTACCGCTGAGCCACATCCCCAGTACAATATTTTTTTTTTTTTTTGTGATGCTGGGAATTGAACCCAGGGCCTTGTGAAACAAGGCTGAACTATATTCCCAGCCCTAGCCCAAGAATTCTTGATAAAAATGGTAGTAAACCAGTATTTAAAAATACCTTTATTGTGGACCCAGAATAGCCAAAGCAATACTGAGCAGTAAGAGTGATGCAGTGGTATCAAAATACCTGATCTCAAATTATGCTACAGAGTTATAGTAACAAAAACAACATGTTTTTGGCATAAAAGTCATGAAGACCAATGGAATAGAAGACAAAAAGACAAGTTCACATAGATACATTTGATTCTTCTCAAAAATTGTACAATGGAGAAAAGAGCATTTTTAACAAATGCTGCTGAGAACACTGGATATCCATATGTAGAAAAATTAAATTATCTCTCATCCCGCACAAAAATCAACTGAGAGTGGATCAAAGCCCTAGGAATTAGACCAGAAACACTGAACCGCTAGAAGAAAACATAGGGTCAACACTCCAGCCTATTGGGACAGGCATGGACTTCCTTAATAAGACTTCTAAAGCCGGGAAATAAAACCAAGAATCAATAAGTAGAACAGCATCATATTAAAAAGCTTCTGCACAGCAAAGGAAACAAGAGAATAAAGAGAGAGCCCATGGAATGGGAGAAGATCTTTGCCAGGTAATCTTCCAACTGCAGATTAATATTCAGAAAAGATAAAGAACTCAAACAATTCAGCATCCCCCAATAACCAAATCCATAAATGCACAAATGAATTAAACATCTCTCAAATGAAGAAATGTAAATATATGAAAACAACACATATATGAAAAATGTTCAACATCTGCCATAACTAGAGACATGCAAAGCAAACTACACTAGGATTTCAGCTCATTCCAGTTAGCACGGCACCATTAAGAATATAAATAACAGGGCTGGGGATGTAGCTCAGTTGGTAGAGTGCTTACCTTGCAAGCACAAGGCCTTGGGTTCAATCCCCAGCACAAAAAAAAAGGAAAGAAAAGAAAAGGAAAAAAGAATATAAATAATAATAAATGCTGGTGAGGATGTGGGGGAAAAGGTACACTCATGTATTGTTGATGGGCCTGCAACTTAGTGCAACCACTTTGCAAAACAGTATAGAGATTCTTTAAAAGACCAAGAATGGAACCACCATTTGATTCAGCTATCCCACTCCTAGGTGTTTACCAAAAACAAAAGCAAAAAACTCTAAAATCAGCACACTATATTGATACATGAATACCAATGTTTATAGCACTGCAATTCACAATAGCCACTTTATAAAACCAGCCCAGGTGTCTCTCAGTAGAAACTGAATAAAGAAAAATGTGGTATATACACACACAATGGAGTTTTACTCAGTCAAAAAGATGATGAAATTATGTCATTTGCTGGTAAGTAGATGAAACTGGAGAACATTATGCTGAGTGAAATAAGCCAGATTCAGAAAGTCAAGGATTGAATGTTCTCTCTTCTGTAGAAACTAGAGAAAAATAAGCAATTTAAAAAGGGGGTGGGAGGAATTTCAAGAAAATAGAAGGGAGAACAATGGAGAGAGAGGTTATCCAGAGGAAGAGAGGAGGAATGGAAAAGGGAAAAAGAGTGGCATGACACTGAACAAACTATGTTATGGACATGTATGAATATATCACAATGAGTTCCACTTTTATGTATACATAACTCTAATGTACTAATTAAAAAACCACAGAGGGAAGATCAATAAAGGAAGGGGATCAGGGAAGGGTTTAGTACTGGAGACTGAAATGGAGCAAAACTATGTCATATACATTTATGAATATGCCAAAATGAACCCCACATTTATGTATAATTATGATTTTAAAATATAAATCTTTATTGGGGCTGGGGACATAGCTTATTGGTGGAATTAGTGCTTAGAATGCATAGGTCCCAGGTTCTATTCCCAGCACCAACAAACAAAAGAAAAAGAAAAAAAAAATATTTGTTAACTCTACAAATGCTACCTACAGAAAACCACAGCCAAGTGGTATGGCAGGAGAAATACCACTCCATGTACTGAATAAATGAAGAATGCCTGATATCAGCACTATTTTACTATCCAAATGGGAGGCCCTGAATCATCTCCTAAGACCTGAACAGTAAAAATATATCTGAAGAAGAAAAACAATTCAAGGTTTTTAAAAATATACATCTTCGTAAGCGTAAAGCAATCGACATGTAGAGTTTAGTAGGGTAGCCAAATAAAGAAAAGTTAACAATTAGACCGAGTGTATGTCAATCATTCCACTGATTGACAGATTTACTAACACGTGACATAGTTTTAAGGGCTCCAGGAACATGGGGGGGCGGGGTTCCGGTCTATTCCGCCGTCCACACCCGCGCAGGCCCGGTCCCGCCGCAGCCCCGCCGAAGGCCGCGTTCTAACCGCCTACAGCCCTGGTGTTTCTGCCCTCACGTCCCACGGCGAGCCCACCCCCGGGGGCCCTTCCCGGTCCACGCGGGAATAAACCAGGATTTCTCTGCCCTCTCAGGTCCAGTTGTCTGCGGCGGGAGGCGGAGGTGACGTCACGACGCGACTCGCTTTTCCTGACGCAATCTCCGCGCGACCCGGACCCTCCTGGCTTCCCCAGTGGTGGGAACCGTCCAGGTCCGGATGCGCTCGCCTGGAGGAGCCTCCTTGAGGCGGAAGGGGTGTTGAAGGACCGAGTTGGCCCGGCCGCGAAGGCACCTCGGTACAAAGACTGGCCACTCCGCTGTCGGGGCTGCGGCCGCGGGTCCGAGAGCGCGGTCGGACTGTGGGCCCGGGAAGTGACGTTGACGCGTCCTCGGCGGTTTCATCCCCTGTGCTGCCCTGTTCAAAAGCTCCCTTTGTAAATTTTCTTTTTGGAAAGAAGAGGACTTTCCGCCGTTGGAGTCGTGTTGACGCCGCGGTGTCCTCCCGCCTCTAGTACCTGGCGACTGCTGCGAGTCCGGGTGAGCACTGCGAGGAAACTGCGTGGGGCTGGGCTGGGCAGGGCTGGAGCGCCTGCCCCGAGTGCGAGCCCAGCGCTCCGCGCCCTGCGCCGGCGGGCGACGCGGGCAGGGCTCAGGAGGACCTCTTTCTCCTTTTCTTAGGCAAATCGGTGTTTCGTGTGAGATTCTGCCGTTTCTTTGCGCGTCGTATAGTTATTTTTCACACGTTATTTTCTGCTAGAAAGATAAATGTACTTTCGCCGACGGTGTGCGTATTTTTTTATTGTGAACACGAACGTTTGTAGACCACAAGTCTTTTTCTGAACAAGACCTCGAATTTACAGGCATTCTCTTCATTTGACTTTCTTAGGGCTGTACATCCATCCCCACAGAATTTAAAAGCCGGGCCTCTAGTAAAGGATGGAGGTGTTATTGCACTAGGTGTAGAAAAAGCGAGTTTATCTTTTGACAAGCTAGTTGGACGAAGTATGGTTTTCCCCCACATTTTTCTTTGGAAAAATTTGAAGCTACTAACGGGTCATTTGAACATAACATACAACATGTACACATTGTAGTAGTGTGTTAGCCGGCTTTTCGCTGCTGTGATCAAAAGATCCGGCAACTATGTAGAGAAGTAAAAGTTTATTTGGTGTTCATGGTTTCAGATGTCTCAGTCCACAGGTGGCTAGTTGCTTTGGCATGAGGTAGGCAGAGCACCATAGCAGAAGGGTATGGAGGAGGAAAGCAGCTCAGGTCATGGCAATCAGAAAGCGGAGAGAGAGCTCTGCTCATGAGAGACAAAATATAGACCTAATATGCCACCAATAACCTATGGCCTCCCCTACCTGCCTGCTAAGCACCACCATTCAAGTGGATTAATGCGCTGATTAAGACAAGGCTCTCACAACTCGTCTTTTCACTTCTAAATTTTCTTGTATTGTCTCAGACATGAGCTTTTGGAGAACACCTCATCTCTAAATCGTGACAAGTAGGTTCACTAATTTTTAGCATTTTTTTTTTATGTTTTCTCTTTCCCCAGGTACATTTATTGTATTTGAAAGCAAGCCTGTTGAAAATAAATTGTAAGCAGGATATTAAACATTAAATACTTAGTGATGCATCTTCTAAAGAAAGGGATTAAATCCACAATACTACTATTTTATTCAAGAAAATGAATAGTGAACTGGGGGTGGGTATCTCTTTGGTATAGTGCATGCAGGAGGCCCTGGGTTCAATCCCCAGCACACACAAACCCATAAAAAGAAAACTAATATACATAGTATTGTCTCATGTCTACTCAAGCAAATGTTAATTTATTCACATTGTTCCAAAATATGTTTTTGGATGTTCTTGGATCTAAAATCCATTCAAGGTTTATTATTACATTTGTTTATGTCTTTTAGTCCTTTTGAGCATCACCTGTTGTTTATCCATTATATTGGCTTTTTGAGGAGCCAGTCATCCTTTTAAAAAGTCAGACATTCTGTTACTTATTATTGTCTTCTCGTGGCATGTTTAAATGAGCCCTCCATTTCTTCAGTTTCCCGTAATTGACGATTGGATCCCTAGTAGAGGTTGGAAAACTGTGTGAAAAGAGCCATGTAGTAAGTACTTGATGCTTTGCAGACCATGTCTGTTTTGTAGTCAAGCAGCCAGATAGGTTAGTAAACAAGCATGGTTTTGTCCAGTAAACCAAAAAAGCCAGGCTTTAACTTTAACGCCTGGTGTAGAGAATTCAAAAAATCATTTGCCAAATATTTTTTAGGTAATATTTTGTGCTTCCAATTGCATTTTATCAGGATCACATACATCTATACTGTCCTTCTGTTAATGGTGGAAAGTTTGATACTTGCTTAAGGTTCTAGCCATCATAGTAACCTGTTTTAAAGATTGATTTTTTCCATTTGAATAAGAAAGTAACTTGTGGTTTGGACCTTTTTTTTTTTTTTTTTTTTTGCGGTGCTGGGGATCGAACCCAGGGCCTTGTGCTTGCAAGGCAAGCACTCTACCGACTGAGCTATCTCCCCAGCCCTGTTTTGAACTTTTGACACTCTGAATGTTTAATTCTGGGACTGGAGTTGTAACTCACTAGTAGAATGCTTGCCTAGCACCTGTGAGGCACTGGGTTCAATCCTCTGAATCACATAAAAATAAATAAATAAATAAAAATATTGTGTCCATATACTATTTTTAAAAAGTCTATTAAAAAAAGGAATGTTTTAATTCTTCAGCAACCTTTCTTCCTAATCCATGAGTAAAATGCAGCAAATATAATTCTTTTTTCTTCCTATTTGTGGAGGTTTATTTTCAAGGTAAACTTTCAGGATTGAAGTCTAGGTCAAAAGACAAATGTTCATTTAATTTTGCCGTACATTAAATTTTCCCCTCCCTTATTTTTTATACCATTTGACAGTTTCTAAGTGAACTTAAAAAAAAAAAAAAAACAAAACTGGACTGGGGTTGCGACTCAGTGGCAGAGCACTTGCCTAGCACGTGCAAGGCACTGGTATCAATTCTCAGCACCACATATAAATAAATAAATAAAATAAAGGTCCATTGCCAACTTAAAAAAAATATATATACACACACACACACACACACACACACACACACACATACACACGCCTTAAAGTTATTCTGGAGAAAAATAAGGAACAAATTTTAACTGCAGGTACTTATTTTCAGAAAGAAAGTCAGTGCCTTGTCTGCTTTGATCTGTCTGCTTTGATCCTGAATAAGAATACTCTACTATATTTTCAGGAGTACAGTGATTTGACTTATATTAAGGACAGACACTTCATAGGACTCTAATTTTTGAATTTTGATGTTTCTTTGTGTCTTCTGTTTGTGTATAGCTGTTCTGTAATGTTCTTGTGGGAAATAGCATTTGTCCGGCAGTCCACAAATGACTATTGAATTCCTTCAGTGGGTCTCCTCATAGACACACATCTGGGGGTAGAGTCACTCTACAGGTACATGACCAGATAATTCTTCTGTCACTGTAGGCTGCCAGAAGGCTCTGAAGAAGTCAAGTGTCTTGTTAATATCCTAGTTACCTTCTGATTGCCACTTAGCAGTCCTGGGACGTAGTGAAACAATTTTTTAGAGTTCTGAAGATGTTGTAAAGATGCACTAGTATTGTTGGTTGGGAATTTATCAGAGAAACAATTTTAAAAACTTAACAGTATCTACTAAATTTTTGTGTTTGCAGGGTGTATAACACAAGAGCAGTGCATGCACATGTCAGGATGAAAGTAAATACTTTTCATACCAGTATTATTATAAGAGCCCTAAATTAGAAGCAATCCAAATGCAGATTCTGCATAACCTGGAGGAAGGACTGCTGCACAAAGAGAGGCCAAGAAGAATAGTGACAGGCCCTTCTGCACAGTTTGTTACCTATCATGTCTATGCAGTCAAGGCTGCATAAAAATCCAAATGGACTGGGTTTGGAGAATTCACAGATGCGGAACAAGTGAATTTTCTAAGGATGGGACATTTACGAGGGCATGATACTCCATACCCCTTCCTGTATACCTCACCTATACACCTCTTCTGTATCCTTTATAAAATATCCTTTATAATAAACTGGTAAATGTGTTTCCCTGAATTCTGTAAGAAGCTCAAGCAAATTAATTGTACTTGAGGAGGGGTTTATGGGAACCCCGGCTCATAGCACAGGCAAGTAAAGGGTGGAGGTGTTCAACAGAGGGTGTAGCTCAGTGGTAGAGTGCTTGCCCAAGGCTCTGGGTTCAATCCCCAGCCAAAATAAATTAGTAAATAGATAAAGGGGAGCAGTCTTGGGTACTGAGCCCTCAACCTGTGAGCTCTAATACTATCTCCAAGTACATAGTGTCAGAACTGAATTAAAGAATTAGAGGACTGCAGCAGAAGGAATTATTTGCTGTGTATGAGGACTATTCCAACACATCTGATTTCATAAGTTATCTGTGTTGTGAGTGTTGGGGAAAAAACTGAGTTTGGGTTGGTTGGTGTTTCCTACACATCTACATGGCCCACTCTTCATTTCTGGACTGCAGAAGCCTAGATACTCATTAAAAAGACTTCTCTATGATTAAGTCAAGTCCACTAGGACATTTTCCCCATTGATAAAACTCACTCACTTGGGACTTTAATTACATTTACAAAATCCCTACGTATTTACCACATTTCTGTCAGAAGGGAATCATCCAAGAGGGTGGCTACCAGAAGGTAGGGATCGCTGGGTCTTATTATATGTGATCCATGGTAGTTGTAACCCAGTACACGAAGCCTTAGTGGGCTTCTCTAGGCCTGAACTTGCCTATAATCAGCAGCCACACAATGTTCAAAGCAGATGCTCAGAGCTGGAGGTACTACAGTTGGTGGGCAGAGTGCAGAGGGAGTTGGCACCACTAGAAGCAGGAAGCTTTGCAGCAGTGTTTCTTTGAGAGGTATGGCAGTATAACTTCAAGGCACCTGCAAACTGAATCTAGAGGGCAGGTACTCAGAATGTGCGTGCCACAAACATTTTGAGACCTGGGGTGCTCAGTGTCCACATCTGGAGGGCTGTGGGAAACAAAGGTCTGGGACAGGCTTATTTCGGATTGGGCCAATGAGCAGCAAACATCCTGGAATTCAGAGTGTCCTATATCTTGTCGGACACAGGAAGTAAACTATGAAATTAGGTAACACATATGTTGAGTTTCCTCTTCTAGCAAGAGCCCTTTGAGAGTTTAGGTGTCCAGGTTAAGAGAGTTACAGGAATGTGGTGCCTGATGTGTAGATGAGATCCTCTGGGAACTGTTCTGACCACATGGCATGGGCAGAGCACCAGAGGACGTCCTTACCCCTGCAGCACTGATCTACCATGCACAGCTGGATTCAGCAATAGAAATTTTTTTCTTTTTGTTTGTTCCTTGAGTGCCCTGTGTACTGACTAAACTTCACAGGCTTAGTATAAATGATGCAGATTTAAAGAATCCAGTGCATTGTTGTAAAGCAGGTATTGAAGTTAAATCTGAAGCTGAGATGACTAAATGGATAACAGGCACAGACTGTGCTTTGTCTAGTCAACATTCATAGGCATCCCCCCACACACATGTGAATTCACTTACAATAATAAAACAACTGTATATGTCTACCTAAATATATAAAGGGAAAAGTTCTCAACCTTTTCCATAATAAGAAAGTATACAGTCCACCATCACAGGCCATATTAATAGCTCCTCATCTTAGTAACATTTTCACTGAATATTCTGCTACTTAAGAACTAAATTGTAAATTTAACCCCTAATAAGTTACATATGAAATAAGAATGTGGAAATAGGAGTGGTTAGTTTATATAAACACTTTCATATGAACAAATTTACAAATATATATCAGTGTATATGTTCTGTATGTTGTCAGTATACCACTTCAGTGACCAGTTCCCTGTTTCCCTGCTCCTCAGCCCAAACTGCTGGGTTCTGTACTGCTTAGTGAGCTAAGCCTTTATTTGCAAAGAGCATAAATCTTCCGATGTCCTCCCTTTTCCAAGTTATTTTATCAACATTTTCTTTCTTTTTTAAAAAAGAGATGGAGTCTCACTATGTTGCCCAGGTTGGCTTTGAACTCATGGGCGCACACATTGCTCCTGCCTCAGCCTCTGGAGTAGCTGAGAGTACAGTTATGTACCACCACACCCAGCTTTATGAACATGTCTGTGGAGCATGGAAATATTAAGGTTCCAGTCTTCATTCTCTGCCTCAAGTGTATAGCATTACCCCAGTTTCCCTTTGGTAATTGAGATCTGTCAGTCTAGATAGTAGATTATCCACCACCACCCCCAATTTTCCTCTTAGTGTTATGGTATAAGAAGCCCCTAATGGCCAGGTTGCTATCTAATCTTTAAAGGTATTAGGACTATAATTGTGCCCAAATAGGGGCAGAGATCCCAAAGTGATCTAAGTTATTGGGATTGGAAGCAAAATTTCTGTCAGTAGAGCCATTTCTACCCTCACCCATCTCTGGGTCCATGTAGTCTGGTTGTGGGGGGACAGTACATAAGACTGATTCAAAGCAGTGTGTCTTGTGAGACAGAATTCCACCCTTTCTTAAAGTCGTCTCACAGCTGACCCTGCAACTGAGTTTTCAGGAAGGCATTCCACCTCTCATTTAGATCAGCCACTTCTCGGTAATGGGGTACGTGTTAAGACTAGTTGATTGCAGGCACACACTCTAATTGTTGCACTAATCTGCACTGGAATGGTTCTCTTGATAAGAATCAGTGCCACGTGAATGCTGTCTCTGTAGGTAAAGTATTTTGTGAGCCCATGGGCGGTGGTAACAAGAAGAGAGTTGATGTGGCCTTGTGGATAAAGATTAAGTGCTGTACACTTGATTTCTGCTGCTCTGGGTTCTGGCCTTTGCCACTGGAATTGGAGAACTCATTTCAATGATGGTATCAGTACATGAATACCTGGCATAGTTTTTTGTTATCTCCATAAAAAGAGTATTATCTTCTGGGTCATCGATATAGGTTAGGGTGAGGATGGGAGGGGTGTGGAAATCAGATGAAAAATTCAGTAGAACTTTCCTGGTTCTAGGATTCCTTCTGTCACCTTATGCCAGGGAGGTCTGGCACGTCAACCTCACTAACTGTAGGTCATCACTGAGTCCAAATTTTAGTCATTTAGCTACTTTAACTATTAAAAGTCATACCCAGGGCAACCCTCTTCAGGGTCCCCTTTTGCCCTGTGAGAGTTTTGTTTCTATCTTCACAGTTGAATAAATCCTATTCCCTTCCAAAAAAAAAAAAAAAAAAAAAAAAAAAGTCACGCTGAGGCAGGAGGATTGCAAGTTTGAGGCCAACTTCAGCAACTTAGCAAGACCCTAAGCAACTTAGAAAGATCCTGTCTCAAAATAAAAAATAAAAAGGGCTGAGGATGTGGTTCAGTGTTTAAACACCCCTGGGTTCAATCCCCAGTACAAAAAGTAAAAATAAAAAAATTAAAATCCTAGGGCTAGAGATTAGCTCAGTGGCAATAGAGTGCTTGCCTACTATGTGTGAGGCTCTGGGTTCCATTTCTAGCACTGCAAGGAAAAATCAAATTTTAAAAATTCTTTTCCATGATACTGGTTTCATATGAAATGATCACTGACACATGGTGAGTCACTACATTGTGGTGCTTTAGACATTGCAGGTCTAGACCAACTTCTAGTCATCCTGGAGTGTGAATCAACCTCAGGAGATCAGTGTAGGAACCAACTGAACTGCAGTCAGGCCCTGGTTCACCACTTCCAAAATGGGTGATAGGGAGCAAATCCTTTTAGTGTTTGAATCCAGTTTTTTTTTTTTTTTTCTTTTTTCTTTTCCAGCATTAAATAGAGATACTGAGATCTACTGTGAATGGTTGATAGGACACCTAAGTGACCTTATGTATATACCAACCTCATAGTGCAAATTTATACTTTCTGGTCCTCAGTATATGACAGTGGGTGTTAGTAATATTTGTGTCAACAGACTACACTGTATTTAGTGGCTTTTACTTATATCATCTGTGGAGAGTAAGCCAATGTCTGGTGACTGATGAAGTACTGCTGTATAAGGAGGAATGGAGAGTTCCATTATCCACTAAGATTCTCAACTGCCTAAAGTGGTCTTGGCATCTAAGAAAAGAGCATTCCAGCAAATTTTGCTTTCAGCCTCACAGAATGACAGCCATTGATTAACCCATGACCAGTCCTCTTAAAGCTCTTTTACAGAGATTCAGAGATTCCGCTATATGTCCTCCTTGTGTAACAGAGCCCAGTGACCAGGCCTTAGCAGTCATGCCACCCAGCTGTTCTTTTTGGAGATGTCAAAGTGGGCTAGATAATATCAGCTCCCTGGTGTATGTGCTGCACAATATTCTTGAGATTTTTCACCATGAATAAATTAAGACAATTTCTCTGAGTTTAAGTTTGCTTTCCTGTAAAATGAGACTATCATAGTTTTTGTAATGGGCAGCACAGTTCACCATTCCTGTTTCTAGTTCTAGGTGAGACAGGACTGCTCTGACATTGTATGGCAGTAGCGCACATATGAGCGTGTGTGTGTGTGTGTTTCAAATGTGCAGAATTACATGGCAATTTCGTACTAGGGTGGAGTGGCTTCTAAGCATGTGAATGTAGGAATTAGGGCAGTTCCAGGTTTTCATGCCTTCTTTCTTTTCTAGGAGCTCTTCTTTCCAGGGACACATTTGGCCTACTTGAAGAAAAGATAAAGCCAGGAAAGATGGCAGACTGCCTGACAAACTGTTATCAGGTATGCAGAAACTGTCCGACAAATAACATACGTGTCTTCCCCAGGTAGGCACATTTTCTTCTAGACAGACTTATCTACACAACTACTTAAAGGCAGTAGAGCCTCAGTCAAGGACTGAGTCCCCAGCTGAATTTACCCATGGAATGGCATCTTCTTATCGGCGAGGTACTACCTGAAAATCATCCCAGTATTTCAGTAATTACTAAATAATGATGACACTTATGGTGACAGAGGTATGATTATCATTTTGCCACGTATTCTGCCAGATGTTAAGGAAGAAAAAAGTGTCCTTTTCCACGAAAGACTATTCATTTGTCATGTTCATCAAGCATGTGCAATGTGTTTAGGAGTATACAGAGAAGAGCTTCTAGTCTAGTGTGGTGAGATAAATTTATGTTTCAGTAGGCCATAAAAGCCATGATTCAGAAGATGGGCAGTGAGTGCATGTGGGTGGAGAGAAGAGTTCCTGGGACCACTGAACTTTTCAGTAGACAGTGAAAACCCTCAGACCCTTGGCCTCACTTCCTCAATGTGTAGTCAACTTTGGTAGAGATGTTACTATTGTTACTTATTACTCAGGCTGCCATGTGTGTAACAATTTAGAACTTGGTGATCTTTGAGGATGTGGCTGTGGATTTCACTCAAGAAGAGTGGATTTTGTTGGATCAAACTCAGAGAGACCTATACAGAGATGTGATGCTGGAGAACTACCAGAACCTGGCCTCATTAGGTAAGAGTGCCGTCGTTCCTTGTAGCTTAGGGAAGAGATGGATGTTCTGTACTTTTAGTACTGCACAATCAGTGATCTCAACTCTGAATACATTGGGAAATAATAGGAGCATAGACTGCCCTAATACAGTGATTCCCCTTTATCCATGGGGGATATGTTCCAGAGCCCCATTGGAGGTCTGAAACTGACCTCATACAAATTCAATAATATTTTAAGGTGCAATAGCAAAAATAGTGTGCATTTCTTTTTCCTACTTCACAGTTTCACAGATTGAAGACTCCTTATAGTAGATATTAGCAACCTTAGCATATGATGTTTTTTCTTTTCCTTATTAAGTCAAGAGCTTTCAACTTTTCACTTAAATTGAGCACTGTGGCTTCTCTTTGGCATGTTCAAATGGTCATCATCACTACTGTTTACTTTGGGTCCATTATTATTATTAGGTAAAACAAGGGTTATTTGCAATACTGTGACAGTCAACCCGATAAGTGAGATGACTACTAAAAGATTAACAGGTTGGGCGTGGTGGTGCATGCCTGTAATCCCAGTGACTCAGGAGGTCTGAGGCAGGAGGATCTTGAGTTCAAACCCAGCCTCAGCAAGAACGAGGCGATAAGCAACTCAGTGAGACCCTGTCTCTAAATAAGATACCAAATAGGGCTGGGGATGTGGCTCAGTGGTCGAGTATCTCTGAGTTCAATCCCCAGTACAAAGGAAAAAAAAAAAAACCAAGGTGCTAAGCAACTCAGTGAGACCCTGTGTCTAAATAAAATACAAAAAGCAGGGCTGGGAATCTGGCTCAGTGGTCAAGTGTCCCTGAGTTCAACCCCTGGTACTCCTCCCCATGGCCAAAAAAAAAAAGACTTACAGGCAGATAGCATACAACGTGTGTTTGTGATGGATAAAAGGATGATTCATATCCCGTGAATAGGACAGAACAGAACATTGTGAGCTTTTATCAGCTACTAAGAACATTATGTGATTTAAAACTTTGAAATTGTTTATTTCTGGCATTTACTACTTAGTATTTTTGGACCATAGTTTATGGTAGGTAACTAAAAGTGTGGAAAGCAAAACCGTGATCTAATATGATGGTTTTCAAAATGTGGTCCAAGATGAACAAATCACCATCATCCTGTTAGAAATGTAAATTGTCAGTCTCTTCCTATGACATACTGAATCAGAAACTCCAGATAGATCCCTGTCCTGTGAATTTAAGCAAGCCACCCAGGTGCATCTGATGCATTATAATTTGTGAGTCACTGGTGTAGTTTTTCCCCAGAAGAACAAGAATCTTTTTGTTTCATTCTACTTTCTATTTGATTCAGTGTTAGTGTTTTGTTTTTATGCAAATAAGCATTAATTTGCATTTTAGGATTCAGTGGTAACTGACCATTTTGGGGTACAGAAAGAGGTGATACCTGCATACTTTACTCTTTTGAAATAATTTTCCTGCTTTCATTAGAAACAATATAATTAGAATTATACTCTTTATGATCTGTTGCATGAACCTGTTTCATGAATGTCTTTCCCCATGTACAGGATGTGAACCCATCAAACCCAGTCTCATCTCATGGTTGGAACAAGAAGAGAATGTGCAGACAGGAGGTCTCCAAGGTGAGTCTGGAGGGCAACTGATCAAAGAGAAGTTTATTGAGTTTGGAAGGACAGTGAAACTTTTTAAGATGTACTTGATCTAAGAAGGTTTGGGACATTACTCTGAGGAGGTAGAAAATCCTCAGCTTCTTATACTCTGTCTACTCAGACTTTCTTGTGATCTTCAAAATGAACTGTTGTCTTTTTTTTTAATAATCATTTTGTTGTTTGTTCTTTGTCTAGATCTTTGCTTCTTTTCATGCCTGATATTATTATTATTGTTCACCATCAGTTATAATTTTCAAAGAAAGTTTGTAATAAACTGTTTAAAACTGTGATCTACAACTTTACCATTGCTAAATTTCTTTATCTAGTTAAAATGCTCAAACTTTGCTTTCTTTTTTCCATGTTTTTTTCTTTTATCTTTTGTTTTTGTTCTGTTTTGTTCTTTTGACTCTGGAGGTTGAACCCAGGAATGCAAGGCAAGTAGTATACTGGTGATTGACAAACCAGCCCACTTTTTTTAATACAATGTTTAATTTGAAAACAAATACACAGGCTGGGTGTAGTGGCATAGGCAGGAGGATTGCAAGTTCAAAACCAGCCTCAGCAACTTAGTGAGGCCCTAAGCAACTCAGTGAGACCATGTCTCTAAATAAAATATAAAAAGGGCTGGAAATGTGACTCAGTGGTTGAGTGCCCCTGGGTTCAATCCAGAAAGAAAGAAAGAAGGAAAGAAAGAAAGGGGAAAAAAATACACAGAAGCTCTATCATTTTTAACTTCTATAATCTACCATTTCTTTCTCCAAATCTTAAATTTGTCTTTGTTTATATTTAGAATGGAAAATGCAAGTTAGCACTGAAGAGTCAGCATTTCAGCAGAATATTTTGAGGGAACAAATTTCCAGTGGTATAAAAATGGTAAGGTCAACAAAAGATGTTTGTTATTTTCCACACTCAGAGAAGATGTGAATTCTGCTATAGATAGTAACATTTATCCAAGTGGGAGTGGGAGCAATATGTCAGGAGAAGTACTTTGAATATAATATGAATTTGGGGATATCCCAGACTGGCATGAAGCCAGTTCCTTTAGGAGTCCCACAAATACACAGTCTCACATATGCAACTGGACATGGAATTTTTAAAGCAATTATATGACAATCCTAATTTTTTTTAACATTAGAACAGCTATCACAGAACTTTAATCCTATTGTTCCTTCATTGAGTACAATAGAATACACATGGCAATAACTATATGAAAAAGTGAAAATGGCAAAAATTATATTTACCCTCTAAAGATATTCTTTAATCATTGTTTAACCATTTGTCAACAGGGAGGAAGTTGCAGTATTGGTGAACCTTCATTTACCATACTTGCAAAAGATGGGGAATTCTCTTATTGAAAATCAGTATCAATGAGATTTTTTATTTTTTATTTATTTATTGGTGGTGCTGGATATCAAACCAAGATCTTGAGCTAGTCAAGCACTCTACCACTGAGCTGTATCCCTGGCCCAAGAGATGCTTCAGAGAAGTGCCATTGACCCTAGCTGGGGAAATGTCTCTGAAGGGATCCTGAGATCCTTAATGTGATGAATTTAGGATACTCTAATCCTAGCTCAAAACCTGGACCTTCAGAGTTCCAAGAAGTACACATTCCCACATATATAGTTGGGTACTGGAATTCTTAAAAGAATTTTATGAGAACATACAGGAATCATCCTAAGGTTAGAACAGATAGTACAGAATCCTTGCAGTACTCCTTCATTCAATTTGAGAGAAGTTCATAGAGCAGGAACTATATACATGTAATGAAAATAGTAAGAATCATAATAATGTTTGTTTTTGTTTTTGTTTTCAATCCATTAAGTCTGAAAAATCCTTTAACTGTATTTCATCCCTTATCAACAGGCGGGAAACCACTGTGCAGGCGAACTCTATAACTATATGCAATATGGAGAAATCTTCAGTGAACACTCATATTTCAAGACACACATGAAAATTCAAAATTCAAGGAACCCTTGTGACTCTAATCAGTATGGAAGGTATTTTCCTACTCCTCACAAAACCTCTACTGAACAGACAGTATCTGCATTGAGTCAGTGTGAAAGAGCCTTTAGCCTGACTCCAAATGTCATTTACCAGAGAAACGTCACACAAGACAAATCTTTTGAATGCAATGACTATGCCTTCCTTAGTCAGCCATACTTTCAGGCTCATTTGAGAAATCACAATGGAGAAAAACTCTTTGAACTAAAGCAGTATGCAGGAGATTTTACTTTTCCCACAAATGGAACTGTGCCTATTCAAATGTATACCATAAAAGCCTATGAATGTAAAGTTTGTGGGAAAGTATTTGGATATTCTTCAAACCTAAATAGTCATATGCGAACCCACACTGGGGAGAAACCCTATGAATGTAAGGTTTGTGGAAAAGTATTTGGTTATTCTTCAAATCTTAACAGTCACATGCGAACCCACACAGGGGAGAAACTCTATGAATGTAAGGAATGTAGGAAGTCCTTCACTACTTCTTCAAGTCTAACTGAACATTTCAGAATTCATACTGGAGAGAAACCCTATAAATGTAAAGAATGTGGAAAAGCCTTCACTAAACGCTCAGGCCTTACCACACATGTACAAACACACACTGGAGAGAAGCCCTATGTATGTAAGGCATGTGGGAAAGCCTTCACTGCCGCATCAAACCTAACTGAACACCTAAGAATTCATACTGGAGAGAAACCCTATCAATGTGAGGAATGCGGTAAAGCCTTCCATGCTTCTTCCTACCTGCGTAAACATGTAAGAACTCACACTGGAGAGAAGCCCTATGAATGTGAAAAGTGTGGGAAAGCCTTCCATGCTTCCTCATACCTACGGAAACATGTAAGAACTCACACTGGAGAGAGACCTTATCAGTGTAGGGAATGTGGAAAAGCGTACAAAAGGTGTTACTTGCTGACTGAACATTTAAAAACTCACACGGTGGAGAAGCCCTTTGAATGTAAGTTATGTGGAAAGTCCTTTAGAAGTTCTGCCTGCCGTAATAAGCACATTCGAATTCATACCGGAGTAAAACCCTATAAATGTAAATACTGTGGGAAAGCTTTCACTGTTTCCTCAAGCCTAGCTGAACATGTCAGAACTCACACTGGAGAGAGGCCCTATGAATGTAAGGAATGCGGGAAAGCCTTCACAACTTCCTCATGTCTCATTGTGCATATAAGAACCCACACTGGAGAGAAACCTTATGAATGTAAAGAATGTGGGAAAGCCTACAAAAGGTGTTACCTACTGACTGAACATGTAAAAACTCACACAGGGGAAAAGCCCTTTCAATGTAAGGTATGTGGGAAATTTTTTGGAAATTCCTCATGTCTTAATAAGCACGTCCGAATTCATACTGGAATAAAACCGTATAAATGTAAGTATTGTGGGAAAGCCTTCACTGTTTCTTCAAGCCTAGCTGAACATGTAAGAACTCACACAGGGGAGAAGCCCTATGAATGTAAGGAATGTGGGAAATCCTTCACTACATCTTCAAACCTATATCATCATGTAAGAATTCACACTAGGGAGAAGCCCTATAAATATCAGGAATGTGGGAACACCTATAATAGGCTTTATTTGCTAACAGAACATTTAATAACTCAAACTGAACAGAAACCCTTTGAATGGAAGGAATGCCGAAAATCCTTTAGGAATTCTTCACGTCTTAATCATCACACTGGAATTTTTACTGATGATAAACCTTATTAATGTGAGGAAGGTGGAGGAGCCCTCAATTATGCCAGTTTATTTCAAAGACTTGAAAGCTTTCTATTCTCAAGACGCCCCAGGAATTTAAGGAATGTATGAGAGCCATTGGAATCTGATCACGATGCAGTATTGTGAGAACTCGTCCTGGAGACATATTATGTAATAAACATGAAAATCCTGTTTCTCAGGGACCTATTAAATATTTAGCCTCTTCCAATAGAGAGAAAACACTGTCGATGTATGATATGTGAAAGGTTGTAATTCTGTTAAATACTTTGATGTTCATTTGATCTCACGGTGGAGAAAAACTTTATTATAAAGGTAAGGAAGAATGCAGTCATAATTTTTTATTAGCCTTTAGCCTTTAAAAACAGTGGTTCACATTCAAGAAAAACTGGATGTTTAGAATATGGAAATTGCATCCACACCCCTGAAATCTTGTATGCTGACAGGTAGCCTTCTGAGTGGTTCTTCATATTTATTTTGGACATTTGTGAGTCTACCTTAATCATTCCTGGTGGAATATATCTATGTTTCTTGTACAGCAACACCATTCCAGTCAAGGTGCTACACCTTCCAGGTGGCATCTGGCCAAAAATGAGCCTTTGGGAAACAAATGTATCCTATACTATTTGTCATTCCTGGGATTGAACCTGGGGTCTCACACATTCTAAGGGTACATTCTACCACTGAGCTGTACCTCCAGCACAAATCCTATTTAGCATTGAAGATTCTGTGGTTGTCATGCTCTTAAATATGCTCTATCGTAACTCACAGTTGCCAAGTTTAGGCCATGATACAGTTCTCATGTTGTTAAAATAACCTTGCACCTCTCACCTGATTTTTTTTCAGATAAAAAGGGGTGAGTGGAGAAAAGTTTGCGTGAATAGCCTGGTAGTGTGAGAGACCCCAATTTCATGGCTGTGGAAGAAGAGCCAGATCCCTTGCACCTGAGAATGGGAATTCCTTTAACTTAGGGAGGGATAGAGAGACCTAGATTTTCTTTTTCTTTCTAGATTCACTCCATGATTTGTTTCTTACTTTGATATTTGGGGTTTGGATGTATGCCCAAGCTTGCAGTCAGCTTAGCCTGTGACCCATGTTATAAAGTCAGCCAAAACACACAGCTCTGTACACCGTGCATATTGGAAAATCTGATAGTTTGCTCTCAGATTACAGTAGTAGGTTGCTGCTACCTCTTTGAGAGGTTACTATCTGCACTATTCTAAACATTGTCAGAATTTGATTTTGGTTTCCCAGGAGTCACCTGTTATGTGTCAGTCAACATCATTCACTTGCCTACTTTCTCCAGGCAATCCTGTGGTGGCAGGGAAATGCTTTGAGAACTATACTGAGGCAAAACAGCCTTTCAGACCCGAATAGCACTGCAGAAAGCTTTGAAAAGAATTCAAAGTGTAGCTCCATGGTAGAGCACTTGCCCAGTATGTGTGAGGCTCTGGGCCCAATCCCCAGTACTGCCCCCACACCAAAAGAATTCACATTGAAATAACTCACAGGTTCCCTATTGAGATTTACCTGCTTAACCTGAATCATTTGCCTGGTCATAGATATATCTACATTTCCCAAAGGATTTTTTTTTTTTTAAACCAAAAGCTTAGTAACATTCCAAACATCCACAGTATAATCCCAATTTGTTCACCATATGAGCAACAGTCTCAGAGTGCTGTGTGACAATTATCAAACAAAAGGCCAAATTAAGTGACTTTTGAGTCTCAAAAGAAGAATAGAAAGCTATGCAATAAAAACAGTCTTGTGCAGCATAGCAACCAAATATAGGCAACAATAGATCACATATGACTACATGCCATCTGGGCTGTTTCTCATAGGCCATGCCATCTAGGTTTGTGTAAGTATACTTTATGATGTTTGTGAAATGATGAGATCACCCAAAAAAAGTGCTGAGACTATAACTTAGTGGTAGGATACCCAGGTTTCAATCTCCAGTATCAGAAAAAAGAAAATTTTCTCAGATTTGGTGAACAACATAGGTGCAAGATGTTCAGTGAACAAAACATCTAAATAAAACCAATCTCAAAAATGTAGTGAAATTAAAAATAAAAAACCTTGAAAAAAGACTGAGAAAACTAATATGAATGCTTGTAGTAGAAAAATTCCATTAATTTCTGAACTGAAATCATAAATACCAAGAAGAATGTGGGAACATTTTTCAAGTACTTTAAAGGAAATTGAGGTCTTTGGGGGGCAGTATTGGGGATTGAACTTGGGGCACTCTACCACTGAGATGTACCCCACCCAGCCCCTCATCCTTTTTTTTTTGTTTTTGTTTTTGTTTTGTTTTGTTTTGTCTCTCTAAATTGCCCAGGCTGACTTTGAGCTTGCCATCCTGCCTCAGGCTCCTGAGTATCTGGGATTACAGGCATGCACCACCACAACTAGCTGCACTTGAATTCTTTATAAATGATCGTTGAAAGAATAAAACATCCTACAGGTATACAGATATCTCAATTTATGTATATCTAGTACATAAGACAAATACAACATAATAATGAGAGGTAAGCCAAGTTGATGCAAGTGTCAGTATTTCATTTCAGTAATACAATACTCCATGTAATCTAATAAGTTATGTATATTTTGATCACTAAAAAATATGCAGTTAGCAGGGCTGGGGTTGTGGCTCAGTAGTAGAACATTTGCCTTGCATGTGTGAGGCACTGGATTTGATTCCCAGCACCACATAAAAATTTAGTTGTGTCCAGCTGCAATATATATATATATATATATATATATATATATATATATATATATATATATATATGTAAGTGCATTACTGTGTGTGTGTGTGTGTGTGTGTGTGTGTGTGTGTGTATGTAATGAGGGAACTAGGAATTTAGCTCAGAGAGTACTTGCCTTAGCATGCAAGAAGTCCTTGGTCTGATGCCTAGTTCCACCCAAAAGAAGAAAGAAAAAGCAGAGACACAGTAAAAAAATACAGTAAATTAGAGTACTAATAAATGGTGGGTGATGGGTAGGTGAAAGGCAGATAATGGGCAGGCAAGAGGCAGGCAAATGGCAAATGAAAGGTGCCAGTCAGTGAGCAACCTGCACTCAAAAAGTAGTCAATATGCTGGCAGACTGCAGGTGCTCACAGTAGACAAATGGGGTAAACAGCAGGGGATTGAAAAGCAGCAAAAACTGCCTCATGAAGAAAGAGATATCCTCTGCTCGAAACCCAAGTTATGGAACGAAAAGGAACACAGCCTCCCTCTAGTCTGCCATCTTGGATCTCCAATAAATGGTTAAACAATTGAAAAGCACAGTGATAAAAGAAAAACAATAATGAAAAAAGAGACTAAACATAATAGAATTGAATCCCATTTGTAATCTGAAACATTCAATATAAATGATTTAAACATGCAAAATGAAAGATGAAGCATGACTAACTTATATGTTTCCTCCAAGAAACTCAATTAAGTGATGTAAGTGCATTAGTAGTAAATGACTTTAAACCCTCAGTGTCCATATCTGGAGGGCTATGGTGAATAGGCCTCTGAGACATAGGCTTACTGTGGCAGGTTGCACAGAGGGTCCTGTACTTTACATGCAGCATTCATTCTGGGATGCACAATCTGTTAATCTGGTTGGCACATGTGCTGAGGTGTCCCTCTTCTCGTGGACATCCTTTCAAAGTTAGATGTCCAAATTAGGGGGGCCAGCAAAGGAAATGCCTGGGCCAGAGCTCAAGGTCCTCTAGTGCTATGGTTTGAATATGATGTGTTTTTCAAGAGTTCATGCTTTGGAAGCTTGGTCTTTAGTGTGGAGGTGTTAAGAGGTGATGAGTCAGGTGTGGTGGCATACACCTGTATTTTCAGTTACGTAGGAGGCTGGGCAGGAGGATTACAAGTTTTAGGCCAGCCTGGGCAACTTAGTAAGCCCCTATCTCAAACTTTAAACAAAAAGAGGGGTTGTGCATGGATGGAGTTCAGAGGCAGAGTGCTAGTGTCTACATGTGCAAGGCCCTAAGTTGAAGTTTATAAGAAGCATTTTTTTGTACTTCTGGAGATTGAACTCGGTACCTCATGCCTGCAGGCAAGCACACTACCTGAGTCACATCCCTAGCCCAAGAAACATCTAACATTATGTGCATGTCAGTAATCCCCTGACTACCCAAATGCTACTGAATTTCGGGCAATAAAATATGTATATTTAGGTGGAGAACACAGCAGGAAGCAAGAACCTGGAAGTTGTGACCAGGCCCAAAGTCCTTTACTGACTGCATCAACCCCCTCTGAACCTGGTCAAATTTCACAGTGTTGACTTCATCTGCATAAGTCCAGGGGATGACATCATAGCTCTCCTGAGGACAGGGTACAGCGCTTGTGTCAACAGCATTAGTCTAGCTGTATGGTGCAGCAGGTTCTTCAGGGCAGATAGGGAGATGTGGTTTCCACAGAAGCAGAAGGTTCTAAGCTGGGAACAGCAACCCAGGGCTGGTGAGATGGCATTCAGCTGGGAGTCTGTGATATCACAAAACTCTAAGACCAGGGTCTCAAGGGTGTCTGCCACCTTCTCTAGCAGAACACAGAGGGGCTTGGGACTCATCTTTTTCACTGATAATTTGCTGAGATCCAGATGATTAGTGTGTGGACATGCAGCTAGATGCTTCATGTATAATTAAGTGGACTTGAAGTCAGAGAGAGAGTCTTTAAGGGGCTCTGGTTCAGGAGGATTTTATGTAGTGCTTTGTAAAGGAAGAAGACATCCTGCATGTAGAGTTCCTGGAAGCTTTCTTAAGTGAAGGCTGTATTTGTGGGAGAACCACCTATTTAGCAAGTGGTAGGTGAAGATGTGCCAACTCCTGCTGGTGAAACAAAATACATGAGGTTTCCTCAATCCTGCCCAGGTAAATAAAAACAAAACATTCCATTTTTTTCCCAACCCCAGGAAATATCCATTTACAGCTCCTGAACACAGACCAACAGCGGAGCACACATGACTTTATGGGAGAAGTAATCACTTATCTTTAGCTTCTCATGATACATACGAACCATGGCCTTTCTCCGCAAGACCCACATTGTGAGCTTGAAAATGAATTCATTTTTGGTGGGTTCATCCATCATGAGATCTATGAACACTCTCCAGTTCTGCTTTGCTCTCCTTTGGCTGCATTTCCCTCTTTTCTTTGGACACGTGGCCTCTTGTAAGCAGGCACCCACTGGGGCTCTGGACCCCATGACTGGGAAGTGCTGAGTCATGCTCCAAAAATCCAGTACTTGCAGTTTCCACTGCCTGGGGTGAACCTTTTGGGCAAGCAGCATATCCAGCCCATCCAACATGATTTTTAAAAAAATTTTCTTTAGTTGTTGATGGACCTTTATTGTATTTATATACAGTGCTGAGAATTGAATCCAGTGCCTCACATGCTAGGCAAGAGCTCCACCACTGAGCTATACAACTCCAGGCCCCAAAATGTCTTTTAAGGCACATTTCATGTCTTCATCAGGGACTCAAGGGAGGTAGGCCAAGGGGCAGGACAGCACCATCTTCTTCAGCATTTCCACGTGATCCCCTTTAAAGCTGCTTTGTACAATTGTAGAATGAGTACCCTGGTCAGGTACTCCAGAATGGAGATGGGCAAGGCCTCATTGCTTAGCAGGTTCTGTATCACCAAGTCCTGGAGTGTGGGGATGGGCTGGATGTTTATTCTGCTGAATTCTATCTGGATGTCTGGACATGGCTGGCAGGGCATTCTGAGTATCAGCAGGGCCAGGCAGTGACTCCTGGCTCCAGGATTTGTGAGCAGAATGAAAATTTTATTATGGGCTTTTTGTCTTGTGTTCTAATATATACATATTCCTCTGAAATTTCCTCTTCATTTGTGTATATTCTACATATTTTTGTGATTGCCATAAAGATTAAACATAATATCCTAATGCCTATTGCATTATACCAGTCCCATACTTCCCTCTTGCTATCCTCAGTATAATATTGTGGTAAATTCTACTTAGAAGGTATTTTTAAAACAATTAAACAGTAAAATGTAAAACATCCACAGAAAATTGAGGGCTTAGGTGCCTTGAGAATAAGACACACAGAAAAGTAATCTCATTTTTCTATCATTCATTTCAATTTGTTCATTTATTTCAAAAATGAGTTATCTTATATGCAATTATAATACCACCTATCTTCTCCAAATTTTTCAAATTTGTAGTTTATCCTTTCAGCAAGGACAATGAATATTTTCTGCATCTCTAAAGATAGGTGCATTTACTAAAAACATTCCTACATTTTTGCATTCATACAGCTCCTTTGCAGTGTGAATTTTCATATTTAGTAAGAGTTGAACACTTCCCTCATTCTCTACAATCACAATTCCTCTCCAGTATGAATTATTAAGTTCATTAAAGGATAAAAGGAAAAATAACAAGTGTTTCCCTGTGTGTGTGTGTGTGTGTGTGTGTGTGTGTGTGTGCACGCACACATGTAAGCATGCCCATATTCCTTCTTTTAAAAAAATTTTTGTTGGCACTGAGAATTGAATCTAGGAGCACTCTATCACTGAGCTATATCCCCAGCTATGTTGCTGAGGCTGGCCTCAGACTTGTGATTCTCCTCCTAAGCCTCCAAAGTCACTGGGATTAAAGGCATGGGCCACCTTTGTGAGATTTTAACATATGAGGCAGAACTAAAGCTTTCTTGCATCTTACCTGTATAGGGTTTCTCTCCATTCCTGTTGAGTCATTTAGCAGTATCAGGAGAATATTTAGCATTTCTTAAAGTTGTGAGGTTTCTTACACATGACACTGTCAAATACTTCTGAAGGTTCTCCCAGATATTTGCATACACAGCTGATATCTCCGTGTGTATATCTGTGTGTGTGTGTGTGTGTGTGTGTGTGTGTGTGTGTGTGTGGTGCCAGGGATGGAACCCAGAGCCTCATGCATTCTAGGCACTCTACACTGAGCTACATCCCCAGTCAATCACTGAGTCCTTAAAATGATATGAGGAAGGAAGGGTTTTCCTGCAGACTTCACATTTGTAAGGTTCTATATTTGTGAATTCCCATGTGGATATTAGTACCTAATCACTAAGTAAAATTTTACCATATTTCTTAGGCTGGCCCTGGTGGCATCTGCCTGTAGTCCCAAATACTCAGGAGGCTGAGACATGAGGAATGCTTCAGTCCAGGAAATTGACACCAGCCTGGGCAACATGGCCAGATTCCATCTCAAAAACAAAAAACCACATTTCTTACAAAAGAGTTTTTTAGTGTGGGTTGTTATGTACTATGAAAGCATGTAAAATATTTTAAGGCTGTATCTTACCCTTATTTCAATTGGGCTTCACAGTAAATTTAGATATGTAAGATAACAATGTTGGAAAAGAAAGCAGGGTTTTCCCATGTCTTACTCCAGATGTTTTCCCTTTCAAATGTGAGCTCCCGCACACTGGGTAAGGAAGAACTGCAGCTCTCCTGTGTTCCTCACGTTAATGGGACTTCTGTCCATGGTAGTTTGAAATCCATTATGGGAGGCATGAGCACTGAGTTAACTTATAGTCTTTATTTCATAAGGGCTTTTTCAGGTGTATTTAGGTGTCAACACTAAGGTTTTAGGAACATTTTATGTTTTTTTTCACATGCCTTAGTTCTTAGATGTTTAGTAAGTGCTGAAGAGTGAAGTTTTTCCCACATTCCTTATATTCATATGGCTTCACTCCACTGTGAGTTCGCCTGTGAACATTAAGGCATGTGGAATAATGGAAGGCTTTCCCACATTGTTTACATTCATAGGGCTTTTCCCCAGTGTGAGTTCACATGTGCATGTTAAGATTTGTGGACCAGGCAAATGCCTTCCCACATTGTTTACATTCATAGGCCTTTTGTCCAGTGTGTGTTCTTAAATGTGTACTAAGACCTGATGGTTGAGTGAAGGCTTTCCCACATTCCTTGCATTCATATGGTTTCTCTCCAGTGTGAGTCCTTATGTGCTGATTAAGCATTGAGGAATTATTAAAGGCTTTCCAACATTCCTTACACTCATAAGGTTTTTCTTCATTGTGTTCGTATGTGTAAAACAAGACCTGAGGAACGAGTAAATGTTTTCCCACATTCCTTACATGTATATGGCTTCTCTCCACTGTGAATCTTCCCATTTTTTGTGAGGTATGAGGAATGAATAAAAGCTTTCCCACATTCCTTACATTCATATGGTTTTTCTCCAGTGTGAATTTGTATGTGCAAAATAAGTCCTGTGGATCGAGTGAAGGCTTTCCCACATTCCATACACACATAAGACTTCTTTCCACTGTGAGTTCTTATATGATCTGTGAGGAAGGAGGAATGGGTGAAGGCTTTCCCACATTCTTTACATTCATATGGTTTTTCTCCAGTGTGAGTTCTCATATGTAATTGAAGTCCTGTGGACTGAGTGAAGACTTTACCACACTCTTTACAGACATAGGGCTTCTCTTCATGGTGAATTATTTCATGTCTTATAAGGTATGAAGAATGACTGAAGGCTTTCCCGCATTCCTTACATGCATAGTGTTTTTCTCTAACATGAGATCTCATTTGCACTTTAAGGAATGACTGATTGAGAAAAGTTCTCCAACAATCTTTGTAGTCATACAATTTGTCTTGTGTATGAGTTTTCTTCTGCCAAGTAGTATTTAGAATCTGGTTGAAGGTTTTATGTTGTACACACTTAATTTTCTCCCCAACATGGTTTCTTTTAGACAGAAAATGAATTAAGTTCTTTTTAAAGGGTTTTCCACTCTGTTTATCCTTAGATGTTTTCTCTCTAATGTGAGTTCTCAAATGAGTCATAAGAAGTAAGTGTTCACTGAAGACTTTTCCACAATGGTTACAGCCATAGAGTTTCTCTGCAGCAGTGTTTCTTTCCTGTATATTAAGAGATGAATGATAAATAAAGAGTTTTTTACATTTGGTATAGTAATGTCTTCCCCATCACACATTTCTGTATTAGAAATATTATCATGACTGAACAGTTTGCCATTTCTACTATGTATACAGAATTACTACCCTGCTTTTGCAGTTTGTTTTGTTTTGTGTGGTTGCTGGAGATCTAATCTAGGGCTTTGAGCACTGAGCTCAAAGTAATCCCCAGCCCTGAGTTACCTGATACTAAATAATCTGAGACCAAGAGCCTGTATAGCTTCTTTAACTTTCACAGAGCTTCTTAAAGATTGTGTTTGATAATTACTATATTAATGTCTGATAAAAATTATGTATCAAAAATATAATACATAAAATGCAATACATAAAATGCATTTTAATGTCAGGTATAACTAATTAGAACAAATAAAAAAGGAATTCAAGTAAAAAATGAAATACATGAGTTATATGTGGATTTTTTTTGAGCTCTGAGAAGAAATAGGTTTGACGTAAGTTTAGAGTGGTCCCTTAATTCATGATATTTAGAGAATCTCTCACATACTCTGCTTTCTTTCAGTAAATGCCATTTGATTCATATAATCTCATGGATTTTTGCTTCTGGTTCTAATGTGGAAGATTTTGTTACTAGGAAATCTTACCAATTGTATTCCATTTGATGTTTCTTCTGCACAAATGTCTTGAAGCTGTGCAGAATCTTTGGTATTGAGTTTCAAATCCAAATCTAAAATAAAGTGGGAAAATATAGTTTTGGAGAAAAAATGTGGGATAAAGTTGTTTAAAAGCATATGGCAGTCAGGTTCAGTAATGCATACCTGTAACCCCATCAGCTTGGAAGGCTGAGGCAAGAGGATCACAAGTTTGAACCCATCCTCAAAAACTTAGCAAGGCCCTAAGCAACTTACTGAAAGCCTGTCTCAAAATAAAAAAAAGCAGAATCCAAGATGGTGAACTAGAGGGAAGCTACATTCCTCGTTGCTCTGTAACTTGGGTTTCAAGCAGAGGATACTTGTTTCTCTGTGAGGCAGTCTTAGCTGTTTATAGATCTCCTGCTCTTTACCCTGTTTGTTCCACGATCACCTGCAGTCTGCCAGCATATTGACTACTTTTTGAGTGCAGATTGCTCACTGACTGGTGCCTATCATCTGCCAATTTGCCTGCCTCTTGCCTACCCATCGCCTGCCTTTCACCTACCCATCATCCCCCACCGTAGGGCCACCTGCCAATTGTCCACTGGTAGCCAGAAGACTGACTGCAGACCACCAGTGGATCTCCAGCTACCTGCTGTTGCCTGGAAGTCCACTGTCACAGTACCTGCAGGTTTAGTTACACGTGGCTGCTGCCATCTTGAGACAACAGCCAGAACCTGTAGGACCCCTGGCTGTACTGACTGAGCCCGTCTCCAGGACCCCTCAGCCTGACTGACCACACCCTGCCTCCAGGACCCCCGGCTGACCATATCCACACCCTGAGCTACAGCTCTCCATTTGCCAACACATTTGGAAGCCAGAGGGGCCTTCTTGGGCTATCCTGGAAGCAGTAGCTCCCATCTTTAGATGGGGTGAATTCCATCCTGTGATGCCTGTGGAGACTGGAAGCTCATTGTCAGGTACCTCTCATGCATCAGGCTACTAAAGACTGGGAGGTTTGAATACTATATGACTGTTAGAGTGTCACCAACTGGTGGGACACAAAGTGAAACATGCACCACACTCTACTTGCTTGGACAGAAAGGGCCTTTATTACAGGAAGAACACTCACTTATGTACAGTTAACAAACCAATCCGAAACTTGTTGCCAAGGGGAAGTAAGTCTTGGGATATTACTATTGGTAGCTTAGGCATGGTCTGACAGGGATAGCCAGTGTGCTCATCTTCCTGTTTACAGCGAGAGACAAACTACACGCCCACTGGCACGGTGCCAGCCGCCATGTTAGCTTGGTCTTAGCTTGGTCTTTGTGGCGTGACCCCGGGCGTCGCCCGCCACATCTCCCCCTTTCTGTTTATAAAAGAGACCGTGCCTGTCTTAGGTTGTCCAGGATGGAGCCGCATCCTTACCCGTCATCGGGTATTGAAGTCTAAATCCTTCAATCCCTGTCTTAGGTTGGTATGGGCTCCTCCCGAATCTTACCTGTCATTGACTACTGCTCTAGCATATTTAGCCAGACTTGAGGGGAGGTTCCCACATCTATAGCGACCAAAGCTTGGCGAATGATAGCTGTCTCTCTTTGTTGACGTCTATGTACCTTATATAAACACCAGATACACAGGATAGATATAACACACAATAGACCACCAAGGGACAAAAATCCAAACCAACCTTTTCCCCATTGGACAACAGACTGGACAAAGGAAGGTAATTGGTGTACAGAGGCCACCTCCACTTGGGTACTGTTAACAGCAAAAATTTGAGATCTTAGGGTAAATGTAAGGTTGCCAAACTTAGAGTTCCAGGTTCCATTAAGATACATGGATAGACTTTTGGATAGATTAGTGGCTAAACTTAAGTTTTGATATTCTACAGAAGTTATACACATGGCAGATAAATAACACATCCCACTGACATCAAATGAGTAATGATGTCTAATTGTTCTTCTATTAAGTCCACTCTCTGGTTGATCAACAGAATTCCAGCTCACAGCTGTTGATTGATCTCTGAATAGTCAAGGCAGAGGTGGTGTGTTCTGACAAACTATTGACTGCTTCTGCCATAGGAATTATGGTGGCCAAGGCAGCAGCAGCTGTGGTGACAGCAGCAGGAGAGACAGCGATTGCAGTTACTATAGCAGCGGTGATGCCAAAGTCTCTCTTGGATCTGAGTAGAACAGACAGCTCATCCTCTTGGGTTTGTACTGGCATAGGAAGGTAGGTAGGGATGCGTATCATGACAGCTATGGGGAAATGGGTTGCATTCCCACATTCTGTAAGAAAATAAGAACTTTCTAGACAAGTAAGGTGGCTACCATTAGTAGTAGCTTTGGATACAAGGAACATGAAGGGAGGCCTGACACATACAGGTGTAGGAGGGAAGGCATGTTCCTTAGTACAATTTTGTACTTGGACTGTAGATTCAAAGGAAGCAGGCATATTTTGTATATACGTGCAATTCTTTAGAACTCCTCCTAGAATCATAGATAAGGCCGAAATATCTGCATACACTCCAAATGAATTGCAGAGGAGCCAAACATCAAAAGGATCTGGAGTGATAGATTGTGTGGGGTTTTGTTTAGTAAAGTTATATGCCTGGAGGGTCTCATTTTTATAAGTAAGAAAATTAGGAGAAAAGGTGAAGGAATGTCCTTGATCAATAAACACAGGTGGGGTTCTTGACTGACATCCAGCAGCCCTCAGAATCAAGATTTTAAAAATTTAAAATGAACAAGGCAACAGATAATTTGTCTTTTGGGGATCTGTATGATGCCCCATTCCCCCTTTTTGTTTATAAAGCATGTTTTTAAGTGTTAAATGGGCACGCTCAACAATGCTTTGTCCAGTAGGATTATAGGGAATTCCTGTGACACGTTGAATACCAAAGGTGGAACAAAATTGTTTAAAGGCCTGAGACGTATATCCAGGACCATTATCTGTTTTAATTTGTAACAACAAACAGTAACCAAGCAAATAAAAGCAATAAAAATACTAACACAACTAACACTTTAAACACATTCATTTACTATAGGACGTCCTTTACTGTCTCTCCGGACAAGCTTCTGTTAAGTTCCCTCACTAGGGGAGCCTTCCATTAAAACCTTTTTTCTGTCTCTCGGGACAGCCTTCTGTTAAACCTTAAGGCCACTGTTTCCTCAAATAGGGAAACCTTCTAGTTAATTACGCTATTGAAACTGTCTTTTACTTACTTATCCTTGTGGTGCTGATTCTCCTGACTCTGAAGCAGCAAGGGAAGACCAGCTTGAATCTGAAGTGCCAGTCACTTGGGTGTGAACAGCCACTTCTTCTGGGAGCCCCTTCACCTTCCCCAGGGTGACCTGGGGTATTCTGCTCTCCATTTGAGAAGGAGCTGTTCTTCCTTCTGACCCTGAACTGCTGGATGGAAGATGAAGCCGCTCCAAGCTCAAGGCGCTGCTCCGGGATGCCAGAGCCACCGCAATCCCAGACGAGCGCCCAACAGGCAAAATGGTGAAGTCCGCTCCACCCGAAGACTCGCCTCCCCCCAACAGTAGCCGCTTCAACCAGGGGAGAGAGGCCTCCCGGAGCCCCCGAAAACACCTGGTTCACTCTGGAGGTCCAAACCACCATGCTCTCCCCGGAGTCCACTGCCGAAAAGTCCTCCAGACCCTGACAAAAGATGATGCTCTCTATGTGGGGCCCAGCACCACTCTCTGGCCAGTGGTCACCCACAGTAGCCACGCTCCTGACTGGGGGGCCCAGCCGAAGCGTCCCCGCGGTGTCGCACCTCCCGGCGCGGGAGCAGTGTGGCTGGGGCTGAGGGGCGCGGGCTCGTGGAGCTTCTGGGGCGACGGTGGTGGCGGCACCTCGCGCTTCCCGCCGAGGTCAGGCGGCCCCGGAGGCCGTATGCTGGACAGGAGCACTAGGCGGGCCGGGAGGGAGGCTGACCCGGCGTCCAGGGGGCTGCCGGCAGCAGCAGCAGCGGCAGCAGCAGCAGCAGCAGCAGACACAGCAGGAGGAGCGGCGGCGGCCACCGCGGGGCGCGCGACGAGGCCATGGTGGTGGCACCCGCCCGCGCTCACATGCCCGGCACGCGGGGAGGGCGCGGGGCTGCGTGGGTCGAGGGAAGCCGGCGGCCTCTGCTACGCCAGCCTGGGGAAGTGAGCGGAGTGAGGCTGCGAGTGCGCTCCCTACCTCAAAAGTTGTGGGAGCCGAGGGAGGGCGGCCAGGGCCTGGCAGGCGCTCAGCTCAGAGGCCCAGAGGCTGCGCGCCTCACAGGGACCACACCAAGTCCAAGGCCTACGGCTCAGTCATCCAGAAGTGTGAGGACTGCGGGAAGTTCACGCACACGGGGAACTTCAAGCGGCACATCCGCATCCACATGGGCGAGAAGCCGTTCTCGTGCAGGGAGTGCAGCAAGGCCTTCTCTGACCCCGCCGCGTGCAAGGTGCACGAGAAGACACACAGCCCCTTGAAGCCCTACGGCTGCGAGGAGTGTGGCAAGAGATACTGGCTCATCAGCCTGCTGAACCTGCACAAGAAGCGGCACTTGGGCGAGGGGGCTACCGCTGCAAGGACTGCGGCAAGCGGCAACCTCAAGCAGCACCAGCTGGTGCACAGCGGGGAGAAGCCCTACCAGTGCGACTACTGTGGCCGCTCCTTCTCCGACCTCACGTCCAAGATGCACCACCTGGAGACCCACCACACCGACAAGGAGCACAAGTGCCCTCACTGCGACAAGAAGTTCAACCAGGTGGGGAACCTGAAGGCGCATCTGAAGAGCCACATCCCTGTACGGGCCACCAAATGTCGCCGACCAGCGGGACACAAAGTGAAAGACGCACCACACTCTACTTGCTTGGAGGAAAGGACCTTTATTACAGGAAGAACACTCACTTATATACAGTTAACAAACCAATCAGAAACTTGTTGCCAAGGGGAAGTAAGTCTTGGAATATTACTATTGGTAGCTTAGGCATGGTCTGACAGGGATAGCCAGTGTGCTCATCTTCCTGTTTACAGCGAGAGACAAACTACACGCCCACTGGCGCTATGCTAGCTGCCATCTTAGCTTGGTCTTAGTTTGGTTTTTGTGGCATGACCCCTGGCGTCACCTGCCACATATGAGTATAGATTTTTTCTTCTCCTTTTTGAAAATAAAAAAGCGAGGGACTGGGGATATAGCTCAGTGGCAAAATTCCCTAGGGCTCAATCTCCAGGACCCATAAATAAATAAATAAATAAATAAATAGCATATGGCAAGCCAGACACAGTAACACATGCCTACAATTCCAGTTATTCAGGAGGCTGAGGCAGGAGGATTACAAATTCAAGGCCAGTCTCAGCAACTTAGTGAGATCCTGTCTTAAAACTTAAAAAACAAAAATGGATATGACCCAGAAATGGCACAGAATATGACAGTGGGCAACTTTAAGGCTCCCTCTCACCACAAGAAAAACGACAAGTTCAGAAAAGCTATCAGAATCAAGGGTTGCAGAACTGTGGAATCTAATCTGAAACTTGTAGCCACCACAGAAACATTTAAGGAAGAAAGAGTGGCAGCATTTCACTAGAAATCTGTGGCATTTTAAATTGCCTGCCTACCACCCACTCTCCAGATCAGCTGCAGCTGTGTAGATGGCAGTATGCACTCCTTGTGGAAGTTGCTAGTGCCAAAAGGAGCAACAACCACCTTATTCTCAAAGAATTGTTATCAGGTGATTTGACTTGTCTGCAGTTTCTTCAAGTACAAGGGTTTGGTTTTATTTCACCAATTCACAAAAATAATAGAAACTGTCCCTGAAAGTCAATTCATTGGGATTACTAGAATAAAGAAAATAAATCAATTTTCTCAAACATGATGAAAGAGCTAACAGAATCCATAAACAAAGAACGAAAGGAAATCAGAAGAATTTTTCTCAACAAGTAGTGATTACCAATAATGACACAGGTAATATTAAAAAGAACCAAATGACTACTTAGGAGGCTAAGGCATGAAGATTCCAAGTTTGATGCCAGCCTTAGCAACTTAACAAGACCCTGTCTCAAAAAATAATAAATTAAAAGGTCTGGGGATTTAGCTCTGTGGTAGAGTGCCTCTAGATTAAATTCCCAGTAACACACACACACACACACACACACAAAAAAAAAAAAAAAAAAAAAAAAAAAACAAAAACTGTAGGCAATTTACCAAGTAACACTATTCTGGAAAGTTGAGGCTGACAGTAAGTGAAAAAGATAATACAATCAAGAAAACTATCTAAGAAGACACTAGCAAAGGAGTAACATACAAAAAATTAAGCTTTCAAATAAGCCAGAGATCTTCCTGAGAACAGAAAAATATTGATAAGATTGATGAAAATTTAAAGGTAACAGAAGTTGAAGGTACCCAAGGAAACTCAGAAACCAGTGGTCTTAGTCTTCTCAGGAAAAGAGTACACCCTGAATTTACACAGTGATATTTGCAATGTACCATGTTTCCCAGATTAGCAAGTCCTCTTCATAATACCATATTTGCTTGTGAACACACCCTGCAGAGTCCCTCCCCTCCTGTCCTCAGCTTTCCCCTCTGTCCAACTGAAAGATGAGATTGGATTTATATAATTTGGATCTTTCTTGAAGGAAAACACACAATGAGGACTGGGTAAAACATGACAGTCATCTCTGTAAACCAAGAAATCAACACCTCTGCTTACAGGACTTCTGAAAATGATCAAGTCTAACCTTGCAAACAGCAAACGAATCATGCAGCACTTCTAATAATGTAGCAAAGTTATTTTAAAAGGAACAAAAATATAAGCACATTCTCTCCATGTGCCCTCAAATGACTGGGGAGCTCTAAGACCTAAAATCCATGAATTTTACTGATATTTAAAGGTTTACAGTTTTTATCAGTCATTTATTTAATGAAGTCTTCACTTACATGGGTAATCCTCTGTCTGCATGATAATGCCCATTGGCCAGGGTCTATGTCTGTGCTCGTGTGGCGGAGGAGGAGGGGGCACACTGGAGACTGGACCCAGGAGCACTCTATCACTGAGCTACATCCCCAGTTCTTTTTATTTTTTTAAGATAGCATGCATCTCACTAAGTTGCTGAGGTTGGTTATGAACTTTTGATCCTCCTCCCTCAGCCTCCCAAGTTACTGGGATTACAGGTATATGCTACCACACCTGGCTATGTCCATGTTTTTTTTTTTTAAATCACAGTATTCCCATCTGACAGTGAGCATTTAAGAAACACTCATTTCATAAAGGGCTCAGTGGAGAAATGATGCCTTACCCAATGTAACAAGATTCCTGTAGTTCTCCAGCATCACATCTCTGTAGAGAGTTCTCTGTGTTTGATCCAACAAAGTCCATTCCTCCTGGGTAAAGTCCACAGTCACATCCCCAAAGGTCACTAAATACTAAACCATCAAATACATCCTGGCTTTAGCTAATTACCATCTTCTTTGGTGTCCCAAGAAAGGTCACAAGGGACTGAGGAACCACAAGTCTATGGCACTGTTGGGTCTCAGATCTTTTCTCTTCTCTACCTATCATTGCTGTCTGGTAAATCCATTTGGTCACATGGATTACCAGTATAACTGACCCATGTCTAAATACACCATATCACAACACTACTATGGATTTTCATCTTATTCATCCTCTATTTTTAGGTCATAGTTGGCATTGAAGACATTGCAGCATTCTATAAAGTCTGGTAAATGACACACACACTCCTTCAGATTAGATACCTTCATCACTTTCTTATGACGTTATGTAACACTTGGAAAACAAGCCAACAAGCATGACTGAAGATCAGAAAAAAATTAATAAAAGGGCTGGGGATGTAGTTTAGGAACACCGCTTATGCTTAGCCTGTGTGGGGCCCTGGGTTTGATCCCTAGCACAAAAATAAAAAAGAAAGAATTAGGAAATATTGAGATAAAAGAGTCATTGCCAATATAATCCCTATAAAACCTAATGGTATAGTTCCTGGAGAAACTCACCTGGGAGCACACTCATTCCTGAGGAGTGCCCTAACTATGTAAGATGCTTACATCCATGAGAAGAGGATGAGGCCACCTGATGGAAATATGCACGACATCTTAAAGAAAGGATTACTTTCCACTTGCCTGAGAAGAATCCATCAGTAACCCGGTCATCATCCTTGCTTCCTTGAGGTTCCTCTCATAAAGACAGAAAGGATCCTGAGAAAGATATCTTAGAGAAAAGAAAAATGGCATGAAATTTCAAGTCTTTCCTCAATAGCAACAATCACATGCCAAAGTACTATTTCACATAACACAGAGAACAAACTAAACACACTAGTTCCATACCACACCAAAGTGGTTCTGAGTTACCTCGAGTAAAAAAAAGGGATATCTACATCTTGCCACCTTTGAAGTGGAGATTAATTTCATTTTCTAGTTATACAAATTAAAGCATAGACAGGCAGAGCTGTTTATTTGCCAGACATGACAACATTCACAGATGGTTATCCCCTCAAAAAAAAAAAAAAAAAAAAAAAAAAAAAAAAAAAAAAAACACACACACATGCACTCCTTTTTGCATTTTAAATTCCAGAAACCTAATCTGTAGACACCCTGGTTCACTTCAATATCTTCTAGGCCTGCTGTGTAACCACTCCTGAGCAATGGATCGGTCATCTGTGAAGGAACCTCACAAAGTAGATGATCTGAAAAGAATATCAACACGGACTCAACACATGAGTCCGATCAATGGTTGCCATCCTGTGGCACTGAAATCCTAAACATTCCTTTTTTTGCTCAGAAGAATCTTGGGAATTTAAATTAATAGGTTGATCTTGATTTCTCAGTACATTACTGTCCAGGTAGCTGGGTTAATAACATCAGTCACTAAGCCTCAGATGTTTCTCCTTGACCATGAAATATTACTCATTGGCCCCCTCTGCAGATAAGACAAGCACCAGCCATTAAAGCTGTCTAACACTATTCTGGGCAAACATTAACAACAACAATTGACATTTAATTAGCACCTGCTTGGGCTTCTACATTTATAACATCCTTTAAATGTCCTAACAACTCTACAAATTTGGTCTAAGTATTGTTGATTCATAGCTGAGAATGCTGAGGATCTGACAGAATCAGTAATTATTCTGCATTCTCCAGCTAGGAAGCGATGGGCCAGGATTAGATGACAGGTTAATGTGTCAAAAGCCTTATCTCCTGGATTGTTATCCCTGATGTGACTAGAATTCAGTCCAGACCTCTGCTAGGCATATGAAGAACACAAATACATATACAAAAGTCTTTATGAAATTTGGAAGGTCCCAGATGTACTCTGCTGGAGCTTGGATGGACTTGAAACCTTTGCTTTTCCTATAACCAATCAGCAAATATTAATTAAGGTCCTTCACTGTGGCAGGCCAGGTATCAGGTGCTGACCAGTAACTCTTGAATCTCAAATTTCAGTGGGGCACAAATAATGGATTTATCAGTTGCAGATGAGCAGTATTTTTTTTAAGAATCCCAATAAACTATAAGGAGTATCACACAAACACCAAGCAGGGTGTTGCACATCTGTATCCCAGTGATTGGGAGGCTGAGGCAAAAGAATCACAAGTTCAAAGCCAGCCCCAGCAACTTAGTGAGGCCCTAAGAAACTCAGTGACACACTGTCTCTAAAATATACATATATATATATATGTATGTTATATATGTATGTTATCCCTGATGTGACTAGAATTCAGTCCAGACCTCTGCTAGGCATATGAAGAACACAAATACATATACAAAAGGCTTTATGAAATTTGGAAGATCCCAAATTTATATATATATATATGAGAAACATATATATGAGAAAAGGGTGGGGTGGGGCTGGGGTTATGGCTCAGTGGTAGAGCACTTGCTTAGCATGGGTGAGGTAACTGTGTTCAATCCTCAGCACCACATAAAAATAAATAAAATAAAAGTATTGTGTCCATCTACAACTAAAAAAAATGTTTTGTTTTGTTTTTTTTAAAGGGCTGGGGATGTGGCTCAGTGATTATGTGCCCCTGGGTTCAATATTCAGTTTAAAAAAATAAAAGGAGAGACAAAGGCAGAAGAGGAAAATGACCACACTGGAGGTGTTCCACTTTTGACCCAAAGATGCTTGTACTTGAATATTATGGTTTTAAAAGAACCAAAATACATTTCTGATGATGACCATTTCAACAAGGTCTTAATCATGACAACATTTTTATGTTCAAACTGAAGTAGCTTCATATTATCTCATAGTTAGCTATGAATAATACAAAATCTTTTCAACTTTTTACCTTATTGATCAATTCTACTTTTGCCCATTAAGTACTGGTTTTGTTATAGTTCATGGTTTCAGTACACTTTGTTCTTATTTCTCATTCAACCTTATGAAATATTCACACTTAGTTCCATTTCTTGAACTTCTCTCACTGAATTACAGTATATATACAATGGAAGGAAGCAATCATGAGTAAGAATCTCAGTGAACTGTCAAGAAATGAACTGTCCCATATAGCCACCATTCAGGTCAAGATATAAAACATTCCTATACCCTGCATCTCAAACCCAACTTTTGCCTCCTAATCAAAACCAGTGCCCTGATACTTTACACTCTAGTTGATTTTGTCCATTTTTAAATTTTATTTTTTAAAAAGTTTTAGTTGTAGATGGACACAGTATTTATTGTTATGTGGTGCTGAGGATCAAACCCAGTGCCTCACGTGTGCTAGACAAGTGCTCTACTACTGAGCTACAACTCCAGCCTCCCCCCATTTTTAAATTTTAAAGAAACACTATGCATTTTTTGTGTCTGGCTTTTCCCATTTAACATGATGTTTGTGGGACTCTGTCAAGTTGTTGCATCTCTGTACTGGTGGTTTGTCTTTCTCTCCACTGGACAGCATGCCATAGAAAAAATATGCCACAATTCACACACTGTCCTGTTGATTCATATTTCAGTTGTTTCCAATTTAGGGTTATTTCAAATAATGTTACTTTGAATAGTCTTTATATGCATTTTGGTGCACATGTGCATGCATTACTGTTGCATTGTCAACAGTTCCTAGTTAGTTGCTATTGTTCAAAAATGTGTTTCTACCAGCAATGTGTGCAAATCTTAACCAACACTTGCTACTGTCACTCATTTTAGTTGTGTTTGTTGTTGTTGTTGTTTTTCAGTACTAGTGTTTGAACACAGGAGTTCACACCTGCAAGGCAAGCACTCTACCACTGAGTTACAGCCCCAAATGTTTTATTCATTCATTCATTCACTGAGACAGGATCTTAGTAAGTTGCCCAAGATGGCCTTGAACTTGCAATTCTCCTACCTCAACCTCTCCAGTAGCTAGGATTACAGGCATGTGGTAACTGCATCTGGTTGCCATTTTTTAGTTTTACTTTTACCTATTCAGCTGTGTGTAGTACAGTCACCTTATGGTTTGAATTTGCACTTACTTGGTTACTGAAAATGAGCACCTTTCCATACTGTTGTCCATTTGGGCATTTTCTTTCTGGAAAAGCCTACCCAAATCTTTTGCAAATTAATCTCTTGGGATTTGTATTAAATTTGTAGTAGTTATGACATAACTCCTTTGTTACATGTGAGGCAATTAACCAAGTATTTAAGGTCAAACACCATAATAATTTCAATCCCCTGCTCTCAGAGTTTATCATTAATATTTATGTATGCACAGGAAGAAGATATAGAAATACAGGAAATATGCAAAATATTAACAAATAGACAATCTGCAACATGGGCATATAGATGTTCAATGTTGAGGATTTTCACTTTTTTGGCTTAGAAAATATTTATGTACAAATTTATGTATAAATGATTTTGGGGGTTACTGGTGATTGAAGGGGGGGTTATCACTAAACTACATCTGCAGTCCGCTTTATTTACTTTATCACTTTGTAGTACTTGGGGATCAAACCCCCGGCTTTAAGCATGCTTGGCAAACACTCTTCCACCAAGCTACATCCCTAACCCCTTGACAGGATCTCGCTAAATTGCTGGTCCTTCTGACTCCCTAATAGCTGGGATTACAGGCATAGGCTGCTGCTCCCGAAAGTTCAGAAAATTTAAACCAAAAGAAAAGTGAGGAAACACTTGGTCAAAACCAATCATTTCACAATAGGCACATCCCTAATTTCTGATACCAGCATAAAAAATGCTGCATCCTACTTGCTGGAAGACTCTCCATTTTGAAGCTCTTCATTGACCGACTTAACTAGAAAGTTCAGCTACTTTTGGTCTCAAGAGAGCAGTAGATTGGGGATGTAGCTCAGTGGTAGAGTGCTCGTGTAACACGTGGGAGGCCCTGGGTTCTATCCCCAGGACTGCGAAAAAATAAAACTCACAGTGTTGGAGGCCGCTGCCCTGTAGGGCCCGCAGTGGTGGCTGGCCTCGCCCTATGGCACTGAGAAGCCCAGCTGCAAGTGCTTTCTATTGGCTGACTGATCTCCTCCGCATCCGTGCTTAGCTTGTGATCAGTACATGTCCTCATTACCCACCATTAAGTCTCCACGAGCCAAACGCCTGACCCATTAGGGTGATTGGCTGTTATATCCCATAAAGCTGCGTATTTTGCACAGCGGCGGGAGCAAGCAAGGCAAGGAGGGCAGGCAGCAGTGCGGGACGAGAAAAGAGGAGAGGCGGCCGTGGCGCAACGAGAGAGGAAGAAGAGAGAAGTGACAGCTGCACGAGAGAAAAGAAGGAGAGAGAAAACTGCACGACAAGAGAAGAAGGAGAGAGAGAGCTGCGCGGCAAGAGAAGAAGGAGAGAGAGAGCTGCGCGGCAAGAGAAGAAAAAGAAGACGGCGGCGGTGGAAGAGGAGGAAGAACCAGGCACTCAACTCAGAAGCTCTCCCATAAAAATAAAGACCTTAAAACTTCATTTGAGAGCCGAGTCTTCATTGTACTCGCTGGACGAGGCAAGTGGTGCCGAAACCCGGGACCCCTCGCACCGCCACAAAAGAGGTAAGTAATATCCAGGTAAAACAGCTGTTAAAACTAAACAATTTTAGTAAAATAAGTTAAGAAAGGTTAAAGCAGTATACAAGGAGCTGGGTAAATTAACCCCCAGTGGAGCTGAGTCGAAGAGGGCTCAGGTACAGGGACCTGGGTAAAAAAAAAAAAAAACCAGCAGAGCTGAGTCGAAGAGGGCTGGTACAGGGAGCTGGGTAAATTTAGAGCTAAATCTAATAACCCCCAGTGGAGAGGGCCCAAATACAGGGGACTGGGTAGAGTAACCCCCAGTGGACTGGCCAGGTATTAAGATTGTGTGTGTGTTGTTTGTCAAGAGTTCATGTCTTTGGTTGTATTGTATTGTTGCAGAGCGCTACTGTTTTTAGTTGTTTTAGTGTGACTTAGCATTGTAGTGTGGGTAGCATTTAAAGCTTTAGAAAATGGGTGGCGAAACATCACGGATCAGAATGGAGGGTCCGCTTAGAGACTTATTAAAAGCAAATGGAACACCTCTAAAAACAAAGATTGCGAGGCTTTTCCTCAGAACAATAGAGGAAGCTGCACCATGGTTTTTAGATGAGGGACTGTTAAATACACCACAGTGGGATCACTTAGGAGAGGATCTAAGAAAGAGGGAGAAAGTAGAACCATTGCCGGTGGGCACGAGCGCAATTTGGAAGTTGATTCGCAGGTGCTTAATTAACCCGAGGCCAACTTTTAAAGATACGCTAGAAAAAGGAGATGTTTTAGAGGAGATAAAAGAGGGACGATCCAGAACCTCTGAAAGATTATCAAAAAGGGAAAGTTCCTCGGATGTGGAAGAACTTTCAGGAGAGGAACTAGAGAGGATAGTTAAAAAAGAGGGACAGGAAAAAAGAAGAAAGTTTAAATTCAATATTGTACCAACAGCCCCCCCCCCGCCTATAATCCGTATTATGACGATAGGGAAGAACATACAAAAAACAAAAGGATATACTAATATACAGTCTTTTTTCAGTCTTCTGGGAGTGGAACATAAATTGTGCCAGTGGAACTCCTCTACTTGGGACAATTCTTCTTTCCTATCTGCTACTCAGTCTCTTACCTGTAATGGAAGCATAACCTTTCCTCCCATTCCAGTTTGTGTGTCACCCCCTTTCATGTTTCTATTAACTAACCATAGTACTACTGTCCTAAATTGTTCTGATGCTAACGTAACTTGTTTCCTTTCACAATGTTGGAATACCTCCCAGTTTTCCGTAGGAGTAACCAGTCTCCATAACTGATGAAGAGCTGCCTATGATTTTGTCTAGAAACAAAAGAGACTTCGGCATTACAGCAGCAGTGGTTACAGTGGTGGCTGTGTCTGCTGCTGCAGCTGCGGTAGCAGCGACAGCATTAGCTACTACAATACCAATAGCACAAGCTGTCAATAATATAGCTGAAAGAGCCGCCTCAGCTTTTCAAACACAAAAGGTTATCAATGCCCACTTAAAAGCTGGCATAACTGATCTTATACTCCTGATAACCTTACCACTCAATTATGACTAGAGACTGAAACATGGGCAGACATCATGGCTCTTGGAATACTTAAGATACTGGGTTTGGACTAATGATCTGATGCCTTACGCACGTAAGATGCCAACAACAGGGAGCACGTCAGACCATCAAAATGGCACTTATGGCGCTTAAAACTGGCACATCTCCCCAGGTGTGGCTAAATATGCTGGGTTGGTAGCCAATGATGGGTAAGCAAACAGAGACATATATCAACCTAAGACAGGTCCTCATCCCAAGATGGGTGAGATACCAACGACGGTTAAGAATATGTTCTGCTGTTATGCAACCTAAGACAGGCACGATCCCAGGGATCCAGAGTCACAGACAGCTATGCTCATGGGGGCCCATACCAACCTAAGACAGGGTTCTGACGCCTGGAGGTCAGAATTCCGATGACGGGTAAGGATGGTGCTCGCCACATGAACTATCATGATGACCTGATCCTAAGCCATTAATAAAACAGAAAGGGGAAGATGTTGGAGACCGCTGCCCTGTAGGGCCCGCAGTGGTGGCTGGCCTCGCCCTATGGCACTGAGAAGCCCAGCTGCAAGTGCTTTCTATTGGCTGACTGATCTCCTCCGCATCCGTGCTTAGCTCGTGATCAGTACATGTCCTCATTACCCACCATTAAGTCTCCACGAGCCAAACGCCTGACCCATTAGGGTGATTGGCTGTTATATCCCATAAAGCTGCGTATTTTGCGCGGCGGGAGAAGGAAGGCAAGGAGGGCAGGCAGCAGTGCAGGACGAGAAAAGAGGAGAGGTGGCCGCGGCGCAACGAGAGAGGAAGAAGAGAGAAGTGACAGCTGCCCAAGAGAAAAGAAGGAGAGAGAAAACTGCACGACAAGAGAAGAAGGAGAGAGAGAGAGCTGCATGGCAAGAGAAGAAAAAGACGGCAGTGGTGGAGGAGGAGGAAGAACCAGGCACTCGGCTTAGAAGCTCTCCCATAAAAATAAAGACCCTAAAACTTCATTTGAGAGCCAAGTCTTCATTGTACTCGCTGGACGAGGCACCACAGGATATTGCTGCCTTCCCTAAGTAGAAAGGCTTGTGACATTTTTATTTTTATGTACCTACAAATCCTTCCAAACTGAAAAAGCAGAAGCTCCTAAATAAATAAATTTTCAAACATCAATAGACGATGCCCCACAAAAAGGCATCTCGGTCCAGTGCTCACCAGAACAAAACGCAATCGCCACGTCGGTGACCAAAAGAGGAGGCCGCTGGGGCCCTTTTCCCAGAACAGCAGAGATTTTTTTTTTCTTTTGGAGAAACACAAACGTTGCTTGGTGGATTTTTTTTTTTTTTTTCCACATAAGGGAGTTTATTAAGCAGAGGGTCTCCCTGCAGGGTAAGAGAGAAAATGAGAGGAAAAGAGAAAGGAAAACAAAGGGCGCGCGCTAGAGAGAGTGGAAAGCGAGGAGGATAGAAAAAAGCGAGGACAGACAGAAGGAAGGGACTGCTTGGTGGATTTTTAAGAGGGGCCCAGTGCCTGACGAAAAGGTGGCCTCCACTCGGCCCTGGAGCAGGACCAGGGCTGCGCGAGCGCAGCGGGCAGTCTCCCTGGAGGCAGGGCGGCCGGGGAGCTGGGGCCTGGCGGGAAGGAGGCGCTCCGACCTCGCGAGACGCACGTCATCCTCCCGGCAGGGCCTCCGCTGACTCCACCTGGACCAGGCGAAAAAGCGCACTGAAGCGACTCTTCAGACTCTGGTTGGAACCGTGAGGGAGACGACTTCCGCCTCCAGGCCCTGCACTTCCGCTTCCGGTTTCTGCCACGCGATGGGCGTAAGGGGCGGGGCTTCGGGAGCGCTGGGATCCGCGTGATGTGAGGCGCAGGTTGGGGTGGGCTGGGGCGGCGGCAGCTGCTTCCTGAAGCAAACAGAAAATTTCGTTTCTTCCCGCTGGGCCTGGATCCAGAGCCGACTATGGATATCTAGAGGGCGACACCCGAGCCGGGAACCGTACGACGAGGACAGGGTTGGAGGTGGGAGCGGGGCGTGGCCTGCGTGGAGGGCTGTCCCAGGAGGGCGTGGTTCCGAAGAGACAGCAGCCCGGGCTAGGAGGACTGGCTGCAGAGTGCTGCAAATGCTTTTCCACGAGTCTTTCTCCTTGTTTTTTCAGCCCTCTCAAACGACGTGCACATGTCTACGTACATGAAACTGCAAATCCATAAAATGGTCTCTTCCCTTAATATATCCAGTCCCTTCTTTAGACCTTTGGTTTTGTTCAATTTGTAATTCACAAAGCAATTAACCCATTTAAAGTGTACAATTTGACATATTCGCAGTTTTGCGTCCATCATCATGACCAATTTTAAAACATTTTTATGGCCATAAAAAATACATCCAACACCCCCTTAGCCATAATTCCCTGATCCTCCCATCCTGCCCCGCCCCCACGGAGCCCTTGGCAACAGCTAATCTACTTTCTGTCTGTCGATTTGCCTGTTCTAGACATTTCACATAAATGAAATTATTTGAAATGTGGAATTTGTACTGAGTTCCTTTTACTTACATGTTTTCAATTCTCGATTTTTTTAAATTACCAAATCATATTTCATTGTGTGGATAACTATCTTTTATCGTTTCTCTATTCCCCAGTGGATGGACTTTCATGTTTGCCCCATTTTGGCCGTTGTGAACAAGTTGACATCCAAGTCTTGATGTACCTCATTTCTCTTGGTGTCAAATGCTAACTTGATGTTTTAGAAAACTGCCAAGCTGTTTTTCAACAATTTATGGGTCCTTTTACATTGCCACCAGCAATCAGTGTTCCCTGAATTATTTTTATTTTTATTTACTTTTCTGGTACTGTGGTGTTGAACCCAGGGACACTCTACCACTGAGCTACATTCTTAACCTTTTTCATTTTTAGATAGGGTCTTGCTAAATTTCCCCTGCTGATCTCAAACTTTCCTCCTGCTTCATTCAGCCTCCTGAGAGGCTGGGATTACAAGAGTGGGACACAGCACTCTGCTTTCATTCCTTTTCTTTATTACACTTACTTATTTACACTAACCTAGAATCCAGGGTCGGGGTGGAAGTATATCTTCAAATGAACTTCTTAAACATAAATAACAAAACAAAAAATTTAAGATATTATCACTTCACTATGGTTGCAAAGCATGTCACAGGTGAACGTCCTTATGGGTAAAAAGGGAAATTCCTTAATACAAATTTCACCAGTATCATTCACCCCCAAAACTGACAAAAATCTCCAGATTAGGAGGACAAAACGATGCAGGGTCCAGGCCACATCCAGTCTCCCAATGTAGGAGACCAGATACTCCTGGGGCTCCTGTCTGCCTGCTCTGGTGGAGGCTCCACCCATATCGCCTGCCCCCTCATCTCCTGTTCCTGCTGCCATCTGCCCTCAGAGGTCTTTCTGCTACACCCTCAAGACCTTACCTCCACAGTCCTGTCTTTGTGGAGGCTCAGGCACTAAAAGCATGGTCATCCTGCCATCAGGAGATTGCACCTGAAGCTGTGTGGGCTCGTGAGTCCCCTGGAAAGGGAAATCCTCCTCCAGTAGTTTTTCAGGGAAGACAGCAGCTACTCAGGTGACTCACACTACTGCTTCTGGACCTGGGAGGAGTTGAGCGACTAACTTGCACAAACTATGCCATAAACATTCACCAAACATGTTTGTGCCTTTCCACGAGGCCAGAATTTATCAAATAACAATTACAATCACTCTCAGCCGTTGCAAATCACTGAATACCCGTGAGTCACTTAATACTCAGAAGCTGAGCAATCAAATTCATTTATTCCATTCCAACACTTAAGTAACACATCATTCTCCACATAATGATTATACACAGAACACTAAGAAAGAGTTTAGGCAGCTGCAGGGCTAAAGAATACTGTGCCAAGAACATAGGCAGAACTGGGCATTGTGGCACACACCTGTAATCCCAGCAGCTCTGGAGGCTGAGGCAGGAGGATAGCAAGTTCAAAGCCAGCCTTAGCAAAAGTGAGGCACTAAGCAACTCAGTGAGACTGTCTCTAAATGAAATACAAAATAGGACTGGGCATGTGGCTCAGTAGTAAGTGCCCCTGAGTTCAATCCCTGGTAGCCCCCAACCCCACCAAAATAGAGGGAGAGAGAGAGAGAGAGAGAACACAGGCAGAGAGCAGATGTAAGTGGAAAAAGTTAAAGAATCACTGTAGGTGGTCAGATAAGGGTTTTAATCAGTTCTGCAGAGTTGTCAAGGTAGAGGGGCCTCCTGAAGTATTATCTTGAGGTGGGTGGTTCCTCATCCTCACAGCCTGGAGAAACCATGCTGAGCTCAACCCTGGAGGCAGAATTAGAGGTTATCATTGTGATTTTCCTGGGCAAGTTGATTTCATGACAAGTGAAACAAGTAATGGGGTCAGGGTACCCCCTTGTCCAGTTTTGTGTGGCTCCTCTAATGGGTCTTAGATGCGGGTTCAAATCTAGGGATGCTGATAAGCTCCTGTGTCTTGTGTATCTGATATGATTCGGGATGGCCATGTGTATAGGTGCTCTTGATATAGACTGATAAGTTGGCACAAATAAGTTATTTATCAATGTGTTCCTTATGGTTGTACTGGGTAGATGGTATGTACTTGTAGAAACAAGGTATACAATCATTCTGCATTGCCACTTGTTCTCAAAATGGAGTAACTAATGGCAAACTACTGCTTTATTAAATGGGAGTACCTCAGGGTTAGGAACAGCTTGGAAGCTACTGTTCTCTACATCATGGAGTAACTCAGAGCAGGACACAGCCTGTTCTCCACAGGGGTGGACCTAGGAACACCTGAAGTTATGATCTGGCAGCTTCCTCCTACTTTGGCAGAGGACTCCTAGTTTCCTCCCACCAGGGTGCAGCTGGACCTCCTGGGGGCTCCACTACAAACCTCCAGAACAGACCAGGCAGGAAGATTGACAGGCAGAAAAATCGAGAGTCAGGTAGACAGGGTCTGCATCTGCCCATGCTGGGAGAGGCAGTTAGAAGCTTAAAAATACCTCTCTTAGGGCTGGGGATTAGCTCAGTTGGTAGAGTGCCTGCCTCACAAGCACAAGGCCCTTGGTTCAATCCCCAGCACCACCAAAAAAAAAAAAAAAAAACCCTCTCTTAGCTGGATGTGGTATAATCTGAGGAATTCTAGCTACTCCAGAGGCTAAGGCAGGAGGATTGAAGGTTAAAGGCTAGCCTAACTATCACAAAATAAAAGAGGACTGGGAATGTAGCTCAGTGACACAGCACTTACTTAGCATGTATGAATCCCTGGAAAGAAAAACAAAACAAAATGCTTCCCCTTATGGCCTTTTTTGCAGCATGTACAAGGATGTGGTAAGTTTTCAGGTGGTCTGATATGCAGTGGTAAATAACTGATATGTCCCTCTTCACTCTTCTTTAGTTCAGACTTTCTTGTCCTTAGTAACTTTTCAATGTTATCAAAATTATCTGAGTATAATGTCAATACTATTTTTTAAATTGGTTTACACTTGTATACTATTCTGGCAATGGTTGACTTTATTTAAATATTCCCATTTTTTAAATTTTAAAAATTTTATTAGTTGTAGATGAATACATTACTTTTACTTATTTATTTATATGTAATGCTGAGGATTGAACCCAGTGCCTCATATATGCTAGGCACGTGCTCTACACTGAACCACAACTGCAGCCCCATAAATATTTCCTTTTTAATGCCATAAATAGTGAAGAGTTTTTGAAATGTAGTTATGTGCATGTTTAGGTCTTTCACATATTTGTGATTTGTTGGTGTTACTTTTATGCGGTTGAAAGAATTTCCCTTAATAAGCTTTCCCTTTCATCCATTTATTCAATAGATATTTCACAGAACTTTTATTTCAACTGAGACCAGAAAAAGCATGCTAGCAAGTTAGATTTTATCTAATGCAATATAAACAATCACAGGAGTTAAAAAACATGGTTGAGCATGAGCCAGTTGCCAGATTCTGATTGACTGTGGGGGGCTGTGGGTTGGAGTGGGAGAAGCCAGCAGATCTCCCCTGAGGGCTGGGTCCAGAAGCTGCAGGGTGGTAGGCAGGAAGCCATCCATGGCTTGTATGAGAACCAAGCGTAGTTGAGCCACTAATCAGGAGGATTCAGCCTCAGGAACTTAGTTATTGATAATTTTTCAGGAACGCCTGTGTCATGTGGTTATCCTGCTTTCACCGCTCAAGTTCAAATATAAGCATTGGATGTGGGAGTGACCCACTAGAGCCAAATGGCTTACTTACCTCCACATCCCCATCCTGCTTTTCAGGGAAGAAGCTCCTACACCCCTTTTGTTCTCTACCTCTATAAATAAAACAAGCACAAGCTCCTTCCTCTGTTAGAGCCAGACCTTTCTGGACAGCTCAATTGGTCATTCCCCTACTCTTAAGATAATTCTGTCTTCTGTCATTGTTTCTGATAAATACATTTCATAGCTTTTATTTTGCAGCCAGCCCATCCCTCCAATGGGAACCCGTAGGAGTGCGGTGAGAGTGGTGAAAGGTTTTGTCGCTTTCTGGAGTTTCTTCAAGCAGTCACTATGTCAGTCAATACAGTTGTTTCTCTTTCTTCATAATGATAAAGATCAGGGATATAAATTTATTTGAAAAACTGAAGAGGCACCATTTGTATCTGTTGGAATGGCAGTCTTTGCAGCAATTGGTGCAAATGGATTATACAGATTAAGGACAGAGGACATACTAAATTGTGCACTCTCCTGATCCACATGTGTGTGGCAATACAAGGCTTTGTTGTAGGGGCAGTAAATTTTGGGCTATTCTATGTGTGGGGAATTCAAGGCAAAATATAAACCTTGGGAGAAGAAATTCTGACTTGGTCTTCTTGGAAGTGCTTGCTTTAGTTAGACATCTAACATCAAGGTTATATGTTTTGGTCAAAATAAATCAGTTAAATGGGTTTAGGCTATAACACAGTATTTTTTTGGTGTTGGTAGTGGGGATTGAACTAAGGGGCATTTGACCACTGAGTGACATCCCCAGCCCTATTTCATATTTTATTTAGAGACAGGGTCTCAATGAGTTGCTTAGTACCTCACCATTGCTGAGGCTAGCTTTGAACTTGCCATCCTCCTGTCTCAGCCTCCCAAGCCACTGGGACTACAGGCCTGCACCACCATGCCCGGCAGTGTTTTGTATAATGACTTCTTTATTTGTAGACTTGATTTGCCGGGTGGCCAAATGATTAGTGATTAGTTCACTGACTAGGTCATTCAGGGAAGTCAAGTTAGCACAAAAGAAACATGTCACCTAACACCTTGATAGTGTTAAAGTCTTCACCTTCTTAAACCCTTAAGATGAAATTACTTTGTTTTTATGCTACCAAGTATTGAACCCAAGGACATTTAACAATCACTGAGCCACATTCACATCACAGCCCTTTTTATTTTGAGACAGGGTCTCCCTAAGTTGCTTAGGGTATCACTAAGTTGCAGAGGCTGACCTTGAACTTATGATTTCTCTACCTCATCCTCCTGAGCTTCTGGGATTACAGTCATGCCAACCATAGCCAGCAGAATAATTTTTTAGTGTCATCCAGAAATGGAAAGGTGTACTTTAAGACTAATACACATGTAAATGAAGGATACTTTTTAAATGTGTACAGTATTTTTATTTTCTCTGTAAGAATTGCAAATATTAAATTAAACAAATTACCTAAAATGGAAGCACTTTATGGTTTGTGAGTAAGCTGGTCCGGTCAGACATTATACAGAATCTTAGGTAAACTACAGAATGCTTTAATGCACTTGCATAATTCCCTTGTCTAATCTGAACTAGTGATAACATGGCATGTGTATTGTTATTAAAGTAAGTGAATGGGCAGCCTTTATTGGGTCCCTTCTCACCCTATGGGAATTCTGTTTCTGCCCACACTTGAATAAATTCTACTCTTACACTAAACACTAAAGAGAGAGAGAGAGAGAGAGAGAAGAGGGGAGGGAGGGAGGGAGTAGGGAGGGAAGGAAAGAAAGAAGAAAGGAAGGAAGGAAGACACTTGAATAAATCCTACTCTTGCACTACAAAAAGAAAGGAAGGAGAGAGAGAGAGAAAAAAAGGGAGTAAGGGAGGGAAGGAAAGAAAGAAAAAGGAAGGAAGGAAAAGAAAAGAGAAATGGGAGGGACGGAGGGAGGGGAGGAAAGAAAGAGAAGAAAGGAAGGAAGAAAGAAGTGAACACATTTTTTAAAAACATGCTGTGCTTATCACCTCTAGCCTTTAATTTCTCCAGAGCCAACCTTACCTCCTGAGCCAAGGTCATGCCCAGTGTTTAGCAAAAGGGTGGTTGCTGTTCAACACAGGGCTCCTCTAACAGGTGGATCGGGCTCCAGTGCTGCTGGGCTGCCTGATACTTTATCAGAGGCAACTTGGTTTGAAGAGTTTCTCCCTTCCCTCCAATTAAAAAATAAAAATCTTTTGCTCTCCTGTTTCACTATCTGCTTATGAAGGCCCCAAGTTACAAAGCTATGTTCCACCTTAATGATGAAGCCCTGAAAAAGGAATCTCATATTCATGCCATTTATTTGTATTCTTTCAGGAAATTTCTGTCATATAAGAGAATTTGCCTGAAAGCTTTCTCACATGTACTACATTCACAGGGGTTTTCACCAGTGCGTATCTGCCTATGTCTCATAAGTGATGAACATTTACTGAACGTGTTCCCACATTCCTTACGTTCATAGGGCTTCTTTCCAGTGTGAGTTCTCAGATGTATGGTAAGATTGGAGGAATCAGTGAAAGCTTTACCATGTTCTTTACACCAATAGAATTTCTCTGCAGAGTGAATTCTCACATGCTTCCTGAAGTGGGAGGGACAACTGAAGGTCTTCCCACATCCTTCACACTCTTATGGCTGTTCTTTAGTGTGAGTTCTTATGTGTTTCTAAGTCTCCTAGGAACACTGAGATTTTCCATAATTCTTAAATTCATGGGATTTCTTTCTCATGTGAAAGCTAATATACATATTTAGATTGGAAAAAATCACTGAATGTTTTCCCACATTCCTTACACCCATAGGTTTTTTTTTTTTTAGTGTGAATCCTTTCATGTATGTGAAAAGAGCTAAAAACAAGATAGTCTTTCCACATTCCTTCCATTTATAGGTTTTTTTTCCCCCAATGTGAGGCCTTCTGAATTTACTAAGCAATTGAAGCTTTTCCCACATTCTTTACATTCATAGAGCTTCTCTCAATTGTAAGGTCTTGCATGTTTAGAAAAATAGGAGAAATTAGTGAAACCTTTCTCACAATTCTTACATTTGTTGGGGTTTTCTCCAATGTGAATTTGCATGTATAAATAAGTTTTGTGGGACAGCTGAAAGCTTCCACATATTCCTTACAAACACAGTTTTTCTCTATCAATAGTTCCTAAGATGCTCACTAATATGTGAGGCATCAGTAAATGCTTCCCACACACTTCTTAGGTTCAGAGCTTCTGTCTAGCAGGACTTCTCATGTGTAACTTAAGGTATGAGAAGGTATCATGATATGACAGAAAATCAGTAGGTAGGAAAGAGAAAAGGGGGATGGAAAAGCCTTGTGCTGAAGTTCCTCAAACCTTTTCTCCCCAGCCAGTTTTTCTCCTAGGCCGATCACTCCCAAATCCTTGACAAATTTTTAAGTCCTAAAATTACTATAAACGCCTTCACAATCTGAAAGTTATTGTAAATTCACTTACTTATGGAAATTGCCCTGTGCACTGATAATTAGCCTAGGCAATGTACTAACACATGGGTTTTTAGGAAAAAAGTTAAGGGGGTTGATATTTTAAGAAATCTATAATATAGTTACCTTCCCAACATTATCTATTGATCAAACAGAGAAGACGAAGTCAACCTAAAGACCCTGAGAACAACCGGACTGCCACAAACCATTTGGTGACCAGCAGGCTGAGGCCATCCTGGCATACCTTCCCATGCCACCCCTCACAACAGCGTTTCCTTTAAAAGAAGAGTCTGAGACCCCAAAAGCACTGCTTATCTCTCTCAAGATAGCTCGCATGCTGCTCTGACAACGTGTGTCTTCCCCTTTCACTTTATTCTTTTGTGTGGAGTGGGGGGGCACACGGATTGAACTCAGGGGCATTCAACCACTGAGTCACATCCCAGCCTATTTTGTATTTTGTTTAGAGACAGGGTCTCACTGAGTTGCTTAGCACCTTGTTTTTGCTGAGGCTGGCTTTGAACTCGTGATCCTCCTGCCTCAACCTCCAGAGCTGCTGGGATACAGGCCTGCACAAACATGCCCAGCTTCCCCTTTCACTTTCTAATAAACCTTTTCCTCTTTGCTGAAACCTGATGTGTGCTTAAATTCTTCTCTTCAATGTATCAAGAGACTAGAAGATCTGAGTAGAGGTCCCCTCTCCCTCTAGAGAGACCTCCTCAGACCCCTTACAGTGACAGTCTGAGGAATCAACAAAGGTTTTCCCATAGTCACTGCATTCATAGGGTCTTTCTTGAGTCTGAAAAATAACATGGCAAGTGGCGAAGGTCTTTCCATGTTGTTTATAATTATAAAACCCTCCAATATGGGTTCTTTTGTTCAGAGTAAGAATAGGGTTGTTTTTGTTTTTGTGGTACTGAGGATTGAACTCAGGTGTTCTACCACTGAGCTACATCCTTTCTATTTTTTATTTTGAGGCAGGGCCTTGTTAAGCTGCCAAGGTTGGCCAGGCATAGTGGTGCAGTCGCAGAGACTCAGGAGGCTGAGGCAGGAGCATTGCAAGTTCAAGGCAAGTCTCAGCAGTTTATCAAGACCCTCAGTAATTCAAAATAAAAAATAAAAAGACTGGACGTGCCTCAGTGGGAGAACACCCCAAGGTTCAAGCCCTAGTACCCCCCCCAAAAAAATTGCCCATCCTGACCTCAAATTAGTATCTTACTGCCTCAGCTTCCTGAGTAAGTGGAATGATACATCCATATAGAAGAGAGGTTTTTTCCCCATCTAAAAAACTTTTTATTGATGTATTATAATTATATATAACATTGGGATTTATTGTTACATATTTTGTACATGCACACAATCTAACAATATACTTCTATCCACTTTTTATTCCATTTTATAGATGAATAATCACATTTTGTAGCAGGTGAAACATTTCAATTAGTACATGTACACAGGCCACCTGAAGCAGTTTCAGCCATTCCTGGAGGCAAGATAGTTGGACACCTTGTCACCTGGTGTTGTACTTGCCCTTGGCCATTGGCTGTCCTTGGGTCCCCAGATGTTGGTGTTGCTGATCATGGCACAAGCCCAGTGGCACTTAAACATTCTGAGGCTTACATAATTCCTTTCCCAAAGGAAAGGAGGGACTGTTGGCTTTCATCTTTGTTGTCTTTGTGTAGAACGGGGAGGAGAGGTGGTGAATGGGCAGGTCCACGGTACTGGAGTTGGTGACCGTGTTACAATGGGTATGTCCATCTTCTCTGCTACTGTCACCACTCTGACCAAAATCATCACTCTCCTGGTCCATTTTCTCTTCCTCTTCATCCTCCTCTTGTTCATCAGCATGTCCTCCATCTTCCTCCTGTTCTTGGCTTCCCAAGAAGTCCTTGTCTACTGAAATAAACCCACTCTTGTTTTCTTCCACTTGTGCTTACTGGGAATCATTTTGGTGTCCAGGTCTAGGTTTTGTTCCAACAACTTCACAGTTCTTTGCAGTGTGCTCCTGCTCCTCTTGTCTTGGTTGCTGCTGCTCCTGTTGCTCTTACCTCTCAGACAGGTTCTCTTTTACTGCTCACACAGAGAGGTTCCTGACTTATTTCCAAAACCCAGCTTGCCACTTCTTGGACCTTGGCGAGACCATCAGAAGATGCAGAAGTGTTCACATTCAAGCATTTATACAGCCTTTAAAAAATCTAGCTGGTGGTGAGGACTGCTTTAGAGAAGAGGCCTGGAGCCGAGAAAGTGGCCCCTCCTCTCCTCCTTTGGAGGTAGCACAGCCGGGGAGCAGCAGTGCTGGCGTTCCTCGTTCCCTGGGCACTGGCCCTCACCTCTGGGTCTCTTCTGTGCTGCCAGGGGAGAAGGCATGGTCCCAGTGAGCCTCCTCTGTTCTTCCTGGGTCTCTTCGGGCTTTGGCTTCTGCCTGTCCAGGGCCACTTGTCCCAGGAAAGTCAAGATTTTGTTTTAATGAAGTTTCCTCTGGGGGGAGGCTACTGCAGCCCCCAAGGCCCCCCACCTCCCACCCATTGCCTGCAAGGTTGTGTAGGGGTGGGGGCTCTTAAGACCTCCCTGAATCCAGCATAAGAGCCTGGGTCAGGCCTGAGGGGGTTGAGGAGTGGGTTGACCTGCCAGTTCTGCCCTCCCTGCCACTCCAGCTGTGGCTTCACCTTGGGGTTCCCGCACCTTGGGGTGGGGTGGCAGGTGGTTAGCTGCTGAGCTTGAGTCCCCACATTGTACACTCAGGGCGAGATGCTACTGCCCCTACCGCCCCTGGAAGGACAGAGGAGAGGCAGCGGAATCAACCAATTCAGCTGGGCTCTGCTTCTGTCCCCATCTTGTCTCTGAGGCTGCCCACACACACTTTGGGGGTCCTTCGCTCCACTCCAGGGACAAGGCATACATCCCAGCCCCTCCTCAGCATCCTGGCACCGAAGAGCAGTTGCCCAGTCCCGACTGCGTCTGTAGCTGCCTCCCTGCAGTGCAACCGCTGGCTGGGGCGGGGGCTTGGGTGCAAGTGGGCACCTCCGCCAGCGGAAAGGTGACAAGGGGAGGAGTGCGGATGCGGCTGCAGCTCCTCCAGGTCTGCAGAGGTCGGGCAGCACGGGGCTGGGTCTCCGATGCGCCCTCCTCACTCCTCGCGGAGGCGCTGGCTGTAGACCCGCAGCACTGCGAGCTGGGCGGGAGCTGGGGCCTCACTCCAGAGGGGCCAGTGGGAGCCGGGGCGGGGGCAAGGGGCGGCTAGAATAGAATTCTGTAAGAAATTTTTTCCACAGGGTTGGGAGCGTAGCTCAGTAGTAGAGCATGTGCTGAGCATGTGCAGGATCCTAAATTCAATCCCCAGCACTGCAGAATCAGCATCATCCACCTTGTTCATAGTCATAGATTGCCTCTGTTGTGCATCTCCCTTCCTGTTGATTCAAGGATACTTCATGATCAGATGCTGTCTCATGTTCATTCTGTAAGAATTCTGAGAACTGGGTGTGGTGGAGCACCCTTGTAATCCCAGCTACTGGACAGGGGAGACAAGAGTATAGCAAGTTTGAGGCCAGCCTGGGCAACATATCCAGACCCTGTCTTAACAAAAAGCAAGCCACTGCATACCTGTAACACCAGTGATTGGGAGGTTGAGGCAAGAGGATTGCAAATTTGAGACCAGCCTCAGCAACTTAGTGAGACCCTATCTCAAAAAATAAAAAGGGCTGGGGATGCAGCTCATCATAAAGTGCTCCTCGGTTAAATCTCAAGCAATTCCCATCCCTCCAAAAAATTCTCATGTATTAGAAGCATATGAGTAAGATAGATCTTCTTTCCTTTTTGAATATATACATTTTATTTATTTATTTATTTATTTATATAGGTGACTGTTAGAGCCGTCCAAGGCGGCTGGATGGAGGCAGGGTATTAAGCAGCCTGCTCATGCACAAAGGAGCAACCAGTTAGGCACTGACAAACCACCCCCCCAATGGTGCCTCACAGTCACCTGATGACCAGTGGAGCTCCCAGCCAATCCCAGGAGGACACAAAGTCCTCAACCTTCCCCCACAACCGCCCATTCTGGGTTATAAAAACGCCAACCCATCGGGCTGTATGCGAGTTCTCCAGCCCACATCCAGTCAGACTGGCAAACGGGTATGGAGGGCATTGTGCAAGCCCACGGCCCATTCTCACTTCAGGACCTTTCCCAGATCAAAAAGTGCCTAGGGTCTTTCTCTGCTGACTCCTCTGCTTATATTAAGGAATTCGGATATCTTTCTCAGGCTTATGATCTCACCTGGTATGTCATTTATATAGTTCTTTCTTCCACTCTCACTCCAGACGAATGGGCCTGCATCCAGCAGGCAGCACAAGATCATGCTGACCAAGTCCACCTAACGGACGTAACTGTACCCACAGGGGCAGCAGCGGTGCCAACAACAGAACCAGGTTGGGAATACCAAGAACACCAGCAGGGTTGCTGCCATTGTGCCCGTAGAATTCAGTACCTCATAGCGGGCATGCAGGCACTGTCCAACACAGTGGTTGACTTTGATAAGTTGAGGGAAATACCCAGGATGCAGATGAAGATCCTGCCTTATTCCTTAATCAACTCACAGAGCCACTTACTATGTATACTAAACTGGACCCTGAGTCTCCCTCTGGGGCAACAGTGCTTGTAACCTACTTTATTTCTCAATTGGCTCCTGACATCAGAAAAAAGCTCAAACAAGCTGAGGAGGGTCCTCAGACCCTTATCGAAGATCTGGTAAAAATGGCCTTTAAAATCTATAATGCCCAAGAGGAATCTAATTGGCCAAGCAGGCTCATTTACAGAAAAAGGTGACACCAATACCAAGCCTTGGTAGCTGCCCTGTGGCCTGCGGCTCCAGCGAGAATTTAAAAGGGGGACCAGCAATTCTTTCTGCTGCTTGCTTCAAGTGCAGTCACAAGGGTCACTGGGCCCGTCAGTACCCAAACCCACAACCCCCCTACAGGTCGTGTCCCATCTGCAAACAAGCAGGACACTGGAAGAGTGACTGCCCAGCCAGGTGGTCCCTTCCCTTGAGCTGTTAGAATTCGTGCAAGTCTGAAGGAGCCCAGACTTGAGGACCTCATCACCTTCATGGAGCCCAGGATAACACTCCAGATAGCAGGTAAGTCATAACTTTTCTTATGGACACAGGAGTTACCTATTCTGTTTTGCTGCCCACTTGGGACCTTTGTTACCTTCCCAGGTCTCCATTATGGGTATTGATGGGACACCCTCCTTCCCAAAAATGACAGCAAAATTAGCCTGTACCCTAGAGGGACACCCTTTCACACACACTTTCCTGGTCAGCCCCCCCCCCGCCCATTCCTCTGCTGGGCAGGGACATTCTCTAACTCCTATGGGCTCCCTACTTCTCCCCAGGGATCCTACTACACACCTCCTCCTACCTCTGATCCTTACACTCTCTAGCACTCCTACACCACCTACTCTACCACTGCCCCCAGACCTAGTCAACCCCCAAGTCTGGGACAACTCCAAGCCGGTCATAGCTTCCCACCACAAACCAGTCCCTGTCCAACTGAAACCTCAGACTAAATTTCCTTCTTGTCCTCAGTTTCCTATCTCCCGTACTCACAGAGAAGGACTTAAACCCATCATAGACTGGTTGCTTAACCAGGGACTCCCCATTCCTACTGATTCCCCATGCAATACCCCCATCTTGCCAATACGTAAGCCCTCAGGGCCCTACCGCTTGGTCCAAGACCTCCGCATAATTAACAAGGCCGTCATTCCCATCCACGCAGTGGTTCCTAACCCTTACACTCTCCTTTCTCACATTTCCCCTTCCACCTCTCAATTCACAGTCCTGGACCTAAAGGATGCTTTCTTTACAATTCCTCTCCATCCTGACTTACTACTTCTTTGCCTTCACATGGGAGGATCCTACATCCTTCAGGTCTCAACAGCTAAAATAGACAGTCTTACCCCAAGGCTTCTGAGATAGTCCTCACCTCTTTGGACAAGTCCTGGCTTGGGATTTGGCCACTTGTGACTTGGGATATGGTGTTCTTCTGCAATATGTGGATGACCTCCTCTTGTGCAGCTCATCCCTTCAGACCTCCCAAGCTTACACCACCCAGCTCCTTAATTTTCCAGGATCCCGGGGCTATAGGGTCTCCCCAACCAAAGCCCAACTTTCCAGCTCTTCAGTTACATACTTGGGCATACTCCTCACTCCTCCCTCCAAGAGCCTCACTACAGATAGAATCCAAGCCCTCCAGGACCTACAGCCGCCCGAAACAGCGGATTACATTCTCTACTTTCTGGGTTTGGCTGACTTCTTCAGGCACTGGGTCCCCAACTTTGCTCTTCTTGCCAAACTCTTGTACCAGGTGGTGAAGGAGACTCCTCACAGCCCCTCACCTCCCCCAATTTAGTGGCTAACTCTTTTTACAAGCTCAGAGATGCTCTCATATCTTCTCCCCCTCTCTCACTCCATAACCCTAACCGTCCTTTCCACCTCTTTACAGATGAAAGGCAGAGGGTCGCACTGGCCTTCTCACTCAACCAGCTGGGCCCTCCTATAGACTGATGGCATACCTCTCCAAGCAACTTGATTCCACAGTTTGTGGATGGCTGCCATGCCTCTGGGCACCGGCGGCAGCAGCTGGGCTGACTAAGGAAGCCCTGAAACTTTCCTTACTCCAGCCAGTGATGGTGTTCACCCATCAGCTCCAGGAACTCCTAGGTCATAAGTCCCCTCCTAAGCCCATCATGGATTCAAGAATTACACCTCCTTTTTATAGAAAACCCCTCTATCACTCTCTGCTCTTCTTCCCTCAATCCTGCTACACTTCTCCCGCTATCCACACCCCCTTCAACCACCAGCCATTCCTGCCCACAGGTGCTGGAGGCCCTACATTCACCCAGGAGGACTTCGCTGATTACCCACTCCCCTCACCTGACCTAACCATTTTTGTAGATGGCAGTTCTGTGCTGGAACCCAACAGTCACCATAAAGTCACTTACATGGTAGTCACCACCACCTCAGTTCTGGAAGCCAGTTACCTTCCAGAAGGCACTTCTCCCAAAAGGCTGAACTTTCTGCTCTCATTAGGCCCTCACCCTATCCAGAGGCAAACAACTTAATATTTACACAGATTCCAAATATGCCTTCTTGACTGTTCACTCACATACAGCTATTTGGAAGGAATGGGGATTCCTAACCACAAAGGGGTCACCGGTGGTCTACGCCTTTCCTAATTTCCAAACTCTTGGAAGCACTTCAGCTGCATCCCAAGTCGCCATCATCTATTGCCAGGGACATCAAAATTCCTCAGACTCTACAGCTATGGGTAACAGCAAGGCAGATTCTATAGCATGGGGCCTAACAAACAGAGTCCTCAAGAGCCTCCATCCAGTTCCTATCCACTTGTATCAAACCTAAATATTCCCCACAGGAGCAGAAGGACCTAATAACCCAGAGAGGCCAGTTTGGGGGAGGTGGCTGGACTTTCCTAGGGAACCAGATTGCCCTTTCTGAGCAGCAAGGTTACCACCTACTGGCAGACATTTACAACTCCCTTCATATTGGCCCCAAACCTCTTCTTCAATTTCTCCAACCCCTCTTTTATCTCCCAGGAATGAGAACTATTCTCCAGCAGGTCCACTTCACCTGCTGCCTCTGCACCATGGTATCCCCACAAGGGGGTATCAAACCCAGACTCCCAACACACCAGATGAGGAGCCACCAACCAGGCAAAGACTGGCAGGTCGACTTCACCCACATGCCCTGACACAAAAATCTCTGTTATTTACTTACTTTGGTTGATAGTTTTACAGGCTGGATAGAAGCCTTCCCCACCTCCAGGGAAACTTCAGACACCATTGCCTCCATTCTCACTGAGCAGATAATTCCCAGATTTGGACTCCCTGCATCCATCCAGTCTGACAACAGTCCAGCCTTTACCTCCCAGGTTGCCAACTGGTCTCTGAAGGCCTCAAAATCACCTGAAAGCTACACATCCTATACTGATGCCAGTCCTCGGGTAAGGTTGAAAGGGCTAACAGCATCCTCCAGGATCATCTCACTGCACTTGCTATTGAACTCAAGCTCTCCTGGTCCAACCTCCTTCCATTGGCTGGAATCCGAATCTGAGCAGCCCCTAGAGCCCCCTCAGGCCAAGGCCCCTTTGAGTTACTCTATGGATGCCTTTTCCTTATCAACCAAAATTTTCCTGTCACCCCTCCTCCCCTGGCTTCCTATCTGCCTTATCTTACACTATTGCACAAGCTCCTGAGGGAACACACAGACCACTGCCTTCCTGTGCCATCCTCAGCCTCAACTCCAGCCAAAGCACAAACCAAATCAGCTGCTACCCCTTTCAACCAGGTGACAGGGTTTTGCTTCGGGAATTACATTCTCAATCACTGCAACTTCGCTGGACTGGACCTCATATGGTAATACTTACCACTCCCATATATTTAAAAAATATATCCTAAGGGGCTGGGGTTGTAGCTCAGTGGCAGAGCGATCAGCTAGCATGCATGAGGCCCTGGGTTCAATCCTCAGCACCACATGAAAATAAAGGCATTGTGTCACCTACAACTAAAATATATATTTTTTTAAAAAATTCCAAGACAAGGGAGATGCAGCTGATGTATTTACTTACCAACTGTTGGATTTTTTCAATACTCTCCACTGGAAAAAAAATGAGTTGCCCTAATTCCAGCACCTCAGAGGCTGAGGCAGAATTGCAAGTTTGAGGCCAGTGTCAGCAACTTAACTAGTTTCCACCCTCCCAATAATTTTGTGAGGCCCTTCTCAAAAAGGACTGGGGATGTAACTCAGTGGTAAAACACCTCTGGGTTCAATCCCTGGCAGCCCTGAAAATAAAAATATCAGTTGATATATATGTAAATAGGACATATTTAGTTTGCACAATGAAAATGCAAATTATGAAGTGAGTTACCAGAATTAAATATGGATACAGATTTACAAAAATGACATCTTATGACATATTAGACAACACATGTATTTCTTGTGTAGAAACAACGAGTTTCATTTAAATTTTACTTTATTTGTTCTGGGGGACTTTGGGGAAATGAGGGACATGTTCTGATTTAAGTCACAAATGTAAACCATGATAGGTAGCTGGTGCAAATATCCAATGAGAGACACAGCTCTGAATTCAAGCCAAGGTTTTTTGACAGAGAGAGCCTGCCAGGCTGCCCCTCTGCAAGGCACAGCAGCCTGCAGGAAAAACTTCTAAACTACATAGTTATGCATAATGGAGTAGTTAAAAAATAAACTGTCTTGCCCTGTGGTTGTTTTTGATGTCTTTGCTGTGGTTTCTGTAGTTAGGGACTCTTTCAGGGCGGGTCTACCAGAAAGGTCATGCCTGGGTGGGCAGGTGCTGATTTTCAAAATGGAGTTACTTTGACTTAAGGACCTAACAAACCAGAGTATCCAGCTGACAGTTGATACCCAATAAGTAGCCTTTTCACTTCATCTCAAAGAAAGGGTGAAGTGATATACACTTGTGTTTTCTCTTATTCCTGAGATTTACTTGGCAAATCAGGTGATATTCTGCCTCCTGCTGGATACCTGTGGTTTCACATTCCATTCCCAGCAGCTGCTTTTTGTAGCTAACCATAAAATCTTCCGTACTGGAAAGTTCTCACTAAAAAATAAATAAGAAAAACGCTTTCTGGCTGGATACATAACTCAGTGGTAGAGTGCTTGCATAGCCTGCTTAAGGCTTTAGGTTCAACCCCTTACACTGTAAAAAAAATTTTTTTTCTGTCTCACTATATCTTTGGATTGTAGCATGTGCCCACTACTTGGGCTGGGGATGGGAATGGAGAGCAACAGTTTAACATATGAGAAAACACACCCAGTTATTTACACATGATATTTCCACTTCACTCCCAGCAAAATGCTGAAGGAATTTAGAGAATGTAAATTTCTGAGGGAAGAATAAATAGCAAGTGCAAAGGCCCTGAAAGAGGAGAGTGTTTGACCTCTTTGTCAACAGCAGAAGCTCAGTGTCTGAAATGGTTTGAGTGAATTGCGAATCAGGTCCAATGTAAACTATTGAGAAGTGTGAAATCAGTCGGATCATACAGGGTCACCCGAGCAACTCTAAAAATGTTGAGTTTTACTCTGATTGCAATGAGGAGCCACTGAAGGAAGGGTTTGGAGCTAAAGATTTGTGAATTCTAGGGAAGCAAAGATATAATGTGCAAGGATGGCTAGAAAGCTAAGAAGAAAGTGGTTTGGAGCATGAGAGGGTGGGAAGTCATCTGATGCTGAAGTGAAGACAGTCAATAGCTATCTGCTGATGGATTAAAGGTGTATTTTGGAATCATGATTCCCAGGACTTTCGTTCATTTGTCTGTTTTGCATTGTCAAATGAAAATGAGTCTGGACATTGGTAAATAGAGACATTGTTTAAAAAATTCTTTTTTAAGAGGGAGAATGGGACTGGGATGTAGGTCAGTGTTTAGCTAACATGAGAACCTGGGTGTAATCCCCTGGTGAGAGAGAGAGAGAGAGAGAGAGAGAGAGAGAGAGAGAGAGAGAATATGAATGGGAAAGAGTGCACTTGTTGCAGCAGGTGGAAATGCATTACTACAATAAGAACACACAGAAATATCTCAAAGATCAGGTAGAAAGGGAATATCTTTTGCAGAAAGAAGTAAAAAAATTCAAGAGGGTAAAGAGGGGTGGGAGGGGTGGGGGGAAGGGAAAAAATAACAGAATGAATCAAACAACATTACGTAAATTTATGATTACACAAATGGTATGCCTTTACGCCATGTACAAACAGAGAAACAACATGTATCCCATTTGTTTACAATAAAAAAAAAAGAAGTAAAAAAATTCAGAGGATATTTTTGTTTAAGGAGTGAATGTTCTCAATGTCCACATTGGTTTCCACTGAGGGTATTGAGGATTGAGGTCCTTATGGGAAGAAAGAAGCTTAGACAGTCTTCCTTAAAAGCCCTGGGAACCATGACCTGCAATGTAATCCCAAGGAAGCTCTGTTTTTGTTGCTCTGACAAAATTCAGCCAGCCTCAGTATCCACAGAGAGCTGCATCTGTGGATCCGACCAAACTTGGATGAAAAACATCTGAAAAAATAATTGTGTCTGTCTGCAATGAACAGGTTCAGACTATGTCTGGATGGGAGGGGTAATGGGGATTGAACACAGGGACACGCTACCACTGAGCTACATGCCCAGTCCCTTTTATATGTATATATTTTTATAATGAGACACGGTCTTACTAAGTTGTCCAGGCTGGCCTTGAACTTGAAATCGTCCTGCTTCAGGCTCCTTCTAGGAATATAGGTGTAGGACACCATGCCTGGATATAGACATTTTTTTTCCTTGTCTTTATTCCCTAAACAGCACAATATAACAATTATTTTGTAACATTTATATTGTTATAAGTAACCTGGAGATTACTTATACAGGACGATGTGTGCAGGGTCTATGCCAATACTTACATAGGGGACTTAAGCTTCTGAGGATTTTGGTATATGTGGGGGATTCTAGAATCATCCCTGTGGATAAAGAGGAACAACTGTACCATAAACTGGGTAACAGAAATTTGTTCTTAACAATTCTAGAAGCTGGGAAGTCCAAGATCAACCTCCAGAAGTTTTAATGTCTAGTGAGGGCTTCCTGGTTCATAGTGCATTCTGTGTCCTCACATGGTGGAATGGGCAAGGGTCTCTTTGGAGTGTTGTTGTTTTGTTGTTGTTTTTCCCAGCCCCACCCCCACTTTTAAAATTTGAGTCAGGGTCTCACTATGTTGCTGAGGGCCTCTCTAATTTGCTGAGGCTGGCCTTGAACTTGCAATTCTCCTGAGTCTCCCATGTAGCTGGGCTTACAGGCGTGCACTACCACGCCCAGCTGAGACCTCTTTGATAAGGGCACTATTCCCATTCATGAGGGCCATGTCCTTAATGACTTAATCACATCCCAAAGCCCCCACTTCTAATATCATTACCTTGGGAGCTAGAATTTCAACATTTAATTTTAGGGGGTTAAAGGTCTATGTGTTAAAGGCTTCTTCTTCCAAGCTGGTGGAACCTTTAGGTGGTACATTCTTATTGAGGGCGTGGCCTTGCTTGGGATTGTGACCAGGGTCTTTTCCTTTTTATCTTTTGCTTCCTGGCTCATACATCACGTGAGCTGTTTGCCCCACTGTATGCTCCCTGCCATTGCCATCCAGTACTCTAACCAGAGCCCCCAAACAATGGATCTGCCTGATCTTAGCCTGGAGCCTCCAAAACCATAAGCCAAAATAAACTTGCAGAGCCCAACTCTGTATCAATCTGTTTTTCATTACTCTAATAAAATGACAGAGGCAGGCTAACATCATAATGAAAAAAAAAAAAAAAAAGACTTTTTCTCAGTTCTAGAGGTTCAAGGGCATGATGCTCAGAATTAGCTTGGCTCCAATAAAAATCTCATGATTGGCTGTGTCCCAATAGCACCAAAGAAGCCAGAGGCTCAGATCCTACAATCCTTTCTAAAGGCCCACCTCCAGATGACCCAAGGACGTCTCACTAAACTCCATCTTTTTTTTTTTTTTTTTTCCAGTGCTGATGTTCATTCCAGGCAATTGCTCTACCACTGAGCCACATCCCCAGTCCTAAATCCATCCTTCGAAGGTCCCACCACCTTTCACATTGCCTCCCTGGGGACAAAACTTCCAACACATGAACTCTTGGGGGACAAATTTATATCATATCCAAACCATGGTACCAGTGTGGGGCTGATGTGGATGCTCCATCATATTCCCCACAACAGAATCCAGCTCCCTTGGCAGCTAATTTCATTTCCCTCACCACCCCTAGCAGCTGTGAAATCTCAATCTCCTTGTTCCAACTTGGTTCAACCCTGCCTCCCAAATGTCCTGGGCTACAGCTGCTAGGTTTGGTCATAGCTTTGGACAATTAGGCCCTAACTGTGGCCTTACCAGGTGCACACCCACACTCCAGTCCTGGCAAGTCAGAGAAGGAATTTCTTCTCCAGCCCAAAGTGGGAATAGCAAGAAGAAACATGTCCTGCTCCTCTCTGGTGGGTGAGCCTAGAATAAGGAATCAAGCAGACCCAGTCTGGCTTTTCTCTGAGTCGCAGCCCTTCCTGCCAGGCAGGTGATGAGCCCACAGCCAGGGGCTTAGCCACATACCCTCAGACCCAGTTCAGAAGTAACGCTCATCTCATAGGCGAATACTCAGGATCTTAACACCTGCATCCTTCAAGTGGTTCTGACTCAAAAGGCAGGAAAAGAAGTTGTTATTGAAACCCTAAAACCTGAGCCACCTGTGAGGCCCTGACTGCCCTTCCCCCATCTCTCTCTCCAACCTCACTTCCTCCTTCCTGCTCACTTGGCACAGACCTTCCTGTTACTGGAAAATGCCAAGTTTTTCCCCACCTCAGGATCTTTTCTTCCCCAGCATGCCCTGCGGCTGGTTTACTACTTAGATCTCTACCAAGCACCCATGCCTCCATCACATAACCTTGGTTTACTGTCTCAAAGTCTCCAAGATTATTCCATAAATGTGTTTATCACCCTGTCTTCCTCTTGGGGGCTGTATGAAGATTTTTTTTTTTTTTTTTGTAGTTGTAGATGACCAGTATGCCTTTATTTTATTTGTTTTGTTTTTATGCGGTGCCCAGCACTTCTCACATGCTAGGCAAGTGCTCCACCACTGTGCTACAGTCCCAGCCCTGTATGAGGATTTTTGTTTTGCTCACTGCTGCAGCCCCAGTATCAAGTGGTGTCTGCAAAACAGGGACTCGAGGAATGAATAAAGTGAATGCTTTCGTGAAAAAAATTCATTATTTTTCTTTAATAGCAAAATAATATCTGTTGTGGAAAACTTGGAAAAGGTAGAAAATACAGAAAATACAACTGAGAACCTTCATGAACATTTTGATTATGAATGGCAAGCCTCATCTGCCCTTGATCTCTTGGTGTGCAGGCATGTGGGTACACATGTATAAAGTCTTTCCAGGTATCCCTGGGGTATCGGCGCCTCAGGTCCTTCTAGCTCTTAATTCCACCCATCCTGTTCCTGAGGACAACCCTGAGGGTGACCTGGAGAATGCCCCTTCATCAGGGCTTCTGAGGTGGCTGTAGAGTAAGGCTATGCAACACAATCCTGAGGTAGCTAGGATCTTCATTTCTAGGTGGGCACTGGGCCTGGAGAGGCAGGCTGAGACTGAGGCCACACGGCTGGCCAGACGCCCATTGTCTGGAGGCCCAAGGCCTTGGCTGTCTCTGCCTGTCACCTTCAGTTCCCTCCAGCCCCATAACCTGCCCTCTTCAATCTGCTGCTCAGAGGGTCTTTCAACTCTGCAAGCTGGGACAGTGGCACAGTCACATCCACCAGTCCATGGACTCTTTGGGGGAGGCCCTAACAATGACCATACAGTGGGGCAGCCCCTTACACAGGATCCTCTCAGCCTCCTGACCCTCCCAGCCCAACCCCTGTAGCTCAAGTACTCTGAGTTTGGGCATGGTGAGGCAGGAAGAAACGATTTCAGCTGGAGTGGGCATTTCTGGGGTGACAAGGGGGCCCTGTAGGCACAGGCTCTCCAGGGCTGGCATTCCCTCCAGGACGGCCAGGCCGGGGGCAGAGAGGCCCCCCACCGTCAGCCGTATCTTGCGCACACCTCGGAGGTGACGGCTGATGGCCAGCAGGGTGCTGTCAGCTGAGAGGGTGCAACCTAGCATCTCGAACCTCTGCAAGTAGCTGAGCTCCTGAAGGCTGGCATCCAGCCCCGTCTGGGTCACACGGTAGGTGCCACCTAGCACCAGTGAGCGCAGGGCCCGGAAGCGGGTCAGGCCCTGCAGGTGCTCATCGCGGAAGGCAGGGACACGGTCCAGCACGATGCACTCAAGCAGGGGCAGCACCGTGGGGTCCTGCTCCTTGAGGAGCCAGGCCATGGAGATCTCACAGCTGTGTAGCTCCAGGGTCCTCAGGGTGCAGGGCAGGCTGGTGATGGGTACCATGCTCAGGTCAGCCACATGCAGGCAGAGGCGCTTCAGGTTGGGGCACTTCTGGCCCAGGGCCTTCAACAGAGCAGGGGACAACTGGGGGGCCTGAGAGCCGGAGAAGAGGTAGCCACCCATCCGCAGGGAATGGAGCCGAGATGCCATGTATCGGCGAAGGAGGTGCCACATGACTTTAGGCCGCATCTGTAAGAGCCAGAGGTTGGGGTGACTGGGTGAGAGGCGGGGGGTTCCCAAGGACCCTGTCTGCTTGGTGGCAGGGGTTTTGGTGTTTCCTTGGGTTTCTGCCCTTCCACATCAGCCTCCTCCCCAGGAACAGCAAGAGGGCCTGATTCCACCATTTTGACTGCTAGGACTTTGAACAAGTCCAGTGTGTGTGGGGGGCGGGGGGGGGGTAAATAAATCAGAATAAATTCGAGTTATCTTCTGGAGTAAGAAAACAAAATGACCCACCCCTTTATAAGTCTTTCTTAACCACCTCTGGGAGAGAGAAACCACACAGAATAAAGCTTAAAAAAAAAAAAAAAAAAAAAAAAGGCTAAAATTACCCAGAGTAAATTAGATCTAGGTTAAAAAAAGAAGATTAAAAAGACTCACAGTAACAGTCAGAGTTGCCTAACTCCGGGAAATTAATAGAAAACAAACAGAGGAACCAGGTGGGGTGGTATATCCCCTTATCCTAGCTATTCGGGAGGAGGAGGCAAGAGGAGCTTAAGTTTGAGGCCAGTCTGGGCAACTCAGTGAAACCCTGTCTTAAAGTAAAAGTTTAAAAAAAGGTCTGGGGGGTGCAGCTCAGTGGTAGAGTCCTGGGTTTATCCCCAGTACAGGAAAATAAAATAAAAAATTTAAAAATAAGAAAAAAGTATATATATATATATATATATATATATATATAAAACTGAAAACACAGTGCATTTCATTGTATGTACATATTACCTTAAAAAGAAATTGACTTGGGTGTAGCTCAGTGGTAGAGAGCACTTGCTTAGGAAGCATGAGGCCCTGGGTTCAATTCCTAGAAGAAAGAAAGGGGAGAAACAAGGGAAAGAAAAAAAGAAAGGAAGGAAGGAAGGGAGGGAGGGAAAGAAAGAGAGAAAGAAAGAGAAAGAAAGGAAGGAAGGAAAGAAAGAAAAAGAAGAGAGAAAGAAGGAAAGACAAAAGGAAAGGAAGAAAGGAAGAAACAAAATGTCTAGCATATTATCTATCTATCTATCTATCTATCTATCTATCTATCTATCTATCTATAAATCTACCTATCTATGTAGTCTTGGGGATTGAATCCAGGGTCATGTGCATGCTAAGCACATGCTCAACCACTGAGCTTCATACCCAGTCCATATTATAATTTTCGTTGACTACTTTTGACACAGGAATCAAATATTCATGGACAGAATTAAGAATATGTGATACATACACACATGGAGTTTTACTCAGCCATACAGAATGAAATGTTGGCATTTACCAGTGGATGGAACTTCATGTTCAGTGAGATAAGCCAGACTCAGAAAATCAAGGGTGGAATGTTCTCTTTCATATGCAGAAGCTAGAGCAAAATAAGGGGAAAAAATGGGGTGGATTGGATATCATAAGGATATAGGAAAGGTCGGTAGAACAGAGGAGACTGAGAGAGGGAAAAGGAACGGGAAAGGGGAGGAAATGCTGGATGAATCTAACAAATCATGCCATGTACAAGTATAAATATATCATAGTGAATTCCGTCTTTATGTATAAAGCACCAATCAAAAATAAATAGCCAGGTATCGTGCTGTATGCCTATAATCCCAGTGGCTTGGGAGGCTGAGGCAGGAGGATCTCAAGTTCAAAGCCAGTCTCAGCAAAAAAGGAAGGTGCAAAGCAACTCAGTGAAACCCTGTCTCTAAATAAAATACAAAATAGAGCTGGGGATGTGGCTCAGTGGTCAAGTGCCCCAAGTTCAATCCCGGTACCAAATCAAAACAAACTTCCTGGCCAAATATAGATCAGCAAGTCTGGGTCCCTAGAACTAACTCATTAGAAATACTGGATACTAACTAGTAACTTATAAGGGTAGAAACTATGGTTGTTAAAATTTAAAATGGGCACAAAGCCAATGGACGAAGTTAATTTTTATTTCAAAGATGTTATATAAGAAACTCTTAACTTTCACAACATCAAATGTGTTTGCATCAGGATGTTGGCAGATTTTCTCATGCTCTGCTGTGGAAAGCAATCTGGTAGTTTTTTCAGAAATTTAGAATGTGGGCAACCACTACCACCTGTTTTGTTTTGAAAGAATACAGTTGACCTTCTGAAACCATGGGTTCTATGTCAGTGGACCCAACCAACTGTAGGTTAGACTACTAAGGGGAAAAAAAAGCCACATCCCCAGCTTTTTTATATATATATATTTATTTTGAGACAGGGCCTCACTAAGTTGCTGAGGCTGGCTTTGAACTTGCAATCCTCCTGTGGCAGCTCCCCGAGTTGCTGGGATTACAGGCCTGAGCCCCCAGGTGCAGCTCCTATGAAATTTAAATCATCTCTGAATGACTTATACCTATTAGAGTATAAATGCTACGAAATTAGTTGTTATACTGTATTGTTTAGGGAATGATGACACAAAAATAAAAAACTAGTCTGTACATGTTCAGTGCCCCTAAATTGAACAACCAGGACCAAAAAAAAGAAAGAAAGAAAGAAAGAAAAAGAAAGAGTCTATAGGAGAATGTGTATTGGTTCTATGCAAATGCTACACCATTTTTTTTAAAAAACAGACTTACACATTTAAGAAATTTGGAATCTGAGGGGATCCTAGAACCAATCCCCCGCAGACACCAATGGACAACTGTTTATGTGTTTGTGTTCCTAGGATACAAAAGCAAACGGAAACCTGTGGCAGTGGCACATGCCTATAATCCCAGAAACTCCAGAGGCTGAAGCAAAAGGATAGAGAGGAAATTTAGTGAGACCCTTTCTCAAAAAATAAATTTTTATAAAAATATGGCACTGGGCATTGAACCCAGGAGAACTTTACTTATGAGCTACATTCCCGGACCTTTTATTTTTTATTTTGAGACAGGGTCTTGCTAAGTTGCTGAGGCTCGCCTCAAACTTGCCATCCTCCTGCCTCAGCCTCTGGAGTTGCTAAAATTATATGTGTGTCCAGCCAAAATTCAAAATTTTTTTAAAAGGCTGGGGTGCAGCTCAGTGACAGCGTATCCCTGGGTTCAATCCCCAGTATCCCACCTCTACACACACACACATGCAACAAGAAAGCAAACAGGAACATCTGCTGCCTCTAGCAGAAAGAACAAGGTAAGCAGAAATAGAAAGGAGATCTTAATTAAGGTCTTAAGAAAACATGAATTTTTTTGCTGTTTTGCATTTTGAATCACGCATATGTATTATTTTTTTTAAAAACTAATGCTTTATTTATTTAAATGCAACCACCAGTATAGCTCAGTGGTAGAGCATTTGCCGAGCACGTGTAAGACCCTGGGTTCCAGTCCCAACGACACACACACACACACAACAGAAAGAATGAAAAAGCGGGGGGGGGAGGTCAAGCTAGGATCCAACAAGCCTGACTCCAAAGCCTGATCTGGATTTTGTAATCACTGTATTGTAAAAGCATAATGTGCACTGTAATGCATAATATATAAATGCATAAAGGATGGGAGAGAGGGAAATACTCCAGAGCAAGGACGGTGGTGACTGTGGGGAAGGGGTTAACAGAGACAACTCTCAACAGCTCTTAGCTCTGCCTGTGGCAATTTCAATGTTTTTACCAGGAGAATCACTCATGACTTGCATAATTTCTTAAAAATTAACTTTCACTGGTAAGTATACCTTAAAAAAAAAAAAGGCTGGGTGCAGTGATGTACCTGAGATCCCAGCTACTCAGGAGGCACAGGCAGGAGAATTGCTTGAGTCCAGGAATTTGAGGCCAGTTCGAACAACATAGCTAAACCTCATTCAAAAAAAAAAAAAAAAGGAAAACTGTAAACGAATGCTCATCTCCTGCTAATGGCATGTGTGCTAAAGTGTTTAGAAATGGACTTTCTTGCAACTTATTTGAATGAATTTTAAAAAATAAGATGGACTGATGAACAGAAAAAGCGATGAATAGATAGATGCATAGATGGATGAACAGGTAATAAATGTAGTTAAACACTGAGGTTGGGTACTTGGGTTACTTTGATGCATTTTATGTATTTATAAAAAACTGGTTTTTAAAAAGTTGATCTCAGGGCTGGGAGTATAGTTCAGTGGTTGAGCACTTGCCTAGCATGATTGAGGCCCTGGATTCAACCCCCAGCACCACCAAACAACAACAACAACAAAAAACTAAACAGGTTTGTGGGTATATGCCTATGGTCCCAGTTACTCAGAAGGCTGAGGTAGAAGGGTCACTTGAGCTCAGGAGCTCAAGACCAGGCTGGACAACATAACAAGATCAGGTCTCAAAAAACGTTGATCTCAATAAAAACAATTTTTCTACAGAGTCATAATCTCTTATAACAACATGGAAAAAAACATTGAGTAGGAAAAGGAAAGAGGTATTGATAACCTTATGCCAATTTAGGGCAGATATTGTTACCAAATACATTTGTGCCCAGTTTGAAAAAAAAAAAAAAAAAAAAAAAAAAAACTTTTCACTTTGCAAGAGGTTTTGTTGTTGAACCCGGGGGCACTTAACCACTAAGCCACATCCCCAGCCCTTTGTAAAATATTTTATTATAGATAGGGTCTCACTGAGCTGCTCAGTGCCTTACCAAGTTCCTCAGGCAGGCTTTGAATTCACGATCCTCCTGACTCAGCCTCCTGAGCTGCTGGGATTACAGATATGCGCCACCTTGCCTGGAGTTGTTTTCTGAGATGAGATCTTGCTATGTTGCCCAGGCTGGTCTCAAACTTGTGGACTCAAGTAGTCCTCTAACCTCAGTCTCCTGAGTAACTGATACCACAGGAGTGCTTGACTAAGTCTAGCTTCACTTTGCAAGCCTTCTAATTTTGGAATTTTGGATTAAGAACGGATGATGGTAAAGTATAAACTATCTTATTCCTCAGAAACTGCACTTTTAGGTTTCAGTGTAACATCTACCTGGACACAATAAGGCAATCGCTGGGTGTGGTGGAGCACACCTGAAATCCCAGTGGTTTGGGAGGCTGAGGCAGGTGGATCACAGTTCAAAGTCAGCCTCAGCAACTTAGAGAGGCACTAAGCAACTCAGTGAAACCCTGTCTCTAAATAAAATTTAAAAAGGGCTGGGGATGTGGCTCAGTGGAGTTCAATCACTGAGGAAGGAAGGAAGGAAGGAAGGAAGGAAGGAAGGAAGGAAGGAAGGAAGGAAGGGAGGGAGGGAGGGAGGGAGGGAGGAAGGAAGGAAGGGAGGGAGGGAGGGAGGGAGGGAGGGAGGGAAAAGAAGAAGACAATCACAAGGCTTTTCTTGTAACCCAAAGTATGGAATGAGGACAATGCCTGGAGTAGAAATGCAGAGGAGAGGACCCCATCAAGTAAGATCCCTAAGTGATTCATATACACAGTAAAGTTTGAGAAGCTGATTTATAATATTGAAGAGCTGGAAACAACCTAAACATCTATTAACAGAAAATTCATTCACCACACTGTGTACTTATGAACACATGTATGAAATGATGCGAAGTAAGGGTACAAATTCTTTTTATAATACTGGCTACTTGTGAAAAGGATTTCAAGACAACAAATAGATCTATAAATGTTTGGCTAAGTACATGTAGGTATCTTTCACATGCATGATCTGCAGTAAGTAAAACAAAAAGTTAAAATAGGTTAAGTCCGCCCCACAGGGTCACACACCGGCAATCCCAGCTACTTGGGAGGGTGAGAGACTAGGATTGAAAGGCCCGGGCCAGCCTGGGCAACTTGGTGAGATCCTTTCTCAAAAACAAAAAGTAAAAAAAGGACCAAGGGAGATGGCAGCACAGGCCTGTAATTCCAGCAACTGGAGGCTGAAGAAGGATCACAAATTCCAAGCCAGCCTCAGCAACTTAGCCAGAACCTGTGTCAAAATAAAAATAAAAAGGGTTGGGAGTGTAGCTCAGTAGTAGAAGGTCCCTGGGTTCAATCCCCGGTATGACCAAGGGGAAAAAGAAAAAACAAAGACAGAAGAAAAAAAATGGGTTGGGGATGTAGCTTAGTGGTAGAGTGCTTCCCTAACATACGCAAGCCCTGGGTTCCATTCCCAGTATGGTCAAAAAAAAGTCAAATCTAGGTGGTAAGGACATGGTTGTAATCATCCTCTTTACATTTCTGGATAGTTGAAATATTTCATAATAAACACAAGGAAAATAAAATGCAAATGAGAGAAAGTGGAAATGGTTTGGTTGCACTACTCAGGAAATTTACTTGGAAAGTTAGCTGACTCGGGAAAATAATCTCTCCACTACAAATCACCGGTATTAGTGTTTGCTAATGTAATCATAAACTAGCATCTACTGTATGGGGCGTATATGCCAGACAATGCTATATGCCCTTTCCCTGCACCACCGCCGCGGGAAGGAACTTTTTTTTCGGTGCTGGGGACTGAACCCAGGGCCTCGCGTATACTAAGCAGGCGCACCGGTCCCGCAGGTTTCTAGGATGGGGAAACTGAGGTCCAGAGACAGGTCCCAGACTGCCCGACTGGAAATCCCAAGCCTGGACTGACGAAAAAACAATTCTTGCAATTCCTGACACACGGCCCCAGGGTAGAAAGGGTGGCCCTCGGGGTCCAACCAGTCCGAACAAGTCCCTGGCCCGCGCCACCGACCCCGCGTACCGTGTAGAGCGTCAAGTCGACATGTCGCCACAGCCACCGGTCGTCCACCAGCCTCTTCCAGCGGTGACAGACCCTGGGGGAGGGGACCCGCCGTTAGAACGACCCCGGCCCCGCTGGGGCCGGATCCGCATCTCTGGGTGCGCCCCCTGCCCGGCTCTTTTCCCCGAGGAGAGGGGCCGCACCTGGAGATGCGGATCCGGTCCCGGACCGGGAGGTAAGAGAAGATTTCCAGCAGCACCGAATCCGGCAGGTCAGTAAGAGTCACCATGATCCCGCCGCCACGCACTTCCGCTTCCGGTCAGAGCGCTGTCGGAATTCCCCCGGGAGTGCCTAGGCGGCGGCCGGGACTTCCAGTACCCGGCGAGGTTTCCCGCGTTCCTTTCGCAGGGATGTAGTCAGGCTCGGGAACAGGACCACCACGACATGGTGGGGGGCCCTGCCTAGGGACTAAGACTAAGCTCGGAAAGCGTCGCAGGGGCGGGGCCCAGGGGCGGGGCGGGGCCCAGGGGCGGGGCGGGGCCGAGGACCAAGCCCGCCTTTGGGCGGGAACGAGCCGGGGGCGTGGCCAAGATGGAGGCTGGGCTGCGAATGGAGACCGAGTGAGGCGGGGCGTGGGCGGGGCGCGGGCGGGGCCGGGGCCGAGGACTGTGTCTCACGACATGGACCAAGCCCGGAAAGCCTGATTTGGAAGGGGACAAAGACCACGCCTGACCCGGGAGTGTAGCCCAGCATGCGCAAGTCTCTGGGCTCAGTCCGCAACCCAGCAAGAAAAGGGAAAAAGATGTCACGGAGGAACCTGGAAGACCAGACCGGGTCGGGACGCGTCCAAGCACTAAGGGTTGGACCGGGAACGAAGGGCCAGCCCAGAAGGCGTGGCTGGCGGGCAGAACGGGGACCGGCTGAGCCTGGAAGGTGGGGCGGGGGCGGGGCAAGGGGGCGTGGCCACACTGCTGTTAGAAGCCAGGCGCGATGTCACACGCCTGTAATCCCAGTGACTCGGGAGACTGAGGCAGGGGAACCGGGAGTTCAAAGACAGCCTGAGCAACGTAGGAGACCGGGTATAAAAAGGAAAGAAAAGAAAAGAAAGGAAGAAAATGGCTGGGGATATAGCTCAGTAGCAGAACGCTTGCCTGGCATATGCGAGGCTCTGGGTGCGATTCCCAGGACTGGAATGTCCTGGCAGTGAACTCAAAGGGAAATAAGATTTTTCTAGCCTTGTTATGGTGAGATAAATTCATATTCAGGAAGTACCACAGGATTTGAGAAGATTAAGAATGTGCAAATTTAGATAGAGTGTGTGAATTTAGATAAAGGAGATTGTAGAAATTTTGAACCTGGTGTAGATAATTGAAGACCTTGAGACCCTGTGTAGGCATTGGGTCCTACTTCCTCATTCTCCTGGGAATGTTGGTGAAGATGCTACTTGCTTCAAGTCAGTAATATGTGTGATGATACAGGAATCAGTGAGCTTTGATGTTGTGGCTGTGGCCTTTCCTGGATCTAATTCTGAGAAACCTGTACACAGTGTGATGTGATCCTGGAGATCTACTAGAACCTAGCCACAGTAGGTAGGATTACCATCATTCCTTGTGTCCTCTCAGGGACTTAATGTATTGCAGGATTGGTGGTGTTGACTCCGAATACAGGAGGAAATAATAAAATATAGTCCCTTCCTTAAATACATTGTAATTTACTGTGATGGTTCTCAAAATGCCCAAGATCAGTAAAAGTGCTGTCAGTATGTTAGAAATATACCTTCTCAGCCAGGCACAAAGTGGTGCACCCCTAAAATCCCAGCAACACAGGAGGTTGAGACAGGAAGATCACAGGTTCAAAGCCATACTGAGCAAGTTAGTGAGACCCTGCCTCAAAATAAAAATAAAAAGGGTGGTAGAGGGCCCCTTGATTTGATCCCTCGTACTAGAAAAACAAAATAAAATTGAAAACTGGAGTGACTAGGGGTGTAGCTCAGTGCTTAGTATGGGCAAGACCCTGAGTTAAATTCCTACTATCACAAATAAATAAATTAATTAAATAAATAGAATAAAAAACAAAGCAGTGTGTATAGTTTGATACACATATGGATTCTAATTTCTCCAATAAAATGCAAACTATTATGTGTTTTACTTTATACATAAAGGCCTATAAGGGGGCTTGATTGCTGGTGTGGCTCAGGGGTAGAGCACTTGTCTAGCATTTGCAAGACTTGTGGCAAAAAGGAAAAAGAAAGAAAGCCCTGCATGGAAAACAAGTTGTTTATCAAACCTCTGATATAATTTGAAATGTTGTACAGTGCTTGAAAATACAGTCAGTCTCCCCCCACCTACTGAAATGTGTTATGGTATCTGAAAGATTTATTGTTTTCTTAGGGGGCTCCTGATCACACATTTGAGGATGCTGTTTTTAGGAAACAATTTTTCTGTTTTGTGGTACTGGGGATTGAACTCAGGGCCTTGTGCTTGCAAGGCAAGCACTCTACCAGCTGAGCTATCTCTCCAGCCCACAAAATTTTAATTAATAGCATTTACTATGGGAGGGGGCCAGGGTCCCTGGAAGGTGAGGAGACCATGAGTCTTGTATTGCCTTTTATGCTGCTCACATTTTTTATCTTGTGCAAGTAATACCTAAAAAAAAAAAAAAAAAAAACATAAGTTCCAAATGTGTATTTATACTTCAAACCCCTTTGATATTTTTTCTTCAAACAAGAGTACAGATAAAATGTTTTGTGTATTGGCACTCATCTTCTGACCACGGAGGGAAAGACTAAAAGAAATGCACAAGATAAACCTCAGACATCCATAAGCTGCTGCTTCAGGTGCTGCCTACTTCCAGAATTTTTGTTATGAGAAATACAGTTTTCAGTTTAAGCAGCTGTAGGCTTTCTGTTACTTGAAGCCAAAAGTATTGCTAACTAAAAAACTCGAGGCTCTTCTCTTTGCCTGGAACACTGAAAATTACTAACAACTCCTTTGCCTAGCCTATTGGCTAAGAAAAAGTATTAAAAGGGGCTGGGGTTGTAGCTCAGCGGTGGAGCACTTGTCTAGCACGTGTGTGGCACTGGGTTCCATCCTCAGCACCACATAAAATAAATAAATTCATTGTGTCCATCTTCAACTTTAAAAAAAGTAATAAAAGTTTAAAACAGCTGCACTTTTTTGTTGTGCTTTGGAGTGTTTTTACCAGTATCAGCTTACTTTACTTCCACAGCCATAAGCAGATGATCATACCAGGAGGAAGCTGAAGCTTAGAGGTCAAGTCACTTGCCAGGACTGCAAGACCAGAACCTTTTGAAACTGAGCCTTAGCCATTATCACAGTGCTCTGTGGTAGTAATTCCAGCACTGCTTTAAAAAAGAAAAGAAAAAAGCAAAGAAGATCCAAACTATGACATTGGTTCTGCTTTACTGCTTACTGCTTACTCTCTAGGCCCATCTGTTGAAGGGCATCTAGGTTGGTTCCATAGTTTTGCCATCATGAATTGAGCTGCTATTGTGATGGGCTGACAGATCTGGCTCCATGAGAATGTTATAGGCCAGACTCTAAGGGAAAGACTAAACAGACTCCATTCTGTTATGTAGGAAATAAGTTTCTCCCATGGGAACACCCTGCCTCTGTACCCATCCTCAGTTATTTAGCATGACATGTTTAGCAATACAAAATGACAATTCTTATGTAATGAAAAATTGCTCTCTTTTTGATCCCTATTGCTCTTAACCAATGTACCATGTAAATGGTGATTGTGTGGGGTTAGTAACCATTCTTTAATTTGTACCTAGGTAAGGGTCATTTTGACCCACTTCTCCCTCTGTTGATGATCTCATGATGTTAGTTTGTAATTTCGAATCATAGCAACAGACATTTATGATTGATGTGATTTTTGGCATAAGAACCCCTACAACCCTATGGTTGGGGCTATTCTCCCAATAGCCATTTTTGGGGCATTGTGTGAGACAGTCAGCCAACTGGCTTAATAAAGACTCTCAAATTTGGACTTCTCAGTGGTGATCGGTCTGTTCTTAAGTTGCGCCCCATAATAGTATAAACACTGATGTAACTGTGTCACTGAAGTATGCTGATTTTAAGTCCTTTGTGTAATGTACAAAGCTGCTCTCCCACCCTTTATGTTGCAGCCATTTCCCCGCCCCCAACTCCTGTCAGTCTGTGAACATCCTAGTTAGCTATTGGTTCATCAGTCAGCTTGCAAGTATCCTTCTCCGTTATTGGTCCCATTAGCCTGGCAGGATTCTTAAAGATAGCTTCACCGCCATCTTTTCTCTCTTGCCTTTCTCTCCCCCTCACTCACTTTGTTTCTCCTCCTCACTTTTCCACTCTCTCTAGCACATGCCCTTTCTCTTTCCCTTTCTTTTCCTCTCATTTTCTCTCTTACCCTTCAGGGAGACACTCTGTTTGCTTAATAAACTCCCTTATGTGATTTCCTGTGTCCGGTGTGGTTTTCATGTGATTCCTTACACCTTGGGTATAAACTGAGGAGTGGGACAGCTGGGTCAAATGGTGGTTCCATTCCAAGTTTTCTTAGGAATCTCCATACTGCTCTCCAAAGTGGCTGCACCAATCTGCAGTCTTGTGATGGGATCTCTTGAGCCAGCTCCCTAAGGTGGGCAGGCCCCCAACAGGGTCACAGAGTATATTATTAATTTGTTTACCATTGTTGTAACAAAATGCCCAAGGCTGTATACTTCATTAAAAAAAAAAAAAAAAAAAAAAAAAAAAGAGGTTTACATCACTCATAGTTTTGGAGGCCTAAGTTCAAGATTGGGTGGCCCACATTGTTGGTCCTCTAGTGAGGGCCTTATGAAAGTTGGCATCACATGGTGGGTTGTTTTTTGTTTGGTTGGTTGGTTGGTTTTATTTTCTTGGTGGTACTGGGGATTGAACCCAAGGCCTTACCCATGGTAGGCAAGTGCTCTACCACTAGTTTATATCCCTAATGCTCCCCCCACTTTTTTTTTTTTTTTTTTTAATACTAGGTATGGAATCCAGGAGCAGTTTACCACTGAGATATATCCCCAGTCCTTATAATTTTGAGACAGGGTCTTACTAAGTTGCTCAAGTTGCTGAAGCTGGCCTCAAACTTTTGATCTTCCTACCTCAGTCTTCTGAGTTGTTGGGATTACAGACATGAGCTACTGTCATTGGCCTCAGCCTTTTTTATTTCGAGGCATGGCCTCACTAAATTGCCCAACCTGGCCTTGAACTTGTGATCCTTCTGTCTTGGCCTCCCAAGTAGCTGGGATTATAAGAATATCCCACCATATCTGAATAGACTCACTCTTTTATAACAGCCCACTCTGAAGGTAACTAACTTACTCTTCTAAACAAGCATTAATACCTCCAATGACCTAATCACCTCCCACTGGGCTCCACCTTTTAAAGATTCCGCCACCTCCCAACATCATCACCACACCAGGACCAAACTTCCAATAATCCTTGGGAGACACAGTCTAACCATATCCAAACCAGAGCACACAGCCTCTCACGGCTTCTACCTAATCTCACGTTCTAGTTTGAGAAGGTGGATCGGTAGGTAAAAAGCGGAAGCTTCCCTTCAGAATGAATCAATTTAGGCTTAGAATCTTGTCTGCTGAAAAGTAATTATTCAACAGGTCCATTGGCAGAAGCTGTTTGAATTTGTGGAGTGGAGTTCTGCCCCACCAGTCCTCATGACCCCTGAATAAGAAACAAAATGCTCCTTGAAGACACAAAAGCAAATGATTTTGCAACTGTGCGGTTTTCAGCTTCCTATTAGGCATTGCTGGTGGGCGACAGGGGCTCCAGTCTAGGATGGGGCTTCGCCTGCAGACTGGAGTCTGCAACCTGTGTATCAGAGGTGAGGGGCAAGCAAGGGGTAATGAGTTCTGCATAAAGGCGGGGGCCGGACGGATGACTGCAGGGCTGGACCCCTTCTACCCGGTGGCCTCAAAGCCGTACCGAGACTCCCTCGAGCTCAGGAACAGGAGGTCAGCAGAGGCCGCCCGGGGAACCCTCTAGTGTTCCCACCAGCTGACTGGGTCGACCCACAGCGAAGGGGCCTTAAACGACGGCTGCCAACGCGCTGGGCGTCGGCTCCTGGACTCTCTGGGCGCTCCTTCCCCGGCTCCGCGCCTACCGACGCCCTGTTCCTATCTCAGGCGTCCGACTGCCCAGTTTCTGAACCCTAAAGCCGCGAGGAGGAACCGCAGGACCAGAACAACCCCGGAACCCCGAAGAACCCGACCCGGTTCTAAAAGGTACCCGGAACACAAGAGCGGGCGCTTGCGGTCTCGCACTTCCGCTTCCGGTTCCCAGCGTCGACTTCGGCCGGGCTTCAGCGCACGAGCGGAGAGGCTGTGGCGTCTTCAGGTTCGAGGCGACTCGAGGTGAGCGGGTCAAATGGAGGAGCCCTGAGTGGCGGGCAGCGGCCGGCAGTCGGCCGCCGAGGGTCCGCGAGCCGGCGGGAGGTGAATCCGGGAGCCTTGGGGCTTCGCCTTCAGGCTACGTGAAGTGGCGGAAGCGCCGGCTGTTTGGGATCTCGGGTCCTGGGACGCGCTTCTTGGGGCCCAAGAGGACTCAGGTCTGGGGGTGAGAGGAGGTGAGCAGAAGCAGGGTCTTAGGGCGTGGGACCTGGGAGATTTGTACGCGGGGCCTTCGGGGGCTGGGAAACCCCGGAAGTCCTGACCGCTGTCTCCCCTCCCACCCCGCGTAGCTCCAGTCAGGATGATCGAGGTTGTTTGCAACGACCGTCTGGGGAAGAAAGTCCGCGTTAAGTGCAAGTATCCACCGACAGCCCGAGAGGCAGTGTTCCCTGCGGTGCTTGGCGTGAGGCAGGCAGCGCAGCCTGTGTGGTCGGGTGGTTTTAGTTCAACCCAGGAGAGGGGGCGGATGGGCGCCTGGCGGAGTGCGGTGTACTCAGCCCCGGAATGTCATCTTCCTGGTTCTACCTCTCCCTTCCATTTGCCTTAACTTCTCTGCGCCCAGCACCGATGACACCATCGGGGACCTTAAGAAACTGATCGCGGCCCAAACTGGCACCCGTTGGAACAAGATTGTTCTTAAGAAGTGGTGAGTGCAGCGGTGGGGCTGCCGGCTGGACCCGGGCCTAGGCCAGAAGGTTTTGGGTGGGGGAGCGCTGGGCTCAGCCTGCCTCTAGGGTGAAGAGTTTTCTAGGCTTTTCTCTGAAAGGTCTCTATTTCCCTAGGTACACGATTTTTAAGGACCACGTGTCTCTGGGGGACTGTATCCTTTGTTTGACCTCTTGAGGAAGAGTCTACATACCCATCTCTGGTTCTCTTGGTTCTGTGTTGAAGCGTGTTGGATATTAAGCACATAGGTATTAACTTAGAATATGGCACATGGTAAGCACTGAGAAAATAGTAGTTATGTAATTATTTTGTTAGGGAAGAGGGTGGTTTACTGGTGAGTTCGTTTGACTTGTCTTAGAAGGACTTTGTCACTCAAGTTCAACATATTACTGAGCTCCACCTGTTAGATAGGAGGTCAGGATGGGGTGAGACTCAGGCAAGTCTGTTATGCAGCAGTATCAACTTTGTAAAACAAAAAATAGTTTTGATTTTTTTTTTCTCAGTCAAAATTAACCCAGTCCAAAATGACTTCTTTAGCCAGGGACTGAGTCCGTAGGACCCCTGGATCTAGCTGTGAGTGGATGAGGGGGGGTTATGGAACCCCCAGTGAAGATTCCTTGACACCTTTACTTCAGATGAAATTCACGATGGGATGAACCTGGAGCTTTATTACCAATAGAGCAGAATTCCTTCCCCCCTGTCCTATGCTCACCTCTCACACTGGTGTGGATACTTGTTTTTAAAAATTCACATTAATAAAGACTTAGATGCTGCTTTGTTGCCATCTTTGTTTAAGATCTATCTCATGTATCTGTTCATCACATCAGTACATAGCTGCTTAATGAGAGCTTAGGAATGACTGGATCAGTGACAAGGTAGACCAGCAAACTAGGAGCCCTGAGCTATGGGGTTTACTGTGATTCTCTGCAGGGAAGGAGGCCCTGGGAGTATTATTACCCTAACAGACCATAGAGCTCCCAGGTAGGGACAGATGTAGTAGTAGTTAGTAATATAGGCTCTGGATTCAGACAAACCATGAGTGGAATGTCAGCTTTGCCACCAACAACCCAGTCACCCTGGGCAAGTTACTTAACCTCCCTAAGTCTTTGCTATGGTTTGACTGTCCATACCAAAACTTATGTTGAAATTTAATCTCCTTCACAAGGTAATATGAGTTGGGATCTTTAAGAAGTGATTAAATCATTAGGGCTGTTCTCATGAATGAATTGATCTATTCGTGGATAAATGGGTTATGTCAAGAGTGGGTCTGTTGCAAAAACTCTGACTTCCTGTGTTACCTGGAAACTCTACAGAACCCCCTAGAAGACCCCTCAACCCCGGACTTGACAACAAAACCACGAGCTGAATAAACTGTTAATCTTTACAGATTATCCAGCCTCTGGTGTTCAGTTACAGCAACAGAAAATACTAATGCCTTCCTTTTCCTAACAAATTAACTGTCTATTTCATGTCTACTTCACTCCTATGTTGTAAAGAGATGAGATATAGCATGCATAAACATTCACCATTCCTGGTACTTCTTTTAAAGACAAAAATGAGATCATAGAGTGGGCAAAAGAAGGCAGTGTGGCACAGGGTAAAACAATCCGGACGTTATACCTCTGATCCTCAGGTTTCTCCTCTAAAAGGGACTCAGTGGTACGTGTGTATAATCCTGATAACTTGGGAGGCTGAGGCAGAAAGATTGTACGTTTGAGGCTATCCTGGGCAATGTAGTGAGACCCTGTCTCAAAATAAAAAGGGCTAGGAGCCGGGTGCAGTGGCTCAGGAGGCTGAGACAGGAAGATTGCAGGTTCAAAGCCAGTCTCAGCAACTTAATTGCCCTAAGCAACTCAGTAAGACACTGTCTCCAAATAAAATACAAAAAGGGCTGGGATGTGGCTCCTGGGTTCAATCCCTGGTACCAAAAAAAAAAAAAAGGAAAGAAAGAAAAAGGGCTAGGAGTGTAGCTCAGTGGTTCAGAGCCCCTGGATTCAGTCTCCAGTACCTAAAAAAACAAAAAACGAACCCACCCCAAAACAACAATAGAAAACACTGATGGAACTCATTCCAATGAGAAAAAGCAATTAAAAGAGCAGGATGCCTGGCACATAGCATTACTAGTTTTTTCCTCTGGGTATGAATAGATGGGAAGCCAAATGCCTGACCTCTCTTCTCCTGACCACAGATCTTTGACCTTGGCCCTCTCTTCTTACAGACCAAGAGAGCCACCTTTGGCTTGGCCTCACTCTGGAGCTCTTAAGCGATCATACAGAACCTTGCTCCATCCATTCTTCCTTCTTATGGACACTGCCCACTGACCCTCTCTGTATACATGTTCAAGTCTAGGCTATTGTGCATCCCCTCCCCGTCTTTTGCCTGCCTTTCTTGGGAGGTGGACCTGCCACTGTCTGGGATGCTACTGGCCTACAGCTTCTTGAGGTCCCACTTGGTCTCTCTTATCACCTCCCTACCGGTGCCCATGGCTTCCCTCCTGTCTCTAGGACTCCATTTCTTCCTGACATGTCAGTAATGTCTCTTGGTACCTGTGGTCTTCCTATTCTTAAGCTGTCTCCACATTACCTATTTCAAAACACAAATCTGTTTTTAGATTTTGGGGGGTGTGGTTCAAGACTTGAACTCAGGGCACTGAACCACATCCCCAGCCCTTTTTATTTTTTAATTTTTCAGACAGTCTCACTAAGTTGTTGAGGGCCTGGCTAAGTTCCTGAGACTGGCTTTGAACTTGGAGATCCTTCTGCCTCAGATTCCTGAGCCTCTGGGATTATAGGCATATTGCCACCGAGCTCAGCTCAAAACAAAAATATTTTTAAATTACATGAAGCTCTAACAAGGTGTTCCTTAATTTCAAAATCAGCTTATAAGTATGTAAGCTAATGGTAAAACCATTTTCCTTACCCCATTCTCTCTCCTGAGGGATAGGCCTTTTTCAGTGCATTTATATAAACTTCAATTTTGTTTTTTGTTTGTTATTTCCACAATTTCAGAGTGCTGGGGACTCAAACCTGGGCCTCCAGCAAGAGAGGCAGGCACTCTACGAGATGGGCTATATGGCCTGCCAATTTTGTTTTTAAAAGATGATTGTTAGAGGACTGGGGCTATAGCTCAGTGACACAGCACTTGCCTAGCATGGGTGAGAAGTACTGGGTTCAATCCTTAGCATCACATAAAAAATAATAATAATGAAGACATTCTGTCCATCTATAACTACAAAAAAAAAAAAGACTATGCTAGAACCATAAGACTATACAATTATATGCTTATAAGAAAAAACTCAAATATTTTATTAAGAATTTGGTTTCTTTATTTCTTAATTCCATCCCTCCTGCCTCTGGAAATCATTAACATATTTGAATGAATCTAGGAATTTTCTGAAATAGCAACTTAAAGTTTTCATACAATAGAATAATTATACATTTTGTAATACTCATTATCATGTAGCAGCTTGCTTTTTTTGTATGCATATGTTGATATCTATATAAATTCTCTGTCCCATTCTTTTTAATTAGTATTTTTGATAGGTTTTTATTTATTTATTGTTTTACTATATAAAAGGGTAGTGGAGTGGGATCTTTATTTGTTTCTTTTTTTGGTGCTGGGGATTCAACCCAGGCCTCCCACATGCTAAGCAGTTGCTCTAGCATGGAATTATGTTTTCAGTCCTCCCTTCTCCACTTCACTCTTTTTTTTCCCCCAGTGCTTGGGATCAAACCAACAGCCTTACTTGAGTGCCTTTTCTCTTAAGCACAGGCTGGACCTCACTTCCAGCAAATAGAATACAGCAAAAGTGATGAGATATCACTTCTGAGAATAGGTTGCAAAGAGACTGTAGCATCTTTCTTGCTTGCTTACTTTCTTGCTTTCTAACTTAAGTGATGAAAGCCAGCTTCCATGTTGTGAGCTACCTTATGGAGAGGTCCCCCAAGCCCACAGCCAATAGCCAACAAACAACTCTTGGTTCTTAGTTCAACATCCCATTATAAACTGAACCAGTTACCACACGAACTGGAAGCAGATTGTACCCAAGTCAAGCCTTCAGAGGCGGCCACAGCCACTTCTGCTGACACTAGCAAAACTGTTGGATTCCTATAGAAACTGAGATAATAAATGTCCACCCACTGTGTTATGGGTGATTTGTTATGCAGCAATGAATGCTTTAATACCATTGCCAATGCATTTCAATATCATCCATCATCTGATATGACTGAGAATGGCACATGGTCTCTGTCATATCCTTTACCTTAACACATAATCTCAGTCTAACATCAGACAGACACATTCTGGAACAAATGGGAACACTGGGGGGGGGGGGGCAAAAAGCCTTTTAAGTTTTGTAGTTAATGATATACCTATGCTGATTTTTTGGGGGGGGGACAGGACTGGGAATTGAACCAAGGGCCTTACACCTGCTAGTAAAATGCTCTACTACTGAGCTACACCCCAAATCTTAAAATCTTTTTTCTTTTTGTTTGTTTGTTTATTTATTTATTTATTTATTTATTTTTTGGTACTGGGAATTAACCACTGAGCTAAGTCCCAGCCCTTCTTATTTTTAATTTTGAGACAGGGTCTCAATAAATTGCTAAAGGTCTTGCTAAATTGCCGAAGCTGGCCTCAAACTTGAAATTCTCTTGCCTTAGCTACCCAGATCACTGGGATTACAGGCATATACCACCACACTCAGCTGATTTCTTATTTTTGATTATCAATCTATAGCAGTTTCTCAGTCTTGGCAGCATGGATATTTAGGGCTGGGTAATTCTTCACTGTGGGGCTATCCTCTTCACTGCAGGATGTTTAGCAACATTCATGGCATCTACCCATTAAGTGCCAGTAGCATGTCCCTCCCCCCTTTTATTTATTTTTGGTCAGGGATTGAACTTGGGTGCTTAACCACAGAACCACATCTCCAGCCCTTTTTTTAATTTTTTTTTTTGTTTTGAGTCAGGGTCTTGCTCATTTGTGTAGGGCCTTGCTAAGTTCTGATGTGGCTTTTGAACTTGCAATCCCCCTGCCTTGGCCTCCCAAGTTGCTGGGATTATAGGCATGCACCCTCCCTGCACTTGTGACAGTTGAAAATGTCTTAAGATATTGGCAAATGTCCCTTGGGGAACAAAACTAATCCTGGTTGAGAACCTCTGTTCTATTATGTATGAATCTTTTTTTTTTTTTTTTTTTTTTTTCTTTCTTTCCAGTGCTGGAGATAGAACCCAGGGTCTCACAGGCTAGACTGCTCTATCACTGAGCTATTCACCCAGCCCTATTCTATTATGAAAGATGCTGATACAAGGGAAGCATAGGTGAAAGGTATATGAACACACTATTTTGCAACTCTGCCCTAAGTCTAAAGCTATCTTTAAAAAGATTGTTATGTTAATATACCCATAAAAAATCAAAGTATTATGTTAAAATTAAGTCCCCCATTTCTTCTTTCACATCACCACCAATAGCCAATATATTTTAATTAATCCAGAAATTTTCTGATACAAGCTTAGTTCTTACACAACTGAGGTAATTATACATAATGATGCTGTTCAGCTGATCGCTTTTTTCTGCTTTATAATTGATAACTTTCCATAAGTGATCTATTCATTCTTAGCTTTCTTTGTTGATTTTGTGTGTGTGTGTGTGTGTGTGTGGTGTTATACATACTGTGATTGTCATGCTGAACTATGACACTTTTTTTCACCCAGCAGTACCTGCTGAAATTTACTTATCCTCGTATGGGCCACCTGGGAATTGGACTCAGGGCCTCCTGCATGCTAGGCAAGCATTCTACCACTAAGCTATATCCCCAGCCGAGGACTTTATTTTATATCACCTCAAACAGCTCATCCTCCTCCCACCCACACCTGTCCGCATTTGAGTGGCAGTGCCATCACCCACCAGTCACTCAGAATGGAGGCAGGAGCCAGATTAAGAGGGAATAAGTTGAAGTAAGTTCCAAAAGTGTTTGGGTCAGTAGAATTGGGAAATGGGCTTGTAAAAACTAAAAAAGGGCTGGGTTCATTTTGGACATCTGGAGAAATCAGGTGGGAAAAAGGAGGATGGAGAAGCCAAATTTAGGCATCTAGCTACTCATCACCAAGGCAACTGAGTTGCTATGGCAACAGCAAAGGCGGTCTCCTTCCGACAACCTAGTGGGTTCCGCAGTTACCTCCACACCAGCCGGACGCTTCCGCCTGGGGCAGGCGGTCTTCCGGAGACCTCTCTTGAAGGAGGGAACTGCTGCCAGCGGAGCCAATCAATAAGGTCTGTCTTTCCTGGGTGGGCTCCGCGGCGAAGAGCGCCAAGAAGGGGTCGGGACTTTTTTGGTACTTGCCGAAGGGCGTTGAAAAGGGCGGGTTCGTGTCCCTTCCGCACCACTTAGGAGTCAAGAGGAGGGAGGGGGCGGGGCCCAGATAAATCGTGGGTGGGTACGCCTACCCACTTCTGTCCAATAGGAAGCCAGAGAGGTAGCCGGGACAAATGGGGTGTCCAATGTGCGTCGCCGCCAGGCACCAGTGCGGGGCGCGTCGAGCCAATCGGCAGCGGCGGTAGGCGTGCGCGGTCGACAGGCGGTGCAACGGAGGCGGAGCAGGCGCTGCGGCAGGAGGGAAGATGGCGGACGAGGAGAAGCTGCCGCCCGGCTGGGAGAAGCGCATGAGCCGCAGCTCAGGTGCCGCGGGGGTCGGGGCTGGGGCGGGGTCGCGCGAGCCCGCGGAAGCAGGGCTCGAGCTTCCCCCTCGGACGCGGCGGCGCCACCTTCCTCCGGTGGGATCTTTGCCCCTCCACACCGTCCCCCGGGTAACGGCCCCAACCCGCCCTGTGCGGGCTGTGAGTCCTAGGAGCCGGGACCCGAGGAAACCGAGGCAGTGGGCGGGGCGAGTGAGGGACCCGGGATCCCATGGCACTCCCCCGGCGATAGCTTTGGACCTGCCGGCCCGGCTGATGCGTTTCCGCCTAATGCACCTGACGCTCTAGGGGGAAGTCTCTTCAACCCGCTGGCTCTGGGGGGGTTCCCTCTGGGAGGGAGACACCCCAATACCGTGCAAAGGGCGTGGCCCCAGGATCTTGCCATGCCTCAAATCCACAACTTACTCCTGCTAACGCCCGTACCATCTACCCCTACTGCTGAATCTGCAATGTCCGCCGATGATGTTCTGCCTGAGGATGGCCCCTGTGCTCGGGCGAACCTTTAGGTTTGCCACAATAATAATGTTGATAATTGGGCATGTTTATCTGGGCGCCAAACATCGTTCTGAGAGCTTTTATAAGTGTTTATGTTCTATAAGTTGCCACAACTCTGGGGGCTAGGCAGTTATTACTCCCATTTTAAAAGTGAGGAAACAGCCTAGGACATGTAAGGAACCGGTCCAAGATCATGCATTTCAAGGCCTGGGGCCTGGTTCTATCCCAGTCAGTCCACCTCCAACGCCCACCTCTTACTGTCACTGCCAAAGCTGGAAAAGCTCCAGCATCTCTGGTAAGGTCTAGGGTCGCTCTGCTTCCTCCAGAGCCCATAGTAATCATAGTCACAATAATAATTCTTATTTATTGAACACCGCGTGTTCTGGTGAACACTTAGCATTGACTCCTCACAGTAATTCCGTGAGTTTTGATGTCCTTATTCTCTTGATCCCATTTTGCAAATGAGAAAACTGAGGGATTGCCAAGATTTCAATCAGTGTCTCAGCTGGATTTACCCCCAGAATCCATGCTCTTGCCAAGCCTGCTGCAGCTGATGTGTGACTGCAACCTCTAGCATAAACCTGCTACTCTGCCCAGCTCTGGACCTTTTTTTTTTTTTTCCCTGCAGTACTGGGGTTTGAACCAAAGTGCTTTATCATTGAGCTTCACCCCATCTATTTTCTTTTGAGACAGGGCCTTGCTCAATTGCTGAAACTGGCCTTGAACTTGTGATTCTCCTGCCTCAGCCTCCTGAGTCACTGGGATTATAGGCTTGTGCCACTGTGCCCTGTTTCTTGTCCTGTTCTTGACATTTCTGCTCAGTGCAACCTTTACAGCCTTCTTGATGGATGACATCCTGCCCTTCACAGTGCTAGCTCCACTGTGTAGCACAGGCAGATTCTTGGCCCTTGGAGTGACACCCAGAATCTACTGGGTTCTTCCTTTAAGCTTCTTATCTGCAGTCTTTCTTCTTCCATGCTCCTCAACTCCTGCATAACATCTGACCCCCGGTAATGCTGCTTCCTAGGTTGCATCATAGGACACTGGGTAGGAAATTAAAAGTAGAGCTTTCCTATCTCCTCTCTACGTGTCTAGAGCAGAATAAATATGCAGGAAACATTACTGTTACTGCTATTACCAGAGATACAGAAGGTGAGGCCTCAGTTTTGTCATCTATGCAATGGAGATAATATAAGCCATTTTACTCTTAATGTGTGCCAGACTCTCCTAGGCAATTTACAGATGTTGAATTTACTCATTCCTCACAACAGTACTATAGGCAGGTGCTATTATCTTCATTTTACAGGTGAAAAAACTGATGCCCATGGAAGTTAGATCGTCCAGTGGCTGAGCCAGATTTAAACAAAGGTGGTTTGGCTGCTGATTGCAAGTGTTCCCTAATTTCTCCTTCCCATCTTCTGTCACTCTGGGGTTATTTTCCTCCCTGAAGTCGTCATTGACTGATTATTTTGTCTTGCTTTTTAAATGATTGTTTGGCCCCACATACAATGTTAGCTCTGCAGGGCTAACATATTGGTCCTGCCATGTTGGTCTGTGTCTTCCGAGCCTGTGGTACATGTGGAAAAACAGCAGGTTTGCTATGTGAAGGCATCACATAAGCCAGTCCTTATCCTGGTTTCTGGTCAGGGACCTAGGGCAATGTCCTGTGATCATAGCCCCAGCTGAATTCCTTCCTGTCCTCCCCTCCAGGTCGGGTATATTACTTCAATCACATCACCAACGCCAGCCAATGGGAGCGACCCAGTGGCAACAGCAGTAGTGGCAGCAAAAATGGGCAGGGGGAGCCTGCCAGGGTCCGCTGCTCACACCTGTTGGTTAAGCATAGTCAGTCAAGGCGGCCCTCATCCTGGCGGCAGGAGAAGATCACCCGGACCAAGGAGGAGGCCCTGGAACTGATCAATGGTGAGCAGGGCAGGGGACAGGGTCTTGGGAGGGAGTCCTCTCAGGTCACATCAGACTTTCCACTCTGGTCTGGCTCAGCTGTCAGGCGTAACCTTGGCCTGCACAGAGTGCCTGAACATGACGTAAGCTTAGTTCATATGACCTCGTCTCTCTTTGCTGTATGGCATTTGAAAGTAAGCAGGGTAGTGGCAGAGGACCCAGCCTTGGGGCTGGCACATCTGGGTTTAGATTGCAGCAGTGCCTTGTGAAGAGAAACACTGGGGACTCGTGTCCCAGAGGCTGTGATTTTGCCCATCAGGGGAAACAGTGTTTTTAAAGAGATGAATCAAAAGCTACATTCCACATGTTCTCTGTTGTACTTCACTTGTTAATATGGGAGATAGTCATTTCTTCAATCTTCTGGTGCCATGCCCAAGTCTGAATTACTTAGTTCCTGGGGTAGGTGTGTGCTCAAAGACAGCTGACTCTTCCTAGGGTGGTGAAGAAAGATAATCCTGTTTCCCTTGAGATTAGGGAGGGAGTCAGCGTTTTTTGTTGTTTTTTTCTTTCTAACCCTAAGGTTCCTTTTCTCTAGTCTGTTCCCTAGGAAAAGGTTCTGGTCCCTGACACCTTCCTGCATCCAGCAACAAAGTCTAGTTGTTCAAGAGCATTGGCTGCAGAGTCAAAACTCTTGATAATAGATCTGGTCTCTGCCATTTATTAGCTGTGTGACCTTGGCTGTGTGAGTTGGCCAACCAAGTCCTTGTTTCTCCACCTATAAAATGGGGATCACAACCTCCTGTCCTGCAGGGTTGCTGTGATTAACTCAGATGATATAAGTGAAATGCTGAGCATAGACCAAACCAGCAGAGTTGGTGGGTTTACTCTGACCTAAGGGGGGAATTTGTATCCTACTCTGCTCTGTGTCACCTCTGTTCTGTGTCACCTCTGTAATCTAGAGCAAGGTTGGTAAACTTTCTTTAAAGGCCAGATGGTGTGTAGTTTAGGTTTTGTGGGCCGTACATCTTTGTCAGCTGTGCCTTGTAACTCCCTTGCTATGGTGCTGTGGACAATACGTGAACACAGGGTTGTGGCTATGTGCCGGAAAAGCCTTATTTACAAAACCAGGTAGGATTTGGCCTGTGGGCCAAAGGTGGCAGAACCTTGGTTGGGAGCTGTCAGTATGGCAACCACTACTGTGTGTGGCTATTTCCATTTAAACTAATTAAAATGAAATAAAATTAAAAATGGTTCCTCACTCTCATCAGCTTCACTACGTGTCAGAAGCCACATGTCCTGGTGGTATTCATCTAGGGCAGTGGGGATATGAAATACTTTATAATTCTTTCAGGAAATTCTATCAGACAGTGTTGGTCTCCATCTCATGTGTGGTTACTTCATCTTTATCCTCTCCCACCAGAGCTCTGAGAGGCCTCCCAGGCTGCTTCTGCCCCACACAGCCAGTATCCAGCCATCTGGGGCCTCATCCAGCACTGCCAGGTCCTGGGTGTGTGACCTTGGGCAAGTTACTGAACATCTCTGAGCCTCAATCTGCTTTACTTGTAGAATTAGTGTTATAGTAATAGTACCCACCTCACAGGTGGACAGGAAGGCTCTGAGGTAATATAACATAGCATAAATAACAGCATGTGTCATCTAGTAAATATTCTGACTGTTAGCAGTCATTGTGATCGTTACTGTTACTGTTGTATTTATTAGCACAGGGCCTGGCCAGGAGTGCGGACTTGTCAGTTCTGTTGTTTTACTACAGTACCTGCCTATAGGATATTATATGAACACACACATACTCACACACACATATATACATCCCGAGTAGTGTTTTATCGTCATACAATAAATGGCAGTTGTTAGCTTCCAACATTACAAGCATTATAGAAAGGAGCTGAACACAGAACCTGGAAAGCCAATTAATTATTTGCCTCCCAAGCTCCAAGAGGTCAGGGACTGCTGCTTTCTCTCCACTGAGTTCCCACTCCCTGATAGAGAGTCTGGCCAGAGTCAGCTCTTTCAACCTTTGAGGGTCAGTGGGAAGCAAGGATTCCTGGCAGAGGACAGTGCAGAAATAATGGAGGGGGCTAGGATGTAGCCAAAATCTGGGGAAATTTGTGCAGAGGGACTGGAGGGGCATGAAACTTTCCAAGGGCAGGACCTGGCCAGGGTGAGGAGGGCCCTGAGCAAGGTGAGGGTTTTTGGATCCATCCTGGAGGCAGCAGGAAACACATGGTCTTGTGGAACCAGGAGAGGGGCCTATACTATGCCTTCAGGAAAGATGTGTGGTAGAATGCGAAGGGTCAGGGACGCTAGAAGCCTCAGAGCCCAGTCTGAGTGATGAGGTGGGTCTGGCTGCCCCAGGGGAAGAGGAGGAAGTGGCTGGAAGGAATTATAGGATGACCTCTTAAGTCCTCCCAGCTCTAGTGTTCCCTGTTCTCAGACCCCTGGACTCCATAAGAGTGACCAAGAGGAGATGAGCATTTGGAGATGGAATGGCAAGAGGTACCATCTCCAGCAGAGGGGGCTTGGGAAGAGGCACAGTCTGGGGAGAACTCATTAAATCTTTGGGGCTAAGGAAGAGACTAGGCAAGGGCTGGGGGATCAGAAGAGCAGCCATGCTGGAGACAGGTGTGAGGTGATCCCAGTGAGAGATGGCAGAGGGCTGGGGCAGGTGGGAATGTTGAGAGGGCACAGGTATGGCATGGCAGGTGAGAGTGTCTTCCCTTGTGGTTGGTGGGGCCGACACTGCAGGGGTCCTTTGGGATGCTGAGGCTGGCTGAGGTCAGCAAGCCGGTGGGCCCTTGGCCTAACTTAAGCAGACACAGATGAAGTTGGCAATGTCAGCAGGAGTTCCACGTTCGTCTGTTCAGAGGGCCCCAGGGAAGCTGTGGGAGTAACTACAGCTAGAGACAATGTGATTTGAACTTGGGGGTGGGGTGGGTTAGAAGTGAGGGGGAGCAAATTCAAGAGAGGTTAGGAAGCAGAATTAGGAGGACACGGTGATAGATAGGTGGGCAGGAGTTGGGATTTCAGGAAAAGGTGATTTAAGGTCAAGACCAGTAGGGCCTACCCTAAGGTAGCACAGGGCTGGTTCCGTGCCAGCCTAGTGGAACAGAGCACGTGTCTTCATTGTGAGACCTCATTTACTGACCTATAGAACAGGGTTAGGCTGGCCATGAAGATCCAGTAGTAATGGGCTCTCTCTTGATCCTAGTCAGTCAGGCACATGCTGTGGGGAAACTCAGACCAGGACAAGGTCTCTGTTCCTGGGCAGCCCCTGCTGCTATCCTGAAGCCCTTGGAAAAAGCTTTGGGCAGGGATGTAGGAGGCCTAGTGGGCCCAGCCAAAGACCCTCCACTGACCTTGGACCATGAGCTCCTCCTCGACTCACCTCACTGTCCTCCCTGACTGAGACAGGATCCTTAGTGGTCAGCAGGAGGATGCAGTGAGATGGCTCTGGCCAGGGTGCACTCGGGAACCAGACCTTTTGTGGTGTGTCAGCAAGTGTTGGGCATCCAGACTTTGTTTTCTGTCTCAGGAGAGTGAATGTTCTCCCCTATCCTGGGTTTGTTCCAGGTGATCAGGAGATGATGATTTGGGCAGTGCCTGCCCCGTCTCGCAGGCCAGGTGAGTGTCATCAATGCGCATTTATACCTGGTGTTTTCTCTCTGCCCTGAGGACAGACTGCCCATAACAGAACCAGTGTCTCTACATTTCTGCTGAGACTCCTTTTCCCAGCATTGGTCTTCTGCAGCTGTTGGGCTACAGCCAGAGACTGTCAGGAATCCGAGGCCCAGCCATGTGTCATTGTTGGTGTCCTTGTCTGAGGAGGCCAGACCATGGACAAGCTCTCATTCTCTGTTTCCCATTGTTCCAAGACCTCCTGCTTGTCCAGGACCTGGGGCTCAGAGTATGAGTAGCAGTCCTTCCCACATACCCTTCCCAAGGTTCAAGGTCAGTGAACTCCTGTGGCTTGATGTTCCCCCACGTCAGTGGCATCCTTCCAGCCCGTTAGCCTCAGGCTGGGTCCAACTTGCTGAATCCTAGGACTTGTGGTACAGTGGACCTAATCCTATCATCTGTCTCCCTAAGCAGACCCCTTCCCCTAAGGTGCTTGGTCTAGAAGCAGACTATAGGATTTGGTGGGACAGGGGGAAGTTAGTCTCTAAATCTTTTTAGGTTCAGAGGGTCACCCTCTTTGTTCATTTACTCTCCCTTAAGTAACTAAGGTGTATTAGCTTAGGTTGCCATAACAAGGTACCAGACTGAGTGGCTTCAACAGCAGAAATTTATTCTCTCACAGTTTTGGAGACTTGAAGTTCCAGATCAGGTTCTCGCCTTATGGAACCTGGGTTCTTAGTGAGGCCTCTCTTGGCTTGTGGACATCTGTCTTCTTGATGAGTCTTCACATAGCCTTTCCTTAGTGCTGGTGCAGAGAGAGAAAGAAGAGCATCTCTTCTTTGTTTTTCTTTTTGAGATGAAGTCTTGCTGCCTTGCCCAGGCTGGTGTGGAACTCCTGGGTTCAAGTGACCCTCCCATGTAGATGGGACCACAGGCATGTGCCACCATACCTGTCAGTATCTATTATTATAAGGACACTAATCTTAACAAATCAGAGTCCTATACTTATGACCTCTTTTGACCTTAATTATTTTGTTAGAGGCCCCCACCTCCCAACACAGTCACACTGGGGGCTGGGGTTTCATTTTGTGCGTTTGGGGGACACAGACATTCAGCCTATGACAGATGGATGGACAGCTCCTGTCTGTGAATGGCTTTCTCTGTACCAGACATTGCTCCAGTGGTCATTTACTTCAGCAGTTGGAGTCCAGAGCTGGGCCCAGGGACCTGTCAGCTCTTCTAGGTCTCAGGGATGTACTGTGAACGGGCCAGCCTCACAAGTACTCTTCTGTTTTGCATATAATTTCCTGAGCACCCTGAAGCAAGGGGAAGGGAAGGCCCCACTCCTGAAGAGTCTGCCTTGGGTCCGGGTAGTTCTTAGCCAGAGCCCTGGCTGGAGCCCTGTCGATCATATGCAAGGGGCACCATCTTGGGGCAGGCGTAGTTTCAGCCAGTGTGGCAGGGCCTGCTCCTGGAGGAGGCCCGGAAGTCTGACCTCCACCTTGAGACCTGAGGTTCAGGTACAAAAGGCAGGAGTTTCCAATGTTTCTACCTAATGACCAGTGGTTGGTCCTGTCTCCCTCCTTCCCTGTGGCCTTTTCTGTCTTATTAATTTATGAATTCTTTGGACACTGGGGAATATCTGTTTTATGCCCAGCACTGGGTGCTGGTGGAGCTAGTGATGAGCAAAGGTGACCCAGCCCCTGTCCTTGACAGACACAAACAGGACAGTGTAAATGCAGCATCCACGGGTGGCACCTCATGCAGTAGGGGCTTTGGGAAAGCTTGAAGGAAAGACCAGAAGACACATGCAAGTGCCAGCCAGGCAGAACTGTCTTCAGAAAGGCCTGGAGGTGGAGGCAGTGGGGTGGGGGCAGGAGTAGGAGTGACATCATTGTGGTGGGGACATGTGTAGACTGAGCTGTTGAGGGGACATGGAACTGACCCCTTGAATTTCATCCTTGAAGAAGGAAAACTCAGGAAGAAAGAGGTTTTTAAAATAATCGTGTGAGGCTTCCATCAAAACAGAACATATAGCTTGTTGATCAGAGATTGCTCTGGGTGATATGAACTTTGGGGCCAAAACGTGACTCTTACTCATTTTTAAGTGGAAGTGACTTACATCCTGAATGTGAGAGAAACCCAGGCTGTCCAGTCTTGGGGAATCCTGTGCCCCCAGCTGCTGGGGGTGCAACAAGGTGACACTGTACAGGGCTGTGGCTAGGCTTAGCTCTGTGGATGCTGGGCGCCTGCAGACAGTTCCAGGAGGCAGGCCGGTACCCCAGGAACCCTGTGCATCAGGATTCCTTGACTGGCTCACTGTGGCCCACACAGAACGAGAGGTGGGGCAACCTGGTCCTGTAGAGGTAAGACTGGGGATATACTCACAAGACCAGGAAGAAGAGGAGCAGGAGGGGTGACTAAGGACGTCTGGTTCAGTTCAGAGCTGCTGGTGGATGCTTGTGGCACAGGGGTAGCCTAGGAGGGTGGTTTCCAACCAGACCTGAGTGTCACATGCAGCCCAACCAGGGAGCAGGGAGGAGCCTTGCATGGCCACCATGCTTATCTGACAGGCATCAGGCAGTGCCTCTAGTGAAGGGCAGATCAGAGAGGAGTAGGGGCAGCTTTGTCCCTGAGATGTGCAGCTCACGTGGAAGGAAGAATGGTGACAGCAAGTGACCTTGTCAGCATCTCACTTATTGCCTGGTACTGTGCTGCATGTCACAGTAGCATGCTGGCAAAAGATTGACAGTGTGAGAGGCCAGAGGATGGTTGGGCAGGTGGAGGTGGTGATGCAGGCACAGTTGAGCTGTGTGCCCTGGCAGTATGCAGATCAGATGCCGAAGTGGCTGCCGTGACGTGTGGCCAGACGGAAGCAGCATTCATGCTCTCCCAGTCACACGGTTTCCACTTTGGTGCAAGTTGTGTGGATTATGGTGGCATTTGCGTCCCACAGGAGCCTGAGGAAGATGCTGAGGCGGGTCCAGCAAGGTCTCTATGGGGCTCAAACAGGCACCAGGTGGGTGTGTCAGGCCAGCTGACAGGCCTATTGACCTTGTGTAGGTCAGATGGGAGCAACGGTGGAAGTGTGTTGGTGATTTTACAAGGGCAGGTGTGTTGGGTGATCCTCGCACCTCGAGAGAATGGCAGCTGTGGGCTGGTGCCCAGTTGCCCATCCACATGGCTGGGGTGGGTAGTGTCCCCGGTGCACTCCAGAGAGCAACTGCTGGGCCAGTTGGAAAAGTGGTGCAGGGCTGATGTGCAGGCCCAGATCACCAAGGGCTGCTCCAGGGTCTAGGGCCATTGCCCTGGGAACTTGGGAAGGAGATGGCAGGAATACTCACTTGTGCCAGGGCTGCTTGTCAAGCTGGAGGGTCACAAAGGGAGGACAGGATAGACTGTCCTCTATCTCACAGACTCCTGGCTACCTCAGAGACTACCTGGACTTGGAAGGGCGACCCCACCTGGTACACATATGCATGTGTGCACACACAGTCACCCCCATGCACAGACACACAAGTACACACTGATACATGCTACCCACTCACTGCACAGTCACCCCTAGTGCATTCACACACTGCACACTTGTGCACATGTGTTCAGTTCTTCCACATTATACTCCAAAACCTGAGTCACCAGATTCTTGTTGGCACTGCCCTGTGACTCCCCTCTGCTGGGGTCCTTTTCCTTCTTCCCCTGCCCCTGGCTTCCTCACCCTCCAGGAGAATTGTGGTCCAGTGGGGCTGGTTTGGGCTGCACATCTAGGGCTCTGCCAGACACTTGTCAGAGAAGCTGGAGAAGAGCCAGGTCTCCTGCCTGTGGGACCACAGTGCACAGGACTGACACAGCATCCCTTGGAGTCCCCTCTGGGTCTCTTCTCAATGCTCCAGTGAGCTCAGGGCTTGCCTCCCCTGTCCCACAAGTGAGGACTGAGGCCCACAGCTGAGGACTTGGCTGGCCACAGTGGCAGAGCTGAGCTTGAACCCTGGCCTCCTGCCTGTCCTAAACCTTCTTAGACGACCCTGGGGCTGGGCAAGCTTCCTGCTGTGGGGTCCACCATCCCTTAGGTCTCCCGTCTCCTGTTCTTACTCCCTGTTGGAACTTAGAGGTAAATTTTCTCTTAAATATCTTGTGTTGAGGGATGGGAGGAGGTGAGTGTGTGTGTGTGTGAGTGAGTGAAATGGGGGAGAGTGACTGGCATGGCCATCAGTATCACTGTAGGATCACAGGCACATGTGGATGGATGACAGGAGCCTGCAGGAGCAGGGAGAGTGTTAGTGGCCTGTGCTGGTGTGTCTCTGTGAGGAACATGTGCATTTGTCAGAGGAGGGCTTGCATAGCTTCTCAGGGTGACCTCCTGCCCTGCCCCTGATGTGGGGCTCTTCTTCCTATCCCTGCAGGCTACATCCAGAAGATCAAGTCGGGAGAGGAAGACTTTGAGTCTCTGGCCTCACAATTCAGCGACTGCAGCTCGGCCAAGGCCAGGGGGGACCTGGGTGCCTTCAGCAGAGGTGGGCAAGGAAAGGGCATCACCCTACCCTTGGCAAGGACCACCCTGCAGCCATGAGGGCAGGTAGAAGCTGGGAGGGGCATGTTGGTTTTCAGGAGGTTGGCCCTTGTCACACAGGGCTTCCCAGTCCACCAGGTGGCAGCGCAGTCCCTCCCTCAGGCTTTAGAGGCTACCCTGTTTGGGGAGCTAGAAGCCAGGGCAGCGTAGGAGCCTCACAGGAGCGGGTGCAAAACCTTCATCCTGATGTCGTTCCCTCCCAGGGTCTGTGTCTTTGCACAGTTGTCCCCATCATGGGCCCATGAGGGTTGGCTCCATCCTGTTGTTAGCATCTCCTTATCAGGAGCTATAGAACTGGGTCCCCTAGAATCCTCCTCTCCAGTCTCACATGGGGAAACCAGGGTGGGGGTGGGGGGATCAGCAGCCCTGAGTTTAGGCCTGTCTAAACTCCCTGTACAAAATCAGGGAGCCAAGGTGACCTGGCCTCCTCCTCCTACCGCCTCCTTTCTCCTTCTCCCCCTTTCTTCCTCTTTGCCCCTCTCTCCCAGTCCTCAGTGTCTACAGGGAATGAGGGAGAGACCCGGAATGGCATGTGGTGTACAGGAACTGCCAAAGAGGGGGAGTCACAGGAGTTGTTAGCCACCGCCCCCACCCTTCCCAGGAGGCCTGTGGGACAGATGATGTGCCCCTATGGGGAACCAGGCCCAGGAAGAGGAGTTCATCACCAAAATGCTTCTCTAAATGCATAACAGTGGCAGCAAGGGCAGCAGCTCTGCCTGCCATCCCTCATGCTGTCCTCGGGCTTCCCAGGGCCTCCTTAATGGCCTTGCCACCTCCGGCTAGGCTGCAGCTCTGCACTGTGACAGGCCATAAACTCAGTGATAGATGAGTATGGGGTGGAAACAGGCAGGAGCCCCATCTGCTATGCTCTCTTCACCTGCCTCTTCTTGGCCCCTGCCCTGACCCAGCTGACCCCTTTCTCTCCACTGTCCTTATGGTTCCTAGGTCAGATGCAGAAGCCATTTGAAGATGCCTCATTTGCGCTGCGGACAGGGGAGATGAGTGGGCCTGTGTTCACGGATTCTGGTATCCACATCATCCTACGCACGGAGTGAGGGTGTGGGCGGCCCAGGCCTGGCCTGCAGGGCGGGGCAGGGCCGCTGGGCCCACGGGCTCCCCTGCTGCCAGCTGGCCAATGAGCACTCCTCCCTGCTACCGTCACACAGTATTTATTGTTTCCAAAATGGCTGGAGGGGGGCTCTTCAAGATTGGGAGCTCTGGGCTTCCGCTCCCTGTCCTACCTGCAGGTGGGGCCATCCCTGCCAGACTCCCCTGAAGTAACTGACTTCAGAAGGGCAATGGGGGTAGGGAGGCTCCCAGACCCAGAGGGTGGGGGTGACCTGTCCCCGGGTCCCAGAAGCAGGCAGGAAGGCCTCGAGTTGTTGGTTCTCGGTTTGCCCCGTTCCTCTGTTTAGTTGCAAACAGCAAATGCTCAGTGCCAGCCGCCCAGCCGCGGGCCCTTTGGGCAGCAGTGCAGCACCCTTTGCTCCCTCCATTAAACACGGAACTACTGCTCTGCTGTCCTGTGTCTCATTTCTTCCCTGGTGAGGCGTGGGGCACTCGTGGGGAGGGGATCATTGTCCATCGTCCCAAGTTGCTGCAGCTCTTCTTCATGCCCTGAAACCTCCCTTCTGTACCTGGGGGCAGGGGGTGGTCCTGTGGGTATTCTTCCCAGGAGCAGGACAACCAGGGCATCCAGGCACCATCCAGCCCAGTCCATCCCGGGTGTGCCACGCCCTCTCTGGGACCTGTTCTAGGATGCAGGGGCCCCACCTAATTCACCTGACTGCTTCCATTCAGCAGGTTGGGAATGGAGCCGGCAGATTTGCCAGTGGTCCTGGGGCAGCCAGGCTGAGGCCCCTGGTGCTGGGTGCTCTTCACCCCCCCCCCACCGCTTTGTACACACAAACCACTGTTGAATTAGATCAGATTACACCTAGCACCTGGATGCCTGTACCCCTGTCACCTGGAGCACTTCTACGAGTTTGTTCCTGGGTCCAGCCGCCAGACCCAGCACCCTCTGCAGATGCCGTTACCATGGTAACAGAGGCCCCCTGGAAGTGGGCTAATACCAGGTGCCTCTGACAGCAGGGATCCTGGTGGAGGGGGCTGGGAGCAGAGTGCGGCTTCCACTGTTGTTGTGGAGCTGAGGATGCCTGTGGGAAGGGGCTGGGGAGATGGATGCCCTCCCTCCACCTCTGGGTGGGGCCCCTGCCAGGGTGACTGCAAGTGTGGCCTGCCTGCCAACTTTCACCTCCGCACAGCTGCCTCTGTGCCATGGCCCGGGCTGGAGGCTCAGAATTCAGTCGGAGATTGTGGGTCTTAGATGAAAAAATGGTCTGCCCACCCACTGGCCCCCTCACTTGGTGGGGACCAGCCTGGTTGTGGGGGTGGCCCCAGCTGGCAGGACTTGGAGACCTGAGCAAAATAAGACTGAATCCCAAGGGAGTCCCCCACCCCCAACTCCAGGACTGAGACTCATAAACAATCACCTGAGCCTGCTCCCATCTGGCTGGTTTCTGGAGCAATCGCTCTCCCCGCCAGCCGCCTGCTGGAGCGTTTGTCATTAGGAAGGTTTAATGAGTTTCTTCCGAGCTCTGCTGGGCTGGGGAGAGCCGGCTTGGTTGGCTACACCTCCTTGCAGAATGTTCTGTCGTGGGGGCTAGGAGGCAGGCAGGCGGTAGCCCCGCTGTCTGCAGCAACAGTTGGGTGGGGTGGGGGAAGCAATTGCACGGCTCTCGGTACAGGGAAGCCCCTGGGGATGATTGGAAGTGAGGGGTTGGGGAGCAGGTTTTGCTGAGTGCTGCTCCAGGGACAGAGAGCCCTGTGTTCTGATTTGTGACACAAGAGCCCAGGGAAGGATCTCCCTCGGGCTCCTGCTGAGTCAAATGCTGCCAGGGAGGGGCACACATTACCCTCTGTGAGGCCAGAAATAGCGTTTGTGGTATTCACCATCACTTTGGGCATCCATAAAGTGTGTGTGTGTGTCTCCTGTGCCATTCCAGGAGACCCCCCCCATTCGAGTGTGACCACCTGTCCCCTGGATCTCAGTCTCTCCCTTTTCTGTCTATCCATGCAGTAGCCAAAACTCAAAAGAACATTGCTGTTAGACAAACATGCCCCCGGAGCCCACTCAGTGTCTGAGTGATTCATTATTAAGTAGCTGTGGTTTCCCTCACCTGCTCCATTCTCACCCACCCCTCTTGCCCAGAATTGGAGCTGTAAATCCCAAGCCTTTAGGATGGTGACAGTGTAGTCTAACCTCTTTTTTTTTCCCTTCCCAGTGCTGGAGATGGAACCCAGGCCTTGCACGTGTGAGGCAAGGACTCAACCGCTGAACACCCCAGTCCCCTTCTGGTGGTCTCTTAGAGGCCCCTCCCAGGCCAGGTCCTATCCCAGAGAGTTGATTCTCCTCCTCTACCATGTGCATCAGCCCTGACCTCTGGCTACTGGGCAGGGCTAGACGGGTGATCTCAGGGCAAACGGGATTATTACAGCTTCCTGGCTATAGCCAGATCCCCATCTGTGATGATGGGGAGGTTACAGTTAGCAGTGGCAGCCTAAGGCAGGTGAAGACCATTCTGGCCTCAAGGGGTGGTGTTAGTTCTCCCCTTGCTCATCCTTGATTGGAATAAAACCACAAACAGGAACAGATAAGGAGTGCTAAACCTCTGTGTGCAAGAGAAAGCGTTGGCAGTTGTGATGCCAGGTGCCTGGGGCCTCTGGGGACTTGATCTACAGATGTGACCAACATGTCCATGTCAGCTCTGTTCTTGGTGTGAGGATGTGGGTCCCCATGTCTAAACATATTCTGGACAAAGACTGAATCAGCATCCTCCAATCATTACCCTACTCCGGGAGGGTTCAGTATCGGATGGATAAACCATCCTGTCCTCTCACCTGGGAAATCTGCCTTCTGATAAATGTGTGGGGTCAGGGGTAGATACAGCTGTTCTGAGCATCCCAGACTGGTAACGTTGTGCTGGTTTGTTTAGCTTGTATGGATCAAAGTGCTTCTTCAGGTGCTAATCCAGGAATCCATCCTTTCCCGATGTCACACTTGTTCATTTAAATGGAAATTAATTGCTCTTCTGGAGGATTTCTTTAAAAATCGGTTTTAAATGAGTCCATTAGGTAGCCCCATTTATTATTCATGGGGTTCTTTCCCAATATGGCCCCAGTGTCCAAGTTCCCGGAGATGCCAGCACAAAGCGGAGATGATTTAATCAGGAAGGCCATTAATTAGAGATGGGGACGTAAGCCTCTGGGAGGAACTGCCACCACCTTCCCTGTGGCCTCAGAGGAGTGCGCTCAGGGCGGGGGGGGGGGGGGGTGTCTTTGCATGATGTTTCTGCTCTGGGTTCACTAGGGACCACCCTAGGGGCCAAGATGGAGAGGGGGGAGCACCTCCATTCCAGAAAAAACAGCCCTTGGGGTGAGTCTTCCCACCCCTCTTGTAGTCCTACCAGCTTGCCCTTCATCTCTGCGACACCTTGCTGGTCCCCAGCTTCATCCCTTCAGTCCGTCTCACATAGGACACCAGACAGACATCGCAAAGCACTCATTTTGTTCTTCCCCTTCTGTGACCAGCCCGGGGCCCCTCAGCCTCACCTTTAGCCAGATTTCTAAGGCTCCAGAACATCTGGCTTCTCCTTCCTTTGCCAGCCTCTTCTGACCTCTCCCGCCTGTGACACCTCCTATCTTTGGCTGTCTCCTCCAAGAGTTCTGATCCCCATGTTCGGAGCCACCCCTGACAAAGCCCCTTCCAGGTAAAGAGGCTCCAGGAATGGAGTGTGGCGTTCCACTGAAGTCCAGGCCACACACACCTTTAGGCTGTTTGGAACTTTTTGTTATAACTCAGAACAGGTGTGACTTGTTTAGAAATGATTTTTGAAATTACAAAGCCAAAAGAGAAGAAAAAGGATAAATTTGGCAGGGCCCTAACCTCTCATACCCAGATTCTTAAAAGCAGCCAAATTGTTTAAAACACATTAAAACATTGCCAGACAGCTCAACGATGCACCAGAGTGATCGATGAGTGAAAAGCCACCGACAATATTCATCTGAGGCCAGTTTTCATCCTTGTTATAGAATTCTCAGTTGTTTTGATCATATTGCTTTTAAACGAATTGCTTTTGATTGAAACACCTTTGGATCAGATCTCCTCACATGTCTCCCCAAAGGGCTCACCCTGGCAAAGGGGAGCTCCAGGCTGGTCTTGCTTGTCCTTGGTTGAGTGGGATAGGGGCTCAGTGGGGTTGGGTCTCCAAGCTCAGACTTCACCTCCGCCTCAGCCACCCCAGGACACACAGAGCAACCGAAGCATCAAATGTCAAAGGTCCTGTTTATTCCAGCAACCCGGAAAGAAAAAAGCATAAGTTTAAAAAAAGAGAGATCCATGCACTCAACTCCAGGGTCTGGGGGTAGGGAGTGAGGGATGAAGACTAAGGGGAAGCAAAGAGCAGGAGAGGGAGGGGGAGAGAGACAGACATAACTGGAGGGTCAGATCAATGAAAAGAAAGAGACAGGGGGACATCAATAAAGGCAGAAAGACCAAGAAATGGAGTATCAAAAGCAGAGATCAATAAAGGAGAAGAGAAAATGGAGAAGATGCATTGATAGGAATCCAGGGCAGAGAATGAAAGCTGTGCAGAAAGGTGGCAGAGGGCACCACAGGGACAGGCGGAGCGGGAGGGCCCCAGCAGCCCACGCGGGGCAGCCTGACCACGGAGGCACCTAGGGATCCCCAGCGGTGCTGATGACATGGAAGAGTGTGACATTGTAGAGCACCTGGTGGCCGTTGTTCCAGGTGTACAGGGCCCGCTCCCGGGGATTGTAATCCAGCATGGAGATGTGGGAGTACTGGTTGTGAAAGGGCACGTCCGTGTACTCATAACTGGACGTGTTGGTGAAGTAGGCGAAGTAGACCTTGGCCCCAGCCAGGTGGGAGTTGGTCACATATAGCACGCCACAGATCATGAAGGCCTCCCCGGCACTGCGCTTGGGGTAGCCAGTGTCCCAGGACCGCATTACCTCCAGGGTGTGCGGGTCCAGCCGGCTGACCACAATGTTGCCTGCGTTCTGGTTGGTGGTGTACACAGCCCAGAGCCCGCTCTCGTCCACCATGAAGTCCATGTCGGAGAAGCCACCCCAGGAGTAGGGGAAGGTGTTGTTGTAGCCAGCCCCAGGGAGACTCCTCTGCACCAGCACGGAGCGCGAGCGGAAGTGGTACTTGACCACCACGTTGCTCTGGTACTTGTTATAGAACAGGGAGCCATTGTACACCACGTGACCTGTGCCTGCCCATGGCTGGGGCAGCAGGTGCTGGATAAAGTTCTGGCCTTTGATGAAATCGCCCAGAGTGCGGAACTCTAGCACCCGCCGGCCCTTGTAATAGCCATCCATGTACCAGACCTACGAGAGTAGCCTCTGGTCACTGGAGGGACCACTGTCAGTGACCTAAGGGTCCCAGCAACCATTTAGGATTCAACCATGGTCATCAAAGATCAACTGCCACCTAAATGGTCATTACTCAGTCATGGGCTTTCTACTGACCACTCACAACCACAGTCCAAGTGACTGCCAGTACTGTTGGTCTCAAAACAGATACCAGGTGGGTGGCGCTCGATCCCAAAGGATCGGGGGAAATTGCCTTTGCTGGAGACTTACTAGCCCAGGAATTCACTGGTCATTGGACACTGGTGGTTAGTGGTCACTGGACAGCCATCAGGTAATATGCAGTCACTTGGATTCATTGCCCACGGGTAACCCCTGAAATAAGATAACTCGGCTTGTTTTCCTCATTGTCAGCAGTCTCCGTTATCATGGTATTAATTAGTATTTGAGTGCCCTTATTACTGAGCTAAAAATCTTAAGAACTTTAATGCTGAAATTAGGACCATTTTGAAGATAAGGAAATCAGAGTGAGAGACAGTAAAGAAGCTGCCTAAGATTCCCTAGCTAAGAAAAGGGGAGTGGAACACAAGTCCAAGTCGGATTTCCAGACCAACCGATTGGTGAATAACCCCTGGGGAACCAGTCATCACAGGCTTCTTACCACTTATGGTCTGTGGTACTCAGTGGCCACCCAGTGACTGTCTCAGTCACTAGGAAGGTCACTGTGCAGGATAATCACTGGGCAGTTTGTAGCCAGTTCTTGTGGGTCTAGGTGATGGGCAGTCATGACCAAAGAGGCCCCAGGGAGTCCAAACGTCATTGAGCAGGAAAGGTGTGGGTCACTGAGTAGTTTGTTAGAGGCCACCAGTCATTGGGAACTGGTCATAGTTCAGTCATGTGCTACATAATGACATTTTGGTCAGTGACATGTATACAATATAGTGGTTCCATAAGATTTTGTCACCTAGTGACCTTGAAGCCATCTTAGTTTGTCTCAGTACACCTTGTAATATCAACAGTGACACAATGCTATCCTCAGAACAAGTCTCTGTCATTCACTTGATGCATGACTGTATGCAGTAACCATTAGGCTCCATGTACTCATTGGGGTCAACAGACTTTGGGATTCACAGGGCTAGAAGGTCCTTGGTCACTTGCTTGTCACTAGACAGTCAAGGGAAAGTCTAAGGGTGCTGGGGATCCCAGGACACTTTGGTTACAAGAGTCATTGGTGTGAAATTCTGGCTACCTGTGGGCAGTCATAGGCCATGTCCCACCCAGAATCTGACCCCTGGGTTGGACACTGTCACTCACCCGGCTGTCGGCACTGGGAGCCATCGTGTCAGTCATCCATGAGCCAAAGCGGGACCCCATAGCCCGAACAGTGATGGGGTTACTGACGCCAGTCAGCTTCCCACAGCCTGGGAAGCAGGAATGGAGGAGATGAGCGTAGGGTGGGGGAAGAGCCCAAGGAAGGCAGGGCAAGGACCAGACTGGGAAGAGCCGGGACCAGGGGCGAGCAAACATGCAGAAATCTGATCCCAGAGTAGAGGTGGGGGGAAGGGTTGGAAGTCAGGGTCAAGATCATTTCCAGTTTCTGGATCCACATTTGGTCTTGGGCAGAGAAATCAAGCGTTGAGGTTTAGAAGTTAGAGGTTGAAACTGCCCAGCTTCAGAGCACACAGGTGGTATTGGGGCGGGGTATGGAGGTCAGGGGTCAAGGGTCAAGGCATACCCAGTTTCTGGGCGCAGGCATGGAGCCGGGCCTCCAGAGCCATCACACGTTGCTGAAGGTCCTCATACCCGTAGGCGCCCATCTCCTCCTGGATGGCTGCAAGGCTGCCAGAGAGATTCCTCACCTCCTCCCGCAGGCGCACGATGGTCCGAGTGTCTGCTTTATACTGCTCCAGGACTGAGCTCAGGGGCAGTAGCTCCGTCATCCTGTCCTTCAGCTCCTGCCCACCAAGGTAGAATGGTTGCCAACCCCAGACTGGGACCCATGACTTCACCCTGTTGTATTTGATATACCCTGGCCCTTGACATTTGACCCATACTGGACTCCAGAGCCCAGCCGACCCTTGTTTCCTCCCAGACATGACCCTATTCCTGAAACTTATGAGACCAGTTGTAATCACTCCCCTGACATTGACCTGAACCCAGAAGGACCCACCTGGAAGCTCTTGGCCGAGAGGGACCCGTCAGCGGCCCGGAGCCTCGCATCCAGGCTCCGCATGAGGGTCTCCATGCTGCGCACATACTGGAGATCACGAAACGTCCGTAACTCGAGGACCTCCATGGACTGGGAGACGTTCTGGACCTAGGAATGGGGACAATTCTGGAGACCAAACTTCCTCCCACACTGGAACCCAGAGGCATCCCAGAGAAGACCTGGCAGGGCCAGAGGCCACACAACACCCAGCCAAGCTCCTCCTCCTCTGCTCTTACCAGCAACCTCCCCACAGCAAGTCCACTCCTTCCCTCCCCACCTCTGGTTCCACCACTCTCACCTGCTCCCTGTCCTCCTGCTCCCGCCCTTACTCCCTGTCATAAGTTTTCCCCAGAGTAGAAAGAGGGAGCTTTCCAAAATGAAATCAGATCAGCTTTCTCCCCTGCAGGTCCTGCGAGAGCTGGTCCTGCCCCTTCCCTGCTTCCCCTCCTGGACGATTCCATCCTAACCTCCAGGTCTCAGAGGCTCAAGTTCCTTCCTGCTCAGGGCCTTTGCACTTGCTGATCCCGCCACTTGGAGCGATGTTCCCCTCATCTTCCCAAGACTGGCTCCTCATCCCTCAGGGACGAACTTCAGCATCCCTTTTGAGCAGTTTCCCTGACCTCCTTGTCTTGCTCACATTCCCCTCGTCCAGTGATTTTCTTCCCAGCTATTTTGAACATTCTTATACGTCTACCTCCTCAGATGGGATCCTCAGAGGTAGAGTCAGCGTCTAACTTGTCCATGGCTAAATCCCCAGCGTCCAGTGCCAGCCCCAAAGTAGATACTAAGTAAATAACTTTTGACTGAATGATTAAATTGAAAATTCCCTTGCCTTGGCCTCTCCTGACCCACCCTAAGGGTCCTCTAGCTCCCACCTCCACTTGGCTAAAGTGAGCCCCCCTGCTTAAGGTGGGCCTTACTTGCCTAAAGTAGATTCCGCCTTCTTAAACTGAACCACTGGCTAAACTGAACCCCACTGGCTAAGGTAAACTTAGCAGCGGACCCTTGGCAAAAGGCAGACTGTCCTGTAGGACTGCTCACACAACTCCTGGAAGTGCTCAGAAACTCAACAGCCCACCACCCACCCTAGATGCACAGACATTTTTATAGCCATTATCAGCAATCAGAGGGCACCACGTCGGTGTCTCAAACAGGTGGGGAAGGCAGTTCAGGATCCCGAAGAGGCAACAGGTGGAGGGTACCCGGATGCTGACGCTCCTCACTGCCAAGCCTCAGCTTCCCCTCTATTGAAGGAGCATTGGGAGGGTGCTGGTCCCTTTCATCAGTAGCATCAGAGCTGACAAGTGGGCAGTTCAGGTGGGCAATGATGGCAATCAATCTCCAAAGGGCACTGAAATAGCCCTGGAGATGGATTGGGTGGGACCACTTTACACTGACCATGATCAAAGGGAGAAGAAATCTTTACATGAGATTCCTCCTAGTGGAGTGGAGGGGGAGGGTCCCCGAGGGGCACAGACACTGTCAGCAGGTGCACTAAAGCCGTACAGGGCCTGTGCAGTGGGGCCTGGGCTCGTGGACGAGACTCAGGTGCTGTCACGGGGATTTTCCTTCCTCCCTGACCACAAGCTCTTGGCTTCTCTCCCCAGGAAGCGTTAACAGATATTGAATTAAAATATCCACCTGGGACTGGAGATGTGGCTCAGTGGTAGAGCATTTGCCTGGCATGTGTGAGGTCCTGGATTCCATCCCCAGCAGCACCAAACACATCCACCCAGAGAAGCACTGGATAATCATCCAGCTGTGGATGATCCACATGGCTGGAGCTGGCTGGGGCTGACCTGAATGGGGGCAGAGGGCAAGATGGGCGTGGGGAGGCACCTGGAGGTTCCTACCTTCTCCATCAGCTGCCGCAGCTCCCGGCTCCGGCCATCGCGGGAGCAGGTGCTTTGCGCAGGGATCACGGCGGTGCAGATGCATTTGCCATCGGGGGCCTGGGCCGAGGTGTACAGTTGCCAGCCCTCTTCTGGACTCTGGAAGAGAGTCTGCCAGAGGTTGGGGTCAGAGCAGGAACCCAATGGGGAACCCACCTTGATCCTGCTGGGAGAGAAAGGGGGGCCCCTGGAAGTCACAGATGCCCGTAGCTGGATGCCCAGAACTTGCTGGGCCATGTACTGAGTGCCTGCTGCAGTGTGGTCACAAGCTTTCCTCAAGGAGCCCTGTTTACAGATGGGGAGACCCAGGTAAGGGAGGATCAAGCGGCTCAGCAGGGAATTGTGGGACTCGAGCTCTTCCCCAAGCCAGGAATGCATTCCCTCACACACACACACAGTGCTACCTCCATGACCTCCATTAGAACATAGGTCCACTAATAATGACCTCAGATATGGACCTCCCTCTCTGCTTCTCCAGCCTATGGTGACGCCTGGGCTTGGGATTCATGAACCTTGCTGCCCGAACCCATCGCACCTGGAGAAACCCAGGCAAAATAATAGCCAAGTGAGACAAAATGCTCACAGAGACGTTTCGGGTTCTTGGATAAAAGACATCGCCTTCTGATGTCTCCTAAAGTAAGGTTCTTCAGGTCATTTTATATTGCTCAGATTCCTGGAGGTCAATTTCACTCCTTGGAACACTGGCAATCTTACCAGGTGCGCTGGGAAAGCGTGCTGTGCGGTCACTTTTATGCATTGCTGGGTGAAATAAGTTTTCGTTGTAGGATTTATCAGAGCCTTGGCAATGCTAAGTTCATCAGGGAACTCAGGCCATAATTTCCAGACTTATTAGGAAATACCCAGTAACAGCTTCCTCTGTCCCAGACATAGGGTCTGGGAAATGAGCGAGGAGGAGAGAGGAGGAGGGAGCACCCATCATTGAGCCAGCAGGGAGGATAGACATCAGACACGGAATCCTAATGACGCTTCTAGAACCACTTGCAATGCTTTGAAGAGAATGCTCTGAAGAAATGGTGCAAAGATTAACAAGGGGTCTTTCTTCTATGGGCAGGGCTCTTAGAGGAGGTGTCCCCAGGAACAAACATTTGAATTGAATTTGAGGGTTAAGGGAACTAGAAGAAGAGAAAGGGACATTTTTGAATGATATCTGAATGGATCTAAGAAATGCTGTTCCAAAGGCAGTGAATACAGTCTGCTGGGTGTCCAGGGGCCACTTGTTCCGGGATGCCCCACAGACACCACCATCTGCAGGTGCACACGTGCTTGCGTACAAGAGCAACTGCACACTTCCTCCTGTGGACTTTCAGTCATCTCCAGATGGCTTGTAACACCTAATGAAATGTAAAGGCTACGTACATAGTTGTTTTATGGTATTGTCTAGGGAATAATGACTAAAAAAGTCTGCACATGTTCAGTACATAAATAATTAAAAAATATATATATTTTTAGTCTGTGTTTGGTGAATTCAGTGGATCCACAATGTGCAGCAGACCCAGAGGGTCAACTGAACTCACTAGATGGAGCCGAGACCCCCAGTCAGGTCCCCAGAGCATCTTCAGACATAGTGGATCTGGTCACAGGTAGGTCCCTTTCTTTTTAATAGGGCACGGTGATCTCATTTATTCAACAAATAATCCTTATGTTCCTACTGTGTTCGTCTCTACCTCAGATGTTGAAAACACACATAGCAACGATCAACACACACACACACAACACACACACACACACACACACACACACGAGCTGATATGGGTGCTTTTATTAAAGGGGGTGGACATAAATAAGTAAGCATCAGCTATTCTTAAATGCTGAGCACCAGTGGGAGAAGTAATTCAGGGGGGAAGGAGGGGAGGAGGCAGGGGAGGCCCAGAGTTGCAACTTCAGGTTGCAACTTTGACTAAAGACCTGAAGGAGGTGAGGGAGGAGTCACGCGGCTGTGTGGGGAGGGCTGTTCCAGGCAGCAGAAGAGTAAGGAGGACGACCTGAGGCAGGAGCTAAGGCAGGACCATGAGTGAGCCAGGGGGTCCGTGGAGGGACATGAGGGTGGGAGACAGTGCAGGCCCTCCTGGGCGGCAGCGAGGACTCTGGCCTCTTCTCCGGACGCTTCGGGAGCCACAGAGTGTTCTGAGTAAGGAAGGGGTATACCCTGACTTGGGTGCTCACGGTGACCTCCAGTTGTTGCCAAGGGAGGGGGGATGCCAAGGAGGGAGACCAAGCAGAGGTGACTGCATGAGTCCAGGCAAGTGATGCTGGGTAGTGGCCTCGAGATGGGAAATAGAAAGTTCTGGTCCTCTCTGGGATGCGTTCTTATGGGCATGAAAGAAATTCTGATAAAACTGCGAATGTCTTACAGAGAAACAGCACCACAGAAATTGATCATTTACACCACCGTTACTCATCCCCTGGCTGAGGCCGTTCCCAGGAGCTGCAGCAGAGCTAAGCCAGGCTGAGTTAGGAGTAATTGCAGAGGCTCCAGCTATTACCCCACCTTGTCCTCCCCCGCTCAATAAAGCCTTTTTAAAAAAAGCTTATTGGAATGTGAGCTAATGATATAATTGTACAGATGAGCTTGACTCCTCCATTAATTTATAAGGAAAATAAACCATTCACAAACACCGCCCAAAACTATTGTGATGAGTCATTCTTTGTGCCTTAAACACTCTACCTAAACTGGGGGAACCCCTTCTTTGGGAGTCCACATGCCCTCCTTTGGGGGAACTCTCCTTCCCAGCCTTCCATGCACCCGGGTCTGAGCTGGGCGGCGTTGACCCTGGCCCAGTGTGGAAGCACCCAGGGTTCCCCACCAGCAAGGGCCTCCTCTGGTGGTCAGGGCTCACTGGGCCTTTTGCACTGGACAGGCAGGCAGAGCCTCCCCCAGCACTGTCAACAACTCATGGGCGCCAGTGATAAATTGGCTCCTCTTGCCTCTTCCTTGGGAGAACTTCAAAGTTGCACGAAGTCTCCTAAGAGAGCTGTAGGCCCTGTGCTGCAGTGGCCCAGGGTGTGACCTGCTCATTAACTGGCTCTGCGTGAACCCCCCTCATTTCCTCTCTCCCTTTCCTGCTTCCCCACTGGTCCTTCCGGGGGTTATCCCTTGGTATCTGTGGGGGATTGGATCCAGGACCCCTGCAGATACCATGAGCTGAGGATACCCAAGTCCCTTACACAAAAGGGCCCAGGATTTGCACAGAACCTCTGCACATCCACCCGTGAACTTTAAATAATCTCTAGATGACTTATAATGCCTAATACGACAGATATGATTTGAAATAGTTGTCACACTGTACAATGAGGGGACAATGTCTGGCACAGAGCATGCCGGTATTTTGGATCTGCGGAACTGGAGGATGCAGAACCCGCGGATACAGAGGGCTGACCATACCTGCACCCAGTCCTCCCCTCTGAAGCCCAAGACAAGAAGGATGACCCGAGAAAGGCTTTCCCTTTGTTCTGGAAGAATGCAGAATTAGTTTCACCTCATTTTAGGCTGAATCCGAGTCTTTAAAAACAACACAAAACAAAACAATGAACAGGAGCCCAAGCGTCCCTGCACGTCCTCCCCTGGCTCCAATCCCCAAGCAATTAGGACAGACCCCCCCTAAAGAGTCTCATTTGTGCAGAAACAAAGCAACCCAGCTCAACATAATTAACATCTCCTTCTTACATTTCCTAGCGTGTCCTTTGAAGCAAACAAGACATTTTCTCTCAACATATGAAATATTGAATTGTAAAAGAGAAGCGAGATTTAAGTGGCACGGAGAGAAGGCCTCCGTGGCTTTCCTAAAATAATTGTCTGCGTTGGACGCACTTCGCAGGAGTGTTCTCTGCAGCACTATAATTAAATGCCTGGGGTTTGACTGCCAAGTCTCAGCATGCTAAGATCCCGAGTTTTGCCCTGCAGGTTTAAGTTCAAACATGCAGTCAAGTTCATGTCCCTGGGAGCCATTGGAACGTCCTGCAAGGCTCAGTGTTTTGAAAGTCCAAATGCCATTTCTCCCAGACTGGGTCTAGCTTAGAACAAAAGTCGTGAACTCTCGGAGGGGCTGGAGGGATAAAGTGGTCTATCCCGAGGGAAGCACTTACAATGTCGGGTATGAGAATCCATGAGTTCTCCTGGTACGGCAATCTCCAGTGGGGTGGCCTGCCTCACCTCAGATATGGCAAACGCTCAGGAGAAGCCAGTTGCTCTCGCTGAGCTCTGCTTCCAGCCTAATATTCCTGCCAATGGGCTCTAAGAGGGTAAGCTATGCACTCAAGTAGCTGTTCCTCAAATCGGCTCTTCTGGCTGGGATTTTTCAAATATTTCACTGAGACTGCTACCCCGATTAAGCACCAGGCTCCATAACAGGCCCAGGATTAACTAAGCAGGAGACACAGAGAAGTTTTTCTCACAGTTGGGTCCAGGATCATCATCTCATTCAGCTCTGCTGTCTATATCTGGGCTCCCAAACCATCCCTGGCTGGCTGGGGGTGTAGCTTAGTGGTAATGTGCTTGCCTGGCACACATGAGGACCTGGGTTCAATACCCAGCACTGAAAAGAAAATTTTTTTAATTAAAAAAATAAGTTTGCCAGGGTGAAGGGATTAATCCAGCGTCCTGGGGGATAGACCCTCATTGAGCATTGGCTACTGGGGATTAGTCAACAGGAAGAGAGCAAGCCTTTAAAAAATGAAGATATCATAGTGTTTGAGCCTGGAAGATTTCATCAGGTGGCTCAGGGCTTATACATTTGTTTGTACCCTGCCTTGTTCCAGAAAAGCATCTAAGTGGGTTACAAGGATATGTAAAATACCACAAGATAGCTCCAATTAAATGTGAGAGCAGGATTAGGCATTTCCAGAGGGCAGTTTGCCAATCCACAGCTGAGGTTTTGAGATTTCTATACTTGCCTTTACCCAGCCAATCCAAGGCAAGTAGTCCATTGCATGGAAATCACACAAACACATACTGGATTGCTCTAAGCACGCTAACTGTAGTGTTTCTTAAGACTGGAGATAGAATTTTTTCCTCTATCTGACAACAGGAGGAATGATTTAAAATTTTAAGATGCACCCACAGGGTAGAATATTATGCAGTCATTAAAAATTGGGATTCACAATCATCTTTATCTCCTTTCCCAAATCTTCTACAAAGAACATGTACCTTGTGAGGGGGTGGAACCCAGGGCCTTGTGCCTGCAGGGCGAGTACTCTACCACTGAGCTACACTGCCAGCCCATGGTACTTGTTAAGATTCTTTTAAAGACTGTTTAAAGAAATTTTTTTTTCAGGGGAGTAAAGGGAGGAAAACAAAAGTAGGGACATAAGTCAGAGCCAGAAATGAGGCTAAGAAAAACTCATCCCTGAAAAACTCAGCCCCTCAGCATATGTCGGGCCATAAATTCAGCTCGAAGCTCCTTAGCAGCCAACTCGAAAAGAGAATGCTGGTCATTTCTGCGGTTCCCAGTGTCCCGAAACAAAAGTACACCAGATGCTCAGGAGAAGGCTCGACTATTTTTGGTTCTGAGAACAGGCAGGGATTGCTCCCACGGTCCTCCCAAAAAGGATTCTGTGTGATGTCACCCGCATCTTTCCAGACAACATCCTTACGATAGAAATAATTGTTTCCTCTAGATGTTTCTTACTCCTACTTGGATGATGGGGTATAGCCAGGGTCCTGAGATCCTGGCTTGACCATTCATGTGCCGTACGACATGGGTAAGTTGTTTAATCTTTCTGTGCCTCAGTTTCCTCATCTGTGAAATGGGGAGTTAGTTGTCCCTACCTCACAGGGTTGCTGGTGGATGAGATGAGTTAACAGTACCTGCACAAACAATTAGAGTGAACATCGGTGCATCGTAGGCAGGCGAATGCTCTCTCACTGAGCTACGCTCCCAGGCTCACCGCTTCTTCTTTTTTTTTTTGGTACCAGGGATTGAACCCAGGAGTGCTTAACCACTGAGCTACTTCCCCAACCCTTTTTAAAAATTTTATTTGCAGATAGGGCCTCACTCAGTTGCTGAGGCTGGCTTTGAACTCACGACTCTCCTGCCTCAACCTCCTGAGCCGCTGGGATTACGGGCATGTGCCACCATGCCCCGCCCACTGCTGTTATTTTCATCGCTACCCTTGTAACTCTCGAAAGTCTAACTTCAGTGACTTTATGGAATCCAAATGGCGTGAGCCTGATGCAGACGCTGGACTGCGAGAAGCTGGCAGAGCTGATAAATCCAGCGCCCCGCAAAGCGTCCTGGAATTGGGGCTGCTGGCTGAGGGAGAGGAGGAGTGGGGCGGGAGGAGGCACTGCTGCATCTGGACCATGAACTGTGGCCTGTCCTCACCGGGCGTCTGCTGCAGCCCGCCAGGCGGGGGAGGGCCCCTTTTCATCCTGACAGGCCACAAACCAGGCTCGCGGGTCCTGCTCTTTCTGGCAGTGGTTCCTGACGGGAATGGATCATACTTCTTTCATCTCCAGGCCTTTGCACTGTCTGACTCTCTTCCATCCACACTTCCGGCCCATCTCCTGGCCAAAATAACTCTCCTCCATTCCTGGGGCTCAAGCATCAGGGTTTCTGCCAACTTCTCCACTCTTCCTGCCACAGGTTACCCACCTCTCAGGGCAGCCTGTGCCCATTTCCTGATGCTATTTCTTATTGTGTTTGTTCACGTAACACAACACCTGAGGCAGACTACTTTTGGAAGAAAAAAGGTTTATTTAACCTCCAGTCCTGAAGGTTCGAGGGCATGGTGCCAGCATCAGCTCTGCTCTGGGGAGGGCCTGGAGGCAGACGGGAGCCACCACAGTGGTGGGAGCCAGTGCAGGAGGGAGAGAGGCTGGGGTCCCAGGCCCCCACCTGACCTGAGCACCTCCACTAGGCCCCACATCTCAAAGATCCCACCACCTCCCAACTCCTTCCATGCTAAAGACTGAGCCCCCAACACAGGAACCTTTGGGGGCACAAACAATACCCAAACCATCACACTCGCTGGGAATCAAACATTTCCCCAGCACTTTGTGTGAACAGACTGATTTAATCCTCATGAGGACATTGTGAGGCAGGTGCTGTCATTACCCCTGTGGGGTAGAGAGAGGTCAAGTCCATAAGTGGTGGGCCAGGATTCGCACACAGGTCACCTGACTCCATTGTCTATCCCCCTTGCTGCACCTCCCTCTTACTTCCCTCTAAGCCTGAGTCACAGTGGCCACTAGGGCCTCATTAGTGTGACCAAGGCATGCATGCCTCTGTCCCTCGACAGGAGATGGCATGAGGGTGGGGAGTTTGGTCTGCTTTGCAAATAATTAATCACTCAGTCCCCAAAGCCAGCATGGTGGACGTTTGTTGAATGACCAGACATCGATGGACCCGTGGGACAGAGAGCAAATATCTTTGCTGCTCCACCACATGCTTCTTCTGACAGACACTGGCCTCCATTCCTCGCGGGGAAGACTCGTCTGGATGAGGCGGCAGACAGGCACCAGGCAAGCTCAGCAGCAGCCCTGGCTGCTCCCTGCCTGGCGGGATGGCAGAGGGCTGTGACGAATGATCAGGGACATGCCTGTCGGCTGCGACTGAGCCGTGACGGGGCCGTGTCCCTTTGGAGGGCTTGAGATAATAGCAGGCTGCCCTCTTCGAGCCTCAAGGTGTTTTGCAAATCCCCGCTGAACGATAAGCTGGACGGGCCTTAAAGAAGATGTCACTGGCCTGCTCCAGGCTGGAGGGCCGGGAGTCACAGGCCTCCCTGGGCCTGAGCTACGGGGGCTTGGCCGGGGCGAGCCCTGCAGCAGGGCCAGGGAAACTGGGCTGATTCATGGATTCATGCACTCATCTATTTACACATCCAAACACAGAGACACCCAGACGTCCATTTGTTCCTTCCTTCCTTCACTTATTTACTCCCCCCAACCAAACTGACCCATCTCTAGAGGCTTCCCAGGGCCGCAGCACCGTACAACCACTGACCCTCTGTGGTGGCCAATCTTGATGGTCAACTTGACTGGACCGAGAGATGCCCTGGAGACTAGTACAGCACACTTCTGGGTGTGTCTGTGAGGGGGTTTCAGAGACGATCGGCATGTGGGTCAGTGGCTAAGTGACCTGCCGGAAGGTGGGCGGCACTGTCCAACAGGCTGGGGTCGCAGGAACACGGAGGAAGGAGCCAGCTCCCTCCTCTTGAACCGGTGCCTCGTTTCCTGCTACACAGTCTGTGAACACCGGCCTCCGGCTTCTTTGAAGGCAGACTCACTCCGTGGCTCCCAGACTCCCAGGCCTTCAGCTCTGGATGGGGCTGCCTCAGCCGCCCCTCTGGTTCTGAGGCTCCAGCTTCTCGGTCTGAAGAGCTGGTCCCTCTGGGCCTCCAGCCTGCAGGCGGCCACTGTTGGACTCGCCAGCCTCTGACAGCGTGGGCCACTCTAGTGAAGCCCCTTGCATAACTGCATGTGGTTCTCTTGGTTCTGTCCCCTAGAGGACTGCAACTAATACACCTTCCGCGCCACCCAGACCTTAGCGGAAGACTCGAACGCGCTCCCCGGCCACCAGCCCTTCCTGAGGCCACTCCTTATATTCAAAGACGTTTCAAGGCTGTGGTATCACAGTGTGGACCAAAATAAACGAAATAGGTTTTCAGGGAAAAACAGGAAGAGACACAAGTCTCTGCATGTGCCTGACTTTCTCCCGCCTGGATCCGCGGCACCGGAAAGCTGCTGGGAAGGCTGGTCCTGTGCAGGAATTTATGAAGGCAGGGCAGGGGTGCGGCTCAGGAGAGCGCATGTCTAGCATGGACAAGGCCCTGGTTCCACCCCAGCATGGCAAAGAGAGAGAGAGAGGAGAATTGACAAAGACAGGCATACGGTCCGAGTGTGGCCCAGACTGTGTGCAGCCAGTCTGTAAGACAGCTGTGAGAGTAGGGCTTATGGATGGGGTCTGCATGAAGACCGCAGATTCTGGGGCAGAGCGCTTGCCTAGCACGTGTGAAGCAGTAGGTTGGATCCTCAGCACCACATAAAAATCAACAAATAAAATAAAGGCATTCTGCCCGTCTACAACTACAAAAAAAAAAATTTTTTTAAAAGACTGCAAATTCTGATATCATCAGTCATCAAGTAAGTGTGCTTTGAGGAAGAGCAAAGTCCACCTCCGCCCCAGCACTCAAGTGTGCCTCCTCTGGGGAGGCCCTTCCGGGAGGAAACTCGCTCACCTGGGCCTCCTGGGGCTCACAGGCCCCCTTTCTGTTCCTCAACAACCTCCAGACTTTTTATTTTTCTTGATACTAGGGATTGAACCAAGGGGTCCCATTACCACTGACCTGCATCTCCAGTCTTTTGATTTTATTTTGAGACAGGGTCTCGTGAAATGCCCAAGCTGCCTCCAACTTGCCACCCTCCTGCCTCAGCCTCCTGAGTAGCTGGGATTACAGGTGTCCGACTCCCCCGAGCTCTCCATCACCCCAGAGCCTTTGAACATGCTGTCCTCTGCCCTCCCCTCGCCATCAGGTTGAACAAGGATGAGGACGGACTGAGACAGGCCATGGGTAGACTTGGCCAGAGGTTTGCTGAAGGATGGATGTGAGGCAGAAGGAAAAAAAGAGGAAATGAGAATGACTGCTTCTCTTGGGGTCCCCGCCACGGGGGCCATGGATGGGGTGCCATTTTCTGAGATGGAGAAGGCTGGGGCACCCCGGGGGAGTTGGCCGGGGAGGAGATTCAGCCTGAGGCAAGTTCCATTCACAAAGCCATGACCAAGTCCAAGTGGTGACATTAAGCCCCTGGTGGGGAGAGGCTGGCAGAGAGGGTCTGGCTGCAGGGCTGCCGTCAGCAGTGAGATGGGATTGCAAGTCGGGAGTGGACGAGGGAGGGGACAGGGGCAGGAGAAAGGCCAGCACCAGACGTCAAGCTCAACCCCACCCTCAAGGGGCCTTTTCCTCTCTTTTCCGTTTTCTTTTCAGGTGGAACCCAGGCCTCTGTGCACCCAGCAAGTGCTCTGCTCTCGCCGCAGAGGCTCACCCTTAGTTAACCCCTTCCGCAGCCCACCCTTCAGAGATGCTTGACAAATACTGGGAATATGACATCCTTGGGCCCCCATCTCATGGTCGGTACTAATACTAGCTCCATTTTACAGGTGTGGAAGCTGAGGCACGGAGAGGAGCATCCAGGTGCCCACGCTCTGAGCTGGGATTTGGTGCTGGCCCGTACGGCTCTCTCCGTCGCAGCTTGAGCTCAAATCGAATGCCCTCTGAGCCACTCTCCCCGGAGAGGCCACAGCTGTCTCTCCACCTCAGACCTTGCGCCGCTCTCAGGGCTTCTGGGACAAAGCTCAGAAGCCAGGAGAACATGCTCACTAGTCCTGCCCGGCGGGCCTCCCTCTCCTGCCTCCAGACCTTTGTTCATGCTGTGCCATCCAGGACATCCGTCTCTCTCCTGTCGTGGAGTCAGGCCTCAGCTGGTGTGAGCTCCTAGATCTGGGCCCTGCTGTAGCCTGGTATGATGTGACAGTGTCCCCTGTGGTTCACGGACTAGAAGCTTGGTCCCTGGTCTGGTGCTCTTGGGAGGTGGTGGGACCTTTAAAATGGGAGGCCGAGGGGAGCAGGTCATCGAGGGCACCGCCCTTGGAAGCAAGGCATGCTGGTCTCAAGGGCTGAGTTAGTCCCCATGAGAATGGGTTGTTATAGAAATAGCAAGTCTGACCCCTGAGGGGCTCTGACGTCCTATCTGACCATGGTGATCTCTTCTGCTGTCTTTCCACTATTGTGATGCCTCACCATGAGGCTCTCCCCAGAAGCTAAACCAACAATCTTGGACTTTCAGTCTTCGGACCTGTGTGCTAAATAATCCTCTCTTCTTTATACATTATCCAGCCTCAGGGATTTTGTTATAGCAATAAGCAATGAACTAATACAGCTCTACTCTTAAATGCTGCCCCCCCCCAACATACTCAGGTACTGTGACTATGGGATGTGAAAACCTGCAAGAAGAGATCCTTTAGCATCACAACAACGGTGGCAGCAACAACAACAATAAACAACAGCTAACGATTTTTGCACACCTTCTCTGAGCTATGTCCTGTGCTAAGTGCTTTGCAGCCAATTTTTCAGGAATCCTCATAAAAACTCGACAAGATTGAAACATGATGAATGTTCAAGTCCTGGGTCTGCTACTTCCTCTTCATTGGTTCCCAAGAAGATCTCTTTGCTTTTCTCATTTGTAAAATGGTTATAAAGAACTGTCTCCCTTCTAGCCACTCAAACGTGTACACACCACACACTCACGTAAGTGCAAGGTTCTTGACAGCTGAATTTTCTTCTGCTCTGTCAGTTGCTATAGAAAAGAGTGTCGGGCACATAGGATGGGGCTGCTCATCTGCCAGCTGCTCTTAGATCCTTTCCTTTTCCTGCCCCTGCCCTGCATGGTTGGGAACTACATTTCCCACACTCCCTTGCTCTCTGACTTCGAGGAAGGATCAACCAATGGGAGGCGCTCGTGGAGGGAAGGAGGGCGGGACAAAGGAGAGGCTGCTTCTTTCTTTCCTCCTGCTTTCTCTTGTCTCCTGCACTTTGTCTGTGGCTGCCTCTCTGCTGGGACTTCAATTCCCTCTGTAGTCCCAGCGCTGGGCTCTGGGTACATCACCTTTTCTCTCTGGTCCCCAGTCCTGGGAGTATGGGGTTCTCCCTTGCTGTTGCCTTTCTGATTTTCTTTTCCATCTTTGATTAGTTTCCCATTTCCTCCACCATCTCTATAGCTAATTTCCTGAATTGAAACCCTTGAGAGACCTTTAAGAGTTCGGTCCCCCCAGCCAGCACCTGAAGGGGGATAGTGGCTGCTTGGTAAGTATCTGTGAAGGAATAGGCAGCTGGAAGAGTCCATCAGAACAGGATGCTTGGGTCCAAGTTTTGATCTGCTCCTTTCTGTGTGACCCTGACCAAGAGGTTTAACCTCTCTGTGACACTTTTGGGAGGGGTGCGGGTTGAACCCAGGGCCTCTCTGTGGCTTCCTTAACCTCTGATTCCTTATCCGTATCAGTTCATTTTCTGCTGCTATGAAAAATGCCTCAGACTGGGCACTTCATAAAGAAAAGAGGTGTGTTTCTCTCACAGTTCTACGCATCTGAGAGCGTGGCCATGGCGAGGGCCTTCGGCAGATGGCATCTCCATGGTGGGTGTGTATGTGAACGTGAGATCACACGATGAGACAGGAAGCAAGAGGGACTCGGGATCGGGCTTGCAAGTCTTAAGACAACTCGTTGTCTCAGGAACTAACTGGGGTCCTGAGATAACTGCATCAGCCTCTTCGGAGGGTGATGCCCCCAAGGACCTAGTTACCTCCTGAGCCGTGTCTCTTAAAGGTTCCACCACCTCAACTCTGGGGTCCAGGCACACAGCACATGAGCGCTGGGCGGACACACTCCAACGGTGTCCCAACCACAGCATCGTCTAGATCACAAGGGTTGGGCCTCCCGGGAGTGCCGTAGGGGTGACAGGAGTTAGCATGCATTAGTGGGGGACAGCGCTTGGCACATAGTAAGTACCTGGTCTTGGGAGCTTTTATATCAACACACAGAACCAGCACTGTTCCAGAATTGTTGCAGCTCCTCTGCTGATTTTCTTTTTTTTTTTTTTTTCTTTTGGCTAATAAACTTTTTATTTCAAATAACTTTAGATTTACAGGAAAATGACGCCAGGTGCGGGGCCCTCCCGTGGGCCTTCCCCCGCCCACCGTGGCTCCCATCTTACATAACCTCAGCACATCCCTCACCACCGAGAAGGCAGCATTACTACTAACTAAATGCAGACTTTACTTGAATTTTCCCGTTTTCCCACTCATATCCTTTTTTCTGCTCTGGAATCCAGTCCAGGATACCATATTGTTTCGAGTTATGGTGTCGCCTTTGTCTCCTGTGGTCGGTGACAGTTTCTCAGTCTTATTCTTCATGACCTTGACAGCTTTGAGGACTACCAGTCAGGAATTTTGTACAAAGCCCCACCAGTTTTGTTTCGTTTCGTTTTGTTCAGTGCTGACTGAGCCCAGGGCCTCACGCAGTGCTAGGCAAGTGCCACCACTGAGCCAGGCCCCCGGTCCCCCCAACTCCAATGGCTTTTTAAAAATGATACTGAGGATTGAACCCAGGGTTGCTTCACCACTGAGATACACCCCCAGCCCTTTTTATTTATTTTGAGACAGCATCTCACTAGGCTGGCCTTGAACTCCAGAATAGCTGACATTACAGGCATGCACCTTGGCTCCTGAGTCCTTGACGGGTTTGAAGGTCAGGAACTGGACTGGGGGTGTGACTCAGTGGTAGAGCAGGCACTTAGCATGCATGAGGCCCTCGTTCCATTCATAGAGAAACAGGGGGCAGAAACTGGGTCCCCATGTCCTCCCCCCATGCTCCCCGCCGGAAGCCCAGCCGAGAATGCAGAGTCCCAGTGAAGGGATCTGTGAATTGCAGTCATGTAGCTCTGCCTCCTGCTGCACCCCGTGTTCCGTGGGCATCCCTGCCAGAGGCGAGATCTAGAAAAGTTCACAGGGACATAAAAGCTCTTCTCCTTTCAGGAAGATTCGTTTTTGATCCTTTCTTTGTAGACATCAAGGATTCGTTTCTTTAATATTTAGGGGCTTTTGAACCAAAGACAGGCAGCCACATTTGCATCCGACGTCTCATTTTTCAAGGCAAGAGAGAGAGAACTTCCCGCAAGGCGCGGTTTCTTCCTTCCCGGACTTGTCACTGGATTTCTCTGTTTCTCCCTCCCAGGCTTTTGGGCCTCTGACAGGGGGTGGGAGTGAGGGTTCTGGAATCATCCACAGACTCTCTGAGGTTCTCTCCATCACAGCCCGAGGATGCTGAATGAGAACCAAACCAGGTGGCCGGGGCTGAGTTGGGCTCAGGAGCTGGGGCAGGGTGGCTGGTGATGCAGATAAATTAGTGGCTTTTCCACTTCGCAGCTCTGGGGACTGAACCCAGGGGTGCTCTACCACTGAGCCGCACCTCCGTCCTTTGTATTTATCTGGAGACAGGCTCTTGCTAAATTGCTCAGGTTGGCCTGGAACCTGTGATCCTCCTGCCTCAGCCTCTCGCGTAGCTGGGAGGGCAGGTGTGCACCACTGTCCCAGCCTAACTTAGTGGCTGGATTTCCCATCCCTCTGAGCAGCTCCTTATCTGCCACAGGGACCAGGAAACCTTGTCTTTGGGAACACAAACATGTCACCTTTCTAACATTAGCTGGTCAGAAATGGGAATTCCCTTTAACCACACAGGCCTCAGGGTCTGACTGCTTTTTATTTCTCAGCCCTGGGAAGCCCAACCAAAGGCAGGAAACGGAAGAAAAATGCCTGCGGCGGGGTCATTTCTCTGCCACCGCGGTCTCTGCAGCTGGAGGACACTGGCCCAGGTTTAATCTCTCGCCTCAAGTTTGTCAGAGGTAAAAATGAGCCAGGCTGAGCTTTTTCAGACACTTCCCTCGACTTACAGGAATTCAATTTCTGGCCGGGGCATAAATTTGCAGCGATCAGCGCCTGCAGTGGGGGCCCGGGCTGGGCCTGTGGGCCAGGGATGGATTTCTGAAATCAATCCAGCAGCGCGTGGAAAAGGTCGTCATGGGGGAAATTTATCTTCCGTGGCTGGCTGAGGCATTTTGTGCCGACAGCCAGGGACACCCTGCACAAAATGGAGGTGTTTGCTCTGAGGATCCCAAGCCGGACCTGGAGGGAGGGAAGAGGCAGGGAGGCTTCAGAGGCTGAACAGGGAGGCCAGGAGGTGCCTGGGCATCAGCCCGCCAGCTAAAAACAACAGGGCACAGGAGCCAGCACTGCCTGCCACCAACCTCCTACGGGCTCCTTTACCTGCTGGGTGCCAAGTGTGCCCGAGGGGAGGCAGATTAGTTTGGTTATCTGATCCTTTTGTCACTTGGCTGTACCTTTGGACACACATTCCAGGGTTTCAAATACATGAGTCTCAAAGGCACTCCGTTCCTCAACAGACTCTGCATCCGGGTCTCCTGGGTTCAAATCCTGGCTCTGCTGTGTGACCTTGGGCGAGTAACTTAACCATCCCGTGCCCCAGCCGTGATAGGCGACTTACTACCGACATGGCAACGTTCACACATTAAAATGGCTTCGCCCCTGCAATGTAACATACCAACACGTGTGATGTGATTGCTTGTGGAATAAAGATGATGAATGTGTGCTGCCTGGGAACACGCAAAGGCAGGCCAGAGAGCCTGAGATTCAATCTTGGTGCTGTGTTACATTGGGCGAGTTATTTACTGTCTCTGGGCCTCGGGTTCCTCATTTCTCAAATGGGGGGCGGTAGGTGATGACGACGTTGGCGTTTTGAGGATGCAGTGAGCTAATGTATTCCAAGTGCTTAAAGCCGTGGTTCAAGGTGAGAGCTTGAGAAACGCCTGCAGCTGTCTTCCTTGCAAGGCAGATAGGACAGGGAGCTCCCCAGACTCACAGAGGGGCCAGGCAGAGAGACAGTGGAGAGGCGATTATAACAGGTGTGACCAGCGCCGTGGTGGGAAGACCCAGGCCCGGTGAAAGCAGGGCTGGCCTCAGAGCCTGGCTTCAAGGGTGTGGGGACAAGCTTCTGGGAGAAGTAACAACTAACAGACTGGAGGGACAGACAGGAGACTGGGTGGGGAGGGGACGGCACAGGCAAAGGCCTGGTGGACAAAGAACATCTGCTCGTCCCACACGTGTTGACAGAGCACCTGCTCTGCACCAGGCACTGTTCTGGGCTCTGGGAACACAGCTGTCAGTGAGACAGAGATCCCTGTTCTCATCAAGGCCCCCTAGGAGGAGGAGGAGGCAGAGGGCACAGAGGGTCCTGAGCATTGTCCAGTGAGAGTCAAAGGTCAAACTGGGAGGCTGGGGGTGAGCTGAAATTCTGTTTGTTCCCCCACACCCCAAGATCCAATCTTTGCACTGCTCCATCTGCTCTGTGCTCCAGAAGACAGACCCCTGGGTAGCATTCCATTTTTTTGTTACTGTAATGAAATACCCGAGGCTGGATACTTTATCGTGAAAAGAGATTTATTTAGATCACAATGTTGGAATATGGACGTCCAAGGTCAAGTGCCCCATTGCTTTGGCCTCTGGTGAAGACCTCATGGCAGATCACAATAGGGGAGCAGATGCAGAAGAAAGATTACACGGGGAGGTGGGAAGCCGTAGGGGAGACTTGGGTCATCTTCAGACTGTTCTAATATCTTGCTCTCCAAGAACTAACTCCAGGAGACCAGCATTCCCTTCCCCTGGTCCCAAGGGCAGCACTCAATGACCCAAGGACCTCCCACTAGCCACAGTGGGAATCAAGCTTCCAGTGCCTAGGACTTTGCACGTGGGACACACTGCATGTGAACCACAGCACCCCGCTGCCCGCACCTCCCAGACTCTCCCACCCTCCAGCTCCCAGCAAAGTCTGGCCCATGGGGACAGTCATAGGAAGCAGGAGGACAGAAAAGAGAGCCTGGGGGTATTCATGCCCTCATTCCCTTCCTTCCAGGCAGGTGGTAGGCAGTGGCTGGTGGCTGAGTATCCCCTCGGTTCTGGGCTGAACTGTGCCCCTCCAAAACTCACATGTTGAAGTCCCCATCCCAGAATGTGACTGCGTTTGGAGGTAGGATCTTTAAAGAGGTCACTGGGTTAAAATGAGGTCCCGAAGGTGGGTCCTAATCCAGCAGAACTGGGGTCCTCATAAGAACAGGAGAGCAGGACACAGAAGCATGCAGAGGGTGGATCCAGTGAAGATACAGGGGAAGAGGGCCGTCCGTAAGCCAGGGAGAGAGGCCTCAGGAGCAGCCAGCCCTGCTGACACCCTGTGCAGACTTGGAGGCTCCAGAATTATGAGAAGTTAAGTTGTTTAAGCCACCCAGTCTGAGATGCCCACTGTATCTACGAGCTCTGCATCTGCCAGCTCAACCAACCACAGACCGGAAATATTCACAAAATGCATCTGTTCTGACCACGTGTAGGCTTTTGTCTTGTCATTGTCCCCTAGCCCGTTAAAAGAAAAAAAAAAAAAAAATCCACACGTTGAAGTCTGAACCCCAGCATCCCAGACGCACTATGTTGGAGAATGGGTCTTTAAAGGTACAGCTGGCCCTCGGTGGCCTTTGCTGTCGCGCTTCAAAGTAACCCAGGAGCTTGCACATATGGTTGGCCCTCCGCATCCATGGGCCCCACATCTGTGGATTCAAACAGCCACAGGTGGAAGACATGCTTTAAAAAACTGCACCTGTACCTGACATGTACAGCTTTCTTTCCCGTGTCCTCTAAACAATATGGGGTAACAACAACGTACGGAGCAGTCACATCGTCCTAGGTAAGAGAAGCCGCTGCAGGTGACTTGAGTCTACAGCCGGATGTGCGGGTTCTGTAAATGCCACGTGATGTTATGTAAGAGATGTGAGCACCTGTGGACTTCGGTATCCTGGGGGTCCTGGGACCATCCCCACAGGTACCAAGGGTGCCTCACTGTGGCAGGCCTAACAGATGAGCACATCTGTCTGGAGAGGTCATGGCCTCTGCGGCTGGGGGAGGCAAGAGTCCCCTCAGCTGCAGACCCCGGGGCTGCTCCCAACCCCCCTGGCCAGTCCTCCTGCCCGCTTCCCTGGGGAGAGCTGCTTCGCTGAGTCCTCTTCTCACCTCCCGTGGGGGAGCCGTGTCTCCACCAGGACTCTGCCGGCCTGGAGGTGTGGAGACCTCAGGCAGGAGCCCAGTCGCGCAGCCTTAAAAGATGGACTGGAGCTCCCCCTGAGGGGCTGGGAGACCACCGAGTCACGTGCAGGCGGGAACAAAGTGCCACACGGGCTGCTTTACGTGACAGAAATCGATCGCCTCATGGTTCTGGAGATGAGAAGTCTGAAATCTAGATGTCAGAAGTGGTTCCTCCTGAGCCTTTCTCCCTGGCTTGCCGATGGCTGCCTTTCTCCATGTGTCTTCACCTGGTCTCCCCCAGTGTGTCTCTGCCCTAATCTCTTCTCATAAGGACCCCAGTTGTGCTGGCTTAGGACCCACCCGGAGGACCTCATTGAAATTTAATTACAGGCCTCTGCTGGTATCTACAGGGGACTGGGATGGGACACCCCTGGGGCACCGAAATCCCTGATGTGAAATGATGCAGCGTTTGCATAAAACCTTCGCACCTCCTCCTGTAAATCATCTCTAGATAATTCATGGTACCTAACACAATGGAGGCGCTATGAAAATAGTTGTTATATTCTAATGTTTAGGGAATAATGACTAGAAACGTGTGTGCCCGTCACTACAGACCCACAATGGCAGGCTATAGACGGAACTCGCAGGAGACCCGCGTGAGCAACGCTCGACTGAGGGCTGGAGGGAACTGGGGACCTAGGAAATGGCCAGCAGCAGGGCGTGTCCACACGTCCCGTGGACTCACTGTAGTGCCCAGCAGACGGCACATTCCAGTTTTGGTTTTTGGAACTTTCTCGATCTTTTTCCCCAATTGTTGTGGACCTGCAGTTGATCAAGTCTGTGGATGCAGAAACTGGGGGTCCAGAGGACCAGCTACACCTCTTTAAAGCCCCTCTCTCCAAACACAGTCACATTCCGGGATGCTGGGGTTTAAGCCTTCATCCTGTGGATTTTTCTGGCAGGGGACAGGGGGGTGGACACGGCTGAGCCCATACTTGTGTGCCAGTGGGGAAGGGAGAGAAATCTGCCAGGGAACTCCAGGCAAGCACATCAGGGCCGCCTCAGTCCATCCTTTAGAGTTTTCCAGGTCTTTCAAAGAAATGAATCTCAAAGACAGAAAAATCAACTCCAGCCGAGAGACACATCCTCTGCATGGAGGGGAGCGGGCAGTGACAGCCACCTGGGTCACCAAGCCCTTTGTTAGTGAGAATGGGCCACTTGAAGGGAAATCGATCCTGGCTGAGCATGGAGCAGCTGTTCCCAGCCAAAGCTCCCCTAGAGAGGCCTTTGCCGCCTTGGCCCCCTCCCCTCCAGGCCGGGAGAAGAGCCAGCCGCGGGAGCCTGAGGATTGTTCTGGCAGGTGGCGGGGCGCGGAAGGGCCCCCAATCAGCGGCATTGTGGCTGCCGGCACCTGCATGCATCCGCCCGAGGAAGGGCTTCATTCCGCTGGACCTCAGCCTCGCCTCCACCAGAGGCCAGGCCGCCGTGGGCATGATGGCCATCACCAGCCCGGCGGGGCACAACGTGCATACGGAAAGGACCTCGTGGCTCCGCGTCCGGCCTCGTTCTCTGCATCTCAAAGGGCGCCGGTTTCCCGGGGCTGCTGCGGAGGCCGCCGAGAGCACCCGCGCACCGAGCTAAAGCGAGCCCAGGCGACTCGGCTCCTGAGTGGCCACCTGCATGCACCTTCCCGAGCGGTGGCCTCGGGGGCATAAAGGGGAGGTCGGAGAGGAAGGGCCAAGGGGCAGAGGCTGAGGTGTCCCCACCGGCTGCGAGGGGAACCGCGGCCACGCTAGAGGGCCCCACAGAGGGAACCCACAGGAGCAGGCAGCAGGCTGCAAAAGGGCCGGGGAAGGCGAAGCCATTCAGACAGTCGCAACAGCTGCCACCCCACAGGGTGGCAGAGGAAAGGGAGGACACGGCGTCACTGGAGCCCAGGGGCGGGAGCCACCAGGCAGGGAAGCCACCCAGGCGAGGTCACTGCCTGGAGCAGAGATTGGGGTGGAACTGCTCCTCTCCTGCTCCTGCCCCCAAACTCCCACCGCAGCTTCTCATTGGCTGAACAAAGCAGGGAGCCAGCGAGCATGGGAGGCTGGGAAATGCAGTTTTCAAAGGTCACCTCCTCCACGACGCAGAACAGGGAAGGACAGGGGATGGCCACCAGGTAAATGACCCACGCGCAAGACTCGAACTCTGGTCGCCTCTCTCTAAAGTTGACTAACCCATCAAGCTATCCACTTTTAAGACATTTTAAGACACTATCCTATTTCATCCCCATAACAAGCCTCTGGTGATGATACTGGATCCTTCATATTCATGGCTAAGAGTTAAGCCAAAAAGTCACCTCCTCAGGGAAGCCTTCCTTGATTGTCTCCTTAAAGCTGCACTTCTGAGTCTTCATCTCCCTGTCTGGAGCTTCTTATGAGAGAAACCATATCCTACATTTGTTGGTTAGGGTAGTGTGTGACCTAGGTAATGGATGTCACTTGTCCCCTAAAGGGTTCATGTGTTGGAAGCCTGGTCCCCAGTGTGACAGTGTTAGGAGGTGGTGGGACCTCTAAAATGTGGAGCTAGTGAGAGGTCACTGGGGCGCTGTCCCTGGAAGGGATTAAGGTAATTCTGTAGTGTAATGTGGGGGTGGAGGGAAACTGGTTAGTTCTCTTTAGAGGGTTGTTTATAAAAAATAAAAAAATAAATTAAAAAAAAAAAAGCCATCCTGGTCCCTCCTCTTGATTTCCTGTCTCTTGATTTGATCTTCCCCCCCACGTGTTCCTGTTCCTGTGACACCACGCATCTTGAGGTTCTCCTCAGAACTGAGCCAAGGCCAGCACCATGCCCTTGAACCTCCAGCACTGTGAGCTACACAAACCTCTTTTCATTATAAAGGAACCCAGCCTCAGGTAAGTTATGATCATAAAGACACACGGATCCAATACTAGAGGAGCGTACACAAGGACAAGGACCTCACGCCTCTGTCACTACCACATTCCCAACGCCCAAGACAACACTAAGCACACGGCGGGTGCTCAGCGCATATCCGCGCAATCTTTTCCGTAAAACTCTGAGGTGGTGCTGCTCATTTTCTGCGTTAAGTGGCAGAGTGGTATTAGAGGCCAGGCCGTGGGGCTGTGCAGATGCTGGCGTTTCTATGGGCCCCGCTGCCACCTACCCCAGGACTCCCCCAATTCGGTGCCTCCTTCAAAACTCTGTGTAAAACATCTCCACCTCCAGGAAGCCGTTGCCGCCTCTGAGGACAGGCCGGAGGTGTGTGCTTCCTGCAGCCTGCTCCTCCTCTTACCAAGTTCCTCTCCTCTCCTCCTGGCCTAGGTGGGTATCTGTGCGGCCCATTGGGCCTTGAGCTGCAGAGGGCTGGGCCAAGCTGTCGTCCTTGGTGGGCTGCAGTGCCGGGACGTGCTGGACAGAGTGGACCAGCGTCAGAGCATGAATGAGTGACGCTCTGCTCTCTCCCGTGTCACCCCTCCCCGAGCCTTCTGTCCTGTTCTGTCAGCCCTTCCTTCTTCCTCTCCCATTCCAAGGTGGACACAGGGGCCCGGGGTTTTGAAGGGTTCCCAGGGTCTAAGGCAGTTGTGTGTGGCCTTCGGAGCCTGCAGACCCCAGAGCCAGCTGACTGGAGTTCCAGCTTTTCCACTTTTCAGCTGTGTGACCTTGGGCCAGTGATTTAGCCTCTCTGGGTCTTGGTTTTCTTGAAGTTGCAGGTGGCAGCAGTGCTTTCTTTGAGGGCCAGGGGAAAATTAAGTAATCCTGACCTCTGCAAGGGCGGTTCTCTCCCTTCTGGCCCCCTTTGGCAATGCCCAGGCAAATCTGGGAAGTGGAGAGCTGAGTCTCTGGCGGCTAATGGATCCGGAAAGGATCTCAGCTGTGTGGGGGGGTCCCGGTGCCAAGTTGGCCTGATGCTCATCCCGGGAGAACTGAGAACAGGCTCTGGTGTCAGGCTCTGCACTGTGGTTGGCACTGATGCTTGGTGCTCGGGTGACCCTTCTCGTTGGGCCCCGGGGATGTGGGGGTTGCTCTTGGGGTTCTGCCTGGATCCCCTGCTGACGAGCTGTGCACACTCCACAGCTGCTGACCGTGGAGGCTCATGGCGAGCAGCTGACCCCTGGAGACCTTCCCTGGGCTTTGGGGAGCCATTGTGCCCTGGAGAAACTTGGTGTCCCCCACCCCAGAGGAGCCAGGATGCATGGGAACAAATCCCACCCCCGGGGAGCAGGCTGAGCGTGGACTCTACCCAGACCTCCTCCTTGCTCCGGCCCTCCCTTGCGGGACCGCTTCCCTCACCCCTATTAATCACCAGCTGCGACCTGTCTCCGAGTCCTAAGAGGAGGAGACGGCGGACGCCAGAGCAGGACCGTGCTCCTGCTGGTGCTCCCTCAAGCTCACACGCACACCAGGCACCCGTTCTGTCATTTCCACCTAAACAGGTGACCCACCAAGCAACCCTGAACAGCTCCCACCTCAGGGTGCATCCCAGCCCTGCCGGGGGCTAGCCCTGAGGTGCACTCCTCTGCATAGACGCCTCCCGGCCTGCAGGAAGTGTATTGTGCTTCCTGGTTTTCACTGCCAGGACTGTCCGCTCCCCAAGGGCAGGGCTTTTTTATTGCTCTGTTCATTAACTGTGAGCTCAGATCAGAACAGGGCCTGGCACAGAGTAGGTGCTCAAGAAACATTTTTCCGACCAGCGGATCCTTTTAAGTGAAGTCACTTAGAGACAGATGTCACTACACACTAATCACCAGCTACATCTCTTACCTCTGATCTGTCAGCCTGTACCCATTTCTCCACCTCTCAACTGCCATCTCCAGGGTCTGGCCCCCGTCCAGCATGGTAGCCAGCTCTGCCCTGGTTCCCACACTGGCCTCGCTGTCTGTTCTCCCCACCGCCACCAGAGGGCACCGTGAGCGCCTGCCTCATGGCACCACCCTCTGCTCAGGACCCTCAGTGGCTCCCACCTCACTTGGGGAATGATGTTGTTTGAACATGTCCCCCCAGGTTCACACACCAGAAACTTAATTCCCAAATGCATTTGTCAATGGTGTTTGGAGGTGGAACTTTTGGGAGGTCGACAGGATTAGTGCCTCTCTAAACAAGAGGAAGTGAGCCCTGAGCCCTACCTCCTCTCTCTTGCCAGGACACCCTGAGCACGCATCTTCTCCATCAGGTCTTTGCCCTGGCTGGTCCCTCTGCCTGGAACGTCCTTCCATTTTCTTCACATCTTTACTCAAATGTCATCATTTCAAGAGGCCTGATCGGGCTGGAGAGAACTTTGGGGGTCCCAGCATGCCCTGCCTGCTTTCCTACTCACCCAGTTCCCCACATACTATATCATGGATGCACTAATTTTGCAAATTATCTTTCTTCCCTTCAGAATGTCAGACAGGTGTTTTTAACCCACGTTTACTGACTGGCATGTCAACCTTACCTAGAACAGAGCACCTCACATACAGCACGTGCTTGCAGCTGCTTGTGTGTGTGTGGCACTGGGGATCAGACCCAGGTCCTCGCACATGCTAGGCAAGCATTCTGCCCATCACATTTTTGTTTGTTGTGTTTCCGGGATTAGACCAGAGTGCTCAATCACTCAGCCACATCCCCAGCCCTTTAAATTTTTATTTTTTTAATTTTAAGACAGGATCTCGCTAAATGGCTTAGGGCCCCGCTAAACTTCTGAGGCTGGCCTCAAACTTGTGATCCTCCTGCCTCAGCCTCCCGAGTTGCTAGGATTACAGGCGATCACCACTACGCCCAGCACATTTGTTATTTTTAAAAAATCTGCACTACAACTCTACAAAGTGAAGACTCTCGACATGCATCTTATGAACTGAGGCCCATAAAAGGGAAGCCACCTGCTTGCATCAGGGGTCAGGAGGTGGCTGCGTGGGCTGGGACCGTGGGCTTCTTTCTCTACCGTGTGTGATTGTGTGCAGCTGTGTGCCATGTGTGCCAGTCTGAGCAGCAGTGGCTGTCGCTGCTGGAGGGTGGACACAGGAGGCTTCCTGGACACGCTCAGGCCCTTTGTACGGTGCTCTGTGCGGGGAAGAGAGGCGGCAGCTGGCCCAGGGGGTGTGAGCACGTGTCTGTGGGCTCAGCGGGTGTGAGGGGCTGCATGGGCCCATGCACCGGAGGCCACGGAATAGTGCATCCCCATGAAGCGCTGCACGCGTGTGTGTGCATGCACACGCGTGTGTGAGGCGGCTCTGGGAGGCTCAGTGGGGGTTGGAGCTGAACTTGGAGGAATCAGTGGTGAGGGAAGAACCCCATCAGCCACCAGCCTGTTATTTATAGATGGATCCTGGTTCATAAATTCCAAATGTTTTTTTTTTTTTTTTTATCTCCCTCACTGCCAGGCCCCTATAAATATTCATGAGCTTCCTGCCTTGGAATATTTGAGTAGTCGCAGGAGGAGTGGGGCTGGCCGCAGAGGGCAGGCGAGGGTCCCTGGTGGTGCTGGGAGGGTGGGTCTCTCGGGGTTCGCGTCTCCCCTCTGGGCTTCCCTTCCTGCAGCTGGCGGGGTGGGGAGGCTCCCACCAATGCAGAGACCTCCCAGCGCCTATTAAGATTCTCCCCCGTGTCTGTGGAAAAACACCGCCCACTCGAGGGCCAGAGGAGGTGCTGGGCTGTGCTGTCAGCTCCCGCTCCAGCTCCAGGCGGGGACTCCGAGATCCCCAGCTCAGGAGGGACAAGGAGACCCCTTGAGGCTCCGCGAGGCACGGGGGCTTGGGAGGCAGGTATGTGTGTCTCCCGCTCCATCTCACGATGGTAGGGGTCAGCACTGGTCCCACGTGGGAAGGAATTGTGTAGGAGCGTGCACACGTGTGTGCGTGTATACTTCAGTGTGCAGCTCTCAGCATGCACAAGTAAGTGACTGGTAGTCGGTGGAACTGTTGACAGTTTTGCGGGTCTTTTCTCTTGGGCAGATGATAGGACTGTGCTTCACCAGCATGGCCACGTGACTTCCTGCCCTTAGGAGTGGACATTACTTCCAGGAGAAAGCTTTAAGAGGTGGCATGTGATTTGCCCTGTTCTTGCATCAATAATTGAAGAAGTCTGTGTTAATGTAAGGTCTCCACCAGCAGGGGCTCCCAAGTGACCAGACGAGGCAGAGACACCTACCAACCCTCATGTAGCAGGAGCCAAATCTCATTGGTTTGTACTGTTGCTCTGAGACTTGGGAATGGTTTTGTTACGCAGCGTAGCTTGGCCTACACTGACCAGCACAGGACCCATGAGAGAGGGAGACTAGGGTGTAGCACACCTATGTCCAGGTGACCAAGGACCATGGGGACAGTGTGCAGCTATGTGTAGGCTCAGCTGAGTCTGTCTCAAGGCTCATGGGTCAAGCCAGATCCTCAGATGTCCCGGCATGAGAAAATGAAATTCTCTTCCCCTCCTCGATCTTGGAACACCTCAAGTCATTCGCAGTGGTTCTTAACCCCAGAGGTGCTCCACAGTTCGGGTGGTAGTTCAACCAGCAGGGAGGACAAGCCTGGGCGCCCCAGGCTGCCCCAAGATGAACTCACTTCCTGTTCTATCCACATGAGTTCTGCTCTGATCTAGCTCAGGGTTCAGCCTTGGTCTGTCCCTGGATCTGGGTTTGGCCTTGCCCATCCCAAGTTCACAGTGTAGCCCTCATCGACCCAGGATTTGGATTTGATGCTGGTCTCCTAGGACCAGGCCTATGTTTGGTCTAGCCCTAGACCCAAGTTCAGTTCCTGTCTATCCAGGGCTTCGGCTTGACCCTAGGGAGACAGAGCCAACCAGGGAATGTCTAGGCCTTAGAAACGGATCCTTGTTCTTCCCAGGACTTGAGCATCCCTCCACCTGGGGACCTGAGCTGAGCCGGGTCTATCTCAGTACGTGGGGCCACCTGGCCCTGGTGGAACTTTCACAGCCGAGGGATCCCATTCCACAGCACCCCAGCTGGTAAGGGCTTCCCTCCAAGGGCTCAGGGACTTGTGGGTAAATATCTACTGCAAATGACTGGTGTGTCCCAGGATTAACGAGGGTAAGGGGATTTTATTTTTCCAAAGCCATTATCTGAAATTCATTAAGGTGGATTTTATGGGTCTTTTTTGAGGATTATTACAAGGGTTTCTTGATTAACTACTCTAAATGGCACTAATCTTCAGGAGTTGGAGACTTTCTGAGAACCCATCGTGAGTCTTACTCAGAGATCCTGGAGTTGAAAACCCCTCCCCGTCAGAGCTGTCCCCAGTTTCCATGGCCAAACCGCACACAAGGCCTTCAGGTGGAACATTGCAGGGGATGAGCGTGCACTGCCACAGGCCAGCACACGCTCAGCAGAAAGGCCCAAAGCCTTCCATCTCCTCCAACCATCCCTGGCCTCACCTCCAAGCCTCCCCGAGGAAATAAGAACCATAAAATGAAGTCTGCTTGTCCCTAGTCACAAATGACCAACTTCTGTCTCCTTCTTTCCCCTCCTAATTCCAGGGTGGAGAAGCCACCTCTCACTCTGCGGTTCTGCCTTCCATCCCTCTGCCTCCTTGGGATGGTCATACAGACCATCTCATCTTCGTCCTGCTTATTCAACTCCTCTCTCTCTCTCTCTCTCTCTCTCTCTCTCTCTCTCTCTCTCCTCTCTCTTTCTAGCTTTTTAGATAAACTCAAGTGCTATGAAAACAAATAGACAAACCAAACACACCTCACTTGACTCCTTCTTCCATCTTCTTCTCTCCCCCTCTTCTTTGCTGCCTCCTCTAGCTGCCTCCATGTCCCGCTTCCTGCACCGCTCCTCCATCCTTTCACCTGGTTTCTGACCCCACTGTTGCACCACTACAAGCCCCCGCAGTCCCCAGGGCCTCCGTGTTTCTAGATCCAATAGGTGCTTTCTGACTCACCGTCTTTTCAGACCTCAGCAGAACTCGGCTCTGCTGACTTCTCTCTCTCTCTCTCTCTATATATATATATATACATTTCCTTGGTCACCATGACCCGTGTGGTTTGGGAACGTCTCCTGGAATCCATGAGTTGGAAACTTAATCACCAAATTTCCCTGGTTCTCATGACTTGGAAGTGGTGGCTTCAAGAGGTGCTTAGCTCCTGAAGGCTCTGCCCTGATGAACTCGGCAGTCCACCCGTGGATTGGTGGGTCATTGAGGGAGCGGTTTGTGGTCAGGGTGGCTCACCCTGTGGTGCCCTCTGCCATGTCAGGAGGCAGCCACAAGGCCCCTTCCAGACGCTGAGCAGGGCTGGCACCATGCTTTTAGACTTCCCAGCCTCCAGAGCTGGGAGGCAAGTGAATATCTAGTCTTTATAAATCACCCAGCTTGTGGTATTCAGTTATAGCAACAGAAAACAGCCCAAGACCTCCCCACAGAGCTCCCTCCGAGCTCAGACTCGCCTTCCTCCACCTCATGATCAAATGGACTAAGGTTTCTCAGGCTCAGCACTATTTCTACCAGGGGCCAGAAAACCCCACTCTGAGCAGCATCTCTGACTTCTACCCACGAGATGCCAGAGTATTCCCCCTCCAGATGTGATGACAAACTCTACCCAGGCCTGGTCAGGGTCCCTGAGGGACCGGCCGCCCCCTGGTTGGAAACGGTCGCTCTAGTCTCAGGGTGGCCCTATCCTCACTCCACCTTCTCTAAAGTTTCCTCCCTGGGGTTGGAGATGTAGCTCAGTTGGTAGAGTGTTTGCCTCGCAAGCACAAGGCCCTGGGTTCAAATCCCCAGCACTTCAATAAATAAATAAATAAATAAAGGCTCCCCCCCACCTCCCTCCATGGCTGCCTGCCACACCTGTTCCCTGGACTCCACGTTCGCAGGTTCCTCCAGCTCCTCAGCTGCCACTCACCTGATGTCTCTAAGCCTTGAATCCCAAAGGCGATCCTTGCTTGGAGTCTCGTTTTCATCCAGTGTCCCTGTGTCCCGTCTCCATCCCTCTCAGGTCACCTGTGGCCCTCCATCTCCACCACCACTCCGTGGTCTAAGCCATCTTCACAGCTGGGAAATCTGTCTGGTCTACCTCAATTTACTCTCTTTTTTGCACACCTGTCACACACATATTGAACTGTCACAATGCACAGGTGATCCCAACCTTGCCAACCAAGCCCCACAGGTGGGCTCTTTTCACTCTTGGATGCAGATAAACTCCTCATCATAGCCACACAACACTGTGGGTCTGCCCCTTACTGAACCCTCTGCTGTTGTCTTGCACCGTCTGCCCACTCCGAGGCCCCCTTTGGTCGGTCATACTTTCCATACTTCTTCTCACCCCAGGGCCTTTGCATACACCATTTCCTCTGCCCAGAGCACTCTTCTCCCTTGGCATCAGATCTCAGCTCTTGCTCCTTTGGACTTTCCGAATTAGATCAAATCTCCACATCTGAGGTTCCTACGGCACCAAGGTCTTTTCTTCCAAGCTGTTATTACAGCTCCCATTCCTGTTTATTCGGGAATGTGATCGCTACCTGCCAGTGTCTGTGTGGCTCCCCACCTCTCCTCCCAGCACGAGCTCGTAGTACTGGTTGAGTAAGTACGCAGAAGCACTGCTGCTCTCAGGGCCAGGTTTAAGTGAGCGGAGTCCAGAAGTGGAGGTTCTCCGGGACCTCGGCAGCTGAGCTCCCAGGCTTGGTAAAGGTCAAGCAATGTCAGAAGGGCACAGATGCCAGGGAGCCTGATAATTCAACAGCAGCAGGAAGTCAGAAGCCAGGGTGAACAAGAGACCCCAGCTGCCCCAACGAGGCGTCCCAAGACTGGCTTCCATGCAGCACAGGGGACTGCAGCCATTGTCTCCTCCTGGCTGTTAAGAGACCGGTGACCTCTGAGGTCTGCTCCGGCTTGGCTCCCCATCTTTTAGACGTTCTCCCCAGACTCCACCCTGGCAGCCATGACCCCATCCCTGCCCTGCTTCTCTTTCCCACTTTCTCTGGTCAGACGGGTCAGTGAGTCCCGAGGGCGCCTCTCCAAGACACGCTCCCACCTGCCCATGCTCTCCTCCCTGGCTGCCTCCCTCTTGGCCCACACGGCACAGGATCTTGCTTGGGCTGTCGCAGTCCCCTCCTTCCCGGTCCTCCCGCTACCCACTCTCACTCTCCAGAATCCATTCCCCAACCCAGTGACTGGAGAGAGGTCTTCAAGCAATGGGAATCAGATCGGCCTGCAAATCATCCGGCAGCTTCTCACCATCCTGAAAATAAACTCAAAAACCCTCGGTGGCCTGTGAGGTCCCGAATGCAGCAACCCCTGCCGACCTGTGCATCCTGGTGCCCACCTGGTCCTTGGCAGCTCCTTCCAGAGCACAAGAAGCTCTTCCCACCCCAGGGCCTTTGCACTGCAGTTCCCTCTCCCTGAACACCCTTCTCCCAGCTCCTCCGTGGCCAGCTTCCTCTCCAGAGCCTGACCCGGGGGGCCCTGCACCCTGAGGCTGGCTCACACACATTCTCTCACACCTGCCTGCTGTTTTCCTCACAGCACTTACCTACAGAAAACAGACGTCCATTTATCTATGACGTTTACTGTGTCTCTAGTACAACACACATGGACCAGGCCAGGCTTACTAAATCCACACGGGCGTCTCGCCCTGCAACACAGCCTGCGGCTCTAGGCCATCAGTGTCAAGTGCATCTGCCATGCCCTCCGCCCCCAGCTTTCCTTCCGCAAGACGGAAGACCTCCGGAGCCAGGAGTCCCATGATGCCCCAGGGGTCCGGGCTCAGCTAACTGGACCGCGAGTGGATCCTGGTACGAGTTGAGACCATCAACTCCTTCAGCCCGGGGAGAGGGACTTGGGTCATGGAGGCCAAGGTGATTGGAAGGTGTGGGCCATGGAGTTGAAGGTCCATGAGGCTCACGGGCCGCACAAACCCAGAGCCACAGGCAGGGGACGTGAGGGGTGCAGAAAAGAGAGGCCTCGGGTGCGGGGGCACGCCAGGGCCAGACCCAAGAGCTGGTGCTGCACTGGCTTCCAGAGGGCTCGGAGTAGCTCCCTGCTGTTGCTGGGCCCGGAACATTCCCCGAAGGCCTGAGTGTTAAAAGTTTAGTCCCCACTTGGCACAAGTGGGGGTTGGTGAAACTCTTCATAGATAGGGTCTCCTGGAGGTCTTAGGTCATTGGGTGCGTGCCCTGGGAGGGGACAGTGGGACCCAGTCCCGCCCCTCCCTCCTTCCCTCATGTCCTGGTCATGGGATCAGTGGTTCTGTCCCACTCCGTGCCCCCTGCCATGATGTGCTGCCTGGTCACAGGCCCCAAAGCAACAGAGCCATGGACTGAAACCTCCAAAACCGTGGGCCAAAATAAACCTTTTTGCTTTGTAAGCTGATGATCTCAGGTACGTGTCACAGTGACAGAAAGCTGATGAGCACTGTCCCTGTGCACCACCATCCCGTCCTGTTCGACGCTTTGCCCTGCGCATGGAACCAGACCATACTTTCTCCTTCGTTTGTTTGCCATCGGTCTCTTCCCACCGAAGGTCAGCTTGCAGGAGCACAACCCGTGTCTGTCTCTGGCAGGGTGCCGTGTGCTGGAAGTATTTGTCACTCGAATCCACAAAGGGGCAACTGAATGAATGCATCACGGCTTTCTCCCTCCCGGGTCCTCAGCGGTCCCCTGACAGCTCCTGTGCCCCTGGGCCCGTTAGGGAGATTCCTATTCCATACCCAGTCCCTGACGCACCCCCACCCCAGCCCAACAGGAGGCAAATGAAAATGGACAGGGACGTGGGGGACCAGCCAACTGGTGAGAGAGAAACCAGGAAGGGGAGGCGGGATGCTTCCAAGGACCCTCTCCAGCTGGAGCAAGAGAGGGGAGCGAACGATGAGGCTGGAGCTGGACAAATGCCACAGTGGACATGAGGACAGGCAGGGCCAGAGATGAGCAGGTGAACTAGACACAGAGGACCAGAACGCCTCACGCAGGACTCGTCATGACGGAGGGTAATAGGGACTCTGCGGTGCCAACGCCAATCCCTGGCACCACCTGGCCCTTGCTTGTGCCAGGCATCTTTCTGTGCATTTGCCCCATAATTGTCCCGAGGGGACAGGTGTCAGGGGTGTGATTGGCCATGTACCTATCAGCATAGCAACAGAAATCCAGACAAGTGACCGTGTGCCTTGGTGGACAGGAGCAAGGATGGGGACACCCACGGTCGCCCTCGCTCCCTTGTTGGATATGTGAGCGAGCATCCTGTCCTCACGTTCAAATGCTCCTCGACGCACAACGGAGTTATGTCCGAATAAACCCAGACATTGAAATGCCCTTAACACACCCAACCCGCGGAACAGCATAACTCAGCCACACGGCACGCCACAGAATACTGGTTATTTGCACCTGTGACTGCGAGGCTGATGGGGTTGGGACTTCCCAACCCTGCCCAGCATCACATGGCGCTATCATGCTGCACGGTGCTAACCTGGGAACCCAACCCATCAAAAACCAAACTGTGGTCTGTACTGAATGGGTATTGCTTTCGCACCCTAAAACTGAAAAACCATGAGTCAAAAACACTGTATTCAGGGACCATCTGTACAGTGTTCAACTGCGAGCTCGCAGGTCAGTGTGAGAACTGTGTACCAGTATCCTGGGGATACGGGGTCTGCTCTCCTCCAGCCCTGATCATTCATGACCCTGTGACACTCTACAGTCATGTCCACACGTGCACGTTGCCTGTCCCCAGAGGCGTGCCACACTGACAAACGCCCATCACACAGGTAAACACCTCCCTGTAAATGCCCGCAGCCCTCTGTACATTCTGGACAACCGGGTGCACGTGTAAGTCCACCTAGAAGCCGTAAACATGTTACACATCTGGTTCTATCTAAGAACACCTGTGTCCTTCCGTGTATAACTCTTTCGTCCACTTGTATCCACCTGCCTGTATCCACGAACATCCCTACATCATCTCAGTAGGAACTGACATCTGTATACCGTCTGTCAACTGCCCTCTTAGGTCTCCCTAGTGAACTCATTAGCATTGCAGTCAGTCCTGAAATATTCCTGCAGAATTCATGCTTTACTAATAAGCTTGATGTCCTGCTGAGGTCACATGGCACTTACCAGGGCTAATGGAGCCGGCCTTGGCCAACAGGGTTAGGGAATCCTGAACTCCGGAATGGCCAGAGAATGCACTTACAAGAACAAACGGATTCCTCTTCCTTCTCACCGCACCAAATGTCTCAGCCAGTGTCTATCTGCAGAATGTAAGCCACATTTCGAGATGTGCTTATGGCCCCAACACTATCCTGGAATCATACTAAGAGCTGCATCACTAGATTTGCCATTATACCAAAGACTGCATCACACATTACACTGAGGGCTGCATCAACAGACTTGTCATACCGAAGGCTACATGAACTTCTGGGGCATTACACCAAGGGTTGAGTCAACAGACCTGTCTTTACATGAACACTGAAACATTCTTTCAATCATACACCTGAAGGCCCCAATCTAGACTGAGCATTATCCTGAAGCCTTCATAACTAGAAAGTAAAATTGAGAAGCAGCACCTTCCCTCAGCACCCGTAACTCCTGTGTGGGGTACAAAGGGACAGGCAGAGGTGGGTTTAAGAGATGATCCTAAGGGGTCCAGTAGGAGTATCAAAGGAGAAACTGGGAACCTGAAGTCAGGCACAGAAGACAGAGAATTAGTACCCCAAGAGCTAGAACCCAACCCTCTTGATCTAGGGGTGCTGAAGGAGCTGGGGAGACTCACCAAGTGCAGCTTGGAGCTGGTCACGGAGCCCAGGAAGCTGTAGATCTGTCATGGCTCAGCTCTCCCTGCCTAGGGGCCCGACAAAACACCCCTCGCCACACCCCGGAGGAGAGCTCTTCCCTGCAAGCTCGGGCCTCTGCAGGACCAGGCTGCAGTGGCGCCAGGACAGCCCCCCCCGCCCCCGCGGGGCCCACGGCATGCTCGAGCCTGCCTCACCATGCCCAGACAGTCCCCACGCAAGGGACACGCTCTGACATGCTCCCCCACGCCCCTGGGCTCAGACACATGGGTGGCATCAACTTCCCTTACACGGGGGTGCCTGCCTGCCATGAAGGCACACGCCAGCACACCGGGATGCACCCTGCCAGAGGGGCAGGGGGTCCAGCAGTTCCCCGCGTCTGCCAGGGCCTGCACTCCCGCGGCCATCCTGCCCTTCTGGATGGATTGGGGGGCATCAGGGAGAAGCGGTTATGATTAAACAGGAGACTGTGGAGCCCTAGGCTCCGCCATCCACGGGCTGGCTGGTGTCCCCCCGGGGGGCTGCGGACGGCAGGGTCGGGGAGAGGGCAGGGGAAGTGGCTCGCTTAATTAATTAGTCCTAATTGAGATATCTTTGCAAATATCCCTTTATTGAAGGACACGATTCCATCTGCTCCTTGGGAATTTGTCGCCTCTGTCTCTGGCCCTGGAGTATGGCAGAAATGACAAGAAAGAGCACTCGAGGAGGGCTGCCGCCTGCCTCGGCCGCTTCCGATAATGACCGCGGTGCCCAGGGACCGGACGAGGGACCGGCGGCCAGGCTGGACATCCGGAGGTCCAGGCGGAGACCGAGATGGGGAAGCTGCAAGAGGGCAGGAGGCGGACCGCAGGCCTGGGAGGAGGGCGGTGGGGACAGGCCAGGCCCCGAGAGGCAGGCCGAGAAACTTCGCAAGCAAGGCGGAGGGCAGCAGCGGCGCAGGTGGGCCGGCGGCCGGGGGACGCGGCTCCCTCTGCCTTTTCCCGCCTGGCCGGCCTCGGCACCCGCCACCGCAGCGACAATCAGGCCTGATTCCTCCCGGGCCTCGCCAGCCTCCCGTTCCCTCTCCCTTCCCTCTCCCTCCCCCAGTCACTCCCGCAATCATCTCCCTTGTTCAAAATGAGCTTCTGCAGCTGTAGCCAGACAGCTGTTCCATCTTGGAGCCAGCGCTGGGGCCTGGTGGCTGGGTCCTAGAGGGACGCCCTCTCGGATGGCAGCAGGAGAGTGAGGTGGCGGGTGGAGGGGGCTTGGAACTCAGCTGCCCGCCTCCACCTCCACCTCCAACGCCCATCCCCGGGGCTGCAGGGGTCTAGATGCCCCGGCCTCTGTGGGGCCTTCATGGCCTTATGCTCACCTGGCCCATCATGTCCACCCACCGAAGCCTTCCTGATACACATCCCGCCCTCCACCCCAGCCCTGTCAGGGTCGGATGGTAACAGGCAGGCAGAATCCCAGAGAGAAGACAGATAGACAGACATGCAGACATACATAGAGAGACAGACATGACAGAGATATAAAGTTGGGGATGTCCAGAGACAGAGATGTCAGAAAGACAGAGACACATAAGACAAAGAGAATGAAACAGTGAGAGAGAGAGAGAGAGAGACGGGGGCGGGCTGGGGCTCAGCGGGAGAGTGCTTCTCTAGCAAGAGCGGGGCTCAGTTTATCCCCAGTACTGGAAAAAAACAGAAGAGAGGATGACAGAGATAAAGAGACACATAAACACACACGGAGGGCCAGCAGTGGTCTCTCAGCCAACATTTAAGGGGGATCTGCTCTGGGCTGTGAATACACAGTTAGCGAGGAAAGAACACTTTGAGTCAGGCACTCCTGCTGTCCAGCTACTCAGGAGGCTGAAGCAAGAGGCTCACTGGAGCCCAGGAGATCGAGGCCAGCCTGGGCAACATAGTGAGATCCACTGCTATTTAAAAAGAAGGAAATAAAGGACATCTCTATCCACTGAGCCAGAGATGGGTGGGGGTGCAAAAAGCTCAAAAATAGGCATTGAGGCTGAGACAGAGAGGGGCAAAGACAGGCAGACCCATTCCCTGCCTCCTCTGGCCTCCCAGCCTGGCCTCTTCCCTCCCACCCATGAACATGCCCAACCCCACACCAAGCTCCTCCAAAGCACCTGGGCCTCCCCCAGACGGCTGCTTTCCTTCCTCGCTCAGCCAGGCAAGGTAGGTACCTGCTGAAAAGCAGCAGCCTTCCAACCCACAATCCAGACAGATGTCCTCACGGTTGAGCCTCTCGAAAACCCAACTGCCGGCCTCACAGTCCCTTCCTGCCCCGCCCAACGTGATGTCCGAGCACCCAGACCAAATCCCTGTGCCCTGGACATCGCTGACGCTCCGGGTACTTCCAGTGCCCCCCATCCTCCCTTCCTTCTGTCCAGAGGTCCAGCCCTCCTTCCCCCGACCATTTCCTTCTCGACCTTAGGACTCAGTGTAGGAGCTGGGGGTGTAGCTCAGTGGTAGAGTGTGCTCTTAGCTTGCCACAGGACAAAAAATAAATAAAAGACTCAATTTAGGCATGGCCACCTCCAGGAAACCTCCAGCCTGGTTTCAGTGCCTCTTCTCTGCTCCCACAACCTTCCAGAAATATCCCTGTCACTAAACAAACCATGTCATGTCACAAGTAATGCAGATGAGACTGTGATCTAACTGGTCAGGGACCTGGTGTGTGTGTGTGTGTGTGTAGCTGGGGATGGAACCCAGGTCTTCACATGTGCGAGGCAAGCGCTCTTCCACCGAGCCACACCCCAGTCCTTAGGCATCCTACTCTCCCACACTCTGCAACCCTTTCCACTACAAAGTAGGTGCTCAGCCAACACGCCCTCGCACGTGAGGGTGGCCGAGCGGATGTTAGGAGTCCACGACAGGGAGCAAGTGGATCCGGCAGATGGAGGCCAATTCCAAAATCCAGCTCTGTCATCCCCCCCCGCTGGAGAAGTGCAGCCACCTCTGCCCTGGTCCTCTGGCTCCCACCCTGTGTCCCTGCCAGTCTGCCCTTCTCAGAGGCCCCAGCAGGCAACCATGACCCCTGAGTCAGATCCCATCCCTCCCTGCACAGAACCTTCCAAAACGTCCGGTTCAGTCATCCATGTATTCATTTAACAAGTATTTACTGGACACCCACTATGTGCTACGTTCCAGGATGGGCACTGGGCCCAAAAGAGTCTACAAAGACTGATTTTTAGAATCCCTACCATTATGGCCACGCCATTCTAGAGCAGGAAAATCAAACAAGGTGAGTAAGTTGACGATACAGAGGCTGTCCAAGGTTCAGAGTGCAACAGAGAGAAAGCAGCCCGGAAGGGGCTGGGAAGGCTGCAGATCACATCGAAAGTCCTTGCACGAGCCCTCGGACGAGATATGGCCCCTGTCACCTCCTTACCCTCACCTCCCCTCACTGTCCCCGCCTCCGCTCTGCACCAGCTCCACTGGCCTCCCAAGTGTTCCTCAATTTCAGGCACTTTCCACCTCAGGGCCTTTGCACCTCTGTTCTCTCCACCTCAGACTCTTTTCCTCCAGATATCCTCCCTTGCTTCCTTCAGATCTCTGCACAAATAGTCACCTCCTCGGAGAGGTCACTCACTCTCCACCCCCTGCTCCATGTTCCTTTATAGGACAGTGAGTGCCATCTGACATAGGATAGATTTGGATACACTTGTCACCCCGCACCCCTGCCCCAGAAAGTCAGATCCACAGGATAAGGGTTTCTGTCTCTTGTGTTTGTAGTTCAATGCTTGGCACATAGTAGATGCCTAAGAAATAGTGGTTGAATAAACAAGCGTGTGAATGAATGAATGCAGAGGCAACCTGTGAGAATTCCTGTCATCTAAGTCGAGGAGGAGAGACTGGCAGAGTAGGTGGGACTGGCAAATACCTGACTCTCATCTCACGTGGTCCAGATCATATTTCTCACCCTCCTGAGGTAGGGCATGGCCATGTGACTTGCTTTTAACCAATGAATTTTGAGCAAAAGTAATGCATGTCCCTTCTCAGGCAAAGCTTTAGGAATCGGCAGGGGATTTGCCATGCCCCAGACTCTTCCTCCCTCCGCGATCATGTCACAGAGAGCACCCATCATCTTGGGTCCATCCATCACCTTGAGTCCGTGGGTGACCACCATGGACAGAGCTCTCCACCCACCCCCACCAGTCAAAGACGGACACATCAGGGAAGCAGGAAGTAAACCAGGCTGTGTCAAACGCATGCTGCTTGGGGTTGTTGGTCGGTTCAGTGTCATTTGGCCTCTCTTGACTGATTTGAGACTCTCCCCCACCCCCACCCAAAATTCATCAAGAAAATATGAATTCTGCATCTTGGTTCTTTGCGGAGAGCTACTCAAACAGCCTTTTGTTGACAGCTGCTCAGACCCTCCCCATACTTCCTGGGAGCAAAAGGGTCCTCCCCAAATAGAACACCCCTCCCCCATTTCTCCAGCCCTTAGGGTGGAGGGAAGGCACAAGGGCATAGCATGCAAGAGGCAGGTAACTCACTTCAGGCCCTGTAATGATGGCAGCCGCTGGCAATGGCGCTGACAGCTCTTAGTCTGGGTCTGGATTTATGGTCCCCAGGTGAGAAGCCTTTCTGCGAAGGCTCCCATCCCACAGGGGTGGTTTATGGCTGGGAGATGTCCAGAGGTACTAGCAGTTGCAGATTCCTCTCCCCTTCTGCCCGAAAATGGTCCATAACCACAAGAATGCTAAGCTGCTTCTCTGGAATGAGGGGGGGTGAGCCAGAGAGAAGCACAACCTGGGGTCTGGGCTCACCCCTTCCACATCGCTGAGGTCCTTTATTAAGCCAAATGCCAGCACCTAACCTACTGCATCAGGGCGCCGGGAATTCACACTGCTTAGGTTTCTAAACCCTCAGCCTCTCCCGGGTTGGTGTGCTGTATCTTCCTACAACTGCTCCTTACTGAGCACCTACTATGCGCCCGGTCACTTCCATTCATTCCCCTCCCCAATCCTTATGAAAGGGAAATTGATTTAGATACAAATATTTATTCCAGACCTACTATGTGCTTGGCTACAACAGTGACCACAACCCATCCTTACTAAACACCCACTATGTGCCCAGTCATTTGTTTCCATTTGAAGGTGGAATCTGAGAATCTCTATGATGGCGTGATTGTTCATTCAGTCACTTGACACATATTTATTGTAAGCCTACTATGCAAAACACAGACATCCTCTTGCATCTTATAGTCTAATGGAGATACTGAATTCTCCCTGACCAACACAAACATTGGAGTTTAGAGAGATTAAATGTTTCCCCAAAGTTTACAGTCAGTAAATGGCAAGACCAGAATTCAACATTTTAAATTCAAAGTCCTACTACTAATTGAGCATCTGTTTTGAAAGACATTAAGCTGGGGCCTTTCAAATACACACAAACTTGACACAGAAGAGGCACTTGGTAGTTTTGTTCAGTAAATAAAATGGATCAAAGGATGGATGGATGGATGGATGGATGGATGGATGGATGATGGAGGGATGGAGGAATGGATGATGGGTGGATGGAGACACGGAGGGACGGAGGGATGGATGATGGGTGGATGGACACATGGAGGGACGGAGGGATGGATGATGGGTGGATGGAGACATGGAGGGACGGAGGGATGGATGATGGGTGGATGGACACATGGAGGGACGGAGGGATGGATGATGGGTGGATGGAGACATGGAGACACAGAGGGATGGATGATGGGTGGATGGACACATGGAGGGACGGAGGGATGGATGATGGGTGGATGGACACATGGAGGGACGGAGGGATGGATGATGAGTGGATGGACACATGGAGGGACGGAGGGATGGATGATGGGTGGATGGAGACATGGAGGGACGGAGGGATGGATGATGGGTGGATGGACACATGGAGGGACGGAGGGATGGATGATGGGTGGATGGACACATGGAGGGATGGAGGGATGGATGATGGGTGGATGGACACATGGAGGGACGGAGGGATGGATGGATGCATAGAGGACAGACAAAGAGATGGTTGGGTGATAGAGAATGGGGGGCAGGGGTTGGTGGATACATGATAGAGATGGATGGATGGAAGCAGAGATCTGTGAAAGGTCAGATAAGTGATGGAAATGGGTGGAAGGAGAGACAGGTGGATGGGAGTTGAATAAAAGGATGAAGGAATGGATGGATGGATGGATGGATGGAAAGATGATGAAAGGGCAGAGATAAGATGGATGCGTGGAAGAATGGGTGTAAAGATGGCTGGGCAGATGGAATAAAGAATGGAGAGATGGGCGGGTTGGTGAAATGCTGGCTGGAGAGAGAGAGATGAAAGAATGTGACAAGAAGCCCATGTCACATTCATGTATACAAACTCTGATGTGCATATGCAATCACATAACACACACCCACAGCAAGGGGCGTACAACTGCAGACACACTCAGACGCCTCCATATCCAAACACACTCAGGGACACACCCACGCTGATTCTGGGATGGACTCCCACACACATGAATGCAAAGACAGATAGATGGTCGGATGGGTAGGCAGATAGAAGAAGGGATGAATGGGGACCTGGACAGTAGATTCTGTTACCCACAATTATTCTGTGAGGTAGGAATTATCATTACCATTTTATAGATGAGGAAGCTATAGCTCAGAGTGGTATAGCCACTCGTGGATCAATCCAGAGGCACAGAGCAAGGTGGGAGAAAATCTAGATTCAAATGTAAGTTTATCAGACTTCCGAGACCCTTTCTTGAGCATCCCCAGGTGCCAATCCCCTCCCAGGCCCCATCCTGAGTCCTTTAGCATCTCATTTCACAGAGCTTTTTTGTCAAGGTGTAGTAAGACTGAGGGATGGGGTGGGAGTCAGGGATGGGAGGGCCACTAACTCTCAGCAGGTGATTTCATGACAGCATTGGTTCGGGGACTGCTAGCTACGAAGGATTCCAAGTCTATTTTGGAACTTCAACAGACACACATACACACTTGAAGACATGTAATACACACCCACATGCATACAAGGCAAGCAAATACATACATATTCTGCATCTGTGCACACACAAAGACATACACATTCACCCTTAGTGCACACAAAAGTGCCTGCCCACGTGAACACATTTGCACACATATGCACACACAAATTACACTCTTGCACACTTATGTACACGTTCCCCAGATACACAATAAGCTCACATTCACACACACACCTGCATGTAACACAGGCATGAGTTTACACACACTGGCACTCTCCAATGGGGGAGGGGAACTGGCCTCCAATTTCAGTGAATGCATCTCTCCCCCCTCAGATAGTAGCAGCAAGAAGCCCATGTCACATTCAAGTATACAAACTCTGATGTGCATATGCAATCACATAACACGCACCCACAGCAAGGGGCATACAACTGCAGACATACTCAGACGCCTCCATATCCAAACACACTCAGGGACACACCCACGCTGATTCTGGATGGACTCCCACACACAGGACAACGCAACTGGAACCCTCATGTTAGCAGAGCACATAAACTTTCTCTTCACATCCCCCACACTCATATACTGAAACACACACACAGATACACACACCAGGACAGACCCAAACAATGTCACTTGATGTGAGACACACAGAAAAATACTGCTTCACACATTGGCTGCAAGTCTGAGACTGTGGAATGAACAATCTCACTTGGGTCCAGCCCAATGCCACCTCCCCCCAGGGACTGGGCAGAATCTGGGCACAGTGGATGGTGTCCTCCAACACACCCAGGCTTGCCTGCAACCCTTGGGAGCAAAGACCTCTCCTTCCAGCCAGGGGAGAGAAAGAAGCTGTGAGGCTGATGGAGGGCTAAACAGGGGGGCTGGAGGAGTTGGGGCAGCACGAGCAGAACTGGAGTCCAGTGCATCCCAGACCCATCTACTGGGAGGAGTTCCTCAAACAGATTGAAGATGGGAGGGGCTCCCAGAGGGGCGGCGGCTGTGAGGGGAGGGGCTGAGGGAAGTTTGCAATGGAGGAAGCCCCCTCCCCGCTCCTCAGGACAACAGGACCATTATTAATCTGACTGAATACCCTCCATCTCCCTCCGGGTAAGCGGGAGGATAGGGCCATAGAGGGGGATGGCGTGGAGGGGGCGATGCTGGAGCTTCTGGAGACAGTCTGAGCCCCTGCCTCGGGCTCAGCCCCGTTGCCTTCCAGGGTGGGCGAGTTATGGGGATACATATTCAGCGCATGTTAGACAGGTAAGGAGCAGGGAGGGGCTGGGGTGGGGTTAGGGTCGGTGGGCGCAGGGGGAGAAAAAGAGAAAAACAAAAAGAGATGCAAAGTCAGAGACAGTGCGACAGAGATAGAAAGAGACTGGAGAGACATAAATAGCCTCGAAGAAGCAAACCAGAAGGAAAAGGGGGGAGAGAGAGAGAGAAAGAACACGAACTACTCCGATGCGTTTAGACACAACCAGACAGAGACCCTGAAGGTGGAGGCATTCGGAGACCCCGAGACCCGCCCCCATGCAGAGGCGGGTCGCTCCCAGCCCCTCGAATCTCACCCTCCCGCTCCGCCCCACTCAGCCGGGACCCGGCTCAATTCCGCAGCCCTGGCCGCCTCCGCCCCGGGCTGGAGCGAGCTTGGCACCCGGACGCTGCTCACTAATAACAATAAGGATGCTGCACCGCGCGGAGGCGGCTGGGGGTCCCGGCTCCCCGGCTCCCTCCGCCTCTGCGTCCCGCCACCGAGCCCTGACAGGCATCCCTCGGGAGGGCACTCTCCGACCGGGATCGCCGGGCGGTCGGGGGTGCCGGGCCCCCGGGGGCTGCGGGGGCTGCGGCGGCCGCGGCGCGGGCACCACGCCCCCCGGGAGCGCCCCCTGCGCGGCGGCCACTCACGATTTTCTCGGAGGCGCCCGCGCGGGACACGGTGCCGTTGAGCCCCACGAGCGAGGGCAGCGTCTGCGACATCCAGTTGGTGACCATGGCCATGGTGCTCAGCACGGCCCCGATCTTGAGCAGCGGCACAGACATCGCGCCCCCGCCTCATGCCCCGCGGCCACCAGCCGCGCGTCCCTTGTCCGGCCGGCCACCAGGCAGGCGCTCGGTCCCTCACCACCCAGCCGCCCCAGGGGCGCGAGCGCGAGCCGGGGGCCGGGGCCGGGCCGGCCGGGGGGCTCGGGGACGCGGGCTGCGGCTCGGCGCGCCTCGCGGGCTCCGCTTATAAAGCGCCGGCTCGGCCCCCACCCCCTCCCGCGCCTCCGCGCCGGGCACTTCCAGCCGCCGTGACGTCACGGCTCCGGCCCGGAGCCCGGGGGGGCGGGGGGCGGCCAGACTGCCCCCCGCGGCTCGCCGCCCGGCTGGGGAACGCCCCCGGTGGGGACCCCCGGGCGCCGCCCCGCCTGCGCGGCTTCCCCAGCCCCGCCCCGGCGGCATTCCCACCCCGCGGCCGGGGGCTCCCGTCCCCTCCGCGCGCAGCCCCTCCGAGGTCCCCGCCGCGCGCCGCGCTTGGAGAGGGGGCCGCCGCCCCGCCTCGGCCACCAAAGCGGGCGGGGGGCCGGAGTCGCAAGTCCCCACCCACCTACTACTGTGGGACGCCAGCCCGGCTTTCTAAGCCCGGGTCCAGTTGAGAGCGGGGCGTGGGGCCAGACCCCGTGCGCTCCCACGAAGGAGCAGCCGAGGGTCTCCTTCGCCCGGGGGAAGGGGTTTCCCGGGTGCCAAGGCCACGCGGGGGTCCCTCGTTAGTTTCGGACGAGGGACGCCAGCGTGGCGTGGCCCGGTGCGGACGCGAGCACTCGCTGGCGGGGCGGCGACGGGGTCACTTGGGCGGCGGGAGGGTTTCCCCGGGCCTCCAAGGGCGGCCGCAGAGCGCCGGCCGCGACCCGGGGGACGCCTTCTGCAGGCGGGTGCAGGCCGGGCCGCCTCCGGGGAACCCGGGCCGGGGGCGGGGCTCTCGGACTCGGGACCGTCTTCCTCCAGGACGGGGTCCGCTCTGGGGCGAGCTCCCGGGGGACAGGGACGCGCGGCCACCCACCACCCTCCCGGCAGCCGGCGGCGGGGCTGGCGGGGTCGGCGGGGCAGCGGCGAGGAGCGCCGGCGGGGTTTAATTTCCTCTGTTTTGCCTGCACTCACGCCCCCTCCTGGCGTCCCCGCATCACCTCGCGCCGCCGCCGCCGTGGCCCTCGGCCCGCGGCCGCCGCCGTCTGGAGGCGGCGATGACTCAGGCCTTTCCCGCCGCTGCCGCTCTCGGAGGGCTCGCCCGGGGAGAGGCGCAGAACATAGGGGAGAAAGCGGGGGTCTTGGACTGCCTTCGGAGCTCGACCACACCGGGATGCAGATTCTACACGTGTGTGACCTCCAGCAATGGCTGCCCCTCTGTGCCTCAGTTTCCTCATTTGCAAAATGGGTGGTTCTGAGGACTGGTGGATCTGTTACAAGTAAATGGTTTGGCTCTCCTGAAACCAAGTGCTCTATTGAGCATGGTCCACATCCCAGACAAAATGCCTACTTGAGGGGAGCTATGGAGCGAGACAGACAAGAAATAGACAAAGAAAGTGAAATACAAATAGAATATCAGGAGGAAGGGGAATAGGGACTAAGGAGGGGAGAGTAGACTTTAAATTGGGAAAGGTTACAGTTAAACAGATAGGTAAGAAGGCCAGGGAGGGAGCCATTTGGATATCTGGAGAAGAATTCAAAGCAACAGGAACAGCAAGTGCAAAGGCCCTGGGGCAGGAATGTTCGAAGAATAGGAAAGAAGCCAGTGTGGTCAGAACAGAGTGAGCCAGGGGAAAAGAGAGGAAGGACAGTGCCTGTAAAGCACTTTTCAGAGTGTCTGGGACATGATAAATTTTCATAAATAGTAAATGCCATTTGTTGTTATTATTTGCAAGTGATAAATGACCAAAAAAACAAACAGTGACCTTGCTTAGTTGTATCAAAGCTTCCATTTATTAGCACTGTACACTGTAAATGAACTTGCTAGCATTTACTCAACCTCCTAAGAAAAGTACAAGTCCCCTTACCCATAAGGAGACCCGGCTCAGAGAAGAGAGGGGAGCAGCCCAGGGAGACCCAGCAGGTAAACAGGACCCAGGATCTGAAGGCAGGTCTATCTGTTTTCAGATCCCAAGACCAGTTGGCTCCAGGCCTCCTGGCTTAGACAATTTGAAACCCAATGATACCGCTTCTCTTCTCTGCCTGAGGGCTGTGGGTAACTGCCCTAGCTCAGCACAATCAAGCTTCTCCACCCAGTGGATGCACCTCCTGGCCTCCCACCTCCTCCACACTTCCCAAACTCCTCTCCCCAAAGGCACTGATCACCTTCCATGGAGTTTTACCACTGAGCTATACCCCAACCCTCTATTTATTTACTTATTTATTTATTTATTTTCACTAAGTTGCTAAGCCTGGCACCATCCTCTGGCCTCAGCCTCCAGAGTAGCTGAGATTACAGGCATGTGCCACTGTGCCTGGCTTTCCCCTTCTTCTTGAAAGTTGTTTCTTCCCTGATTTCAGACACACCTTATTACTCCCTAGTTTCCCCCACTTCTGTGGCCTCACTGTCCCTCCCTACTTCCTAAATGCCTGCATCTCCCTCCTGGGCTTCGTCCTGCCCCTGCCCCTCTCATTTGGTGCACTCTATCTGCACCATCCCACCCACTCCCCAGGCCTTGGTTCCATCTGGCACACCCCTGCCTCAGGACCTTTGCCCTGGCTGCTCACTCTATCCAAAACTCTATTACCACAGATGCCCACATGGCTTATTCCTCTATTTCATCTATGTCTACTCTATATCTTTGTATGGGTCAGAGTCCTGCCATGCCCTCCAGAAAAACTACATTTCCCAGGTTCCTTTGCACACTGACTTCCTGTTAAGCTCAACCAATGGGAGGCACTGGAGGGAGACTGGTGAGTGGGGAAAAGCTCAGGCATTGCTCCGCTCTGCTTGGGGTATGTGGGGGGTGTCTTGTGACTGTGCTCACACCCCCTCCATTGTCCCACAAGAGACCCTTCCTCATACCACCCCTTTGCAGGGTCCCTCCAGCAGCATTCCATTGAGGCCTGTAGCTGGATTTCCACTTGGCTTCTCAACTCTTCCATCTCCACCTAACCAATCCCCTGTATTGAATTCTCTCTCACTGAAATACCTGACTTTGTTTGTTTCCCTGACTGGACCCTGAGTGATCTGGTCTTTGGGGTGCTGTGGACTGAAACCAGGGCCTCATGAGTGTTCAGCAATAGCTCCCCCACCCAACTTACCCCCAAGTCCAAATAATGCCATCTTTTTTGAATGACCTTCCCTGACCACCTCATCTACAATCAGAACCCCATGAAGCTTTACCCTTTACCCTACTTTATTTTTTAACAGCATTGTCACCATGTGATATTATTATATTGGACTTTTATTTGTTTATGATCTCGCTCCTCCACTAGACTGTAGGCCCCTAGAACTGTCACCAACTTGTCTATGTTTTTCACAGCTGCATCTTCAGGACCTAGAACAGCATGGCATATAGTAGATGCTCAAGAAATTGTTCTTTTTTTTTTTCTTTCTTTCTTTATGTGTGTGTGGGGGTGGGCTGGGGGGTGTTGCTAGAGATCAAACCCAAGACCTGTGCATATTAGGCAAGTTCTTTACTGCTGAGCTACATCCACATCTCTAAGAAATTGTTCTTGATTGACTGACCAAATGAATCTATTACCTGGGGCTTATCTATAGCCCAGATCTCCACCTAGAGCTCAGACCACTAAGCCCACCTGAGTTTTGGACATTTCCACTAGTGTGTTTCACAGAACTGATGACACATTGCACCCATTAGAATGGCATTGAATCAAAAAGATTGTATCGAGTATTGATAAGGATGTGGAAAAACTGGAACCAATACATCGCTACGAGGAATATCAATTGTGCAACTACTTTGAGAAACAAGTTAGCAATTTCTTAAAAAGTTAAACATAAATTTGTCATAGGACCTAACAATTCCATCCATCCAAGAGAAGTAAATCACACAACCATGTAAAGACATGTGCATGAATATTCAGAGCAGCATTATTCATAATGAAGGGAACCAAATGCCTATCACCTCACGATGGAGAAACAAACTGGGGTCCATCAATACAAGGGAACACTTTCAGCCACAAAAGGAACAACTATTGATGTTTTCTATAATGTGGATGAACCTCAAAAATATTTTGCTAAGTAAAAGAAACCAGACAGAAAAGGCCACATATTTTATGATTCCATTTATACAAAATGTCCAGAGAAGGCAAATCAATAGCAATGGAAGGTAGATTAGCAATTGCCTGGAATCGGGGTCAGCAGTGGGGAGGGAGCACAAGGGGCATGAGGGATCTTTTCAGGGGAATAGAAATGCCCTAAAATGGGATTGGGGTGATGGGTACATAACTGCAAACTTATGAAAAGTTACTGAATTGCACAGGTAAACAGGTGAATTTTATGATATATGAACCATATTCCAAGCAGCTGTTAAAAAGCAAGGACCTTTTTATACGTTCCCTGTGACCCTCCCCCCCCGCCCCACCCAGGTGCCCTGTGCGTGCACTAACATGAGAGTGAGTGCCTTCTGAGGGACTGGGGACACTTGCTCCACCCTGGTCCTGGCCCTGATGACCCACAGTCAGAAACTGGAGGTTATTCACCTTTAACTCCTTATCCTCCCTCCCTCCCCCACCAGAGCCAAGGGATCCTGATGCAGAAAATATCTCAACAGAGTGGCTCTTCCTCTCCTCCCCATCGCTCTGAGCTTCATGCTGGAGAGCCACTGAAGGTAACGGGAGCATCCCCCACAAAAGAAAAATTCCCACGGGGAAAAAAGTTCACAGCGTTTGGAGTAATATTAATCACTGCTAAAGTGTCCCGAGTGTGTCAGGCACCAGGCGCCGCTTGCTGTAAGACACAGGCAATGACTCCTTTAACTTTCAGAATAGACAGGACTGTCGTTCCCATCTTAAAGGAGGAAATAGAGGCACAGAAATGCTAAGGAACTTTCCCAAAGTCACCCAGGTTTTGATCTGGGTCTCCATAGTACTGGGTTATTTGAACCAGTTCATGGAAGGAAAGACTGAAGGCTGATCCCTACCTCACATCATGTCCAAAACCCAATTCTGGATGGATCATTCATGTAAGCGTGAGAGACAAACTGTAAAACTCTCAGGAGGAAAACGTGGAAGGGTATCATCATTACCCTGCTGTGGGCAAGAAATTTTTTAAAACAGGACCCATAAGTAAGCACCAACCATGAAGGGAAAAAAATTATGATCTAAACTATGTTAAAATGAAGAAATTCTATTGGTTTAAAGGAACCATTAAAAGAATGAGAAGGCAAGCCGCAGAGTAGGAGAATATATTTGTAAAATTTATGTCCAATAAAGAACTCATATTTTGGTTTTATATTTATGAAAGTGTGTGTTTACATACAATCTGCACACACACACACACACACACACCTTCCCACAGAGCAATAAGGGAAAAGCAGCAGACAGCCTGATAGAGAAGCGGGCAAAAGACTGAAACAGACAAAAAGGGGTATCCAGGTGGTCTATCAAGAGGTGAAAAGTACTTAGCATGATTAACCATCAGAGAATGCAAATTAAGCCCACAGGGAGAACCACTGTGCACCCCTCAGAAGGTCTAGAGTGGAAGAGGGATGTGCAGGTTTTGAGGAGGAATGCTCCCCCTGCTGGTGGGAGGGGAGCTGCTGCACTCTCTGGAAGAGTCTTGGGGTTCTGGAAGCTGTTCAGCAGGACCTCCCCCAGAGCCAGCAGTTCCACTCCTAGCCACACAGAATGCAGCCTGGTCACTTGCAGATTCCCTACTGGCAAATTTGCCTATCTGATACAATTTATTTATATGTCTAAGGCCATGATTCGCTGTGACTTTGTGGTAATTTGTGGCCATATGCAGAGTATCAAAATGTTGCATGAACTGACTGTGAATGTTCCTAGCTGAGGCTGAACAAGGAAATGACTTTGTTTCATACTATAAATGAGTACTTATTTGGCGGGGCGGGTGGGGGGGGTACTGGGGATTGAACTCAGGGGCACTCAGCCACTGAGACACATCCCCAGCCCTATTTTGTATTTTATACAAAGGTCTTGCTGTGTTGCTTAGTTTTGCTTTTGCTGAGGCTGACTTTGAACTTGAGATCCTCCTGCCTCAGCCTCCCGAGCCACCATGCCCGGCCACCTTCATGTCTTAAATGCTACCCTCCACGGAGAGCCAGTGAAGGCTCTGAAAAAAACTGCGTGTTAGATAAACTTTATTTTTGGGCATGAGTTATAATGCTGTTGGCCACAAGCTCCATGTTAATGAATCAAATTTTTAAAGTTTTTAAAAGAAATACACACCGAACAGCACTATCTATTATTCCATTAACAAAAATGTTGTGGCTAGAGACTTTCAGACAGAGCGGCATGTGTTTGCAGGGATGTGGAACTCCAGGGCACCGTAGCAGGGAATGTAAAAGGCCACAGCTGCTGTGGAAAACAGTACAGAGGGCCCTCCAAAAATGGTATGGAATTGCTGTATGATCCAGGGACTCCACTCCTGGGTGTAGGCACAAGAGAATCAAAAGCAAGGTCTCAGTAAGATATTTGCACACCATATTCATAGCAGCATTACCCTTAGGAGCCAAGAGGCGGACACCATCCAAGTGTCCAGGTACAGATCAACAGAGTGTGGTCGTCCTTATGATGCAATACAGTTTGGCCTTAAAAAGGAAGGAAATGATCCCTGTATACATGGATGGACCGTGAGGACTGTATGAGTCACCAAAGGCCTCTTTTAAGTCATACTATAAGGACATCTACCAACAGTCTAATTCACAGAAACAGAAAGCACAATGGGAGGGGTACCAGGGGAGGGGGAGGGGTGCGAGGAGGTGTTTAACAGGGGCAGCGTTTCAGTTCTGCAAGATGGAAAGAGTTTCAGAGGCTGGTTGCCCAAAGGTGTGAATTTTCTTAATCTTTCTGAACTGAATACTTGGGAATGGTTATGATGATAACTTTTATATTATTTGTATTTTACCCACAATTTAAAATTCTTTAAATCTTTCATTTGAACTCTCTCTCCCACATCTCTTCCATGACTTATTGTCAGCTTCATGAATTCTAAAACCCTTAACCCAACATTCAACGTCTTTAGAGTCAGGTTGAAGTTCATTGCCAGGTCTCACCTCCCCGTGGACACCAGCCACGCTCCACCCTCATTCCCATTCCAGAATACACTGCCTGCTTCTGGGTCTTGTCAGCTTGGCCAGCAACCTTCTTCTACGTGGAACGTCCACTCTCCAGTCTTCACCCATGGACCCTCAAGGCTCACCTGGAGCCACCTCCTCCAGGAAGCCTGTGTGACTTAACACTTTGCACAATGCACCATATCCCCACATCCGTCTCCCTGACTTGTGAACTGAAAGCCACTCCGCAGCAAGCTCTCACATCTCTCCACACCCCAGAGCTTTCTCAGGGTCCTTTCCATAGGAATTACGAGAGAGGTGAGCAATAAAAGAACTGGGAATCTGTGGTGCTGTCTTGGGACCTAAAAGATGGGGAACTGTCCACCTCCTGTTCAATGGTCTCAGCTGACTTTGCCGCTTGGTTTCTTTCTTGACACCCTGTCTTCTTATCTGCTAAGCAGGACTCAGATGCTAGCTGCCTAGGATAGTCAGAACTATGTGTAAAATGGAAGTAGACAGGCACAAGAGACTACGGGTGCCAGGCAAATAAGTGTCCGCATACAGACCTCAAAATTCATTCAGACTACTCTCTGCTCTTTTCTGGTTTCGACTTGGGTTGTGGCTGAGCCATGGAGGGAAGAAAATGGGAGACAGGCTGGGTTTCCCTCCTGGGGGTGAAGGTGTGTTGATGCTCTGCTAGCTAAAAGTGGCATCAAACTCTGCTCCTGTCATGACACCCTCTTCCCAACACAACCAGGCTCGAAACCTCTGGAGAGGTAAGTTTCTCCTCCCCACTGCTTGAGAGTGCACACTATCACCCAGTCCTTGGCGTGCAGCATATGGCTTGAAACACAGAAGGTTCTCAGCGAATGGTTTCCGGGTGAATACACGAAAGCACAAACAAATCACAACCGCAAGTTACTGGCTCCCCAAAACTGACACTGAATTCTGGGGAGACAGAGCCATTGCCCATACTAGCCACTGGGCTCATAAGAAATACACGCCCACCCACATGATTGACCCACAGGGAATAGGGTCACGGTGCACACACATCCATAGGTATAACTGTGGTACAAACATGTCCCTGTGCCACATTTGGCCAATGCTGAATATAGCTGGCCCCTCCATATCCCTGGGATCCATGTCTGCAGGTTCGACCAACCCTGGGTCAAAAATATTTGGGGAAAAATTGCACCTGTATTGAACATGTACAGACATTTTATTATTTCCATTATTTTCTAAACAAAACAGTAAAACTCTTTCCATAGCATTTACATTTTATTAGGTATTGCAAGTCACCTAGAGATGATTTAAAGTCTACAGAAGGACTGCAAAGGTTCTATGCAATAGCTACAGCATTTTACATAAGGGATTTGCACATGGACAGATTTTGGTATCGTAGGAGGTCCTGGAACCAATTTCCTGCAGATACGGAGGCACGACGGTAACTGTTCCTGAACACACACACACTGTCTCTGAACATACACAGACACATTCCTGTGGGGCCAGGGTTAAAGTGAGGCAAGCTGTACAGGGGCAGAATTGAATCCTATTTTTATATAAATTTTTGAAATTTTGCTCAGAGATATTTTGCATAAATTTTGCCTGTATTACATTATTTGGGTGTGGTGGTGCACACCTGTAGTTCCAGTGACTCAGAAGCCTAAGGCAGGAGGATCACAAGTTCAAGGCAAGTCTGGGCAACTTAGCCAGACACTGTCTCAAAATTAAAATTAAAAAAGGTTGGGGTGTAGCTCAGTGGCAAAGATTCCTGGGTTAAAACCCCAGTACCACAAAAAATTATTTTAACTAAATTAAAAAAAAAAAAAGATTTGTATCCGCTTAAATGTAGTACTAGAAACAAGTGCCTGACTAATCTTATGTTGGCTTGAGACAACACACACACACACACACACACACACACACACACACACACACACACACACACACACACACACACACACACACACACACACACACACACGGCCCACGGCCTCAAGCACACAGGAACAAAGTTCCTGCACAAACCTCACTCCACCACTAGGTGTCGCCCCAGCTCCTTATCTTAGGCCTAGCGGTGGCCAGCTCTGAGTTTTGAAGTCTGATAGATTTCATTTACCTCCCTCCACCTGGGACATTCACATGTTCCAAAGGAGCTCGGGAAGAACAGCATTTTAACCTAAACCGTGCTGCCCTGGAAGGGACTTCAAGCACAAGTAAAGAGGATGGGTTTTCTTAATGCCTCTGTTCCAGGGGTGAGTAGCCCCTCATCCTCCCTGGGCACGGTGGTTCCCTGGTAGCAACAGTTTTGCTTTCTGCAGTTTCAGTTACCTGAGGTCAACCACATTCTGAAAATATTAAATGGAAAGTTCCATAAATGAACAGTTCATAACGTTTTTGGGTTTTTATTTGTTTGTTTGTTTTGTTTTGTTTTTTAATCAGGGATGAAACCCAGGGGTGCTTAACCACTGAGCCACATCCCTAGCCCTTTTTGAGATTGGGTCTCATTGAGTTGCTTAGGGCCTTGCTAAATTACCGAGGCTGGCTTTGAACTTGCAATCCTCTTGCCTCAGCCTCCAGAGCTCTGCTGGAATTACAGGCATGTGCCTCAGGCCTAGCTTCTTAAGTTTTTAATTGCACACTATTCTTTTTTTTTTTCTTTTGGCCCTGGGGGATTGAACCCAGGGCTTTGTGCATGCCAGGCAGCCAGCACTTTACCACTGAGCCACATCTCCAGCCCAATTGCACACCATTCTTAATAGCGTGGTCAGGCCCAGAACAACTGGGACGAACCCTGGAACACCTCTGCACTGTGCTGCCTGGAACATGGATCATCCCTCTGGCATGCTCCCCACTTGCTAGTTATCAGATTGGCCATCTTGATATTTCAGTGCTGTGTTCAAGCATCTCTTATTTTACCTGATAATTGTCCCAAAGCATAAGTGCGATGATATAAAAGAAGCACCAGGGAATGAAATATGGAAGGACAGAATCCGGTTCCATGGGTAGTGGTAAGAACATGCAGGGCATATTGGATAAAACAGTAGATGCAGAATTTGGTACTATCCCAAGTCTCAGGCATCTACTGGGGGTTTTGGAATGTACTACTCCTCAGGTTAGAGGGGATTACTGTACAAGAACCTCATGATCTGAGAAAGAAAGAGACCCTGTGTGTGTGTTAGGAGGTCCATCCATTCACTCATTCACCAGATATTTGCTGAGCACCTACTGTGTGCCAGGCTCTGTTCCAGGCACTGGAAAGAGAACAAAATTTGCCTGATGAGCTCCTGTTCTAGTGGGGAGACAGACAATGAATGAACAGACAAATCATGGAAAGGCAGTAGCAAGGCGATACAGGAAAATATCAGTAAGAGCTCTACGAGTGGAAGTGGGGAGGCTATTTTGATGGCTATCAGGGCAGGCTTCTTGGAGGAGGTGACATCTATGCAGAAAGAAGAGAGGGAGGAAGTCAAGTAACTGTTCCTGGGGAACAGTGTCCCAGGCAGAAGGAATGGAAAATGCAAAGGTCCTGGAGCATCTTATCCAAACTGGACTCTCTCTCCCTATCATGCTCCTGAGAACACCTGAAAGGGTCAACCCTGAACCCAGATAGTGCCCAGGACACAGTTAAATGGTAGGGAGAACTTCCCAAGGGTCAGAAGAGGGAACTTTTTCCCTTAAGAAAGATGGTGGGCTTAGAGGCATCAGGTCCTCTGGTTGCTTCAGGTCATTCACAGAGCCACTCTCTGACCAGAAACCAGAACAAGTGGGAGAAACCCTGGATGGATGAACAGTACCTCTTACATCGCAACTTTTTTGCTTTCCAATTAAATCTAAACTCCTGCCCACAACCCACAAGTTCCTGTGTGGTCTTGCCATTCTGGACTTCTCCGGCCACATGGCATTCACCCCAGCTGTTGCCACCGCAGGGCCTTTGCACTTGTTGTTCCTCCTGCCTTGGAGGCTTTTCTCCCAGATACTCACAAGGCATCCTCTTTCTTTTCTTTCAGGCGTTGCCTCAAATGCCACCCCTCATAGAACCTCCCTGACCAAACCTGCTCAAATAGTGTCCCCCATTGCTCGTTTTTTGTGTTTTTGGTAGTGGGGATTTGAATCAGGGGCCTTCTACCATGGAGCTACACCGTGGCCCTTTTTATTTTATTATTGTTATTATTATTACTATTATTATTTATTTATTTATTTATTTTGCGGTACTGGGGATCGAACTCAGGGCCTTGTGCTTGTGAGGCAAGCACTCTACCAGCTGAGCTATCTCCCCAGCCCATTATTATTATTATTATTATTATTATCATCATCATCATCATCATCATCATCATTATTATTGATAGGATCTGGCCAAGTTGCTCAGGCTGGCCTCAAACTTGTGATCCTCCTGCCTCAGCCTCTGAGTAACTGGGATTACAGGCGTGTGTCACTGTGCCTGGCTCCACCAGCACTCTTTAATCTCCTTTATCCTATTTATTATTCTTCATGTCTTTTACATGGTATTATATGTTTATGTCGTTCTTTCTGTCTCCTCTGCCAGATCAGCTCCAGGAGGGTGGGATTAGAAGACTTGTTGATTGAAAGGATGAATACATGATTTCTAAGAACGACACATGGAGAAACCCATTAGGGACTGGGGAGGTATCTGGGACGCGATGGAAGGAGCGAAGGCGGGGCAGGCAGAGTCCTCTCTCCTAGGGGTTAGCCGGGGACTGAAACTGCTTTTCCACCATGCAGCGCCCCTCAAGGCCGCCTGGGGCACTGCAGCCCAAGGCAGGACTCCATCAGTCCCGCCCCAACTCATTACCCATCTTAGCCCCGCCCCATCTGCCATTTAGCCCGCCTTCACGGCTCTCTGATTAGCTCCGCCTCCATGGCTCTCTGATTAGCCCCGCCTCCATGAGTACACAGTTTAGATCCGCCCCCGAACAAGTTCTTCCCAGTCCCAGGGGTAGGTGGGACTCACCCCTAAGTGCACCTCTCTCAGCAAACTCTCTGGCACCACTTGGAGAAAGAACAGGAAATCTAGAGTTGTCTAGGGACGGGCAGGGTGGGGGAGAATCCCCAGGGGATGATTCCAAAAACCCTTCATAGAAACCAAATTCAACTTCATCCCTGGTGCAGTTTAAGTGTGTGCCACTTAGTGTCTCTCTCTCTCTCTCTCTCTCTCTCTCTCTCTCTCTCTCTCTCTCTCTCTCTCTCTCTCTCTCTCTCATATGTCTCTCTTTGCTTTTCTCCAGCTCACCTATCAATTGAGTACCTACTGTGTGCAGCCCGATGACAGGTGCTGGATGCACTCCTTTTCCCACCCAATGTGTAGGTACTGAGATGGGGAACTGTGAGGGAGGGGTCCCCACAAACTCTCCTCATGGAAATCCTCCTTCCTAGAATACATCCTCAACTCCTCCCAATCCCCCCCCCCCCACACACACACTAGGGGTGGGCACAGCTGATTCCTTTTATCTTGATCAGGTTAAGGAAGGTGCTAGACTGTTTTTCTTCTGCGATTTTACCTGAAAACCCCACCTAGTGACCTTTGCACAGGCACTGTCCACACCCATGAAATGAATTCTTCAACAAGCTGGCAAGCACGTGGCTCAAGAACCTGACTGCCTCGGTTCAGTCCTGTCTCTGCCACTCCTGAGCTGTCTGGGCTTGAGCAAGTGCCTGTACCTTTCCCTGCCTCGGTTTCCCCATCTCTAAAATAAGGGCAACAATAGCATCCACCAGCAGGGCACTGAGGAGCGTCAATGCCTCGTTGGGGCTGTGTGCTTGAAAGAGCGCCTTGCACAGAACGAGCATTATGAATGTTTGCTGTTAGAATGATATTTCATTATTTTTGATCCCAGCTTCCCTCTGAGCCCCTATGGATCTTAGAATTTGGGGGTGTTCCCACCCATAAGATGGAGGAAAAAGAGGCTTCTCAATAACTGAAGAAAGCTTGGACTCTCCTCATTTTGCAGGGCTCCCCAAACCTGCCCAAGCGATGGGGTGCCACATTGAGACAGACCTGTGTCTGTGAGAACATGAATGGGGTGTGCAGGAAACCCACAGGCGCGCACACCCATGGGTACATGAATGCTCGTTTGCACACACAATCCCCACACCCTCTTGTAGAGCGATTTATTCAAAGGCACAGAATGGCACATGGTCGTCTTAGAGCTCTCACTCAGTCACACACCTGGTCACACGCGTTTTGTGCAACACCCAGGCATTTGGACACAGTCATGTAAAAACTGTCACACGGTCCTGGTCACATAGCTAGGGCTGCACAAGTACCACCAGGATTAACATGGTCCTCACTTGAACTGGTGTCCCACTACCAGTCACACACACGCACAACTCTCACGGCAAGCTCACAAGCCTCACAGTCACACCAAGCCTCCGGTCACAGCCACCCACTGTCACACACAGCCTCTCGTGTACAAACACCCTTTCCTAGTCACACCCCAACTCACTCACAGTTGGACCAACACCTGCACAGCCACACACACAAACTCCCCTCGGTCACACCCAGCGCGACACAAAGACACGTTTATCCTGCACCCCCACCAGCATCTCACACACGTCCCCATCAGTCACTCACACGTGAGTCCCGCCCCCTTCCCCACTCTGGGGGTGCAGAGGAGAAGTGGGGGGCTTCACAAGCTGGCGCCTCGGCCATGATGGAGAAGTGAAGGGTAAGCCACATCCCGAAGGCCCCCGAAGTTTCCCCCTCCACCCCACTCAGCTCCAGCGAGACGGCGGGGTGTGGGCTCCAGGTCACCGAGGGGTTAAGAGCCCCAAAGCAGGATCGTGCCGTCTCCCAAAGCATCCCAGCTGGAGGCTGCATCTGAAGTCCCCTACTACTCCCCCAGGCCAGGGTGATGGCCCACCCCTCCCCCGCTGCGACCCCCGCCCCTCGTCCCTCGCCGCCCCGCGGCTCTGGGGAGCTCGTGCAGACCCCGACCTGGTTTCTCCGAGGACCCTCTGCGCGCCCCTGCCCTCTGGGACTCCCCCGCGCCCGCACCTGCCCGCCGGGCCCCTACCTGTCCGGCGAGGCCTGAGCACAGCAGCGGCAGCAGCAGCAGCGGCAGCGGCGGGACCGTGAGCGGCCACATGACGCGCCCCCAGCCCGGCGTTCCGTCCCCCCGCCCGCCCTAGCGGCGCCTCGGCGCGGGGACCGCCACCAGGCGCGACCCCGCCCGCGCGGCAGGGGCGACCCTCCTCCGCCGCCTCCCCCGCCTCGCCGGCGGCCGGGATTCCGCCCCACCCCCGCCCCCAGCTCGCCGCGAGTCTTTGTTGCGGGCTCCGCCCCCCGCCCCGCCCCCAGCTCGTCTTCGGGCGCCGAGCGAGCCGGGTCGGGGGACCCGGGAGGCGGGAGCTGGCACTGGCGCGTGGAGCCGGGGACCAGACCCGGCGCCCCACCCCAGGCCATCACGGGAGTGGGTCACGGAGATGGGGCGAGGGCGTCCGTCACGTGCTTGTCAGTTTCACCTCCCGGGATATTTCCCACGTTGAGGATGGAGGTGGGAGGGGGATCGGTGGGGAGGAAGGCCTGGTAGCAGGGAGGAGAAATTATCCAAGAACTGTCATCTACAGAGAAATTGAGGCACGGAGCCTGTGAAATGGGCAGTTGGGAAGGGGTCAACGCCAGAACAGGGGCAGGTAGAACAGAGATGGACACTGCGAGTGAGAGGCAGAAACCCGAGCAGGAAAGTGACATTGAGAAGAGGCGGTGGGGGGACCAGGTGAGCTGACCTGGCCTCCCGCAGGGGCATCTCATTTCCACTCTCCCTGGGCGCACATTCCCTAGGGCGTTCCTGATGGAAGCTTTCCCCTCCCCCAGCCCCCAGCCACACCTGGACAGCCTCTCCTTGTTTATGTTTCAATGCCCCAAAATGACAGATCAGATTCCCGAGAGAACCAAAATATGAAGGCCGCCTCCACATGAAGCATTTGCATATGAAGGGCGTCCTTGTCCTGTCCGCCTTCTTTGGAGAGGCTCTGTGGCCCTTCTATGCCTCTCACTGCCCCAGGTCTGTCTCTGCAGTCATCAAGTATCCCTGTAGCCCTTCAGTGATTTTTGGGGGAAGGGCAAGTAAATCAAATTATGGAGGAATCTGCCATAAAATATGGGGAAGGGGTGAGAAAAGCTGGCATTTTTCTGACCCTACTGTGTGCCAGGCAGATAGCATATTATTGGTGGTTTTGCTGGGCCAAAGAGGAAGAGCTTGGTGTCCAATAGCCCTGGCTCTGTCACTATTTTGCCATGTGACCTCAGGCAAGGAGTTTCCCCTCTTTTAAAAGACCTGTTTCCTCCCAGCATCTCCTATCATTGGGAGACATCTGTGACCCAGGAGCAAATAGTGCACCAGTCCCCAGAGCACATTGTCACAGAGCAGTTGGGGACACTGGCTATAGGATCTGGTCACAAGGCAGAATCTGAGCCTGAGAAGACATTGCATCTATTCCTCTACCTCCTTTTTTGAAATGGGAGACTGTCTTATGCTGGATCCTTAGGCCAAAATTGCAGTCACCATGTAGGTTGGTAGATTCTTAAAAGTCTTGACCAAGAGTGGGCATCCTTGTAAAGGGCTTAGTTTCAGGACCATGAATAGTGTCCTCCTTGGGTTCTGATCAGGGATGTGGTTACTGTTATGGCCAGGCCATGGCCCATGTTATAATGCTGAACTTTGGCCAATATGACTTCAGGTCCATCTTTCATATGTTCTCTTCTGTATTAGGAGAGAGAGACAGAGAGAGAGAGAGAGAGAGAGAGAGAGAGAGAGAGAGAGAGAGAGAGAGATCTTGTAAACTACATTTCCCAAGCGCCCTTGACTACAGCAAACTACATTTCCCAGGCTCCCTTGCCTCTGGTTAGGCCCAGCCAAATGGGAGGTCTGGAAGGAGATTGGAGGGAGAAAAGAAAGTCTAAACCAGAATATTTCTTCCCCTCTCTCCACTTTGGGTGACTCTACAGTGGCTGTTGGATCTTCCTGGTTGTCTCAGCCCCATTAGGTGTCCCCCATCGTGGTTGAACTCTGTCCAGGTGACTGTGGCTGTGGCTTCCTCCCCCATTCTCTTCAAACCTACCCAATGCTTCTGTGACTGATTCCCCCTGTGAAATCCCCTCTATTGAACTAGCTGACTGGGGCTCTGGTGTTTTCAGACTGGACTGGAGCCAATACAATGTTACGCTATTATCGTGACCATTGCTGTGGTCAGTGGTAATCTCAGTGTCCTCATCAGGCTGTGGTCAGTGTCCTACTGAATGGTGATCTCTGCTGTCATCAACATCCTGGTTCCGTTGCAATCAGCATTGTGGTCAGCATTGTGGTCACCGCTGGTCATTCCTGGTTGTGCTGTGGTCAGTGTGGTGACCAGTACTGTCAGTTTCCTGGCTGCCATGTGCTCGGCAAGACAATCACTGTCCTGGTGCTGTGGTCCTTGTCCTGAACTTGCTTTCAACAGAGGCCTGGCCATGCTATGGTCAAAATTATGATCAGGTCACACTGTGGTCAGGGTCATACTTGGTTTCCTGGTTGTATTGTGACAGCTTCAACGTCAGCACTGGGGCCCGTGTCATGATGAGCATGGTGTCTACAGTGTAGTGGTCAGGACTGTGAACCACCCCTGAAAAGAGATCAGGGTCAGATTCTCAAGGATCTCCTGTGGCAGAATCGATGAACTGGGTGGGTCAGTGTCTGGCATCAGGCAAAGGTCACTCTGACAACAAGTGGGAAGCAGGAAGGGCATCGGATCTTGCCACCTCGACACTTGATTTTTCCTAATTGGTGGTAAGGCAGCCATCGTGTCTGCTCTCCTATGACCCCTTCGTGTGTTCAACCAAAGGACACATCTCAGGCCTTTGTTTCCTTACCCTGCACAGGGCCCGTCAGAGGGAAAATGATCAAGAAGTTCATGAATGAATGAATCGATAGCATTCTTGTCTACATATGCCTGTCTTTATTATTCAGGGTCCTTTGGTAGCAATTGCAGAAACCCAACTTCACTTGAATTTAGCAAAAATGAAGGGCTAGACTGGGTATATCTCTCACTGGTAGAGAGCTCGCCTAGCATGCATTAGGTCCTGGGTTCAACACCCAGCACTGCAAAAAACAAAAGAAAAAGAATATATGTATATATTGCTTATGTACCTGAAAACAATAATCCAGGGGTAATAGAATTTAGGCACGGCTGCATTCACAGGGTTCTGTTATATCATCAGGATTCTGTCTCTCTCCATTTCTTGTCTCTGCCATCCTCTGTGAGGAATTCTCTTTGAGACAAGAGGTGACAACATCCATTCCCAGAGGCTTCTATCTTCCAAGATCAGCAACATCAGCAAAAAGAGACCTTGCAAAATACTGAATGTGGTCCATCACCAGTCATGTGCCCATCCTGAACCAATCTGAGGGATTGGCTCAGCCAGATCAGGCTCAGAGATCATCTCCCTGGGACAGAGAGCACAGTCATTGTCCCTCAACTCCACCAGGAGGGAGGTGGGAAGCAGGGGGATGGGGAACTTTACCAGTAAGAGGGAGAGGATAATGTGTCAGCAAAACAAAAGACAGCAGGTTGGTTCCGGGCCCATCCTCCTAGTGTGCTTCCTACAAGGCAGATCTATACGGCTAACACTGTTCCAGACTCCCTTGCAGCTACCCTCCCTGTGCCAATAGTTTCTATCAACCTGAAGCCTGAGAAGTGCTGGCGGAAGTGGGAAAGTCATCTTCCTGCCGTCTTGGTAGAGGCAGCGGTTGCCACAGCTGTGCAGGCTGGATTTTCCTGCAGGTCTGTTCCTATTTCCTGCCATGAATGTCATCACCCACTTTTATGGAGAGGCAGTTGCAGTAAAAATGAGGGTGGCCCCCAAATCTCTACATTGCAACCAGAGCAGTGCTTTCTTCTTATTAACCGCTCTATTGAGGTAGAATTCACATGCCATACGATTCACCCTCTAACATGTGCACATCAATGGCTTTGGGTATATTCCGTCATTAGTTTTAAGTGGTGATACAATAAACATAACATAAAATTTGTCACTTTAACCGTTTTAAGTGTGCACTCATTACTTCTACCACATTGTGCAACCAGTACCACTGTCCATTTCCAAAACTGTTTCCTCAACCCAAACAGAAATTCTGCAACCAGTAAGCCATGCCTCCCTGCCCTCCCCATCCCAGCCCCTGGCAATCTCCCATCTACTCTCTGCCTGCTCTGTATGTCCATGTATGTGGAGTCACATGGTATTTGTCCTGCTGCACCTGGCTCCTTCCACTTAGAGCAGTGTTTTCAAAGTCCATCCAAGTGGTAGTGTACATCAGAACTTTAGTTCTTCTTATGATTGAATAATATTCTGTTGTGTAGATATAACACACTTTGTCTGTTACAGTGATGTATTCTTATTTTATTTTATTTTATTTTATTGCAGTTCTTGGGATTGAACTCAAGACCTTGCATTTGCTAGGCAAGTGCTCTAACTGAGGTATGAGCTGTATCCTCACGCCGCTTTCTTCCTTCCTTCCCTTTCCTCCTTCTCCTCCTCCTCCTCCTCCTCCTCCTTCTTCTTCTTCTTCTTCTTTTCTCCCTCTCTCTCTCTCTCTCTCTCTCTCTCTCTCTCTGTCCAGTACAAGGGATTGAACCCAGGATCTGACACATGTAGCTAAGCAAGCAATCTACCACTGGGTTACATTCACAGCCCTTTTCATTTTTTATTTTGAGGTAGGGTCTTGCTGAGTTGCCAAGGCTGGACTCAAACTAGCAATCCTCTTGCCTCAGCCTCCCAAGTCACAGGCATGCACCACCAGATCTGGCACCTTCTACCATTTTGTAAGTACCAAGATCCCTGGTATCTTGGTCCATTCTCTGTTGCCATAACAAAATACTTGAGGCGGAGACTTTATAAAGAAAATAGTTTGTTTAGATTACAGTTCTGGAGGTTCAAGAGCAAGATGTTTGCATATTCTTGTCTGGTGAGGACTTGATGGCAGATGACATGGCAATGGTGGGAGTGTGTTCAGAAGCAGGGGGATTCAGAAAATCACCTGGTAGGATAGGAAGCCAGGGGGATTCAGAAAATCACCTGGTAGGACAGGAAGCCAGAGGGATTCAGGAGTCACAATTGCTCTTTTTATAACCACACAATCTCCCAGGAACCAACCACGGTCCTGTGAGGACTCCATTGATCCCTTCCAAAGGCAGCACCCCAAAGACCTAGTCACCTTCTACTAGCATCACCTTTTAAAGGTTCTACCCCCAGCATCACTACACTGAGGACCAAGCTTCCAATATATGAGCCTTTAGGGAACACTTGAACCACATCGAAACCACAGCACCTGGTATCGATTCTTCTCTTCCACAGCTAAGCCCTGACTGACATATGCTTAGAACGTTCATTCCCTGCATCTGTCTGGTGAGAACTTCAGCAGCCCTCCTACCCCAGGCCACTCTGGGAACGTCTCCCTCGTAACACCAGTCCCCACTCACTGAACTCCGACTAAGCCCTGAGCACCGGACTGAATTCTCCCAGCATCACCTCCTCGCATTCTTGAAACCTGTGAGCTAGAGATGCTTATCCCCAATTCAAGAATGAAAAGTTTGAGGCTCAGAGGTCAAGTAAAGTGCTCAGGGTCACCCAGCTATGAGGAACAGATTTGGGATTCCAACCGCACCCCACCCTCCTCAAAGCCGACCTCTGGACCTCTGCAGCATGCCAGTGAGGTTTTCCCCTGCATCTGTCCTTCTGCATCAAACTCATGTAGGCAACTGAGACTCGATCCTGCTGGGGACCCCGGGAAACTGTGTAGAGTCCGGACCTCAGAGCTCACCTGAGAGTGGGGGCGGTGTTTATTCTCCGGGTCCCGCCCACCATGGGGACCAGCTTCGCAGACCACCAACCATTGGCTCAGCACGGCTGCTCGCCCAGGTGTGAGCTGGAAGGAGTGTGCACAGGAACAGATGCGGGCTGAGGGGAGGCAGGGCACCCACAGTGTTTCCTCAGCCCCTCTGGAGAAGTCAAGGCTTAGCGAGGTGAAGACTCTCTACCCAGCCCCGTGGCAGATGCAGAGCGGAGCTGGATGCTCACTGGGTGTTGTCTAACTCCAGACGTGAGGCTCCCTATGCCGCAGGTGTAGGGGAACAGCTGGGTTCCCACGGCCTGGCTGTGCCCAGCTGAGCTGAGCATCCTCTTCAGCCCTCCCCAGCCCTGCCTCTCCACGGGGATCACACCAGGTGTCCTCCGGGTCCAGGACTCCTGATCCCTCCTCTCCAAGTGTTCACACAGACGGGAACACAGGCCCCTTCCAAGTCTGGGAAGAGGCACTTGAGGGAGGCCTGGATTCAGCCCTGGACACTCAGGGGTTCTCAAAGCTGTCCTGTCGGATCCATTCCTCACTCTTCTCCTCTTGGACATTCGTCACTGTCCAACTGCTGCCGCAGCTGGGACTCCTTGCCCCTGGGGCATCACACACACACATGCGCACCTGCCGAATGACCCAGTTATGGGACAGGAACTTGGACCTCGGTTACCCAGATGGAGCCTCCAGCAAACTTATGCACACATGCAGGACTTAGGCACTCAGTTAGCCAGAGACAGCACAGCTGGACAAGTGGCCCAGGCGCGGCAACCCACGGACACACACCCGGCCGTCAGACGGTGCAAGAGCAGCCAGAGGCAAATCAGTCACAGCTACCCAGGAACAGGAGCTCGCAGATGCATTCGCTCCAACGCGCACAGATCCACGACCAGGGCATCCTCGCAGAACCCCACAAAACCCACGTGGCAGACACGGCACACTCAGATCCCAGCGTAGATGGTCGGACACACGACGACACACCCATACGTCTACGGTATGGTCACGCGAAACTCACAGTGCAAGCACAAGCTCACACCCACACGCAGATTCACAAACCAGACATAGTCCGTGCACCCACCCTCCCACTGACCCACAAACAGGCAGGCCATTCACATGCAATCGTGCTTTTACACACACACACCACAAAGGCACGAAACACACCTGCAGGGACAGTTCGAACACAGTCACACTCACACGCAGCCCGGGCGGGGTGTTCACACACAAAGAGACCCACAGGGACTCACCACACTGACATCTTGTGACATGCAACTCGGGGCCGGGGCAGCGTGGGAATGAGGCTGAGTGGGACAAGGAGGCCAGGATGACTCAGGAGGCCTCCTGGGCAGGGGGGGACCGGAGGCGGGCGGGTGTCCAGCGCATGTGGTTCCAATTAAGGGCCTGGGAACTGAGGCATGAGCTGGCGGGACGAGAAGACCCAGCCGCACTTCCATGCTCTGCCAAGGCAGGAAGAGGGAAGGCCCTAACTGAGGTTACAGGGCCGGAACTTGGCTGGGAAGCCCAGTAGCTCCTACAGCTGCCGAGAGGTCTACCCTGGGCCGGGCCAGGCTGCTGCTCATGTCAACCCCTGCAGTAGCCCTGGGAAGGGGTTCATGGGACAGAACAGGCTCAGAGAGGTTACGCTACTTGTCCAAAGTCACACAGCTAGGAAATACAATTGGGACTCTGGTCAAGGACTCTGTGCAGGCCTGGCCCCTGGCCTGAGGTAGGTGCGAGGCCTCCTCCATTTGATCCACAAGTATAGACTGAGCACTGAGTGCTCATTCCAGACCCTCCTCCAGATGTGTGCCTATGAACTCAGCAGTCCGCAGCCTTAGAGTATGGGGCATGCACATGTGGATGGGGTATCTGGTTATGTCTGGAAGGTCCTGATCTACCCTGGGGTGGTTGGTGTCAGGAGTGATACTCATACGGAAACCCAAAGGATGAGGAGGAACTAGCAAGGCTCAGTGAGCAGAGAGTTCAGCAGATGCCAAAGCCCTGAGGCTACAAGGCGCAGAGGGCTAGGTCACCTGGTGAGGGATGGTGACAGGCAATGGGGCCGCTGCCAGGTAGGAAGACATGGCCTGTAATTTGCGGCCATCAGGGAGCCTTTGAAGTGTGGTGAGAAGAAAGAGACCATGGGGCTCGGTGACCTGCATGGAGTCCCCACCCCTGACCACTGAGGATGTGGGGGCCTCTTGCACAGCCCGGCACCTGCATTCTCGGGCATCCCTCCAGCCTAGAGGCACTGAAATGTGCGCACAGAGATGCCAGACATTGACGCCCCGGCGAAGCGGGAAACACCTCTGATTCAGGCGGAGGACACAGAACATCTGACGAGAAAGTCCCACGCTGCAGTCGGAAGTCAGGGTCACCCAGCGACCCCCAAGCCCGAGGCAGAAGGGCTGCAAGCTCCAGACCAGCCCCGGCAATGGAGTGAGACCCTGCCCCAAAATAACCCTGAAAGGGCTGGGGGTGAGGTTCAGGGTGGAGGCCCTGGATTCCCTCCCTGGCGGTCACTCCCAAACCAGCCCAACACAAAGGCAGTGAGAGAGCCGCTTGTCCACCCGAAGGGGCAGAAGCTCCAGCCCAGCACCAAGTGGCAGAAGAATGTGCTCAGTACTTCGCGGTGAGCGCGGCTGAAACCCCTGCCAGGTCACATGTGTCGCCTGTGGAGACCGCCCACCGTGCTCAGTAAACACGGAGAAACGCTCGGGGAGGGGGCGAAGGCAGCCCATGTTGGCCGGAGACGGAATTTCATCAGGGGCAATGAGGACATCCTGGAGATGGATGTGCAGACGGCCCCTGAGCCAGTGAATGTTCTTAGTGCCACAAACCGTGCTCTCCAACCGACGGGGAAGGCGGACCTCATGCCACGTCTGCTTGACCACTCTTTCCACTCATTCCCGGGGACAGGAGCTGGCCGTGCTGCCCAGGCTGGCCCTGACCTCCTGCTGAGGAGCTGCAGGTCACACAAGCACATCCAGCATATCACGATTTTAGGAGGGTCATTCTGGGGTTGGGCTGCAGTTTAGAGGGAGAGCCTTGCCTAGCATGTCCCAGGCCCTGGCGTCCACCCCCAGCACTGCAAAAGGGAGTCATTATTTTTTATTGTTTAAAAGAAATTCCCCACTCTACCCTTGGTGTGGAAAATGAAGGGGCAGAGGCAGACACACAGCAACTGCGTGCAGGCTTGGTTTCTGAGGTAGGGCTGTGGACGTCCCCTATATAGGTCTCTGTACATGTTTTTTATTCTCCTGTTTTCTTGTTTTGAGGCAGTACCAGGGGTTGCGCTCTGAGCCACGTCCCCAACCCTATTTTGTATTTGATTTAGAAACAGGGTCTCACTGAGTCGCTTAGGGCCTTGCTTTTCCTGAGGCTGGCTTTGAACTTGTGATCCTCCTGCCTCAGCCTCCAGAGATGCTGGGATTATAGGCATGTGCCACCGCGCCTGGCTATTTATATTTATTTATAAGGATAACAACTCCTTTGTAGCTATAGCCATGTAGCCGTCATTAGTCTAAATGTTTGGCCTATTTTAACTAATTTAACCCTCACACGACCTGATATCACGGTACCCTTCTTCACCCCACTTCACAACCGCAGAGGCCAAGGCTGAGCCGTGAGGTCACACCCCCCCTTGGAGCCCAGGTGATGTGGCTCTGACCATGACACGCCCTCTTTCCACCCACCTTCCATACTTCATGTGTCAGATTTGTAAGACTAGGAATGTGTCAGGGTTGGGGTGAGCTCAGCAGTAGGATGTTTGTCCAACAGGTGTGAGGCGCTGGGTTCCATCCCAGCACCCCAAAGAAGGAAGGAAGGAAGGAAGGAAGGAAAGAAGGAAGGAAGGAGTCCACAAAGAGATTGGAGAGCAGAGGAGCATGAGGAACTTTCTAGAAAACAGTCTCCACCGTGGGTGGTAGATTCGTGGGCTTAGACAGTGGTGAAAACCCATCAAACAGAACACTTAAGCTTGGTGAATTTTATGGTATATAATGTGCACCTCCATGAAAACAAAATCTTAAAAAGAAATATATCTGAGCCAGCAATCCCACTTCCGGATTTTTATCCAAAAAGCTGAAAGCAGGATCTCGGAAGAGACATGGGTACCACGCATGTGCAGGGCAGCCTGATTCCCAGGAGCCAAGAGGTGGAAGCCACCAAAATGTCCATGACCAGGGAATGATGAGCAGAAGGCAGCCCTGTGCAGGGGGCAAGAGCCAGCCTGAGGGAGGAAGGAGGCCAGGGCCGTCCACGTGGGTGACCTGCAGGACTTCAGTTCATGAAATCAACCCATTCCAAAGGGACATACACTGCAGGAATCCAGTCCTGCCATAGTCAGGGCTGAGGCCCACCCTCTCTGAGGGACGTCCCCGGTATCTGGGCACTCTGGCCCCAAGGCCACAGGTCTGCCCTTGCAGGGTTGGGTCTTCTGTGTGGTGGCCAGGTGAGGGTCTCCGTGGGTCTGCGTCCATGTGCCTGACTGGGACTCTGCACCTTCTGTCAGCAGCTCTGGGAACGGCCAGGTCAGGCGTCCACATGACCCGCCCCCGTCCCTGCGTCAGGAAGGATGCCTCCTCTAGGAAGCCCTCCCTGACCCCCTCCTCTGTGTATTTGTCCTCGAAGAACGACCCACTGGCATGTCGGGTCCTCCCTCACTATCCTCTGGAGACTGATAACCACACCGAGATCCACCAGTGCTCAAGTCCCTTCTGTGAAGTGGACGGTATCTGTGCCCAGAACCTAGGCCTGTGCACCGGGCAGTCATTTCTCCATGCTTCACAGTACGTGACACAATGCTGGTGCTGTGTAGCTAGTCATTACACGGTATGGCTTAGGGAATAGTGACAAGAAGCGAAGTCTGTACATGGTCCATACAGATCCACTTTTCCCAAATATTTGTGGATGGCCATTGGTTAAACATGGAACCCTCAGATACTGGATTTACTTACTGCTCACCACACTAAAATATTAACTCCACCACAACACAGATCATTGTCTTGTTCATTACAGTATCCCCAGAGTCTAAAACAGTGTCTGGCACACAGTAAGTGCTCAATAAATGTTTGTTGAATGACTGAGTGGTATGGGGGGATGGGACCTCTGATATATTCATGATCAAACCGAACTGGGTCAGTTGAGGTAGCTCAATATGGTGATGGCATGTCTCTGTGTGGGGCCAGGTCCCTCTCTGTGCCCACATGCCTACCACGAGCTGAGCCTCTGGATGCAGTAAGTTCTGGGGGTGATAATGGAGGCCTCTGCAGCTCCAGATGTGGCTTGATCTGAGGGTGGGTTTGTGAATACAATTATGAGGGAGGGAGGGAGACTCTGGGCATGTGCCAGAGCACAACGGGGTGTGGGTGTGCACCACTGTGGGTATGCCCTGCTCTTCATGCCAGTGTGTCTGAACATGGCTGAGGATGCTAGTGGTATGACGTGGGTCTGGAAGGTGACTTGCAGCTGTGGTGGGGATGGCAAGGACCAGATTCTGTGGGCCCTTGGTCTGCATGAGCAGCTGTGTGTGTGTTTGCAGTGGAGTTGTGAGTGTGTGCGTGACATTCCCTACTGGGCCTACAACCATCCTGCATAAAGCCCCAGGCGGCCCCACCCCCACTGGCCATCCGGCCCCACCCCCAGCTGGGAACAGTGGGTTTCAGTAATTGCTCAGGAAGCACAAGCAGAGTGATTAATTACGGCTGCTGAATATGCAAATCAGCTGGGGGTTTTCCCAGCAGCCGCCCGGGTGCTGGCGGTGATGCTGAATAAATCCGGGGAGCTGAGCGAGGCCCAGAATTCCCTTCTTACACCTTTGTCAATTAACCTTTCATTTACAGGGCCACGTTTCTCATTCATTAACAAGCTTTGGGCTAATTAAAGCACCCTCATTAAACTATACATTAATTGTCCCTTCCCTCCACAAAGCCTGCACCAGGACAGGTTGAGAGAGACGGGCTTACTGTGTTCAAACCCTGGGTCATGTGTCAAGGACAATCACCATCGCCCTTGGCTCACTCTCCTTCCTGCCTCATCCGTGAAATGGGGATGGTAGCCTGCTCAAAGAGGGCTGGGATGATGAAGGAAGAGCGGATTAGTCGAGTGCTGAGCCCAGGAGTGTTGTTTTTACTTACATGACCACAAACATTCCCCCAAGGAAACACTGGCTCTTTGTTAACCAAAACTAATTAGTGAGCTTCATCACTTGCTTTCTCTAGACTTTGGGAAAGTTATTCCACCTCTCCATTCCCAGATTCCTTATCTGCAAAACGGGGTAATAGAAGCTTCCTCAAAGGTTATGAGTAAATTAATTCAGGTGAACAATGGATGAGCAGTGTCAGGTAGGCAGACAATAAATGGCCTTTATGATTGTTATTAATAGTGTTGGCCCATCTCCAGTGACAAATTCATAGTGGTAAGACTTTCGAGGACAAGGATATTCAATATTAAATTTTAAGTTGTTCCTTTTCCTGAAATAAGACCTCCTGGTTGTCACACATGCTTCCTTGCTAACCTTCAGTGACAGTTGGATTCACTTACTGTGTGAGTCAGGATAATTAATGATAGCTGCTATAACAGGCAACCCTAAAAAGTTCTCAGTGGCTTAAAACAATAACGCTGTTTGTTCATCTCACCAGCTGATGGGGATCGCCTCCAAGCAGTGACTCAGAGAACCAGGCCCTTTTCAAGTCCCCAGGGCAGTTGGTCTTCTGTATTGACTGGTTCTGCATCCATGGATTCAATCAGCCACAGATTGAAAATATGTGAGAAAAAGAATTGCAACTGTTCTGAATATGCACAGAATTTCTTCCTGTCATTATTCTTCAAACAATATAGTATAACAACTATTTACACAGCATTTACATTGTATCAAGTACTATACATCATCTGGATGGGATTTAAAATAAAAACATTGGTAGTGCTGGGGATGGAACCCAGGGCCTTCCCTGTGCTAGAAAAGCACACTACTGCTTTGCCCCAGCCCCAAATAAGATGTGAGGCTACAGGGAGATGTGCAGAGGTGATGTGTAAATACGATCCCTTTTTGTCTAGGGATTTAAGCATCCATGAACTTTACTTGGGGGGAGGGGTTACTGGAACCCATCCTCCACAGAGACCCAGACGTGACAGGCTACATGACACCCCCATTGCATACATATGACTGCCAAGGTGACTGTAAATGGAAGAAGAGGGCAGAGGATCATGTAGGAGATTTTATAACCACTGGCAACCCATTGGTTAAGGCCCCATCACGGGTCCCCACCCAACTTTGAGGGAAGCTGGAAAATCTTTTTTCCGTGATGTGCTCAGGAAGAGAAAAGTACCACAGAGCACTGGTGTTGCCACGTGTTTTTTTATTTTATATTTGCAGTGCTGGGATCAAACCCAGGGCCTTGTCCATGAAACCCCAGTCCTTCTGCAGGCATTCTTGAGATAAGGATGTTCAAGGGAGGAACTAAAAGGAGAACAGACCCAAGTCCACATGTGGGTTGTTGAAGAGAACACAGAGTAAAGAAATCAGTAGAAGCAACAAATCAGAAGAAATGGCCAAGAGAACACCTTTCCTGGGTATTCGAGGGTCTCGGGGTTCTTCACCGTGGCAGTGTCCTCAAGATCCTGATACGCTTCCAGTCTCTATGCAAATGTCATCTCTGTGAAGTCTTCCCTCCCACTCTATCTCAAATCGCCCCAACTCCATCATCCTCCACTTCAATCATTTGCTTAGATTTTCTTTCACAACAGTTACTACTGGCTGAAATTGCAGTCTACAGCTATTTATTTATGCATTATCCGTTTCCCTGGGGAGTAAAATCCCGAAGGCAGACACCACATATATCTTCTGTCTCTGGAATCTAGAAACAGTACCTGGGGTGGAGTAAATACCCAAGAGAACTAAATGAAGGAATAAGTGTATGGATAAACAAACTAATCATCAACCACCAGACATCAACAGATTTCGTAGGATCAGGACTCTTGGCAACACTGAATGAGGAAATCTAGGGCAAGTCATTAAGTGGCCTTAGAGGGCTCAACAGCAGGAAGAGTAGGGTATGCAAGGCCTGAGTATTTCTGGGGGGGGAAAGTCATCCCAGCCTGCAAACTGCCCACCCAATCCGATCAGACCCGGCACACGCCAATGCTCAGCACCCCTAACTAAACTCAACGCCACAATGTTTAACGCTCATTACCATCACCTAATAAATGGGTAAGAAAAACATGGTGTGTCCATAGAACAGACATACCAGGGATTGAATTTGGGGGGCACTCAGCCACTGAGCCATGTGCCCAACCCTATTTTGTATTTTACTTAGAGACAGCGTCTCACTGAGTTGCTTGGTGCTTCACTGTTGTTGAGGCTGGCTTTGAACTCACAATCCTCCTGACTCGGCCTCCCAAGCTGCTGGGATTACAGGCGTGCACCACTGAGCCCAGCCCCAGAGAGACAGAAAATTGATTAGTGGTTGTCTAGGGCAAGAAGAAATGAGGAGTGATTGCTAATAGATATGGCATGTCTTCTAAAATTGATTGTGGTGATGCTTCTACAGTTTGAACATATGAAAACCATTTAATTACAGTTTCAATGGGTGAATCATATGGTATTACGTGAATTATATCTCAGTAAACCTCTTTAAAACCACTTAGCCCAAGCCAGTGCTATAATACCAGCTACTGTGGGGGTGGGAAGGGAGGCAGGAGGATGGTAGTAAGTCCTGCCCAATATCTAACCCTCAATTCAAGTCACCTGAATCTAGACTCATTTCAGCTGCTCCCACGATGACTCCAAATTGCCAAGCTACTTGCTTGGTCCACCCCACTTGGGAAATCCACCTTAATTCCACCCAACAACCAGTTCCTGATTCTCATCTCATTTCCAGTTTAACTCCCCCAATCCCAGCCCCTAACCTCACAGTCACTTCAAGCCATAACTCCTTCCTCTCTCTCCAACCCACAACTCACCGGCTGACTGGCCACCCAGATCTTTGGCCTCTACTGATTTCACCTCCACATATACCCATGTCCCCTTATGATCTCTCCATCCACCCACTCAGAGGTTCCAGCACTGATCAAAGCCAGCAGGGAAAGTTGGGTATTTCCAATGTTTCCTCTAGGATTCTGGGTCAGTGAACTCACCCATGACTTCCAGTGAGTGCCATTATAATGAACCTCCCCAAAGGGCACCCCTAATAAGATAGGTGGGGGCAGGTCCTTCAGGTGAGGCAAGAGCGGGACCCTGAGACAGAGGTAGCCAACGCCAATGAGAGAGGAGACAGGAACACAGTTTGTTGATTTATTCTCAGATTTGAGATGCCAATCTTGCCCTAGGGCCTGGGGCTGGGGTGAGGGTGGGGAAAGAGTGGGGTTGTGCCGGAATCTCTCTCCCAGCCTTCCTGAAGAGGAAGCAGATTAAATATACCACAGAGGGGCTTTTCCCTTTTAACACAGACCCAGGTATAAATAGGGCAGCACCATTAGGATCCTGATTCATCCCCACCATCTCAGTCTGCGGACCACCTGGCATGGCATAGTAAGCTTGGGGGGATGGGGCGGGGGAGGGGAGTGTGCCAAGCTGGGCCAAGGCAGCCAGGAGCACACAGCTCGGTCCAGGGAAGTCCTACTCCCCTGTGTAGTCTGACTTCAGTCCCTTCACCGTGAACCCACCCGGGGAACAGGAGTGAGGGAAGGGGTCCCAGCATGGGATCAGGGGACATCCAGTGCTTAACTATGGGGACAGGGAGCACCAAAGAGGGTTGAGGACACTGACTGAGGGGTGGGGCTGGCAGGCGGGGGCACGTGTCAGCTCTGAGTTAGAAGCTCACTGCACGGGCTCCCGTGTAGGAGTTGAGGGTTGAGTGAGGATGGAGGAGGGAAAGGGCCAGACTGCACCTACGCCACCCGGAATGGGGGGGTCCTGAGCCCTTGGGCCAAGGAGTCCGTCCCTCCACCCCCTGGAAGAGAGGAGTATTGTTTGACCATGACGAGCTGAGTCGCATCTCCTGGCTCCGGAGTCCCAGGAGATGATAAATACGGTGGCTTCAAAGCCTCAGCACCAAGTGTGCCCTGTCCAGGGCTCCCTCGCTGTCCTTCCCACCCCCGAGACTCTCAGCTGCTAAAGCAGACAGGGCCCAGTTCAAACCCAAACTTCTGGTTCGTCTGGCCAAAGTCAACCGCTGACACATCCCACAGGGGCAGAAAGCCTGCTCGCGAAGAGCGGAACTCCAAAAGGGTCTTTGCCTGTCCCTTCCGGAGCTGACCAAGAGAGGGCAGATTCGGGAGGGGAGTTAGGAGGAGGGCGAGCAGAGGCCTCCCCTCCCTGCCCCTCCCCGCCGTAGGCAGCCCCGCTCCAGCCTCTTACCCGGCAGCCATCATGGGGAACACTGACGGTGGCTGCGGCTGTCTGGTTGAAGGACAGCTCCTCCCCGTTAGTCCCCAGGAAGCGCAGGGAGCGTCCATAGTCACCCGCAGCTTCATCCAGCCAGGCCGCGGAGTTCTGGCAGGAGTAGGTGAAGCTCTGGCGGGCCACCGCACTCAGCAATTTCAGGAAGGTCAACTGGACCACATTCACGGGGGACCCGTCGGCATCCACATAGGAGAACTGGGTGGGCCAAGGCAGCGAGTGAGGAGTTCCATCAGCCAGATGGCAGACAGGCCATCCGCCCACAACCCCAACACACGGCCTCAAGATCCGAAGTGGAATCCTGCAAGTCCTCCTCCACATCATCTCTGCCCCCTCTTCATCTAGCAGATCACCAGGCCTGACTCATTGGACCTCCCAAGTCTTGGCCACTCAGTCCACCATATCTAGGGTTTTAACACACTCATTGCTATGCAGAACTCAAAAACTCTATACCAACCATAGACCAAACTGCTCCTGTGAGCTCCTGATCTACATAGCCCATTACCTCCCAAATAGTCTGTATCTGCTCTATTCAATATGGCAGCCACATGTCCAGTCCTTCAAATGTAACCAATAACACAATGAAGGAATTTACTTATCTTTTTCTTTCTCTAAATTCATGACTAATTACTGAGTCCTAATCCAGTTATCTGAAAGTTTACATTTAGAAAAAAATGGAGTATGCAAATCTGTTTTTTCATCTATTTTCAATGGTTTCATGAAATCTAAATGTAGATCATTCCCAATAAAATTTAACCTCCAAATTGTAATGTGTTGTAAGTGTAAAATGTGCACCAGATTTTGAAGAACTAGTATAAAAAAATGTAAACTATCTTAATTCTTTATGTTGCTACAACAATTTTTGATATATTGGCTTCCATAAGATTATTATTAAAAGATAGCCAGCATGAGATGACTGTCCTAGTGACACATCTTTTTGGCTTCTTTCTCATCCCTGCATCCTGGTGTTTTCTGGAATTGCCTCCTGATAAACTACTTGCAATTGTATTCTTGTCTTAGGGTCTGCATTTGGGAACCCAAACCTAGATTTGTCCTCATGTGGCACCATAGCTTTGTCTGTTTTCTCTCTAGAATGTCAGCTCCATGAAGTCAGCAACTGTGTTTTGTTGGCTCCTATGCTCCCGGTGCTCAGTATATATGTATATATTGTATAAATAACTTCCAAACTGAACCCAATGCTCCACCCCTCAAACTGATTCCTCTTCCCTTTTATATATCTCAGAAAAGAGTCTCTCCAGACACAAGTCCCTGAAGTCAGAAACCTGAGCTTCACCCCATCTCCTCCTTCCCTGCATCTCACCAGTTACCAGAGCCTATGGACTTGAACTCCTAGATACCCTCCCAAGTCACCTCCTCTGCCTCCCGGTGGCACTGGCTCCAGTCCAGACACCCTCCTCACTCTCCCAGAGCCAACACACCAGCCTCCTTCTGGGCCTCCTGACTTCCAGTCTGCACCTCATGCCAGCCCCAGAAGCATTTCTCTGACACAGATATTGAATCTGGGTCCCTTTCCTCACTTAAACACCTTCCATGGGTCCCCACTACCCGCAGGTCCGTCTTGGTCTAGCCTCGCCCACCTCTTCCTCCTCTCCTGCCATCTTCCCTCAGTCTTCAGAGCAGGAGAAGTGGCTTTCTCTTGAAATTCACCCAACCCCTTCTTGACTCTGAGCCTATGCATATCCTGTCCCCTCTGCCCAGAAAACTTGTCCTCGTCCTCCCTAACTTGCTGACCCAGCTCGTATCTAGGTTTCAGATGAGCTGTGACCTCTACCAGGAGGCCTCAGGCCCTTCCAGCTCAGTCTCCGGGCCTGCACAATGCACAGTGCTTCCCCTAAACTGGTGCCATTGCTCCGCAGGGGGAAGAACTGCTTGTCACACATCCAGTGCTGCTCCCTCCCGCCCAGCCTGCAATCACCATGAAGACAGGATAGAGTCTGTCCTGTACATCTCGCCCCCCCCCCGCCGGTCCCTCCCCCGCCTCCTGGTGCTGGTTCCCACCAGGCTGCATCATGCCACCCCACCTGGGCCTCTGGTGACTCACCTTCTTTCCTCGGCGGAATGTGCTATACCAGTTTCCAGGCTTTTCTTTGGACCAGGAGGCCAGTTTCACCTGGGAGAGGATGGGGAGGGTCATGTAGCAGCCTCCAGTGGTGCCCACCTATTTCCTCTCGGCATTTACCTCCTCACACTGAAGGCTGTGGACTGAGGAGGGTACCTCAGGTGGTGCTGTGGCCATGGGGGGCTAAGCTGCCCCTGCAACTGTCCTCAACCAATGAGAGATGGGTATTGGTGGATAAATACCCCAGCTCTCTCACCCTCCAGGGGGACTCTCCCACTGCCATCCAGTGTCCCCTAGAGGGCCTGAGCTCTGGGTCCTCAATGGTACCATTTTAATGCCACATCCTTTACTGGCTGCCTCCTCTCTCCTGGTGCTTCCTGGGCTTGCCTCCTAAATAAATGGCTAGCCTCAGATCTCTGTCTCGGGCCTGGCTCCGGGGAACCCAAACCCTGTGTTTAAGGCTCCCCTCACCTGGCCTCTCTTTAAACTGGCCAGGCCCACCTAGGCACCTGCTTGGACACCCAACCCTGCACTTCGCCCCTCTAAGTGGGAGGTCTGAGCCTGTCTATGTCCCACTGGGCAGCCGAGCTCCTGCTAACCCTGGCACCTGACCACTTGAAAATACCAGGACAGGCTATTTATTTATCCTTAAGCAGGCCTGGTGCTTGCTAAGTGCTTTGCCAGCACTACGCAGCCAGGGTGTAGTAAATGTTTCCCGATATTTGCATTAGTCCCACGATTGCACAACCGCCCTGTGAGGAAGAGACTTTCTTGAGCTCCATTCTACAGACGGAGAAGCCAAGGCAACAGATGAGAATTCCGATCAGTACTCTTTAGATACTGATTTCTTTGGGGAGGTGTTCTTATCTGCCTTCCCTGTTGAAAGTAAGCTGCATAGAAACAGATTTTTTTTTTTTTTTCCTTTTGTTTCTTTGTGCATCTGTGGATCCCCTCCGGCAGGAGGCAGGGGAGTAGTGGGGTGGGTTCAGAATCCAGAACCTGGGGCGTGCTAGGAAAAGGCGCTACCACTGAGCACTGCCCCCAGCCCCGGATTTTTTGATCCTCTGCTGTAGCTCAGCACGTCAGATAGGACTTGTTGCGCAGTAGGCTCCATAAATGTCATGTGAAGGAAGGAAAAGGTCAGGGGTGGCAGGGATAGTGCAGCAGGGACGAGATGGTTTGGAGCACTCACGGTCTCAAACTTCTTGTCCGGATAGAGGCAGGTCTCCCCTCCAGCGGTGAAGTTGCAGAAAACCCTGAGTGCATCCCGGGCACATCCCTGGTTGGGGTCAATCCAGTATTCCCCTGCCGCAGAGCAGGACGGGGCAGATGAGCAGAGGCAGGACCCCGCGACCCCCTTGCCCACCCAACGGGAACCAAGACCTCACCATCTGGCAGGTGTGGGTGGTTGCGGTGCAGCTCATGACACACGAGGCCCGGGCGCTCGGCAGTCCCCGGAGGTCGCCGCAACTGCTCCAGCTCTAAGCTCAGCGACTTGAGTGAGGCCAGCACCTCCTCCAGGCCACCCTCCGGGGCCGCCAAGACTGAGCGCCGGCGTCGCAGCCCATGCAGCTCGGCAGGGGGACCCTGGGTGTGGGGACGAAGGAGAGAAGAGCAGGGGTGAAGACCGACAGGTGAGGCAGAGAAACCAAGGAAGAGGGGGACGGAGAGGAGCGGGAAGGGAGGAAGAGAAGTGGGGAACAAGAATGGAGGTAGAGACAGGTGAAGAGACAGAGAGAGACCAGAAGGAGGGATGGGGTGGGAGGGGCAAAAACCAGGGAGATGGCACCCAGATCTGAGTCCCCATGAACTTCAGCACTAATCACGCCCTGCCCCCCAAATCCCCCTGTGGCCTTTACAGAACTGCCGTCCCCACCTGCACCTCTGAACACCTGACCGAGCTCTGGGGGACCCCAGACACAGTGCCTGCCCTCCCCACAGGTCTCAGCCCTCGCTCCCTGGAGTACTCACCGGGGGACCCGGGGGACCTGGAGGACCAGTGTCTCCACGAGGACCAAGCGATCCCTGTAGGGAAAGTCACCTTCAGCAGAGACCCCTTCCTGCAGACACACACACAGCCCCGGGGCAGGGACCCACCCTGTTCAGACTAAGCAGGAGACACACATTTTCTTTCCATATTTTCACGTCTCTGAAATCAACATCTTAACATCTTTGGCAAGTCATAATTTACTTGGCAGAACTGTTTTCTTTCATAGCAGTTTATAAAATAATGGTGCCTCTTACAATTGATGGCATCTTAGATTTGATGAAATATAACGGTAGGTGTTGGATAAATATTTATTGAATGCCTGATTGAGTGAATACATAAAGGGATGGATGCGGAGCAGGAGGGTTCTGGCGAAGCGGAGCGGGTAGAAGCCAAGGCAGCAGCATGTACTCACCGGGGACCCCTTGGAGCCCTTCTGCCCCAGAGGGCCCTGCAGGGTGGACAGAGAGAGAGCTAGGGTCCTGGCTTCCTGCCACGGTGACCCCACCCCACAAACTCCCCCATACTCACCGCCACACCTGGGGGCCCAGGGTGGCCCAGAGAGCCAGTGGGACCAGGAGAACCCTGGAGAAGAAACATCAGGGTCAGTGTTAGTGGGGTACAGTCCCACTGCCCAGATATATTCCCCAGACAAGCCTATAGTCCCCTCAAAGTTAGACCCGAAACCTTAGGCAAGCCTACAGTTCTCCTGGGAGACCCCCAGGCCCCAAGGACAACCTCCAACCTGCAAGTCCCCAGATGTGCCCCCCTCCCCGCTTTCCCCACACACAACCCCCATCGTTCCAGACCCAGATTTCCCAGACCCCACGCCAGGATCCACACAAGCCCCGACCACCCACCACTTTGAACATGCTCTCCCACTCAGGGCAGGACACACACTCACAGGGTCTCCCTGGGGGCCAGGGGGGCCCTGCACGCCTGGCAACCCCCGATCCCCTTTCTCACCGGCCTCCCCAGGGGGACCGATGAGGCCAATTAATCCGATGTGGCCCTGGAGGACAAAGAGGCACATAAAGCAGTGAAGTGGGGGAGGTGCTGGGAGATTTGAGCCCAGGGGTGATGGGCTTGGGAGTAGACGACACCCCAATCTCCCGACCCTCCCGCCAGGAAGGAGGGAAAGGCGGGAGGAGGTGTGGAGGTTGGTGGGATGAAGGGTCCGTACCTTTTCCCCCTTGAGGCCGGCATCTCCCTTCAGCCCTGGAAGGCCAGAGGGCCCCTGCAAGGAGGCAAAGGTCAACTGGTCATTCTCAGTGTGAAGTCTCAAGGTCCACATGGGTGCTTGGGAAATGGTCTCTAGGGAAATGGTCTCAGGTTTCAAACGGAAACTACCAAGAAGTGGTTGTGGGGGACGGGATACTGAGAGAGAACGGGGGTCGGTTCATGGATGGCCAATACGAATGGTCCGTGGTAAAGATCAGTGTAAGTGGTCAGTGCAGACCATTAAGGTGGAGGACCAGAGTGCGTAGTCAGTGTGAACCATCAAGATGGATGGTCAGGAGAGAGTTAGAAGAGAAGGTCAGTGTAGGCAGCCAGCTGCACGGTCAGTGAGGGGTGGCCTGCACCATCAACACTGCCGTCACTAGATGGTCACTGGATGCCCAATATGGTTCTCAGAGCAGGGGTCTCAGGAACAAAGAAGGCTCTTACCAGGGGGCCTGGAGGGCCCATCAGACCAGGGGGTCCCAGGAGGCCTGGTTCACCCTGAGGAGGAAACAGAACAGGGGTAGGCTATTTCCTGCCAGAGCCAGGACGGACGTGCCACTGCCCTCCAGGCTCAGCTTCCCCCAAATTTGCTGACCACAAGGTGGGGGTACAAACGGAGAGCACCACCCACTCCCGCCCCCTGCAGTTTCTACCACACTCACCACAGGGCCAGGGATTCCTGGAAGACCCTCAGGTCCAACACGACCAGGGGGCCCTCGAGCCCCCATGGGGCCTGTCCTCCCTGGAGGCCCATCAGGACCTGGTTCCCCCTGAAATGGACAAGGGGCAAGGGAGGGGTGAGGGAGAGCCAGAGGGCGCTTTCCTCCCGGCTCCCAGCTGGGACCCATGTCACAGACCAGCTCCTCCCACTGGCTGTTGGGGGGTGAGGTCAGGGACCCCTCCGGGGAGCACTCACCTTGGCACCCTTCTCCCCTTCTTTGCCTTCTCGACCCATGCGACCCGAAGGACCCTGAGGAGGGAAAGCGTGTGGGGAGGGCCCTGGGGGGCCGGTGGGGACTCTGGGTGAATGGGGACTGGGGGTGAGCGGGACAAGCCAGGAGCAGGGCAGCCAGGAGGGGCTGTCACTCACCCTCTTCCCAGGGGGCCCGGGGGCACCAGGTTCTCCGGAAGCGCCCGGCGGCCCCTGTAGAGACGACAGCAGTGCCCGCGTTATTGTTGGCCTGCTCTGGGCAGGACCCCAAGAGAAGACCGCCTCCCCCAAATTCACCCAGCACAGCCCCTCCTCCTCTGCCAGCACCACAGTCCCTGTTCCCCGACTCACCGGTCCCCCAACATCACCAGGGTCTCCCTTCTCTCCGGGGACACCGTCTACACCCTGTGGGGGAGGGGTTAAGGGAGTGCTCAGAGGGTCCGTGAGGACTGACGGGGGCTTGGAGGAGAGTGAGGGTCATTTCTTCCACTGACCTTGCCCAGGCCTGGGGTGAGGGGAGAGGTGGAGACAGAAAGGGAACGTGCTGAGCTTGAGGGGGGAGGGGGTCATACGCACCGGAACTCCGGGGTCTCCGGGGGGCCCTAGATCTCCGGGGAGCCCCGTGGGGCCCTGGAACACAGAAAGAGTCATACCGGTCTCTGAGCTGAGTGTCATTCACTTACTGAACAGACACTGCCCCCGCCCTGGTGGCCGGGGACACGTTAGTGAGCAGAACGCGAGCTCCCGGGCCTGGCAGAGGGGACGTCCCAGCGTTCCATGGGCGCAGGCCCCGAGCTGAGGGCGCTCTGCATCCTCTCCCTTCACCCGCGGTGGGTGAGCCCGGTCGCCAGGGCTCAGAGGAGGCACCCGGCCGGGGCGGCAGGGTGGGGTGCACATTCTGAAGCTCCCGCCCCGACCCCAGCCCCCCAAGATGGAAGAAGGGCCTCAGCCTTCCAAGACCCAGTGCTAAGTCCCACATCCCAACTCTGACCCAGCATCGACCTTAACCCTGACTTCTCCACCACCCTCAGAACCATTCAACGCAAAATTAACTTTGGCTCCATTCGATGCCCTATGACCCTCGCATTTTTGTTTCAGTCAGTCCATCGGACCGTCCATCTGTCGGATCAGTACATCAGGAGGACCTCTGACTGGAAGCTCGGGAAGAGATCCAGGTGTTCTCCAGGGCCCCTGGTCTCTGCCTCCCGCCCCCACTCACCGTGCTCCCTTTGGATCCATCCTCTCCAGGGGGGCCTTTCTTGCCTGGGGGTCCAGCAGCCCCAGATGGTCCTGAGTCTCCCTTTTCACCAATTTCACCTTTAGGTCCCTTTGTGGAGACAGAGGTTAGAGGCCAGAGGTCAGAGTGGCCTGGACTCTGCAGAGATCAAGGGTTCGTATTCTTGGATTCAGGCATCAGGTAGTCTGGGTCGTTTCTGCAGTTACAGGTCAGAATGGCCCAGCTAACCAAGGGTCAGAGGTCAGAAAGTCCTAGGACTTACAGGAGTTAGGGGTATGGCATGGGCGAGGTTGGTTTAGCCCACATGCTGCTCTTGAGAGAATGGGAAAAAGCCCTCTGGGCAACTCATACCCAAGTCAGGGCTCAGCTGGGATTTGAACCCCCGGCGGTCCCCTCAGTCCTGCACTCTTGTGCAGTGCACAACCTGTAGAACTCTACCTTGCAGCCCTCAGGGAGACTTTCTGGGGGTCTTTCATTAAGATAACCAGGGATGTCCACAGCCCGAGGACTGCCCAGGGTGCAGGTGCCACAGCACAGTCACTCACCGGGATGCCCGGAGTTCCTGGGGGCCCTGGGTCTCCAGCATCCCCTGGCTCACCCTGCAGGAGGCAAAGTGAGAGGGGGTCTTGTCATGGCAGATAGGCAGGGACACCCCAGAAAAGCTGCTCCCAACAAGAACAGGGTTTGCCTCCTCCGCCTGGGCTCCCTCTCACCTTCTCACCCACCGCACCCGGCTGACCAACTCCGCCTGGTGGCCCCGGAGGGCCCTGGAGAAGCAGCAGAGGGAGAGGTGAGACCCTGGAATCCCGGTGGCCCTTCCTGGGAAATGGGCGTCTCCCCACCTGCGTCCCCCCAGCTGCTCACCTCTGAGCCACTGGGGCCGTGGGGACCCCTGGGGCCCGGAGCTCCATGGGGGCCCTGTGGGAGGACCAGAGGAGAGCCCAGTGACCCTCACCGCCTCCGAGGCTACAGACCCACCCTGGATTCTGACCCGGGTGACCCCTAAATGACGATGTGCCCCACGAACCCCCAAGGGGACCTGATGGCCACCCGCCCTCCCCCGCCCCTTCCCTGGAGTCCTACCATGGACCCCACGTCTCCAACCTCTCCTTTCTCTCCAGGAGGGCCCGGCAGCCCCTGTGGGACAGAGGAGAAGGCTGCAGCACGTGGGGTGGGGGCCCAGGGTGCCTCCCCCACACGCAGACACCCACCTGCAGGCCGGGGGGGCCGATCACCCCTACAAACCCTCTGACTCCATCGTCTCCCTTCTGCCCAAAGAGGCCTGGGGGTCCGCGGCGTCCCTGAGCCCCGTCAGCTCCCTGGAGGAAGACAGGGGCAGGGCACAGGGGCGTCCGACCAAGGGTTGGGTAGAGGCTCGGGGTCAAGGGTCAGGATAGGGGTCCCGGCTTGGAGTCGGGTTTCAGGTTAAGGGTCGCAGTTCAGATTTGCCAGACGGTGGCCGCAGATGGTGAGTCAGGTTTGGGACTCAGGATAAAGTCGGGGCCGGGCTCAGATGGGTGGAGGTGGGTTTTAGGGTTGGTTTGAGGTTGGGCTGGGGGCAGTTCAAATGTGCCCCCTCAAAGTTCCTGTGACGGAAGCTTACTAGCCAAATCCCTATGCTCATGGCATTGGGAGGTGGGCCCTCGGGAGGTGGTTGGGGTCAGATGAGATCACCCCTGATGGCCCTGGTGGCTTCGTAGGAAGGGACGAGAGCCCGGGCTGACACGGGGTCTGTCCCGCCGCGTGCTGCCCTCTGCCGTGTTATGAAGACCCTTGGCAGCTGCGGGCACCAGGCTCTTGCACTTCGCGGCCCCCAACCAGGAGCCCAGCACACCTGGGTTGTCATGGGGGGTCTTGGGATGGAGCCCGGGACCCAGGCAGGCCAGGTGAGCGCTCCACGTGAGCTTACCCACACTCCAGCCCAGCCCCTAAACCTCCTTTCTTTGTCAGTTACTGGTCTGTTACTTAGCAACAGAAAACTGACAAGGCCATGGTCCCATCATGGTTGGGGGCAAGGCAGGACTCGGCTATCTGAACTTAAGGTCAGAGGTTGGCTAGAGGTCAAGGTCGTGAGCAGAGTGGAGTCTGGGCTAAGATGGGGCTGGGGCTTGGGGCTGGGGTTGGGGTGGGGGTGAGTCCACACTGGGCGTGGGCACTGGTCAGGCAGAGATTGGGACTGGGTCCTGCAGAGGGACACTTGCCCTTCCCGTCAGGGTCCAGGGCAGGATCACAAAGCTGGGAACACTCACCGGGGGGCCTGGGTGTCCCGCAGGACCCCGTATCCCTGTTGGTCCTGGTGGGCCCTGGGGAAGGGACGGAACAGAAAACCCTCTCAGGCTCCAGACCGAAAGGGGACCTCTGGAAATGTCAACCAACACTCCCCACCCGCCCCACTTAACCCTTCTCCTCCAGGAAGCGACAGCTACGGCCTCCAAGCCCGACTCCTAGGCACCAACCGATGGAGTCAGGGACAGACGTCTGTCCTGAGCTCGGCCCCTCTGGATCTTGGCCTGGAAGGCCACCGAGACCCAGGGAGCTCTGATGCTGGATCCTGGCTGAAGTTCTGGGGGAAGCTGGGACTGAAACGTCTCCATGCCAGGCAGGGTCACAGCAGAGGGACGCACACACCACCACGGGAGAGGAGAGGCCGGGAACCCCCTTTCCAGCTCTCTGGGGCCCCAGCCGCTCGGTCAGCGGCCCCTTGATCCCAGGCAGCTACTCTGCATGAGGCGTGGAGATGCACAGGAAGAGGCAGAGGCTGTGGAGTCCCGCCCCCCATCCTGGCCTCCTCTGCCCCCTGCGGCCACCCCTGAGAGGGTCCCCACTCACCGCATCTCCCTTGTCGCCTTTGCTCCCCTTGTGACCAGGGGGACCCACTTCCCCCTGCAGAGAAAACAGGGTCAGGGAGGACCCAGCCTCCCCCCGCCCCGGCCTCCCCAGACCCACCGCTCTGTAAGCCTCACCTTGTCCCCTTCCTCGCCAGCAGGCCCAGCAGCTCCAGTGGGGCCCTGAAGCCCCAGGGGCCCTGGGATCCCATCTTTGCCAGTGGGGCCAGGGGCACCGCGATCTCCCTGTCAGAAGTGGAGAGGGGGTGTCAGGGCCGGCGCGTTCCTGGGGAGCCAGGTCCCGGGGATGCAGGGCGTTGATGTGGGGAGGACACTTACCGGGGACCCCTTCTCTCCCGCAGGACCAACAGGGCCTTGCCCCCCACTTTGGCCAGGAAGCCCGATGCCACCTGAGGGGCCCACGGGGCCCCGCTCACCAGGAGAGCCCTGAAAACACGCGCAAGGTCAGGGAGTAGCTCTCACTTCTGGAGGGTTGTCCAGCCTCCAGGCCTCACCAGCCGCCCCGCCTCACATCCAATCTGCTCCCCTCCTCACCGCAGCCAGGGGGCACCCTCGAGCCCCCTCCGCAGTCCTCCCCGGCTCCACCCTTCCTCAGAGCAGAGCGCCCTCTGGCAGGTCCACACAGCCCCGCACAAGCTTCCCCGCCATTGCCCGCGCCTCCTCTCGCTCTTCTCCTCATTCGCTCAGCCCAGGTCATAGGACCTCCTAGCTGTTCCTCAAACATGTCAGGCACGGTCCTGCCTCAGGGCCTTTGCAGGTACCGTTCCTCCTGCCTGGAACACCCTCCCCCAGACATCCACGGGGCTCCCTGCTCACCTCCTTCAGGTGTCAGCTTAAGTGTCACCTGTCAGGGAGTTCTTCCCTGATGGGCCTGTTTAAGTCGCTGTCCCTAGAGCCACGTACTCTCCTGTGTGGCCTCACAGGGCACCGCTAACTATGCTAGATGGCAGCACCGGAGAAGACACACTGGGTCTGCCAGGTCGGCACTTGTTGGACGGGGCCGTGGTTTGAGTGTTCAGATTTAATCCCCACTGTGAGGCATTAATAGGGCAGAAGCTTACTCTGACTACGGTGTTCAGAGGTGGGGCCTTCGGGAATGATTAAGATTAGATAAAACCCTTGGGATGAAGCCCCCAATTGAATCCTGATGGCTTTATAAGAAGAGGGAGAGACACCAAACCTACAGACATGCACTCCCTATCTCTCGACTACCTCAGGACTTGGCCAGCAAGAAGGCTGTCACCAGGTGCAGTCCCTTGACCTTGAACTAGGACTATGAGCCAAAGTAAACCTTTTTTTCTTTATAAAGTTTTCCAGCCTCAGGTATGTCATTATAGCAATGCAAGACAAACTAATGTAAACAAATCATGTCATTAAGGTTTATGATAATCGAAGAGGAAGCTTCTCATACAGCTATTTTACATATAAGGAAACTGAGGCTCACCAAGTGATACAACTGTCCAGCCAATGGGTGGCAGGACTGGGGAGCCCCAGGCCCATCTGACTTCAAAGACAGCAGGCTTCATCATGACAGTGCCGAGCTTCTGAGACCCCCAAGTTCCTTCCACCCCCTTCCCCACCCAGCAGATGTACTTCTACTTACATTGGCACCAACAGGGCCTGGGGGGCCCTTGTCACCCTTCAGACCAATGGGTCCCTGAGGAAGGACATGATTCACAGTCAAGAAACCCCAAGGGAAACATAGGTCTCATCTCCATTCTGGGGGACTTGTGGTCACCACCCACTTCCTGGGACCAGGCACTGAGTTTGGGGATCTGTCTCCCTGGGTCCCTCCAGCCTCCGTTCCTCCACGTTGCCCACACCTTGGTGGCCGTCCATCGCCACACGGCTCCCTCGGGCCCCTCACCCTCTTCTGCTGCACAGCCCGGCCAGGCACATACAGGGGCCTCCAGGGAATACTCACCGGGTCCCCAGGGGCTCCTTGGGGGCCGGGGAAGCCTCTGGGCCCAGGCGGCCCCTCCTTCCCCAGAGGTCCCAGGGGCCCGACTTCTCCCTGCAGAGTCCGAGGGAAGGGGTCAGCTTGGGGTCCCCCTCTGACTCTGGCCTCCCGCACAGGCTGGCCTAGGGCCCTGAGTGGCGTGAGGGCCACTGAAGGCACTTGGGGGCCGTTCGGCAGAGATCGCCTGTAACAGGGGGTCTCACCTTGGCCCCCTCTCTGCCTTCCAAGCCCGGAAGGCCTTGTTCACCAGGAGGTCCAGGGGGGCCTGGGGGCCCCCTCTCACCCAGAGGCCCCACGTCTCCTATCTTTCCCTGGAAAGGAAGAGGCGCATCTTGAATGGGAGTGGCCTGGGGGAGTCTGTCAGGTCTCCAGCTTCCACCCCACGATTCGTCCCCCGATTAGTGCAATGTGTGGGGTCCACTCTGACCTGAGGACCCAGGACACCAGCTGGTCCAGGTGGGCCTGTCAGACCTTGGAAGCCCTGTGGAGAAAAACAAAATGGAGGTGTCATGTAGAGGAAGAAAGGGAGGGCCTGATAAGGTTGGGGGTCAGAGGTCGATGGGTCACTCACCAGTTCTCCTCTCTGTCCAGGGTGCCCTGGTATCCCATCTTTCCCCTGGGGACCCTAGGGAACAAGGCAGGAAAGAGTTGAGGTACAGACAGAGAACCTCTCTCCTCCCCAACCCCCAATCAGGGTGACCTTACTCACAGGGGGGCCCTTTGGCCCAGGGAATCCTGGAGGCCCTTGTAGACCAGGGAGGCCCTGAAACATAACCAGAAACCATTATCTCATCATGACCTTAAGAGCTAGCACATAAAGCTGGGCACAGCGGCACATGCTTATAATCCCAGTGACTCTGGAGGCTGAGTCCAGAGGATCACAAGCTTGAAGCCAGCCTCAGCAATTTAGTAAGGTCCTAAGCAACTTAGCAAGACCCTGTCTCTAAATAAATCATTAAAAGGGGCTGGGCTGTGACTCAATGGTTAATCACCTCAGGTTCAATCCCCAGTACCAAAAAACAAAAACAAAAAAACAAGCAAACTAGCACATATTGAGCGTTTACTGCATGCCAGGCATGAGACTGAGCGCTCTCCAAGCACCCAGTCACTTCATTCAGCACTGCAGCCCACTCCAGGGAGGGGAGGCTGTGGTCAGGAGGCCGTGGTCATTGCCGTTTCACAGAGGAGGAAATCGAGGCACAGAGATTTAAGTGGTGCCCAGGTCACAAGGTTGGCAAGTGGCAGAGCTAGGACACTGGGGCCCCTGGCGCTCTGCTGACTTTGAGAGTGCGCTCTTCCCCTGCATTTTGACGACCCCCACCCCTGAGTTTGTCCCCTGCTAGAATCTCCCTCCCTGCCCCCCTCTCTTCCTCTCACTCACCTTGTCTCCAGGGATCCCAGGGGACCCGTCCTGGCCCACATCGCCCTAGGACAGAGTGAATGGGACTCAGACCCCAGAACGAACTCAACTGGGAAGGGCTGGTGGGGCGGTGGGCGAGCCCGAGGGTGACCCGTCCCCTACCTTGGGGCCTGGCTGCCCTGTGGCGCCCGGTTGCCCCCGCTCTCCACGGGAGCCCTGCACAGAGAAAAATCGGCGCGGCGGGAGTTGAGGAGCCCGAAGCCAGCCGGCCCCTCCGCAGCCCACCGGCGCCTCCGCGGCGCTCAACCCGGGCCCAGCCGCACACTTACCGGCGGGCCCCGCTCTCCTTCCTCTCCGGGCTGCCCGGCCTTCCCCTGAGGAGTCAACGGGGAGGGAAGCAGAGGGTCACGGGCAGCGGGAGCCGCCGCGCCACACGCCTGCGCGCGGCCACGAGCCTCTCCCACGCATCATTTCACCCGCGGCTGCGGAGGCCGCGGGCACCCGCCACGGCCCGAGGGCACCACGGAGCCCGGACACCCGCGCCGCGCCCGCCTGGAACCGGCCTCGCGCTGCGCAGAGTGCTCGGGTGGCAGCCGCGCCTGGGGGACCCGGCCATGGCCAGGCAGTGCGCCCCTAGGCCGTGCCCTGGGCGAACGCGCACCACGGATTCCCGTGAGGACGCTCCTGATACCACCGCCACATACACCCAGGGGCGGTGTGCACGGCCTCGGTTCACCCAGCTACCGCGCACGCAGCGATGCCTGCACGCACACGGGCGCGCACAGGAGCAGGCACACGAGGGTAGGCATAGCCATACGCTTTTGCACACGCGTGTGTGCAGTCACATCACATGCGTGCAGGGTCATGCCCTCGCTCACCCAGGCACAAGCGCCCTGCCTGGTCGGCACCGAGAGCCCCCGAGGCACAGCACGGTGACACCAGGCGTGGACACCTGCACACACCCTGCACGGCACACAGAAACGCGTGTGCGCACAAGTGTGTCCCGCACAGACATGCCCAACACCCGCCTGCCAGCCTGTACAGACACGGGCTTTTCCCTCCAGCCAGCCCTTCCCTCTGCTATCCGCTGCATGAGGACTCACCCGCTTCCCTTTCTCTCCTAATGGTCCCAGGGGCCCCGGAAATCCAATAGATCCCTGAGTAGAAAGAACAGAGAGACCAGAAGGGGTGAGCAGTGAGCAGTAGGTGAAATTGGCCTCTCTTCCCATCTTTGACGCCTTTAGGGACCACTGATTCCAGTGGCTTCCTTGGGTCCCTCCAGCCCCAGCACCCTCCAAGGCAGCCCTCCACCCTCCTCTCCTCCCTTTCCCCGTTTCTCAATCCACAGCAGACAACACATTGGCCTCCCCCATGTTCCTTAAGCTCAGAAGCATGTTCCTGCCTCAGGACCTTTGCATGGGCTGCTCCCAGTGCCTAAAATGCTCTTCTCCCAGGTCCAGAAAGCCAAGCATTCCTCATCATTTAGATCTTGCTCAGATGCCCTTTTGCCACCATCCTGACCACCACCTCCCTCAATCTATCACCTATTTATTTTCCCCAGGATGCCTGTATTGAAATGACTCCATTTACTTTCCTATTATTCAGTGTCTGTTTCCCCCACTAGGACTTAACTCACTGGCCCTCCCTACGGTGTGGCACACAGTGGTGCTCATACAATATTTGTTAACTGACTCTGGTGATGTGTCCTGAGCCTCTTAGCTCTGCTAGGCCCTCCCACCCTGCACTGTGCAGCTGAGTCCAGATCAGGAAAGACCCTTGCCCAAGTTACCCAGCAAGTGTGTGCTGCTCTCCAGCCTTAAACCCCATCCCAGCCTCTCCCTGTCCTTTCCCACAGGAGGACCCCAGGGTCAGTCCCTATAGTCTTCCAGAGTCCTGCACACATACCCACAGGGATTTGCTAAAACCTTAGCCTCTTACCAGTGAATCACTTTCTTACCAAGCATGCCTGATGATATGACTGCTTCTGCTATTGACTAAAACTCCCCTTTCCTCAACAACTACGTTGCATCAGACAGTATGCCTAGAGCTTTGCCTGCATCATTTGATCTGAGTCTCATCCCAGAATCACCACTAGCCCCGCTGTGTGACTCTGAACAAGTGACTTAATCTCTCTGTAACCTTGTCTGTAACCCCGAGACATCAACAATACCTTCCTCACAAGGTTTTGGAGAAGATTCAGTAGAATCCTTTATGGAAAGAGCATCACATCATGTTTGGTACCTAGTAAGTGCTCAAGAAACAGCTGTCTGCTATGGTTTTGAGGGGTGTCCCTCAAGGACCCATGTGCTCAGGGTTTGGTCCCTCCCTGATCTTGGGAGGTGGTGAACCTTAGCAGATAGGGCCTAGAGGGAGGTCCCAAGGTCATTGTGACCGTGACTTTGAAGAGGTCAGGCACCCTGATCTTGAATTCTCCCCGCCCCCCTTGCTGGCTTGTGATGTCAGCAGTTTTTCTCCACCTTGCTTTCCTTTATCACCATCCAGTGTCCCCACCAGAGGCCCAAAGACATGGGGCCACTTGCCAGGCGTGGTGGCATATGCCTGTAATCCCAGCATCTTGGGAGGCTGAGGCAGGAGGACTGCGAGTTCAAAGCCAGCCTCAGCAAAAGCAAGGCACTAAGCAACTCAGTGAGACTCCATCTCTAAATAAAATACCAAATAGGGCTGTGATGTGGCTCAGTGGTTGAGTGCCCCGAGTTCAACCCCCCAGTACCCCCCAAAATAAAGAAAGAAAAGAAAAGAAATGGGCCACTTGATCATGGACTGGAAACTAAAATTGTGAGCTAAACAAACCTTTAACAATCGCAGGCATTTCTCTGGAGTCACATGAAGCTGACTGACCCACTGCCATGTTGTTATTTATGATGATTTTTATTGACCTCGACTTAACCATCACGTCACGACGCTTGTAAAATGCCTTGCTCAATACCCAGGAAAGTCCCGGGTTGGGCTGTGCTAGGACGCTGCTGTCACGCCCCCGAGACCCTCGCTTGCGCAGGTTGAGTTCTAACGTGGCTGTGGTGTCTTGAATTGACCCCCCAACCTGTTTATGTCCTTTGTACTTGCCACTGAGGTCACGCAATTCAAAGATGACTTACGAGAATGGATGAGGTATCGCTCGGAAAAGACAGATGTCTATCGAAACGGAGTTGGATGGGAAAGACTGGCTCTAAACAAAAGTCACACACACACACACACACACACACACACACCGCATCTGTGAGATCCCTGCATCAGCTCCAGAGGAGGACAACTTGAGACTCTGGAAGAACTCTGCCCTCAGGTTTGTCCCTAAGTATCTTTAAGTTCCTGATCTACTTCATGTAAACAGAAATGATAAGTCATCCATGATGTAACATGGGCGTGGCGTGGGCAGAAAGATAAACCTCCCCAGTCTGCTCATCCATCAAGATGCTGGCAAATAAATGAATGCTTTTTATATAAGTATGCTTTTGTATAAGTACATTTTGTTTGTCATGTCAAAATAAATTCAAGATATGTACCATCTGAATTATTTGTGACCATCTCCTGTGTGAGGTGAATGTGGTTTGTCCCCGGCAGGCTCATGGGATAGAGGCTTGGTGCTCAGTGTGGTCATGTTGAGATGGTGGCATCTTTAAGAGGAGAGCCTAGAGGGAGGTCTTGAGGTCACTGGGATTAATGGGAAGGTAATAATGGGATTAATGCAGTTCTCATGGGAACCCAGTTAGTCCCACAAGAGGGTTGTTGTGAAAGGTAAGACTGGCCTCTCTCTCTCTCTCTCTCTCTCTCTCTCTCTCTCTCTCTCTCTCTCTCTCTCTCTCACACACACACACACACACACACACACACACACACACACACACATTTCTTCCTGTCTTGTCATGACACCTCTCCCTCTTGCATGCCTTCCTGTCATGATGCCATATACCATGAAGGGAGATACCAGGAAGGCCCTCACCAAAGCCTGAACCAATGGGGCAAACTGATCTTGGACTTGCAGTCTCCAAAACTTTGAGCTAAACCTCCTTTCTTTATAAAGTACCCAGCTTCAAGTGTTTTGTTATAGCAACAGAAAACAGACTCATACATCCTCCTTCACTGACTTGGTTGATGAACCAACTCTGTTTACACAAATAAGGATCCTACAGTTTTATCATCATCATCATCATCATCATCATCAAATTGATAAGGAAAATACTACTGGTATCTCTATTTTGCAGCTGAAAAAAATGAGCTTGAGAGAATTGCTCAAGGTTATAGAGCCAATAAGGAGTGAGTATTTGATCCAGGTCCATCTGATGCCAAAGTCCATATTTTATACACTCTCGGTGGCCCACAGGGTAGACACACACATATGCACAAAGTTGTTGTCAAATTAGGTGTCAGTAATATCCCCACATCAGCTCAGACCATAGTCTGGGCCCCCAGATATTAGTCCCTGACCCCTGACCCTGCCAACCCCCAGGTCCCTGGTTTCTTACCTTAGGTCCTGGACGTCCTGGGTAACCTGGGAGACCTGGCACCCCAAGCTTGCCCTGCAGAGAGGTTATAAGGCAAAGGTCAGATTCCTCATCTGTACAGGGGGATGAAAATGCACGGGGTGATTGTGGGGTTGGAGACAGAGTGTGTGTGGAAGGGCTCGGTGCTGCTGAGCTGCGGACTCAAGGAGGGCGGGAAGGTGGTAGGAGCACCCTGTGGACAGAGACCTAGGCGCACAGGCTGGGACATGGCACAGTAGCATAGTGCATATCTAGCACCCCCACAGTGAGGGACAGTAGGCAAAGGGCCGGGGCCACCTGGAGCGAACAGAAAGCAGCCAAGATCTATTCACCTTCTCTCCAGCTGCACCTGGGGGGCCCTCCTCTCCCGCCAGACCCTCTGGCCCCTTTGGGCCCTCAGGACCGTCCTCTCCCCGGGGACCTGGGGGTCCTGGGTGCCCCTGGAATAGACAGAAGAGGTGCCGAATTAGACATTTGCTCTTCCTGCTCCCTCAAACCTGTCTTAGCCCCAGCCCCTCCCCTGTCTCCCCAGAGCCCCCCAGACCCGCACATCCCTCAGCTCGAGCTTGTCTTACCCGATCACCTTTTGGCCCCCCATCGCCCTTAAATCCAGGGAAGCCATCCTCTCCCTGGGTGGGAGAAAGACAGAGGTCAGAAAGCAGGGCCTCAGGGAAGGACACAGCCAGGTCCCCATTATGGGGGCTCCTCCCAGGTCCCTTCCCTTCTCACCCTCTCGCCTTTCTCTCCTTGGAGACCCCGGTTCCCAGAGGTACCCTGAAAAAAGAAGAAGAAGAAGAAGAAGAAGAAGAAGCAGCAGCTGCTGCTCTCAGGTCAGTCCCTGCTTACGGAGAGTCCCAAGCTCCATTCCCTGCCCTGAAACAAGCAGAAGAGTCCCAAGAGGACGCTGGACTCAGAGGAGGAAATGCTCTTTCCACGGAGCCTGCAGAGTGCATCACCCCTCCCTCTCAGTCACTGGCCACCTCCCAAGGTCTTCTGTGTGGGGGTGTGCCGGGAAGGCCAGATTTCCAAGTAATTGATTCCCATTTCCCAGGGACACTGTGTCCATAGCTCCTTCTGGCAGGAGAGAGATGAACATTCCAGACTCTGGGCTCATTCTGAAGGCAGAGGAATGTTCCCCATTGTGCTGGCTGCGGGGAGACTGTGCTTGGTGACAGCGAGGCTGCTCAGTGCAGGCCTGGACAGCCACTCACATCAAACTCTGAAAACTGCATTTGGCTACAACATAACTGTGAGCTCAGGGGCTACAAGGAGCTTACACTTGGACACAATGTAACTATGTTTGGAAATAGCAGAAGTGCTCCAGCCCCAGGGTAATTAACTTGACCACAATGTAACTAAACTTGGCTATAATTGTTCTCTGGCCTGGGCCGCAATATAACTAGGTGCAGCTACAAAGCAGGCTTCCACTAGAATTGCTCCTCCTTGTCTGCAGGCACATAACCAAGAACCCCAGCGGATGCCTGAAACTGCAGAGAGGACTGAACCCTGCATCTATATAATTATTTTATCTGTGTACATACCTATAATAAAGTTTGACTCATAAATTAGTCACAGAAAGATATTAATAACAGTAATAATAAAATAGAACAATGATAACAATAAACTGTTCTAATTAATACTTTTTATAGCAATTATAACAATATAGTCTCCCCAAACATATCTAAATTTACTTTTACCTTTCCAGTTGAAGAAAGCACTTTACAGCTTCTCATTGGCAAATCTGAATTGCCAGCATTAACACTCTTGCACTCTGGGGCCATTATTAAGTGAAATAAGGGTTACTTGAACAAAAGTACTGTGATGCTGTGATAGACAAACTAGCTACAAAGGAACAAAGGGGGAGGTAGCTTATACAGTGTGGAAACTCTGCACAAAGGGATAATTCACATACTGGGAGAGTGAGTGGGAAGGCTCAAGTTTTCACCACACTCCTCGGAATGGTGTGCAGTTTAAAACTTAAGTTGTTTATTTCTGGAATTTTCCATTTAATATTTTCAGGCTGAGGTTGACCATGAGGAACAGAAATTTTGGAAAAGGAAATTGTGGATAAAAGAGGCTCCCGCCTACGTAACCAAACCTCAGCGTCGCCGGGCTAACAGGGTGCTCAGAGCCAAACCCCATTTCCACTCCATCATCAGCCAGAAGGTCCACCTACCTTCACGCCCCGGGTTCCAGGATAGCCAGGAGGGCCTGCAGATCCTGGTGGACCCTGTGAGGAAGGTAAGGCCAGTGTCATCCTGTTCTGCCCACCCTGTGTTTCCAGAGCTGTGGCTCTCCTCGCTGGCCCCAGGCTCCTGGCCCTGACTGTCAACCTCCCTCCCACCCCCGCCCCACACAACCCAGCCTCCTCTGGTTACTCACCTGGGCCCCTTTCTCTCCCGTGGGACCCTCATGGCCTGGGTGACCCTAAGGAAGAAACACGCTAAGTCATCAAAGCCCCAAATTTGCCAGCCAAATTCCCAAATCTCTCCCACCTCCTTCATCCTTGTCCCAGCCCCTGGTTCTCACCGGAGGGCCATCAGCTCCTGGGAGGCCAGGAATTCCTGGATTTCCAGGGGGACCCTGAAAGCAGATGAATAGGAGAGGGAGATGGAGGATCTCAGAGCCCTGCGAAGGATTACTCTATGCAGACACAAGGTTAGCAAATAAGCAGGTACCTCTGGCCAGGAAATCTATCCCAGCTCCACCCAAACTTGCTGTCTGACCCTGGGCAAGTCCCTTGCTCTCCTTGAGTTTCAGAAATCCTCCTCATCTGGCCAGCTGTGGTGATGCACAGCCTAATCCCAGCTACTCAGGAAGCTGAGGCAGGAGGATCACAAGTTCAAGGCTGGGCTGGGCTGGGCAACTTAATGAGACCGTCTCTCAAAATAAAAATAAAAAGGGTTGGGGGTGTAGGTCAGTACAAGAGCACCCCTGGGTTCAGTCCTCAGTACCATGAAAAATAATAATAATAATAATTAATTTTAAAAAATAAGATTTAGCGAAATATACATAACATCAAGTTTGTATTTTTTGATACGATACTTTAATGTTGCTTATTTATTTGTATGTGGTGCTGAGGATCAAACCCAATGCTTCACACAAGCTAGGCAAGCGCTCTTCCACTGAACCACAACCCCGGTCCTCCAATTTGTATTTAAAAATTTTTAAAAATGAAAAAATTCTCCTCTCTGAGAGGGTAGAGAGAAGGGATGTAAACCAGAGGAAGAGGCCAGCGCTGGAGCCCCGTGGCAGAGCACTTGCTGGGCACGTAAGAGGCCCTGGGTCCACACCCAGCACAAAACAAAGCAGAGGAGTGCAGAGATGTGTGGGGTGCTGGTCTTCCCAGCCACACCCCATCTCTAAAGTGCCCCCCACAGCACCGTCTGCAGGAGGGTGGGTCCAGGCAGGCAGGAGGTACCCTCCTCCCTCAAGCATCTGACCCACGACTCGACCCAGCTGAGCCAATCCGCTTCTCTCCAGGAATCTCGAGGCAAGAGACCTAACTATGATTGATGGGATGGCTTGAGGTTAAGATCCGAGGTCAGGGGGAGCTGGAGCCAGAAATGGTGACACCACAGCTGAGGATCGTGCAGGCATAGCACTTGGCACGGAGTGAGGACAAACCAGGACATGTGCAGAAAGTAGTCTGCCTGCCAGGGGCACTGGGCACAGCTGTGCCCAGAAGCAAAAGAAGAGCGTGGGCCCCGCGGAAGGGGATCGTGTCCCCCTGTGTCTAGAAACCCGCTCCATCCAAGGTTCCTGGGGGTGTCTGTATGCTCACAATGCCCCCTTCTGTGCTCTGGCCCGCTGGGTTTCCGCCTGGAGGAGAGCCTTCCCCATAAGGACACTCTGTAACTCTCGGCTGACTTAGGGAAAGTGGCCATTTATCACCAGCGGGGTTGGCAGCAGGGGCCACCGCTGAAGTCTTTCCTGGCGATGGAGTTGAAGGATCGTGGCGAGAAGAGGTGGCGCTGGGTAGGGGTCACTCACCTTCTCCCCAGGAGTGCCAATGGGTCCCTGGGGGCCGGGAATTCCCTGGGAACATAAAGAGGGGGTGAGGTATGAGGAGGAGGCAGTGAGTGCTGAGGCTGGGGAGGCTGGGAGGCTGGGCTGGAGATGCCTGAGGTCTGAGTTCTAACCTGGGACCCGTGGTTCCCCTGCTGTCCCGGAGGGCCGGGTTCTCCTGGAGGACCCTGTAGAAAAAATGAGGGTTCGTTGACACTGGAAGGGGTCTTGTGTGGAGGGGCAGTCAGGATGACAAGAGGGGTCACAGGAGTGGACAAGGATATGGGCCATGATGAGCCCAGGGCGTTGGGAGGGCCAAGGGTCTGATGGCAGGACACATACCACATTGCCTTTGGCACCAGGAGCTCCGTCACTTCCAGTGACACCCTGGAGAAAGAGGGGATGTGAGACCCCTCAGGGGACAAGCCAGAGACCTGAGCTGAGGCACTGAGAGGTGCAGGTGGAAAGGCAAAGCAGCCAGACACATGGGCAGCAGAAATGGAAATGGACATGCAGAGGGGGGCAGGTGGGAAAAAGACAGGGGCACGGAGAGGTAGCCACATGCTCACCGGGCGTCCCAGGGGGCCAGGGGAGCCTCTGGGGCCAATCAGTCCTCGGGGGCCCTGAAAGAAAGCAGCAGTGCCATCGGTGGCCCTGTGAGCTACAGGGCAGCAGGGGTGGAGAGGCAGGAATCCCATTCTCCCCCCTGCACCAAGCAAGGGCGCTCAGGGATCCCCAGTACTCACCGGCTCCCCAGCCTGGCCAGTGGGTCCTGGAGGTCCCTCTGCTCCCTGTGGGAAGTGTGGGTTTGGAGAGGAGGGCCTCTGCAGGGCACCTCCCCGCATCTGAGCAGTGCCCGGCATCAGTCCCAGGGACCCGGGTTATACCGAGATCCCTGCAGACTGAGTGCACAGGAGTCTACTCGGGCCCCTGACTCGATCCTAGATGTGCAGTCCTGAGTCTCACCTCCTAATCCCAAAGCGGGCTCTCCAGCTGTCATTTTTGAGAACCCCCAGGACTTCCCGATGCTCCAGGGCAGACCCCACTCCTCATCCAGCTCCCAAAGACCCTCCTCCTTGCTGACTGTCACCCAGGCTGCCCAGCTGCCAACCGTCCCCTGACACCCCTGCAGACCTACCTTCTCACCATCCTCTCCTGGGGGGCCAGGTTGACCCACATGGCCGAAGTCACCCTGGAGTGGGAAACAGAGGGAAGACCAGAGTGGAATAAAGCAGGGAGAGCCCCCCACCCCAGGAAAGAAGACGGGCCCTGAGGTGTGAGGACTCAGACACCGGTCAAGGCTCTGCTGCTGAGCAAGGAGAGGAGAGCGGGAATGTCGGGAAGGGCCTGGACACGGGAGGCCTCCTCACACACTCACCCTTTGGCCCTTCTCACCAGGCAGCCCTGGCAGCCCATCAAAGCCTCGGTCACCCTGTCCAGAGAAACACCAGCTGAGCTTGGCTCCCGGATCCTGACAGCACCTACCCTCCGGCCCTGGCCCTGGGGCCTACCTTAGGTCCTGTGTCTCCCGGGAGGCCACGGGCCCCATCTGCTCCAGGGTGGCCCTGTGAGGAAAGTGAGCCTGAATGTCAGGGATCAGCCTCCAGCAGATCCCTTCCCCAGGTTAGGAACTCGACAACATTATCATCAACATCATCGAGATATTGTCAGTGCTTATTGAGTCTTTGCTGGGGGCTTCTTTTGTACAAATTTCAATCTCAAACCCAGGCATTATTCCTTATCCCCAGTCCCCTAACTCTAGCCCCAAGTTACCATCATCATCAAAATTAAGAATTCACACGCTGGGGATATGGCTTAGTTGGTAGAGTGCTTGCCTCCCAAGCATAAGGCCCTGGATTCAATCCCCAGCACCACAAAAAAAAAAAAAAAAAAAAAAAAAAAAAAGAAAGAAGAATTCGCATTTCAGCCTCCATGAATCACCCTGCCATAGTCCTCAGCAAAGCTATAGCTACTTGGAATTGTGTTCATCAGTTCCTCCAAGGAGCTGGTCTTTTCTTTTACACATGCTGTTCCTTCTGCCTGGAATGCTCTTCCTTGCCTGTTTACTTGGTTGTGCTTTAGCTCTCAGGTGGAATATTACTCCTGCTCAAAAGTGCTCCCTGGCTCTCTCTGTGACCTTGGCCAGACTCCTGAGCCAGGCTCAGGAGAGCTTCCATGGCTGGTCCTCAGTGCTCTGGTCCCATAAGGATGCCAGCAGACCCTGGAGGCACAGAGTTTCTCTTGGGTGATAAGGGAAGTTACTCACCATCTTGCCCTCTCGACCAGGTGGCCCAGGAGGTCCCTGCAGTCCTCGGGGACCCTAGAAGCAAAAGAAAAGATGAAAGGAAGGATAAAAAGAAGAAAGAGCTTATTTTACATCATTCACTAGTGAAGGCAGTAGTTGCAAATCCCCAACCCCTTTGATATTGTCCCCAGCTGTCACTTTATCCTGTGGCCTTGGGGAAAGACCCTTCCCAACCAATCTCACCTGTGGCCCCACTTCTCCTGCCTCTCCTTTCAGACCTGGATATCCAGGGAGACCCTTCGAGAAGGAGAAAGAGGGTAAGGTGGCTGGAGGGATGCAACCCTTCTCCGTGGGTGTTGGCCCTCTTCCCTGCAGACCCCTTACTCACCACAGGGCCTGGGCGCCCAGTGAGCCCGACTGGACCTGGGGGGCCTTTCATGGACAGCTGGAAAGATGGAGGAGAAGAGAGCCTAAAAGTTGCCCACAAGACCCCCAACAATCCCCATGAAGGCACTGCCACAGTTTGAATGTACTCCCCAGAAGTTCATGTGCTAGAATTGATCCCCAGTTTATATACTAATGGCATTTAGAGGTGGGGCCTTTGAGAGGTGATTAGGAGTAAATGAGGCCATGAACATGGGACTGCATAATGACATTCATGGCTTTATAAGAAGAGGACGGGGCCCTCACTGGCACATTGCCCTGCCTTGCCATGTGATGCCTTCTGCTGTGTTATAACACAGCAAGAAGGTTCCTGCCAGAGGCTGACAGATGCCAGCATCATACTCTTGGATTTTCCAACCTCCAGAACTATGACCCAAATAAACTTCTTTATAAATTACCCAGTCTCAGGTATTTCGTTATAGCCACAGAAAACAAACCAAACATGCAACTCAGAAAGCAGTATCTACTGGCCTGTCCTTCATTATCCCTCATTTCTGTATCTCTCACGTTAACACCCCCATCCCACTCACCTGAGCCTGTTGCAATACCGCCTGAGCCTGGGCCTGCTGGAAAGAGACTGGGGGTCCTTTGAGGGAGCTGCTTGCAAACTGGAACTAAGGAGAAATCATGGTGAGGGAAGTTCCAAGGAGAGGCCTTCTCCTGGTCAGGGCTCTAGTCCCCAAGGCTGTGTCTCCCTAGCTCCTTACCGGCATCATGATTACAGTGCCCGGCGGACCCCGGATCCCATCGATGCCAGGAATTCCTGGGAGGCCAGCAGGGCCCTAAGAGAGGGGACAAGGGAAATGGAATGGAGGCTGGAAGAGACAGGGATGAGAGATGGAGATGGAGGGGAGAGAGATGGAGACAGGAGACACAAAGAGAAGATACAGAAGGACAGGGGCAGAGGGGTGGGGACAGAGAGGCAGGGAGAGACAGGGAGAAAGACAGAGAATGGTGGAGGCAGGGGCAGAGGGGGATAGAGGGGGAGAGACAGAGACAAAAGACATGCAGAAACAGAGGCCCAGGGAGAAGAGCAGGGCAGGCCCCAGAGACAGAAGAGGGGCCGTTTTTACTACAGATGGGGAGAGAGAGATCAGCAGAAGGGTTGGTGCCAACCCCAGGTGGTGTCTCCAGGCCCAGCCCCTGAGGCCCACATTCAATCCCCCAGGCTTCCAACCTGGAAGCTACCCTGCCGTAGAGAGACCCACCCCCGGGAGAGTCTCACCGGTGGGCCACGGTCCCCAGGGAATCCTGGGGGGCCGGGAGGGCCTGATGGGCCAACCACCCCCTGTTGGAGACAGAGAAACAGAGTCACAGGAAATGCAAAGCTGAGCTGAATCCAACCCTCCTCAGCCCTGACCCCAGGCCGCCCTCCCTGCCCCTAGCCATTCCTGCTCCCCCTATTCTACATTTGATCCACACCAAACCCCAGTTCGGTGTCCCAACCCTTGTTTTGACTCATCCATTGTGCCTGCAATGTCCACGGCCACCACACGATCAGACGACGCGACACCCCAACTCCCCACGGCAAAGATAGCAGGAAGACAGTGCAGCCTACTCACCCGGGGTCCCGGGGCTCCTGGAGGTCCCTCAAACTGTTGTCCCTGGAGAGAGAGAGGTGTGTGACCCCTGTTCCAGCAGGCCCCCGCAGCCCCTTCCCGCCCGAGTCCTCACCTGCTCTACCACTGCAGGTTCTCCTTTCGCACCCTTCTCTCCAGCGCCCTGGAGAGGGGGAGGAAAGAAAAAAGAGGTGAGCCCACTCCCAGGCCCCCAAACCACCCACAGAGCAGATGAGGAGAAGCTCAGTCTCCCCCCTCAACCTGACAAAGCTGCATCAACGAGGGCACCAACTCCTGGGTGTCCCAACCTGGATCTGCCCCTTACAAAGTGACACTGGAAACTGACTCAGCCACTATGGCCAGTTACAGGTCGCTGGGTCACCTGTAAGGTCAGTGGGTGAACGACAGCTGCATCTATCCCACGTAAAGAGGAGCCAGTAAAAACAGCACCTGGCGCAGGGCGAGGCTCAGAGTTCGTTACCACTCTGCCCTTCCTCGGCCCAACACCAAGGCTAGAAGCCCAGCCCCGGGCTTCTTCTGCATTCTTTTCTTAGGTAATTTCATCCAACGTCTTGGTTAAAGACACCGTCTCTCGGCTAAGGCATCCCGAGTCTGTCTCTCCCGTCTAGAGGGTCTCCCCTAAACTCCAGAATCTTCTAGCCATCCCCCTTTGAACATCTCCTTTGGGATGTCACACATGTTGCCGATTCAAGACATGAAGACTGACATCCTTGACTTTCCGCCTGGCCCTCTGCCGGAAAGCTAGAGCACACATCTTATTCAACAGTCCCATCAAGCATCTACCTTTCTCCACCTCCAGCAGCAAGACCAAAATGGAGCATATCCCGAATCTGGCTCCTCGCTTGCCTAGACCATGTTTTCTTCTGCCTCTCTGGCTCCCTCTACTGTCCATATGCCATTGAGCAGGCAGAGGTTGTTTCGAGACCTCCAAGTCAGATGTTCCCTTTCAAGGGGTTTCTTATCCTGCTTAGTCTAAAAGCCAAATCCTTCACCCCACCGGCAGAGTCATCTGTTAACACAGTCCCTGTCACACTGTAGGCACTCAATATTTATCAGCTATACTGGGGTCGTGCAAAGGCCTTCAAAGCAAGATAAACGATCAACAGAAAGAATGTGGCCCCATGTGGCTCCAGATAGGAGTCCCTTCCCCTGCTCCTAACCAGCCCTCCCACAGCCCCAGACTCACAGGAAAGATCTGGAACTCAGCCTGCGAAGGCTGTTCTGCTGCCCGGAATTTGGGACCCATAGTGGGGCTACTTCCTTCTTCTTCCTCCCTCCCTACTTCGAGCTCCGGAGTCTTCAGCGGGGTTCCACCTTCAGGGTCCAGGGCACCCTGAGGACGTTGGGACAGTCAAAGTTTGCCCCTGGCCCCTTATGGTCTGCCGCTGCCACCTCTACCCCAGGCAGGGTCTGACCCTCCCTGCACCATCCGCTTCCCACTGACCTCCAGGATGGTGACATTGCCGCCAACAGCTACAGTGGTGGTGACGACCAAAGGTGAGGGAGTTGGAGGCAGAGTTGGAACTGCTGTCTTAATCTTGGGGACATCAGTGGAGGTCTGGAGCAGGCATGGAGGAAGTATCAGGTCTGGGGTCAGGTCGATTGAGACAAAAGGGAAGCGAAGGAGGAACCAAGCCTTGACCCTAGGGAGCTCCCAGTCCCGGAAGTGGGACAAAGAAGGATTCCCAAAAACATGGAAGCCAGTGGAGGCAAAGTGTCTGGACCAGGGTGGCCAGCAGGGGGAGCCACCCTGCAAAGAGGAGGAGCCGGGCTGACCAGGTTCAGAGGCCTGGAAGGCAGAACCAGGCTGGCTCCAGAGCTTAGTGGTCAAGGTCAAGGTCCAAGACTCAGGGCCAGACTCCCGGAAGCCTATCCCACATGTCCTCTCCCAAGGCAGAACTCAGCAGTCAGCCAGCCAGGCCACAAACTGTCAGCTCCTTCTGGCCTAAACAGCTGCGGAAGAACTGGGTCAAGGCAGCCGAAGAGGGTGGTAGGGGCCCAGGTGAGGGGCTGGGGCTGAGGATGTGGCTGGAAGGGGCATACTATTCATGATGCCCCTGTTATGGGCCAGAAAGATCTGGGACTGAGATGTGATGCAGCCAGTGACCCTTTAACCAAAGACCCCAAACAATGACCTGTGCCAAGGACCCCCTACTCAGTGACCTACCCGTTAATGACCCACAGCAATGGACCCCAATTACTCCTACAGTCAGTGACCCATAAGTGACCCCCCACAGTGATTGCCATCAATGGTCCCAACCAGGTACTCTTCCACCCAGTGACCTTCCCAAAGACCCCCAACCAGGGACATCTCCCAACAATAAGCACTAATTAGTGACTCCCCTACCTAAAAGCCCTTCCAGTGATCTTTAATCAATTATTCCTCCAACCAGTGATCCTCCAACAACAAATGTCCACAAGTGAGCACAACAAATGCTCCCCAACCAGGACCCTAAACACTGATTCCACTAATAATGACCCATCAATGACTTCCTAACTATAACCCATCAGGGACTTCCAAACTAATGGTCCCATTCATGATCCCCTAAAAATCACTCCTCCAAATATGACCCCAATGGGTGACTCCACTATTCATTCTAGTGACCCCCAAAAAATCCCAAACTAATGACCCCTAACCATTAGCCTTAAACAAGAGACACCAAAAACACCAATTGCTTCCATTAAAGACTTCCTACCAACCCCCAACTAGGATTATCTCAAATATTGACCTCATTCAGTGACCTTCCCAAGCAGCAGTCCCCATCAGGGAAGTCAAGTAGTACCCCAATTAGAAACTGCCCCAGGGAATAACTTTCACCAATGACCCCTATCAGTGAACCCCCACCCCCCAAAATGACATACTATCCAATGAACCCATCATCATTCACCACAGCTAATGACTCCCCTAAACAGTATTCCTCATCAAGAACCCCCTAACAGTCAGGTAGTCATCTGGGGGAGCCAGCTCCCTCCAGGGCCCCAGGACTGGAGGTGGGGGAGCAGACCTGGAAAAGCTCATAAGACAGGGTCAACTCCCTGACCGACCCCAGACGGTCATCAGCCGGCAGTCAGTTAAGAGAAGTGGGAGCTCAGGATGCGAGGCTGGATTCCAAACCATGGATGAGGGGCCAGAGAAACAGAGGCCAGAAGACGGGCCGTGGAGACCAGAAGTGACAAGGTGTGGGCCCCTCACCTGGTTCTCCAGGGAGACAGCAGGTGGACTCGGGGTCAACGACTCCTTGTTCTTCTTCTTCCTGCCCTTCCCCTTGCGACCTCGCCCTTTCTTCTTCCCTTTCCCCTTGCCCTTGCGCCGAGGAGGAAGGGTCTCTGGAAGGGTCTCACCCTGGGGGGCCTGCAGAGAGGGTCCTGTCAGGTCCAAAGTGTTCCCCAGTGGAGATGCTATTACTCTGGTCACCTAGGGCCATGCTGGCACATGACCCGTTAGTTCCCACTCAACTCGTGACCTGCAATCAAGGTCACTCAGTTATGTGACCTGCAGTCAAGGCCATTCGTGCCTGGGATCTGTTTGAAGTCAGGGGGTCACTCCGCTTTTTGCTTGGTATCAGAGATTGTTCAGTCCCATTTTGGGGGGCTTCCAAATTCACTCCCTCTGAGACCTGGAGCCAGGGATGACTCAGACTGTGACCTTAGATCAGGAGAAGCATAGCCCCTCACTCACCCCTGTGGTCACGGGGTCCAGGTTGTCACAGCCAGGCAGGTACTGCTCACAGGCCCGGAAGGCAGCTTGCGGGTCTGGGCTTATCAGCAGCTCCTGGATGTCTCCCTGGGAGAGGGTGGAGTGGGGAGAGGGGACGCAGGCTGACTCATCCCATTCCTTGGCACAGCCCCCCACCTCCTGGCAAGCAGTCTTGGTGCTTTCCCTGCCAGAGACCCTCAGCACAAGGAGAGCAGCCCCATGACAGCAAACCCTTGCAACTCTGAGAAGGAAAGGCCCTCTCAGTGCCACATCACAAGCCACACCCACCACTGCCCCATGAAGGTGCTTGGGTCCCTTGACTCAGGCACGCGGTAAGCAACTACCCTGTGCCAGGCGCCCTTCCAGGAAGGGCACAAGACCAGTGAGGTAGATGAGGTCCCTGGCCTCGTGGAGGTAACACACCTCCCGGTCACACATGGCACAGTCACCAGCCCTGTCTTGGATCACACATCACCATGAACGCTCCCACAACAGACCAAGTACGCAGCAGTAGCGCGACCCGTGGTCTTGTGGCTCTGAGCTTCAGTCGCACAGGGCAGGGATGGCGCACACCCACACTCTCTTCTCCCACCCCCTGGACTGGGGCGAGGCTGGGCATTTCCTTCTCCAATTCCTTCTCTGGATTCAGTCCATAAACCAAACTTCCCACCCTCTGCCTCGGCTTCCCTTAGCACTGAACCCTCTACCTCAAAAGTCTCCTCCCTGATGTCCTGGGTCCCCAGCACAGTGAGTCCAGCTGTGCTGAGGTTTCGAGGCTTCTGGCCCAACACAGGGGGCTGAGATTCACAGTCAGCCACCAGGGTCACTGTGTCACCATCTACGCTGACTGCCACACGGTGCCATCTGTAAGGGAAGGGTCTCAGTGCAGGTGCTTCTCACCTCATCCTTCCTTGGACACTGCCCCCACACTCACCTGCCGTCCATGAGGTTGACCTGCTGGGGCAGGGGGCTGAAGGAGTCACCTAGGAGGACCAGAGCTGGCCCCAGTGCCAGACCCAGCTGCCGGGCACCTCTCTCATCATAAATAGATAGAAGGACAGACTGATTGGCTGGCTGGGCCCGCAGAGTCATCAGCATGGAGAAGTTCACAGGAAAGCGTCCATCTGAATGGGCAGAAGGAGTGGGCAGCTCAGGAGCTTGAGAGGGTCCACGGTCCCCCAGGAGGACCCCCAGGAGCTCGGACTCACCTGGAAATAGTTCCCATGTGGGGATGCTGAGTTTGCTGGCCTTGCCCACTCTGAATGCCTGGTCACCCTCTGAAGCCCTCTGGGGGCAGAAGCCAGGCCCCTGGGAAACCCCAGTCTGGCCCCCACGCATGCCCAGAACCTTCAGCACATCCACGGGATCTGCTGCAGAGAGAAGCAGGGTGTGGAGAGGCAGTGAGAACAAACCCAGGACTCCATGATAGGGGCTTAAGTGTGGGGGCCCCCTCCTCCCCCCAAGTGTGTTTATGGCTCAGGAAGAAGAAGCCGGCCTGGGACCAGCACCCCCGCCACCACCACACAGATGTTCCGCCTGCAGCAGTCTGTTGACTCCTGGGTTTTTTTCCCCCTTGGTTTTTGGTGAGAAAAAAAGCTGACCTAGTTCTGGGATGAATCAAAGCTTCCTGGCCTGAGCCCCAGAGCCAAACTGTCCCCTTCGCTCCACTCCCCCGCACCAGCTCCCTGGGACGGCTTCCCATGCCTGGAGCCCCCTCGCCAGGGGAACCCAAGGAAAGGAGGGGCTCCCATGCACGTTCTGCCCCTGCCTCCTCCCCCTGACCTCCTCCTTGGCCCCCAATTGCTCTGAACATCTCCCTTTGACCACCATCCCTCATGACCTCCTCCCTCTGACCATCACCTACCTTGACTTCTTTCTGACCTTCTCCTCACCATCGCCCATGACCTCCTTCCACTGTGAGTCTCCTTCCTCTGACTACTCTTCTCTGCCCATTCCTGCTGACCTCTATTTCTGGATCCCCACTCTGACCTCCTTCCTCTGGCTTCTCTCCCATTCCCCCTTCTGATTGGCCCCTGACCCCTTTCCTCTGCCTTTCCCAGTTTCCTCCATCTCACCTGCGACCTCCCAGCTGTATCACTCTTTGACCTCCTCCTTCTGATCACCTGTCTCTGATAACCTCCCCCCTCTAACCCTCTCCCGCTTTTGTCCCAGCAAAGGAACAGAGCAGTCTGGCCCAACCCTATCCTAATCCCGGCCATCCTCCCAGCCCCACCCGGGGCAGCCCGACCAGTGTTAAATGAAACCACATGGCTTGGGCAGGGGTGGGTGGGGGCTTCCCCTGGGTCCAAAGCCCCTGCCCAATCCCATCCCCCCACCCTCTGCAGACTGTCCCACTAACCCCCTGACCCAGCCTCTTGGCAGGAGCTAAATTCTGCTGAGTCTGCCATGACCTCACCCCTGGGGGTGGCTCTGTTGACCTCACCACTGGAAACTTGGGTTGGGGGCCAGACATGGGGGAGATAGGGGCTTGGATGAAGACCCTCATCCCAGCTCCTCCTGGGTAGAAGCCTCATTCTCCAAACTCCACAGCCTCATCTCAGTCCCTGTTCCCTCCTGGCCAGACTCCTCTTTCTCTCTCCTCCAGGCTCCTTCCTTCTCTCTGTCCCACTTTCTGAGCCCATCTTCCAAGTCTCTGCATCCCACCATGAACCAACTAACCCATCTTGCTTGCTCTCTCTGCACCTTGGTGATTTGGTTCTTTCCATCTCTATCTCTCTGCGTGTCTCTAACTCTGCTTTTTTATCTCCATAGTTCTGCATATAGATCTCCCTTCCTTCCTTTCTCTCTCTCTCTCTCTCCCCCCCCCCCACCAACCTGCCCCCACAACCCCCACCTCTAATTGCTTGTTTTGTGGCTGGGTTATCATTAAGAGGCATTTGAGCTACAGCCCCCTGGGGCTGTGATCTGGGCTCCCAGGCTCTGCTAACCACAAGGGTCACTCCTCCACGGGACAATCTCGGTTGCCCCTTCTCGGGCCTGGGGCCCAGGGAGGACGGACGTGCACCACTTCACTCTACCCTGAGACTCTCCACTGCCCCAGACCCCAGGCTTCATGCAGTGAGAGGAGGGTCTCCCCTCAGCAACTGCTCATTCACATTTCAAAAGTTCTTCCCGGCATCTAACTGAAAAGATTACTGCTTCAATCTTGTGTCCCTTCTGTAATGACCTTTCGGAAACTGACTGCCCTTTCTTTCCATGGTTGGCTTCATGACAAAGAGACACACAAGAGGCATTGAGTCCTGCCTGCAGGGCCAGGAGGTGGGGGTCTGTCAGTGACCGGCCCACGCTTACCCCCCTCCACACACAACCCTCTCCCCTGTGCAGGCCCTCAGGGGGATGCTGGGTGGGGTCTAGGCTACAGAGGGAGGCAGGCAGGCACTAGGCTGGGACATGGTTGGGACCCCCTCAGGTGTGTGCACAAAAATTTAAAAAGTACTCGCAGGAGATGGTGCCAGTGTGGGTGGCACACTGAGTGGATAAAAGAATGGCGGGCACATCCTTTGCTGAGGGGTCAAATATAAGCCTGCGATGGGGGGATTGAAACCCAGCCACATGTCCGTGCGTGAGCTTGCCATCCTGCAGATGGTGCAAGCTGGTGTGTGATCATCATAGCTCAGATGTCGGATGGGGTTGTGGTTCTTCTACCAGTGGTTCGTGGGAGAATGTGACCAAGTCAGCGAGTGGCTGTCTGGTTGTAAATGTGGGCCATGTTTGTATGGATGCCAGGGGAAGCAAGTGTGCGAATTCGAACGTAGGAGAGCCGCCAAGGCTGTGACCATGTGTCGGGGTGGTTGACCGGTTGCCTGGGTGTGGCCACGGTGTTTCCCATTCCTGGTGTCTCCTGGGGCTTATATTCTGAGTGGATGCCTGAGATTGCATGACCGTGTGGATGTGTGAGCGTGGGAATGGGGCATAGGCCAACGCAGGATGACCCACATGGGCAGGCACCTCCCTGGACTCAAAGGAAAGTGAGCAAGTGTGGCGTGTGTATGTCGGGGGCTGAATTCACCTTAGGGAGGGATTTCCGGGAGGGTCTAGCCTGGAGTCCCCCAGATCAGGAACCCCTGAACATCCACCGCTTCAGGAGCCACGGCGTCCCCCCACCCCTGGGGCGCCCCCCACCCCTAACCCGGCGGGGCGCGGTAGGGCGCTCAGCCAGATGCGCGCAGCTGGGCGTGCGTCAGCGCTGACTCACCAGTCCCGCGGCCCCCGGGACCCCTGGGGGGCCCCAGAGAAATTCCTCGGAAAAAACACCCCAGGCTCTCGCAGCTGGGGTGGGGAACCACTTCCACTCCTACCCGGGCCCGCACTCCGCCCCGCCCCGCCCCGCCCTGCGCCCCGCCCCGCCTCGCCCCTCAGCAGCCCTCCCGGAGGCCCTGTCCATGGTGCTGATGTTGGCTCTAGGGAGCGAGGGGTGGGGGAGGGGGCGAGAGGATGGGCAGAAAGGGAAGCCGCGCCAATCTGGGGCAAAGGAAGAAGAGCGAGGTGAAGCCATTTGGGGAAGCGTAAAGGGACCTGTGGAGCCTCGAATAGCCCCCTCCCACACTCAGCCCTACTCACCATCAACCTCAGAATGGACCGCTCACGTTCTCATGGGCAATGACTTACACCCCCAAAGCACAACTACAGCCCTCACAGGGTCACCCAGAGACACACGATCTCACCTGTAGCAAACACACAGTCACTCCCAAAGTCAACCCCAGACATACACTGGCACTATATCTGGCAGTACGCACCCTCTGGGGGACCACCCTCTCACCCACAGTCGTACAATCAACATCAACCTCCACATCTAAGCCACACACAGTCTCATCTCAAATCGCTGCACACACTTTGCTACACGAATACACACACACACCTACAAATTGCATTCATTTTTATCCACCAGGCAGGAGACAGTCACACGCCTCCCAGGGCACCCCCCCCCTCCAGTTGTCACACCCACGAATCAGCCAGAGTAGGACACTTGCGTCCCACACCTCACCGTGTCCACATGCAACGTACACTCCCCTGCCCCATTCCCTACTCTGCCCAGTCTTTGGGGTCTCTCTGGGTCCAGCACCCATGTGCTATGCCCTCCCTTACAGCTCACCGGCCTGCGTCCTGGGCAGAAGCAGCAGCGCGGCCAGAAGCAGGGAGAGGCCCGCCCGCGGCTGGCCCAGGCCCCAGCGGTTCTCCATCCCAGCCCGGCCCGTGCGCAAGGCTGGGAACCGGACGGGGCGGCTGCGGGGTGCGGCGACTCCACAGGCTCGGCGCAGTCACTCGCGGAGGTCGGCTGCAGTCGGGATCCGCAGGAGACTGCCCGAGACCCCGCCCTGGCCGCGCCCTGAGCTCCAGCGCCGGGCCAGGCGGGGCTCGCAGGCGGGGGGAGGACTGACAGCTGGAGGGGGAAGTTGGGAAAGTTTTCACTGAGCGCGGATTGGCTCAGTGGGGGTGGAGCCCTGGACCAGGAGCTGGGCTGTTCTTGTCCTACCGCACAGCGCACAGCGGAGAAGGGTCACTCCCACCCAGCACTAGAATCCAGGGTCCTTTCTTCCCACCAGGCCCCTCAAAGGAGCCCTTAATTTCACTCCAGCGTGTGGCCTGCATCCAGGCCCCGGCATTAGCAGAAGTACAGCTCTGTACCAAGTTCTTTCTGGCCCACCAGGCTCCCTAGTCCCTTAGCCCCCACAAAGGAGGTCGCAGCTCCACCTAAGGCCTTGCCTTCAGGACCCTCAGTAAGAAGTCCTTGTCCTCCCTCATACCTCACCCAGGTCCCAAAATCGGGTTCCCAGTCTTACCCTAAACCTTCATCTCTCCATCCAAATCCCAGAATCGGGTGTCTTGATACTATCTTAAAGTCCCAGCAAAGATCCCAAAACAAAATTCTCACCTTCCCCCAAATTCTTAGTCCATGCCTAGCCCTCCTCTGCCTCACCCAGCCCCGTCCTAAACCCTCATGTGTGTCCCCATCCAATGGGGTAGTCTGGTCCTACCCAAAGCAGGACATTGCTGAAGAGGGGGGGAGGGATGCCTACCACTCCTGGGGTGAAGGGGAGCCTCCCTCCTCCCACCGGCATCCCCCAGGTGAAGAGGCCCTGGGGGCCAGGGAGTGATCCCATGCAACTGGACAAGTGCAGACACGCAGGATGTGAGGAACTTCCTCCAGAAAGGAACCAAAGGGGCGTCTCCTGAGCCCTGAAATGCCCCCCTCATGGGAGATGCAGGAAACGCCTCTCTCCCAGACTCGGCCTCCCCAGACAAAGAGTCTCTGTGTCCCTGGAGAGGAGGGGGTGGGGCCCCATCTGGCCTGAGTAAGAGATGGAGCACCCTGCGATGGGGCAGGGAGAGGGACTCTCCCCAAGCAACCCTCTCCCTTCCCAGGGACATCCAGGCTGAGACTTCTCCAACTAAAAGGCTCTTACAAAGTTCCTGCCCTTCCCTGCCTTGTTAGGAAGTTCTTCTTGTAGTCTTGCTTGTATTCTTCTCTGAAGGCACCCTTCCAGGACCACACTCATATCCTTACCCTTTCTCCCTTCACCAGAGATTCTTCCTCCAGAGTAGAGAGAGTAAGAGAAGAATGCCCCCACTAGTTCCCCTATGCTCACTAAAACTCTCCCTGGCCCTGAATAGTTTACACTCATAATAAAAATAAAAATCACAAAGAACAGTTATGAGTGTAGCAGGTACGGAAAATCATTTTCATGGTTTGTTTGTTTGTTGTTTGTTCGTTGTGCTGGAACCACCCAGGGCCTCATACATGCTAAGCTAATGCTTTACCCCTGAGCTATACCCCCAGCCCCTGAAAAGAAATTTTTGACAAATAAAGGAAATGAACTGTGAAGAGTTGAAGGATTTTCTCCAGCCACCTGTTCAGAGTTGTGCCGGCCACAATCGCGGTCTCCCAGGGCCCCTTTGCTCTGCAAGGGATCACGTAGAAGGAGCTTAGGAGGGAGCGAAGGGTGGGGGCAGTCAGCTCTGTCTGGAGTCAAGTGTCCAGGGAGGGGTCGATATGGCCTCCGCGCCCAGAACTGTGCTGATTTCAGGCTGTTCATCAGGAATTGGCCTGGAGCTTGCTGTGCAGTTGGCTCAGGACCCCAGACAGCGTTACCAGGGTAAGGGGCCCGAGGCGGGCCTGGGAGACAGCAGGGGTGGGCACGGCTTCTTAAGACCCTGGAACCCCACGCCGTCTCCGCCATCTCATCCCTTCCAGCTTCCCTACTCTCCCTCCAGATCATCCTCTGGCCCAACAAATATCTCTTGCCTATCCGCCGTGTGTCAAGCACTCTTCTGGGTGCTAGAAACAGCTGTGAACGAGAGACGAAAATCTCAGCTGGGGTAGTGGTGTCCTGTGGGAGGGGAGGGAAGACAGACAAACATAAAAAGAAATTGCAGTATGTCTGGTCCTCATAAGTGCCGAGGAGCAGGACAGAGCCAGGCAGGAGCAAGCCTGGGGCGAGTGAGCGGTGTAACAGAAGGGCTGCCTGGGAAGACTTCGCTGAGAGGTTTGTCTGGGCATTCCTGAGGATGGATAATTGCCTCGCTGACTCTGCCTACCCCCCAGATTACTACTTCAGGATAAGCCTCTTATGTGCTCTTGACCTTGGAGACTTAACGGGAGCCCTCTAGTTCCAGGTACTTGCCTTCCCGCAGGTCTGGAGTAAATTGCTGCAACCTGCACCCCAACCCTAGGAACCTCTGACCTGGAACAGGCTGGAGTGTAATTAGGCAAGGGCAGTTACTTAAGCACAGGCTGCTGGCGTAAGTGCAATGCCCCAGTTGGCCAGGCTGCTTCTCCAGCCCTCTGCCCTCTGTTTTAGAGGCACACAGCATTGAGTGTCAGCCCAAAGGCCAGTGTGCAGAGAAGAACTTGTGTAACTGTAGGTTGGCAGATGGGCATATAAAATGGCTAACGGGTAATGTTTATTGAACTCTTATTATGTCCCGAGAGTCATTTAAGTGCATCTAATATGTCACTTACTCCTCACATCACCCCTGGTGAACAGGCCACTTACTATCTTTTGCCTTATTTTAGGAATGAGACAGAGGTACAGACTACCAAAGGTCCTTGCTCAGGGTCAAAGGCAGGGATTTGAACTCAGACAGCCAGAAGCTGGGACCACATTTGTCACTCAACTGCGTGCAGATGCCAGTAACCCCATTCAGCTACATCAGCCTTGTGAATCATACAGACTAACATACACAAATCAATGCCCCCGAGGAGCTACATGTGTGGCTGTGGATACATGCACGGAGGGGTATGCAAACATGTATGCGTACTGCATATGGTGAGGCCATGCTCAAGATAGGCACGGGTTTACTACAAACTCAGGTTCAAATCTCAGTTCTAACTCTTGCTAGGGGTGAGACAGGCAAATAACTCCACCTTGCCAAGTCTCAATTTGTTGATCTATATAATGGGGATAATAACCTTACCTACCTATTCTAGTTACTATTGCTAAAATATGAATCATCCCAAAATGTATGTTGTAAAACAACTACACTCTTTTGATTTTCCATCTACAGCTGACATAGGTCATGAATTCAGGAAGGGCTCAGCAGGGTGATTCAGGCTCAGAGTCAAAGGTCACAGCTAGCAGAGTGGAGACTTGAACACGTGGGGCTGGGAAGGCAGCTCACTCCCTTCCTGTAACCTTAGGAATTCTCCGCGTAGTCTTTCTTCCTCAGCTTGCTTGGGTTTCCTCTTGGCATGGTAGCCTCAGGAAAACTGGGCTGTTCCATGATGGCCAAAGGCAAGTGAGGCAGAAACTGCAAGACCTTCTTGGATCAGACTTCAGAAACTACACTGTGTCACTTCCATTGGTTTCCAACTGGTCACACAATTCAACAGGAAGGTAGGAGCTCAATGGTAGCATGCATGTGGCCCTGGGCTCCAGCCCCAGTACTGAGGAGGGGTTCAATGGGAGAGGAAAGGAATTTGATTCAAGGTCTATGTACACACATGCATATCTGCATACATGTGTGCCTAAAGCTGGGGATCAACCTCAGGGCCTTGCCCATGCTCAACACACATGCTCCCACTGGGGTACATGATTTCATGTTTTGATGGAGGAGTGGCAAGATTGGAGGAGAGTTTGTGCAAAGGGAGATATTGCAACCATTTTGGGGAAAACGAGTTAGTGAAATAGTTTGTAGAGTCCTTGCAAGTTGGAGACAGTGCTTAGCACAATGCAGTAAATGCTGGATGAACTGGAATTTGTTACATTGATGCTGCAAATGTGGTTATTCCTACTTGAGTGTGCAAAGCATGTGTGCTGGCTTTAGGTGTGCATGAATTTTTTCTCATGGCAATCTAGTTTATAGTTATGTTTCTATTGTCTTACTCATTAGATTATGGACTTCTCAAAGGAAGGAATCTTATCTTTTGCGGGAGAGGAGCTACTGGGGATTGAACCCCAGGTTTCTCCATCACTAAATCACATCCCAACCCTTTTAATTTTTTTTATTTTTAGACAGGATCTTGCTGAGGTGCCCAGGCTGGCCTTGAACTTGCCATCCTCCTGCCTCAGCCTTCCAAGTAGCTGGGATTACAGGCATGTGCCACCATGCCTGGCAGGACCTTGTCTTATTTCACACGATAGTCTAAGCACCTAGAATAAGCATAGTGAGTAGTACATGCTCAACAAATTTTTGTAGGATAGATGGATGTGGTTGCGTGTCGACACATGTGCACAAGCGTGCCTCTGCTGGATGTGTGATAAACCCAGGTGTGCAAGCCTATAGGTCTCCATCCTCTGGAACTGCTCGTACAAGACAACAGAAATATCCAAGGAATGGAGCCAGTTGCCTGTGCCAACTCTGTTCTCTTCCCCCAGTGGTGGCTACCATGAGGGACCTGAGAAAGAAGGAGATGCTGGAGGCAGCTGCTGGGGAGGCTCTGGGAAAGACCCTCACTGTGGCCCAGCTGGATGTGTGCAATGATGAGTCAGTGGCCCAGTGTCTCGACTGCATCCAAGAAGTGGACGTGCTGGGTGAGACTTTGCAGCCCCCAGGGCCATTCACTGCTCCATGATCTAATTAGAAACCCTCATCTCAGCAAGGTCTGAGTCTTAGCCCTCTGACCTTACCAACAAGCTCCCATCCTCCACAAAAGGGTAGACCAATTGGCCCAGAACCGGGACTACCAATTAGTTCATTAGGGATGCAAGAAATGATCTGAGAGCTGGGGGTGGAGTGGATTTAATGGATAGACATTATCACATATGGAGAAACCCATATGTGGTTGGAAAAATTACTTAGATGAGTCACTTGGGGAAGGAAACATGATGAAGCAACAACTCATAATCCCTAAGCGGCCTTCTTGGGAGGGTGGGTGTAGCTGTTTTGCAGCAATTTGGGGTCAGAGCTGAATTTCTCATGCATTACAGGCATGCAGTTCCTTGTGGCCCCTCCTCCCACCCTGGGCTAAGGTCCCCTATAACAAATGCTAAACTGCTTAAACATCTTCGCGGAGTTTGGAGTGGGGCTAAAAGGGTGATCTGAAGAGTGTCCTCAGTGACACTAAAGGAGCTGGCGGAAGTCCCATGTAACGCTCCACATGCCTCTCCTCAGTGAATAATGCCGGAGTGGGCCTGGTGGGGCCCCTGGAGGGGCTCAGCATGGATTCCATGCAGAACGTCTTTGACACCAACTTTTTCGGGGCCATCCGTCTGGTCAAAGCTGTACTTCCAGGAATGAAGAAGAGGCGAAAAGGCCATATCGTGGTGGTCAGCAGTGTCATGGGTCTGCAGGGTGAGCCCCGGAAACCAACCCTTACGTAGTCCTCCAGCATCTGACCCTTCCCAGCTGAAAGGATGGCAAATAGGTTTCAGCTCATTCCAGATGAGCCTGGAGAGCTGTGTGGAGAAAGATTCCGAAGCTCAGAAAGAAAAAGTTCTAAGATAGATTAACATGTCTGCCATGGTGTAAAAATAGGCAGTGATGGTATACATGCCGTCAACAGCCGTCTGCATCCCAGAATCGGCTCCACTCTGGGCATCTCCAAAACACTCTTCCAACCATCCCCCCAAACCCAAAAGGACCACCAGAACTCCTGTTCCTGAGGCTCCTCAGTGCCAAACACAGCCCACCAGACCCTGGAGATAGCTGGATCTAGGACTCCGAGGCTCAGCAGAAAATAGAGCAGTAATTGATTAGCGATGTCTGCAATGGCCTACTCTGGAGGACACTTACTTGCCATTCACACTCCTGGGTCTGTCCCCTCCCCAGCAGCCTCTAAGGAGTCCACTCTACTGGCACCCTGCCATAGAGAAGCACTGTCAAGGGCCCTAATGAATGGCACCTGCTCCCATGGGTATACAGAATCCCATGCCTACATGTCCCAGGGGTACATGGGGTAGAAGGAAACAGGAGTTTCCTGGGATGAGGGGGAACCAGAAGAGATGGCACCTGGCACCCTAAGACCACCCTGATCTGGCCCAATATGTCCCAACCCAACACATCGGCCCCATTTCCTCCTCGTTTTGATCCCCAGATCCTCTTTGTTCTGTGTCCCAAAGACCCCATTACTCTGGGACCCACGAAGCCCCTCACACATGAGGCCCCCTTCAATCCTCTCAGGTGTCATGTTCAATGATGTCTATTCAGCTTCCAAGTTTGCCCTGGAGGGATTCTTCGAGAGTCTGGCTATCCAGCTGCTTCAGTTCAACATCTTGTGAGCCTGCGCTGGGGCAGCCAGGAGCACGGGCAGTGGAGGGGAGGCAGAGGAAAGGGAGGGACAGCGGTGGGGTGGGGAGGTAGGGAGAGGGGAGAGCAATGATCGGAAATCGGTGCAGAGGAGGCCAGGGGCTGGGGGATGGAGGAGTGGGGCGGGGCACCAGGCCCACTGCCCTGCTCCTGTGCCAGCATCTCCCTGGTGGAGCCCGGCCCTGTGGTCACTGACTTCGAGGGGAAGCTCATGGCTCAGGTTTCCGCCGCCGAGTTCCCGGGCACCGACCCCGAAACCCTGGCCTACTTCAGGGACTTCTACCTCCCCGGCTCCAGGGAGCTCTTCCGCTCAGTGGGACAGAGCCCAAAGGATGTGGCCCAGGTGAGTGACCCAGAGAACAGGCCAGGTACGCAGGGGTGTGGGGGGCTCTCGAGGCCCCAGAGCTCAGGGGTCCATCCCGCAGGCCATTGCCAAGGTCATCGGCTCGACCCGGCCACCTCTGCGTAAACAAACCAACGTCCGCTACCTCCCGCTGCCCGCGCTCAAAGCCCTGGACCCCTCGGGCAGCCTGTACGTGCGAACTGCCCACAGCCTCCTCTTCCGCTGGCCACGCCTGCTCCACCTTGGCCTCCGTTGCCTGGCCTGCGGCTGCCTCCCAGCCCGGGTGTGGCCTCGATGAGCAGAGACTTGCTGGGCCTGCCCGCCCCTGAACAGAGCTGCCAGGGCTCCGAGGCCACACCCAGTTCTGGGGCGGCGCAGACTCTCGCTCACTCGTTCATTCCATTCATAAATTCATTCAGCAAACCGCCTGCATCGCTCTATGCCTGGGCATTGCTGAAATCCCAGAAAGGGGCTCCAGTCCTCAGTCCTCTGCCGTAGTCAGGGCTGGGGCAGCGAAAGAGACCTGGGACCCGGGCTGCCCACACGGGGAGAGGGTGTCGCCCTCCTGGAGGAAGGGGCATTGTCATGGACCTTGAAGAGCAAGACAGCCTCTGCTTCATTCAACCTTAGGACTTCATGATCCCGAACCCGGGAACACAGGGATGATCAGAACCTCCGCCCCCATCCCCCACACACTCAGAACCGAGGGAAGGCGTGGTCTCAACTTTCCTGCTCACATACACCATTAGCAAAATGTGTTTGTGTCCACACAACAATGTACATCTATTTTTCCCATTAAATGTATAGAACCACAAGCTGTAATTACAATAAATATTTAATAAAACTGAATTTTCTAAATTTTAATAAATTCAAAAGTCAACAGGGTCCCCAAGATGGTGTCACCAAGTTTCTCTTTCTCCAAAGACTTTGGAAGCAAATGGACTTTGGGTTTAAATGCTGACTCTGCTCCTGCTCGTAGGTAGCCCTGGACAGGTGCTTCTCCAGACATCTCTGTACAGCAGCAGTGGCGACAGCAAGCTGAAATGACAGAAAAAGTCCCCATCATTGGTTCATTTCACTTGAAGTGTCCCTCATGCTTGGCATTTGAATGCCAGCCTCCAAGGGAAGCGTCTCATTACTCATCTTGTCCACCCTGTGGCCTATGAGATGGAGTCACTCAGGACCTTGCCCAGTTCTCAGTTGGGAAACCGAGTTGTGGGGAGCGCAGGGGAGGACCAGAATGAGCCTGGGTCTGTCCGATTCCCAAGTCTGTGTCGGGTTCACGGTTGCTGGTCTGCAGGGATCTCTTCAAGGAAAAGGGAAACTGAGTCCCAGGCCTTAGAGAGAGGGCTCTTTGTGTCTCTGCAAGTGTCGGGAGTTACTTTTGCTCAGCTTTGTTGGTTGGTTGGGGAAGTCAACTCCTTGGCCCTCCTCCGTACTGGACTTCTGAAGCCATGTTAGAATACACAGTCAGCCCTCAGCCTCCTGGCAGGATGGTTCCAGAACCCCAGCAGACACCAAAACTCAAGAGGCTCAAGTCCCTCATATAAAGTGGTGTGGTGTTTGCATAAAGTCTCTGCACTTACTCCTGTATATTGTCACCTCTCAGTGACTTATGATACCAATGCACCATAAAAACTATGGAAATGGTTGTTACAATGTATTGTTTAGGGGATAATGACAGGGGGAAGTCCGTGTATGTTTAGCACACAGGTAATTATTTTTAAAAATTCCAGCCTGCATTTGGTTGAAACTATTATCTAATTCTACAGGAAATGAGATAGCGGGAATGGTTGTATAACCTTGTGAACATACTAAGACACACTGAATTGAATGCTTTAAAATCACAAACTATGTGGTGAAAATTAATGGTGAATTACAGTTTAATAGAAATTCAATCGACTTTTTAAAAAGTCAATTATAGGCATCCCTGTGATGGAGGGAGGTCTTCTGATTATCCCAGGAGGTCTCCCCATGAATTGTATCAACAAATTTTCCTGTCCTTTGGCTTCCAGTTCTGCTGGGTTCTGCCAATGGGAGGCACTTGCTGGTGATCAGAGGGTGGCAGAATGTCTTAGTTCATTTTCCATTTCTCTAACAAAACACCTGAGACTGGGTAATTTGTAAAGAAAAGAAGATTATTTAGCTCACAGTTCTGGAGGCCCAAACATCAGCTTCTGTTTGGCTCTGGTGGGGGCCTCATGGAAGATGGAATGCTGAAGAGGTCACACAGTTGGAAGCCAGAGAGATTTCTTTTTTTTTTTTTTTTTTTAAACAGTATTGGGGATTAAATTCAGGGGCACTTTACCTCTGCTACATGCAGCTACATTTCCAGTCCTTTTTACTTTTTGAGACAGGGTCTCATTAAGCTGCTGAGGCAGCTTCAGCCTCCTGAGTAGCTGGAATTACAGGCATGCAGCACCATGCCCAGCTTCTTGTAAAACAATCCACTCTCATGACTATTAATTTACTCTGAGAGATGAGCACTAATCCCTTCTAAGGGGAGTACCTGCCATGACCTAATGGCCTCCTACTGGACCCACCCCTTCATGATTCCACCCACCATCCCTTAGTACCCCCACCCTGGGGACCAGTCCTTGAACCTCTGGGGAACAAATTACATCCTAAACCATAGTAGAGGAGAAAGAGCAGGGTACTTATCTTCAAAGTTCCCTTATTCGTGGTCAAGGTGTACTAGCAACATCTATCTCTGCCCTAACTCAAATAAAATTAAAAAATAAAATAAGGCACTAGCTCCAGTCCAGGCACCACTGAACTACTTCCTCTCTTTGCCTCTTAAAGATGGTGATGGGCCCAGTGCAGGGCACACCTGGAATCCCAGCTCCATGGGAGGCTGAGGCAGGAGGAGCTCAAGCCTGAGGCCAACCTGGGCAACTTAATGAGACCTTGTCTCAAAACAAAAGTTAACAAGGGCTGGGAATGCAGCACAGGGGTACAGCACTAGCATATGAGAAGCCCTGGGTCCAACTCCCACCAGTAGAGGACAAAAAGATGGTGATGAGACCTCACAGTTGCCAATGACAGCACTTTTCCATCCTCCTGGGGCTCAACAGTACCCGGTCCCCATCTTTTCAATTGTTCTTGCATTCATCGCCCACCAAATGACGCACTTTGAGGACCCTGATTGACATATGCTCATTGTAAAGCAGAGAAGCAAAATTCACACTCGCAGCCCACTTGTGTCCACACCCACCTGCATGCTCCTGACTCACACTGACTTCCTCTGAAAGTCTTTACCATCCTGAATTTTGCCACCAACATTCCTTTGCTTTTTCAAAAATTCCCTGAAATACATCATTTTATTTATTTTATTTTTATTATTTTATCTTATTTCATGGCAGGGCCTCCTGCAAGCTAGGCAAGCACTCTACCCCTGAGCTACATCTGCAGCTGTTTTTTATTTGATTTTAAGGTAGGGTTATGCTAAAATTGTGAAGGCTGGCCTTGAACTTGCAATCCTCCTGTCTCAGTCTCCCATGTGGCTGGAATTACAGGTGTGCACCACCATGCCTGACTTAAGAAAAAAAAATGATCTCTTTGCCATGAAGGAGAAACCATCATAGGCATCCAAAGTAGGAGCTTAGTCAATACTTAGTTACCGGTGGGGGGCAGCGGGTTGTGGAGCCTTGCTGGGGGTGGTGACTTAGGCTGAGTCCTTCACAGATGCCCTGCATCCCTGTCTACTTGTCATCTATTTCCCAAGGCTGGTGATGCCTTGAGCCCCCAGAACCCACCCCACAAATTCCTTTGTTGCTTAAATCACCCTGACTCAACTTCTGTTGCAAAGGAAGAATCCTTGCAACTCCAAGTGGTAACCATATAAACAAATACAGAGAGGATACAAAAAGCTGTTATTAAATTCTAGCTGGATGCGATTGCTGACCGGGGGAGATTGGCAAATGCTCAGAAGATGCTAAATACAGGCCAGTTCTGGGGTCTGGATTGCTACACGCACACACCCCTCCCCCAATCCTCCCTCTCTCAGCAGAGATAAACTCATTCTTCCAACTGCTCAGGCCAAAAATCATCTCACGTTCCTCTCACACCTCGCAGCGGATGTCCTCCCTCTGGGGATCGAAGCCAGGACTTGCACACGCTAAGTTGTACCACTGAGCTACACCTCCCAGCCCGCCATCTCCATGGCCCCCACCTTGTGAAGCCACCGTCCATTCTCACCTAGGGCACAGTTGGCTCTCCACATCCAAGGGATCTGCATCGGTGGAACGGAAGATGGGAAAGACAATAAAAATAATACAAATAAGCAACACAGCATAACAATGATTCATTGGGTATTTTAAGCCATCTAGATGATTTAAAGTATACAGGAAGATGCACGTAAGTTCCCTGTCATTTTATATAAGGGGCTTGAGCACCTGCAGATTTAAATACCTGTGGGATCTTGAACCGATGCCCCATGCATCCGAGGGACAACTGTATCGCAGCAATCTCCTCATCTCATCTCCCGCTTTCTGTGTCTGCTCTCTGACAATCCATTCTCCACACCGCAGCCAAGGAACCCTTTATAAAAACATCATTTGAAGACTGAGGATGCACTCAATGGTAGAGTACATGCTCAGCATGCACAAGGTCCTGGGTTCAATCCTTAGCACATTAAAAAGATAATTTATCCATGCGTGGTGGCCTACACCTGTCATCCCAGTGACTCAGGAGGCTGAGGCAGGAGGATCGTGAGTTCAAAGCCAGCCTCAGCACCTTAGCAAGGCCCTCAGCAACTCAGGGAGACCCTGTCTCTAAGTAAAATATTTAAAAAGGGCAGGGAATGTGGCTCAGTTGTTAAGGATCCTGGGTTCAATCTCTGTACCCGCCCCCCCCCAAAAAAAAAGACCAGGTTAAAAAAATAATTTAGGGCTGGGGTTGTAGCTCAGTAGTAGAGTGCTCATCTATTAGGCATGAGGCCCTGGGTTTGATCCTTAGCGCCACATAAAAATGAAATAAAGGTATTGGTCCACCTACAACTAAAAAATATATTTAAAAAATAATAAATTAAATGGATCAAATGTTCACAATGTCTTAAAAATTAAAACTATATTAAAGAAAATTTTAAAAAATATTCTCCTACCCTCCCCTTTTAATTTAAATGGATCAAATGTTCACAATGTCTTAAAAAAATAAAATTATATTAAAGAAAATTTTTAAAAATATTCTCCTACCCTCCCCTTTCTCTCTCTTCCCTGAATCTTGAGTCTCATCCCTACCTATTGTAACACAACTGGGTTATCTCACCGGATTTTTTTTTTCTCTTTGTTTTTTTTGTTTTTGTTCCTGTTTTTTGCACACATGGTAAACACGGATTCTTCCACTGAACTACATCCCTAGTCCTAGATATTTATGATTAAACAAGAGAAAAAAACTGATGATTGAATAAACCAACTGTGGTATATCCAACAATGGAATATTATTTGACCCAAAAAAGGAACTGACACATATAACACATGGATGGACTTGGAGGACACCATGCTAAGTAAAATAAGTCAGTCACAAAAGGACAAATGCCACATGATTCTGTTTCTATGAAGTGTCCAGAACAGAGAAACCCATCAAGATGGAGAATAGGACTGTGGCTGTCAGGGACCAGGGGAAGGGAATAGGAGCTTGTGTTTAATGGGAACAGAGTTCGAGTGAGGAAGATGAGAAAGTTCTGGAGATGGGTAGTGGCTGAACAACAGTGTGAATGTGTGTAACACCACTGAAAGGTACACTTAACACCGTTCAGATGGTAAGTTTCACATTATGCATATTTTACCATGATTTTTAAAGTAGAGTATTTTCATGAGAAAAATAGTACTCTTTTTTACCCTTCCGCTAAAAAAAGTAATAGTACTTTCATAGTACTATTTTACTCTTCCACTAAAAGCGGCATATGATACCCATGATTTTGAACTTCAGTTCTCCTCTTGAATAATATCCCTTTGAGGGCTTTCTGCCTCAACCCAAACAGCCATCCTCATTCTTTTGAAAATCTGCAACGTGTTGCATTGTGTAGATGAAAAATAATTTATACAATGGTCCACTACTGATATATCTCTGTGCTCTCTCCAGGTTTTTTTGTTTTGTTTTGTTTTTTGTTATTTTGGTTTTGGCTTTTGGAGTTTTTTTACTTCCTGTTCTATAAGTGGCTGCCTTTGTGTGCATACATCATTTCACACACGTGTAAGTGTTTCCGTCGTGGGGTTACTTGGCTGAAGAACCTACGCATCCATCATTGTTATGAACATGATTGGATTCGTCTCCATCCTGGAAGGCAGTGTCCACGGGTAAGCTCGCTTGCTTCCCTACAGCCCCGTAGCAACAACCTGTCAGCAGTCTTCTGACCTTATGCAAATCCACTGGACAAAAACTGGCATTTCACTGCGGTTTTAACATGCATTTCTCCTATTATGAGTAGGGCTGAATATCTTTTCATATAGTGGAGAAACTTTTGTGTTTCATTTGTTGCAGACATTCTGATCCCATCTTTGCCAAATTTGTTTTTAATTGGATTGTTGGTACTTTTATTGTTAATTCCTAGAAACTCTTTATATAGAGAGGAGATGAGGAGGTCTATGATAGAAAGCTCAAGACTTTTCCCAGTTTTTCTTTCTCTTTTTTCTTTCATTTTTTTAACTTTCAAGTCATACTAAGAAAGGACATGTTCCAGACGAATTCTGTTAAAACAAAAAGATAATATCAATCCTCTTTTCAAAATTTCCCTGCGGCTTCTTGTCTTATTTAGATTCGAATCCACAAGTACGTGATCTGTCGCTGAACATGTGCCTCCAGTATTTCCTCCTTCCACTCCTTCCAGCAACTCTGCTCTGCTTGCTGTTTCTTAACAGTCTGAGCACACTCAACTGGCCCTCTGTCCACATGGTCCCTTTTTTCACCTCCTTCAAATGCTCAAATTCACCTCCTCAGAGAGGCCCTCCCTGGTCCTCTGCCCGTCATTTGCTTATTCAAGGACAGGTCCTCCACCGGGCTGGGAGCTCTGTAGTGAGGGTGGGCTCTAATTCCACCACACTTCCAGATCCAGGAGGTCTAATCCTAGGCAGTCGGCTCTAAATGTGGCTGCTGAATTATTCTTCCCTCTTAGCAAACGACTTCTCTTGAAAAGACTCATTGCCAGCAGCGACCTCCCAAGACAGAGAGGAGAGGCACGAGATGTCCATAGGGATTGGGAAGTAAGGCCAGATTCTGAAATATTGGGAAAACAAATGAGTGCTCAGAAGCCCAAGGAGACCATGGAATGACCAGGGAGCCTGGGCTGGGACTGGGAGTGACCCCACTGGGCACATCTCGGCACGATGATCGGTGCTGAGAAACTCCTGACGTGTCCTACCTGGACCAGAATCAGCACCTCTGTGAGCCTCGGTTTCTTCATCTGTGAAATGAAGAGTTGCTGAGGTCTCTGTCAAGTGCTGGAACATAGTAGGTGATTAATAAATGTCAGCTGCTCTCTTGGTGATGGTAGTGCTTCTGGGCCTCCCGAGTCCCACCCGGCCTTTCTTGGGAAGCCCTGGGCTCTCAGCCCTAGGGGAGGGGTAAAACAGGCCTGCGAGGACACGGCCCGGCAAGGCCGCTCCTCCCGCCCGCGCCTCCGCGGTGCAAACCCCCGGGTCCCAGGGAGGGGAAGGCGGTGACTCGGAGCGGCTGCAGCAGCTGCTCCGGGCTGGCCGCCAGCGCCCCCTCCCTCCACCGCCGGCATTCCTGCGGGAGGGGCCGAGCGCGGCCAGGGGCTGGCCGGAGACCCGCTGGCGCCCTCTCGTGGCGAAGTGCGAGAGGCCCACTGGACTTGCACGTTAACCGAGTCTGACCGACCTGGATCAAACCCTCAGCTACTCTTGGGATCCCCTAGAACTCCCTCCCAATCTAGGCTCAGGAGTTCAACTCCATCACTTCACTAGCTGTGTGGCCTTGAGAAGACGTTCAACCTCTCTGTCCCCGGGTTTCTTAGGTGCACAATTTGGGGCAGGAACCTTCACCTTTCTAGTGCCTCCATTTTTCTCATCTGCAAAATGGGCCCATGATGATCCTCAACTCATTAGACTAATGAGAGGATTAAAAGAGATCGGTGAACATGTGTACGGTAAAAATGTCCACTCCTCAAGGCCCTGTTGGCTGCTGTGTCCCCAACACCTATAATAAGGCTGGGCATGAATGTGTCCAATACACATTACTGAACAGAAGCTAATCATTCTATGTGGGGCACTTGAGGTTGGGGTCAGGGACAGCTGTGTGAGTGGCCCTCTGTGGTCACAATGCCCCCATCCTTTGGCTCTCTGGTGGCAAGAATACTGCCCGGGATCCTCCTGTTCGTTTTCAATGTGTCCCCTCCTCTCCTGTGCTCATTGGTACCTCCCTTTCTGGGCCCAGCCCAAAGTCAGAGCAAAACCTCAGGAGCCACAGGTCTGAGCATGCTTCAGGAAGGCTCAGGTGCTTTCTACCTGTCAAGAATGGTAGAGGAGGGACGGGCTGCTCCTTGCTCCTCAGCCAGGCCTCCAAGTGGGAGAGACTGAGGTACTGGGGAGGGGAGCCCCAGCTGGAGACAAAAATGGCAGGACCTCAGGGGCCCTGGCACCCTGACTTTTGAGTCATCCCCTGTCCTGGCCCTCTAATAAAGGGTGACAGAGGTGCCAAGGTAATCCCACCCCCAGACAAGGGAGAGCAGAGCAGAACAGAGCTGGCGGAGGCTTCCCGAGACGAGACTGCAAATGGACACCAGCAATCCAGAGTCTCCAATAAAAGTCTGAACTGTCCCCTCGGCCAGCTCTTAATTTGATTCTGTTGATTTCTTTTCTTCCTTTCTTTGTCCGTGGCACGGGGGACCCCTGGCTTGCTGCTACCCACCTGCCTGATCTGGGGCAAGTCGCTCACCTCCTGGAGTTGGCTTCCCTCACCTCTGCAGTGGGTTCCTGCTTGGGCGTGGCCATGGGAGGCATGCGTGTGCAGAGCCAGCGTGTTCTCTGTACGCGCTGCGAGTCAAAGGCGACGTTCTGCCTGCCCTCTTGGTTTCTCACACACTGGGATTCCAGCCCTCTAACAAAGACAGGGTCAGGAAAGTGGGTGCACATCGAGTCCTAATTCAGGGAAAGCAAGGTTTAAGGAGAAAATCCACCATAGGTTTAGTAAGCTCACAGTCATGTCCATCGCGCACAGGCAGGATTTTGTCTGTTGCATCCACAGCCGTGCACCTTGCATGCTGAGTAGGACCCGGCTAGTAAATGTGTGATGAACCTTTGTTGGATAAATGTGTATTATCATAGTCTTGGGGAATCAGAGGCCCTACAGAAGGCAAGAGTCCCCCAGCCAGCAGGGGAAGCCTCAGGCGGAATTGTCTGCAGCCCTGACTATTTCTAAGAGAAGCAGATGCCCCCAAATGGGCTTGAGATTCTCTTTAATAGGCACATTATTAAACCAGCCAGCGAGAATTATTTGGGGACAGAGAAAGCCTTCTTCCAGGAATGCTTCAAGCATGATGTGTTTTCTTCCCTGGTTTGATTATGTATAATTTGCTTTCTGGAAGAGACTGGCGTGACTTAGGAACAGCGGACAATGGCCACAATGTGCGGAGCGCAGGCCTCTCCCGCTGCAAGGAGGGGAAACCCCTGCAGTGCATTCTGGGTGCAGGAAGACCTGAAGCCCAGCAAGCGGCTTTTGACCCGCGGATTTCTCAGAAGGCTCCACCACGGTGGGGGCCGGGGCCAGACGGCAAAGCGCCACGTGGTGCGCTCACGCCGGGGATTGGGAAACAGGAATGTCTGCCCTGCCCCGATTTGACCAGCTCTCCCGGAGACGCTTCCCAATTGCACAAGCACAGAGGTGGGAGAGTCATGCCAGCTGCAGGAGGGAGAAGCTTCCTGCTGCTCCCGCCAGCTGCTCCCACCTGCTGAGCCCAGCTAAGCCCCGGGTCTGCGGGACTCCTGGCTGGGGAAGGGGGGGCCCTCAGGATGAGGCCCCCGTGGTGGCTCGCGGCAGCAGCAGCCTCCTGCCACTCTAACCCCCAAGGTGGGAGCTGGGACAGTCTCAGGACCGTTGTCCCTGGCCTGGCTGGGAGGCCTGGCTGAGAAGTGAGGAGCAGCGTCCCGCCCCGCCCACTGGGCTTCCCTCCCTACCCGTTAGATATTAACTTGGCCCCCACAGGCCAAGGCCGACAGACCAGGGCCAAGGCAGACTAGAGGACCGACCTCCACAACCTGTAGTCCCCCGCGCCCTCAGGCCGCCATGGATGTGCCCTGGTCCCTGGCCTTCCTTCTGGTCCTCATAGGGAGCCCCCTCGCCCATGCTGAGCCGCTGTGAGTCTAGAACCCGAGGGGACCCAGAGGGCTTCCTGCGTGCCTGTCTGCCCTGGGTCCCTCTGAGTCCCTGTGTTTGTCTCTGGGCAGGTACATGCTTGTGACACCCCGCGTCCTGCGGGTGGGAAGCCCGGAGAACCTCCACGTCCAGGCCCACTCGGATTCCACGCGGCTCCTCAAGGCGCCCCTCGAAGTCAACATTACCGTGTGGGACTTCCCCTTGCGGGAGACGGTGGTGGCAACGAGTCAGCTCCTTCTGTCACCAGCAAATGACTTCATGGTCCAGACACCTGTGACGGTGGGTAACAGGCCAGCTTGGGTGTCTCCCAAGGGAAGCTCTGGGCCAGCAGGAAGGGTCGAGAGAAGCAGACTCTAGGGGCATGTCCCACAAGGGACCCTGAAGAGCCAGAGCAGGGCTTGGGTAGACTTACCGATTCTTTTAGATCCTGTCAATTTAGAAATAAAGGCTCCCCTAAACCTAGGCTCCAAGGAGGACCCAGATGCCCATCTGATGCTTCCGTATAAATTATAAACAGCACCCTGCGCTGGTCGTTTGGGAGTGTGGACTGGATTTTGTTCCTCTCTTGACTGGGTGCCCTTGTACAGTAAGCAACCTGCCCACTGCACATGGTGACCTTTCCAAGGACAGCCAGAGGCTCCCACTCAATTGCCTCTCCCAAGATTGGGCCTGTAGCTTTTTGGTTTGTTTGTTTGTTAATATTTTAGCTGTAGATGGACACAATATCTTTATTTATTTTTTCTGTGGTGCTGAGGATCCAACCCACTGCCTCGCACGTTCTAAGCAAACGCTCTACCCCTGAGCCACAACCCCAGGCCCCGAACCCAAAGTTTTGCCCCCAGAAGAACCTGAGGAGTGTGGGCGTCTCTCTCCAGATTCCTGAGAGACTGGTGTACCCCCCAAAACCGGGAAAGCAGTATGTCGTCATCCGTGCAAACTGGGCACCCGCCTCAGACTCCTCGTTCATGGAGAAGAAAGTGTTGCTGGCCCCCCATGCTGGCTACATCTTTATCCAGACGGACAAGCCTGTCTACACCCCTGAGCACTTGGGTATAGCCCCTGGGCACGTGGCCTGGGGCAGGTACTAACTCTTGGCCCCTAAGTCCCCGCTGCTCCCATCCCCTGAAACCCCCTCCACCAGCAAGGCCTCGTCTTCTGGCCGAGACCCTTAGGTTGCCCGGTTGTAAGCCCTCTCCCTCCCGTCCTCAATCCCATGTTCAGAGTCCGCCTGTCTCCTCTAGTTCAGTACCGGGTGTTTGCTGTGGACCACAAGTTGGATCCTGTGTCCAGAACATTCACACTGGATATCAAGGTGGCTCTGGGGGTGGGGGTGGACCTCAGACACTGGGGGCCAGTAGTGTGCCAAGGCCCGGGGGCAGAAACCACCAGGACTCTCCCCGGGACAGTCTCCAGCCCCATCCTTTGCCCCTGCAGAACCCAGAGGGTGTCACCGTGACCAGTCAGAATCTGCTGGCCAAGGGAGGGCTCTTCGCCAGCTCCTTCCACCTGCCCGAGCTTGTCAGGTGCCCTGCGGGAGCCCGGGGACGGGTGTGGGCGGCTGTCCTCAAGCTCCCTCTCCTTCCTAACTCGCCCTGTCTCAGTTTGGGGACCTGGATCATCGAAGCCAGTTACCCAAGTGGAGGCAAACAGAAGTTCAAGGCTGCCTTTGACGTGAAGGAGTACGGTGAGGGGACCTGGGGACACGGGCAGGCAGGGCGAGGTGGGGCCAGGGGCCAGGATCCAGAGGAGGCTCAGGGGACGCAGGGGCTCACGGCACACCCGCCAGGGCCAGGGAATGAGCTGGACCACGTGCAGGTTCCAGCCCTTGGAGGTTCCCAGCATGGAGAGGGAGAGGGACAGGAAGGCCCGGGCCCTGGACGTGGCTGAGGGTGCCCCTTGTCCTCTCGCCCCAGTGCTCCCACCTTTCGAGGTCCGGCTGCTGCCGAACAAGACGTTCTTCTACCTCAGTGACCAGGCGCTCGGTGTTGATATCCAGGCCCGGTGAGCCTCTGCCCCAGCCCCGCCAGAGGACCGGGGGCACCACGGAACCCAGTGGGTGGAGAGAGGCGGGTCCCTCCACAGCCCCTGGGTAGCGGGGTCACCCTTCTCCTCCCAGAGGTGAGGTGGGCCACCTTTCGAGGGTCACAGGCCCTCTGCATGGCTCTGTGAGGTTGTCGGGCCGGGCCGTCCTCCCGAGGTAGCTGGGCCACGCCCACCCATCTGGACACCGTGCTGACCACCCCTGCAGTTCCAGCCCGCCACGCAGGCATGATGGCCTCCTGCTGAGGCTCCCCGGGCCACCTCTGCCATCTTATGAGAGTGCATCGAGCCTGATGGCGCACACCTGCCACCTCCCAGGGCTGTGTGGGTCGGCAACAAAACCATCCGAGTTTCCAGGGGCCACCTCTGCCTCTCCCAAAGCTGCCCAGTTGCTACAGGCCCAAGGGGTCCTACAGGCCAGGCTCTGCAGCCACACGAAGTTGTGTAGGTGCTTCCAAGCCAGCCAGATGGCCCTCCGTCCCCCAGGTACGTGTTCAACAAGCCGGTGAGCGGACATGCTCTGGCCATCTTCGGGGTGAAGATGGATTCCCACCGGATCCCCATCCAGAGTTCTCTGCAGAAGGTGGAGGTGAGTGAATCCCAACCCCTCCCGGGCTCTTCTCCACCCCGCTTCTTCGCTCCCCGAGAAACCATCTGGTCCCTTCTCTTCCCTGCGCTAAGAACAGGTCTCTGATGGCCAGGGCCACGTCTCCCTCCAGAAGGACAAGATGATGGCTATGTTCGAAGGCCCAGAAGAGGAGTTCATAGGAGCTTCGATCTTCGTCAACGTCACCGTGTTCTCTTCAGGTGCCACCCTCACCCAGGTCAAGACCCGGCGTCTTTCCCAGTCCAGACGCTGGGCCCTCATGACCTCGGGCAGTGCCCTAACCTGCTTCCTAGTCAGAAAAGGGAAGCAGAAGGGCCGGGAGGGGTGGAGATGGTGGGATTCCTTCCTCCACCTTCACCAAGAGGGGCTTCCGCGCCAGCAACCGGGCCGTCCCTGGACACTGAGCCTCTTTGGCAGACTCCCTGGTCCCCTGTCTCCACAGGGGGCGAGATGGTCCAGGCAGAGACCTCGGGGGTGAAGATCACCCAGATCCCATACAACATCAGGTTCACCAGGACGCCGCAACATTTCAAGCCGGGGATGCCCTTCCACTTGAGGGTCAGAGTCTGGGCTCACTCCTCCCAGAACCTAGGCATCCCCTACCCAGACAGACTCCCCCAGAGACAAAACCCCTCCACACACTTGACTGTGCCCGCACCTCTAAAATTCACATCTACTTTGCTAACCCCAAGGTCCCTCCAAGTCTTAGTTCAAATCTTCGAGGTGGGCATTAGGAAAGCTGGAGATATCCTCGAGTGCTAAACCCACCTGAGTTTCCTCCCAGCCCTCCACGACCAGTCCTCCCACTCCTGACCAGCACACCAACATCCTGGAGGTGACAGATGGTGGGACATCACCAGGGGGCGCCACCCACAGAGACTCTAATAGGAGCAAATGGTGGCCCCATACTGCTCTGGGCCCCACTCCAAATAGTCTCATCCTGGTGACAGTCTCAGTTTCTACCCTTCACTCCGGGCTACCCCTAGGCCCATCCTTCATTCACACCATATTCTACTCCAGGTCCTTGTCTCAAATCCCGATGGGTCTCCAGCCTCCGGCGTCCTCGTCCGCTGCCAAAATCACAAAGTGTACTCCTCAGATGACGGGGTGGCCGCTCTGACCATCAACACAGATGCAAGTGCGAAAGAGCTGCACGTCTTGGTACCGACCGGACCCGGGATGAGAGGTGGGGCCGGGGCCATTGGGCTCAGGGACTGGGCTTACGGCCCATCTCTCTCCAGGTGGAAACTGATGACCCCCGCTGGCCGAAGGCTTCCGCTAGGATGACGGCTTGGCCTTACTTGACTCAGGAGGGACTGGGCAACTTCCTGCACATTGAAGTAAAGACACTGGGCACAGAGGTTGGCAGCAGCATCCAACTGAGCCTCAACACAAGACACCAGGACTCTACAGCCAAGGACAAAATCACTCACTTCACCGTTCTGGTGAGGGCCCAGGCGGGGACTCTTTCCCTGGGACAACCTTGGCGTGCTGGGTTGGAGAAACCATGAGCAAAGGCGTAAAGGAGGGGACAATCTGGGACCTGGGGGCTCAGACCCAGAGACTGGAGCAAGGGGACTGGGGTGGGAGCCTAAGTCCCTAAGGGTCAGGAAAGGGCTGCCCCTAACTTCTCATGTTTGGTTCTCCCTTGCCTCCAAGATCCTGAGTAAGGGTCGGATTGTGAGTGCCAAACATCAGCCGAGGAGCCCAGGGAGTGTCTACACGTCAGCCATCATTGAGGTGACCCCGGAGATGCTGCCCTCCTTCCGCATCGTGGCCTTTTACTTACTGCCCAGGGGAGCGCACCAGGACCCCGAGCTCGTGGCTGATTCCATATGGATCGATGTGAAGGACAGATGCATGGGGACAGTAAGCCAAAGCCCTTGTGGTTGTGCATCATCCTCTGAAAGTTCCAGAAAGGGTCTGCACAAGTTCAGGGACTCCCAGCCTGGGAACAGGCCAGAAAAGAGGGGGAAATAGAGAGAGAGAGACCCTTAAGACCTCAGCACAGAGGACAGAGACACAGCAAATAAATGCATGGGGCAGGGGTTGGCTGGTGGCGTTCCCAGATACTCCATAGGCCAGTCAGGAGTGTGAACCTGGAAGTGGAGCTGGTGACATCTCTTTCTCTTGGCTCAGCTAAAGGTTGGATTGAAAAATACTGAATTCACCCAGACTCTGGAGCCCAGTAGCCAAGTGAACCTAAAGGTGACAGGTGACGCAGAGGCCACCGTGGGGCTGGTAGCCGTGGACAAGGCTGTCTACATTTTGAACAGCAAACACAGGCTCACCCAGAAGAAGGTGAGATCACAAGGGCTTTGGGCCAGGATAAAGGCGGCAGGTTCTAGCAGGAGCTCCAGCCTCTTCTGCTATGAGTGGGCAGCCGTCATGGCCTGGGGTTTCCAGGAGGCTGTGCACCACATAGCACCCGAAGGGAGATGGTGTGGACATTACTTGAGCCTGCAGTTCCAGGGCACCATTGCACTTTCCCTGAAGGCATCAGGCAGGTCCCCGACCCGGGCTCCTCTTCTCACCCCCAGGTCTGGGATGTGGTGGAGGAGCATGACCCGGGCTGCACAGCGGGCAGCGGAAGAGACAGGTTCGCTGTGTTCAAGGATGCGGGGCTGGACCTGATAATCAGCACAGGGATGTACACGCCGGCAAGCTCAGGTACCAGCATGGAGCGGGCACGAGGAGGGCAGGAAGGGGCAGCGCTGCCGACTGTCATTTGGTGCCAAACAGGCACGTATGACAATCCACCGCAGCTCTGGGGACCAAACCCGGGGAGGGCCTCGTGTGTGTGAGGCAAGCTCTGCCCCTGAGCTGCATCCCCTGCCTAGCCTACCACAGTCCAGACCTGGCAGTTACCATCCGCCAGTCATATTTTCTCTCTGAGTCTCAATTTCTTTGCCCATAAAATAGGGATACAGGTTGAGCAACCAAGTTCAGAAATCTAACCTCTGAAATAATCCGAAATCTAAAAAAAAAAAAAAAAAATTTACTATCTAGTCTCCTCTTTTTATTTTTTAAAATCATGTTAGTATTTTTTTTTTTTTTTTTTTTTACAGACTGCATTTTGATTCTTTGTACACAAATGGGGTACAACTTTTCATTTCTATGGTTGTACACGCTGGAGATTCACACCATTCGTGCAATCATACATGTACATAGGGTAATGATGTCTGTCTCAGTCCACCATCTTTCCTTCCCCCACCCCGTCCCTCCCCTCTTTTCCCTGCACACAATCCAATGCTCCTCCATTCTTCCCTTATCTCCCTCCTCTGAAAATTTTTAAGCACCAACATAATGCTCAAAAATGTCCGATTTTGGAGCATTTTGAATTTAGGTGTTCAGATTAGGGCTGTTCAACAGGTAACATATATGCAAATAGTCCAAAATCTGAAAAATTCTGAAATCTGAAACACTTCTGGTCCAAAACATTTCAGATAAAGGCTACTCAACCTGTAATTATAGAAGTAAGTCTCTGTGTGTTGATTAAGATGTAGGTTTGGGGCTGGGATGGAGCTCAGCATTTGCTTCACATTTGCAAAGCTCTGGGTTCGATCCCCCCAAATAATAATAATAATAATAATAATAATAATAATGATGATGATGATGTAGGTTTGAGTGGATGGTGATGCACATCTGTGATCCCAGCTACTTGGGAGGCTGAGGCAAAAGGATCATGAGTTTGAGGCCAGCCTGGACAACTTAACAAGACTCTGTCTCAAAAGAAAAACAAAACAAAACAAAAAAAAAGCCATAGATTTGGCCATGTGTATAAGACACAAATTGACAGTAGCGCGAACAAGGCAGAAGTGTATTTCTCACATAGTGAACAGTTCAGAGATCATCCTGGACTCTGTTCCTTCTCACTTCTCGCTCTGCGGCAGTCCAAGATGGCGCCTGCCCATTCCTTCATGTCCAGCAGCAGGATGAAAGGAAGAGGGGCAGAGAGGACACTTCTTTCAGATCCCAGTAGTCAGAACTTACTCACGAAGCCCCACACTAATTGCCAGGGAAACTGAGAAATGTAAACTTTATCCTGAGAGAGATATAAAAAGTGGAGGCTTAGTTGCTACAGAGGAGTGGGGGAAAATGGATATCAGTGACAACGAGGAGTGTCTTCTCTCACCTATAAACAGACGTATTAATAGCAGTTTCCGTTTATTATGTTTATTATTATTATTATTATTATTATTATTCCGTTGATTCTGTGGTGAGCACTTTTTCTTCTTTTTTCTGTGTGGCACTGGGGATTGAACCCAGGGCCTTGCACCCAAGAGCTCAACCACTGGGTTACACCCGCAGCCCATTAGGCATTTTTGGATGAATGCTCTCGTTGCCAGAACTGTGATCGTGCCCATTTTACATTGCTGGAGAAATCAATTCCCAGAGAGGTTAAGTAACTTTCTGAAGATACCCAGCTTTTAGGAGGAATGTAGCAGGAATGAAATGTGATGCCTTCAAGGCCCTGGGCATACAGTAGGCACCCGATAAATACCATCGACAACGCTGATCATTCATGAGACCAAAGGATAGGAAAAGAAAAGGGGAGGGGGTGAGAAATAGAAAGTCCAGTGTCCATTCTCGGAATACACTATTTAGCCTTGATTGTAAGATCGTAAGATCCGATCTTGGCCATTTTAACTACAGTCCTTCCCTTGGCCCGCCCCAATTTTAAAGTTAGCCAATCGCGTAGATGGTGACCCCGCGCTCCTCCTATCAGAGCCTGGGGCGGAGCCGCACTGGGGACAAACACAGGCGCACTGCCCGCCCGGTGCCCTCGCCTGCCAGACCTGGGTCTGCCGCGCGCTTCTGCGGAAGGAAAGTTTGCCTTGCCGAATTAAGAAAAAAAAAAAAAAAAAAAAAAAGTTGGTCGTGGTCTTGACCGTTGTCCTCTCATTCTTCCCTCTGACCCCCAGACTGGCACTGTCCCCAGAGTCCCCCTCCCAGCCGCCGCCGCCGCTCCCTGAAGAGACTGGAGACAAGGAGGAATGCAGGTCAGCGTGAAGGCCGGAGGTGCCCCTCCCGCCCTCCCGCCTACGTGCGTCCACAGGGCTTGGAAGGGACACTTAAGCGCTTAGCTGTTCCAAGCAGGGAGGGACTTAACTGGGAATTTGGTGCGTGCAAACTCATTAGAAGGGACAGAGCAGTGGAATTAGAAGGTGACTTGCTGATCTCAGGATCACCCGACTGCAGTTCTAGGACTTGAAGGCTCAAGAGACTGCAGCCGGTAGGTAGATGATGGAACACGCAGTCGCGACCATTGCAAGACAGAGCCGCCTCCCTCCGCCCCGCATGAGCCACCACTGCCGCAGGGGGAGGAAATGGGTTGTGTTTCTCTCCTGCCTTCCAAACCTTACACAATCGCTTTGGGGCTGGACCTAATCCCACCCAGGATCCTAGCAGCAAGGGAGGCTGGGAAATGTAGTTTGGGGATGTCTCGCCTCTGCTACAGGAGTGAATGTAGAAAGGAGTAACTACAGCTGAGTACAACAACCGGCAGAACCTAGCAAACCTGCTGTCCCGAGGCCAGGGTGTGGACCAGAAGATCTGAGCCTGGAGAGCACGGATTCTAGTCCCAGCTCCGTAACTCGGGAGCTGTGTGACCCTTGGCTAGTGACTCCCCCTCTCTGTAGCTCAGTTTTCTCCTTGGAACCCATGTGAGTTCAGTATGAAGATGCAGGCAAGGCATGGGGCTCAGCACATGCCAGAGTCCTGGCTAAGAGGCAAGATGTGTGTGGCAGCAAGGTGTGCGGGTCCCGTTGCTCAGAGCCAGCCCCAGCCGGCCGCTCCTCATCCAACTCTGGCCCACAGTGAACAACTTCACGACCGAGCTGGAGCGGAACTGCTGTGAGGCTGGACTCCGGGAGAGCCCGGTGGGGCTGTGCTGTGAGAAGAGAGCCGGGCATGTCCGCCACGGTCCGGCCTGTGTGGCGGCTTTCCTGGGCTGCTGTCGCCTGTCTGAGACGCTGACTCGGGAGGCCCGGGAGGAGCAGCTGCTTCTAGGAACAAGTGAGGGGTTCACGGGGTGGGGGCTGCTGCGAAGCACGTGGCGCACCCTGGGGCAGGGTGATGGGTGCTGTGGGGGGACGCAGGAGAGCACCCCACCCAGCGTCTGGCGGCCTTCAGGCCAGACGCGAAGGAGGTGCCACTCCACCTCCTGCCCCCTGCCCTGCAGCCGATGAGGATGACGACTTGGATGACCTCTTCATGGACAGCACCCCTGTCCGCACCTTGTTCCCTGAGAGCTGGCTCTGGAGGATCTTCACTCTGCCAAAAAGTGAATCGGGGTAGGGCTCCGCTGCCAGCATCCGTCCCTGACCCTTCCCACCTCCAGTGGATACCCAAGGTGACCCCAGGAGTGGCATCGAGCCTCAGGACAAACCCAAGATAGAACCACCTGGATGGGGACAAAGATCCCAGTTGGGGGCCATGGCACTCACCTGTCATCCCAGCAACTCAGCGCGCTGGGGCTGGAGGATCGCGAGTTCAAAGCCAGCCTCAGCAGCTTAGCCAGGCCCTAAGCAACTCAGCAAGACCCTGTCCCTAAATAAAACAAAAAGAGTGGGGCTCAGTGGTGAGGTGCCCCTGGGTTCAATCCCCTGAACCCCCAAAATATCCCAGTGGGTCCCCCCAGTAATAACCCACTAGTGATGGTGTTTCTCGTGGGTGATCCAGGGACACCTAGGGTGTCACTGCCCTGGACAGTGGCCCCCAGCCCAGAGGCTCTGTCCAGGCCACAAGCGCTGAGTGACGGTCCCCCCTGCAGCATCTCCCATCACTCCATCTCTCAGAACGTGCCAGACTCCATCACCACCTGGCAGTTTGTAGCAGTCAGCTTCAAAGAAGGAAGAGGTGACTCCAGCAAGCAGGGAGCGGAGGGACGGGGGCGGTGGCCCTGAGCCGGCCCCGGGGCGCTGGCTCTGCTCAAACCCCACGCGCCCTTGAGAACCTAGGTCTTTGCATCTCTGAGCCCTTCGAGCTGGTAGTTACAAAAACGTTCTTCGTGGACCTGAAGTTGCCCTCATCTGTGATCAAGAACGAGCAGGTGCAGATTCAAGCCATGCTGTACAACTTCAGGGATCGCCAGGTCAAGGTGAATCCCCAAGTCCGCCCTGTCAGTATGCTCTACGAGAAAGGGCAGAGGGAATCCACCACTCCAATGGGTCAGGGAAGGAGGGACCCTTGTAGAAATTGTCTAAGATATTTTCTCATTTAAACCTCTCAATAACTTCATCTGATGGGCAAAATGGTCAGTCTTGCCGTAGAGATGAGAAAATGAAGCACAGAGAGGTTAAAAGACTTGCCTGGGTCACACAGCATGTACGTGTCAGAGGGGGCTCTGACACAAGCCATATGCTGTACCGTCCTGGACTCAGGCATCTCAGGGCTGAGGCAGGGAGGAACCGGGAGCCCCCTGGCCGCCTGGGCCTCGTCGCACAGCAGGACCCCTACCTGCCCACCTTGCCTCAGGTCCGAGTGGAGTTCCCACATAAGGAGCCGCTCTGCAGCTTGTCCAAGCCCGAAGCCCCGCACCGCCAGGTGGTGGTCGTGCCCCCCACCTCCTCCAAGATGGTGCCTTTTGTGCTGCTCCCCCTGGAGATCGGCCAGGTGGATGTGGAGGTCAAGGCCAGGGGCAGCGGTTTCCAGGACCACGTCAAGAAGACGCTCTCGGTCCAGGTCATGTGCCAATGCCTTATTGTCAACGCAGACAAGTGGGGGCCCCGGGGCTGTGTGGCCATGGGAGGGTCAGGTGGGCCCCAGATGGGAGTGAGGTGGAGGAGAATGGACCAAAGGTCAGTCAGTGGGCTAGAGGGGCCGCGAATCCAGGCGGGGCCTGGATTCAAATGTCCTCTCTCTGGGGGATCTTGGGTGACTTACTTAACATCTCTGAGCCTCCATTTCCTCATTTACGAGATTAAAATGATCATTGTATCCACTGAACAATCAGAGGGTTGGGGAAATGACCCACCCAATGTGTGGCCCATCAAGCTAATTAAATTCCGGATGATTAAAATTTTTAAAGAAGTTTCAAAAGAGTGTTTTATTTACTTAAACAAATGATCAGCAGTTGAGATATCAACGCTTTAATGATACAAACTCATTCAGCTCTCAGAACAAACTTTAGAGGTAAGGGCTATTATTATCTCTTTTACAGAAGAGAAAGCAAGCACAGAGAGGTTAAGTAATTGCTCATAGACACACAGCTAGGAAGTGGCTGAGCTTGGATTTAGATTTCGATGTTGAGCTCCAGCGTCTTTACTCTTATTAACTAAGCAGTGCTTCCTCTTACTGTCATCATGATTGTCACTATTACTGCTGTCGTGACAGTTGTTTCCAACTTCCTTCCTCATCCCGCAGGCTGGAGGTCAGATAGAGCGAATGTTCCACAGCATCCTTCTTGATCCCCAAGGTTTGCGGGGTGGCCAGTGGGGTGTGTGGGACCCGGGGGCCACACCAGGAGGAGGAGGGACTGTAAGGAGGGGGTCTGGTCAGGCGGACAGTCTGAGCCCTCCCCAGCTCTGCACACCTTGCTGCCCCCATCCCTGGAGCCTGCTGGTCACGAAGGTCGTGTCCCGGCAGGTCAGACCCAGACAGAACTCGTGCCACGACGGGATGTTCTGGACAAGGTGCCCGACACGCAGGCCGAAGTGTTTGTCAGCGTCCAAGGTGCGGGCGGCACGGGGGAGGGGTGGGGCTGGGGCGACGGGCAGCCACGGTGACCCCTGAGGTGACCCACTCACCCACCCCCACAGGTGACATCCTCGCTGAGACCATCCTGGGCAGCCTGACCCCCAGGGAAACGCAGCAGCTGCTGAGGGTCCCCAGTGGCTGCCCAGAACAGACGCTGAGCAAACTGGCGCCGGTGATCATCCTGACGGGCTACCTGGACAACACCGGCCAGTGGGGCAAAGTCGGGGTGGAGCTCCGGGACCAGGTGATGAAGAATATTGTCACAGGTGCCAGCAGGGCCCCTCCTGGGGTACCCGAGGCTTGGGGGACATCCCCATGGGACCGTCCCACGAACACCCAAGGCCGAACTCCTGTCTCAGGGCACAACCTGACACCAGTTCCTCCAGGTGGCCCCAGGTCCCCAGCATTGACCCCTAAGTCATCTCTCACCTCTCACCTGCCCCTCTCCTGGGTTACACCCAAGAACAACCCCCAAGAAAGTCCCCAGGCAGGCGCTCAGGTTCCAGCCATGAGAGTCCCCGGGCGATGGCAGCTGGGACTAGGCAGGTACCACTGCGTCCTGGGTCCCTGCAGTCCACCCTCCTGTGCACCTGGGCCTCGAAGTCCTCGTCTGCCTTCCCCTGATGGGTCTCCGGCAGGTGCACCTGAATGCACTGCGGCCCCAAGTCACTCCTGAAGCCGCCCCGGTCATTCCTGCTAACGGATCCCTTCTCGCAGACCACAGCCACCCACCACCCTCCCCGCAACCCCGCACCATGTCCCCCAGGTTACACCCGGATGCTGAGCCACCAGAGTGGAGATGGCACCTACCATGTCATCAAGGGAAGCCCCGGAAGCACCTGGTACGCATGACCCTGCCGTGCCTGCCACCGCCCCACCTAAGCTCGAGGGCACCACGACCCCAAGGTTATCCACACGGCAGGGTCCTGCGTGGACAGCCCCACGTGCTCAGCTCACAGGCCACACTGGCAGACCTGAGGGGCAGGCCCTGGGGTGGACGCCCTAGAGCCCCCTGGGCTGCCCCGGCCATCACCCGGCCTCCCTCCCGACAGGCTGACCGGCTACGTGTTCCGGATCTTCGCCCTGGCCTACCCCATGATGTCAGTCAAGGTCCTCAGCCTGTCGTCCCTCTGCGACATGGCCAACTGGATCATCACCCAGAGGCAGGCGGAGGACGGGCACTTCCTGGAGAAGGGCCCTGTGCTCATGGAGTCCATGCAGGTGCCACTGCCCCCCACCTGCGGGAATATTGCCCTGACACTGTCCTGACAGCCAACTCAGCCTGAAGGGTCAGGAAAGAGCCGCAGGCCCAGCTCCACTAGGGCAGTCACAGCCTGGGCAGCCTGGGCACGTCAGGACCCCACCTCTCCCTCGCCCACCCTACACAAGCAGTGGCCACTCCTGGCCTTCCTCCCTCTGGACCTGAGTCCTCCCTGTTGCCCAGGGGACACACCCGTCCCCACCAGGCCTCCCTCCACACCAGCCCCACAGTCTGGTGGGTCTCTCCTGGTCCAGCCCCTTGTGTGGCTCACAGCTGCTTCCTCTTCCTCTGCTCCAAAGCCTCTTCCCACTCTTCCCACTGTCCCCGCCCACCATTCACTCTTGTTTGAGTGTGTGCTGGGATTGAACCAGGGGTTCTTAAGCACTGAGCCACATCCCTTCTTATAGTTTCTTTAGAGACAAGAGCTCACTAAGTTGCTCAGGGCCTCACTGAGTTGCTGAGGCTGTCTTTGAACCTGACATCCTCCTGCCTCAGACTCCAGAGCCACTGGGATCACAGGCATGTGCCACCACACCTGGCCACTTGGCCATCTTTTACATCTGAAGAGGCTCTTTGGTGGTGGCAGGGCTGGGATTGAACCCAAGGCCTCGCGCATGTGAGGCAAGCACTCTGCCAACGGAGCTACCTCCCAGCCCCAGCCGTCTTTTATAAACACACCAGTGGTTGGGTTTAAGGCCTACATTGATCCAGTGTGACCTTTCCTTAACTGATTACATCCACAAAGACCCTATTTCCAAGGAAGATCACATTCTGAGGTTCCAGATGAACATGAACTTAGGGGGACACTGTTCAGTGCAGTGGAGGGGTGAGGGTGGCAGCTGGAGCCTGCAGAGGAGTTTGGATGCTGTTAGGCATGTTCTAGCAATGGGAAGGCTTCACCCTTCTGACCCTCAGTTTCCTCCTCAGAAAAGGTGGAGCTGCCACTTGGGTGCTCTGAAGTAGTCCAGAGCTTCCCTCCCTGAGCTGTTAGCCTCTGTTAGCGACAGACCCCGCCCTGCCGCAGGCAAACCCCGAGGTGGCCCCTCCTTCCCTCCCCTTCTCACCTCCAGCAGTGTCCAGGCCAGAGTTGGGCACCCAGGAGTTTCCCAAGGTCTGGAAGGAAGGTTGAGAGGGTGTCCCCAAGGGGCTCAGGGGATCATGGTGTCACTCTGCATCCACAGGGCGGCTACAGAGGCTCTGAAGCAGACATATCCCTCACAGCTCTGGTTCTGATCGCCCTGAATGAGGGGAAGGAGCTGTGCGGCCTGAAGACACCGGTGGGCCTCCAGGGAGGAGGGCGGATCAGCAGGGCGCTCTCGCCCCTGCATACGGGAGCCCCTTGCAAACCACGTGGTGGCGCTCTCGCCCCTGCACACAGGGAGTCCCCTGCAAACCACGAGGTGGCGCTCTCGCCCCTCACACGGGGAAGGCCCCTGCACACCCCGAGGTGGTGCCTCCTCCTCTTCCCAGCCCCTCTGGATACCTCTCTTCTAACCCTCAGACCACTTTCCTCTGATCTCTCTCTTGCCTCCTCCCTCCCACCCTCTAGAATTTGGTTGGCAGCATCGAGAGAGCCTGCGGATTTCTGGAGACACAACTCCCTCATATCAACACGACCTTTGCCATGGCCATAGCCTCCTATGCATTGGCACTCGCCAAGAGCCCCCGAGCCAACAGCCGCCTGGACAGCTTTGCCAGCCACGGTGGGTGTGGGGCACCTCATACTCGACTGTATGTCACCCACAGTCACCAGGATGGGGAGGAAGCATGAGCTCAAGTCCAGCCATGTGTGGCTCATCGCTTAGTATTTGCTGAGCACCTACTGTGCACCAATACTGGGACTCAGCTCCTAAGAGACCAAGGTGAACAAGACTGATATGGTCCCTGCCCTCCAGGGTCCCATTGTCCCTGGGGGAAGCGAGCAAAAGACAAGCACATCAACATATCATTACCAATTGAGAAAAGCAGGGAGATGGTAGGTAGCATCCACGGTGGGCAAGAGAGGCGGCGGGGAGGGGAGCGCAGTCTGGAGGGCTGGGGTGACTGAAGAGCCACACCTGTGTGGAAAGCCAGCCGCCTTAAAAGCACCTGTGTGACCAAAGATGGGATGATGGTCATAAAATGTGGACTGCGGAGAGGGCAGCCTCCCATCGCCTGCCTTTCGTGGCCTTGAGGGCCCATTCCCCAAGTCAGGGGAAGTGGATTAGGAAAGCACGCTTACAGTGGGTTTGGGGGGACAGAGGAACTTTGCTGAACCTCAATCTTCCCATCTCTAAATGGAGTCCTGTTTCCTAGGGTGATTGTGAAAGGTCTGCATTTCCTTAACAAATCGTTGCCCATGAAGTAGGTGCTCAATAAAAGAGCAAATTAGAAAAATGGGTTCAGATGACACAAGGAGAGGGCAGGTCGATGTGGATGGGTCCAGTTCTGGGTGACCAGGTGAGTGTCCTCCTTCTAGACAAAACCCACTGGCCCGTGGGCGACCTGAACCAGAACTCTCTGTACACTGTGGAGGCCACCGCCTATGCGCTGATGCAGAAGCTGCAGCTCGGCCGGTACAATGAGACGCACGCCATCGCCAAGTGGCTGCTGGAGAAACGCGAGCTGGGAGGCGGCTTCGGGTCCACTCAGGTGACCCGGGCCTCGGGAGGCGGGGCCGGGGGGCGCTAACCGCGGTGCTGACGCACCCGGACCGACCGGAAGGAGCTGTCCGTGGTGCTGCTGTCGGGGCGCTGTCTGTGGTGCTGATCTGGGTCTCCGTCCACCACGCAGACCACGGTGGTGAGCCTGGAAGCCCTGACCCGCTTCAGCTTAGCTGTCCCCTTCGAGGGAATCCAGGATCTCCACGTCCAGATCAGCGCCCCCAAGAGGGCCTTGAACGTGAAGTGGACCATTGATCAGAACAACGCTCACCTACAGCGGTCAGCGAAGGTAGGCAGGGGAGGAGTAAAGAGGAACTCCACACAGAGGGTGGCAATGGAGACGAGGCCAGGAGTCCCCGCCCTGACAACCTCCCTCTCCAAGGAGATCCCGGAACACTCGGAAGTTTGACTATACTGTCAATGAATCAAGTCCTCTATTCCAGTAGCATTTCCTGAGCCTCCATTATGGGTCACATGTAATGAAAGATACATGCTTCTTGCCTTCATGGAACAATATAGAAGTCAACCAAGACACCACTTGAATTTCGAGTGCTCTAAACACAGGGAAAGAGAAATAAGTGCATAAATGGGGTGGTTATTTGGGTGTAAGGGGCAAGGAAATTCCCTTGGCCTTATTCCATGAAAGGGGGGTTATTTAAGCCCTAGCCACCTGACAAATCTTCATTGAGCACTTACTGTGTGCCAGGCACTGTTCTAGACTCTAGGAATATGGCCAAGAATAATGACAAAATCCCACCCCCAAAGAATCTTATGTTTTGTGGGAGAGATAGCCAACAAAGAGGTGTGGATAAGTAGAATATCTGCTGTGTCAAATGGTGTGGGGGGATTAAGTAGGAAGTGGGCAGGGCATACAGGATTGAACTTGTGGATAGTGTGCATAGAAGATCTCAGTAAAGAGGCGATTTGGGGCAAAGACCTTAGGGAGGAGGAAACCAGGCTTGTGGATATCTAGACTGGAAATTGCAGGTGCAAAGACCCTGGGGCAGGATTATTGTGAGTATGATAAGGAGGCTAGTGTGGCTGGAAGGAAAAGAAGGAGGGGAGGAGAGGACAGGAATATGAGGGAGCAAATAGGCAGGATTTTGTGGACCTGCATGGGGACTTCAGCTTTTGCTCCAACTGAGGTGGAAGCCATGGAGGGTCCTGAAGAGAGGAGGGACATTATCTCACTCACCCTACCTTAATATTCATAAGAGGAACATAATTGAGGTGCATATGCCCTGGCACCAGCCGTTTGCTAGCTGGGCACCAGGCACCGTGCCTACACATCTGACACTAGCGTTCTTTCCAGCAGCACTATGCAGTTGGCACTGTTATGGGCTTCTATTTACAGAGGGGGAAATGGAGAGACCCGGAAGTGAAGCATGTTGTCCGAGGTCCCGGGTGTGTTCAGTGGAGGGTGAACAGGAGTTGCCAAGATGAAGGGAGCAGAGATGGGGCACGTGTCCCGGCACAGGGAGCAGCAGAGAGCGGGGACCCAAGTTACAGCTGGAGAGGAGGGCTCTGAGCCAGGGTCTCGGGAGGCTGGGAGTCAGCAGGGCTTGGCCGGGAGGCCTGGAGGCCTCCGGTCGGGACCTCATGCCATGGCAAAGGACTGATGAGATTGGATGTGAATTTTTTAAGCTTTTGCTCCAGCTGGGGTGGCGGGAGCAGGTGCAGAGGTGCAGGCGCAGAGCCGGGTGGGGAGCTGGCTCACCAGCCCTGGGTCCCAGCGCCCACATGCCCTTTCCCTCCCTGGCCCTGGGCATGTGGCCCTCACGCCCTCCTCTCCCTTCCCGTCAGTTCTTGGCCCAGGACGACCTAGAGATCAAAGCCAGCGGCAGCGGAAGAGGCACCATCTCGGTAGGTCTGGAATCAACGCTTCAGGTCACTCAGGCTGCCAAACAAAACACCAAAAACTGTGAGGCCTCCGAGCAGCCGATTCCTCCCTCGCAGCTCTGGAGGGGGAGCCCGAGGCCCAGGCACCGGAGATCTGGTGTCTGGCGAGAGCCCCTGTTCCAGTTGGTAAACGGCAGCCTTCTGGGGGCCTCTGATAAGAGCACTAACCCCTCCCGGCTTCTCCCTCCTGATGGTCCTTCTCCCGACACCAGGCTGTTGAGGATCAGTGCCAAACAGTGAGTCGGGAAGACACAGACATTCATGCCACAGAACCCACCCTGGGCTCCCTAACTGGAGCCCAAGACCCCAGCGTTGGTAGGGAAAGGGACAAGTCCTGTGCTCCAAGACAAGGCCAAAGCCAGCACTTGCCAGGAACCAAGCTGAGGTCAGCTCACAGACCCTGGAAAGCAGGCGAAGTTTTGAACTCCATTCAGAAGCAGGCCGGAATGGCCGCTCCTAATGGCCTGTTGATCCAAATTAAGAGTCAAGGAAAGCTGGGTGTGGTGGCCCACACCTGTAATCCCAGCAGCTCAGGAGGCTGAGGCAGGAGGATCATGAGTTCAAAGCCAGCCTCAGCAAAAGCGAGGCGCTAAGCAACTCAGTGAGACCCTGTCTCTAAATAAAATATTAAAAAGGGCTGGGGATGTGGCTCAGTGGTTGAGTGCCCCAGAGATCAATCCCTGGTACCCCCCCCCAAAAAAAAATGTCACGAAGTTAGAGGCTAGAGGACCCCTCTGTTCCTGCCACCCTGAGTCCCTCTTTGCTCCCCCAAGGACAGTTTCTCCCTCTAGGAGGCCTCCCAAGGCTCAGAGGTGAACTTCACCCTCCCAGTGAGTCCACACTGTGGCCCAGGTGGACAGTTCTGTGGTTCCCCTGCTAGCAGGTGCCAGGAAATGGAGTTCCTATTGAATTTCTGCCTTGAGCACCCCACACTCCTCTTAAGCCTCAGTTCAACTTAAATTGATATAAACTTAAACAAAATTAAAGACTCAACCCCTCCATGCTCAAGGAGAACCAAGGGGCAGACACTGGAGTGAATTCCCCGTGTGGCCAGAGACCTGGAAGGCCAAACACTGGGGCGAGGAGGGAAGGGAGTGTGGGTGGGCTCTGAACCCCCATTTCTGCTCCGGCAGATCCTGACCATGTACCGCCGGTCCCCGGAGTCCTGGGAGGGCAGCTGCAACATGTACCACCTCAACGTGACACTCCAGAGTGTCCCAGAAGGTGAGTCCGGGACGCCTGAGTTGCTGGGTAACAGATGTGAGCCACCACACCTGGCCCCTTCTTATTATCACTTTAACTGACATCATAGCGTGTTTATTGTTTAATTTAGTCAGGCAACACATTTGGTGATGGGCAGGGTGGCCCATGCCTATAATGCCAGCAGCCTGGGAGGCTGAGGCAGGAGGACCCCGGGTTCAAAGCCAGCCTCAGCAAAAGTGAGGTGCTAAGCAACTCAGTAAGACCCTGTCTCTAAATAAAATAACAAAATAGGGCTGGGGACGTGGCTCAGTGGTCAAGTTCCCCTGGATTCAATCCCCAACACCCCCCAAAAAATGTTTGGTGAGCATTTACTGCACACTAGGACTTTTTCTGGCCCTGGGAACTGAGGCGTGAACAAGAAAAATATCCCTTCTCCTGGAAACCACACTCTAGCAGGGAGCAGGAGAGAACCGATAACACACACACAAAACCAGTGTGTTACACTCATACTACACTCATACATCTCTTTTATAACGTAAGTAAATGTATGCCATAAACAAATAAATACCTGGCACAATAGTAGGGGATGATAAATGTCATATAAAATAAAGTAGGAAAAGATGATGTAGGTTGGGGGAGAGAGGAGGGAGACTCCTGAGGAGGCAGTATTCTAACTGAGACATGAAGGAAGTGAGGGAGTGAGTCATGAAGGATCTGAGGAAAGATGGTTCCAGGTGGCAGAACACCCAGTGCAAAGGCCCTGAGGCAGGAATAAGCGCACCTGTCTGAGAAACAGCAAGACTAGTGAGGCTACAGAGCAGAAAGCGGTAGCGCTGTAGGTGAAAGAGTCAGCGAGGTAACGAGGAGAGGTGCCCTAGGACTCGGCCGCAGTGAAGACTTTGGCTTTCACTTTGAGTAAAGTGGGAGCTATAGAAGGTTCTGAGCAGAGGAGGGCCGAGACCGAGCACAGGTGTTCACCGGCTCGCTCTTGATGCTGTGGGGGAATCGACTGCAAGGGAGAGTGAGGGTGGGAGCCGTGAGGCCAGGGGACCCTGGAGACTGACAGGGTCATAGTCGTGGAAACGATCAGAAATAGTGGAAGAGCGCGGTTCCCAGCCTGGGGTACCAAGAGGGAAAGGAGAGAACCCCGACCTGGGAGTTCATCGAGGGAGTGGGAAGAGCGAGCCTCGCAGGCCCAGGAATTTCAGGAAAAGTAAGTGGCCGCGCCTTTGATTTGGGCCCTGTTTCTTCAGCATGGTCATTGTCACCGTCATCATTGCCATAGCTGACGGCTACAATGCACCAGCCAGGCACTAAGTGCTGTGTTTCTATTAACTCGTTTATTCCTCACAACAACCCCCTCAAGTTGGAATATTATGATCCAACTGAGGGAACTGAAGCACAGAGAGGTTACACAACATGCCCAAAGTCACACAGCAGCAGCAGCAGCAGGATTTGAATCCAGGAAGCTGGCTTCAGAGGTTGCGAGCTTAACCACTGCACCACCCAGCTTCTAAACTCTCCTGCCTTCTCTTCGCAGAAAATAAAAAGGGAGAGGAGACCTTCCAGCTCCGAATGGAAACAAGGTCAGAGCACCTGGATTTGGGGCTGGGCAGGAGGAGGGCCCCAATATGGTGTCCAGATTCCTCAGCAGCCCTGCCTGTGCACTGAGTGGGTGGGCCTGCTCTCCACACCTGTCTCCTCATCCCCTTCATGTCCTCTCCTCTCCACCATCATGTCCCAGGATGTCACCTCTAGTGCTCAGTGTGCTCCAGATGCAGAGTCGGCTCCAAGCCCCCCAGCCCCCACCCCCATTCTTATCCTCTCCAGACACCCAGGCCCCACCCCAGGCCTGCCGTGACCCAGGTCTTTCCCAGATACAAACATGTGCCGAGCACCTACTGTGTGCTGGGCTTGTCCTAGGAGTTAGGGGGACAACTCCGGACAGGGCAGCCCCTCCCTGCCCCGGTGGTGCTCACTGCCTATCAGAGGACTCAGAAGGTGAGCACACAGTCACTCAGCGGAGATACAAAATGACAGCTCTGGGTAAATGTGGCAAAAGAGAGGCAGACAAGGGTTCCCAAACAGGCTGATGCATCGCTGAGACAGAAGAGATGAGGTGTTGCAGGGTGAGGGGACAAGAGCAGGGGTTCCAGGCTGGGGGACCAGCATGTGCAAAGGCCTGGGGGCCAGAGACAGAGAGGGGCTGAGGCTTAAGAGCCTTCAGATGGAGCTGAGAGGGAAGAGCTGGGGCAGGGAAAGGTGCAGAGCCCCGGGAGGCTCCTGGAGGCCGCGTCCAGGGTTTCCGCTTGCTGAGCTCCCACCGCGGGCAGAGTGGAGCCGAAACCCAGGAGGCTCCTGCACTAGTCCCGGCAAGAGATGCCGGCAGTCGGGAGCATGAGGACAGAGGCAGAGGACGGTGGGAGAGACTGGGGCTGTGAAATCTGCAGGTTCCTGGGCGACCGAGATGCCACCATGACCATCATGGAGGTCTCTCTGCTCACCGGCTTCTACCCCGACCAGGATGACCTCAAACAGGTAAAGCAGACCCCACCTGCCCCAGCCTCACTCCCCACGTGACGGAAGCAGCACCTCCGTGTATTGAGGCGCCAGACCCGTGACCCCTGGGTACGATCCCTGCTGCGTGCCAGACCTGGGCCTCTGCTTCCAGCGGTGGGGTAATCAGACAAGGCTGCGTGTGGGCGCTCACGCAGCTCCACACTCTGCTGACCCGCTCTGCCGCCCTCTGGCCAGCTCACCAGCGACGTGGAGATGTATGCCTTCCAGTACGAGACCAAGACAAGCGCCAGCAACAGCTCTGTGGTTCTCTACCTGGAAAAGGTGAGGCGGGCGGGGCAGAAAAGCCACAGGGGGTCTCCTGGGGCGTGTCTGCAGACAGCCACGCCCTCTGGTGTGGGGGCCAGTAGTCAAGGTCACGTGGTCCGTGGTTGTGGGCAGTGGCCATGCCCAAGGCCCTGTGGTCAGCGCCACACGCTCAGTGCCCGGTGGTCCACTCGGACCCGACTCCTCCCGCGCACGCCCACCTCCTGCCACCCCCACAGCTCTCCCACAGGGAGGACACCGTGCTGGGCTTCCGGATCCACAGGATGCTGCAGACCGAGTTCCTGCAGGCCGCCCTGGTCACCGTCTATGACTACTACGAGCCTTGTGAGCAGGGGCCGTGGGCCCAGAGGCTCCCAGTGAGCGCAGGAGGCCTGCCAAGGACGGAGCCGGGGGCGGGGAGAGTGGGCCTGGGGGCCGACGTGGGCGGGGCCTGCGGCGGGGAGGCTGCGGGGGGCGGGGCCGGGAGGAGGAAAGGCCGGAGGGGGCGGCCCCGGGGTGGGCGTCGCGGGGCGGAGAGCGCTGGGGGCGGGACCCGGCGGGACCCCCGGAGCCAACCGCCACCGGCTCCGCAGCCCGGAGGTGCAGCGCCTTCTACAACCTGCCGGCCGAGCCGTCGGCGCTGCGCAGGATCTGCCTCAGGGACGTCTGCAGGTGTGCCGAAGGTGCGCCCGCGCAGGGCGGCTGCGGGCTGGGGCCCCGCGGGCTGGGGCTGAGAGTAGAGCACTCAGGAACCGGCCCGGATCGGGACGCGCGCGCAGAGGCTGGGAGCGGAGGCCGGGCTGGCGGCGCCGCTCAGTGGGAGGGCGCCTGCGAGCCTGGGCGCGTCCCAGCACCGCGGGGAGAAAAGAGAAAGATCGCGAGGGAGGGAAGGAGAGAAGGGCGCAGACGGGCCCCGGGAGAGCGCCCTGCGCCCACCTAGCCCAGCCCAGAGCCCCGAGGAGATGCAGGCCGCAGGGAGCCCCTCGTGGGCGCAGCCCAGCCGCCTCCTGACCTTCCAGAACAGTGCCCGCGCTTGAGGCAGGACGGCGGCAGGCTGCGGCAGGAGGAGCTCCAGGCGGCCGCGTGCGAGCCCGGCGTGGACTTCGGTAAGCGGGCGGCCCACCGCGGGTGGCCAAGGCCAGGCTGCCAGCCGGAGGCGACACCAGGCCCTTCTCCTGTCTTTCCCAGTGTACAAGGCCAGGCTGGAGGCTGTGGAGGTCGCTGCCTCAAACCCCTACATCCACTACCGCATGCAGCTGCAAGCCATTATCAAGAGCGGTAGGTAGCGCCAGTGGGTTCCATCCCGGGCGACAGGGAAGGAAGGGGTGCCTGTCTCTGCTCCGGGGATCCCAGCACGGGGGAGAGGCCCTGGTCTACACATGCCCTCACACTAGGTATCTTCCAGGTACGGACCCTGCCATGACCCTCAGCACGAAGAAATTCGTCACCCACGCCTCCTGCCATGACTCCCTGGGGTTGCAAGAACAGGAGTCCTACCTCATCATGGGCCAGACATCAGACCTGTGGAGAGTCAAATCTGAGTGCGTGGGGGCACCTCCTGCCCCAAGACCTGGGCCTAGAGGTCCTACCCTTCCCCAACCCAGCCCTCCGTTCTACAATTTCTGCTGGATCTGTCAGCAGGAGGTCTGGGAAGTCAGGGCCACCCTGAATGGAGGTACAGGTTGTGCACTGCACAACTTCAGGGACTCATTCACAAGCTGATGTGGGCATTCATTATCTCTGCTTTCCATGGGAGGGCAGTGAAGAGTCAGAGGAAGGGACACTGGTTAGTGTTGTTTTTCTAATCCTGTCATATGGACTAAAGGCTGGAGATCAAGAGCTGAGACCCTTGAAGGCTGCCAAGCATGGCAGAGGGGCAAGGTGTGGCGGCCCCCAACCCCCCAGGGACACCAGACTCTCCTCACTGGTCTCGCTGTCTCCCAACAGATACAACTACGCACTGGGCAAGGAGACGTTCCTCATGCTCTGGCCGGCAGACGGGGACGGGGCCAAGAAGGAAGAGCTGGGCCAGCTGGAGGGATTTGCAGAGTACATGGGCAACCACGGCTGCGAATCATGAGACCAGGGCCTCTGGCGCTCTCGGGAGGGCGTCTCTCAGAAAGTCTGGCTCACAGGGCTTAACCCCAAATAAAGCGCCCGCATACCGTGTTCAGACTGCAGACACTGTTCCCTCCCGCCCACAGCAGGCCCGCGCAGCCGGCCCCTTCCCGCCTCGTTCTGACCACAGGCTTTGTACTTACAACCCCCCCATTTTTATGGGTGCTGTATGATCCGCACAGTGGTGGGATCTGCTGCTGCACGTTGGGACGCGCACAGGCGAGCAGTCCCGGGCACCCAGCCCTTGGTCCCTTTCTCTGCTGATCTCCCTTTGGTTTTCATGAGACGCCCCCACACACCTATCTTTTCCTTTTCCCTCTCTAGCTTCTGCATATGAGAGAAAACATATGTCCCTTGACCTTCGGAGTTTGACTTACCGCACTTAACATGTTTTTTGGTTCCATCCATTTTCCCACAAATGACAGAATGTCATTTTTCTTTACAGCTGAAAAATACTCCACTGTGTATATATACTACTTTTTTTTTTTTTTTTTAATTGGGAATTGAACTCAGGGGCACTCAACCACTGAGCCACATCCCCAGCCCTATTTTTATATTTTATTTAGAGACGGGGTCTCACTGAGTTGCTTATTAGTGCCTCACTGTTGCTGAGACTGGCTTTGAACTCGCCATCCTCCTGCCTCAGCCTCCGGAACTGCTGGGATTACAGGCGTGCACCACCACACCCGGCCACATTTTCTTTCTCCATTTGTCCATCAATGGACACCTAGGCTGGTTCCATAGTTTGGCTATTGCGAATTGTGCTGCTATAAACATGGGTGTGCACAGATCAATGTAGTGGGATGACTTTAATTCTTGACGATAAATAGCAAGGAGAGGTAAAGCTGGGTCATATGGTGGTGCCATGCTTAGCTCTAGAGGAACCTCCAAGCTGATTTCCACAGTGGTCAAACTCAGGTACAGTCCCACCAGCAATGTAAGGTGTCCCTTTCCCTCCACATCCTCCCCGGCTTTTATTATGATTTGTATTCCTGATGACTTCCATTCTGACTGATGGGAGATGAAATTCCAGTGTAGTTTTGATTTGCATTTCCCCAAATGTCACAGTGTTGAACGTGCTTTCATGTATTTGTTGGCCACGTGTATTTTGGGCATGTGTGTGTGTGTGTTCTGCTGGGATGGAACCAGGGCTTTGTGCATGCGGGGCAAGCCCTCACCGCTGAGCCAGGCCCCAGCCATATTCTTCTTTTGATAAGTGTCTTGCCCATTTTTAGTTGGTTGTTTGATTTTCGGTGTAAAGTTTTTTGAGTTGTGCAGTCTAGACCATAACCCCCTGTGGGAAGAGTAGCCAGCAAAGTGTCCCTCCCACCCTGTGGCTCTTCCCATTCTGGTCTCCTTTGCTGTGCTGTACTTATTAATTTTTAATGATATGCAAAAACATTCCAGCAAACAAGTCCTCAAAACATAAACCTAAAAAAGACAAAGGGAATCTTTCCCACCCAGGAACTAGAACTTGCATCCCCGGTCCTTCATGCTTTTGGGCATGCAGCAACCACAGACAAAACTTAGCTTTTATTTTCCTGTGCACACAAGGGCTTGCTCTTTCTAGGTGACACTTTTTTTTTTTTTTTTTCTTTTTTGGTACCAGGGATTGAACCCAGGGATGCTTAATCACAAAGCCACATCATCCCTGGCCCTTTTTTGTATGTTTATTTAGAGACAGGGTCTTGCTAAGTTACTTAGGGCTTTGCTAAGTTGCTGAGGTTGGCTTTGAACTCCTGATCCTCCTGCCTCAGCCTCCCGAGCTGCTGGAATTACAGGTGTGCGCCACTGCGCCCGGTCAGCTAGGTCAGTCTAAATGTGTGATTTTTTTTTTTTTTTTTTTTTTTTTTTTTAAGAACAAGTCTGATTTATTTGTTCCATCAGAAAAAGGAAGGGCAGGGCTGTGGTGGCAGAGCACTTGCCTAGCTTGTGAGACCCCACACCACAAAAACAGAAAAAGAAAGGACAGGGCACTCCATTTAGAGGGGAGAGATAATAAGGGATCATCTCTGCCACATGGAATACGAAGAGGTGACATAGCTGGCCACCCCAGCTCCAGAAGCTGCAGGTGTTCTGTTAAGACCTCCGCCATTATTCCAGTTCTTCTCCCCAGAGCCCTTCACCCTTGGTCTTCCTTTGGAATATAGGGTCGGTTATGAACTCTCTCTATTTCCAGGTGCAAAGACAGGCCACCACGCCTGGGGTTGGAGTGAAGGATGTTTTCCCTCATGCCACACCTTAGAAAAAGCAGCATAGCTGGGCACAGGCACATGCCTGTCATCCCAACAACTCAGGAGGCTGAGGCAGGAGGATCACAAGTTGGAGGCCAGTCTCAGCAACTTAGCAAGACCTGTCTCCAGATAACAAATAAACAGGACTGGAGTAAAGGGGACAATGACCGCTAAGGCAGAACATGCCAAGGCCAGGACACACAGACAGCCCCACAGACAACCTGGTACTCGGCGAACTGTGCTAGATGCGGTATTTTAGACATTGCGAGTTCCCTGCTCACTTAATGCATCTGCACAGAGGCCCGGAACAGGTTACTCAACTTCTGCACAAAAGGCATTCCTGGAAAAGCGCAATGAGGCTGATTTCACAAAACTCAAACAAAAGATTTCTATGCTGTAAAGGACATTCTGCCAATTTCTGGGCTCTGGTGACATTCTACTTACTGAGGACGGCACAAATTATAAAATCCCAAATTACTTCTCACCTCTTAGGTGTCACTGTAAGAACTGTATTTCCAGGGCTATTTTTTTTTTAAATAATTGGATTTATCTTACTGGGTATTTTCTTTTGATTACAAAAATGATGAATGCTCGTTGCAGAAGAAATCCCATCGTTCGAGAAATACGCCATTGGAAAATACGGTGAGGAGGAGCTCGACATTAGGAAAGGCACCAAATGTATCTGTAGATTCTTTCCTAGGTCCAAACCAGTCTATTTGTCTTTTTTGTCGTATTTTTTATGCAGGACTGGGGATCGAACCCAGGGGTGCTCCCCCACTGAGCCCCAAACCCTCTTTATCTTTTGTTTTGAGGCAGGGTCTCACTAAGCTACTGGCGCATCCGGCTGGCTTTTCTTTTTTTAACAGAAGGACCACACTCGTCAGAAATTTGCTTTTATTTATTTTTTTTGTTGTTGTTTTTTTTTTTTTTTTTTTTTTTTTTTTTTTTTGCTTAACATGTAAGTGGCCGTCTCCCTACATTGGCCTGAAGAAATCTCATTCTTTTGAAGAACCATATGAGAGCATCCCATTGTGGGGGATCCCTGATTTATTCACACAGTTCCTTTTACATGGACAATTCCTGGTTTTAGCCACGAGGTGACCACAGGTGGCTTTGGTTGGGGTTCTGGCTTGGGGTCTGGTGCTGGGGATGCAGCCAGGGCCCCGTGCCTGCCGGCCTGTGCTCTGCTGCTGAGCTCTAGGCCTGAGTCCCTGCAGAGTCCTCCATGTGCAGCTTTATGCTCACGGATGAGTTGCTGTGGGGAGACCACCGGCCAGAGGGTGGATGTGTGTTCCCAGGTCCCCCAGGAGTGACAGGGAAATGACACTCATGAAGGAAGAAGGTCACACCTGCAGATCCCCAGGAGGAGGCAGGGCAGGCTGGGCAGGCCACGGAGGCAGCAGGAGGGAGGTGTGGCCAAGACCATTCACTGAGGCCTCTAGGATGGAATGGGCGAGGCTGGGTCTACAGGTTCAGGATTGGGCACTTGGAAGCATTTCAGTGGGCTCTGGGGTGTAGGGGCTGTCCGTGATTGACAGGTACCTGGCCCTGGGGTGGTTAAGGCAGGTGGCTGGAGCCCCAGAGTGCAAGCGAGCCCCACAGCATAGGTGGTGGAAATGTGGGCTCTGAACAAGTTGGTCCCCACTGAAAAACCTCCTTGGTGGAGAGCTGTTCCCGATCTCTGGGAACTGGCCTGCCCTGGGAAGGGTCATCCTGCTGCATCCAAAGACAGAAAATGAAAGAAGTGGTTCCTGCAGCCAGGTGTGGTGGCGTATGCCTATAATCCAGCTGCTGGGGAGGCTGAGGCAGGAGGATCGCAAATTCGAGGCCAGCATCAGCAACTTAAGGAGACATGCCTCAAAGGTAAAGAGGACTGGGTATGTGGCCCAGTGGTAGAGCACCCCAGGTTCAATCCCCAGTACTGACAAAAAAGAATAAAAGAAATGACTCATTACTTGATATTTCCTAGTAGATTTGGCCATGTGGTTTGAGTATGGTTGAGTGTGTCCCCATTGATTCGTGGGTTGAAATTAATCCACTCATGTGACACATAGCAGAAGGCAGAAGGTTAATCAGAACTTGGTGTTCAGAAGTGGGCTCTTTGAGAGGTGATTTGGATTAGGTGAGGACATCAAGGTGGACTCTCATGATTAGATCCTGGTGGTCAGTTTTTTTGTTTTTGAGACAGTCTTGCTAAGTTGTGATCCTCCTGCCTCAGCCTCCTGAGTAGCCAGGACTATAGGGACACATCCCTGTGCCTGGTGCCCTGGTGGCTTTAAAAAGAGAAAGGTAGAGCAGAAGACACACATACTTGCTCCTGTCTCCTAAGAGCAGGAATGCCATCACCAGATGCAGCCCCACACCCTTCAACTAAGACTATGAGCCAGGAAAAAACCTCTTTTCCTTATAAAGTTTCCCAGCCTCAAGTATTTTGTTATAGCACTGGAAAATGAACTAATGCATTGTGCTTCCCAATGTTTCAACCAAAGCATGTTCTCTGCAGTGGTTTGGGAGACTTCTCATTTCCTTGTACCTCCACTCTGAACATTCCTATCTTTTTCATCTGGTTAAACTGGAGAGGAAAATTGAACAGATTGTAAAAGCATACACATGCTCCCATTGTATCCATTTCCTCTACAATTCAACACATGGTCACCCAGCTTAAGCCTCAAAGGGTGAAGCTCAAGGTCAAGATTTGGGCTTTGGGCTGGTCCCATGTGAGCGTCACCTCCCTCCACTGGGGCCCTCCTGCTTGGTGAGCCCCAGCGCCGCTGGCCTGGTCCTTGCTGTAACAGACCACGCCCTGCCCCACCCAAGCTGCCTGAGCCCTGAGGAGTGTGGTTAGGACTTGGCACAGTCTGAGCAGGGTTGTGATTGCGACTCAAGGACACTATCCCCAGGAGGCTCTTCCTGACCACCCTGCCAGGTCAGGTCCCACGTGGTCTCCTTTCTCGTGGATCCTTCATTTACTCTTTCCTTGACATCATACAAATAGAATTAAATAATACTCGTGATATCATCTGCTTCGTGCCTCTCATTCCCAACAAGACACGTGCCTGTAATCCCAGCAGCTCAGGAGGCCGAGGCAGCAAGATCGTGAGTCCACAGGCAGCCTCAGCAGGTTAGCAAGGCCCTGGGCAACTCAGTGAGACCCTGTCTCTAAATAAAACACAAAAAAGGACTGGGGGTGTGGCTCAGTGGTCAAGTGCCCTGGGTTCAATCCCCAGTACCAAACCAACCAACCACCAGCCATGAGCTTCAGAAGGGTTCCGAAGGGCAGACGGTGTCTTGTCCTTGGATGCACCTAGCATCCTACCTGCCACATGCGAAGCACTTGATGCGTACCTCACAAATTAATGAACAGATGGAGCTAATGGGTTTTGTCTTTGACTAAATTATACTAACGTGTCAATGGCTGCCTTTCTTCTCAGTGTTCTCTGCACGTGCATTTCCTCCTTTTCCACATCTTTTTTTTTTTTTTTTTTTTTTTTTTTTTTTTTTAATAAAAACGAAGGATGGGCTGGGGATGTAGCTCAGCTTGTATAGCACGTGTGAGGCCCTGGGTTCCAGTCCCAGTACTGCCCCAGAAAATAAAATAAATAAATAAAAATAAAGGATAAGGTTGGGTGTGTGGCTCAGTGATAGAGCACTTGCCTAGCACGTGTGAGGCGCTGGGTTCAATCCTCAGCACCACATAAAAATACAGAAATAAAATAAAATGAAGGTTAAATTCTTAAAAAAAAAAAAAAGGATGAAATGTAATGCTCACACCCCTGCACAAACAACCCAGGTCAGAGGGTCACCAAGCGCAAACGGAACTCTCAGTGGTAGGCAGCGCCCCCGTGTGGTTGCTGGGAATATTGGGGGTTTGGGTTCATCTACAAAAGCCAAAATTCAATGCCTGGATATGTCATTCTCGTTCAGAATTGACTTTCCCCTTTCTCCTTTCTGCCCTGCACCCCCAAAAGAGGCTGGCAGCACCCATGGGCTCTTTCCCTCCTTGCCTTTTGAGCACAGCCAACAGGAGATGGGCGGGCAGGAGATGAGCGAGATCAGGGTCTTGATTCCAGCTCCCTAATGGAGGCGGGATCTACTGCCTCACTTGGAATGCACACAGTGTGGTGGAAGATGCTCCCTGAGTTCCAAGGCTAGCTCATACAGACTCAACTTTCTGGCTGGGGGCGGTGGGGCGTAGCTCAGTGGAACAGTGCTCACCTGCCATGTGCAAGGTCCTGGGTTCAAGCCCCAGCACTGGGGCATGGGGTAAGGGGAGACTCGGTTTCCACCAGGCTCTCCCTTTCTTGGACTGAATGCTCAGGAGAGGTTGGCTGCCATGTTAGGAAGCCCCAGTCAACTACAGCGTGAGCCATCTTGGAACCAGAGCAGCCAGCCCCAGTCAGACCCTCTTGGAAATGAAGGTCCAGGCAATATATTGACTGTAGCCTTATGAGAGACCCTGAACGCTGACAGCCCAGCAGAGCCATTCCTAGAATCCTGGTCCATAAATATTGGATGAACTAATAAGTATTTAGTATCCTAAGCTGCTAAACTTGGGGCAATTTGTTACACAGCAATAAAAAATGAATACAATTGGTAACAAGAGTCCCACACTTTCACCCCAGGACCCTTGCACATGCTGTTCTATCTCCCTGGAACTCTCTTTCCCAGATACTCACTTAGCTCCCTCCCTTACCTCCTATAGGTTTCTCCTCAGATGTCACTTCCTGTGGCCTTCCCTGATCCTCTGTACCCAACTCCTTACCCCAGCTCATTTTCCATCACAGCTTTTACCATATCCTCTTCTATTATATATTTGTGGGAGGATTGATGCTGGAGATTGAACCCAGGGGTGCTCTACTGAGCTACATCCCTGGCAATTTTTATTTTTATTTGGAGATAGAATATCACTAAGTTGCCAGGGGTGGCCTTGAACTTGCAATCCTCCTACCTCAGCCTCCCAAGTAGCTGGGGTTACAGGCATGTGCCACCATACCCAGCACATATTCATTTCTTTTCGCTTCCCCACCACAGTGCCAGTCCCACAGGTCGAGGACCTCTGTGTCTGCCATGCCTGAAGCGGTGCCTGACACACGTACACACTGGAGGTGCTGGCCACAATAATTAGCACCCTGCAGATCTGATTAGCATTGGGATTGGCTCAGACTCCCGCTTGACTCCTACCCACCTGGTGCTTACCACAGCCAGGGTCTTCAGCAGAGCTGTGACCTCCCCTTCCACTGGGCAAACAGATTAGTAACTGGCAACTCTAATGGGGCAGTCCTTCAAACTTTCCCACATCTGTCACAAAAATATCTCAGGTCCTTGATACAGTCTACACCCCCATCCCCATCTGAACTTCCACCATTCAGTCACAAAGAACCATGAACTGCTTGAGGTTCTATAATATCACTATCTCCAGACTGGGGTACATACAGCCCATGTGGTTTGGCCGTTCAACTAGAAAACATGAGAACATCTGTATTTTTATTTTATTTATTTATTGGTACTGGGAATTGAACCCAGAGGTGTTTTACCACTGAGTCACACCTCCAGTCCTTTTTTATATTTTGTTTAGAGACAAGGTCTCACTAAATTGCTTAGGGTCTTGTTAAATTGTTGAGACTGGCCTCAAACTTGCAATCCTCCTGTCTCAGCCTCCTGAGTTGCTGGGATTACAGGCATGCACCACTATACCCAGCAACATCTGTATTTTTTGTTTGTTTTCATTTTTTTCGTTGTAAATGGACATACCTTTATTTTATTTAGTTAGTTTCATGTGGTGCTAAGAATCGAGCCCAGTGCCTCACACATGCTAGGTTAGCACTTTGCCACTGAGCCACAATCCCAGTCCAACATCTGTATTTTTAATAACTATTTTCATTTTCTAAAGAAAATATCTTTAGGGCTGGGGAGATAGCTCAGCTGGTAGCCCCTGGGTTCGATCCCCAGTACCACAAAAAATATATATATATGTATATATATATACATATATATATACATATATATATATATATATCTTTAGCCAGGTGCAGTGGCACATGCCTGTAATCAAAATGGCCCAGCAGGCTGGGGCAGAAGGATCACATGTTCAAAGCCAGCTTGGGCAACTTAGTGAGACCCTGTCTCAAAATAAACAAAAAAATTTAAAGGGCTGAGGGGATATTTCAGTGGTAGAGGACCCCTGGGTTCATTCTCCAGTACAGCAAAAAGAAAAATGTATCTATGTTATAAATATTTTATAATAATCTACAGAATATATTGGTATATTTTTTTTTTTCTTTTTGGAACCAGGAATTGAACCCAGAGGTGTGTAACCACATCCCCAGTCCTATTTATTTTTTTGAGGGGAGTGCCACCATGCCTGGCTACTTTTTTATTTTTGCAGTGCTGCGGCTCAAACCCAGGGCTTCATGCAAGCAACCTTCCACTGGGCTAGACACCCCAACCCGGTAGTATAATTGTATTTGTGTATATTTTTTATTGACACATAATTATACATATTTGAGGGCTACAATATAATGTTTTGATACATGAATACATTGTATAATGATCAAATGAGAGTAATTAGCCTACTCATACTTTAAACATTTACTATTTACTATTTACAATTACTTTGCGGTGAGACTATTCAAAATCTTCCTTTCTAGTTGTTTCTTTGTCTTTTTGTTTTTGGGGTGTTTTTTTGGTACTGGGGATTTAATCCGGAGGTGCTTTATCACTGAGCCCCATCCCCAGCCCTCTGTGTATTTATTTAGAGACAGGGCCTTGCTAAGTTGCTAAGGCTGGCTTTGAACTTGGGATCCTCCTGCCTCAGCCTCCTGAGCCACTAGCATTACGGACAAGGGCCGCTGTGCCGGCTCCACTTAGCTATTTTATATTTACATGGTCACCCTACGTGCAACCGACCCCGCTGTTCCTTCCTAACTGTGACTGCACTTTTTGGCCCGCCTCACGCCCTGCCCCGCCCTCCCCAGCCCGCGGAACCACCTTCCCACTATAGACTTTTACGAAATCGACTTTTTTAAAAATTCCACGTAGGACAGCGATCACATGGTGCTTGTCTTCCGTGCCAGGTTGATTTCACTTAACAGGCTGACCTCCGGCCTCCTCCCTGTTGCAAATGACCGAGTTCTGTCCTTTGCTTGGCTCAATAGTATTCCGCGGCGTGTATACGCTGCATTTTCCTTATCCATCCATCTGTTGCTTCCACACCTTGGCAACTGAGCATGGTGCTGCGGTAAACAAGAGTGAAGCTGTCTCTTCAACACACGGATTTCCTTTCCTTGGGTACAAATACCCAATAGTGGGATTGATGGATCCTAAGGTAGTCCATTAAAATTTTTTTAGGAACTTCTACAACGTTTTCTATAATGACTGTAGTATCTGAATATAATTTACAAATTAATGTCCACCTTGGGATGCAGCTTCAACATCTTTACTGAAGAGATGCAAAATTGAAAAATATTTTAAAATTGGTTTTCCCAAGAAAACTTTGCCCCCCAGGGGCCGTGGAAATGTCTGAGTCCTGTTTAATGGCACGATTGGGAAGGGCTGCCCCTGGCACATCCTGGGTGGAGGCCTGGGATGCTGGTTGACACCCCACAGTGCACAGGACAGCCCACAAAACTGTTCCCCCACCCCCGCCAGCAACATGCCCAGTTGGAGACCCAAACACTATTCTTCCTCTTGCTTCCTTCTCCCCTCTACCCTTCACCGAACTAAAACCTCAAACTTCCGGCCCTCTGTACAAATTGTCCGTCCCCTTCTCAGGAAGCCCCAGCTGAGGGCTCCCCCAGCCCGCTGCGTTAGAATCGTCCTGGACCATGGGATGGTCAACCTTCCGATTGACAATGCGGATTCCCCGGCACCGCTAGACAGCCGGCTTCTGCTGGGCAGTTAGGGACCAGGAATCTGTATTCTTCTCAATCACCCTCATCATCTGCCCCTACCACGGACACACGTAGGTGGCCCAGTGACTACGGCAGTGTCTATGGTATGCCAGGCGCCATTAAGTTTCCTGCTGGGGGACCCTGGCACACACTCTGCTCCGGGATGCAAGCTTTCTTGTCGTGCCCATTTTACAGAGAAGTAAACTGAGCTTCCAAGAGGTGATGGTGGCCAGGTCAAGGACTCAGAGCAAGAAGAGGGGCCAGGTCCTAACAGGCGCCGGATTCCCGGGGAGGCGGAGCGCCAGGCGGAGGGTGACGAGCCGGGGAGCGCGCTCGGAGGTGGGGGGCCGCGGGGACTCGCCGCGGCCTTCAGATGCGGCCCCGCCCCCACGAGGGACGTGAAGACGCGGACCCCGCGCAGCGTGGGGACATGTGACCGACTGCAGAGGCCGCGCCGCCTCCCCCGCCCGAGGTGTGCGCGCTCCGCCGCAGGGCGCAGACCCCGGGCGCCGGGCTGGGTTTGGGGCGCAAGAGCAGAGGCGGAGCCAGGGCGGAGCCAGCGCGCCCCGTCCCCCAAGAATCGAAAGCGAAAGAGGGGCCGGGGAGGAAGGGCGGAGCCGCCGCGAGGCCCCGCCCCCTGCCCTGCGCGGCGCTGGACCGACGGGCGCGCCCAGGTAGGGGGGCGGCCGAGCCACGCAGTGCGGACCCTCGCGGGGACCTGCGCCGCCGCCGCCACCATGTCTCAGGAAGGTGTGGAGGTAGGAGATGGCTTCGGCTGGGCCGGGGGGCCGCGACCGACGCCGAGGAGGGGCCGGGGACGCCGAGGGGGCTTCGCAGTTCCTGGGGACTCCATCCCAAGCCCAGCCTTCCCGCCGCTTGACGTTCGCCCCGCTCGGAGAGGAGAGTGACTCTCACATCCCCCGAGCGAAACGCGGCCTCCCCGAGGAAGAGCGGGGGCTGCAGGGTCAGGGGTCAGGGGCCAGGGATGGCCTGGCCGTCCCCCGGCCCATCCCCGAGGCCGGGACGCTCAGTCCTGTCCGCACCCTCCCCCAGTGCCCCGTGAGGACTTTGGCTTTTTCCAGGAAATGCCATAAAGGGATGGGGGGTGGGGGGGCGGAGGCCAAAACCAAGGGTCAAGTTCAGGCCCCGAGGAGGTACCTGGAGACGGGGGAGGGGCAGTCGCTGCTCCGCTTCCCTACCGGAGGCCCCCTGTCCCCATCACAGCTGGAGAAGAGCGTCCGGCGCCTCCGGGAGAAGTTTCATGGGAAGGTATCCAACAAGAAGGCAGGGGCTCTTATGAGGAAATTCGGCAGCGACCACACCGGCGTGGGACGCTCCATCGTGTACGGTGAGCAGCGGGGGTCCTGCAGTTGGTGCTGGGACCACGCGTGGGAGCGCCGAGGGGGCGTGGTCTAGGGAGAGGCGTGGAGACCCTCTCCCCCGGAGGTCCCAGGCTTGGGGAGACTGCGCGACCTGGAACTCCAACAGACCCCTCAAGGGCCCTTCCTTCACTTACTCTCCCATCAGGGGTAAAGCAGAGAGATGGACAGGAACTGAGTAACGACCTGGATGCCCAGGTAACCTGCCCCCTCTCCCAGAAGGACAGGGTAGCCCGAGGGAGAGCAGAGGGGACTCAACCCAGCCGCGGTGACCCACTCTGGAACAGGAGGGCCTGGCCACAGATGGTCCGCCACTCATCAACCAAACCTCATGCACTTTTTCACCTCCCAGTCTGTTTCTGGCCAGGGGCCTTGTAAACAGTAGGCGCACACGATGTGCCTATTGTATTAAATCCGGGGGAGAGGCATGAAACTAGGCAATGCAACCAGCCAGGCTGGGAGAGGCTTCCGAGGTCAGGGAAGGCTTCCTGGGGGGATGATGCCAAGACTTTGGGGAGGAGTGAGCTCTGGAAAGGAAGGGGAGGGATGAGGACAAGGGCCTTCCAGGAAGAGGGAAGTCGGAAAGGGAACCATCCCCAGAAGAAAGGCTAGGATGAGCAGGAGGTGGGGGAGGAGAGGGACAAGGAACCCATCTGTGGAATGAATGAACGCATGGCTTTGATGCACAGGTGCAAGACGGCCACCTGCCTCTTAGGCCAGCTTTGGTGGCAGATAGTCTGAATGTCCCCTGATAGAAAGGCCCATCACAGAGTGATTAAAGTGTATAAGAAAGTGTTATAGAGGATACGGTAAAAAGAATCATAGCAAAGGGTACATTTACTGAGTATTTCCCTCATGTCAGGACTCCAGGAATTGACTTTTTTGTGGTCACAGTGACCCCATGAGACAGGTCCTAATATGTATCATCCCCGTTTTACAGACAAGGAAACTGAGGCCCAGCGTGATGACATCACTGGCCAGGTTCATGAAGCAAGCAGGTGGCAGCTGGGGTTTGAACCCTGGCCACCTGGACTCAGAGCCTGGCTCTGAGATGCCCCTCAGTAACAACCCCAGGGGCAAGTGGCTTGCCCTACTTTCCACAGCTGGAAGTGACGGAGCCGGGATGCCACCCTGCCTCTGTCTGGATCCACATCCCAAGCACTTAGCCTAAGCAGTGTGTCAGTGTTGACAAGCATGTGGCGTTTGCAGGCAGGCAGGGAGTGTGGGCTCCAGGCTGTACCAGCCACGCTCACTCAGGGTACTCTTGGGCTCTGGGCCTCAGTGTCCCCACCTGAGCCATGGGAATACCAGGTATGTCCTCCTCCCAGGGCTATTATTCGGATAACTGAGGCCACTGCTGGTTCTCAGTAAGTGGGCTCTGCTTTGTCAGCTCCTGGTGACTTAGGGGCACCCTATTCTCAGATGGAGCCAGGGCCCTCTCTCCCCATTCAGGAGCCACCATGCAGGGACCCCTCACCCCCAGCAAACAAAGGTACAGAGAGGCCTGAGCGCCTTCCCCAGTTTCTGCCCCAGTGTCTCCATCTAGGACCCACCAGAGGACATGAAGCAGGATCGGGATATCCAGGTGCGTTGGTGGCGGGGGCAAGGCCAGGGTACGGGATGAGGGGGGAAAAGCAGGGAGGACATCTGTCCATCCATCCGTCTATCCATGGCAGACAGCACAGGGGCAGGAAGAGGATGCATTTGTAGGGAGAAGAGGCTGACATTTATGGAAGAAGGTGACCCCCTTCTTGTCCCCACCCACCCCATTTCACAGGCAGTGGCCACCTCCCTCCTGCCACTGACGCAAGCCAACCTGCGCATGTTCCAGCGTGCCCAGGATGACCTTATACCTGCTGTGGACCGTCAGTTTGCCTGTTCCTCCTGTGATCACGTTTGGTGGCGCCGAGTGCCCCAGCGAAAAGAGGTGATATCCCGAGCTTGACCTTGATTCTGTCCCAGGCTTCACTCCTGACCCCCATCCTCAGCAGCCACTCCTCTGAGAACCCAGTGACTGACTTCCAACCTTGGAGCCCAATCATGATCTCTGATCTCAATCCACTGCACAGAGGTGGACTCCTGACCTTGAATTTGAGAAGCCAAACCCCTTGCTCAAGAGCCTGACCCCATGTAGTCTGACAGCTATGGCAAAAAGCAAACCTAAGCCCCAAACCACACCCCAAGTCTGGCTTCTGAGCCCCAAGACCAGTAGCGTGCCTCTGGTAAAAGCTGGACTCGCTCTGCAGGGAGTGGGGAGCCCCGACCTGTACTGTTTGCCACTTGCCGTGGTATAAATGCTGCCGCGCGGCGGTAGCAGCTGCCAGCCTGAGCTGCCAGGTGCGGTTGCCACGGCAGCTCAAGCGGCACCAGCCGCTGCAGATCGCTGCTGGCGCTGGCCCGGCCCGCACCTCCACAACCTGGTGCCCTCTCCGCACCCCCAGGTGTCCCGGTGCCGAAAATGCCGGAAGCGCTACGATCCGGTGCCGGCCGACAAGATGTGGGGCCTGGCCGAGTTCCACTGCCCGAAGTGTCGGCACAACTTCCGGTGAGGGCACTGACCCCAGCCCACCCTCGCTCCTGCCCCTTCCCGGCCCCGTCCCACCCCGTCCCGGCCCCAACCCTGGCCCAGCCTCGCCCTCGGACCTCACAGCCCTGCCCGCCCCCAGGGGCTGGGCACAGATGGGGTCCCCGTCCCCCTGCTACGGGTGTGGCTTCCCCGTGTATCCAACACGGATCCTCCCCCCGCGCTGGGACCGGGACATGGACCGCCGCAGCACGCACACCCACTCCTGTTCGGCCGCCGACTGCTACAACCGGCGAGGTGAGCCCCGGCCCTGCCCGCTCAGGCAGTCTGTCCACCGCGTCTGCGTGACCACAGACTGGCCCTGCCGCAGCAGCCCTGCCTTCGCTCGTCTTTCCTGGCTCCCCTTTCCCTGGCCCTGAGTCATGCCTGTGAGGTTTTGAGGTGTCATTCACCCCAGTGGCCACATTTAGGGTCCCTGTGGCCTGTCTGGGCTCCTGTCTTATCCCCTGCTGTCTCCCTGACCTGTCCCTGGCTATCCTGTGGTTTCCACAGGCTGGATTTCCTGCAGGTCCCCATCGTCTGTGGATTCGGTCCTCCCTGGCCTCCACAGAGCCCCACATGGCCTCTGCACCCTCATCCCCAGAGTCTCCTGGTATCTTGAGCCCCATGACCTCAGCACCTCTCCCTCCCCAGAGCCCCATGTGCCTGGGACATCCTGCGCACACCCCAAGAGCCGCAAACAGAACCATCTGCCCAAAGTCCTCCATCCCAGCAACCCCCACATCAGCAGTGGCTCCACGGTGGCCACCTGCCTGAGCCAGGGCGGCCTCCTGGAAGACCTGGACAACCTCATCTTGGAGGACCTGAAGGAGGAGGAGGAGGAGGAGGAGGAGGAGGAGGAAGAGGAGGAGGGCGGGCCCAGGGAGTGACCCCTGCCCGGTGCAGAAACAAACCAGACGTGGTCTGTGGCTACTTTGTGTTGTTATAAAATATGAGCTAAACTGAGACATAAGTGCCCTTGGGGAGCCGTCTAGGCCTGCGATCTTGGCGGGGGAACTCCTGGGTCCCGTTCTGGGGGCTTCTGGGACCAAATCCACAGTGGGAAAGTCTGGGACAGGTTCAGCTCTGAGCCACGGAGAAGGTGTGGCCAGGACAATTTAGGCTTCTACTGAGAAACACCCCCTGGGACGCAGCAGACAGGGTCAGACAGTCATGACCTCGCAGGCCGGATCAGCATAGCAGCCTTCTTGAGAGAGTACGCCCCACCACGGAACTCAGCCCAGTAGACTCCATCCTGGTAGCGGCTTCGGTAGTGGCCACCACGGTGCCACACACCATTGAGGTTGGAGTGGGCACAGGCATGGTACCACCAGCCCCCACGTTGGTACAGGGCGCAGTTACCTGAGGGGAAAAGATGGGTGTCCTCACTAGGTTAATTAAACAAGCCTCCACCAGCACATCGTGTGCAAGGCTTCTGCTAAGCATCCCCTGGTCCTTCCCAGTCTTACTGAATATAAGCCCTAAATCCTCCAACTCCTCTCCAAAATAAAAACCCTGGCCTCCCACTTTGTTTTTCAGAGTAATAGTCTTAATTCCTTATTTATCTCCTTACCAAAGTACAAGTCATAGCTTGCCCAGTTTTTCTGCAAAGTAGGAATTTTATCGTTCCTTCTTTTACCAGGAAAAAGATCTCTACTTCCTTTCCAGAATGAGAGACTGGGCTGGGGTGCTGGGGTACAGCTCAGTGGTAAAGAGCTTTCTTAGCATGTGTGAGGTCCAGATGTGATCCCCAACACCACCCCCCAAAAACAAGCTAGAGTGAGAAAGAATGTCCTGGCTTTCATCCTCTGCCCTCCACCAAAACAGAACAGAATTCCTAATTCTTGCCTCATGAGAGAAGGAATTTAGGTTTCCCCATACCCTCATCAGAATAAAAGTCCTAGGCCTTGTTTTCTTGCTTTCCTATTCTGATACTTATCAGAGGGTAATCTTGCACCACTGGGTTTCATTCCCTACCCAAAACAGGAGTCCTACCTGCCCTACCTCCCACCAGAATAAAACTTCCTACCAGAATAGGAGTCTCGGTCTCTATCCACGGTGCTGAAGGGTTTGTCATTGTGCCAGGAAAGAGAATCTCCAGCATCACCATGGTATTGGCCAAGCCGGAGGCGATAATGGTCGCTCTCAGGTTCCAGGGAGAAGCTATCATAGTGGGCACGTGCCCCGCGGCCCCCCCAGTCCTCCAGGAGCACCAGCAGCTCGTGGTCCCCACGGCTGGTCAGCTGATACACGGGTTCAAGGCCCAGCCAGTATTCCCCGTCAGGCCGCCCAAAGCCCACCTGCAAGGCAGGAGAGTCAGCAACAGGCGCCCCACCGGCCCTGCCAGCCCGGCCCTGCGCTCCTGGCCACGCCCACCTTGTAGTGCTGCCAGGTGGTGAAGAAGTTGACAGAGCCGTCCTGGCGCCGCTGGATCACCGTCCACCCTCCGCCCTCCAGCTGCTGATCGCACCATGCTGACACCACCAGCCGGCCAAGTCGCAGCTCGTAGACGCCACTCTGCCCGTGGCCTGCTCGCTGGGCCTCTGCACAGTCCTGCCATGGGCCTGTAGGCACAGAGATGGGGAAGGCACAGCCTGGGTCCACCAACCCCTAACCAGAATAAGAGTCCCCATTCTCACTGGTCCCCTCACAAAACACTGATGCCCCTCCCCTTCCCTCATCCAAATAAGAGCACCAAGACCCATTTCCTCACCTCTCCCACATCCCTCTTCTCTCACAAGAGCAAATGTGGAGCTCTTAAGTTTAAACCTCAGGTTCCTCACCAGAATATAGATGGGCTCCTCACCAGAATATAGGTCCTGAATCTAGTACTCTGATTCACCACATAGCATTCACTACAGTAGCACTCACCACAGTAGCAGTCCTACATCAGCTGTCCCCTCATCAAAACAAGAGTCTCTCAAATTTTCTCTCCTCTTTTCACACCATAGTAAGAAATTTTATATAATATTTATATAAGAATAAGAGTCAAACCTCCCTGTTTCCTTATAAAGTAGAAGCATCCTTTCCTCCAGTCCTCTCACCATGAGAGGAATCTTCCATTAAAATCTTGACTCTTCCATTTTTTTCTAACCATACTGCATGGAAATCCCCAGGCAAACACTCTCTCATCTTACCCACTGGCTTGGTGGGGATGGCAGGGGACCCTGCAGGCATGGGAGAGACCAAGGGACCCTGCTGTCTCCTGATCTGGTCTTTCTGGGCCTCTGGAGCTGGGTCGAGCCTCCTGCTAGTATTATTGGTGCTCCCCACCAGACTCATGGGAACCACAGGCACCAGGGGTGGTGGCAGGACCTAGGGTGATGGAGAAAGTCAAATGCAAGTGCATTAACCCTCAGCTCAGGAGGCATGGTCTCCTCAGGAGCGGGAGACAATGTATAACTCTCCCAGTGCAGACAAACAGGAACTCGGTGGGGGGGCATGTCCCAGCCCTAGGACTAATCCCCCAAACCCTTCCTCTTGGTTGTCAAGCACAGATAGAGCTGGGCTAAAGTTCTCTCTCTGGTATTGAGAGTTTAACTTATTTGCACCTCAGTCTCCTGTGCAAAGCTGGAATAAGAGGAGTATGTCCCACTTGAACTATTTAGCAAATCCTCCCATCAACCCTGTAAGGTAGGGACTATCACAGAGAAACTACCTTTTAGCCAAAACCCAGGGCCAGATATGTTCCAGAATTCAGAATGGCATGGCAAGATTCAGAGTGACAGGAATGCACCGTCATCGGTCGTTTTACATGGTAATAATATGCTTGAGTGGAGGATCCTATGAATATTCACGTTAAATGAATAAGTAAAGACTATAAATAGCCCCTAATTATATTTTGACCCAAATAAGTAATGAAAGGAGCGGGAGGAATATCGTTACCGTTTTTTTGTTTGTTTTTTTTTTGTTTGTTTTGTTTTGTTTTTGTTTTTCGGATTTTGGAATGGCGGGTAACAGATCCACAGAGGGCCCATTTTACAGGCGATGTGAACAGCAAATAGCTGCTACTGAGAAAGACTTCGTGGTTACCTGCTGCTGCCCGCCCGCGCCCCCCGGGCACAAGCGCTCCAGACGGGCGATGAGGTCGCTCTGCTGGCTGACCAGCTGCGCCAGCTCTCGGAACTTGACGTCCAGCTGGTGGAAGCGGGCGGCGGCCTGCTGAGCCTCGGCAGAGGCATTGAGCACGCGTTCCCCAAGCAGCGCCAGCGCGGCGGCAGGCTCCGCCCCCAGACTCGGCCTCGCCCCCGGCCCCGCCTCATGCTGCAGCTGCGCGCGCAGCTGGCCCAGGCGCGCGCTCAGACCGCTGCTCTCCTTGCGCAGCGCGCGCACCTCGCCGGCTACCGCGCCGTCGGCGGCAGCCAGGCGCTGCAGCTCGCGCAGCAGCTCCTCGTGTCGACCCACGCGCATGCGCAGCGCCGCCACCTCGCTGGCGTTCACGGCCTCCGAAGTGGGTCGTGCAGCAGCCGCTCCGCTCCAGCACACGGCGCCGGTGAACTTCTGCTGGGGCAGCACGAAGGTGTAGGTGCAGCGCGGGGCGCCCGCCCGCGCCCACGACGCACCCAGCAGGAGCAGCAGCGGCAGCGCGCGCAGCCGGGGCACCGACATGACGTTCCTGCAAGCAGAGGAGGAACAGGGAGGCGGTTGCACCCGCGAGCCCACATCCGTCCTCCATTCTCAGGCCCGGCCAGACGCACGCGGCAATGCCTGTGTCCACTCCTGCTGGGTTCCCGGTCCAGGGTTCCCGGCTCATCTCATTCTGGAGACGCCCGCGTGGGATCCCGCTCCCGACTCCCCCCTGAGTTCCAGGCGCCCTACAGTTCTAATGCCTCCTGCACTCATTCATCAAGCGTTTAGTGAGTGCCGACTGCGTGCCAGACTCTCTCCTAGTGAACAAAACACAAAAATCCCCGCCCTGTTGGGTAAGAAACAAATATAGGATTCACAGAGCATATTAGTCGGTGCTAAGTGCTAAATATAACAGCAAAGCGGAGGGGGGAGGGATGTGAAGAATCCATGCAGGGGCAGCTTGAGAGGAGGTGGGTGCGGACGGACGAGGGAAGGCTTCCAGGAAGAGGTGACAGCAGGAAGTCGTGGGAATGTCTGGAGAGAAGCGACCCAGGCAAGGGTAACGCAAGTGCAAAGGCCCCGAGACGCCCACGGCTGATGTATTAAAGAAAATGTAAGAAGGCTGGAGCAGAAGCAGAAGGAGCGCTTGCTTAGCGTGTGCAAGGCCCCGGCTCCATCCCAGTACCTCAGGAAAAGAAAAAAGCAGAGGGAGAGTGGGTGGTGAGATGGGTGAGGGGCACCTCTCCCTAACAAAGTCCTCCCTCTCTATCCGAAGCAAGCTGGGACCACGACCCAGAGTGATCACATCTTTTCTTCATAACAGATCCAGCCCCTCGGCCAGGCTTGTCAGCTCCTCTGTTTAGATCCTGAATTCCTTCACGCCCCGCTTCCACCCCACATTCCCATCTCAAGACACCATCTGGATTTCCTTATAGCAACTGCCCCCGGGGGGTTCCAATACTCTGACCCCAGCCACTGCTCTAATCCCCCACAGCAGCCAGTGGACACCCATGAACTCACAAATCCGTTCCCATCCTTCCTCCACTCAACTTTCCATGGTCCCCACCTCACTTAGCGGGAAAGCCCTAGACCTCCCAGGGACCCATAAGGCCCTGCACTATCTGCCTTGTCCCCTCCCTGCCCTCAGCTCCTCCCAAGCACCCAGGAACAGCACTTGGCCAGATCCAACCTCAGGGCCTTGGCATTTGCAGTTGGCTCCACAGGCAACATTCTTTAGATTTTAAGGCAGCCCCCTCCCTACCCTGGTTCAGGCCTTAGATGCACCCCTGACTACTGCACCTGGGCTGGACCCTGCCTGGCACTGTCTTTCTCATTTTCACATGGGTACTCTGAAAGTGCCTCAGTGCTACTTATCTGCATACCCCACTGATTCCCCTGAGGCTGAGGCTGCTGTACCCAGGGCCCAAAACAGTGCCCAGCACTCCTCCCCGGCCCACAGGCCCCAGTCTGCTGTGCCCCCCAGGGGTTCCAGGTGCTCATGCAGTGAGGTCATACAGCTTCTTTGCTGGAGGGTAGATACTTGTGGCCACCACCCTGACCCTGCAAGAGCCACGCCCATGCCCCCCTCACCTTCATCCCTGGGCACACCAGAATTCACACCTTTGCAGGCTCAGAAGGGATATGCATGCCCTTGGAAGGTCTACACATATCAACCCCATCTGCTGAAGTGCCTGTTTGTGTGGCAGAAGTTGTTCCAGGCAACAGGGACACAGCCTCAACCAAAATACACAAAATCCCTGACCTCCTGGATCTGATATTCTACTTGGGGAAAACTATGTAACACTCAGCAGGAAAGTCAGAGCAAGGGAGCTTAGGAGAAAAATCAGATGGAAAGAAGGAGGGAGTCTGGAGCTGGGAGAAGGGACTTAAAGAAAGGGATCAGGAAAAGTCTCACTGAAAAAGCAACACTTGAAGGAAGCAAGAGAATGAGAACAGCATTCCAAGCAGAGGAGACAGCAAGTGCAAAGGCCCTGAGGCTGTACCTTGCTTTGGATATGCCCAGGGAACAGCAGGGGAGGCCTGTGAGTGTGGAACAGAGTGAGCAAGGGGGACAGCAGGAGATGAAGGCAGAGGTAGCAGGAGATAGGATGCAGAATATTTGAGGCCTTTACTCTGAGTCAGTGGGAGCCATGAAGGGTTTAAGTTGTGGAAGGGCACATTTGCTATTACACTCACACATCAAGAAGGAGCTGCCAGGGGTCAGGGAGGGTTTTCTCATCCTGCCCTTCCTAACACCCAGTCTCCCACAACAGGAAAGGACCAAATCTCCTGGAGCTAGCATGTGTGTATAAAACCCAGCAAGATTCATGTTGTCAGCCTGCGGTGAGCAGGAGGCCTGGGAGCCTCCTCTGCCCAACCACGCCGAGGCCAGGGTCTCCCAACAAACAGAATCAGCATCCACCTGCTTATGCCCACCTCCCACCTCTCACCTCTCACAACCAAGACCCTGGATCCAGCGAAGCTCACAGCGGGCATAAGAAGTCAGAGGAAAGGCCAAGGGTACAGCTGGGCCTCTGAGCTGGGGAAGGGGAGAGGCTGGTGAGAAAGGAGAGAGAAGGCTTGGTAACCACCCCAGCCCAGAATCTGGAGTGGAGCAACTGTAAATATTTAGCATTTCCCACGTGAGAACTGAGGCAGAACTGCCAGACCCCCCTGCCCAGGCCACCAGAGCCTGATAACACAGGTCAGTGCCCTGGACGTCCTTTCTCTTCCTCCCAGTGGAGCACAGAGCGTGGGAGGCTGCAGACCCTGGTAGGACCCGCAGGATCCCAGCCCCATAGAAGGATAATGATGGAAGACATCAATGGGCACCTACTGTGTGTCAGGCCCACCTCAAACTCTATACCTTTTATCTCATTTAATCCTAGCAACCCACACCAGATTCTCTGTGTAGCCTCATTTTACAAAAGGGAAGCGATTCAGAGAGGGTGAGCCACTTGCCTGTGATCACACAGCCAGAAAGGGATCACAGTGGGATTCAGCCCAGGTAACTTGGCCTCTGAACTCAAACATAACACAACAGTCACACACATGCATGTGCATAACAAAACAGAGACACACACACTCACGCCATTCATTGCCCAACAAAACTGACAAAGTACTGCACAAAGCAGTGAAGGTAGACGGATGAAATTCATGTACACGTGCACTAGTTTATCTGGTGCACACATACACAAAGACAACTGGAGGGCTGGGGATATAGATCAGTGGTAGAGCGCTTGCCTAGATGCATGAGGCCCTGGATTCCATCCCCAACGCCATTAAAAAAAAAAAAAAAAAAAAAAAAAAAAGATACAAGAAATACAACAAAGATATAGGCAACAATTGTATGTTCAAAATAAAGCCACACATGCGCACATCCAGTAAAGCACTAAGGGAAATATCCACAGGTTGTGTGTCCAGATCTGTGTGTCAGACATACACACTGGGCACACGTGTTCACACACAGGCAGCACAGAGACACCAAGCCAGCACACAGCAAACTCCCAATGCCCATCTGCCACACTGTGAATGTGTCTATTTGTCCCTCACACACCAGGTCGCTTTTTCACAAAAGTCAAATCACACGGGGACGGAGCAGGAGGAAATACCATGTAGTAATTTATCAGAGGTAGAAAAACATTCACCCAGAGCCCCCCAGAAGCTGGCCCAGGGCATCTGACCTGTATCAAGTCCCCACCAACCAGCAGCCCAGCACAGGGAGAGCAGCCTTCGTCCCCACTTCCAGCCGTCCTGAACTCCCAGAGTAACCCGAGTGGACTCCAGGGCTGGAAGAGGAAATGGTCGTCCCAGATCTGAGAGAGGCTGCCAGGCTGGGCTCTGGGCCGGGGCTTGGCCCCCCAGCCTCAGCCCCCACCAGCTTCCCCATTGGCAGCAGAGAGAGAAGAAACCTCCTAAGTCACAGACAGGGGCTGCGGGCGGGAAAGGCAGAAAGGCAGAGTGGAGAGACCTGGGGAGATGGAGAGAGAGAAAATGGGATGGAGAGGAGAAGGATGGAAACTTACAGATGATGAAAGACAATTGATGCTGGAAGAAAGGGAGCCAGGACGGAGGATAAAGGGTGGGGAGGGGACACGGAGCTGGGGGAGCTGAGCAAAGACCTGGGGCGGGGGCGGGGGACGGAGATGGTCAGCTCCGGGAGGGTGGCCCTCCCCTCCAACGCGAGGTTTTGGGGGAAAGCCAGAAGGCTGAGGCCAAGCCCGGGGCTCTGAGTGGAAAGAGGGAGGGGGTGAATTATTCACGAAGCGCCCGCCTTGCCCAGAGTTTCCAGAGGTTGAGGTGGAGTTTCCATCCTCAGCTCATCGGCAGACAGGACGAAAATGAATAAGTGCCACGACCCGACTCCCTGCTCTGGCTGCTCCCCAAGTGCCTGGTGCCACGGTGTCACGCACTGTGTGCACATTCCGTCTCTAGGTTCGCAGGCCAGGGCAGAGATTATCATACTCGCTTTGGGATGCTTTAGGGCCCTCGAGGTGGGGAAGTAATTGCACCGCTGGACGAAATGGGCCGAGGCGGGATTCGAACCTGTGGACAGCCTTCTCTGCCGCGCGGAGCTGTTCAACTCCGCCCCCGTTTCCGTAGAGACAGGCACCGGTGTCTCCTAGCAACCCCTTCAATGATTTCATCCGCTGTCCTCGAGGACACCTAGTGCGCAGGCCCGCCCGATGACGCCACCGGCTCCGGCGCCGGAAGTGAGCCGCACGGCGCCGGAAGTGACCGACAGCGGCGGCCTCGTGAAGCGGACGGCAGCATGGGGCAGTCGGGGAGGGTATGGCGCGGCGGCCGAGGGGGCGGGCTGTGCTGGCGGGGCCCCGGCCGAGGCCGCGGCGTTCACCGTTCTCCTGTCACCCCCTCAGTCCCGGCACCAAAAGCGCGCGCGCGCCCAGGCGCGGCTCCGCAACCTCGAGGCTTACGCTGCACAACCGCATTCGTTCGTGTTCACGCGCGGTAGCGCGGGTCGCAGCGTCCGGCAGCTCAGCCTGGACGTGCGTCGGGTCATGGAACCGCTCACCGCCACCCGCCTGCAGGTCTGCACCAGCCATCCCGCCTCAACCTACCCTGGGCTGTCATCGCGGCTGTAGGACTGGCCTCCTCTGTGAAACCTCGGAAGGCCGCAGTCTCTCCGACTGGCGAAAGGGACCTTTGTGGGGACGGAGTATCTCTGCATCTACCCTTGGGGCTTAGTTGGGCAGTGGGGACAGCAGAGCTTCACTTTTCTGGAAGCCCTGGAGCAAGGGCTTCACGGGGTCTCTGCTCATCTGTTAAGTGGGAAGATGCATAAGAAGCAAGGGGCAGAGGGAGTCCTCGAACTCAACTGATTGGTTCTAGTGACCAAGACCCTTCTACTCCCCTGGACTGTGGGAAGGGCCAGAAGCAAAGAGCAACATAGTAGCAGGACACTCAGCTAAAATTTACTGTCTTGGCTCAACGAGGAATATCTGTATTTTTTTTTTTTTTTTTCCTTTTTATCATTTCTAGATCCGTAAGAAGAACTCACTGAAGGACTGTGTGGCAGTGGCTGGGCCCCTTGGGGTCACACACTTCCTGATCCTGAGCAAAACAGAGACCAGTGTCTACTTTGTGAGTGGACATCCACACCTTTCATCTCCCCCAAGCTCTCTCCTCCCCCATCTCGCGTGATGAAACCCTGTGCCCCTGAGCTACCATGATTCTGGCTTCAAAGTAAACGCTCTGAAGAGATAAGGCAAGGTTCCCACTTGCCCTGTCCCTGCTGAGTACCTGGACCCTCACTGATCCTCTCTTCTCCTGCAGAAACTGATGCGCCTCCCAGGAGGCCCCACTTTGACCTTCCAGATCAACAAGGTGAGGGGTGGAGGTGGGGCCATGTTAGGTAGGAGCTAGGCTTGGGGATGGCCCCTGCCACATGTGAATAATAATCACCCACTTCTGTCCTGCCTTGCAGTATACACTGGTGCGTGATGTGGTCTCCTCGCTGCGCCGGCACCGCATGCATGAGCAGCAGTTTTCCCACCCTCCTCTCCTGGTGCTTAACAACTTTGGCCCTCATGGCATGCATGTGAAGCTTATGGCCACCATGTTCCAGAACCTGTTCCCCTCCATCAACGTGCACAAGGTGGGCTGCACCTTTTGTGATGGCGGGTGTAGGTGGATGGGTCATGCAGCAGGTACCACCAGCCCTTTCTTATGACCCCATTTGACAGAGGGGAAACTGGTTTATAGAGATGAACTCATTGGTCTGAGGTTAGAATCAAGATTTCATGCTGGGTGTGTTGTCATATTCCCTAATCCCAGCAGCTCTGGAGGCTGAGGCAGGAGGATCATGGGTTCAATGCCAGCCTCGGCAACGGTGAGGCACTGAGCAACTCAGTGAGACCCTGTCTCTACGTAAAATACAAAATAGGGCTAGGAGTGTGGCTCAGTGGTCAAGTGCCCCTGAGTTCAATCCCTGGTAATAAAAAAAGAATGTAGGACTACTTGGGTACAGTGGCACATTCCTTCAATCCTAGCAGCCCAGGAGACTGAGGCAGGATTACAAGTTCAAAGCCAGCCTCAGCAATTTAGTGAGGCCCTGAGCAACTTAGTGAAACCCTGTCTGTCTCAAAAGTGGGTGGGGTTGGGGGCTGGGGTTATATAGCTCAATGGTAGAGTGTTCGCTTAGCACATGTGTAAGGCACTGGATCCCATCCTCAGCACCACATGAAAAACTAAAGAAAAGTATTGTGTCCATCTACAACTAAAAAGTAAAAATTAAAAAAAAAAAAAAAGTGGGGGCAGCTGGGGGTGAAATAGTGCAGGACTAGAGTTTTTTGGTTTTTGGAGGGGGGGTTACTGATCCTCCTGCCTCAGCCTCCCAAGCTGCTGGGATTACAGGTGTGTGCCACCAGGCCCCAACTAGGACTGGAATTTTGTTTGGGGTTAGTCATTCCCACTGCCACCACTACCAAGTGCTAGGGATTGAACCCAGGCCCTTGGGCATGATAGGCAAAGGACTATGGGTATTTTTTTGTTTTGTTTGTTTGGTACCAGGGATTGAATTACCCAGGGGCACATAACCACTGAGCTATATCTTTAGCCCTCTTTTTTAAAATTTTGAGGCAAGGCCTAGCTAAGTTACTGAGGCTGACTTTGAACTTGCAGTCCTCCTGCCTCAGCCTTCTGAGCTGCTCGGCTTGCCGGCTTGTGCCACTGTGCTCAGCAGGACTGCAGTTTTAAATCTGCCTGGCTTCAGAGCCCCAGCTCTTAGTCCCTGCTAGCAGCAGTTCTCCCACTCTTTGGGGAATCTGATGTGGACACCTTCCGTGGGCCCCAGGACCAGGGTTTCTAGTTAGCATCCCATGCAGTCGAGGCACCACTTGCAGCCCCACCAGCCTGTGTGGCTTAACCAGTGCTCCACACCCCAACGTGAGATGCCTGAGAATGGGCAGTGACGTGGGGCCTGCCTGGCCATGGCCGTGCAGCTTTAGCACACAGGCTGTGGCAGCTCGCTAGGTCCCTTCTGATCTCTCAGGTGAATCTGAACACTATCAAGCGCTGCCTTCTCATCAACTACAATGCCGACTCCCAGGAGCTGGATTTCCGCCATTAGTGAGTCCTCTTGAGAGGGTGAGGGGTGCGGGATCAGGCCTCCTCGTGTGACTGATGATAGCACAGCTGCTGAGACTGTGATTGCTAGTCTCAAAGTAAACGCTCTGACACGCTGCACAGAGGCAAGGGGCTCAGAGCTGGGCTCTGACATGGTGACCCCAGCACCACTCCTGCCCCACCCCACTTCTGCCATGCAGTAGCATCAAAGTGGTTCCTGTGGGTGCAAGTCGAGGGATGAAGAAGCTCCTGCAGGAGAAGTTTCCCAACATGAGCCGCCTGCAGGACATCAGTGAGCTGCTGGCCACGTGAGGAGGGCCCAGGGTGGGAGGTCAGTGCAAGCCAAGGGGCCCTAGAACTGTCCCTGGAGTCTGGGACCACCTGCTAAGTCCCGTGTCCCCACACAGGGGCGCAGGGCTTTCGGAGAGTGAGGCGGAGCCTGATGGTGAACACAACATTACCGAGCTGCCCCAGGCCGTCGCGGGGCGTGGCAACATGCGGGCCCAGCAGAGTGCTGTGCGGCTCACTGAGGTGATGCTTGATGGCAGGGGCGACCTTCTCTGGAAGCCCCCAGCCCCAAAGAAGAACTGACTCTTCCCCCCTACCCCCCCAGATCGGTCCCCGGATGACGCTGCAGCTCATTAAGATCCAAGAGGGCGTTGGGGAGGGCAGCGTGCTGTTCCACAGTTTCGTGCACAAGACGGAGGAGGAGCTGCAGGCCATCCTGGCAGCCAAGGAGGAGAAGCTGCGGCTCAAGGCCCAGAGGCAGGATCAGCAAGCCCAGAACGTCCAGCGCAAGCAGGAGCGGCGAGAGGCCCACAAGTCTGTGGTGGGCAGGTGGGCAGTGGGCTGGGGTCCCCAACAGCAGACAGCTGACCGACACCCTCTCCTGCAGGAAGAAGAGTCTGGCGGGCATGAAGAGAGCATGGGCCGACGGTGACAGTGATGCCGAGGACCCAGGGGCGCCCCCAGAGGCAGAGGGGGCTGCCCAGCAGGAGGAGGAAGAGGATGAAGCTGAGTATTTCCGCCAGGCAGTGGGCGAGGAACCTGATGAGGGTGCGTGACAGGGTCCTGCAGCTGGACGCTTAGGGCATGTCCTTGGTCCTTGGGGGCCCTGACAGCTGTCTTCCCACAGACATGTTTCCCAGGGTGACCAAGCGGAGACTGCACACTGGGCCTCCAGGCAAGAAGCAGCGGGTGAAGGAGCAGAGGCCTGATCGAGGCAGGGGTCAGGATGGTGGCCAGAGGCCTCTGAAGCCCAAGGGCAGACCCCGAGGACCCCGGGTCAAGCCAGGGTACAGAGGGGTTGCCCAAGACCAAAGCCGAGGGAAGCCAAAGAAGAGAGGGGCTTGAGTTCAAGCCCAGGAGTGGATGGAATGCCCCAGATTGGGGCCCGAAAGAGCTGCCCTGGGGCTCCCAGGCGCAGCCCTTGGTTTCCTTTCATAAAGGAGCTGTAGCCCCCAACCCTGATCCTCGAGCATCAGTAAATGACTGAACTTGACGTGTCTGAGTCTTTCTGGATTGAGTGGAGGCACCTGGTGCCCGATGTGAGAGAGACTAGGGACCAGGGCCAACCTGGTTTCTGCCCCAGGTCCTGGCACATTTCCCCCACCTGGGGCAGGCAGTGAGGAGACAGGCACGTTGACTTGTCTCCAGTTCCTTGAGGCATGGGGCCCCTTCTGGCCTCCCCTCCCCCAGGTCCCTCTGAGCGTGTGGCTGCCTTCTCCAGTGGTGCAATGAGGAAGGAAGCCGGGTGTCTGACCCGCTCTGCAGGCTGAGGTTGAAGCTACTAACAAGGGAGGGGCTGTGGGCCACACTGCTGGTAACTTGGGGTGGGGCCTCATTAGGCCACAGCGTGGGCGGCAGACCAGAAGCTCTCTGATCGGGCCATGGCAGCCACCGTCTCAGGTAAGGAGTGAGTGCTGAACCAATTAAGGGTTGAATGGGGACATGGCGGGAGCTAGGCTGCTCAACCCAGGTGGTGGAGAGCTGGCCAGTTCCCTGCAGGAAGAGGGGCGGGGTTAGGAAGACCAGAGCCTTCCAAGGGGCAGCCTGGGATGGAGTGGGGAATGCATATCCCCAAGAGCTAGTGGCCAGCCTACTGGAATAGGCCAGCTTTTCAAACTGGAAAGCTAAGGCTGAGGGAGGTACACGAGGGGATGGGAACCAGCTCCAGGGCTCCGGCACCCCCATGCTGCTGTGTTCCAGACACTTGTGAGTACTGGGGTGGGTACGTGGTGGTGCTCCCTCTTCCTGGAGGGGTTGTTCTCATGGAAACGTTCATTACAATGATCAGACGGAGATACCTGGCTATGGAAAAACGTCAGCAGGGAAAAGGGGACCAGAGATCACTGTTAGGGAGATGGGTCCTCTCCCAGAATGATCAGATCCCAGAGGTGGCAGGGAGGACACTGCATGCCTGGCTGCTGACTTAGTAAGTGGGCAAGGAGAATGGCCAGTGCAAAGGCTCAGAGGCTGGACACGTCCTAAGAATCAGCCAGGAAGCTGCTGGGTTTGGGGTTGCTGTAAGAATCCAGGCTGCTAGAACAAGGTGGGGAAGGAGTGGGAGGGATGGTTCCTGCGGGCCTTGTGGGATGGAACCTTTTTTTTTTTTTTTTGGTGCTTGGGGTTAGAGTGAGGCCCTTGCACATGCCAAGCACATGCTCTTCTACTGAGTTACACCCCTCACCCCACCCCACCCCACCCCACCCGGCAGAGCTGGCTTTTCTGAAGCAGGAACCATGGAGGGCTATGCCAGGATGAGGGATGAGACCTCACAGGCGCCCTCTGGTGGCAGTGGGGAGTACACAGGAAGCTGGAAGTCAGCTGGAAGGCAGGGCTGGTACAGGTGGGAGATGCCCTGGAAGGGGCTAAGGAGATTCTGAGGTGGAACTGTAGGGACTTCGATAGACTCGGCTTCAAGGAGGACCAGCGTAGTTTGGGGACTCCCTGAGGTTCCTGCTCCTCTGCCCTGGGCCCCATGGTTCTGGGTGTTCACTGCTGACTTAACATGCAGACCTTGAAAGCATGGCCCTCTGGCAGTGCTCCAGCCAGTCCTTCAGGACCCAGTAAACTTATCAGCTAAATGATAGAATCTCTCAACTCTGGGCCAGATTCCATTGCAAAAAGGAGCCAAGGCTGGTGTCCCTTGCAGGAAATGAGGACTTAGGGAAACTGCATGCAGGCCCCATCAGGCACTCTTGCAGAGGAATCTGCATCACTGCAGGAGTGGACTGAGGGCGGCAGGAACCATGCTGAGGAAGGACTGAGCTCAGCTGTTCACACCCTCCACCCACAGGTGACAAGCCCTGCCCTGCAAACTTCACAGCAGCCGCCGACCACAAGCTTAGTAGCTTCCAGGAGACCTTCCTCTGGCCTATTCTGGTGGCTGAGTTCATAGTGGCCATGGCTGGCAATGGTCTGGCCCTGTACCGCTTTGGCATCAGGGAGCAGCGGCCCTGGAATCCAGCTGTGGTCCTCTCTGCCCAGCTGGCAGTCAGCAACCTGCTCTACGCCCTGACTCTGCCCCCACTGGCCGCCTACTTCTACCCGCCCAAGAACTGGCGCTATGGGGACGTGGCCTGCCGCCTGGAGCGCTTCCTCTTCACCTGCAACCTGCTGGGGGGCACCATCTTCATCACTTGTATCAGTCTCAACCGATACCTGGGTGTTGTCCACCCCTTCTTCACCCGCAGCCACCTGCAGCCCAAGCATGCCTGGGCCATCAGTGCCACTGCCTGGGCCCTGGCAGCCCTGCTGGCTGCCCCCATGCTCAGCTTCTCCCGCCTGAAAGGGCCTCAGCAGGACGTAGGTCCGTGCAGTGTAGCCAGGCCTGAGGCCTGCATCAAATGCCTGGGGACAGCAGATGACAACCAGCTTGCAGCCTACAAAGCCTACAGCCTACTATTGGCAGGACTGGGTGGTGGCGTGCCACTGCTGCTCACCCTGGTGGCCTATAGTGCCCTGGGGAGGGCTGTTCTTCGCAGTCACAGCATGACAGCAGGTGAGAAGCTGCGTGTTGCAGTGCTGGTGGCCAGTGGTGTGGCCCTCTACGCCAGTTCCTACATGCCCTATCACATCATGCGGGTGCTCAACGTGGACGCCCGGCAGCGCTGGTGTACCCGCTGCCCAGACTTTGCAAATGAGACCCAGGCCATGGGGGCACTGGAGCTGGGGCCCTACCTGGGCTTCCAGGTGACGCGGGGCCTTGTGCCCCTGGCCATCTGCATACATCCCCTGCTCTATATGGCCGTGGTGCCCAGCCTGAGCTGCCGCTGTCAATGCTGCCCCCAGTGTGTTGGAGGCCACCTGGAAGACAAGAGGCCTAGCCAAGACCTGGCTCTTGATAATGATAATCCCCAAACCTCAGAACCCCAGACCTCTGAGCTGAGCTTGTGACCTGCCTACTACAGCCTGCTCCCCACCACAAGGACTGCAACATGACACAGGGAGAACGCAGAGCACAGCAGGCATCAGCCCTGAGGGACCAAGAGGCCTTCCATCCACTTCCTCCCCAAAGAAAGGCCCGTGCCAGTGATGGGGTGGGCTCGGCGAAAGCCCAGGCTGGAACAGAAAGGCTTTCTGACCCACAGCACCACCCCAGGAGGCGCGCAGGCTTAGGAGGAAAACCCAGCCTGAAGGGCCAGCCAAGCCACCATGGGGAGGGGCGTGAGAATGAAGAGGACACGTGTGGGTGCTTTGAGCCTTTTTACTGCCCTCGGAGTCCCCTGCTCTTGGAGGCTCCTTTCCGTCACAGAGGTCTAGGCTGGACAGCAGTGGCAGTGGTGACAGCTGGCTCAGTTGGTTGATGGCCTAGAGAGGAAGGAAGTGGTGAGGACAGCCAAGTGCAGGACCTGGATGGCATCCCGAGACCCCCACCCCCACCACACACACACAGTGGGGCTCGGTGGCAGCAGGGAGGCTGAGCATGTGGTGGCAGGGCACACGTGGTGTCAGACTGCCCTGCCTGCTACAGACGGTCGGTGGGTCTGAGCAAGGCAACTGTCACCAATGCCTGACTGGCCCCATCAGGATTTTTAGAAAAAGGATAATAAAAGACAGTTTGAAACAGCCTTGGTGGCTATTCAGTTGGGGTGGGGCCCATGCTCAGCCTCTGGTTTGCAACAGGGAGAGGAGACAGTCTGGGCTGGCAGAGTCTTACTTGGCCCATTCCACATTGAGGATGAGGTGGTCGTAGCCGAAGCCAGACACCCCGGCGATGGCACGTGCTGCATCTTCCCTGCGGTGGAAGCTTATGAAGGCAAAGCCCTGGGGGAAGGGAGGAGGTCAGCGGCCAGAGTCAGAAAGATGGCCCTGTCCCCCTGCCCACCCATCCCCCCATGGCCCACCCACCTTGGACTGGCCAGTGGTCTTGTCCTTAGCCAGGTAGATGCGAGAGATGGAGCCAAAGGGCCTAAAAAGCTCCTGCAGGTCAGTCTCACGTGTATCCTCAGATAGGTTGGTGACACGGATGGTGGCATTGTCATCGGCTGTGTGGGTGGGGACAGGCGACTGTGAGGGGAAGGTCCCACCCCACAACAATACAAGGATAATTACAGGGTGCTGAGAGGCGTCCACCAGCCACCCTGGCACCCACATGCCCCTCACCTCTGCGGTTGGGCTGCATGGACTCCCCGCGGCGGCTGGCCCCGTCCCGCAAGCTGGGTGGCACGTACTTCCCTGTCTTATTCTGGGCGGCCTGCACAGGCTCCAGTTCTGCAGACAAAAGGTATGGCCCAAGTCAAGCCTTGCCATGGTGCTAACAGAGGGACACACCTGCCCCATGATCCTGGCAGCTCCGACCAGGACCTGGTGCAGGTACCGTCTGCCAAGCCACAAGCAGCAGGTTGGTTACTTGGAGGCCTCTCAGATCCTCAGTGTCCACAATGACACCAAGATCACGTTCAGGAAGAGGACACTCTTTGAGCACCCTGGCAGCAATACCAGCAGGGGGAACCCACAAGGGTAAATGCAGTCCCAGGCACCCATGGCCCACGGGCAGAGAAGGGTAGTTCCTAAGTGCCCAGGCATGAGAAGCGACAAGTGCAACCTGCATACCAGCCACAGGTGGTTACCACCCATACTCACACCTGCTCCTACCAAATCAGGCTGAAGGACTGAGACTAACAGACAGGCACTGAAGTCCCAGAGACACACAAACACGCCAAGGCACGCACACAGCACCCAATGGTATCCTAGAGCACACAGACACTGCACACCCAAGTCCTGATGGTGAGGGGAGTCACCTATAAGGGACAAGCCTCTCTCCACCACTCGTTGCAGTTACACACACAGGTGTGCACATGAGGTGCCACCACTGAGAGTGTCTGCACACACAGGGCCCCCAACAAGGAGACAGGCACAACCAAACACAGCCACTGAAGCTGTTAGGTGGGAGATGACAGCCACAAAGGGGACAGCACCTGTGCACTCAGAGCCAGAAAACCCAGGACTGTCCCACAGCTGCCCGATCCCACCCGAGCCATCACAGGCCAAGCCGCACCTCCCGGGAGCTTCTCCTTCTCGCCAGTGGACAGGCCCAGCTGCTCTGCCAGCTCCTTCTGCATGGGCCCCAGCGTGTCCTTGTATGGGCAGCGGGTGGTCCAGTGGTCACCCTTGCAGATGCGACAGGACACTATCTTCTGGCCCTTGAGCTTGTTCATTGGGTCCTCCTCCTCCTGGCAGTTCAGATCCTGGCAGGGGAGCAGGTGGGAGCAGCTCAGAGGGGGCTGCTTCACCCCTGCCACACCACTGTGGGCACCAGCCCCACCCTTAGCTCTACCTACCTCTTTGCTGGTGATGAATGTCATGGAGACGTCATCACTGACTGTGGTGGTGGCCACATTGGGGCCCGGTGGGTCAAACTCTGAGTTCCCGAACTTCTTCCAGTTCTGGGCTCAAGAGAGGGATGGGTCAGGATGAAGGCCAGGGTCCCACACTGGGGCACCCCAGGCCTACCACTGCCACTCCCAGATTATCTGGGCCTCAAACCCCATTTAAAAATTTTTTTTAGTTATTGAAGGACCTTTATTTTTCAGTTTATTCATATGTGGTGCTGAGGATCAAATCCAGTGCCTCGCACATTCTAGGCAAGTGTTCTACCACTGAGCTACGGTCCCAGCCCTCAAACCCCATTTTTTCAAAAAATATTTTAATTTGTAGATGGACAATTACCTTTATTTTATTTATTTTTATGAGGTGCTGAGGATCAAACCCAGTGTCTCACACATGCCAGGAAAGTACTCTACCACTGAGCCACAACCCCAGCCCCTCAAACCCCAATTTTACCCTCTCCAAATATCACCCATCATGGGAACAGTGACAGTTCTCATTTCTGAGTGTGTGCCAGGCCCTAGCTTTGCGCCAGCTACAGGAGGCAGGGGCAGCTTTCAGTCAAGACAAGAGTTCCAGCTGACAGAAAGAGACTCAGGGTGAGGTGGAGACAGCTATGTAGCCAACAATTCCCAGGGCAGCTTGCTCAGCCAGCTCTCCCAGGAGGCAATGCTCAGGAACATGTGGAGGTCACTCAAGAGTAAAGAACCTTGAGCTACTTTAAACAGTGAGCCTCAACTTACCCCCTATAAAATGGGGACCACAAATGCTTCCTGCCTCCCTGGCTGCTATGGAGATCAGAGAAGACATCCAGCAAAGTGCCTTGCACAGGGTCTGGCACAAAGTGCAGAGCAAAGTATGTTAAGTGTATTTACTGCTGTCACTTCTTCCATAAGCCCTGAATCCCGGGTAAATGGAAGCTGCTATGCCACTCCAAGGAGAGCTCGTTTCTCCAGGTAGATAGGCAAGAGAGTAAGAATCTAACCCCAGGTATGTGGTGGCACACACCTATAAGTACAGCTACTCAGGAGGCTGAAGCAGGAGGATCTCAAATTGGAGGGCATCCTGGGCAACTTGGCAAAACCTTATCTCACAAAGAAGAAAATCTTTTTTTAATGGGTTGTGGGTGTGATTCAGTGGTAAAGCACCCCTGGGCCCTTGGGTGGTACCACAAAAAAATAATAATAATAATAATAATAATAATAAAATCTACTTGTGCACCCTGACTTTTCAGGGCCCCACAAGAGTGCAAATACCCAGACCTCGATTCTGCTTTGATAAGACAAATACAAACAGTTAAGCCCTTCCTCCAAAAGAAATTCCTAATTCCTCTGGGCCAGTCCCTAACACTGGGGAAGCAGGGTCTCACCTTCCTCCTTGCAACAGCCTTCGAGGCCTTTCGGGTCTCAATCCTGAAAGTGCGGACAATCTGTGGATGAAAGGGGAGAGTGTCAGGCTTCCTGCACTTCGAGGTATCTGGGACCGAGAGATCTTCACCATCAACCCACCCAACACAAATTGCCCCCCACCCCCAATCTATGTGCCCCCAAGCACCAGGGCACTCACCCTCCATCACCACTCTAGCCTCACCTTGAACTTCTTGCCATCTTCATCTATCTTGTACTCAGTCACTGTCTTTATGTTTCCATTGATAACCTCCTTAGGAGGCGGCAGTGGAGCTGGGAGAAGGGAAAAGTTGAGGGGAACTGCCCTGGGTAATGGGGACTCAGGTGGGAATGTGGCTGGGGAAAGAGGCAGCCAGGGACAGACTGGAAGAGATCACTTACCTCCTGGCAGTAGCTCAGGCTCTGGGCTGGTGTCCCCTGTGGCCAGAGGGATCCCCTTGAGGAGCTCGCTGGTGACACATTTGTCTGTCAGAGGGAGTGTGGGAAGAAAGGTCCAAGCTAAGATGAAAGGGCCTCTGGGAGAACACTCACAACAGGAGCTGAGGAAGGCGGGACCCATGGCATAGGGCTGGCCAGGCATCCCGCTGGGGTGGTGACCCTAAGCAGTGGCAAGGGTAGGGATCCCCGGTATGAAAGTGGGGTCGTGCCATAAAGTCATCCAGGGTTCGTACGAAGGCGGACTCTTCCAACTTCCTCCCTGGAGTAGGGGAGCAGCCGTGAAGCCAAGGGCAGTGACTTGGGAGCTGGCAACAGGCAGGAGCCCAGGAGGATGGCGCGGGGCGGGGGGGGGGGGGGGATGTAAAAACAGGCGACAGTGCGGTGACCCAGGGCGACCCGATACACATACTCACCGTCCTCTCCCTCTTCTTCCACCTGGTCGGCCCAGCTGGGCTTCGAACTGCGGGGACAAGTTTGCGGAGGGTGACGGTTGGGTCAATAAGGGCCAGCTTCCGCGGTCTTGGTACATCTCGGTCCCATAACACTCCCCAGAGCCCCCTAGATCGCCTCCCGGGAGCCCCTCCGCGACCCCGAACTCACTCAAAGTCTCCGGTCGGCATCGCCAAGTCTTCTCCACGCAGCCCAAGCCCGGGCCAGAGGGCGGAAGTGCGAGGGAACGAAACTTCCGGCGCCGCTGCCGCCTAGAGCAGCCCGGCCTTTACGTCCACAGCGCCCCCTGCGGACGGAGGTGGACACGCCGGTTGCCGACGCAGCTGGGCGCTGGTGAACAGTCAGGGGAGCCAATGGGCATTTCCGGGCTTATCCTATTAAACTTATAAGAAAAAAGAAAAGAAACAGAGGGAGTGAAGGGGAGGGAAGGAGACGATAACAAAACATTTTTTTTCTTTTTTTGGTACTCAGGGTTACTCTGCCTCAGAGTTACACCCTCAATCCTTTTTTATCTTTCTTATTTTGAGACAGGGTCTCATTAAATTGCCCAGACTAGCCTTGAATTTGCAATCCTACCTCAGCCTCCCGAGTCCCTGGGATTACAGGAGTATGCCACCGCTCCTGAATCTAAAGCTCACTTTTTAAAAGAGAGATTGGATCTTCCTCTGTCGCCCAGGATGGCCCAGAACTCCTAGGCTCAAGTGATCCTCTTGCTTCAACCTCCTTAACAGTTAGGACACTAAGTTAGGTGCTCACCACTGCATCTGGCTAAAAAACTAATTGTACTGAGGTGTGGTCCAGTGGTTCACTTGCCTTGAGTTTGAGTTTGATCCCCAGGATCGCTAATAATAATAATAATAATAATAATAATAATAATAATAATATTCACATATTGAGCGATTATTGTATGCCAGCTACTGTTGAGGCAGGAAAAAGGGCTAAAATTGGCAAAAAGGAAATTTGGGCCCCTTCCAGATCAGGTCTGTGTGTAACAGACTGAGAAACTGCAAGACAGGCCTCATCAGGGTCAGACCAATTCCTGTGTAGGCAGAAAAACTGATAGTGAGACATCTATTTTCTGGTACCCAGACTCCCACCAAAAAAAGCACAGTAACCTGGCTAAACCAACCAAAGGGCGTGTGAGGAGCTCGTGGACCCTGAGTGCCTTACCCAGGACTGGGTGGGGGCTGGCTCCCTTAACCCTGTGGATTCACATAAACCCCTGGATAACAGCCACTCTTGGTAGCCCTCTCTTGGGACTCCTCCTCTTTGGGAGCTCTGCTTTCTATGACTGTAATAAATCCTGTTATTTTGCTCTCACCCTGTGTCTGTGGATTTCATTTTTCAAATTTGTAAAACGAAGAACCCAACCCTACACTCAGTGCTTCACTGTCAGGAGGAAATGATCCCCTTTGCCTGGGCTTCTCCTCCCCGGGGAGGAACTCCCCTATCTGAATGACAATGTGTCAAGTGGTCCCTTCTCAGCCACTCTCCTTTCTTTTTTTTTTGTGGCACTGTTGCTTCTCTGATAACCTTTCTGTTTGTTTGTTTGTTTGTTTGTTTTAAAGCGTGCTGGGATGCAACCCAGGCACTTGTGCATGCCCAGCACACACTCTACTGAGTTCCAGCCACAGCCCTCTGACATAATCACGATCATTTACTTGTTGACAGTTCTCCCTCTAAGAACACAGCAGCATTCTTGGTGCAAGCAATTAGCAAGCAATTGTGACTCCCCAGGAGGCCAAAACTGGTTCTTGAACAGGAAAGAAAAAAAACCTTAAGTATATTTGGATCTCCAAAGCCTACCCTAACAGGAAAAAAAAAAAAAATCTTACTCCTCAGGATTTGATTTATATTGTCAGGAAAAAAATGAATAATTAAATTAAAATTAATTTATTGATTTAAATTCAATTAGAAAATAATTCAGTTTTTTCCCTTAGAAAAGCAATAATGGAGGAGAAAGTCAAGAAACACTGCGTTAGAATGCCAGCTACAGAAAGCAAATATTTGCCTGCTTTGTTTCATCCTGATTCTAACACACACAGGTTACTGTACTCCACACATAGTAAGTGCTCAACTAACAGACGTTTGGAGAGAAGTGAGAACCAAATCAGAGGCTTTTTATTTTTCATTTTTATTTTTTGATACCAGGGTTTGAATCCATAGGTGCTTAACCACCAAGCCACGTCCCCAGCCCTTTTATATTGTATTCTGAAACACAGTTTCCCTGTTGCTTAGGGCCTTGCTAAATTGCTGAGGTTGACTTCAAGCTTACAATCCTCCTGCCTCCTGAGTCACTGGGATTACAGGTGTGGGCCACTTCGTGGCACAAAGAGCCTTCAGACCAAACTTGCAGGCTGTAGGGCAGGAGATCACTGAAGTGTTTTGAGAGGCACCCTACTGTGACCATATGTTCTTGTGAGAAAAATTATTTGGGTAGCCAGTAAAGGGCAATGTGGAAGGGAAAAATGAGCAGAATAGGAAGGAGGCTGGGAAAGCAGTCTCAGAAAGAGGGGGAACACCAGTGCAGTCTTTCAGGTGGGTGGTGTGGCAATAAGAATGAAAACATAAAGTTCACACAAAGGGCCAATAAAAATTTGTGCAAGCAGCCAGGCATAGTGGTGCACATCTGTAATCCCAGCTTCTAGGAAGGCTGAGGCAGGAGGATCGCAAATACCAGAAGGACCTGGTCAAATTACCCAGATCCCGTCTCAAGATAAAATTTATTTTATGTGTTTATTTTTACAGTCTGGGAATTGAACACAGGACCTCACACTGCTTGGGAAGCACTCTACCACCGAGCTACATCCCTGGCCCTCAAAGTAAAATTTTAAAAGGGCAATGTAGAGTAACCCTGGGTTCAATTCCCTGCACTGGAAAAAAAAAAAAAAAAAAAAAAAAATCGTATAGGCTTACTCAAATTTACTCCACGAAATACAAAATCTGAACAAAGTAGCAGATAGGCAGCCGGAGTAGCTCAGTGGAAGAGCCCAGTGGCAGCCACCAGGCCCTGGGCTCCAGCTCCAGCACCACCAAAAAATAGATCATGATAGTTTTGATGGAAATAGGACAATATCTTCAAAAACATATAATGCACTAGAAATTTTGCTCTGAGTCAGCTGATAATTTAGCCTGCAAGCTTGTAAATGCATGCTGATGGGAGAAGTCCGGGCCATGTTGCTCATGGTACCAAGTGGGAGCCCCTGTCTGCTCATTCAGAGGGATTGCTGGAATAGATTGTGGTCAGCAATGTCATCACTTGGGAAACACCGTGTGGCCTTAAAGAAAATAGATCTAATTGTGCAAAAAAAAAGTCAAGGTAAATGTAAAGAATTAAGATAGCTCGGTGCTGTGACGCAGGCCTGTAATCCCCATGGCTTGGGCTGGGGAGATAGCTCAGTTGGTAGAGTGCTTGCCTCTCAAGCACAAGAACTTGAGTTCAATTCCCAGCACCGCAAAAAAAAAAAAAAAATTCCCCATGGCTTGGGAGGCTGAGGCAGGAGGATGGAGAGTTCAAAGTCAGCCTCAGCAATGATGAGGCCCTAAGCAACTCTGTGGGACCCTGTCTCTAAACAAAATACGAAACAGGACTGGGGATATGTCTCAGTGTTGAGTGTCCCGAGTTCAATCCCCAGTACCTGCCTCTCAACCCCTGCAAATTAAGATAATGCTCAGAGGATAGAGATAATTTTTATCTCCTCCTGATAAAAGTAGGAAGAAAGTTGTAAAGTGGTATAAGTTATAGGAACCAATTTGTGCAAATCCTTATTTTCTTTTTGGTGGCATTGGGGATGAGACCCAGGGCTTCACACATGCAAAACACACTCTAACATTGAACTACACCCCAACCCTAAATATGTGAGCATCTTTTGCGGGGAGTACTGGGGATTTAACCCAAGAGCACTTTACCACCGAGCTACATCCCCCCGCCCCTTTTATTTTTTATTTTGAGACAGGGTTTCACTAAGTTGTTTAGAGCCTCACTAAATTGCCAAGGCTGGCCTGGAACTTTCGATCCTCCTGCCTCAGCCTCCTGAGTTGCTGGGATTGCAGGTGTGTGCCACGAGACCCAGCCTGTGAAAATCTTTAATAGCACGCAGATATGCAGTTGCACGTGAGTAATGTTCTGGAAAGAAACATCAGAAACAGTGGATGAGGCCAGATGTGGTAGCACGCCTGTAATCCCAGTCACTTGGGAGACGGAGGCAAGAGAATCACAAATTCAAGGTCAGCCTGGGAAACTTAGTGAGGTCCCTCAGCGATTTAGCAAGACCCTTTATGTATGTACGTATGTATGTATTTATTTATCTATCTATGTATTTACTCATACTGGAATTGGACCCAGGGGGCACTTATCCACTGAGCCACACCACCAGCCCTTCCTATTTTTCAGGCCCTCCAAGAGAAGCTGGAGAAACTAGAGAAGTGGGGCCCGCGAGGTCTTTATGTCAGTGGGATGTGGCTCTGAGGCGGAGTGGGAACCCTGCCCCTTGACTTCCTCTCTCACTTCCTGGCACATACTCCATCATGTGCCTCACCATGACATTGCCTTGCCACACGCTCAAGCAATGAGGGAACCAACCATAGACTGTGACTTTAAAACCGTGGGTCAAGTCGGGCACAGTGGCACACACCTGTAATTCCAGCGACTTGGGAGCCTGAGGCAGGAGAATTGCAAGTTCAAGGCCAAGTTGAGGAGGTTGGTCATCCTGGGAACCATGCCTCCAACACATGGACTTTTGGGGACACTTAAGAACAGACTATAGCAAGAGGTCCCTCATGAAAAAAAAAAAGTATATGAATGCTGACTGTTAACTTGGTTGTTATGGGATTTACAATATTTTCTCATTTGTTTCCTTAGAAATGCCAAACACTGCTGGGAGAAGAGCATGTGGCAGAGAGGTACAGTAGGATAACATTTTCCCAATGTCTTTTTTTGATACTGGGGCTTGAACTTAGAGGCTCTTTGTCACTGCCGAGCACATCCCAACACTTTATTTTTTGAGAGGGTCTGGCTAAGTTGCTGAGGGCCTCCAACTTCCAATCCTCCTGTTTTGGCCTCTAGCGTTGCTGGGATTATAGGTGGGCACCATGGCACCCAGTTTACCTAATATTTTTAAAGACAAGAAATACCAAACTGATGACACACACGTGGTAACTGGAAAACAAAGGATAGAAAGGAGATAGGGCATAGAAGGGAGATCGGTATAGCAGAGGAAGGGGACAATGGGGAAGAGGGGAGAGAAAGGGTACTAGGGAAGTAAATTGACCAAAGTGTTGCATGCATGTATGTATATGTAACAACGAATCCCACTGATATGTATAATTATAATGCACCAATAAAAAAATAAGCCAGGAGTGGCAATATATGCCTACAACCCTAGGTCCTGGGGAGGCTGAGGCAGGAGGATTACGAGCTTGGGCTAGCCTGGACCCCATCTCAATAAAATTTGAAAGGTTGAACAGGGCATGATGGCACATGCCTGTAATCCCAGTGACTTTGGAGGCTGAGGCAGGAGGATCTTGAGTTCAAGGCCAGCCTCAGTAATTTAACGAAGCCCTGTCTCAAAAAGGGCTGAGTTTGTGGCTCAGTGGCAGAATGCCCCTGGGTTCAATACCCAGTACTGCAAAAAAACAATATATTTTTTAAAAGCCCTAATATTAAAAAAAGACACAGCAACTTCTTGTGGTTGTTTAGGGACATTAAAACGAAAATTAAAAAGACACAGCAACAGCTGGGGATATAGCTCAGTTGGTAGAGCACTTGCCTTGCAAGTACGAGGCCCTGGGTTCGATTCCCCAGCACCGGAAAAAGGAAAAAAAAAAAAAAAAGAAGACAGAGCGACATCTTCATTGTGGTTGTGCTTAGGGACATAGACAAGGACCTGTGTTTTTCATTGAGAGACAACCTGCTGCTGTGGAAAACAGTATGGTAGATCCTCAAACAGTAAAGGTAGAATCACATATGGTCCAACAATTCCACTCTCCTTTGTGCATCAAAGGACAGAAACTGGATTCTCGGACATATTTATGCAGACATGTTCATGCCGCCATGAATGGCAGCAAGGAGCTGGAAGCAGCCCGGCGCCCATCAGTGATGAATGGGTAGCACAAGTGTGGCCCATCCAGATGGCGGGACAGGGCTCTGCTTCAAAGGGAATGACCCTCACCATACTAAGTGAAACGAGTCAGGCACAGCTGGACAGGTACTTCCGATTCCCCCTACATGGCACCCTGAGCAGATTCCTAGAGGAAGAACGGTGGTTATCAGGGCTGAGGGGAGGGGAATAGGCAGCTCATGTTTAATGGGAGTATTTTGTTTTTGTTGAAGAAGTCCCAGAAATAGTTATGGGTGATGGTTGTAAAATAATGTAGATGTACTCAATGCCACTGAACTATACAGTTTAAAATGATTTTTAGCACCTTGGCACATGCCTGTAATCCTAGCAATTTGGGAGACAGAGGCCAAGAGAAGGCCAGCCTCAGCAATTTAGCAAGATCCTGTATCAAAATTAAAAATTAAAAACTGGGACGAAGCTCAGTGGTAGTGCACCCTTGGGTTCAACCTCCAGTGTCACAAAAATACAAAGGCTGTGGCTCAGGGATGGAGCGCTTGCCTGGCACGCGTGAGGCTCTAGGCCCAATCAGCACCGCAGAGAAATCAAGGCCCATCGACAACTGACATTTTTTTAAATAACAAAAAAGTAAAGAAGGACTGGGATGTGGCTGAGTGGAAAAGCCCCCTGGGTTTAATCCCTAGTACTGCAAAAGTAATTTAGCAAGACCCTGTCTCAAAACAGAGAGGACAGGAATGTGGCTCAGTGGTTAAGGACCTCGGGGTCCAATCCCTTGTACAAAAAAAAAAAAAAAAAAAAAAAAAAAAGTGTGGGGGCAGCTTGGGAATGTAGCTCAGTGGCAGGGAACCTGCTCAGCACACAGGAGGCCCTGGGTTCAGTCCCCACCTCTGGGGAAATTTAAGAGTCAGCACAGTGGTGTGCACTGGTGGTCCCACCTCCTCAGGATCGCTGGAGCTCAGAGTTCCAGGGCAGCCTGGACGACACAGAAAGACCCTATTTAAAAACAAAAGCCAACCAATCTGTCTAGCCAGTGGACAAAGATTAGAAGCAAGAGGGTGGGTCAAAGGAGTCTGCACTGTCAGGGAAGTGTTAAAACCTCCCCAGAGGTAGTTCAGTCACGTGTGCTGAAGTAAAAATGTGGAGACATTTATATCCAGCGACCCAGGAATCCTTTCTAGATATTTCTCGAGAATGTACAAGGATGTCAAATATGGTGCAGTTAAGAGCAGAGGGAAGCATGTAATTACTGAAGGAATTCAGTAAGCTTTGCATCCCATCACATTTAGTCCTTTAGTCTTATGACCAGGACATCTGTGACTCATTGAGAGAAAAGCTAGTTGAAGTGCCCCCAAGTGGGCTACTTAGAGAAGTTGAGTAGCAACCGCTCCACCACCTCTTAACATCTAGTGGCCCTCTGAGCCACACGCAGGCAGTGGGTACTTCTTTGTCTGCATTTAGAGTCTTTACAGTTTGATCACTAACAGTTGTGTTCATCTTAGAATTCAGTAGGACCAAGTTAGCTAGGCTTCCTGAACTTGCAGCCTAAAGGTTTTGAGCAAACAGGTTTTTTCGGTATTGGGGATTTAACCCAGGGGCACTATAACACTAAGCCACATTCCCCATCACCACCTTTTTTTGAGACAGGGTCTCACCAAGTTGCTGAGGCTGACCTAGAACTTGAAATCCTCCTGCCTTAGCCTCCTAAGAAATAACGGATTTTGTCTGGGGCAGGCAGACTAGGGTTTTGAGGGTGGCTCAGGGGTGACTTTTCTTCTTACTCCACCATTCACTGCATGGGGTTTTGTGTCTCCATGGTCACAAAATGGCTGGGCATCATCAGGCATCAGTCTACTCCAGACCAAAGAAGGGCAAAAGAGCTGTGGAGAAAGCTAGCCAAAACTTTCAGAAGGCTTTTATGGAAATCATACTACCAAGTTTCTTTGGCATCTCATTGACCAGAAGTGAGTCACACCAGTGAACTCCCACCCACAAAACACTTGGATCCAGGGAATGATGTAGCAGAGCGTAGGGGAGCACGGAGGAGCCTTTCTGTCCAGACTCCGGCCCAGAGGCAGCCAGAGCCCCACACCAATCAGAATTACTACCCCAAGTGATTTATAGGAGAGATTTATTTGAAGAAATATTACAACATATAAAAACTACATAAAGTCTTAATTTCCACTTGTACAGTGGTAATTTGATATAATGCATAATAAAAAACTTTTAAAATCCAGAATGCACAAAGTACTGCACAGTTTGATCACTAAGTCGTTAGTTAAGCAAACCTCACAGAACAGCTTCATGTCAGCCAAGGCCACAAACACTGTGTACAACACATCTGAACTGACAGATTTCAACATGTTAAAAATACAACATCAGTGCATGTTGGGGATTCCTGGTGCCAGAAACAAGAGTGACGGGAGGGTGAAGCTAGTCCTTAGCAGCCGCCTCCTCCTCCTTTACTTTAGCTGAAGGGAAACAAGAGGGAAAAATTACTTTGGGAACACAGTCACACTTAGCCATGGGCAAGTATAAGAATACATTTAGGGCTGAGGGTGCGGCTTCATGGTAGGGTACTTGCCGAGCATGCTTGAGGCCCTGTGTCCCACTCCTTGCCCTACACAAAGAAAACACTAAGTTGGGAAACGTTAACACCCCGATGCCTACAGCTGACCTGTCAGTTATAAAGGTCACACTCCCTAGAGGCTTCTACCCCTGCTTGGGTTGGCCCAGGAGGGAAGGTGCCTGCCAGACACACTCAGGCAGCAGGATGAGGACAGTCAGCCTGGCAGCATGCCTACTGTGTCAGCTCCTATTCTAAGCTGTTCACCGATCCTCACAGTACACCTCTGCCAGGTGGACAGGGTTGGGGAATCCTGCGAATCCTAGAGTTGTACCCAGCTGCCTTCAGGCACAGCCAGAAGGAAGCCCCCACCCTGCATACCTGAGGCACTCTCTCGAGCTTTGGCCAACATACAGAGCTTGATCTCCAAGCCAATGGCTTTGGCCAAAGGAGGTGGAACGGCGTTACCCACCTGCAGGAAGGAAGGAGGGTGATGCCTGCTTGGCAGAGCTGGACCAATGCCCTGGAACAGCCTCTACTCAGAACAAGGCATGATGGGGTCACTGGGTCCCTGAGGGCTGGGGCTGGTCTCCTGCCCATGTCCCGCATGGGCCCCCAAGGCCCTCCCATCACAATGGCCCCTGGCCCTGCAGCTGGCCCATCCCCACATAAAACCCACGTGTCAAGAACAGAATTCTTTAAAGGGCTTCAGAGGACACAAAGCTAAAAAGAAAGGAAAGCTGCCGAGACATGTTGTGCTCCCAGCTAGGAGCCTTTGCTTCTGGGAAGCTGATCTGGGGGGGAAGATGATTTTTGCTAGGAGCCCAGGCCCTACTGGGAGACTTGGTTCTGGGGATTGAACCTGGGGCACTTTACCATTGAGCTACATCCTTACCCATACCCCCTTGTCATTTTTCATTTTGAGACAAGGTCTCACTACATTGCTTAGAGCCTTGCTGAATTGTTAAGGCTGGTCTTGAACTTGTGGTCATCCTGCATTGAGATCACAGGTGTGTGCCACCTCACCCAGCTCTGCTGGATGCACACATCACACTGATGGCAAGACACTGAACCAAGAGACAGTTAACCTAACACCCTCACAATCAGGAATCTGGTCCATCTTAATCCTCAGTAATAGTGAACTTTTGCCACTGCGGGTTTAACCTGCTCCTTTGGTGTGTGTAAACTTCCCTTTGGGCCGAATTCAGCCTCAGAGCCATAGACTACCTGCCTGATTCATTAGTTCTCAGTGCCAACAACAGGATGGCTTGGCTTCATGGTCCCCTAGCCCCCGAGCGCTGAGGACATGTGGCTGACAAGCTGCGGTGCTCAGCACATCCTTAGAGGCTGTGTGGGGTTGCAGCAGTGACACCGAGGAGGCCATCTCACTGACCTGCCGGTGCCTGTCCAGGATGTTGCCAAATAGCCGGTAGGTGTCAGGGAAGCCCTGGGAGCGGGCGCACTCCCGCACGCTCACCACACGGTGCTGCTCCGGGTGAAGCACGCGGCCCTGGGAGCGAACAGGCACGGTGGGAAAGGGGACAAGTCAGGGCTGGCTCATCACCAGGGCAGGGGTGTATCCAGCCAGGGCCAGCACACCCAGGCTCCACCAGCACAGGGGGTGGGAGGCGGCTAGATCCTGATGTGCACCCCACCCTCCCAGGCCTCCCAGCTGAAGGCCTGACCGGGCCCTGGATGCCCCTGCCCCAGGACCCACCTGCTTGCCCATAGGCTCAGGGTTGGTGACAGTTGTGCTGAAGAAGCCGTCCCACTCAAGCCGCCCGTAGAGGCCAGCCCAGTGGTTGTGCCTGTTTCCGGTGTGGGGCAGGCACCAGGGGATGAGGGTATTAAACTGTCTGGCGGAGGGGTCACAGGCTCTGCCTGCCGGAAGAGAAGACTAGTAAGGATGCAGCCGCAGGATGGGCCAGAAGGAGGCCTAAGGGGGCGCAGATGGGCTTTGGGCACACGGACAGCCCCTGCTGTGCCTAGCACTCACCCACAGCAGCGGGCAGTCCCATTTGGTATATACAGCCATTTTGACTTTTGGGGGCTCCCCAGCTTCGTGAAGGCGTCCAGCTTGAGGTGACCCCCAGCATACCATGCTTGGGTAACCTCAGCAAGCAGTCCCTCCCCAGCCCCCTCCTGCAGAGGAACCACGATCTTAGGGTCCTCACCCTCCACACAGGAGCAGACCCCACGGAGGGCGCCCGAGCTGCTGCGGCCATTTTTCCTGTCATGGTAGGTGTAGCGCAGCTTCTTGGCCAGTGTGCCATCCGTGAGTCGCACCTCAATGTTGGGCAGATCACGCCAGTCTGAGCCCGGGGCCAGGGGGATGTGCCTCATGCGGGCGGCCACCAACGCACTCATGTCCTGAGAGAGCATGAGGAGCCCTGGCTGTCACCTGGTCCAAGGGGAACCCGAGGATGCACCGTGGGCTGGGCACTGAACACCAGGGTGACTGGAAACCTCAGGGGCTCATGTCACTGGGAGGGGCCAAAAAGTTAACGGAACCCCAGTTCAGGGATGGCCACATGTCACCAGGGCCACAAGAAGGGACATGGAATAGTGTGTGGGAGGTGTGGGGAAAGAAGTGAGTGCAGGGATGGGGCAAGCATGACATCTGAGTGGAATCTGCAGAATAAGAAGGGTCTGGGAGCCGGGAGATGGAGTGGCACTAGGCCTGCTGCACCAGGAGGCGAGGGGGGGACCCCAGGCCAGTCCATGACAGCGGGAGCTCCAATCCACACTGAGCACACCATTGTTGGAGGTGTGCACCCGGGGACCCAGGAAGAGCAGGAGAGGCTGGAAGCCCATTGAGATTAGGAGCCAAGAGTGCAGAAGTGGGGCCGATGTGCAGGCTGAGGACCAAGGTGGGGAGAGGCCTGGGAGTAGACTGTGCAGCCAGCACAGAGCCGGGCTATGGCCAAGGAGGCATTGTCCCGAGAAGCCATTACCTTACAGATGTGGTCCCTGAGGATGGGCTGGTAGTGCGAGCCCCGAAGCTGCCTCTGGAACCAGGACTGAGGCTCCCCATTGTACGAGATCTCCTGGGCCGTGGCCCCATTCCGGATCTCAGGGAGGTCCGACATTGTGTCCCGTACTGTGATGGTTCGGAAGGGACCCGAGCTCAACCTGCAGCAGAGCAGAGCAAGTCGACACTGCTGGGGACGCCCGCTGCTGTCCCCTCAGCACAGCTGCCACCCCTGGCTATCAGCACTGCCCTCCCCAGAGCAGACTGCCCAGCTCAGGTCAGTGCTCTGAGCACAGGGCAGCCTTCTTTAGTTGGATCTAGCAAAGAACAGCTGCAGTGTGGCCTCTGCTTGCGACTGCAGGCAGGCCTGTGGTTATCTGACACACGGGGCAGAACCCAATACTGGAGGTGGCAGGGAGCAACCTCAGCAGGCCATATACCACATCTGCTCCTGGCTCAGGCCTCTGGACAGATCCAGCACTGAACCTCTCCAGGTAAAGCCCCTGAGCTCATGAAGGCTGCCAGCTCTGTGTGGCACACGGAGGGGCGAGAGGCCCTACCTGGTGATGTTGCTGACAAACTTCTTATCATCTACCACGACACTCAGCTGGCAGGCCCGGGGTGCAAACACATGCAGGGGCTCTGGGAACAGGGGAAGTTGCTCTCCAGGGGCTGCGGCAAGGATGATGGCCCTCCTCCGTGTCTGGGCCACGCCATACTGACCAGCCTGCAAGTGGAATCAGACGTGCATGGTCAGTGGGCATCCGACCACCTGGACTCAGGGCTGGGGTCACAGCACCTGACTTTCAGAAGTCATGCGACAAAGTCATCTGTAAGATCCCTAGTTGACCCTGTGGATTCATTCCCAGTAGGAATTTTCCCACGTGGTGTTCACTGGAGAGGATAAGAAGCTGGTGACCCCAGCCAACTCTGGGAAACTGCAAGAAACCCCAAGAGTGGGTGAGAGCTTTGCCACCTACCTGAGAAGATGGCACAGAGAGACTGACTGATGACCAGGCTTCACTGGCCCCCGGAGCTCACCCACTCACGGGGATCCCCATCCTCCCACTTTGACAGCTGCTCATTTTCAGTTACGCCCTCACTAACTGAGCAGTGTGTGGAGCAGGCACCTTTCAGCTAAGCCCTGTACCTCGGTACCCTATTCCTGTCCTTGCAGACAGGCCACTGGAAACTACCTGGAGTGTGACCCTCTGTCCCCTGAAGGTTCTGCACACATTCACGGAGGAAAAAGCACATGCCAAGGGAAGCTCGCTGGTTCAGGGCTCTGCTGTTCTCCCGTCTTCTTGGAGGAGGAGTACGCAGTGTTCCCAGCACCCCATGGCTGGCTCCTCTCCATGGTGGGAAAGGAGCTGGTGAGTACAGCAAGCCCACCCTTCCCTAGGCTCCGAGAGGACACTGAAGGTGGACTTGTTGGGTGCTAGCTGTTTTTATATCCAAGTTCTGAGAATGTCATACAGGGGGTGCAAGCACGAGTGTCCATAACCCAGGCCAGCACAAGGGACCGTGCTGACCTCTACAGCTTGGACGGAGAGTCTGTACACCCTTTTCTCAGTGACAGTTTGCTGTAGTCCAGGGACTGCGGCCTACCCACCTCCCGGCCATTCCTGCCCACCCGGCTGGTGTCCAGGAGCCCACCTGCAGCACGCCAAAGGTACACTGGTAGCCCATGCGGACCAGGCAGCGGAGTGTGAGCTTCAGCACCATGGAGCGCTTGAAGGAGACGAAGTTCCTGACGTTCTCCAGGAGGAAAAACCGGGGCCGATAGTAGTCACAGTAGCTGTGGGGGACAGGAGAGACCAGGGAGTCACCACGCAGGGACGAGAGAACCGCCCTGAAGCATCACTGAAGTTGTAACCCTCAACTTGCTAGTGTGAGTAGAGCGCCCCAGCAAAACCAAGCGAGCAGTGTCCTGGGGGCAGCCCCATGGTCTCATCCTAGCGTGGGGCATACCTGGCACCCCCGCCCTGGGAACGTCTTTATCCTCACAGAGCAGGAGACAACAGGGACTCCCATCCCACCTACCTGAGGAAGGAGACCACAAGGGAGTTCTTGAACTTTGAGTAGGTGCGAGAGTTGAAGCGGTTCATGCCGCTGAAGCCTTGGCAGGGGGGCCCGCCGCACAGCATCTCCACATCGCCCTTTTGGGGCAGCCTCTGGCCAAGGCCGTTGTTTTTCTCCCCAGCCATAACCAGCTTGAGCAGGACATTGCAATCCTCTGTGAACACTGTGGAGCTGGGGTTGTTCAGCCGGAACGCCTGCGCCGCAGGCTCCCACATCTCAATGGCCCACAGAGTCTCGGAGATGCCTGGGGGACAAGGGCAAAAGGCACGCTTTGAAGCCTTCCCGGAGAGGCCGGAGGCAGGTGACCAGGGCCAGCAGGGTCTTACAAGCTAAGGCTGCCAGATTCATTCTGACTGGTTCAGAGGAAAAAAAGAATCCTTACCTGCTTGGTGGAATCCTTCCGACAACCCTCCACAGCCAGAAAACACATCCAGGGTTCGCAGCTTGGGCAGTTTTATTGCCATCTCTGGTTCGCTTGGCTCTGACGTCTGAGATTTCGTCTTACCTTTCCCTAGAGGGAACATGCCACAAAATAAAACCAACTGTCAGTCCTACCAGGCTCTGACACATCTTTCAAAGACGGCCTCACTGAGTTGTTAACAGCAGAGAGCGGGGAAAGGCAGGGATCCCTGGAGTCCAGAAGGGACTCAGACCCATAAGCGGGAACCTACTTGGTGGTGCAGCTCAGTGGCAGTGTGCCCAGCATGCCTAAGGCACTGGGGTTTCATTTCTAGTAATGGAGAGAAAGAGGAGGGGGGCGGGGAACCACCCAACAGAGGAACGTACCTTTCCCCTTCCCTTTCCCTTTATTCCCAGTGCTGCGGGCATGATTTGGAGGATCTTCAAAGCTTTTGGTCTTTGCATTATAGGCCTGAAAAGGAGAGAACCACAACAGTCAGGAAGGAGTGACTTAATGCCTTCTCTAAGAGGGTACATAAGTCAGTCTGGCAGAGTCACTTAACGTCTCCCCTAAACAGACCCATAGCTAATCAGCCACCAATATGAGTAGTTTGATTTTTATTTTAGAAACTAAAAAATATATTTGATCTGGCCAATATTAAAACTTCTGCTACGAATGATTGTACTATTCATTCTAAGCAGGAAACAAAGAGCCTGCCTTCTGATTAAGCTAACACAGGAACCTGGGGAAACGCCGATGTGTGCCGTTTTAAGACAACCCAACATGCAAAAACCAAGCTTCAATAATGAAAAAGCAATAGCTTTATCAACAAGCTCCTAGACCCTGTACACGACCAGGACTGTCTGCAAGGTCATGCGGGTCTGGCCGGGACACAGGCACCTGGCTAAAGGGACCAAGTGAGGGACAGCACTGTATCTCTTGGGTAAGGGGCACATTTCCCCAACTCACAAAAGGCACTGGCTGGGCTACTGAAGGCCACCTATTAGTCTTGGCTGTCACAGACTAGTGTTACAGATGGGGCTGGGCGTGGGGAAACAAAGCAACACCCCCCAAAAGCTCCTGAGGAATAGGGTTCATGGCATCCTCCCCACCTTGTTCCTTTAAAAAAAAGCCCAAACCCTACTGCCAACATTTTTTATGTATAACCCGACAGTAAACTGCCTTCCTGGCAGTTTACACTGCTTTCCTGTAAGTCTGACTCTGAAGCCACCCCCTCCAGTGAGCCTGGGCACCACCTCCAAGAAGTAGAAGCGGTCGGGGCCGCCCTCCGAGTACTCCTGCAGGCACTCTGGCAGGTCCTCTCCATATTCCACGGTGCAGCGGCCCTGCACAGCCTTGAAGTCTACCACGGCCTCCTCGTCGCTCCAGTAAAGCAGGTTGATGTCCGCGTGGTAGCTCGCCGAGGTGGACTTGTGAGTGTTCTCAGGCCTGTGAGCAGAAGACGCTTAGCGTGGGACTCTTGCTGTGAGCTTACAATGAGTCAGGTGAACATTCCTTATCTGAAATGCCTGGGACCAGAAGTGTTTTGCATTTTTTCAAGTTTTGAAATATTTTCCATATATAAGATCTTGGGAATGGGATCTCAAGACTAAACAAGAAATTCATTTGTCTCACTGGGCATGGTGGTGCATGCCTGTAATTTCAACTATTCAGGAGGATGAGGCAGGAGGATCTAAAGTTACAGGCCAGCCTGAACAACTCAGTAAGGAGTCTCAAAAATGAAGGGATAGGCATGGAATTTAGTTCAACCCAGATGCCCCTGGATTCAATCCTCAGGACAATCCCTAGTATAAGGGAGAAAAAACTCATTTGTCTTATATATGCTTTATATACATAGTCTGAGGATTTTTTTTTTTTTTTTTAAGGTGTGGGTATGAGGGGTGTGTGTGTGTGTGTGTGTGTGTGTGTGTGTGTGTGTGTGTGTGTGTGCGCGTGTGTGGTTTTACTATGTTGCCCAAGCTGATCTTGAACTTATAATCCTGCCTCAGCCTCTCAAGTAGCTGGGATTACAGGTATGAGCCAGCATACCCAGCTTCTACCTATTTTAACAGTATGACAGTGTACTATGTCCTATATGACCTGCTCCAGGTAGCAGCTTCTAGAAGGGCCTGCAGCCTCCTGTAGAGGCAGAGACCTGCACTGACCTGTAGAACTTGTTCAGCCTGATCTTGATGTCTGCCTCATTGGGCTTGCCGTTGCTTTTCTTGGTACAGAAGATCTCTTTTATCCGGCCAATCCGGTAAGGCTCAGGGGCATCCAGGTTGCTGCCTTTGATGTAGTCGGAGTACTTTCGGTAGTGTTCTGGGTACAGATCCTCGTCCACAGGCTCCTTCCTTGGGCGTTTCACAGGACTGGACAGCTTGATGCTGCAGAGAACCAATCATCAGGCATAAACAAGTCTTTAAGCCAAGCAGTGATCGATTTGGCAGGACTAGCCAAAAAAAAAAAAAAAAACAAAAAACAAAAAAATAAAAAAAAAAAACCACCATTTCAGGTCTAACAGCTTCTCAGCTCTGGATCAGGAGAAGATCTCACTCCTAGTTTAAACTACTGCTCCTAGTCACGGAGCATTTTGCAGAAGTGACACAGGAGCACTCAGCCACCATGGGCATGTTCAGCATGCTTCTCAAAGACTAGCAACTTCTAAGGAGATGGCTCCGACAGCCCAGGTAACGCATGACCCAACAGCCGAGCTTCTTGTGACTAGCACCCCACAGCTAAGAGCTAGGAGAAAGTGCTGTGGCATACCAATCTGTGGTGGTCACTATGGCATGACCTGTGCTATCCCGACTAAAGCACTGACCTAGAAGCAATGCTGGAGGCCCAGGCCAGGCACAGGGTCTGGGCGACTCAAGTTTGGTCTAACTCCAAATTGTAGAGTCATCTGCCTGACCTATTGGCTGTGACCTCTGAAGCAGCAGCCTTGCCTTCCTCACTAGGTCCCTCCATCTGCTGAGCTCTCAAGGTGCCCGAGTGCCTGTGCTTAGCCTATCTGAGGTGCCAGGAGCACCTGGCAGAAAGCACTACAGGGAGGCCACCCCTCCACCTCAGGGCAATAATGCCTACGGGGGTGACACCCCAATGACACCAAGGCTGGAGGCAACCTGCTTCCTGCCTCCTTAGCTCACAGTAACTGAACTGAGGCTGGGGAGCCGGTTTCCAATAGAACTCTAGGGAAACAAAACCACAAACCAGGAATTAACTACATTCAGAAAACATCGGCTTTAATTCCAACCAAGCACTAACTCTTAGGATGAGCAAGGGAAGGATCAAGTGTGGGAATTATCTCTGGCTTTGCCTTCTCTGTAGAGTCTTGACCCTCCGACAAAGAGGTCTTCTGATGCAAGGAACTCCCACACACTACACCGGTGCGATCGAGAGTGGGCTAGGCACTCTCGATCCTCAGAGCTCCTGCAGAGCCACCATAGAGAGGTGAACTGAGGGCGCCCCTGACCGGAGGCCTCAGGGCTGGTCAAAGAGCTGGGGCAGGACACCAGCTGGCTATAGCACTCTCCACTGTTACAGACCCGCAGCTTCACTCTGGTAAAGCAGATGTTAATGCCCCCAAAAGCTCATGTGTTCAAGATGGCGGCACTACTGCAGAACCTTTAGGAGGTGGGGCCTAGGGGAGGTCTTCAGGTCACTAGGGCTGTGCCCTTGAAGGGGATTGTGAGACCCCAGCTTCTTTCTCTCCTTCTGCTTCCTGCCCATGAGGTGAGGTTGGCTTCATGTTGTGCTCCCCACCACTGACAGCCTTCCAGCACCCCCAGAGGTCCAAAGCAATAGGCTCTCTGGATCTTGGACTAGAAATTCTACAACCGTGAGTCAAAATAAACCTCTTTGCAAGTTACCGTAATTCGCCACCACACTGAAGTACATTCACAGGTACTCTGCATCCTAATCTTACACTCAGTACAGTTTAGTGATGAACTATTTAAGTTCTATTGACAATGTTAAAGAAAATCTTCATGTAACATCTTCACCCCACTTAGTGGGAAAAGTTGGCATAAAATCTGCGATGATTATAGAGTGAAGCATGGTGGTTGCCTTGGGCATTTTATTACAGTAATGGAAACCCAACTCAGTGCTCAGGGGAATTGCAGCCCTCTAATGGAGAGCAGCAACCACAGATGCTAATGTGATGGCTGAGGCAGTGCCTGGTACTGAGGCATGAGGGAAGGGGACATCTGTGAGAGGTGGCCTGGTCCCAGGCTAGCAAAAGGGGGCACTCACTTGAACGTGAAGGCCTCAGGAAGCAGGTACACGCCATCGCCCACCCTATACAGGATGCCATTCTTGGTGGCAGAGCTGTAGAGAACTCTGCCGTCCAGGTCATCAAGCTGCTCCAGGGCCCTGGGGATTTCCTTCTGCCTCATTTCAGCCAGTCGAGCACAGCTTGCACAGAACCTGCAGCGAAGGCAGAAATGTAGCCCTGGGTTGGCTGGCAGAGACTCTGGCAGCCACCACTGGTCCAATCCAGAGATCAGGAACCACAAGGGGATCGCAGTTGCAGATGTCTACAGGAACTGCTTTCTCACACTTACGTTCACACTTCTAAGGTACTCATTTGGGACCAGGGCCCACAGACAGACAATGAGAAAATGACAAGCCCATCCCACTTTTGGGCCATCAATACAGAAACCCCAGATATTGAAGAACAGAATCTGGAAGATGGTTAACACCGCCTGAACAAGCATACAGAAGTGACTCAATGAGGAGCTCAGAGGCGCCTCAACCTGCTCTCCTTGTAAAGGCTGAAAAGAGATGAGAAAAATCCAGCTTTTTGGTGACACTGGACAAGTGTTCTACCACTAAGCTACATCCTCAGCCCTTTCGTTTTATTTAATTTTTTATTTTGAGGCAGTGTCTCACTAACCTGCCCAGGATGACCTTGAATTTGAGCTCCTCCTGCCTTAGCCTCCTAACTAGATGGGATTATGGGCACATGCACCATCACACCCAGTCCAATGTTATTAAAATAAGTCCTTGAAGAGCTAGAGACAGCCTTAAAAATAAACATCAAGGGGCCAGGTGAGTGGTGTGTGCCGGTAATCCCTGTGACTCAGGAGACTGACATGGGAAGATCGAAAGTTCGAGGCAGACTCAGCAATTTAACGAGGCTCTAAGCAACTTAATGAGACCCTATCTCAAAAAATAAAGGGGCTGGGGATGAAGCTCAGTAGTAGGACACCCTGGGTTCAATGGCTAGTACAAAAAAAAAAAAAAAAAAAAAAAAAAGAAGCATCAAGGGACTGGAGGTGCAGCTCAGTGGGGCAGAGCACATGTTTCCCATGTGCAAGGCCCCGAGTTCAACCCCCAATACCACATACAAAATTTTAAATAAGCCAAAATCCAGCAAACTTATCAGAACAAAGACCTAAGCAAGCTCTTCTTGCCTTTGTCCTGTCACCTATATGCTGTATATGAATGGTCAAACTCATGAGACAGTTCAACTTTAGGATGGTGTAAAAGCAATGCATGTGCAGTAGAAACTGCACTTCAGGTTTTTATTTATTTATTGTTTTTGGTACCAGGGATTGAACTTAGGGGCACTTAACCTCTAAGCCACATCCCCAGCCTTATTTTGTATTTTATTTAGATACAGGATCTCACAGAGTTGCTTAGCACCTTGCTGTGGTTGAGGCTGGCTTTGAACTCATGATCCTCCTGCCTCAGCCTCCAGAGCTGCTGGGATTACAGGCTTGTGCCATCAGGCCTGGCTTGCACTTCCAATTTTTTTTAAGTTACTACCCATATTATGAAGTATTCGTTTTATTAAATGCCTTTATTTTATTTTTATGTGGTGCTGAGGAACGAACCCAGTGCCTCACGTGTGCGAGTCAAGTACTCTACTGCCGAGCCACACCCCAGCCCGCCCTTCAGATTTTTAACTTTGATCTTTTCCTGGGCTAGCCACATGCAGCATGATTCTCTTGCGATTTGAGAGCCACATGGTTCTCAGTCAACATGACCGCTTCTACAAAGTGCTGCGTTGCTGTCGATTCTGGATGAAGAGAAAAGCCAAATCACGAGATACTCAGCAGGCGAGGAGCAGCTGCAGCTTTTCGTTCATATGCGAGACAGAATAGCAAGCGCAGGGCGCATTTTTTTTTTTTTTTTTAAATGCCTAACCAAGTGTGGTGGCACCCTGTAATCACAGCAACTTGGGAGGCCGAGGCAGGAGAATAACCAAATTTGAGGCTAGCCTCAGCAACTCAGCAACACCCCATATCAAAATAAGGACAGAAATGCAGCTCAGTGATAAAACACCCCATGTTCAATCCCCAGAAACAAATCCCTTAGTCGTCACCATTAGTGTAAAATGAGATAAAAGATCTTGTTTACAAGAGAAAACGCCCAAGTCACAAAAGCTTTGCACCACATTGGGGAACACATGGAACACAAGGACCAGTCTATGGGGAAGGACTATCCTGCTCCTGGAAGGAAAGCTCCTGAAGGCAGTGGCAGGCCACCACAAACTCCAGGCAGTTCTGACCACAGGCCTAGCCTTTGGTCAGCAAGGAACCCAAAGGAGAGGGAGTAAGCCCGCCAGATGGAGCACTTGGGACACTAAAGATCACACGTGGGCACAGGGGGCACATACTGTCCAAACAGCAGGACAAGGCCAGAGGGGACACCAAGCCCACTCCTCACACTCACTTGAACTTGTTGTCTTCTGTTGGCTGGGTCTTGGGAGGGGACTCGAACCTTGCGTAGTCCTGATCGTACCAGAACTGGTAGAAGTAGGTCTTCCCGTCATCGTGGTCTCCTTGCAGTGTGGACTCGGGATCCATGCCTCCCTTTAGGAATAAAAAAGTGTATCAGCAACAACCCCCACAGAAAGAAAGAGGTGCCCTGGCAAGGGTGGGAACACTTACCTCCATCGCCCAGTTTTCTGAGGGAGCTTTGTGAATGACCTTGACTTTGCTGTGGATGTAAGAGAGCTGCATGTCCTCACACTCATCCACCAGGAACAGCTCCAGGGGGTCTGATGTGGCCCCAAGGACCGTATCTGTCCCAGCACAAAACCAGTGGGCGTGGAACATCTGCCCATTGCTGCTGTCCTCCCACAGTGCTGTGACCCTGCAGTCAGAAGACAGGACATGGAGAAAGATCTGACCTATATAACAGAAGCCTGACTGGGTCTACTCGGGGAAATGGGGTCTTTTGATTTTTATTCTGGCTCAAGGAATCTCTACTCGTTTGTGAGGTCTAATGACAAGCAGAAGGATACACACCTTGCTAGATATAGAGGTTTTGAGGAATCATCTGGAATGACAGAGACACAGTCCCCCACCTCCAGGGTTTCTGCGTCAATGCACACCTGACGATAGTAACTCTTCTTCCCATCAGTCTGGAAATGAGATGAAGTTCAAGTGAGGGTCATTCCAAGGTCTTTGCTATGCCTCACCTTAGAGTGTCGTCCTCTGAAACCTTAGACTAAAACACAACTCAGGGCTGGGGATGTGGCTCAGTGACAAAAGCACATACTTAGCACGTGCAAGGCCCTTGGTTCAACCTCCAGAACCCTTTAAAAAAAGTTAACACGACTCATCACAATTTTCAGAAATCAAGAGCTTGGGCTGGGCTGCTGCTCACTGGTAGAGCACTCGTCTAAAACACACGAAGCGCTGGGTTTACTCCCTAGCACCCAGGGTGTAGGGTGGAGGGAGCCTGAGCTGTTACGGACCTGCCTAAGGGGGATGCCCTGCCTGGCCGATGCTCTGGGTGTTGATGGGTAGCCAAGGGCACTTCCACCCTAGCTGACCCCTTCAGTGCCAGCAGCAACTCAGGTCAGAGGAGTTTGGTTTTAGCAGTGCTAGGACCAGTCATCACTTTGGTCTTTAAGGCCACAATCTCAACCCCTCTGCCTCTCATGTCCATGTTCTGTCCAGTCACAGGCTCCTTCCTTTTCTCCAAAAAGGGAGGCTGCCCATAGGTGGCTTCTATCTTACTGGCTAGGTCTCAGATCAGTGTTACCACCTCATGGCTCCCAGCTTCCTTCTAGTCCTCCACCCTGCAGGGGCACTCACAGCCCAGACAGCCCCTCCTGCAGGGGTTTGGCTGTGCTGTGGGCCGGGGGTCAGCCTAGCAGCTGGCCTGCCTCACCTATACTAAGGGAATGGACTGCCTGGTTTAGGGACAGAGGGAAGCAACCAGCGACATGATCTGCTCCTGAGGGTAGAAAAGGGGCTGAGTCTCAGGCTGATAACCACAGAACTGAGGCAATCTGCTAGTGTCCTCTTCAAAACCATCTGTCAAAGTACCCCATTGTGCCCAATGTCACTGTGCAATATTGGGAAACTGGAGGCTCACAGGCAGGCACAGACAAAGCCCTTCCGGTGCTAGGCCAGGGACTCTGCCTCTAGGCCACTCCAGCTCCTCTCACGGAGCACATGAACAGGATTCTTGGCCCCAGGCGACTATTTGCTCATCAGGAGCACGCCCGCCGTAAACCAACCAAGAATCTCATCCGAGGATTACCTTGACAGCCTCCCCCACCCAGGAGATCCGATCTTTGTTCTGTTTCTTTTTCTTCCCTTGATGCATTTTTTTGGGTGATGGCACCTCTGGGATGTCGTCGTCAACTTCGTCGTCATCATCTGCCTCCTTCATTGCCATATTGGGACACCTACAAAGTTGTTTGTTGTAAGGACCCTTTATGAAGCGAGCCAAACCAACCGAGGCTGCTGTAGGCGGGGAGCAGGGACAGGTCTGGGACGACCAACACAGGAATCCTGCCTGCTCTGCACCAGTAAGCTCTTCTGCACAGAACAGGTGGCCCAACCTACCTCCTCTTTAGACAAGCCTGCTTGCTCCGTCCGCTGCCACCAAATTTAACCATGTCCTTACAGGCTTTGCACTTTCCACACTCAGGCTGTTGACAAACCTAAAAATTATCATTAAAAATGCAAGTCAGGACTGGGGATATAGCTCAGTTGGTAAGAGTGTTTGCCTTGCAAGCACAAGGCCCTGGGTTCAATCCTCAGTACCCCCCACCAAAAAAAAAAAAAAAAAAAAAAAAAAAGCAAGTCAACGGGCCATAAGGAACCAGTAATTTTTGGCAAGTTTTTAAAAACACAAGCATTCAACCTTAATCGGAAGAATGACAAAAGTGAGAAACAAGATATCATTCCAGACTGGCAAAGGTTAAGCTAGACAGGTGACGGGGGAAAGAACATGTGGCGCTCGGAAGATGAATTGGTAAAACCACCTTGGAGAGCATTTCCAGGTAAGTGCACACCACACCCCAGCCACTCCACCTCCAAGAAGACGCACAGAAGCCTTGCTCAAGTATGCGGTGTCATTTGTAATAGAGAAGTTGCCCATCACCAAGGAGCAAGTTAGGATGGTCATAAGTGAACTACAGAGGGCTCTCCATGTCAGTAGATTCCACATGGGGTCAACCAGCCAGAGACTAAAATATTTGAAAGAACACCATATGGACCTCTGCTTGCCATTATTCCCCTAAACAGTGTAAAAACCATTTCCAGTTGGGCACGGTGGTGCATGCCTGCTATCACAGCTACTTGGGAGGCTGAGGCAGTAGGACTGGCAAGTTCAAGGCCAGCAACCTATGGAGATGCCGTCTCTAAATGGCCGACAACGCAGCACAGCAGGAGAGGCTTGCCAAGTGTGTGGGAGGCTCTGTGTTCTATTCTCAGCACTACAAAAGTTTCCATAGTGTCAGGTATTAGGTATCAGATATTAGAAGTGATCTAGAGTTGATTTAGTGTGCAGAGGGGGCTGGGGTTGTACCTCAGTGCTGGAGCACATGTGTGAGACACTGGATTTGATCCTTAGCACCACATAAAAAATAAAGGTATTGTATACATCTATAACTAATAAAAATAAAGTGTGCAGAGGATATTTGGAGGCCATATGCATACACTATGGCATCACATAGGGAACCACAGCATATGAGGATTTGTATTCCAGGGTTGTCTTGGAATCAAAACCCCACAGATACTGAGAGATAGCTGTATGCCAGCAACTCTACTTCTGTAAGAAGCCCACAAGAACCTCTGTTCTAGAATGTTGCTGCAGCATTACAATATTAATGTCATTGAGGAGTACACTGAAATAGTTAAAATGAGTTAACTGTCTACCTCTGTTAACAGATAAGAGCTGCGTACAACAGTTATATTAGAGACTTTAATAAGTCACTCACTGAAATCACGTACGCAAAAAAAAAAAAAAAAAAGAATGGTGAGGAAACGCAAACCCCTGCGGAGGACTGCCACTGAGGATGTGAGGCAGAGCTGCAAGCCAGCACGAAGCACGAGCAGCAGGCAGCTGTTGTACTTCTGCCTCTAAACAAAGGCAAGCTAAAGCGTTCCAAGATGCGTGATCTCTGGGTCACAGAATTAGGGATTAATTCCTCTAAAGCAAATGCAGTTGTTCCTTGGTATCTGCACAATCTAGGACTTGCCCCCAAACAAATTAAGAAAAATTCAACAGATACTCAAGTCCCTTATGCCAAATGGCTATTTACATAAAATATAAGTGTACCCTCCCACTTTAAATCACCTCTAGATATAGAATCCCTAACCCAGTCTAAGTGCTGTGTACAGATTTGTCATACCATAACTGTCTGGAGAATCATAAGAAAAAAAAAGCCTGCTGGCATTCAGGTCAGATGCAATCTTTCTGAATAGTTTTGATCAGAGGTTGGTTCAACTACAAGATGTGGAACCCATGATCACAGAGAGCCAGCTACATATGTAAAGAATTTACAAAAAGGCCTTCTAAGACCTCAAATTAAGTTAAATGGAACACCTGCTTTGGCAGAGAAACTGAGACAGGGCGGCTGCTGGGAATGGCCTCCCATCTCTGGGCAGTAGCCACTCCCTCAGCAACCACGTGAGCCTGCAGACAGGCACAGGATGTACATGCAAAGTGAAGGTCCCCAGGCTCTTCAGCCAGTGACAGTGGCATGGACAGTCAAGCACTGGAACATGCCTCCGACTGTCCTATGCAACATGCAGGTTCTCCCCAGACCATCTTTCCCAATCAGCTGTCGGGGCCACATCCGAGTAGCGAGTCTCAAGGCAGAGACAGAAGCTGCTCAGGGATGTGGCTGGGACCCCGGCCAGCTCAGGGGAACCAGAGTGCAGCCCAGGTGAGGTTACCTCACAGACACCACAGCGCCGGCGTTTAAAGGCGTTCTCCTTGTCTTCCCTGTCATCCTTTTCAATCTGCTCCGCGAAGAAAGTGTCAAAGATCTGGTAGACCAGCTTGGTGGTAGTGGCTTTTGTGGGTCCTCTATCCTTCTCCTTGGCAGAATGCCTGATGGTCTGACGTCTCTCAGCTCGCCTGTGAGAAAAGCGTCTACCATTTTATGTGACCGGGACACTGGACATAGGGAACTGTGTCCCGGTCTCAGCTCTTCAGTTCAATTCCCACTGCATCCTTACCTCTGTCCCAGTGTGACCCCTGCCAACTTGATTAGGTCTCTCATGCAGGGGGTCAGGAATATGGGCTGCTCATCGCTATCCTTGGCATCATCATAACTCTCTACTTGGTTTACCACAAACTGGGCATGTCGAAGGAGAGAATCCTCTGTGAACCGATTCAAGTTGATTGCAGAAGGGGGAACAGTGGTCTTGGGGAAAAAAAAAAAGAAAAGCAGATGTTTCTCCAACTTTTTTTTTTTTTTTTTTTTTTTTGCAGTGCTGGGGATGGAACGCAGGTCCTTGCATACATACAAGGCAAGCACTCTACCCCCAGCCCTGGTATCCCGATAGAACTGAAAGGCAGTCTCTGCCAATTCTGGATGTGAATGTGAACATTCAAGCCACAGTCACAGTGGGATACTAATGGGAACGAAACCTAGATGCTGCAGAACATACACCTCTTACCTCAATCTTATTGATCAGGTCTTCATAGGTTGCGTCAGGATTGCCCTGTAGGAATTCAACCACTATCTTGCTGATGTAGATCTTTTCCTGCATCAGCCCAAATATCGGTGCATACTCTGGGCTGGGTTCCATCAGAATGTATTCAGCAAATGCTGGAGGGACCACATGATTTTGTTAAAAAATGAAAATGTGTAATGATCAAATCAGGGTAATTATTAGCACTCCATCTCAAACATTTATTGTTTCTTGGCAGAGAGGTTCTTTTGTTTCATTTGTTTATGAAGAGATGGGGGCCTCGCTACGTTGCCCAAGCTGGTCTCAAACTACTGGGCTCAAGCAACCCTCCTGCTTCAGCATCCCATGTAGCTAGAGCTACAGGTGTATGCCATCGTACTGGACATGTGATATTTTAAAAAGCAGTTTGAGGGCTGGGGTTGTGGCTCAGTGGCAGAGTACTTGCCTCCCATATGTAAGGCACTGGGTTCAATTCTCAGCACCACATATAAATAAAATAAAGGTCCATCAATAACTGAAAAAATATTAAAAAAAAAAAAAAAAAAAAGCACTTTGAACCTCATGGCACTTATACTGGCTAAAAGGGCAGTAATACAGTTTAAAAGTTATTCCACAACCAAACAAAAACATAAGGACAACACATGAGCTCATCCTGAAGAGGACTGTCTAGGTCAGAGAATGAAGACAACACTGAACATGGTTTTCTATGCCCAGTGTGTCCAGGTCACATAAAATGTTCCGTGAGCTCATTTCTGGATTTTGGAATGTGGTTTGGGTTTGATTTGCAAGAGTAAGACCTGCAATCAGGTGCAGTGACTCATGCCTGTAATCCCAGTGACCTGGGAGGCTGAGGCCCTAAGCAACTTAGCAAGGCCCTATCTCAAAATAAAAAGGGTTGGGGACATGGCTCAGGGTGGAACACCTCTGGGTTCAATCCCCAGTACAAATAAAAAGACCTGCCTTTAAAACTAGAAGATCAGTTCCAAGGCCAGTGATAACATGAGAGGCCAACTGACCTATGGTCAAGTGGGGCTCTTCAAGCCTGCCCAAGCTTCCCACCAGAGACTCATCAACCCCCAGGGAGGGCAGGAGCCAAGGCCCCTTCAGATGCAGAACAGCCTGAGACTGGTCCGACACTCACAGGTGCTGAAGCCGATGAGCGCCTTTTCACCTCCATCGAAGCCAGTGATCCACCATTCATTAATGGGGCCAAGATTTTTGCCATTAACACCACCTGTGAGAGAAGAGTTTTCCCCAAAGGAAACTAAATAAATGCACTGACTCAGGGGCCCAGGAGGGCCCACCTCAGTTGGCGTTTCTTATTGGTTGGGTATGCAGCCCTCCTCAGGGCAACTTTGCTTTCACTGGGCAAAGCAGAGACTCAAGCCCTAACTTCAAGGGGCAGCAGATCAGTGGACTACTGCTTTAAAGTGTTTAGGGTTTGGTTTTGAACTCTTGGACCCAAACAACCCTGTAGCTTAACACCTACCTTCAAGAGATGGGTTGTCTTCATAGATTGGTTTTGCTGAACCGGAAAAGAGAAGCTCCACATTCTTCTCGATAAGGCCAGTGTCAATCGGGCACAGGTGACCTCGCTTACAGTACACACTAGACGGGCAACAAAGGGAGGCTCACCAGCTGACCCAGGAAGGTGGGTCGTGGCTGGCAATTAGGATCAGGAGTAAGGTCAAGGACCAATACAAGTATTAGACTTGGTTTTCTTTTTGGCTGCGGAACACGAAATTAGTACCAGGGCATCTCTCCCCTGTACATCTAAAGAATGTGGGTGTTCAAGGCAACACTGAGGTGAGACAATGGGCAGCTGGGTGTGATGGTGCACGCCTGTAATTCCAGCAACTCAGGAGGCTAAAGGAGGATGAGTCCATGCTCGAGGCCACCCTCAGCAATTTGGCTCAAAATGAACAAAGAACTAGGGATGTAGCGCAGTGGTGAAGTGCCGCTGGGTTCCAGGCCCAGTAAAAAAAATGACCAACAGTGGGAGAAACACTGGCTTCTAAAACAGACTACTCATGCTCACCATGCTGCACAACGACTTGTCTAGCTCCAAAACATTTCCATCACCCAAAATAAGTTGTCACTCTCTATTTCCTCAATCCCTAGTAACTGCCAATCTTCTTGTTCCTATAGATTAACCTATTCAGGGTGTTTTATGTTATATATAGTTCATTTGAGTTATATGAATTACACTTCAAGAAAATTGAGCTGGGCATGATGGTGCACACATATAATCCCAGTTTCTTGAGAGACTGAGGCAGGAGGATCCCAAGTAGAAGGCTGGCCTCAACAACCTAGTGACAACCTGTCTCAAAACAAAAAATAGAAAGTACTGGGGATATAGCTCAGCAGTAGAGTACTCTGGTTCAATTCCTGGTACCAAAAACAAAAATTCCACAACATAAAGCAGGTTATAGAACAGATAAAAAGGGAGATTTGTCAGGGAGGGAATGCCTGTGCCTCCCGTTGGGGGTTTAATCTCAAACCTAAAATGGGCATCCACATTTCTACTGCCCAGATACCCCTGGACATTTAGGAGCAAGTTCCTCCATAAGTAAGGAATCAAAAGAGGACAAACTTTTTATTTGCAGTGCTGGGCTTGAACATGGCTCAAGCATGCCAGGCAAATGCGCTACGACTGAGATGCGCCCCAGCCCCTTCCAGCTTCTTCGTGCAGTCCTCGGGACTGGACACACCCTCGTGCATGCTACTATTCTACCACTGAGCTGCACCCAAGTGAGAATTTTTTTAAATGACATTTTTAGTTGTCAATGGATCTTTTATTTACTGTTTATAAAATTTATATGTGGCACTGAGGAAGGAACCCAGGGTCTTGCACATGCCAGGCAAGCACTCTACTACTGAGCCACAACTCCAGTCCCAGAACTTTTTAAGTAATAAAAAAAAAACTTAACACACAGAATTGAGCCTCAGACCTCATGCACAGACTCCACAGCCCTGCCCTCAGGACTTAAGATCCAGTGGGAAAGACAGGAACCATGTGCATCAAAGGGGTGCCTACAGGAGGGGAGGATCCATTCCCAGCCCGACAGGCTCTCTCTCCATAGAGGCAACACTGGAGAGAAACCCAAGTTCCCCAGGCAGGGATAAGACCCACTGGCTCAGACTGAACCCTGCCTGTGACTTGCTTCCGTCACGTGCAGAGTCACTAACGCAGGCAAACTGGTTCCAGGAAAGCACGTCCTCAGTATCTTCCCCAGACAAGAACAGTCCCCAGACAAGAATGGGACTAGAACAACCCAACTAGAGGAGGCAGCAGAGGCATTCACGCCTGCACTAGCCCCAGACCCAACTCTGAGGATGCCACAGAGAGGCCCGAGGGCCTGACCCTAAGCCGTTTCTGCCAAGCAGGCTTCACTCAGGCCCGTCAGATGTGTTGCCCTACTTTGGGCCCGACCCTGAGGCCTGCTGAAAGCCAGACAACATCCGACACGGGTCAGGATCACAGTAGTAGAGGAGGGGGTGGGGGGCGTGTCAACCACGGGGAGTGTAGAACGCGGCTGCAGTAACAGGGATCCTGTCCCAGTCAGCAGGAGCACCCTACTGGGAAGGGGTGCTGTACCAGGAATGATGTGCACCTGAGACTTCTATCGGGGGCTCCTGAGGGACTCTCCACCCCCACGAACAGCCCACAAGGCCTCGTGTGACTAGCCCTACCAAATCCTGGGCCCTGCTCTCATGCAGATCACACCAGCCTAACACCCTTCACAGCCAGCACAGGCTCGCCATCTCCTCCACCCCTGGCTCTCCCCACACTCAGTTCTCTTGTGACCAAGAAGCTTATTCAAGGTATCACCCTCTAAACAGAGGCTCTTTCTCCCACCTGTGTTCACTAGGCTTTGAGATTTGTCAGTTGTTACAGGATGAGGGAACATCACTAATTCAAAAATCCCGAAACACTGAGCACCAGCATGACAGCACGAGTGGGAATTTCCACCCCTGACTATAATGTAGATGCACTGAGAGCATATGAAACACGTGAAATGCAAGCGACTCTCGTGTTTAAGCTTGGGTCCCACCCAAGAAATCTCACGTACTTGTTAATACTCCAGAATTCAAAACATCTAAACCACTTCTGATCCCAAGTGTAAGGGATGTTCAGTCTATATTAACTGGCAGGTGTCACTTATTTCGTCTCCATGAAGGCTAGGACTTGATAGAACCTAGCCTTCACACCCAGCACAGAGCTGCCCTTCAACATGGACGCAGACTGGAGAGTTAACATGTAGAGATGTACAACCAAAATACACAAATTATACACCTGGGCAAGGTCTACAATACCTCCACCAGCTTTGTGCTCTTACCTACAAATGGTTAGCAGCTTGAGAAATGTTGCAGGTTAGGTGCTAAGGACTTCTCAGGACACCAAGAACTCGAATGACTTTGGGGACATGCCTTAATATAAGGAAGCAAACACCCACATGCAAGCACATCAGTTACCTGAAGCATGTCAGTTTGTGTTGGGGAAGAGCCTCGTAACTCTCAAAGCCAGATTCATTTTCGTCGAAGATGGACAGTTTTTCATTTGTCAACATCTGGGGTTCCTCCAGCTGAGGGACATGGGACCATTAAGCAGAAGCACACGAGGCGGGAGACAAAAGGGTGACAACAGTGCTGGAACTTACTGCATCAGGGGGGTGCTGCTCATACTTGAGGTCAAGGTCATCCAGGTACTGCCCGCATTCGATGCACCTGGGTGGCTGAACCTGTGGGACAGGAACAGAAATGGCCTCAAGAGGCAGTGGGAGCACCCCCACAGCACTACACCACCTGCCTCATTCCCACACGTTTACCTTGGGGTTCACGATGGTTTTGTTCCGAGTCATTTTTTTCTCAGCTCTGGGGGGAAAAAAAGCACAAAATTGATTGCACTTTCATAAGTTCAGAATATATCAGAATCCACCCTGTCAGAATGATGACTAATCCACCCCCATATACGAATACCAGCTGCCACAGTAACTGCCAAGGTCCCAGGTCACAAGTGGCTCTTTACTGCCTGGAGGAATCCTGCCTCACCCTGCAGGACTGGCGTGTCCTGGTCACCAACCCAACTCAATGGCTAATATTATTCCAGCAACTAAAAACAACTTCTAGAAGAACTGTCTTATTATGATATGCTTCAAATAAAGAAATAAATTCTTACGGTTCTTTGGGTGTAGTTTTTCGTCTCTTTTCCTCCTAAATACAGGAGACAAAAGCAGAATAAATGGTAAGAAATTCTACATTTGCATGGGCCTTCTGTGTTAAGAACTCCACAAGGTGATTATCACAAAACTTATGAGATAGAGAAGAAGGTAGTGAGGACCAGGAGGCAAGGCCCAACTCATCCAGTGCCCAAATCTTACAATGAAAAGTCTGAAAATCAAAGACTTCCTTAAGAGTCTCAAGAGGCCAATTTAATACAAATAAACCCTAGCTTTCCTGTACAAGTGGTGCCTTCGGAAAGCAAGTAATTGAATTGTGTCCCCTCCAAATTCTTACATTAACCCATTAGGTCTCAAGTTCCTAGTTCTGACAATGTTTCAATAAAATTGACACACACACACACACACAAAAGAAAAAAATTGACACAGGTACATTAAAATAGGTTTGGCAGTCATAACCTAGAGCATATATACCATGTATATATTTTTTCATACATGAAATATATAGTATGTATAGTATGCTCTTATGGGTCACCTATTACTCTAGTCAAAACAGTCCTCTAAAAGAATTTCAAAAGGTACCGTAAGTGGTCTATTCGTTGCACAATTTAAGTTTCTTAGGTGTTCCACTTCTGGGATTATGGGACAAAACAGGTTAAAACTCAATGGGGTGCTGACTGTATTCAGAGACAGGGCTTTTAAAGAGGCCACTGAAGTCAAAGGGTGAGGTGAGTTATGTCCTTATAAAAAGGACACCAGAGCCTGCTCTCCAGGTGCCAGCCCAGAGGAAAACCACATGAAGACTGAGGTGATGGCTGTCACTAGAAACTAACACTGCTGCCACCTTAACCTTTTATTTCTAGCCCAAACTCATGAGGCAATGTCAGTTATTTGAGCTGCCCGGTTTGTTATGGCAGCCTGAGCAAATCATTATAGGGAAATCTTTAGAATGGGCTCATAAGCCATGTGCAGCAGCACACCCCTGTGATCCCATCAACTCAGGAGGTTGAGACATGAGAATCACAAGTTCAAGGCCAGCCTGGGTAACGCTGCAAGACATTCTAGAGAAAAGACTTTTTCAAGGCCCGGGGATGTAGCTGAGGTAGAATACTTGCTTAGCACATCCAAGGTTATGGGCTTAATCCCCAGGGCTGCCAAAAATCAGGTAAGCCAAGTGAAGTCTTAGATTACTGCTACTTTGCAACCTCCACCAAAATCATGGATGCAATGATGGTTCAAAACAATAAGGACTGGGGGCGGGCAGCTCAGTAGTAGCAGGCCCTGGGTTTGATTCTCAGCGATGACAAAAAAATTAGGTAAGAAGTTGAAGGATCTTTATAATGGATGGATCAGGTTGATGCCACCTGAGCCTAGGACCAAGCTTATCCCCGAGAGACCATTGTGCTTCCCAGGGCAACACAAGAAGCAAACAGCACCACCACATCCTAAATTCTCTAGGTAACCACCTACATCTAGCCAAGCAGGCTGAAGGAGACAGGGTTGGAAGGAGGTCCAAACCAGTAAAATCCAGAACCTGGGACACTACAGGTAACTTCCTTAATTTCTTAGAAATTTATAAATTTCTTTAAGAAATCAAAAAAAAAAAAAAAAAAGAAAAAAATACCAGGAAAACTAGATAGAAGTTTACGACATCTCAAACAGATACAGTCCTGCACTGCGTAACACCTTAACTGATGGACCACATATTCAATGGTGGTTCCATGAGACCACTGTCACCTTCTGATGTCACAGCTGCCTTAGTTTGTGTACGTACACTCATGTTCACACCTTGACAAAAATCACCTAAGGACTCATTTCCCAGAATATATCCCTGTCATTAAGCAGCATATGATTGTACATTGTCTAGATCTTCTTTGGGCCTATGATTTAAACTCTAACGAGAGACAACCAGGGAAATGAGAACACAGACATGTTATCTGATGTATGATGTATGATAGCACCCTGTGGTCATGTATAAGATGACTCCTTCCTCTGAGATTTCTCCTGTGCATTAGTAATATGTCTACGATTTGTGCAACATCACATACAACAAGGTTCAGGTGAAGAGGAAGCGAGTAGTTTAGTTAGGATTTGCTTGGCCATAGCTGCTGTCTGTTGAAGACTGATGATGAGTATGTGGAGATTCGCTACATTCGGTCTCCTGGGTATGTATGTCTAGTTTCATAATAAATGTGAGTTCGAAAAATAATTTTTTGCACAGTGCTGGGAATTGGATCCAGAACCTAGTACATGCTAGGCAAGTGCTTCACCCATAGTTCCTAAATAAAATCCCATTTTTAAACACTTGGCCAATGGACTTTATGAAATGCAACGAGACTAAAACACGACCTTTACCTTTTCGTCCTCATCCTTCTCTTCAGACATTTGTGGAGTTACTCGTTCGGGTTCTTTTTCGTCGGGTCTCCGTTTGGCAGCTCTGTTGGGTAGACAAACACATCAAGTATTAGCTCAGAAAAACTTGCCGACTTGTGTCTAATGAGAAAATAATGCCTCCATATTGAAAAGCAGACTGTTCATGGGGACTCTGAAGCAGGTGGCTAACTTGTCACCCTAAAACAAAACCCAAAGAAGCCCAGCAGTCCCCAAAGTTGTGGGGCCTGAAGGAGGTGCTGGAAGTTGAGAGACATACTGCCAGGTGCAGGGAAGGTCGGGGCACGGGACAACTTGGCACCCAGCCCTACCCAACTGCACTCACCTTCAAACACCAACCATTCCCCATGACCCCTGTATCATCCCAGGTTGCTACAGCAGAGGTTTTCGTAATTAGGACAACAAACACAGTTTAGTTACTTACAGGTCTTTGGGTTGACTTCTCGACCTCCTTTCATCCTGACAAGGAAAGGCAAGGGAGAGAAATAGAGGGAAAAATTAGTTTCTGAGACAGCAAGATAAAATGTCAATACCAGGAAACAAGCTAAAGTCTTTGGCACTATAGAACCAGAGAACAGGACACCCTGGGGCAGGACTTCAGGGTAGAGGTGAGGCTTCAAAAATGTACTCTCCAATTTCGCCAACCTACCAACAAGGTACTAAAGAATCTTCTATAACATCCAACACACACCCCCCAAAACAGTCTAGACCAGGGGTTGGTAACCAGCTTTTGTAAAGGGCCAGGTATTCAGTTATGTGAGTCATGGGATATCATGATTATTCCTCTCTGCCACTATACCACAAGAGTAATCACAGAAAGTGTATGAATGAGAAGATGTGGCTGTGTTCCAAGAAAACTTTACAAGAGGGACTGGGGCTCAGTGGTACAGCGCTTGCCTTGCATGCGTCAGGCACTGGGTTCAATCCTCAGAACCACATATAAATAAAATAAAGGTACTGTATCTATCTATAACTAAAAATAAAAAAAAGAAAACTTTACAAGAAATAGACAGTGGGCCTGAAGGCCATACCCTGCAAATCTGACCTAGAAGAGCAGAGTATAGAGAGGAGTATTATGGATATTTTGCTAATGTTGTCCAAAAAGGTTACAATTCCAGTCCTCTGGTCAGGGGTGAAGACTTCCTTTTGATAGGCATTGGGATATCAGAAAGAAAATATGAGTTTTGGAATCTACTATGAAAAATTGAGAAAAAGTAGAAACGCCAAGCCAGGTGCAACGGTATACTACTAATCCCAGCAACTTGGGAGGCAGAGGCAAAGAGGATCACAAGTTCAAGGGCAGCCTGGGCAATTTAGCGAGACCCTGTCTCAAAACAACAAAAAGGGCTGTGGATGTATCTCAGTGGTAAACTGCCCTAGATTCAATCCTAGCACAGTAAGAAAAGAAAGCAGAAATTTCCAACTTAGTTATCAATTTTCAAGGATAATCTAGTATTTTGTGAGGCTACATATAAAAAGACACCTTACTTGAGGGCAGGGGGCGGCTGGGGATATAGCTCAGTTGACAGAGTGTTTGCCTCACATGTGTAAGGCCTGAGATCAATCCCCAGCACCACAAAAAGAATATATCCACTTACTGGGCTGGGTTGTGGCTCAGTGGTGAAGTGCTCACCTAGTACATGTGAGGCACTGGATTCAATTCTCAGCACCACATAATAAAATTAAAATATTCTAAATAAAAAGGTATTGGGTCACCTACAACTAAAACATTAAAAAAAAAAAAAAAACCTTACGATAAACCTATTAATTCACTTCACTTTCATAAAGCAACAAATCTACAAGTGGAGGTAAGAAAAAGTCAACAACACAAGAAAAAGTCACATTTGATCCTGACATTCCTTTCTACTAAAGGGGTACAAGACCAACTGGGAACAGAGTGTCTGACACCACCTCTACCATCTCTCCCTTCTGGAGGGATTTCAGGCAAGCACTGACAGAAGTGCAACCAAGGGCTGAGGTTTTGGCTCAGTGATAGAGCACCTGCCCCACGTGTGTCAGGCACTGGGTTCAATTCTCAGTACCACATGCAAATAATTGAATAAAATAAAGATTCTTCAACAACTAATAAAATATTTTTAAGAAATGCAACCAATATCTGACAGGAAAGGAGAGAGGCAGTGAGACATCCCAGCCCACTGGAAGCAATGCCAATGGCTCAAGTGCCACCAGACAAAAACAGGGGCACATTGCCAACGAGGTCAAAAGTGATAATGCTTATGACCCAGCAAGGCTGTGTGACCTTGGGCTCTACTCTAGATGTCAACAGGCAGAAAACCACATGGATAATCCTGGGACTACCCAAATTTGATCCCTTTTCAAAAAGGGTCCAGCAGCCCCTTCACGTGGCTGTCCCTCTGGCTTAAAGCTCAGGTAGAGAATGGTGCTAACAGTCTACACTTTCAGAGGCCCAGTCCCAAGGACTAAGGGCCCTTTTTATTCTGATTCACTCAGCAGAGGATGGAAGATGCTCAGATTAAAAAAACTGCCTATCCTGAATATGAACGTATTGTTCTTGTCATTTCCTAAACAGTACAGAGTAGGAACTATTTATATAGTGTTTATATTATATTTGTCAACATATATAATCTAGAGATGATTTAAAGCATATAGGAGGATGTGTGTAGTTTGCAAATATGCTATTATACACACACACGCATGTATATATGTATATGTTACTTTTTTATTTGCAAAATAAAAAGTGTGAAATAATAAAAATGAATCTGTTGCTGTGTACCAAATGATAAATGAGAAAACCATTGCAACAAAAGCATTCCAACAATCTTCTGAGCCTGACAGCTGGACTACTCAATCCATTTTCCTAAATATTACATCAAACCTATCATTTACCCAATTTTCCACTGACCTTTATGTCAGGTGTTTTTTCCAATAATATCAATAATTTAAAAATAAATGATCTAGACATTGCAATTAAAAAGGTATAAATATTCAACATGTGTAAAAAGCCAATAACTGTATTTTCTATACATATGTCACGCTTTAAATATCAATACGCCAAGAGGTTAAAAGCAAAAAGTGAAAATAAGCGTGATAAATCTGAAGTAGCGCTATTAATATAAAATAAAGTTCAAGAAAAAGTTTCAGATAAAGGGGAACATTTCATAACCGTAAGAGGGTAACTTTTCATGAAAGTACAACAATCCTAAATGTGCATGTACCTAATAAAGTTTCAAATACATGAAGTAAAAATTAATAAAACTAAAAAGACATCCACAATCATATTTGGAGATTTTAAGCCCCCTCACTTTGCTGGAAGGAGTAATGATATGGAATGCTTCACATTATCAGCCACCTTGACCTATTCGTTATTTACAGAGAACTACACACAAAAATGACAAGTAGAAAACAAGTATAGACTATATCCTGTCATAGAATAAGCTTTGAGAAATTTTAAAAATTTGAAATCATGCAGACTGCGTTTCCTGCATGATTTAGAACATTTGAAATCACCTTAAGATACAAATATGCTATCTTGTGTAAAGGACTTTGGTATCAGAGTCCTGGCACCAATCCTCTGAAACTTAGGGAACAACTATGTTTTTGTATTTTGGGTGTGGGTTTTGTTTTGTTTTTTTTTCTTGGCATGGTTGTGGGCATTGAACCCAGGGGCACTCTATCACTGAGTTATATCCCCAAACCTTTTTATTTTTCATTTTGAGACAGGATACCACTAAGTTGCCCAGGCTGGCCTAGAACTTGCTATCCTTCTGCCTCAGTCTCCCTAGGAGCTAAGTTACAGGCATGAGCCACTGTGCCCAGCTTGTTTTAGGTTTTAAAAATGCTCACTTGGCCATGTAGGAGGCAAGGAGGCTGGCTGGGGAGCAAGAGAGAACTTCTGAGAACTAGACTCAAGATATAGCAGGCAGGCTGGTAAAGGAGGAGGACTTGCTGAACTGAGCTGAGCACAGAACAAGACTTCTGGATGGAAAAGGCCTCAAGAGAAGCAGTTTTCACAACAGTCTCAATCTAAAAACATACAGGCCTCTCCAACATGGTGCAGAGACAAAACAATGCTCACTATATACCACAGCACAGACATGTGACAATGACCCAACAGATAGTTGCCCAGAGTCATCCCATGATACATGGGGCCGAGTTTGAATACCAGAGCCCTGCCCAGCACTATTTCCACCAGCCAAACAGGAACACGAGAACAGAGTCAATAAAGATGTTGCCTTTACTCGCTCATCTTCTTCCGGTTCATTGTGAGTCCCTGGTCTGGCTTCTCTATCCAGCTCCTCCTCTGGTTTCTGTTTAGGTGTTCTGCCACATAAGACAAAAGACATGTCCGTCAGCTGGAGGGCTGGAGCCACTTCAGGCAGTCCTACCTGCCTTACAGTGGTCTCCTTCCTAGATTCAGGGCACAGGCCACCTCTTTATCTGCACTGCAGGAAACCCAAAAGGCATTAGTTACTTTGGAACTTAAGATCTTCAGAAAGATCATTTCATATTTGTTGCTGGGAATTGAACCCAGGGCCTCATACATGCTGAGTGTATGTTCTACCACTGAGCTACAGTCCTAGACCTTCACAGAATATTGAATAGAGATGCCAGTGGTTGAAGACAAGACAGGAAGACTCCACCAACTGCCTGGGCCCAGATGGGAACTCCGCCTGTGATGAAGGAAGGTGGGCATCTAGACTTTGGAGATAGGCTGAGTCCTGTTCTGCACAGCAACTGTGGAAAACTGACTGTATGAGGGATCTGAGTCTCTCTCTCTCTCTCTCCACCAGGGACCTGCACTTGGATCAGGTATTCAGCCCATCTCTGGACTCAGGCCCTTTACATGGGACATCAGAGGCTTGAGAAAATGCTATACTTCTCACTGTGCCATCATGCTCTACCATTGCTATGAGAGTGACCAGGCTGGCCTACTCATGGGGCAGGCAGGTCAGCCCCATCAGTCCCTGCCAACCCCAGCCACTTAAGACTTGACTGGGGAGCTGGGGTTGTGGCTCAGTGGTTGAGCGCTTGCCTAGCATGTGTGAGGCACTGGGTTTGATTTTTAGCACGACATAAAAATAAGTATATAAAATAAAGGTCCATCAACAACTAATAAAAAATAAAAAGTATGGCTGGTAAGCTGGATGAATGCTGTTTTAAGCAGCTGAGCTTCTGGAAAGGTTGTCGTCACCAAGCACTATCAAAGAGTTAACTGACAGCCTCTCACGAGGCCACTGGGCACCACATGACAGCCTGCTGTATGACAACCCTGAGGGCAGGCCTGGGTCAGAAAGAACCCCAGCTAACTTTAGCCTTCACTGTGGTGGTCTGACCTTCACAAACAGAACTTGCTCATGCACTAAGAGCAGAAGTCACGCACCAGCACTCAGAACTCCCATTATTTTACTAAAATCCTCATGTTAGCAATTAGGTGTCAAAGCACAAAGGCAAGTTAACTATACTTACGGTTCCTTGGTTTGACTTCTGAGTCTCCTGTCTTCCTAAGAGGGAATAAAAAAGACTAGTTATTTTTCCATGTGGTCCCAATCTTTGTGTTCTATGGAAATAACATACCTAAGCTGGTCCCATCATCTAGCTGGTAGGAGTAAAAACTATCTACTTTCAAGACAATTCCACCCCCAACCCTTTTTTGAACCAGAGGCACTTAACCACTGAGTCACATGCCCAGTCCTTTTCGTATTTTATTTAGAGAGGGTCTCACTGAGTTGCTTAGGGCCTCACTAAGTTGCTGAGGCTGGTTTTGAATTCAAGATTCTCCTGCCTCAGCCTCTAGAGCCACTGGCATTAGAGGTGTGAACCACTGTACCTGGCTCCCTTTCTTTTTTATGGGGCAAATGGCAGAATAAGGAAATTCTTAGAAAACAAATCCTGTAACACTGTATTTTAAGCCAGTAGTCCCAGCTACTTGGGAGGCTGAGGCAGGAGGAACGTTTGAGTTCAGGGGTTTGAGACCAGCCTAGGCAACACACAAACATCATCTCTAAAGAAAACAAAGTATTTCTTTTCCTTTTCTACAGTACTAGAGATGGAATCCAGGGCCTCACCCATGCTAGGAAGGTGCTCTGCCACTGAGCTATACCTCCAGCCCAGGAAGGCTACTTTATAGGATGATGCTATAGAATGTAAGTACCTTCCCATGTTTAAATAGTTAAGTCTTCACAAAGGCTGTCAGAGAAAGAGGCAGGTGGGCAAGTGAAGGGACAGTCAAGCTCTGATTAAGTAGCCACAGTCCAGCTGGCCCCCCAGGCCTGCCACTGGCGTCTTACGATCATCATCACAACCTATCCATACCTTCCTACGGACAGCTGTGAGACTGTTGAGTTTTTTGGCCAAGTTAAGGCTATTAGGTCATTCGTGACACTGTGTTCCTGCATATTGCCCACTCCCTGCCCTCATGCCTGCAACCAGTGGGGACTGTAAGATTATGGTAGAATTTAAAAAAAAAATGTGAAGGTAACAAGGTATTACTCTTTCTTCTCTCTCTTCCTCTTCAGCTTGTGTTCCTGGGGTCACTGTTTCCGGTTCTGTTGTAGCAAGTTCGGCAACTCTGTCGAGCACAATAAAATATCAACTGAGACTTATAGGTTCATTTTCCAGAAGTAGTTCCAGAAAATCTACCATCCTAACTCCAAAGCAATAGTCATCTCGGGAGCCCTGAGGGATAATATTTATCTTACATGTAATATTTGATAAAACCTTTAAATGAGGCTCTGATAAGAAAAATACCAGTTTTCCTCAATTCATTCTTTTCAATGGAGAATTTTACTTGAATCAAACAGTTACTTATCTGATCCCATCCTTAACAGGTCTATGGGCCAGGGAAACTCACTATAAAGTCCTCTTTTCAAACTTTTTGGAAAGTCATTTCCGTAATTGAGATGAAACAAAGAACAGAAAGGTATAAGAGTTATTCTTACAATTCAGTGGCTATAACTCTGCGTCTCTTCTCTTCCTGTGTGAAGGGAAGGGAGGGAGAACAAAAAGACAAGAATATTGGATTCAAAGGAAGATTAACACCAAAAGCATGAGTCAAATTATCAAGTAAACACATGTGATGTGGTTAAAAGCGGGGTGGGGCTGGGTGGCTCAGTGGTGGAGGGCTTGCCTAGCATGCACTGGGTTTCATTTCCAATGCTGCAAAACAAGATAAAAAAAAATGGTGGGTAAAGTGGGATGTCTATGTTTTGGGGAGATCTGGTAAACTGTCGTTCTGATTTCAATGCCCCATAGCTCCCCCAACCAAGGCAAGGCCAGGAGTTAGGCCAGCACGTGTGATTCCTAGAGACTGCCTAGGGATGCTATAAAGAATCAGATTCTCTCAGGTCAGGAATTCTTCAGTACTGGAAAAAAAAAGCGGGAGTCTGGGATTCACATCAGGAATCAACGACGATTGCCTAATAGGACACTAGCTCCTTCCTCAGATGGACACCCTAGTACACTGTTTCCCTAAGGGCACAAGATTTTCCATCTCTAGGATAACTATTAAACTTAAAGGGGATAAAATATTATGATGAGGCTGAGAATGTAGTTCAGTGGCACAGAGCTTGCTAGCATGAAGCCCTGGGTTCCATCTTCAGGAGCAAAAAAAGTTATGATAAAAACGAGTCTGTATGCTGTTTGACAACTAAAGGGTTTGGAATATATCTCAGTGGTAAAGCACTTGCCTGGTGTGCTTAGGCCCTGGGTTCAATGCCCCAAACCACAATATACACAGGCCTGTGATAAAGCTATATATACATGTGATACACATATATGGAAAACATGAAAACTGATGCCATCCGACAATGTGTAGACTGTACCAAAGTTAATTTCCTGGGGGTTTGTTGCCATTCATACATTATGGTCTATAAGATGTTATTGGTGGAAAGCAGGACAAAGGTACTTCTTTTGCTACATTATATGGAACATTTATATGTGAAACTTCTGAATATATGTATATATACAAGATTCTGGGGATGGCAAGTAGCTCAGTGGTAAAGTGCTTGCATAGCATGTGTGAGGCCCTCAGTATGACCAACACAAGAAGTAAGTTTTTGCCTCCAAATGCCTTCAGACTCAAACTGCAACGCTGACTTTTCCGAGTCCTTCAGCCTGTTCTCTAGCTTCCACCATCTTTGAGCCAAAGAATTACACAGGTGTCTTTTTTTTTTTTTTTTTAAGTTCTTTTTAGTTGTCAATGGACCTTTATTTTACTAAGTTGTATGTGGTGCTGAGAATAGAACCCAGTGGCTCACACATGCTAGGCAAGCACTCTACCACTGAGCTACAACACCAGCCCTGTCTGACATTTTGTATCACAGACATGAACGCACACACATGCACACAGGCACACATGCATGCGCGCACACATATACACATACTAGTTGCTTCTCTGGGGAACCCCAACTTGACAGGGTATGAATCATATGCTAGGTCACCTCATCAGCATGTACACAAAAACGAGAGTTCAGAATTGATAATGCCAGCGTTACCTGATCTTTTTCTTCTTCAGAGTCATCTGAATTTGCCCTTTCACTTTCTTCCTCAGGTTTCCGTTTAGCAGGGCTGTCACACAGAATGAGGCAACTGTTAGTTCAGAGAGATCCTTGCTCTCCAGTGAGCCCGGGATGACTTGTAGCCTGCCTTCCCCAAAGCAGTATTTAGACCTAATGCAAGACCTAGATGCCTTCTTCCCTCCCAGGAGAAGCCTTTATTGGCAGGATGTTGACAGAGGCTTAAATTTAATGTTTCTTTGAATGACAGATTTAGGATAATTCCACTTTGCATGCCCTAAGAAATCATGCATCTCGATACTGAACGACGGCTGACAATGTCACAAAGAGAAGAGACATTACACACCTGTGACAGACATGGTACCATCTATATAGAAATCAGCCTCAAAAAAATAAAGTAGCCAGGCACAATGGCACGCTCAACAACTCAAGAGGCTGAATTCCAATTTCAAGGTCAGCCTCAGCAAATGAGTGAGGCCCTCAGCAACTTAGTGAGGCCCCATCTCAAAATAAAAAGGGCTGGGGTGGAGCTCAGTGGTAAAGCACCCTTGGGTTAAATTCTCAGTACCAAAAAGTTGTGCTACGGATATAGCTCAGTGGTAGTATACCTACCTGCTTACAAACATGCCTGGAGGCCCTGAGCTAAGTCCCCAGCACAGAAAAAAAATTTATAAAAAGCATGAAAACAATGCTGTTTTTATATTGGAATGGCATGCTTGGGATTTGTTTTAAAGTGATAAGGTTAGGAGATGAAACAATGGCCATGTGTAACTGGAGGCCAGCTAATGAGTATTCAGGGGTTCGACAGACTGTACTCTAGTTTTGTGTATATTTGAAGTTTTCTGTAAAAGTAAAAGAAAATGAGATCTTCAGAAATGTTGTTCATGGGGCTGGGGTTGTAGCACAGTGGCAGAATGCTTGCCTGGCATGTGTGAGGCACCAGGTTCGATTCTCAGCACCACGTATGAATAAAGGTCCACTGATACCTAAAAAATTATTCAAGAAGAAATGCCATTTATGAATGCCAACAAAAACTGCAAGATGAAAACCTATGCAGGGCGTGTTATTCAGTAGGAGTACTTGCCTAGCATATACCAGGCCCTGGATTCTACCAACAGCACAGTGCGGGGGAAAAAAAGGAAAAATCTATGCAACACAGAAGTTGGCACTGCTAAATTATAACTCTTCTATTCCATTCATGTTTTACCAAAAAGCCTGCACCGAGACAAGGTAGCAATCCATTCTTTACATACTGACCCTTTTGCGAAATGAGAGGTGATGGTGGTCTGCCTGGTACTTCTCCTTGTAACCTTGGGGCTAGATGAAGCTTCAGCTGTTTAAGGAGAAAAGAAACAAGAAAAAGCCACTATGAAAAGACAAGTACATGGGCGCAGCTATTATAGAAAGTCAGGTACTGAAGATTAAGTATCCTGAGGTTTTTAATTCTAATCAATAACCAGTAGGACTACTGCAAATTCGAGGCTAGCCTCAGCAATTTAGAGGCTATTTTAAAATAAAGGACTAGAGATGTAGCTCAATGTAAATGCACCCAGGTTTAATCTCCACCAGTGCCAAAAATAATTCAGAGTCGTTGAGTGTGGACATTATAAAGTTGAAAGATCCTAAACCATTCCAACTCAGGAAACATCTACACAAGTCTAAGTTAGGAAGTATACACAAGAAAAACCCAAAAGGCTGGGAGTGCAGCTCAGTGGTAGAGCGTGTGCTTAGCATGTGCAAGGCCCTGGGTTCCAGCCCCAGCACAAAAAAAAAAAAAAAAAAAAAAAAAAAAAAAAAAAAAAAAAAAAAAAAAAAAAAAAACCAGGAAAATGCTCTCCAGGTATACACAAGCCCAAGTCTGTGCCCTTGTGTGTCCTACAACCTCTCCTAAGGCTGAAAACAAGTCAAGGGTTCTTACACTTTGTCTCGCTATCAGACTTGCTTCTTCTGGGCCCACGAGGTTTGGAACTGGGTTTGGGGGTGTTTGGATCTGCCATTCTCACTCTCCTGTCTGCACGGCTTGCTTGGCTCCCGTTTTCTAGATGGCCATTCGTTTCTCGACTGACAGTGTGAGCTCCGTTCTCCAAGGACAAATCTTTATTTAAAAGGGATTTGACTTTAGCCAGGTAGCCCTCCTACAGCAGGAAAGGATAATTTAAGTAGCAGTGAATGTAAACAAGTGGCAATAAGAACAAGGGAACAAACACATGCGTTTCCTTTATAATCGTCAGGCAACAAGGGGCGAGGGCGGTTTCTCTGCCTCCTTGGTCACAGACAAGTTATAGGGAGGAGACGTTTTTTGGGTAGCCAAGATGCTGGGAACTGACTTACCTCAGATAATTCTTCTTTATGTAATTTGGTTTCCAAATCACATAACTGATTCTTTATTTCTGTTTGCAGAAATTCATGCAAGAGATTCAATTTTTCCTTCACACACTCCTAAGGGAGGAATACATGTTTATCAGTCCCCAAACTCCCACTATATTAACCAGTGGACTAATACACAAGTAATTGAATTGCCTGGTTATATCACAATGACTGAACAGTAGGCAGTGCTGTCTCAGCCAAAATACTGAGAACAGTCGGTTCTTCATATTCACGGGTTCTACATCCAAGGATTCAACCATCCTCAGATGGAAAAGATTCTTAAAAGAATTTCATCTGGGTTGGGTGGAGTGGCACACACCTGTAATCCCAGCAACTCAGGAGGTTGAGGAAGGAGGATTGCAAGTATGAGGCCAGCCTCAGAAATTTAGCAAGACCCTGTCTCATCTGTAATCTTAGCTACTCAGTGGTTGAGGCAGGAGGATGGCAGGTTCAAGGCTAGTCTGGGCAATTTAGGAAGACTCTGTCTCAAAATAAAATAAAGGGCTGGGAGTGTAGCTCAGTGACAGTAGTAGCTTGCATGCTCAAGGCCCTGGTTTGATTCCTAGCACCACAAATAAGTTTTTAAAAGTAGAAGCTGAGAACAGTAACATTCAGGCAGCTCAGGGGGAAGGATCATTTGAGCCCAGGAATTCAACATTCTGGGGAACCTAAAAGATTCTGTCTAAAAATAAAACTTGAATTTGAATCTTTTTTTTTTTTTTTTTTTAGTTGTAGGTGGACACATTTGTGTGTGTGTGGTGCTAAGGATCAAACCCAGTGCCTCACACATATGAGGCAAGAGCTCTACCACTGAGCTATAGCTTGAATTTTAAGAATTCAAATCTTAAAAAAATAAAGAAGTAAAAACCTGAAGATTACCTTTTCTGTTAAGCTGTCTCTTTCCAAGTCTTTGAGCCTGGTGGAAGAAAACAAGGGAGAAAGAATGAAACACTCATTAACTTCATTTACCTATGAGAATCAATACCATAATTTTAATAATTCCCCTGGTCCCCCACAATGTCTAGCACGTGCTTCCACAATGCCTACACAAGAAGTCATTTGTGAACTGAACAAGGCTGCCTTTTTGAGGTTGGTTTTCTGGAGATGAGGGACAACATAGGAACTCTATAACAGAACAGATATCAGGGGCTGGGACTGTGGCTCGGTGGTAGAGTACTTGCCTAGCATGTGTGAACCACTGGGTTTGATTCTTAGCACCACATATAAGTAAACAGAAGGTCTACCAACATCTAAATATTTAAAAAAACAAAATAAAAAATAAAAAGATATCAGGCGGGGCATGAAGCCAGGCTAAGCAACTTAGCAAGGCTGTAAGCGATGTAGTGAGACCCTGCCTCAAGTAAAGGCTGGGGATGTGGCTCAGTGGCAGAGTGCCTCTGGGTTCAGTCCCTAGCATCCACACACTGCACGCACACATTTCCACATGTGCGGTAACAGCAGCCAGGCTCCTTCTATAAATTAGAAGACAGCTGGTCTGGTCTTTCTCCAGTTGAATATGACAACAGCCCTTAAGGGTGTGCCACGGAGTGGTCAGTGACAGAACGAGTAGACTAGAGTCACACTGAGAAATAGGCAGCAAAAGTTCCACAGGCCAGATGAAGTAGCAACATTCTTGTTAAGGAGTCAATTAAATTGGGGAGTCAAGGCATTTTGAGCAGTAGGGGTGTTGCCCCCCAACATACACACATGAGAACTAGAGACCAAGTTAGGAAAGCTGGCTGGCTCCCCCAAAAGCTCAATCTTCAGAACACATGCACCTTATCAGTATTTATCCCCAATTGTTTAGAAGAGCAGAATTGGAAGTTTGGTTGGAAAATCTCAGCGATTACTACAGATAGTGGCTTGCCTTTTTTTTCAGGGGAAAGGAGAAAAAGACTGAAGGGATGAAAAGACGCCAAGCAGAGTGAGGCGAGTGGAAAGCCTGTTGTCCCCAGCCTGGGTGCCGCCTGGGTGCCAACTGCAGGACACTGAGGTAAGAACAAGTCTAACCAGTTGGGTGGATGTCTGTCCATGGAGGAAGGGCACCCTGGGGCGCTGCCAGGTCCCTGCCATCTCTGGATTCTCCCACCCAGCGCCACACAGACTAGGTGCTCAGTTATCACTAGCCGAGGGGCAGAAATAGCTCTATCAGGCCGGCCTCTGCAGAGGCTTAGAACAAACAGCAAAGCCAGGAATTCGAGTGATGTGTCTGGCCTGACCACTGTCACAGTGGCTGCCGAGGAAGCACATGGACCCGCTTTCTACCTAAAGTGCCACTCATATCTGTAAGCGTCCACTGTATACCAGGACCCATTCCAGGCAATGAGCTGCGTGACTGGATGGGTGCCACCAAGCAGGGACCTCCTAACTGGCTGGGTGGTCAGGAAAGACACTTGGCTCCCTGTGGGCGCAGTGCACACTGCATACTACGTGGACTGTGCAACTTGGGCTTGAGAATCTTTGGAATCAAGACTTCCAGGAGCACGAGCTGGGGATGTGGCTCAGTGGCAGAGCGCTTGCCTAGCGTGCGTAAGGTCCCGGGCTCCACCCCAGCACTTCAGGGAGAAGGGGAAGAATTCCAGAAGCACATGAAGCCCCTTGCAGGCAAAAATGTCTTCCTATCCCCATAACAACTCCCCAGGGAGAACCTGAAACAAAGACAGCTGTAGAACTGGGCACCTCCAGCCAGAGGCACACATGCTACTGCGGGACTAGCATATCTGCCTTCTTGGTCACTTGGTTTTTTGTTTCATTTGGGGTAGTGCTAGGGATCGAATCCAGGGCTTCATGCATGCCAGGTAGTACTCCACCACTGAGCTTCACCCCCAGCTCTGGTCACTCTTAAAATGGCAGCAGGACACAGCTTCCATCCTGACCAGCTGAACAGTGCCTGAATCTTGAGGTTATCTCAGGTGTTGAGGACAAGGCTCAAGTGACAGTGCAGCCCGCCAAGGTGCCCTTTTCAGAATACAGACATTAAACAGACCTGCAGGTTTGAATTCTTTCAACCCTTTCTGTACACTGGGATATTTAGCTTGGCACAGAGAAACAGGTCCTCACAGGGCAAGATGTTCTAAGCTATCTGGAGACTGCTTTTATCCTGCCTGGACCCAAAGTGGACGACAGCAGGTCCCCAGGAACTGTTGCAAAGGAAGCTGGCTGCTCAGTGTGGCTTTCCTCCTTGCCACCAGGCCTATGCTGGAGTCTGTCCCTCTCCCAGTGACACTTACGATGCTACCTCATGCTCACTTCACAGTTACAACCACGAGGATTAGAAGTGGACCAGAACCTTGTAGAAGACTCAACTCTGTAAAATTTTAGCTCCCGGGCTGGGGAGATAGCTCCGTTGGTAGAGTGCTTGCCTTGCAAGTACAAGGCCCTGGGTTCAATCACCAGCACCGCAAAAAAAAAAAAAAAAAAAAAAAAAAAAAAAAAAAAAAAAAAAAAAAAAAACCTTTAGCTCTCTGTCCACCTGAGATCTCATGATTCATTCCTAATTACAACCCTCAGATCAGTCGTATAAGAGATACAGAACCACCACAAAGTAAGGCATAAAGTCAATATCTGAGCACTTCCCCAGACGAAGGGCAGACAGGCCATCAAGGAGGGATCCAGGGCAACAGTGCTCTTTATGACCTGGGCAGGGGGAGCTGCCCAAGCTGGAGCACCGGAGTATGGAATCTGGCACAGGAAACACTCAAGAAACAGATACAAGCGTACCAGGTCAGAAAGGCAAGTCCAGAGAGTGGAGACTGGCGACAGCCTGAAGGAGGTCAGGGATGTCAGGCTAAAAATCACAAGTTTTGTTTCACAGTCAGCAAACCAGAGGAGTCACAGGAGAGGTGGAACACATGATACCAGAGCCATGCTTTAGAAAAATTAATCCAACAGAAGCACATTATAACCAGATGCAGGTGGTGAACGCCTGTCATCCCAGCTACTCAGGGGGCCAAGGGAGGAGGATCACAAGTTTGGGAATAGTCTAGGCTATTTAGGGAGACCCTATCTTAAAAAGGGTGGGGACATAGTTCAGTGGTAGAGTACCCCTGGGTTTGATCACCAGCACCCAAAAGACAATTGGACGGGGCAAAATTACAAAACATTAAGTTAAGCCAGATATGCTGGCATGAAACCTGGTTTGGGCAACAGGAATGGGCCATGCAAGAGAAGTTCTAAGACAATGTGCTTAAGATTGGCTACATGACAGGCAGGACAGAATTATCTGATGGTATCTGTAAAAGGCAAACAGTCAATACCCCAAAGATATTCAAACCCCAACCTCCGGAACCCGTGAATGTTCTTTTATGTGGCAAAAAGGACCCTGCAGATGTGATTGTTAAACAGCCCTTGAGATGAGGAGATTATCCTGGAAGATCTGTGAGTCCAATCTAATCACTAATCTAGCCCTTAGAGCACAGAACCTTCTACTTGCATTTCAAAAGAAACGTGACTACGGAACAAGGGTCAGAGATATGAAGATGTAACCTGGATGAAGGGGACCACAAGCCAAGAGATGAGACAGCCTTTCAAAGGCTGGGAACAGCCCTCAGCTCAGAGCCAGCAAGAAAATGGAGACCCGAGTCTTAAGACTACAAAGAACCAAATTCAGGCAACGCCCCGGGACAGCAGGAAACATTCTCCCCCAGAGCTTCCAAAAAGGAATGCAGCCTGCGGACACCGTGATTTTCATCCAGCGAGACCGGTTTCTGGCCTGCACAACTGTAAGATAATAAATGTTTGGTGTTTAAGCCACCAAGTCTGTCAATTTGATGTGGCAGCAATTAAAAACTATCAAATTCTGAACTTTTTGGTGGGGAAAGGAGAGTACACAGGCCATCACTTTTAGTACTGAACAGTAGCTATGTATTTTTGTTGTCGCCTGCAGTGCGAAAGACCAAATGCAGGACTTTATATGTGCTAAGTCAGCCCTCTACCACAGAGGTACAGCCCAGCCCCACAGCAGCTATGTAGATGATTATTCAGCAACTAGAAATTAGAATTGGCACTTGAGATAGGCATTAAAACTGGCATCTCCAGCTGGTATCCCAATTGCTAAGAGTAGTTGCAAGAATGGAACAGAAGGAAGAAAATGGAAGTGAGAAAAGAAAGGGTACACAGCTTGAGAAATCTAAGGTTACTAAGAATTAAGAAGCAAGGTAGGGGCTGGGGCTGTGGCTCAGAGGCAGAGCACTTGCCTAGCATGTGTGAGGCCCTGGGTTCGATCCTTAGCACCACATAAAAATGAAATAAATAAAAGGCATGCTGTCCATTTACAACTACAAAAATACTAAAAAAAAAAAAAAAAAAAAAAGCAGCAAGGTATTGAGATGAAAAAAGAAGATAGAAAGCCACCTCAACTCTTACGAGAAAAGGATCTCCAGGTATGGTGGTACACACCTGTAATCCCAGCAACCTGGGAGGCTGAGGCAGGAGGATTCCAAGTTCAAGGCCAGCCTCACCAACTTAGAAAGTCCCTAAGAACTTAGGGAGACCTTGACTCAAGAGTTTAAAAAAAAACCTTTAAGAATGGACTAGAACTGAGTGTGGTGGCATATGCCTGTAAACCCAGCAACTCTAGAGGCTAGAGCAAGAGGATATCAAGTCTGAGGCCAAACTGGACAACTCAGCAAGACTATCTCAAAATTTTTAAAAGGGCTGCTGATACAGCTCAGTGGTAGTACGCCTGCTACTCAGACGTGAAGCCAGTACGCCTGCTACTCAGACGTGAAGCCTGGGTTCAATCCCCAGCAAAGCAAAAACTAATAGAACTAGACACCTCACACAAAAGCTAAGGAAGCAACAGAAAGAGTAAGGCCAGGGCTGGGGATGTAGCTCAGTGACAGGGCACTTGACTGGCTAGCATGTGAGGCACCACTTAAAAAAAGAACAGATCATTCTACAAGAAGTCAGCCAAAGAATAAGGTTGGAATAAGAAGTAAACATATCCCTCATCTCCACACAAAATACATGGCCACATTAACATCTGCCTAGTCATCAGATTTGCATATACATTTTAAATTACGCTTCCCTGATGGAAGTAAAATACATGGTTTTAGATGTGATAACAAGTGATAAAGATGGAGGGGCAACTCCATCACCATTTTATAGATGGGGCACCCGCACCAAGAGATGAGGTGACTTTGCTACACAGATGGTACGGACTGGTGCAGGACTTAAACCCTAGTAGTTTGCATCCCTAACATCCTACTGCAGGGAAGAACTAGAAAAGATAAGTCATTTTTGCTCTATTCAACACCTACTCAGTAGTAGCCAAGGAATTAAAGGTTCAAAACGCAGTTTAATCTAATCACAGAATGACTAGCAGATAAGAAAGCTATAGTAATTACAAAGGCTAATCTGCAGGGCTGGGTGTGTAGCGCAGTGGCACAATGCTTAACAAGCATGCAGTTCAATTCCCAGCAGAGGCAGAATAAAAAGTTATAATCAATCAGGTAAAGGCCACTGCTAGAATTGTAAATCCAGGAAAAGTCTGACATGCAAACTCTTAAGAGTCTGGGGGGCTGGGGTTGTGGCTTAGTGGTAGAGCATGTGTGAGGCACCGAGTTCGATCCCCAGCACCACATAATAGTAAATTAAAAAAAAAAAAAAAAAGTATTGTGTCTATTTGCAACTGAATTTTTTTTTTTTTTTCCCAGTGTCTCAGCTAGGTGTGGTGGTGCACACCTGTAATCCCAGTGGCTTGGGAGTCTAAGGCAGGAGAATCATGAGTTCAAAGGCAACCTCAACAAAACCAAGGCTCTAAGCAACTCAGCAAGACCCTCTCTCTAAATAAAATAGAAAATAGGGTTCGGGATGTGGTCAGTGGTTGAGTGACCCCCGAGTTCAATCCCTAGTACAAAAAAAGTCTCACATATGTATGTGCACCAAGTTGCAGATACAATGAATAAGGCAAACATGGTCTAACACTACTTGAAATAATTCAACTTGAGTTGCAAAGGCAACAGGTGGAGTAAACTAAGATCAATGCCCTTCTAGGTTAGGGATGTGTAACAAAAGTATAGCTCTTGCCTAGCACGTGCAAAGCCCTGAGTGTAATCTCCAGAACAAGCTAATAGTTATTTTTAAAATGAATTCAAGGCTACTTATTGCAGGGAAGCCAGACTGTCTTTGAGGGGAAGGTTAAGAATGAATGGATAGGGCTAAGTGTATGGCTCAGTGATAGAGTGTTCGACTGGCACGTGTGAGGTATTGGGTTCAATCCTCAGCACCACATATAAATAAATGAATAAAATAAAGGTCTATCAACATCTAAAAAAAATTAAAAAAAAAAAAAAGAATGAACGGATAAGTCTGGGAGTGCAGATCAGTGGTAGAGAATGTGCTTGGTAAGCGGGAGACAGGAGACCCTCAGGTACAATGGGGGGGGGGGGGGGGGGCAGGGGGAATGGACAGAAACCAATATGAGGAAGGAATCCAACTTCATGCTGGTTGCTCTGTAGGGACTTGGGTTCAGAGAACCTGAGAGAAGGCCTGTGTGGTTTATGAGAAGAGCACAAGATGATGTGGGTAGGTTAATTGGAATTCTGTCCAAGCTTGCCGGGAATTGTGTAGAGCAGGGAAACTACTGGCCCCAACTAGTCTTAAAAAGGGTCGTGGTCTCTACTTTGTAACATAAGTGAAGACTGGGAATACAGATCAGTGGTAGAGCATTTGCTTCACAAGCAGAAGGCCCCATTGCCAAAAAACAAGTAAAAAAAAAAACAAAAAAAACACAGAAGACAAAGGGGAGATCACTTTTACTGAGCAAATGATGGCAGCTTCAACTGGGTAAGACAAACCAGGCTGAAAAAAATGTGGCTTGTCCTGAAAGATAGAACTATTTTTGGTATTTGGGATTGAACCATCAAAGGTGGGTCAAACTTTTGAACTGGGTTTAACATCATGAAGCCAGATACTTTGATAATTCCATTTCAAATCAAGTTATATATTGCAGGTTGGGGGCACATGTTATAGATTCCACAAGATGTAACCTTTCTAACTATGGGTTAGGAAGTAATGTGAAGCCAGGCATGGTGGCATGTCCCTGTAATCCCAGCAACTTGGGAGGTTCAGGCAGGAGGATTGAGAATTCAAGTCAGTCTAAACAACTAAGCAAGGCCCAGTCTTTAAATTAAATAAATAAATAAACAAAAAAGGCCTGGGGATGTGGCTCAGTGGTTAAGTGCCCCTGGGTTCAATCGCTAGTACAAAAAAAAAAAAAAAAAGAAAAAGAAAAAAAAAAGGTAGTGTGAATCAGGTTGGGTGTGGGGGCCCACACCTGTAATCCCAGCAACTCAGGATGCTAAAGGCAGGAGGATCACAAGTTAGAGGTCAGTCTCAGCAACTTAGTGAGGCACTGTCTCAAAATAAAAAATAACAGGCTGGGGATGTACTCAGTAATTAAGCACCCCGAGTTCAATCCCGGGTACCAAAAAAAAAAAAAAAGTTAAGTAGTGTGAATCAAATAGCCCCCCTCCTACTTCATTCTCCAAAGTCCAGATACCAGATTGCCTGGTACCATAACAGTGTAAAGCCCATGGAAAGAAATGGTGAAAGTAGGTTCACAAATCCAGATGAAGTGTCCAGACCTAGTCGGGGTTCCCATGACTAATGAACACCTCATTTGGAACAAGTTTTTCAGGAATGAATGGATGTCCTTCAGCAAGAGGCCAGGCCAGTCTTCCCGCCAATCCCTCTGCACAGGCGCCCCATAAGGGCAAGCACTGCTATAGGGGGAGGGTACCCCGACATCGGCCATCATCCCTCCCATCTTCCTAGGCACACACTGGACACTGACCAGTCCCCACTGTGAAGGCTTCCTTGATGCTCCAGGCTTATGCCTGCACAGATTTACTCTAAGACTGACCAGCCTGCACGCTGCCCAGGCCCTGACCCTGCCCTGTACTCTAAATGTTCCTTCCAAAATACAACTTCCCAGGCGGGACAAGGACCTTGAAGTCCCAGGCGAGGGAGGGAGCTCGGTGGAAGACAGAGCTCGCGAACCTGCGCCGGCAGCGCCCGGGCCCCGACCAGCAGCGCCCATCTCTGGAAGCCTCCATCAGGATGCACAGCTCGTGGGGAGGAGCAAGCACCAAAGGGGACCCCCGAAGTGCCCCCAAGCACCCGCGGGAAGCGAGCCGGGCACCGGAAGTGGAGGCCGGAGTACCGGGACCGAGGGGTGTCTGGAGGCCGAGGGCTGCCCACTTCCTGGCGGCAAGAGCAGCTCACGGCTGCTCAGATAAGGGAGTCGCCCAGACGAACCCGAAGCCTGTTCTATCTGGGGGTCAGAAAAGACCCAAGTTTTTAGTCACCAAGGAGTTTAGAGGGACCGCGGCCCATTTTGGCGCCAAATGGCAAGGGGAGCGCACAACCGGAAGTGCCACCCTGCCCGGCGCCAACAGACGCGCGCCGCCTCATCCTCGCGCATGCGTGCCCGGCTGTCAGCAGCGGCTACGGGCCACCTGGAGGGGAAGCGACCCCCCACCCCAATGCTTTGCCTCTCTCCTTCCCTGGGCCGACTGTTCTCCCGCAATACCTACCGCTTGCGGACATCGTCGGGCAGGGAGATGGCCGGGACGGCCAGCGCGGGCACCCGGGCCGGAGCGGTGCGGGCCGGCATCTCGGAGACTGCAGCAGACGCGGCAGCAGTGCAGGCAGCCCCAGCTTTTCGCGCGGAAACCAACGGGGAGGGGCGGCGAGCGGAGGCAGCGCGTACCACCCTTGCTCGGGCACGGGGGAAGGAGGGACGTACCATGAGGGAGAGGCCGTACCATGTGCGGGCAGACAGAGCAGAGCTGGCTGTGCTCCTGAGCTGCGCATGCGTGAGGCGGGCACGCACCCCCAGCGCAGAGCAGTGGGTTCGTCCAAGCTCTGCTAACGTTCGCCGTCAAGGGGGCGCAGTGCCTGAGACAGTCATTCATTCATTCTTTCCGGCATGTGGGCAGTGAAGCAGTCCGCAGTTCCCGGGAGTTAAAAGCCCTTGTGTTAACTATTGAGTTAAAGCCCTTGGTTCCAATCCAACGTCCACCCATTTGTGACCTTGGACTGGACACTTGGACTCAGCCTCAATGTTCTCTTCTATAAATCAGGGTTAATAGCACCTACTCCAGAAAATCTTGAGGATGCCCAGAATTTGTAGCTAACACCAAGGGTCTCGCACTGTAGGAGGTGAGGAATCACCTCCACAGCCTGTGTATTTGATACAGTACCAGACCATAAGAAAAGGATGGGCTCTTCAATATCTGGTTCTGGGAACACTAGATATCCACTTTTACAAAAGAAAAATGTTAGACCCCGACTTTAGACATTATATACAAAAACACTCAAAATGGATTAAAGACCTGAAACCACAACTACATAAGAAAACATGGAACTACAGAGAGAAGAGGGAAAGCTTCATGATATTGAATTTGACAATACTTGAAAATGACGAAAACTAAAATACACAATGAGTCTACATCAAACTTAAAAACATCTGCACAGCAAAGCAAACAATCAGTGAAACAGCAACTGAAATGGGAGGAAAATGCTGTAGTTGCTATAGAAAACAGTATGAAATTTCCTCAAATTTAAAAATAGAATGATGTGATCCTACAGTCCCACTTCCGGGCATGTATTCAAATAATTAAAAACAGGATCTTGAGGTATTTGCACACCCATCTTCATTGAAGCATTACAATAGCTAAGAGGTGAAATCAAAATGACCGTCTACAGATAAGTTGGTAAAGACAAAGTGTCATATACACGATGAAATATTATTCAGTCTTAAAAAAGACTTATTCATCTTATGCTACAACATGACAACCTGGAGAACATTACGCCAAGTGAAATACAGTCATGAAAAGATACAGGATTCCATTTATATGAGGTATCTCAAGTCAAAAATCTCAAACAAAGCAAAATGGCAACTACCAAGGATGAGAAAAAGTGGAAAAAGGAATTATTCAATGCATATGGAGTTTCAGTTTCACAAAATGAAAAGTTTCCAGAAGACTGTTGCACAATAATGAGCATGCACTTAACACAACTGAATTAACTGTACCCTTAAAAATGGTGAAGATGGTAGCTAGGGTACAACACTTGAGCCTGTCGTTCCAGCCTTAGGGAGGCTGAGGCAGAGGATTACTTGAGCTCAGGGCCTGCCGGAAGCTAGACTCTGTCTCAAAACAAAAGGTAAATTTTGGACTTGGGGTGTAACTCATTGATGGAGCACTTGCCTAGCATGTGTAAGGCCCTGGGTTCAATCCCTAGTAACAAAAAATAAGTTAAAGTTTATGTGGCTCTTTATTGCAATTAAAAAGAAAACTAGAGTGGGCTGGTGATGTAGCTCAGTTGGTAGAGTGCTCACCTCACAGGCACAAGGCCCTGGGTTCAATTCCCAGCTCCAAATAAATAAATACAACTAGGCATGGGGAAGTAGCTCAGTGGCAGACAACTTATCTAGTAAGAGCCAAGCAGTGGGTTCAATCCCCAGTTACACAAAAACTTAGGCCAAGTACAGTGGTGTATGACTATCATCTCAATAAGATGATGCCAAGGCAGGCTGAGACCAGAGGATTTCAAATTTGAGGCTAGCCTTAGCAACTTAATGAGGCCCTGTTCCAAAATAATAAGAACTGGGGATACAGTTCAGTGATAAAGCATCCCTGCTTCAAACCCTAGTACCAAAAAAACTATTAGGGCCCAGATTTTTTTAACGTAGTATTTTATCTCTGACAAAAAAGTACTAGTATGGCATGTTAAGTTGGACATATTTTTGTATTTTTGTACGAAATATTTGTATCCCAAAATTTACAAATGAATGCATTTACCCATACACACTCGGTTCCCCCAAGAGAAAGGGTTGGCCTGGTCAAAGTGCATCAGTGACACATGGCAAGACTCTGGAACGCTGAAAATTCTTAATGTTTTTAATTTTCATATTTTGATTGAAGTGATTTTAATGTTTTATATTAATTCTTATATTTATTAATTCTAAAATTAACAACTTTCTTTTATTGTGCTACTGGGGATTGATCCAAGGGGCACTGAGCCACAACCCCAGCCCTTTTTATTTTTTATTTTGAGACAGGGTCTTGCTAAATTGCTGAGGGTTTCACTGGGTTGCTGAGGCTAGCCTCAAACTTCCAACACTCCTGCCTCAGCTTCCCAAGTAGCTGGAATTACAGGCATGCACTGCTGTGCCTGGCCCCCAAAATCAAAATAATTTAACATCTAACAAGAACTTATACATGTACTAGGCTCTTTAGAGTTATTTAATTTGGTCCTTAATGACCATAAAGGGAGGCACAGGTTTAGTATCCTCCCCTTGAAATGCTTGGGACCAGAAGTATCTTGGATTTCAAATTTTTTTAAATTTGGGGATATTTGCATATATATATATATATAAAACAATATCGTAGGGAGGGGACACAAGTCTAAACATGAAATTCATTTATGTTTCATATATACCTCTTACACATCCTAAATATAGTTTTGTACAAGATTCTTTTATAATTTGGGGCAAGAAAGTTTCATGGCATGGAATTTTCCACTAGTGACACATGTCAGTCAAAGTTTTAGATTTGGGAACATTTCAGGCTTAGGGGTTTTATTTTATTTTATTTAAAATACATTTTTATTTTGGTTGTAGATAGACATAATACCTTTATTTTATGTGGTGCTGAGGCTCAAACCCAGTGCCTCACACATACAAGGTAAACAAGCGCTGAACCACTGAGCCACAGCCCTGGATTTTGATTTTTTTGTGTGTACATGCATGCTGGGAATGAAGTACAGGGCCTTGCACACAGTCCTCTAGATTTTGGGGTTTTGATTCGGGACTCTCAACCTGTAACAGGACTCCATTTCCTGTGTCCTAGGAGATTTGTCCTAGAGGACTTTGACTCCAAACTACTTATACAAGATGGTAGATTCAGTCAGCATCAGGGCCCATGAATCCAGATGTCTTTAGTTCAGAGCCTGAATGCAAAATGGTGACCCCAGTGCTGGTTGGCCAGTTAGCCATCCCATAGGTGACCAAAGAGACAGGACTGGGAAACTTGACAAAGAAAGTGTCAGAAACAGGTAACAGTAACAAGAAAGTCTCAATAGAGTGAGGCTAAGGTGCATAGAACTGTCAGCAACCAACATGTGGGCCTCTAATACACCTTGGGGAAGGAGGGGTTCACGGGGCTAAAGGAGCCTCAACTCAAGGAGGGTAGCTGGGTTTTTGTTTTTGTAGTGCTGGGGATCAAATACAGGGCCTTGCACAGCTAGGCAAGTGCTCTACCACTGAGCTATACCTCTGGCCCCAGCAGCTGCATTTATTGGGGACTTCCTTGCAGGCAGATTTTCTTTGTAATACTTGTGTCAACCTTGCCAGGAAGGAATGAGTCTGCTCATTTTGCAGATGGGGGTCAAGGCTCAGGGACAAAGAGTTTGCCCAAGTGCTCCCTGCAAATTAAGTACAACTGCTCTTGGTTGTTCTTTGGAACTACAACCCAAATCCACTCTCCTGCAGAGTTCTTTCCCCCTCCACACTAACTAGAAAGACAAAAAATGCCATTCTCTCCCCCCACCCACAAAGCTAAGCTTCCCATTGCTCTTCAAATAAAAGCATTTTATTCCATCTTCAGCACTCTGCCTAAATTCATCTGATTCTACCCCACCTCATTGAGCACTAACTTAACTGACCCATTTTTATCCTTTCAAGTTTATGTGCCCCAGGGCTTTTGCTTTTACTGTAATTTCTGCCCAGACCATTCTTCTGGAAAATTCACACAGTTCAAAGTTACTTGTATACAGAGGCTTCTCCAGAACTCCTGGAGGCAATAGTTCACCCTCTACTCATTCCATCCTATTATACTGTTTTTTCATAGCATTTACCACTGTCAGATTCTTTTTATTTACTGTCTATTCCACTAGAGCAGAGGCTAGCAAACTTTCTATAAAAGACCAGATAGTATTTTTGGTTTTGTGAGTCACACATTCCCTGCTCAAACTACTCAAGTCTGCCATGATAGTGCAAGAAAAGCCATAGACAATATGTAAGAGAATGGGTATGACTGTGTTCCAATAAAACTTTATTAACAAAAACAGATGGTGGGCCAAGTGTGGTAGCACACACCTGTGATCCCAGTAACTCTGGAGGCAGAGGCAGGAGGATTGCAAGTTTGAGTTCAGGCTTAGCAAACTAGCAAGGCCCCACCTCAAAGTAGGACCAAAAAAAAAAAAAAAAAAAAAAAAAAAAAAAGGTCTGAGGATATAGCTCAGGGGTAAAGTACCCCTGGGTTCAATCCCTAGAATAGGGTGGGGGGGGGGGTTCAGAGATGGTGGGCCAGATTTGACCCTGAGAATCCTACACAGACTACATTCTCCAAAGAAATGCAGTTAGGAGTTGAATACGCAGAGCATGGAAGTTACCTGATGTGGAGGAAAGATAATACTGGTGGGTAATAAAGCCGTTTTCTGTCCTACAACATTATAACTTCCATTTCACAAGGGGAAACTGAGGTCCAAACTGGACCAGGCTGCAAATCTAGTCTGTCTCCAGGCCCTAGTCATCTGCTCTCTCCCCTCACCTGGCCCTCTGAAATGCCACACAAATGCTCTTGCCTAGCACCTGTGAAGCTCTGGGCTCAATCCTCAGCACCACATAAAAGTAAAAATAAAGGGATTGTGTCCATGTACAACTAAAAATGTTTTTTAAATGCCACACAAAGCCATGGGGGGTGGGGGAAGATACTGAGGGCTTTCCAGGATTCCCTGGAGTGAGTGGTTGGACCACCAGAGACCCCACCCACAGCCTAGAGAACAGGCCTACTTTGAGAAAAGCTACTGAAACCACCAAGAGAAACCAGGACCACTTTTGGGGGAATTCATTCCGACTCCACCCCTCTGACTCTGAAGTTCTGTTCACAACCCCCTCCCCTTCCCTCCACCAAGAAAGGCTTGCCAAGACCCAGCCCCCACCTCCCAGGTCACATTCTGACTCCACCTGGAGGGCCACATTCCATGGAGGCCCAGATATCAGCCTGACCAGGGGCCAGGCTGCCCAAATTTGTCAAGGCTGGTGGAGGGATGGCCACGTGTCCTGAGCCCCAGTCAGGAGACTAAAGCTGAGTCACCCCAGATGCCAGAGGAATTGTCACAGCCACTGAGCGCGTGCTCAGTACCAGGCCCCAGAGAGGCCCTGAGCAGCAGCTTTAGCACTCAGTAATTCAACAGAGACTATCAGTCTCACCCTGATGGTCCTCAAAAACTCTCCAGACTGGAGTGACTTGCCCAAGCCAGGAATCAAATCCAGGAAAACCCAAGGCCTTTGGAGTGTGCTGGGCACAGCTGCCTCCTCCTTGTGGGGCCCTTGAGTAAACTGATGACTGTCTGGGATCACAGGAGACTAGCTGCCAACCCCTGCAGGCTTTACTCAAGAGCCCTGGGGTCACTTATCTGCCCCTCTTGGCCAAAGCTCCCTCAGCTTTCTCCTAGATGCCAGCCCAGCCCCTTCCCAGGTTGCCCCTCTGCCCCCTCCCCAACTATTCAGAAGCCAAATCTGATTAGGAAACCACCTTCCTACCTCATTGAGCACACCTGAATGACTTCCGAGTCCTCAGGGGGCATGCAGCCCTTCAGGGCAGCTCAGCAGGCAAAGCCTGACAAAGACTCATATCTACCATATGCACGGTGCTCCTTCAAATTAATTAAAAAAAAAAAAAAAATCCCTCTTTTATTAAGTGAACAAAAGCATTTGAACAGACACTTCACAAAAGAGAAGATCCAAGTGGACAAGGCTTATCTGGAAAGCCACTCAAGTTCATTAGTCATCAGGGAAATGCAAAATAAAACCTCAATTGCCATATCTTACACACCCCAGGACCGCTGAAGTGAAGAAACAATTTTCAAGTGTTAGCAAGATCAGAACTCTTTGATGCTGTTGGGACGAGTCCAAAAATGGTACAGCTACTCTGGAAACTGGTTTGGGAACACTGCAAAGGCTAGACATATTCTGACCCCAGGACTCAGCAATCCCATCCTGGGGTACTTACCCTCACCCAATGACAAGAACAAAATTGTTTCGTTTATTCACAATAGCCAAAAACTGAAGACAGCATAAACCACATGGGACAGATGAACAGTTATTTATTCATACAAGAGAATACTAAACCGAGGGGGTCATAATTTTTTTTAATAATAGTCACATAGTAAGTTTTTTAGGATTTGTGGGCTCTACAGTCTGCCACAACTACCAACTCCGCCCTTGCAGCCTACAAGCATCGCAGACAATACATAAAGGAATGGGCACTGCGTTGAGCAGATAAGACTTTATGCACAGCCACCAAAAATCGAAATCCACACCATTCTCACATATCACAAAAGGTTATTTTTCTTTTGATTTTTTTTTTTTTTTCACCTCAACCCCTTAAAAATGGAAAAGGCATTCTTAGCTTACTGTCTGTATGAAAAAACGGGCTTGGGTAGATTTTGCCAAACACAGCTTCAAGAACCAGGACTCTCCAATCCCACTTAAAACTACAAACGCATCTCAAACATGATGGTGCATCAAAGAAGCCAGCCGGGGAGTGCATATTACGCAATTCCATTTGTAGGAATCACAGCCCTTCTCCCCAGTTCTCACCCACTCCACCCACTCTAGGCACAGGTTTCTTCCCATCCAGGCCACTGACGCCACATCCTGCCTCCTTCAAGCTCTGCTCAGGCCTCTCTGGCCTACCTGGGTCCCCCAGCCATTGCCCTTCTTAGCCCTGGAGAAAAACCGTGGGCAGAGAGTTGCCTACCTTCTGGAGAATAATGTGAAAACACAGCGTCCGCTTCAGAACCGCTAAGAAAGTCTCCCTCTCCCTGAGATAGGGGGTAGAAATAAGGGCTGGGCCTGCCCACACCAATAAACCAGAGGAGTTTCATCTGAGGAGCTTCCGTCCCCAAAATGACCATCGATTAATCACAACTGATTCTCTGAAGACAATTGGCAAGTTATTAACACTACCTGGCAAAGAGAAGGAATTAGACTCTCCAATCAGGGTGTTGGGGATGTTTCTAGAAGTTTCCTTGTCTCAGACTAAGGACCCCTGACTCTTCTGATCAAATAGAGGGAACAAGAAAGTCACACATGATTCCTTTAGCACAGGATTCCACAGTCTGGGCTGACATCAGGGGCTGAATTATCCTTTGTCACATAGTATGTCCTGTGCATGTAAGGCAATGAGCAACATCCCTGACCTCTGCTCACAAGATGCCATAGCAGCACCTCCTTGCTGACCTGCCTCCAACCAGGCAGAACCACCAAACGCCTTCAGACATTGCCAGATGTCTCCTGCCGGGTGAGGGGGAATCACCCTTAGAATCACTGGTTTAACCATGTGGAAATGACATTATATAAAGCAGCTGAAACTTGTCCTAACCGTTTGCCTTCTGGACATCTCTGAGATGCCTCATCTGCAGCCTAAAATCAGCCCCAAAACAGCCTTTAGAAAAACTATAATAAGTCACGGATGGTTCACATCAGGAGCTGTGCATTGTGACCATGCAGAGTCCTGGGCCCTGAAATCAGATTCTCCAGGCCGTGGTAGGGCCCAGGAACCTGTATTTTTTTCCACAACTTGCCTACTTGTGAAAGACTTTTTTTTAATAATGTGGGGAAGTTCAATTACAAGGAGGTTATTGTGTGTGTCGGTATTCTGTTTTTATTGCTGAATGTTATTCCGTTGCATGGATCTACTATAGCTTGTTTATCCATTCACCAGTTGATGGATATTTGGGTTGTTTCCACTTTTAGGCCATCAAGAATGCTGCTACAAATGTTCATACACAAGTCTCTGTGCAGACATATGTTTTCATTTCTCTTGGGGAGATGGATACCTGGAGTCAAATTGCTGGGTCTTGTGGTGAGTTTGTTTGCCTTTGTACAAAGCTGCTAAACCTATTTCCAAAGCAGCTGTGCCATTTTGCATTGAAGGTTGGGATTATTAACATACCCATTTTCACAGATGATGAAACCAGCTGAGAATTGTCAGGTGACCTGCCCAAAGTCTACCTGAGTCGTCAAGGGTTGCATCTGAGATTCAACCTAGTTTTTCTAACTTCATGGTAGGCACTGTTAACACTTCCACCACAATGGCCACTGAAAATGAACCACATCTGACGATTTTCATTTCCCTCTTCTGGCAGAGGCAACTATTCCAGAATAAGACAATTTAGGGAAAGGAAGTAGGTGGTTGGCAGTCTGAATTTGAGGAAAGTATGTCAGTTTTGTAGACAAATGGGGAAAATGACCAGAATATGAAGATAAGGAGATGCATTAGAAACCCTTTGAAGACTGCTAACTAAAGGATGTGTCCAGGCAATGGCTACCCATAGATGAAACTGTTAGGAAAACCCATGTAAGGAACTGATGCATCTAAGACCCCAGACCAGTCTTAGTTATCAGTAAAAAGGAAAGATAATTGGACATTGGCCTTCTGGTAGAAGTTTTCCCCACCATTTATGAAGAATTGAAGCTCCAGACCCCCCAAATATGTGTGTGTCCTGTGATTTGTGACACAGGAGCACCTTGAATGTCATGAAGGGATGCCATCAATCAATGCCTGTGGGACGCTGTCCAAGGAAAACCACCTGGTTTCTTCAACAAATTAATTACAAAAAATAAATAGATATAAGGGAAAGGGAAAGGAAACCGGTATGTTAAACAATATTTCAGAGATTCCACCCTTCCTTAATTAAATTCCATAAGTAAACCTTATTTGGATTCTAATTCAAATGAATTATACGCTAAAGAATAAAACTGATAAGTGGGGAACTTTATTATTTTTCTTTTGGTACCAGAGATTGAACCCAGGGGTGCTTTACTTCGGAGCTACATCCCCAACCCTTTTAATTTATTTATTTATTTTAATTTTGAGACAGAGCCTCTCTAAATTGCTGAGGCTGTCCTTGAACTTGAGACTCTCCTGCTTCAGCCTCCCAAGTCATTAGGGTTACAGGAGTGTGCCACTGCACCTGACTTCTTTTCTTTTAATATTTTTAGTTGTAGATGGACACAATACATTTATTTTATTTTATATTTTTATTAGTTGTTGACAAACTTTTATTTATTTATTCTTATGCAGTTCTGAGAATCGAACCCAGTGCCTCACACGTGCTAGGCAAGTACTCTACCACTGAGCCACACCCGCAGCCCCAATACATTTATTTTATTTATTTATTTTTATGTGGTGCTGAGGATTGAACCCAGTGCCTCACATGTGCCAGGTGAGTGCTCTCCCACTGAGCTATATCTTTAGCCCTGTACCTGGCTTCTAATTGATACTTTTGATAAATATGATGATGGTATTGTGGTTTAGTTTTTTAAGTGTTGCTATCTTTTATAGATCAAAAGTAGAGTATTTGCAAGTGAAAAGATTTGACTTCTCAGATTTGCTTCAGAATGTCCAGTAAGTAATAACTGATTCAAGCAAGAATAGAAGTTAGTGAAAGTCTGACGAATAACAGGATATCTAACAGTCTCAAAGTACCTTCCCATAAGGTACTTAATAATTATGAAAGGGGAAGTAGTAACTTTAAAGTGGAGAAATCTGGAGGATATTGCCTTAGTCAAGTGATAATTTTTTTTTTTTTCCTGGTGCTGTGGATTGCAAATGATCAAGATTAACATCACCGGGCTGTGGTTGTGGCTCAGTGGTAGAACGCTTGCCTAGCATGCGTGAGGCACTGGGTTTGATCCTCAGCACCACATAAAATTAATAAATAAAACAAAGGTATTGTGTCCATCTACAACTAAAAAGAATTTAAAAAAAAGATTGACATTAGCATTGATGGGGCTAATCAGCATCAGGAGTGGTACCTATCAGTGGGTCCCTCCTGATGGGATGCAATGAGAGGGATACAACTTCACTTCTAAGGTCTTCCTGCCAAACATTCATAGCCTTTATCTAGAGGTGAGGAAACATCAGATGACCCCAAGTTGAAGGACATTCTCCTGACCTCTATTTCTCAAAAATGTCAAGATCATGAAAGACAGGATCAAAAACTTCCAGTTGAAAGAGACAACTGACTGCAAAGAATGATCTGGAATTTTTTTTCTGCTGTAAAGGTCAATAACGAGACAACTGGTGAACTCTGATTAAGGTTTGTAGATTTCCTGCCTTTGAGACTTTTTTGAGGTTATGTAAATGAATGATTTGTTCTTAGGAAGCTCAGTGAAGTGTTTTGATGGATGGATGGATACGTGAATGGATAGACAGAAGGGAACCTGAACTGCTAGTAAGTGGTCATTCATCCTTCTTGACCTGGACCTCCTTCCTTTGAAGCTCTTTCACAGTTTCTTTCTCATTTAAGTCATTAATATTTTGTTTATCATTTGCAACTAAGTCTAATCTTTACATCATTGTTAAAGGAAACATGGAAGTTATCATGTTGTTCATTATAGTGGTAGGACCTGTGGATTTTTGTTATGATGCTGAGAGTCTAGAATTGTGATTTCTAACACTGTAATCAATGACCATGCATGGGTATTAAAATTTTAAATTTAGTCTCTGAAAAAAATAAATAAATAAAATTTAGTCTCTGCTTCATGTTAACCACATTCCAAGTGTCCATGGATCTGCTTAATGTGGTGACACACACCTGTAATCCTGGAGACTCAGGAAGCTGAGAAAGTCAAGTCTGAGGCCAGCCTCGGCAATTTAGCAAGACCCTCAGCAACTTAGTGAGACCCTGTCTCAAAATAAAAAGTAAAAAGGGCTGGGGATATAGCCCAGTGATAAAGCACACCTGGGTTAAATCTCCAGGATTTAAAAAAATAATAATAATAAGGGCTGGGGATATAGCTCAGCTGGTAGGGTGCTTGCCTTACCAGCCCAAGGCCCTGGGTTCAATTCCCAACATTGAAAAAAATGCGTCCATGGATGTGGATTGTGTTCATGCTCAGATTAGGGGTTCTGTTTCTCAGAGTATGATTTGAGAACCACTTTTTTTTTTCCTCCTAGTGCTGTGGTTGGAACTCAGGGCCTGGTGCATTCTAGGCAAGTGCTCTGTCTTAGAACTTCTGCCCCAGCCCAAGATGAGTTGCAATAAAGATAAAAATAATCAAAAGCTTTTTTTTTTTTTTTCCTGACCAGGCATTTTTCAATTATCAGGGTCGCTTAGTGAAAAATGCACATTCCCTGCATCATTCCAGACCCACTAGATCTAAATTTCTGAGTGTGGAGCTTGAGAATCTGCATTCTAACAAGTTCTTCCAGGGGATTCTGATGTTTCCTAATAGCTACCAGCCTCCCTAGAAAAAAAGGAAGTGGCAATCATCTTGCATTTCCTGCAATTTGGTCCATTTCATTCTAGGCTCCAAAATTTGGGAACTAACAGTAAATCAGATCTTCAGACCAGAATATTGAGAAGGACTAGATGTGATCCCAGTGGACATGTCCCACCCTACTTTGGATATGTTACTTGACCTCTCTGTGCCTTGGTTTCTATACCTGTCCAAGAATGAATACTAATCCTACTCTAAAGGGCTATTTTGAGGATTCCATTTGCTCATCGATGTAAACTACTTCCAACAGTGCCTAGCATTGACAGTTTCCCCATTATAATTAGCCTTATCTCCAAAGGGCTATCCAACTAATGTGGGGTGACTCTGGCCTTGCCATCTAAAATGTCACCTGTGGCCAGGCATGGTGGTACACACCTGTAATCCCAGTGACTCTGGAGGCTGAGGCAGGAGGGTCACAAGTTCAAGGCCGACCTGGTCAACTTAAAATAGATAGGGCTGGGGATGTAACTCAGAGATGGAGCACTCCTGGGTTTGATCCCCAGGATCAAACCAAAAAAAAAAAAAAAAAGGCCTGAACCCCAAAAGTGTCACTTCTTCTATTTTATTTTCTTCCCAGCTAATACTTTAGGTTTTTTTGCAGTGTTGAGGGTTGAAACTAACCTCCCAAATGCTAAGCATGCTCTCTACCACTGAGCTGCACCCCTAGACTCCTAGTTAGTACTTAACACTCATCCTACAAACACTAACTGAGCACATATTCCAGACAGAGAGAATGGAAAGTACAAAGATCCTGGAATCAGAACATGCCAAGTACTGTTTTTTGGTTTTTTGGTTTTTGGTTTTTGGTTTGGTTCTCTCTTTATTTGTGGTGCTGGGAATCAAACCAAGGGCCTCGTGCATGCTAAGCAAATGCTCTACCACTAAGCTGTAGCCCCTGTCCCCTAAGTACTATTAAAGATACTAGAGACGCATTGGTGAATAACAGACCTATCTTTAAGGAGCTCGTATTTTAATGGGACAGACACATAAATTGATATATAATTTACTGCCAGGTGATAAGCAGATTAGGGGCTAAAGAGGGAAGGAGAGATGCAGAGAAGGACTCTCTGAGGAGGTGGCATTTGGTCAAGGTCTAAAGGAAGAATTGGACGAAGCATAGATATTTGGGGAAAATTTATTAACTCTGGGCTGGCCTCTGGCATTTCTGCAATCCCACCACCTCCTATCCCCAGCCCCAGCTAGGGTTCAGGTTTCTACATAGAGGGGAATTCCAATGGGGGTTGCCTCTGTCTGTCTGCTGTCTGCCTCCTCTACCAATGGCTGTCCTGGGCAGCTGGTATTACAGGGTGAAGCTTCAGCTTGGGGGCCTGGAATCCCCCATCAAAATTCTAGACCTGTCTTTAAAAGTGCTGCTGGGCCACCTGCCTCCAGGCAATGGAGGCAAGGAGCCCAGTTAGGGATCTCCCAACCTTCACAGCTGCATCCCATCTGGGTTTCTCCTGTTCCTGGGAAAGGTTTGTGATCTCCCCTTCCATAGCAAAGAGGGGGTTTCAGTGCCTTTTTCTAGCCCTGTGTTGGAGCCAGAATCAGCCTGCAAGGTTCAAATTCAGCCAGGCATTGCCTGACTAGTGCTGTGTGCCCCTTAGCAGTTTGCTTAACTACTCTGAATCCACATGTCCTTAAGATCTTGTTTATAATTCTACCTCCTGAAGAGTCAAGTCTTCATCCTGGGCCAGTACTTGATAAATGTCAGCCAATTCTTTGGGGTATCTGGGCCCACTGTATTCCCAAGGCCACCTCTCCTGCTCCCATGGAGGCGCATGTACTTGGGATGGAGGAGGGGTCCCCCATCACTAGCCAGGCTGTCTCAGAAAAAAAGCAAGGAGGCCCCAGCCTTAACGAATCACTGGGAGTGGCAGGACAGTGTTTTCTCAGAAGCCACTGCTATCACAGCTTGGCAGGGCTAAGGAACGGGGAAGGCTGGGAAAGGATGGGCAGCCACCCTCCCCTACCCAATGGCCCAGCCAAGGGGTGCTCATGAGGGAACAGCCACCTTAAGCCCCCAAAGACATAACAGCACCAGAAAGAAAAATTGAACCGTTTATTGGCCAAGGTCTGGGTCTCTGGCATGGGGGGCCTCTGGGGAGCTGTATGAAGGGAGACAAACCCCCCAATTGGCTCCTTGCCCCCCAAAACCCCCCTCCCCCAGCCTTTGCATTCACAAGACATTAATCTGAGGCGTGAGGTTTCCCTCCCATGGAGAGATGAGCCAGCAATTCCAAAGAAGTCCTGGGCAGGACCAGAACTCCAATTGGCAGTTTCGACATGGACACGAATGTAAGACAGAACAGCATCCATTCTGGGGGAAACAGGGCAGGGAGGAGGTCACAGACACCACGCGCTTGCACACACAGACACACATAAATATAGTTCGTACCGCGACAGCTCTTCCGTCTATCCACAGGAATTAGCAAAGTCCTTCTGGGGCAGGCGAGGGAAGAATGTCCCCAGGAAATGTCCTTGGCCACCCCACCCCCTTGCTCCATTCAAGACATCTGGGCCGGGGAGGATTTGTGGTGTGAAGAGCTTGGGGGGAGTGGTTTGGGGGGTAGGAGTGGGGGAATGTGCAAATGTCTCCCCCAGAACTTTCTCAAGTTCTACCCTGTCCCACAAGGAGGCCCAGAGCCCTCTTCAGTCCCCCAAACCGGTTTTTCCAGACTTCGGTGATTCCTCTGTGCCCCAAATAGTGCAATTGGCCGTTGAGGTCTGAGTGAGGAATGGGGCTCGGCCCCCTCCCCCCATCTCTACCCCGTGGCTTCCTTTCCGGGCATCTGAGAGGAAAAAGAAGATGGAGTCAAAGTGGCAGCTGATGAAATTTGGGGAAGCTGTGGATTTGGGTCTGGGAGGGTTAGGGAGGAGACTTCAAACCCTGGGGATGGTGGTTCCAAAGAAGGGCCTGAGGTTGTCGGGGAAAAGGTGGCAAGAGGGATAAATTCGGAGATAGGAGATAGGAGCTGGGTACAGGTCGGGGGGTTGGACAGGAAAATGTTGACTCCTTTGTACTGCATGGTAAACTGTTCCTGCCCTGTGCTCCCTCCTGTTGTCACCCTAGTCCTTTGAAGGTCCCCAGGGTCACTGTACTGGCCTCCAGCATCCCACTGAAGCACTACTGACTAGTCAGTGCCCCGACTGGCCAGCCCAGCTGTGAACTTTCAACATCTGCCAAGTCTATGGGGTGCGGGCATCTCGCTTGGCAGCCCCTGGTCTCTGTCTGAGGTCACCCAGTGCCTTTCATGCAGCCCTGTGTGTCCTGGTTGTTGGTCCACCCTCCCTTCAGACCACTGTGTTGCCCTCCAGAAATGTGGGTGAGGTGGGCATATGCGTGCCCCTCTCCAGAGAGCTGGAGCTGCGGAGAGGCAGGAGGCGGTGGCCCGGGGTTCCGTCCCGCCTTCCTGGCACCCCTGCTGCCCTCTGCCAGCACTGCAGGGGCCGCAGCACCTCCCGCCGCAAGTCCCGGCTGCGCCACGTGTAGATGACGGGGTTGAGCAGCGAGTTGAGAGTGGCGAAGGCGAAGAAGTAATGGGCCTTGTAGAGAACGGGGCAGGACCGGACAGGACAGGCGTAGTCCAGGAGCAGGATGCTGAAGGCAGGCAGCCAGCACACGATGAAGACGCCCAACACGATGGTCACCGTCTTGAGCAGGGCCAGTGTCTGCGGGCCCGCCACATCTGCATGGCTCGAGCGGACCACACAGTAGATGCGGATGTAGAGAGCAACGATGGCCGACAAGATGACGGAAAAGATGGTCACCACGCAGAGCACATACTGCTTGGCGTAGAGCGGCAGGACGGTGGAGCAGGCCTCCAGGTGGCCCAGGCAGTTCCAGCCAAGGATGGGCAGGCCCCCAAGAACCAACGAGATGAGCCACGAGGCCCCAATGAGCAGGAGCATGCGGCAGCTCTTGTCACTGCCGTAGGGCTTGACCTTGGCAATGGCCACCTGCCGCTCAATGGCGATGGCCAGGAGGCTGAAGACAGAGGCTGAGAGTGTGATGAAGGCGGAGCCCTCACGGGCAAACCACTGCACAGGTGTCAGCCCCAGTGTGACGGGGCCTGAGAGCAAGGTGTTGGCCACGAAGGCCACTCCCGCCAGGAGATCCGAGGCTGCCAAGTTGCCCAGGAACAGGTACATGGCGGAGTGGAACTTGCTGTTCCGGGCCACTGCGATGAGCACCAGCAGATTTTCCACCACTATGGCACAGCAAAGGATGATGATAAAGGCGGAAGCCACCTGGCGGGAAGGCGTCTCCTGTGTGTCCAGAGTTTCCTTGGTGTAATTGTAGTGTTCCCGGACCTTGCTGGAATTGAGGTACTCTGAGTATAAGCCGCCCATGGTGGGGCTCAGTGGCTGGCTGGGGCCATGGGTCTGTCACAACTGCAGAGAAGAGAGACAGACAGCAGGTCAGTGCCATGGCTGCTACCTGGCTCTGACCTTGGATGGTCCTCACTGAGTGAACACGGGAAGTCGGAATCATCATCATCGCCATTTTCAAATGGGACACCCAGACAGGCTGATTCACTTTCCCAAAGTCTCCAAGCTGGCAAGTGGCAGGGCGGGAGGGGCTGGCTCCACAGCCTCCATCACCCCGCAGAGACATTCTCATTCACAGAAACAGACAGAAGTTCCTTAAGTGGCATGAAGGGTATACCCTGGGCTTTCAGAAACTTTGTCCACTTACTCAAAGAGCAAGCCTGCAGATTTGTCTCTTTTTGAGAACATACAGGAGCCTCTGGCTTCATGCTGCCTGCTGACCTGGGTCAGTGAGATTCTTGTCACTGATAGTACCATCCCTTGCTTATTACCACCCACTGCCCTGATTTCAGGCTGGGTCTAAGCCTTGAGGCCATGGGTGCTCCTGAGATAAGGACTTGGGAGACATCACGGCGGCCCTGAGGTTCAAGCATCTCAGAGGTCACACTATCTTCAAGGACACAGAGCCTGGGGACAATGCAGGGCAAGTCTGTTCTCACTCCAACTCTGACATGCCAGGCAAGTCACTCAGTCTCTTAGCCTCAATGTGCTCACCTATGCAATGGGTAGAAGAAAGCCCCCTTCAAAGGGATGTTAGGAAAATCCTTTTAAAGATTTCATGGGGTGGGATGGCTTGGAGGTCGAGTGCTTACCTAGCATGTGCAAGGCCCTTAGTTCAATCACTAGCATCACCAAAAAAATACATAAATAAAATAAAGGATTACGAAGCTTGGTGTGCTGACACCTACCTGTAGTCCTAGCTTGAATAACATGGTGAGACCCTGTCTTAAAAAAAAAAAAGAAGAAGCACATAGCTTACTTAGCACATAGTAAGCACTCTCAACAACTGTTAGCTAATGCTATTAGCTTCCCTGTTCCTGGCACACACAAAGGACTCTGGGCTGGGTACACTCCACCCAATCTTTTGGAAGAGGATGCTGACGAAATCAACCAAGAGATTCCCAACAGCCTGTTCTCATCAGCACCATCTACTCTGCCCTGGGACAGAGGGTCCCGGGGGGGTGGGTAGGGCGCTGGCACCCCCTTCCCTAGCCAGGATAAAATCCAGATGTGTGAGGCCCCTGGAACAAACAGGGTGGAGTCCTAGTCACATCCGGTGTAGGGAAGTCTGGGTGGGGGGAGCTGAGATGGGGGGGTCACCAGAGACCAGTCTGGGAGGTCCTGGCTGGGAAGATGGGGCAGCTGTGCTAAGTCATGTGAGCCGGTGAGGGGGGCATGCAGCCCTGCAGGGAAGGGGGAAGGGATTTGTTTCCATGAAAGCCTGAGTCACCCACCCCCCTTTCAAGGAAAACTGAGCCATGGGGGTAGGGGCGGGAAGAGGCCTGTGGAAAAGGAGGATGAGAGGCACACACCGTGGCCAACTCTGGGGTGGGGTAGGAGGGTCTCAAAGGAGCCAGGCCAGTGTCCGCCTTTCACTAGGGAAGTGGGGAGAAAGCTCCAACCCTTAGCTAAGGGGAGGGAAGAAGAGCTAAACTCTCCCCAGTCCCTGGAAAAACGCCTGCCAAGGACCTCGTGTGAGCCAGAAGCACGTTTCAGAAAAGGCTGGTTAGGCCGGTTCTTGGTGAGCCTAGGGGTGATAGGGGGCTTCCGGGGTCACCCAATCATCTCACTTCCAGGATGCCCCCTGGGAGAGGCATCCTGGCCTTGGGCCCTAGAGAGGCAGCTGCTTCCCCCAGAGCGGAGGGGCATCCGTCCTAGATTGGGAACAGAGAAGAGCTTGTGCGTGTCCTCGGGGACAGCGGCCCCGCCCAGATCGCCACACAGAGGCCTCTTGTTTCCCTGCCGGACAGGGCCCCGGGCGCCCTGATGCCCTCTGCCCGCAGCAGCAGCTCCCAGGCTGGCTTGGCCTGGGCAGCGGCCTTACCAGACCAGCCATCGAGCAGGAAACAGCCCGTGCACTGATTGGCTCATTTTCAATTCCAGGGCACTGAGTGATTTGTCTATTGGCCTGAACTTTCCATCTTCAGCCTCTGATTGGCCCGGTTGGGGGCGCTCTACGGTTAATCCTACTATCCGGGTTTACAAGCTCCTCGCTCTTTCAGAGGACAGAGTTAAAGCTGTGTGGATGTCCCTGAGGGTTACTTTGAACCGTGACCTGACCGCTGGGTCACCCCACCAGACGCCCCCAGGCTGCCCTGGCCTGCTCGGTCCCTCCTGGGGTTCATAATTGAGACTCAAGATCCCCCGGAAAGCCTGGGAAGCACACTCACGGTGGGCAAAAAGCCCAGGGTTTTTCCCGCTGCCGCCCCCTTCGCAGCTCGCATAGAAGCCACCACCCCTCTCCAGCGTGGAGGAGAAAAATTTACTGCCATTTCCTGGAGAAATGAGAAACGCAGTTCAGCCCACATGCCCCAGGGACTGATCAGAAAGTCTGTCGTCTTCTCTAGAGAGGAAGACTGTGGGCGCTGCACTACCACTTTCAGCAGACCCAGGAAGCTAAGGCATCCGCAGAGAGAGGGCAGCTCTCCTAGTTAAGGGTAAACTGAGGTCCACGTTGTATTCTCGTTTAATTGTTCCTGCTGGCATTGCCAGTGGCTCCCCTGCACCAGACTCTAAGATCTGGAGCCTGTCTCCTGTGAACCTTCATCAGGGCAGTCCTGACTCCCCCTCAGAGACTCAGGAAGAGGTGTCAGGGGAGATGCAATGTCCAGTCCTGAAATGGAACAAGAGGGACAAGTGACAGGGCTTGGAGGGAAGGGAAAATAGATAGACCCAGACACCACTGTTCGGCTGGAGATTAGGAAAGGGGAAGGCTGGAGGAAGGCTCAGTGGCTTCCAGGTTCTCCACCCACTCACAGTTCCAGAGAGGCAGACCCTGTGGTCATAGTTCCTGCTGGTCACCCATAGGATCCCATGCCCCTTGCCAAGAGCAGCCTTCTGGCTGTCAGGGCCCCCTACATTGCCATTCTCTTCCAAGCAGCCAGGGGGAGCTTTCGAACTTATAACTTCATTCCACTCCCCAGCTCCACATTCTCCCATGGCTCCCTATGGCTCCTGCCTACCCAGCCTCCTCCCGTTCTCCCCCAGGGACACTCCACTGTAACCATATGGCTTCCTATGAGCCATTTAGATCCCTACCTCAAAGCTTTTGCTTCTGTTGTTCTTTCCCACATAGATCCTCCCCTCAAATCCTTGAATGACTGCCTCCTCATCTTTCAGGTTTCTATGCAAAGGTCACTTTCTCAGAGGGGCCTCCCCTGACCACCAGACTACAGCAGCAGCCTTCCCCAATTCCTATCACAGCATCTTGCTTTATTATCTTAACAGCTCTTGCTGCTATCTTGTTTTTTTTTTTTTTTTTTTTTTTTTTTTTTGTCTGGCTTCCAGAGTGCCGTGTGAGTTGCTGAGTGATGCTGCCAGGCACACATCAAGCACTCAGAAAACCAGCGGAGTGGGCAGATGAATGAATGAATGAACCAACCTAGCAAGCAAGGGGCTCCTGAGGGTGGACCACAGCTTCTAAGCGCCAGCCAGATCAAAATACAAAGGGAGCTGGAGTTGCCTAGGTCCCCTAGCAGCCCTCCCAACACACAAGGCAACGAGCAGCACGTCTCCGTGGAGACCGTAGCAGGACCCGCCCCCGCCCCGTGCGGCACTCTCGGCCTCCTTATCTGGCCGAGGAATGTGCGGTATCCACTCGCTCGCGCTGGGGCGGCGCCTTCTCTCTCCCGAGACTGCCCCACGCGCCGGACCCTCACACCTCCCGTGGGGTGGGTGATTCCACCAGTGACCTCGCCTCGAAATTCCCAGAGGACTAGGGAGCGAGGAAATTTCAGCTGCAATAGATGCACCAGTGCCGCGCCCGCGTGGCGACACGCGGGGGACCGTGGGCTCAGCGAGTGGCGCCTGGAGTGTCTGACAAGGGCAGAGACGGGGGTGGGGGTGGAAATCCCCGGGTGAGTCAACCTGTGCCAAAGAAGGGGGGGAGAGTACAATGCTCGGCAAAGCTCGGGACTACGCGGAGTCCACGCCACGCGTGCCTCCACCGACGTCCCATCCCTGGGCTTAGAGGGGAAAGAGAAGGTGCTTGAGCCACGCAGTCACTTTTCCTTTTCTTCCAGAACAAAGCCACGCCCCCGCGGGGGAACTGGACGAGCCGATCAACTCGGGGAAACGGAGGCAGAAAAGTAGACGCCCAGGCGGTGGGCATCTGCCCTTCGGTGGGGCCCCGCCCCCTAACTTGGAGGCTTTGCAGCGCGCAGCACCTTTAGCTTTGACTAAGCCCGAGACAGCCAGGAGGGGTGCTGTGCTCCCTACCCCACGCACACTCCCCGAAACCCTGGTCCCTGGGAACACTGTCCTGCCTCCCAGAGTCTCAAGTCGAAAGCCCTAGGATTCCGCCTTCTCTCTCCGCGCCAACTTCCTGCCCCGCGAAAGGCGGGGAAAGAAGTCTGGGGGTTCGCAGCCGCATCAGTGGGGGTCGCCTGCAACCTTGGAGAGGGTGCACGGTGACCATCCCCTCGGTGCAGCAGAAACACGGGCGGCGCGTGCGTGCCTTGGTGCGCCCGGGACTCCTGGCTGGGCCCCCCACCTCTGATCCCGCGACCTCAGAGGACAGGGGCCCGCCCTTTCTGTCTCCCCCTAACCGTGCGCGCTCACCTGGTTAAGCCGGCCCGGGTCCCTGCCCAGACCCGAGGGGCCTTGGCGTCTGTGTCCCCAGGGCGGCCGTGGCTGGGGTTGGGGCTGCTTGCCCCGCTCAGCTGCGTCCAGCGGCTGGGGACCCGGGATAGAGGGGGGCGGGGAGAGCCGCCGCCTCGGCCCCCCCTCTTGCCCCGCCTTCCTCTCCTCCCCTTTCCGGCGGCGACTGCAATGAATTCCAGATGTGGCCGGCCAGCCCGGGCGCGCGCGGGGGCCGGCAGGGGCGGCGCGCAGAGCCCCTTTGTCCGCCCCCCCACACCGCTCGCCCTGCCCCTCCCAGCCCCCACCCGTGAGAACCGGCCGATGCGTGGCCTCACGCAACTGGATGACGTCATGGCTCTCCTAACCAGGTGGCCTCAACCTGAAACTACTGTCTTCAAATATGGATGTCCTCCTGGCTGATCCCTGGGGCCCTAGAATAGGAGGAAAGCACAGGATCTCCTTTATTTACTCAACAAGAAGCCATGAAGCACCTACTGTGTGTCAACACAGCAAATAGGCATGAAGCGCCTGTTTTTAAAACAAGCTCCTACTGCGTTCCACACCCTGCCCCAAAGATAGGATTGTTCTCTGCCTTGGTAAGATCCCAAAATTCAGGTGCTGCCCTTTCTCCCCTAGGAAGCTGGCCACACTTAACAGTCTACCCTGCTTCTGTAGATTCTGCCCTGCCCTTGCGTAGTCAATCAGCTGGTCCAAGTTGGACCTGTTGCTTTTGAAGTGGAACTCAGCTCTCTCTTCTTTCTCGAGTTTCCTAATTTCTCTTTTTTTCCATCATCCAGTTTATCCTGGGCCTATCTGTGTGCCTAACTGCAGAAATGAAGATCACCTTCATTTACTGACATTTGTGAATGTGTGCGTGAAACCGCGAACTTGATAGTAGGATAGGAGAGACCCTCATTTCTTCAACAAATATTTTAATGCAAGTACAGCAGTGAACAAAAACCGGGCGTGGAGGAGATTCCTTGCTCTGGTGGAGCTTATGTGTTCAGGTAGGAAGGCAGTTTTCTAAGAGGGTACCAGGGGTTTGGGAATGTAAGTGGGTGGTAGAAGCCCTGCCTAACATGCATAAAGCCCTGGTTTCCATTCCCAGCATGACCAAAAAAAGGTACCATTTCTGCAAATGTATACATAATCTGCTTACGGGTTAACCAGTTAAGCACCTACTGTGTGTCAGAGACTACAAACTGCAAATATATCATGGAAAGAAACAGATGAAGCTTTCCTGACCCAGTGGAGCTGAAGTTCTGTATGCATGCTGAATGTCCAGAATAGGACAGGAAAAAGAAAGTGGTGAATTTCCTGGAAGAGGAACTGAGAGAAGGGGGACACACTGGGAGGAAGGCTGCTGTGCTTTCAATTTGTGAATCCTTTGTACTTTTAGACTTTTGTAACATGTACATACACGTTCTAGTCCAACAATAAATTAAATTTTAAAATTAAGGCTGCTCGATACTCAGATGGTGCAACCAATAAAAAGAAGGGAGTGGCTAGTTACACTCTCCTCTGTGTAGACTGTGCCTTAATAAAGACTGTCTCAAAGCAAAAAGAAAAAAAAGAACATGAGAATTGAAGCCGAGGGCCATGATGCATGCCTATAATCCCCGCTACTCAGGAGGCTGAGGCAGGAGGCTCACAAGTTCAAGGCCAGCCTGGGCAACTTAATGAGACCCTGTCTCAAAAATAAAGAAAAGAAAAGAAAAAGGGCTGGGGGCGTAGCTCAGTGTTAGAATTCATTCTCCGGGGAAGAAACAAGGAGGGAAAGAAAAAAGGAAGAAAGAAGAATTGAGCTGCTAATGCCTATTAAAAATAAGAATGGGGGCTGCAGGTGAAGTTCAGTGGCAAAGCCTGTGTTTAGCACGTGGGAGGCCCTGAATTTACCTCTCAGCACCAGATACATAAAAAGATAAAAATAAAAATGGAGCAGTCCTATGTGTACTGATGTGAAACTGTCTTCAACATATTTAAAAAGAAAAAAAAATTTGGGCCCAATACGTTGCTTGCCTGCATTTCAGGGTGTATTTATAAGTGCTGTATAAATACACACATATTTGCCTGTGGACTCATGGGTCACCTCCAGCAGAAGGCACAAGACACTAGTCACAGTTGTTACTCTCAGGGAGGGAAACTGGGGGACAGGGAAACTTGGTGAGAAGGAGCCAGTTTTTCATAGTGTACCCTGGGAATAGTTTGAAAATTTTAGCTTGTACCACCAAGTCCAAAAATGTACAAAGTCATGAAAAATAAGAGGCAACAAGTTCCCAGACTTCTAGTTGTAAAATAGTTCTTATAATAAAAGTAATTAATAATGTCAAAAATATTAATAAATAGGCAGGGACAGTTGTATACACCTGTAATCCCAGCAGTTTGGGAGGCTGAGGTTCAAGGATCCACAAGTTCAAAGTCAGCCTCAGCAATTTAGTGAGGCCCTAAGCAACTTAGTGAGGTCCTGTCTCAAAATAAAAACTAGAAAGGGGCTAGGATGTTGCTCAGTGGCTAAACACCCTTGTGTTTAATTCTTGGCACCAAAAGAAAAAAAGCTAATAATATAACTTTTTTTTTTTTTTTTTTTTTTTTGCAGTGTTAGGGATCAAATCCAGAGCTTTACACTTGCTAAGCAAGTGCTCTACCACTATGCTACACCCCCAGCCTCAATAACATTGTTAACAAACATATTGATATTCTTGCTGAGAGCTCTGGTGCATACCTGTAATCCCAGCAACTCAGGAGGCTGAGGCAGGAGGATCACAAGTTTGAGGCCAGTCTTGGCAACTTAGGGAGACCCTATCTCAAAACAAATATAAAAAATAAAAAGGACTGGAGCTCAGTGGTAGAGTGCCCCTATGTTCAATCCCCACCTCCATAAACAAATCAATATTTTTGTTTAAAATATTGAGTTTAATTTATATGAAGAATAAGCAAATTTATCAATAAAGGAGTAGGGGATATAGCTGATCGAAGTCAGTGTTTTGCATGTTTGAGGCTCTGGGCTTGATCCCCATCACCAAAAAATAAATACATACATACGTACATAATCAATAAAGAAATAAATATCTGGGAGCCATGGTGCATACCTGTAATTGCGGCTACTCTGGAGGCTGAGGCAGGAGGACTGCAAGTTAGAGTTTGGCCTGGGCAGCATAAGTAAACCATATCTCAATTTTTGTTTAAATTTCTTGTTTTAGTCGTTGATGGACCTTTATTTTTTTCATTTATTTGTATGTGGTGCTGAGGATCAAACCCAGTGTCTCACACATGCTAGACAAGTGCTCTACCACTGAGCCACAACCCCAGCCCAATTTATTTTGGTGGGGTACTGGAAATTGAACCCGGGATGCACTACCTCTAGCTACATCACCAGTTCTTTTTTGCTTTTTTTGGTGGTGCTGGAATTGAACCTAGGGCCTTGTGCATTCAAAGCAAGCACGCTACCAACTGAGCTGTATCCCCAGCCCCCTTTTTGCTTTTTTTTTGAAAGAGGGTCTCATTAAATTGCCCAGGCTAGGCTCAAACTTGTGATCCTCCCTCTAGGATTATAGGCATGCCACTGGACCTGGCTAAAGTAAAAAATCTGTAAAAAGGACTGTGGAAGCCAGGTGCAGCGGTTCATGCTGTAATCCTAGCAGCTCAGGAGCCTGAGGCAGAAGGAGCTCAAGTTCAAAGCCAACCTCAGCAACTTAGCGAGGCCCTGAGCAACTTAGTGAGAACCTGCCTCAAAATAAAAAATAAAAAGACTGGGGATGTGGCTCAATGGTTGAGCGCCCCTGGGTTCAATCCCTGGTACTGGGGGGGGAAAAAAAAGGACTGGGGAAGTAACACAGTGGTAGTGTGCACCTGGGTTCAACACCCAGCACCACACAAAAAAGGGGGGGAGCCGCTAGAGATGTGGCTGAGAGGTAGAACTGCCAAAAAGAAAAAGATAAAACAAAGGCCAAAAAAATTAATAGTAGGAATCAACATATCAATGCTACATTTATGCCTGCAACATATACATGCGTATGACACAACACATGACGCTCTTTGCTAGCCCCTGGTGATACCTTATTGGTTGCATCATTCAAAGTCCGCATTTCTGGGTCTGGGGATATGGCTCACAGTAGAGCACTTGCCTAGCAAGCACAAGACCCTGGCTTCCATCCTTATCACTACGGGAAAGCCTGCCAGTCTGATGGAGGAGGCAAGAGAAACCAGAGGGTCCTGACACAGGGTACTGGGGCTTTTATGGGGGAGATGAGGAAACATCAGCATGAAGCTGATCATTCTAGACTTCTTTTTCTGAACTGGATTCTGGAGGCTACGTGATTCTGGACCAGCTCATGGGGTCCATTTGGATCTCAGCAAAACCTCACTGCATCCTCTGCCGATGAAGATGTGTTGCAAGACAACCTCTAGAAACCAGGTGATCAAACCACAGGGTAGGCAGTGCAAAAAAACCGGGTCCTCTCCTCAGTGAAGCTATCAGAGCGGAAATCTCAGACCTCTGCAGGGACCTGAAGGCTGGGAAGGAAGTGACCCCCCCACAACTTGCCTTGGCTGGCTCAGCAATTTGCCATCTCCCCAGGGACCTGGGGGTGGGGGTGATGTCAAGGCCACAGACATATCCGGCGTCTGCCAGGGTAACACTGGCTCCCAGACAAAGGTGATGTCCCCAGGGACATACAGATACACCAACAGGCAACTTCCGCCTCCCTCCTGTCTCTGGGGCAATACGAGGTCCCCGTCAGGTCAGCTGGAAGACACCGGAGGCCTGGACTTCCTGATAATCTGAAGAGGTCAAAGGGAGAGCTGGCCCTGCCCTAGGGGGCCCCTGAATGGGGGAACAGTGGCGGAGGAAGGAAACAGGGCCCTTTTCTTGGAGAGCTCCCAGGCAGGGAAAAAAGAGGAGAGGGAAGAGGTTCAGATGAGCTTCCACTAATTATAGGGTCACTCACAATAATGGTTAGCACTCACTCCACACTGTGTGCAGGGTGTGGCTCTGTGAACCCTCACAACCTAAGGAGGTGGGTATTATTCTTCTCCTCACCCACATTGCAGATGAGGAAACCGAGTGCTGTGGTTTGGATTAGGCTGGAGTGTATCTCCCAGGGTTCACATGTTTACATTTAATCCTCACTGTGAGGTATTAAGAGAGTGGAAATGTAATCTATTATGGTGTCCAGAGATGGGGCCTTCAGATGGTGATTAGGATTAGATGAAATCATCAGGGTGCAGCCGCCATGATTGAATCCTATAAGAAGAGGGAGATTGGGAGTATAGTTCGGTGGTAGAACACTTACCTAGCATGCTAGAGGCCCTGGGTTCCATCCCTAGGAGGGACGAGGGAGGGAGAGCAGAAGTGACAAACAGACACATGCTCCTGTATGCTCATGCTCCTGTCTCTTGACATGTGAGGCCCTGCATGGTTTGGGAGTCTGCCATCACCAGCTGGCTGTGGGAGCAGCATACCTGTAATCTCAGCTGCTCAGGAAGCTAAAGCAGGACTGCAAGTTCAAGGCCAGTCTGGGCAACATAGTAAGACCCCATCTCAAAATAAAAAAATAAAAAGGAGTGGGGGTGCAGTTCAGTATTAGAGGGCCCCTCGATTCAATCCCCAGCACCATATAGACCCACAAAGGAGGAGAAGGAGAAGGAAGTAGTCACCAGATGGACCAAGACCATGAACCAAGATGAATCCCTTTTCTTTATAAGTTCTCCTCTCTCAGGTATTTTGTTATAGTAATAAAAAACAGACTAACGCACTGAGGCACACAGAAGTAGTGAGATTTCTTTCTTTTCTTTTCTTTTTTCTGTAGAACTGGGGATTGAACCCAGGGCCTTGGCCTTGGGTACACTAAGGAAGTGCACTACCACTGAGTCACGTCCTCACCTTTTTTTTTTTTTTCTGAGACAGGTTCTCCCTGAGTTGCCCATGCTGTCCATGAACTTGGGATCCTCCTGCCTCAGCCTGGGATTACAGGCCTGCACCACTGTGCCCCACAGTGGTGGACTTGGACTAGAGCCACCTGGCTCCGCTTAACCCAGCAGCCCCTTTGTTCATCCTGAGTCTCACCCCAGTCTTATGCAGTGACTCCTGCCCCTGCCCCAGGGGTTAGAACAGAAGGGGGGTGGCTACTACTCAAGCCCACATCTATCAATGAGGAAATGTAGGATGCTCTCCATAATCCAGGGGAGGGGACCTCTTTGACCTCTGATGCCATCCCCACCCCATACATTGTTAACTTCCCTTTGGGAACATGAGGCTTGGGCCTGTTTTCCATCCTCCCTGCTGCTCTCCAGCCCCCCACCCCCAGCTCTCGGCTTTTGGCAGGAGGAGCTACAGGAGAGAAGTGTCTGAAATGGGTCTCAACTTTCTCATCCTTGCCCTAGTATGGAGGAAGGGGCCCCAGGCTGCAGAGAAGCCTTCCAGATGCTGATCTTGGCAGCTGCCTTTTCTCAGCCGTCCATGGGCTTGGGGCCCACTTTTAGCTGCGAGGATGGATGGGGTGGGGAGGCTCCCGGTGGAGCCCAGCCTCTGCCACGTCGGCACCAGATGCAGTCTTGGCCCTTGGAGCCCCCAAGGGGTGGGCTCCCTCTTCTGGCCCCACTGAGAGGAGGAGCCCACTTCTCAGCAAGGCCCCCTCCCACCCTTGCACAATAGTAACAGCTGCTGCCTGTATAACCGGCCAGTGACTGTCCTAAGCCCTTAAGAAATAGTAACACATCAAAAGCTCACAGCAGCCTTTCTACCAAGATGGGTCAGGAGGTGAAGAGGGAGGCTTCTGCCTCTCCCCAAGGCCCAGAACAAGCAAAGGGTTTGAAGGTCAATGCTGAAGGAGGTCCACAGCCAATAAAAGAAGAAGATCCCCCATGTCACTCACCTTTCAACAGCCCAGGACTCCCAGACTTCCAAAGTGGCCACTTCCCAGATTAACAAAACTGACCTCCATGCCATCATCAAGTCCCCCTAACCACACGTGGCCTTGAAAAAGACAGAGGACAACGCTCTTGTGTTCTCTGTGGATGTCAAGGTCAACAGGCAGCAGATCACTCTGTGACACTCAGATGGCCAAGGTCAATCAATATCCTGATCCAGGATACCAGCTCAGTGGTGGAGTCAAGCTTTGCATGTGCGGGACCCTGAGTTGACTCTCCAGCACCAACTAAAAACAAAAAACAAACACATAAACCAATAAACAAACAAGCCTGATCAGACCTGATGGAGAAAAGGCACCTGTTCAATTGGCTCTTAAAAAAAAAAATTTGTAATTGTAGATGGACAGCATACCTTTTTTTTTTTTTTTAAATACAGTACTAAGGATCAAACCCAGTGCCTCACACATGCCAGGCAAGTGCTCTGCCACTGAGCTACAGCCCTAGCCCTCACTTGACTCTTGACTGTGATATTTTGAACATCACCAATAAAACTGGGATTATCTAACCTGAGTCTAGCTAACTAATTCTAAATTAATATTTTTTGGGTAAAAAATTATATAAAAAATAAATAAATAACATATCCTTGCCAAAACAACAACAAAACAAACAAATGCTCACAGTAGCACAGAAGTAGGGAATGAAGAGACAATTTGTAGTATATCTTTCCCAGCGAATTGAGGGTTGGGGATGTGGCTTGGTGGTTCAGTAGCAGAACACTTGCCTAGTTTATAAGAGGCCCTGGGTTCAATCCCCAGCCCTGTGAAAGAAAGAAAAGAAAAGAAAATCAAGGGCATTATGAGGAGGGAGAGAAGCCAAACAGAAAAGGCTACAACCCGTATGATTCCATCTTTATGATGTTCCAGAAAAGGCAAAACTAGCTGGGCATGGTGGCATGCACCTGTAATCCCAGCAGCTCAGGAGGCTGAGGCAAGAGGATCACAAGTTCAAAACCAGCCTCAGCAATTTAGCAATGCCCCATAAAAAATAAAGAAAAAGGACTTGGGTATGTGGCTCAGTGGCAAAGCCCCCTGGATTCAATCCCTAAAACCAAAAAAACAAAAAGAAAGAAAAGGTAAAACTATGGGGAAGGTGAACAGATCAGTGGTCACCAGGCCCTACGGTTTCTTGGACTACAAAAGAGCATGAGAATTTTTTTTGTGATGAAACCATTTTAAATCTTGACTGGGGATATAGCTCAGTTGGTAGAGTGCTTGTCTTGTATGCCCAAGGCCCTGGGTTCAATCCCCAGCATCACCACCACACACAAGCACACACAAAGTCATGTTTGGGTTGGGGTTGTGGCTCAGTGAGAGAGCACTTGCCTAGCACTTGTGAGACACTGTGGTTGATTCTCAGTACCACGTAAATAAATAAAATAAAGGTCCATTGTCAAACTAAAAAAAAATTTAAAGAAAATCTTGACTGTGGGAGTGGTTACTTGACTACATGGCTTTGTGGAAACTTGCACCACTGTACATTAAAAAGGCAAGACTTCATTGTATCTAAATTAAACCACAAAAACAATTACAGAAGAACCCTATGAGTCTTGCCACATTCAGGGCCTAATCAGAAAATCTCAAACCAGAGAATTTCACAAAGGGGTTGACAACACAGTTGAGAGATGAGAGACTATTTAAAAATTGGTATAGGTGTAGCTCAGTGGTAGGTCCCTTGCCTGGTATTTGGGAGGCCCTGGGTTCCACCCTCGGCACTGCAACAGTGAATGACTGAGAATTAAAATGAACAAGTCTGCAAGGCACAGTGATGCACACCTGCAATTCCAGGTACGCTGGAGGCTGAGGCAGGAAGATCAAAAGTTCAAGGCTGAACAGGGCATCTTAGCAAGATCCTGTCTCAAAATCCAAAAAGAGGGGTGGCCACTTGGAAATGTAGCTTAGCACTAGAGACCTGCCTAGAATGCTTGAGGTCCCAGGTTCAATTCCAGTGCCACAAATAAACAAAAATTAGCATACAAGGAGGCTTTGTTAGATGATGAATGCTGCCACAAGCAGATGGTGAAAAAAGCCTTGGTTCTTCCAGCCTCCTGCCTCCAACCTATGCCCAGGGCCTCCCATCAGCTAAGTCTGACAAGAGCCAGTGCATAAGGGATGCCATGCACAAGGTTCAGCCCCTAGCCATACAGAGGCAGAAAGTGGGTGATTTGAGGACACACAAGCCCAGTCCTGCCGCAGAGCATGTGAGGGACTGGGGACGTGGCTCAGTGATGGAGCCCTTGCCTGGCATGTGCAAGGCCCTCCATTCCATCCGCAGTACCAGAGGTGGGGAAAATAGCATATGAGGAGGGGCAATTGTACTCCCTTTTACAGAGGAGGAAACTGAGTCCCAGGGTCCCAATGTGAGCTGCCTAGAGGTTCAAGCCCAGAGTGGGAGGTCAGACTCTGCCAACACCTGACTCCAGGGCTATTTCTGTATCTTTATTCTGCCCCACTGCCCCACTGCAGTTGCTCAGGGAAATGAAGCAAATGGACATGTCCATGCAAATCAGCCTCATCTGAGGCTGGAGGGATGCCTCAATGGGAGACTCCTCCTCCTCACGGGGTTTGGCAGTTACCCACAGACTGAACTGAACAGAAACACTCAGCAGATGTTTTTTGCAGTTGGTGGGGGAGGGGACTTTAGGCCAGACTGCCACCCATGGAAACTGTACTCTTGCCTTGTACTTCCTACCTGTGGTCTGACCCATGAGGCTCCAACCCTGCGCTGGCCTTCACGAAGTGATGAAGGAGACCGGGTGCTGCAGGACCCTCCACGTTCCAAGTGCATCCTCTAAATTGCTGGGATATCCATAGCCAGCAAAGTGCCTCTCTGGGATGCAAGGTTGCTGCTAGCCCCATACTACTAGTGACAGAGGTCACCTGCAATTGAACCTTTGATCCACAGGAAAGAACTGGTTGGATCAACCTTTGACCTCCACCCAGGCTTGGGCTAAAACAGTCAAACTTGAGCTTTTTAGTATGCAAGTCTCAAAGCCGTCACCTCTTTTTTATTAAGACTCATAATGGATGCTAGTGGCCAGAATAGGGCAAGCCTAGGGTGTAGCTCAGTGGTGCATGTTTGCCTAGCATGTGTGAGGCCCTGCGTTCCATCCCTCGCATTGGAATTAAAAAAAAAAAAAAAAAAAAAAAAAAAAAAAAAAAAAACCAGGGTAAAGAACATGACATCACCTACCAGAATGTGGTGAATGTTCTGAAGATAAATTAACAAGGAAGGTGGATGATGGATGTGGGGTAGAGAGGATGATTTGACTTAAGGTAGTGAGGCACGCAGGTGTTGGGGTAGGGAAAAGAGGATGGGAAGGGAATGATTCAGGAAGAAGAAACTAAGAACCAGGGCAAAGGCCCTGAGGTTGGGATGTGATTGGCAGGTTCTGGTGAAGAGGATGCAGCCACAGAGTGATGCAGCTGGAGGGAGGAAGGAGGTGAAGAAAGGTTCTTCTAGGGCCTTGTGGGCTGTGATAAGGACTTCAGCTTTTGCTCTAAGGAAAACAGGGAACATGATCTGACTCAGGGGTTTACAGGCTCCCTCTCTGAGGAGCCGGGATGGAAGGAAATATCCTTAGCACAACTCGCCCACTGATTAGGAAGGAGGCCACAGCTCCCTAGAGTTCACCACTTGCCCAAGGACGCCCAGTCAATGAGTGGCAGCCCCTGGATTTGAGCCTGTGTCTATGTGACTTCTGGGACTATGGGTAAAAAAAGCATTTATGGGCATCTTATGTGCCCAGTGACCTCAGAGGGTAGAGACTTTGAGGCCCAGGATCCTGCATCAGGATAATGAGGGAAGGAACTCACTCAAAAAGTATTTATTGAGCACCTCTAGTGTTCCCACAATATGCTGAATATTCACGCTGCAGCAGGAATCAAGTCAGAAGAAAATTCTAGCCCCAGCTACTGTAAGAGACAGACAGAAAGCATTTAGGATGGAGAACATAAATACTAATGGGGAAAAAAAGGATGGGGGGTTGGGGTGCAGCTCAGCAGTAGTGAGTGCTTAGCATGGATGAGGCCCTGGTTCCATTCCCAGTACCAAAAAGAGAGAGCTGTGGAGGGTGGGAGGCAGAATGAAGGATCAGAAAGAAGGATGAGGGGCAGAGAATGCTGTTTTCAATAGGGTGGTCAGGACAGGATCCTCTGAGGAGGTGATATCTGGGCAAAGAATCCAAGAAGATATGGGAGCTCTGGGGAAAGTATGTTCCAGGGAGGAGGAACAGCAATGCAAAGGCCCTGGAGTGGGACCAGCATAAGTGACAGTCAATGAAGGAAGCAAGTGGTATTCAGGAAAGTCCAGCCCCCTGTCCCTCCCCAGTCTCTCCCCACCCAACACCCCTGCAGTTCATTCCCTCACTTAATCCCCTGGTCGAAGTCCTGGCAGAACTTGGGCTGGGGGTGTGGCTCAGTGGTAGAGCACTTAGCTAGCTCCCTGAGGCCCTGGGTTCAGAATGTGGGGAAGTAGGGGAGTCCAAAGGACCCTCTAGATGTAGCTTTCAGGTTACAGTCTAGGGACTCACCGCCCTAACCCCTCTCCTGTTGTAAGAATTCTTCCCGAGCCGCCCTGCCACCACATTAATCCCCTCCCCCATTTTGACCTGCATTGGACAATGAGTATCCCAAGGGTTTCTTCTGAGTTTACGCTGATAGTACACAATTGGTGCCTAATAAATCATTAAGCAACTAAGTGCTGTTCCATCATCGCTATATAAAAGTTAAGCTTCCTGCCAACTTTGCAAATCTGCCTATAAAACCATGAGCTGGTTTTGGGAGGAGACACTCAGCTCCCTGTGGTACTGGCTTCTGAGAGAACTGGGTCGGGGCACACATTGGAAGAGACAGTTTTCACTCTAGTTATCCTTTATTATTTTTTTTTTTAAGTTGGTGATGGTGCTGAGGATTGAACCCAGTGCCTCACACATGCTAGGCAAGCACTCTACCACTGAGCCACAACCCCAGCCCTTCTTTAGTTTTCTTTCTTTATTTTTCAGTGCTGGGAATTGAGCCCAGGACCCTGTGACTACTTACCCATATGCTGTACTACTAAGTTATACCCTGACCCTCCATTATGAACTTTTCTTTACCAGGTATATAAGCCTGGTAAAGAAAACCAATGAAAACACAAAATGAATAAAATTCTACAAAACTGAGGATGAAAAGATCTTTTAAAATTGCAAAGTAAGGGGCTGAGGTTGTGGCTCAGTGGTAGAGCAGTTGCCTGCCATGTGTGAGGCATTGCATTCAATCCTCAGCACCATATAAAAATAAATATTATGTCCATCTACGACAAAATTTTTTTTAATAAAAAATGCAAAGTAAATGGCCAACAAATACACATGAAAAAAAGTCCCACCATCTCTAATCATCAGGGAAATGCAAATCAAAACCACAAGATGTCATTTCACTGCAGTTAAAATGGCTTTAATCAAAAAGACAAAAAACAACAAATGCTGGTGAGGATACAAAAAAAGGGGAACTCTTCTGTGTGGGGAGAATGCAAATTAGTACAACTATTATGGAAAACAGTATGGAGGTTCCTCAAAATACTAAAAATAGAACGACCATATGATCCAGTTATCCTACACTGGGCATATAATCAAAGGAAATTAAATCAGTGCACCAAAGAAATACCTTGGGCTGGGGTTGTGGCTCAGTGATAGAACACTCGTCTAGGGTAAGTGGGGCCCTGGGCTCAATCCTCAGCACCACATAAAAATAAAATAAAGGTATTGTGTCTACCTACAACAAAAACAAAATACTAAAAAAAAAAAAAGAAAGAAAAGAAATACCTCCACTGGCATATTTACTGCTGCCCTATTCACGATGGCTAAGATATGGAATCAACCCAAGTGTCCATCCACAGATGAATGGTTAAGGAAAATGGGATCTCCATATACCATGGAATATTATTCAGCCATGAAAAGAATGAAATCTGGGCTGGGGCTGTAGCTCAGTGGTACGGTGCTTGCCTAGCATGCGTGAGGTACTGGGTTCACTCCTTGGCAGCACATAAATGTAAATAATAATAATAATAATAATAATAATAATAAAGTTATAACAAATACAATAACATTATTTTTTAAAAAAAGAATGAGGGGCTGGGGTTGTGGCCAGTAATGGAGCGCTCGCCTAGCACGTGTAAGGCACTGAGTTCAATCCTCGGCACCATATAAAAATAAAGTTATTGTGTCCATGTACAACTAAAAAAATATTTTAAAAAATGAATGAAATCCTTTCATTTGTGGCAACACAGATGGAACTGGAAGACATTATAAGTGCAATAAGTCAAGCACAGAAAGACAAATACTGCATGTTCTCATGCATGTGGAAGCTGTAAAAGTTGATATCATAGGAGTACAGTGGTGGTGCCTGTCTGTAATCCCAGGGGCTCAGGACGCTGAGGCAGGAGGGTCACCAGTTCAAAGCCACCCTCAGCAACTTAGTGAGGTCTGCAGCAACTGAGCAAGACCCTGTCTCAAAATAAAAAATAAAAAAAGGGCTGGGGATGAAGCTCAGTGGTGAAGCACTCCTGGGTTCAATCCCCAGGAACCCCTACCCCCAAAACTGGTTACCAGAGGTTGGGAAGGTAGGGAAAGGGGAAAGAGAAGGCTCTAAAATATACTTAGAAGGGGCCAGGGTGAAGCTCAGTAGTAGGGTGCTTGCCTAGGATGTGAAAGGTCCTGGGTTCAATCCCTGCCTATCCCCCCAAAAAGGAAACATTCAAATGAATAGGAGGTATACATTATAATATTCTACAGCACAGTAGGCAGACTGGTAAGCAACAATTTATTATGTATTTTATGAAGAACTAAGAAAGAAGAGTTCAAAGGTTTCCAACCGAAGAAATGATACATGTTTACAGAAAGGCACATGCTAATTACCCTGATTTGATCATCACACATTATATAGATACACAGTGAACTGTCACACAGTATCCCATAAAATGTTTAATTATTATGTTTTTTTGAGGGCACTACTGGAGATTGAACCCAGAGGTCCTGAGCCACATCCCCAGCCCTTTTTTTATTTTGAGACAGGGTCCCACTAAGTCGCTTAGGGCCTTGCTAAATTGCTGAGGCTGGCCTCAACTTGTGATCTTTCTGCCTCAGACTCCTTAGTCTCTGGGATTATAGACATTGACCACCACACCAGTGTCAGTTTTTTTAAACTGCAAATTATAGCCAGGTGCACTGGTATACACCTGTAACCCCAGTGTCTGGGGAGGCTGAGGTAGGAGAATTACAAGTTCAAGGCCAGCCTCAGCAATTTAGTGAGACCTTGTTTCAAAAAATAAAAAGCACTGGGGATTATAGCTCAGTGGCAGAGAACCCCTGGTTTCAATTCCCAGTACAGGGGAAAAAAAAAAAAAAAAAGTCTATGGGGTTTTAAACACACATTCAGAGTTTGTGGTGATAGAAGACAGTCATGTCACTTAATGACAACCATACATACTGAGAAATGTGTAGAGAGGGGATTTTATCCTCATAGGACAACATCACAGGGTGATCAGAGGGTGTGTCTTATACAAGCCTAGGTGATGTGGCCTACTGCCCACCTAAGCTATGTGCTATCACCTGCTGCTCCTAAGCTACTAACCTGTACAGTGTTACTATACTGAATACTGTAGGCACTGAAAAAAATGTTAAAGATACTAAACAGGGTTGGAGATGTGGCTTAGTGGTTAAGCACTGGGTTCAATTGCTAGAACCAACCAACCAAACAAACAAAAAACCCAAACACTAAGCAGTAGAAAATGTTCAGTTCTATTATACTATGGCAATACTGATTGAAGCTTCATTATGTGGTGGTATATGACTGTTAACAAATACTTTGTAAAAAAAAAAAATTTTTTTTTGCAGAACTGGGGCTGGAACCCATGCTAGGCAAGCACTCTACCACTGAGCTATACCCCCAGCCCCATTGTAAATTTTAAATAATACTTTCATTAAAACACCCACAAATACATATCAGATGCAAAAAAGAAAAAACCCACATTCAATTTAGAACAGCATTAAAATCCTCCAGGGTCCATTCTCACCATTGTGGGAATCATGTCTCTCGTTTCTCTTTGATGAGAAACCTCTCCCTTCTGTAATAATAATGCTGCATCCTAGTGTGCTGGCACACGCCTATAATCCGAGCGACTCAGAAGGCTGAGGTAGGAGGATCCCAAGTTGAGGCTAGTCTCAGCTATTCAGTGAGCCCCTAAGCAATTTAGTGAGACGCTGTCTCAAAGTAAAAAATAAAAAAGAGGGCTGGGGTTGTGGTTCAGCGGTAGAGCGCTTGCCTAGCACGCGTGAAGCACTGGGTTCCATCCCCAGCGCCACATAAAAAAACTAAATACACAAAATAAAGGTATTGTGTCCATCTACAACTAAAAATATTAAAAAAAAAAAAAAAGCCGGGAATGTTGCTCAATGGCTAAGCAGCTTCCCTGGGTTCAATGTCTGATACGAAAAAGAAAAAAAAGAATGCTATATTAACCCAGCGCCAAGCGTGGCACGCTTTGCCGCCATCATTTTATCAAAATCTCATACCCTCTCAATTTTCTAAATGAAGAAACTAAGAGCTGGGCGCGGTGGCGCACTCCTGTAATCCTAGGGGCTCCGGAGGCTGAGGCAGAGGAGGACCGTGAGTTCAAAACCAGCCTCAGCTGTAGAGTGCCCGAGTTCAATCCCCGGTACCTGCCCCCCGTTCCGCCCTCCCCCCCCCAAAAAAAGAAACTAAGGTTGGCTGGGAAACCACGCAGTCGCCAGAGCAGTGAGATCCTTCAGGCCCTCAAGTGGACTGGCCAGGTATGGACTCGTGACGCCCCCTGGAGGTCATCTGGGGAAAGAGGAAAAGATCCTAAAAATAAGCATCTGGATTACTGTTGGGAGCCGAAAGGAGGGAGGCGATCCAAGATCCGTGGAATCCCCACTTTGCTCTGTCCTCGGAGAGCCCTAGAAGACGTGAAAGGGGACCGGACTTCGGCCCAGGGGTGAGGGGGACACAGACCTGATCTCAGGGGCTTCCGAGGGCACAGCCCTGCCTTGGGGAGTACAAGCAGGCAGGCCCAAACTTGAAGGGGTTCCGTGGGAGCTACGAGGCCCTGCATTTAAACCACCACACCACAATCCATAAAATTGAGTACAGAACTCCACCGGCGAATCCGGGACTAAACGGAGGGCGTGGCTGGAGGGCGTGGCCGGCTGGAGGGCGTGGCCGGCGCCGAAGCTCCACAGTTATTGCCTGCATTATCTTAAGTACCCGCCCAAAACCTCCCAGTCGTGGGCCCACTTAACGTTCATTGGCTAAATTGGCTTCGGGCCGAAGACTTCATTAGTTGGATTCCTGCACGGTTTCTTGGGGGCGGGACCTAGGGGGACTTCTCGCGATGGGGTCGAGTTCCCCAGTGAGGCTGAGGTCCCTAAGCTAAGGAGTGAAGAGTGGGGCCGAGAGGTGAGGTCCGCGACTGAGATAAGGGTACGCGGGGCTGCACCCCGCCGCGGACGCTGGCTCCCACACATCCCGCTTTCCCGCGTCGGATCCGGGCGGGACGGGCGGTGTCGCGCGCTTGACGTCATCGCGAGGCGCCGCGCGCGGCCGGAGGGAGCGTCGACCTCCAGTGGCGTCGGGAGCTGCACCGCGATGCTGCAGTTGGTCCGGGCCGGGGCGCGGGCCTGGCTTCGACCCTCGGGCTGCCGGGTGAGGCGGAGAACGGGAAACAGGGCCAGAGGACAAAGGCTGGGAGGCCTGGGGTCCTCTCTCATTCTTGCCTACCACTTACAGGGCCTCAGCTCGCTGGCGGAAGAGGCAGCACGGCCCGCGGAGAACTCAGAGCCGGTGGCCAGTGCGGGTGAGGTAGCCAGGGTCATCCTCAGCAGGGGCGGCGACGACGGAGAACCTTGACCCTTGACCCTTACCCCTGACCTCCCAATCGCTCCAGGTCTCCGGGAGCCGGTGTTGCGTAAGTGCGAACGCCCAATACCGGCGCACCGGCGCCCTGTGCAGGCCTGGGTCGAGTCCCTGCGGGGCTTCGAGCAGGAGCGCGTGGGCCTGGCTGAACTGCACCCCGATGTTTTCGCCACTGCGCCCAGGTGAGTGGGGGACTAATGGCGAACTGGGCGGCCAAGGGATGGGGAGCTCGAGTTCAGGAATCGTTTGACCAGGCTCCTATCCTTGAACCCGTTTCTTCACCTGCCAAAGGGGGATGATGGTTTTCCCTGCCACGGGGTTGTGTGAAGTTGAGGACTTAAGAGGTAACATCCTACGGTGTGAAGGACATAGAACTATGGAGCCTAAGTGACATAATCTGGTTTACCGTTTTGTGCTTCAGTGTCAAACCTCAGGAGGTTGCTGGGGTGATTAAACAACAATTCATAAGTTCATAAGTACATAATGACTTCTCTGGAAACGTTGATTCTCATCGTTAATTGTTTTAGCAAAAATGAGCACTGAGTAACACTAAACTTATTGGGTGCCTCGGGCAGCCAATTTGCATTTTTTAGTTTACTGAATCCTCATAGCAACCATAGGGAAGGGTGTTGTAAGCCTTATTTTGTAGACAAACTGAGGCACGCACAGGTTATGTAACAATTCCAGAAGACCACACAAAGATAGAACCAGAATCTCCAACTGTGAAGAGGCAATCTCAGGGAACTGCCTCTCCTGTGTACTTATTCTGGTACATAAGAAGCGTTACTTTTCATTTTATCTTTTAGTTGCTTTTTTTTCTTTCTTTTTTTAAAGAAAGGAGGTTTTGCTAGTGTTGCCCAGGCTGACCTGGACCTCCTGGACTCAGGCCATCCTCTTGTCTGAGGCTCCTGAGTAGCTGGGATGACAGGCATGTGTCACCAAGGCTGGTTTACATTATTAATATTATTATTATTATCATTATTTGTATGGTTTAGTTCTTGCTTTTACAGAGTTCCTGTCACATGGGGGAAGGAAGACAGAAAAGTTTTTAAAATACATTTTTGTTTACATGGAAGGTTCTGTCATGTTCTTTCTAGTGTTGGGAATACAGCAGTGAATGAGTGTTGCTTACAGTGTAGAGCAGGGATTAGTAAACTTTTCCCATGAAGGACAAACTAGTAAATATTTTAGACTTTGCAGGCCATTATATCTCCATCACAACTATTCCTGTTGCAGTGCAAAAGCAGTCATAGGTAATACATAAGTGGGTGGGCATGGCTGTGTTTCAATAAAACTTATTTATAAAACTAGGCAACGAGCCAGGATTGTCTACCAGCTATAATTTGCCAGCACCTGTCAAACTACCCTGGCAACCCTGGCCAGTGCAGCCATGTAATGTGAACCTCATGTAAAGAAAAAAAAAAGAGCCAGGTGTGGTCGTGGCCATATTAGAAAAATAAATCAACAAAAAATAAACCAGAAAGAATTAGATGCAATTGGTTTCAATAATATATTTCATTTAACTTGGTATATCTAAATATTTTGTCATCTCAGTGTGTGGCACTGCCTATATTTCATGTGCTCAGTAGCTACGTGACTAATGTCTACTGTATAGAACAATACGGATATACAGAGGCAAAGCAGTTCACTGAGAAATTGGTAATAAGTAAGTTATAATGATAGGAAAGAATTAAGGTGTTGCTGGGCATGGTGGCACATGCCTGTAATCCAAGTGGCTTGGGATGTACTAAGGATTGAACCCAGGGGCCAGTCTCAGCTACCTGTCTGTCTATTTACCCTATTTATTTATTTTGGTACCAGGAATTTAACCCAAGGGTGCTTTACCACATCCCCAGTCTTTTTTTTTTTTTTTTTTTTTTCTTTCATTTTTTATTTTTGAGACAGGGTCTCACTAAAATGCTCAGAGCCTCTCTAAGTTGCTGAGGCTGGTCTGAAACTTGAGCTCCTTCTACCTTAACTTCCAAGTCTCTGAGATTATAGGTGTGTGCCACCATGCCTGGCGAGCCTCAGCAGTTTAATGAGACCCTAAGGATCTTAGTGAGACCTTGTCTCAAAAATTAAAAAAAAAAAAAAAAAAAAAAAATCAGGGGAAATAGGGAGAGGACCAGTGGTAAAGTGCCCCTGGGTTCAATCCTTAGTACCAAAAATAAAAAATAAAAAAGGAGTAAAGTACAGCTGTAGCAAGGGGACTCCTCTTAGGTAGTTTGAGCTGGCACCTGCAGACTGAGAAGGAACCAGCTGGGGCAAGAGCATTTCAGGCAGAGGGGAGAGCAAGTGCAAAAGCCCTGAGGCTAGTCTCCATCTTACAGAGAGGCCAGCTTGGCAGTGGGTATGAGATGGGGTCAGAGAAAGGCAGGTCTTATGGGACTTTGGAGGTCAAAACAACCTCTGGTGGGTTTTAAGTAGAGTTGGGTTCTCATGTTTTCCTCCTTTTCCCCAGGCTAGATATCCTGCACCAGGTTACCACCTGGCAGAAGAACTTCAAGAGAATTGTGAGTTTCCTGAGTAGAGGGACGAGGGGGGATACAGCTTCCTAAGGGGCCCCAGGCAGGAGACAGAGGAAACCCATTGGCGTGTTTTCTCTAGATTGCACAAAATGGACTTCATCTTTTATTTCCAGAGCCATTCGGGGGTGGGTGGGGGGGTGTCAATTTTCAGGCATCTTCTGAGTACCCACCATTGTGGGTCTGTGTTAGATGAGAGGATTCAACAGTGGATAAGACAGGCCCTGCTTCTGACTTCATGAAGCTCAGTCTAGTGGGAGCAATGAACACAAATTAAGTAGTCATGCCTGTAAATGTGTAGTTTGGAGCAGTCATCCCAGAGAAAGGGCATTTAACCTCAGACTTACCTGTAGGTCTGGTTAGATCAAGAGGGCAGTGGAGCTAGGGTGGAAATAATGGGAGCAGGTCATGCCAGAGTCCTGGAGCAGGGACCGAAAGGAACCCAGTGTTGCTGTAAAGATCGATGGGAACAATAGTGAGATGTTTGGATTTTATCTATCATCAGTCAGGGTCTCTCTGCCTTTCAGCTGTCTGCCCCCAGAGGTCCAGAGAATTCCTTCCATGTTTCCCCATTGCCCAAGGAATAAAGCCACCAGCATGGCATCCCATGTTCCTCATGATCCCCACCCTGCGCCTCTTCCCTGTTCTCTTCAGCCACATTTTTCCCCACCACCTACCTTCTGTGTGGCCACATTAAAATTTAAAAAGTACAGAACATCTGCTATGAGCCAGCAGGACCCTTGCCTTTGTGAGGTTGATGTTCTGGTGCAGAGGAGGGACCTCTGATTTCTTTATCCTCTCCTTCATCTCTAAGCGCTTAGAACCCTGATCTCTGTGCCCCCTGTCTGACTCCTCGCATTCGGTCCCTCTGCCTGGCTCACTGCCATATTCCTGGACCAGGTACCTGCAGTGTCATCTGCCTCATGGAGCTGACCCCCACTCACTTTGCACCCACAGAGCTATGCCAAGACCAAGACTAGGGCTGAAGTGCGGGGTGGTGGCCGGAAGCCCTGGCCACAGAAAGGCAGTGGGCGAGCCCGGCATGGCAGCATCCGTTCCCCCATCTGGCGAGGAGGTAAGTGGGGACAAGGGAGAGAAGGGGCTCTGGCTGAGTCCAGCACCTGGGTGCCTCTTTGCACATAGCTGCCCACTTGTGGTGTGATGTGGTCTCAGCCCCAGGCACCCTTCTTCAGCAGCCCACAGGCTGGGACTGCAGGCCCCATGGTCTCAGTGGAGGACGGAGTTCTGAGAGTTGTCCCCTTTCCTCTCCTGCATATCTTCCCTCTTCAGATCATGGTCACAGCCCCTCTTGTCCTCCCCTCCCCTCTCATCCTTCCTGGCCCACACTTCACATGGCACCCAGAGGAATCCTCATAAACCACCCAGCTCCCACTGGCCCTTGAGTGAAGTCTGAGCTGCTCACCTTGGCATTCCAGGCCTCACTAGCTGCAGACTCCTCTCTGGTCACCTCCATGCCCTCTCTTTCCAGACAGAGCTGACTCAGGGTTTCTCTTGCTTACCTGGCCAGTGCCCTTCATGGGTCTGGGCCATACTTCCTCCAGGAAGCTTTCCCTGACCTCCTTTGGGCACCAGTAATCCTCACAGCTGCCTGTCTGTCCTTCCTGCCAGAATGTGGCCAACATGAGGGTATAGTGACTCTATACCCTCTTGTTTTCTGATGCACTCCCAGGTATCTTCCAGACCACGGACACCCCCAAAATTCACTTGGCTTGCTCCATTGTAGCATGTGCCTGATGCCTGCCTCCTTCCAGCCCTGGAATTAATTAATTAATGAGGTACTAGGCATTGAGCCCAGGGTGCTTAACCACTAAGCTACATTCCCAGCCCCTTTTTTTTAATTTTAGGGACAGGATCTCACAAAGTTGCTTAGGGCCTCATTAAATTGCTGAGGCTGGCTTTGAACTCACGATCCTCCTGCCTCAGCTTCCTGAGCCACTGGGATTATAGGCTTCTGCCACCATGCCCAGCCAGTCCTGGAAATTTTAACTTGCTTATAACCGCGGCATTAATGTCTGTGCTTTAATTAATCTCATATCTGTACTGTAATTCCCAGTGTCCTTTGGGTTAGAAACCATCAAAATTCAGGGTTTGACAGCTGGGTAAACCAAGTCCCAGAGAGGTGAAGTCATTGATCCAGTCTCTTCTCTCTGTCCCTTCCCAAGATCCCACTTCCTTTGCTGGACTGGTCAGGTGGCAGCCTCCTCCACCAACTTCTTTCCAGCCAGTGAGGCACATTTCTGACCTCCAACCCCAGCAGTGGCCCACACCTGTTCACGTACCTCTGTCCCCACAGGAGGTATTGCCCATGGCCCCCGGGGCCCCAAAAGTTACTACTACATGCTACCCATGAAAGTGAGGGCGCTGGGCCTCAGGGTGGCATTGACCGTCAAGCTGGCTCAGGTATGGTGCAGTCCTACGGGAGCCATCAGGATCTTGGGGAATGGGGTGGGGGGGTGACAGGGGAGGGAGGCTGGGGCTGGGAGCTCTGGACTCAGGCTCAGAGGTGCCTTCTTCCTCTCACCAGGATGATCTGCACATTGTAGACTCCCTGGAGCTGCCCACTGCAGACCCCCAATACTTAACAGACCTGGCCCGCTACCGCCGCTGGGGGGACTCTGTGCTCCTCGTGGACTTGTAAGTGCACTGGGAAGGGCGCAGAGTGGGGGGCGCTGAGCTCTGTCCTCTGCAGGGCTCACCTCCTGGCCTCTCACAGGATATACGAGGAGATGCCACAGAACATTGTGGAGGCCACCTCTGGGCTTAAAACCTTCAACTTGATCCCAGCTGTCGGTGAGTGAAGGGCACCGGCCCATCTCCCAGACCCCCAGAATACGCATGTGCAGGTCCTACCATTAGAATCATGGCAGGTTTCAAATCCTGCATCTGTTACTTGATCACCGAATGGTCTAAGCAGCAAACCACCTCAGCCTTCCCTATCTGCCTGCCTTAGAAAAAAAGCTCCAAGCTAGTAGCTGTCAAAGTGTGTTCCCCCCACACCCACCAGAGGGCACCTGTGAGCACTAGGTCACAGCATGTCCTTGCTCTGCCTGTAGCCCTCTATGGCTCCTCCTCCCCTCAGGGAAGAAGCCCAAGACAACCTGCAGGCCCACCAGGCCCTGTACACCCTGTCTCTCCCCCTCCCAGTCCTTCCCTCTACCCCCAACCCCTCCCCTCGCTCACTAACTCTGGTAGCTCTGGTCTCCCCCAGCACTTATGCTTACTCATTTGCTCTGTCTTTCCCTCTGGGATGTGAGGTAGGAGTCATGGCCAAGTACAGGGCAGAGCCCAGCATGCAGGAGCCTCTCAGTAGGTGAGGCAGCTCCCTGGCCAGGGTCCTGGGGGTGGCTAACGCAAGATCTGAAGCCAGGGTGCCAGGCTCACATAACATGCTAGACCACAGTGTCCCTGACAGGTATGCCCTGAGGAGGGAATGGGGTTCCAGATGTGGGCGGGGCTGGAACAGGGACGAGCACAGCCTTACCTTGGCCTTGCTACCATCCTCCCCAACCCCCAGGTCTGAACGTGTATAGCATGCTCAAGCACCAGAGCCTGGTCCTCACCCTGCCCACTGTCGCCTTCCTGGAGGACAAGCTACTCTGGCAAGATTCGCGTTACTCTCCCCTCTACCCATTCCGCCTGCCCTACAGCGACTTCCCCTGACCCCTTCCCTGCGCTGCCAGGACCCTTGGATACCCTCTTTTCTGCTGCACAGCTGTGAGCCAGATCTGGCCCTCAGCAGATTCAGGAGCCTCCTGAATCTGAGGAGGAAGCTGAGGCCACACAGAGCAACCAAGCAGTCCTCAGTCCCGGGGAGAGGCTGTTCTGCAGAGCCAGGATGAGCTCCGTCACAGTGCTCTCTTTTGTTGGGTTTTAAATAAATTTTATTTTTTCATCCAAGGATCAGCCTCAGAACAGCTCATTGCCATTTGGAATAATCCTATTTGGTGTGCTGGTCTCCATCTCCAGAGATGGGTTCCACAGGGTACTCAGCTCAAAGGGTTTGTAGTTTGCAGTAACCCTGGGATCATTATGAAAACTGCCGGAATGAGCTAACCCTGGTGAGTCAGACCCGGGAACTTGAGATGCCTGGGCCTCTGGCATGTTGCCCCCCTGCCACCCTTATTGTACATGCCTGTCCCTGAGGGTTTGCCACCCTGTTTGTTACAGCCCAAGTGTGGGCTTGAGTCCACCAGTAGATGCACCTTCCAAGCACAGAATCAGGAAAGCCAGTGCCTCCTGGTCTCATGATAATGAGCAAATAAACATTTTTAAAGATATCAAATCAGTATCCCAATTTTTTTTTTTTTTTTTTTTTTTTTTTTTTTTTGCAGTACTGGGGATCAAATCCAGGGCCTTATTCATGCTAAACAAGGATTCTGCCACTGAGCTACATCCCCAGCCCTTTTTATTTTTCATTTTGATACAGGGTCTCACTAAGTTGCTGAGACTGGCTTTAAACTTGCAATCCTGCTCAGCCTCCCAAGTCGCTGGAATTACAGGCTTGCACCCCTGTGCCCAGCACAAAGTCCCAGTTCTTGAGTCTGCTGGTAGCATTTACCTGCTGAACAAACTTTTTAAAAATAGCCAGGCTATAAAGTGACATGGTCAATTTCTTTACAGTCAGCCAGGCTGGGTGTGGTAGGACACACCTGTAATTTCAACTGTTGCTCAGGAAGCTGAGGCAGGAGGAATTTGGGGGGCCAGGAGTTGGGGGCAGCCTGGGCAATATATCGACACCTCATGAATTTAAATACACAAATAAGAAAGCTGGCCAGAACTGCCTTGGCCATGGTGACTACCTCTGTGCCGGGCCTCCCCTGTCTGCAAACATCTCTGGAATGTGTTGGGCTTGCCTTCTGGGCTCACAACTAAGTACAAAGATAACGGTGTGCAGGACTGGAGTGGAGCCCAGCATGCATGAGGCCAGGGTTCCATCACAAAATGACCACCACCACAACAAAGCTACTGGAGTCCATTAAAAAGGGTGCCGAAGCTGGGCCAGACTGTTACCCGCGTCTCAGCTGCGCTCTCACTGACCAGGTGGGAACACCTAGGCCTAGAAAAAGATGAAGTTGTTGTGGCAGTGCCCAGCCTAGCCTGGACAGTCATAAGTAGATGTACACATGCAGTTCCTTCTGCTTGAGAGCTTGCAGGGAAGTGAGAGACCAATTGCTGCCCACACAGATTTTGAAAAGGAATGAGTCAGAACCCATTCCTCACGCTGGAATCCCTCAGCCACATTCAGGATGGAGAAGGCATCAGAAAAAAATGGTACAATGTCAAGAATATGCTTTCAAATAATTGGGATGTAGCCAGGCTCAAGGTCAGTGTCTGTAGTCCCAGCTACTTAGGAGCTGAAATGGGAGGATCACTTGAGCCCAGGAGTTTGGGACCAGCCTGGACAACAGTGAGATTCCGTCGCCCGATAATAATCGGGGTGTGATCAGGGTGTACAGTAGTGTGGATGAGTGTGCTAGGGCTGCCATATCAGTACCACAAGCTGGAGGGCTTAGACAGTGAAAGTGTGTTGTCTCTAGAGGCCAGAAGTCTGATCAAAGTGGTGGCAGAACTGGTCCCTTCTTGGGAGAAAATCTGTCTCAGGCCTCTCGCCCAGCTTCTAGTGGTTTGCTGACAATCTTTGACTTTCCTTGACTTGTAGGAATGTGGCTGGTTATTGCCTCTGTGTTCCCCTACCAGGGATCAAACCTAGTGCCTCACCCATGCTGAGCTCTGAGGTACAGCCCCAGCCCAAATCTTCCTTTTTAATAAGGACACCAATCATTTTGGATTAGGGTCCACCTCACTTTAATTTAGTCACTTGGGAAGACCCTGTTTCCAAATAAGATCACATTCACAGGTGCTAGGGGTAGGACTCAATGTCTTTTTTGGTGGTGGCGTACCAAAATCCACATCTGCTCAAGTTCCCTATATAAAATGGCACAGTATATGCATAGAATTTATGTACCTCCTCCCATAGACTTTGAATCATCTCTAGATGCCTTATAATACCTGATATAATGTAAATATTATGTACATAGTTGTTACACTGTTATCATTTAGTGACAGAAAAAAGTCATAAGTGTTCAGGGCAGATGTAATTTTTTCTTTTTCATAGTTTCAGTCTGTGGGTGGTGGTTGAAATAGAATTTGAAACCTATAGATACAGAAAGCTGACTATGTCCACTGTTGCTTGTTTGACAACCTCCATGAATGCAGGGGCCTGGCAGCACATACTTGTAATCCCAGCAAGTGGGGAGGCTGAGGCAGGAAGATGGCACGTTTGAGGCCAGCCTTGGAACTTAGCAAGACCCTGTCTTAAAAAATAAAAAGGACTGGGGATGTAACTCAGTGGTGGAGTGCTTGCCTAGCAAATGGAAGGCCCTGGGTTCAATCCTCAGCATCAAAACAAAAGTTACGGGCTGGGGAGATAGCTCAGTCGGTAGAGTGCTTGCCTTGTATGCACAAGGCCTTTTTTGGTTTGATTTGTTTTTCCCCCACACTGAGAATTGAACCCAAGGCCTTGCACATGCTAGGCCAGGGCTGTACCACTGAGCTACATCCCCAGCCCACTTTCTTCTTTCTTTTTTTTTTTTTTTTTTTTTTGGGGGGGGGTGGGTTGCTGGGTATTTTCTATTTTGAGACGGTCTGAGTTGCTTAGGGCCTCATGAATTGCCCAGGCTGCACTTGAACCAGTGATCCATTTGCCTTAGCCTCCTGAGTAGCTGGGATTACAGGCATGTGCTCAAAAAACAGGTGATTGTTTCTGTTGTTTTCTTGCAGTACTGGGGATGGAACCCAGGCCCTTGCAGATGCTTGGTAAGCATTGAGCTGTATCACCAACCTTCAAAAAGTCTATTTAAGAAGACAAGTGAAGACACTTCTTTAGGAGAGTTGTTGCTACCTACAGGTCCCTTGTCCCAGCCTCTTGGGAGATAAGCTAATCCAGGGCCCAGAGAGGGCAAGGACTTCACAGCCTTTGAAAAGTTTCTCCAAAAGGCAGAACATTCAGGATCCCAGCTGACTCTGGTTCCTGAGAGCTAAAGCTTGCTGGATCCGATTCACTGTGAAACTCAGTGAGAGGCAGGCAGCTAAGATGGTGGAACCAGGCATCTGCAGATGGATGGTTTGCATGGAGGCCATCACCCAGCTCACAGATGCCCACATCTCAGCCACGAGGTCTCCAGGAAGTCACACCCTCCTAGTCTACCAGTGAAGCCAAGTCCTTGTTTCAGATCTGCAGAGTGGTGCCCCAGGAGAGTCAGAGAACAGGCAGCAAGCACAGGCTGCAGCTGGGCAGAGCCTGCCATCATGGCCGGGGCCTGAAGCACACAGCAAGCTTGTCACCACAGTGGCTGACCCCAGGCAGAGTATGCCACAGCTCTGAACCTTGGAGCATCCACAGTCCACCAACCTCAGCCTCTTGGAAAGCTGGGACTGCAGGCCAGCTGGCAAGAAAACAGAAGTGGGGCAGTTCAGACTCAGAGGTCAGCCAACGTCATTAGTACCTCCAAACCCTGGTTAGCATAAATGTGGGCCAATAACCTTGACCCAAGTGCTGTAGAAATCCCTAGACTAGCACACACCAAGTGGCAACCCCTGAGGGGTCCCCTCTACCCCTGTGGGAATTGTTTCTATTCACACCTGAATGAATCTTACTTTTTTTTTTTTAGGAATAGTTTTCCTTATGTATTTAATAAACAACAAAACTGTTTTCTGTCAAAATGTCACATTTAAAGTACAAAATCAAATCTACAGCTTCAGATTTATGAACCATATACACATACCTATACAGCCATTCCTGTCCTACACAAACCCATCTATGCGATCTAATCTGTCCATCAACACTTACTGAGTTTTAAGCATATGTATCGCTAGAAAAGCAAAGTTGATTTTCAGTAACACTGTCAAAATGGATCATTTTTCAATTTAGCCCTTAAAAGGGTAGAAATAGGTATTTCCTAGAAATAGAATTACCAAGCATAAATCCAATTTGTAGGGTCTCTTAAAACATGTTCTATAGGCATAATTAGTAGATGTGCCTTGAGTTGCCTCTGGGCATACTAACACCACACAAACTTGAGCTATGGGAAGACACCTAAGTATAACTGACACATCTGTCAGTCATCTCTGGGAACATCAATACTAAACAAACTGGAGCTGCAGGAAGATATTTTATGAAGTAAACCGCATTCCAGGAGAGTTGGTTGTTTGGTTTTATAAGTGCAAAGGAGGGACTTTATATTTTCTTTGGAGTTGAAATGATGGTTCATTTGGGGGATCCCTATAGCTGTTAAAAATTAAACCAGTCATTAGAGGACGTATCTGATTTTCAACAAAAATATGGACTGCTTCACGAATTTGCATGTCATCCTTGTGCAGGGGCCATGCTAATCTTCTCTGTATTGTTCCAATTTTAGTATATGTACTGCTGAAGCGAGCACAAATCTTACTCTTAAATTCACTCATCCTCCTCTCTGAATTTCATTCCTCAAATTCACAAAAGGAGATCCCAGAAAGAAGAAATGGCAGCGAGCTGCTGGGGTCAGCTACCACTCTACAGGGCATAGCCAGCCATTAAGGGCTGTGGCTCAGTGGTGGAGCGCTTGCCGAGCCTGTGTGAAGCACTGGCTTCCATCCGCAGCACCACACAAAAATAAGTAAATAAAATAAGGGCCTATTGACAACTAAAACAATGGTTTTAACAAAAGGGCTGTGGATGTGGCTCAGTGGTTAAGCACCTCTGGGTTCAACCCCTGGTACAAAAAAACAAAATAAAAAACCCACAAACATTGACCAGGGACGTAGCTGTGCTAGACAGCTCACTCACCTAGCATACACAAGGCCCTGGGTTCGATCCCCAGCCCTGAAGAAAAGGGTGGGGGCATTGTGAAGGAAAGGAAAGCCCGGACTGGAGGAGCAGTACGTTCAGCATGCTCAGAACTAAGAGGTTACTTCATTCAGTGAATATAACTGTCCCTTGGTATTCATGGAGGATTAGTTCCAAGACCTCTCTCAGACACCAAAATCTACTGATGCACCTTATGTAAAACAGGGTTGTATCTGCCATTTATAACCTACACACAGTCTTCCAGGGATGTTGGGTCATCTTTAGATGATTTACAATACCTAACACAATCAGTCTAAATGCTATGTCAATATTTGTTATCCTGTGTTGTTTGAGGAACAATGACAAGAAAAAAAGTCTGTGCACGTTCAGTACAGATGTGATTTTTAAAAACCATTTTCCATCCACAGTTGGTTGATCTGCGGGTACAGAACCCATGCATCCAAGGAGCTGACTATATGGTATGTATTTGTCGTCCACCTAGGGACCAGAAACTGATTTGGGTGCTGGAGCTGACAGAGTCCTTGCTCTTCTGAAGCTCAGAAATTGAGGTGACAGAGAATCTAGTAAATCAGAAAAATTTACTTAAGTGATTTAGTAGTAGTGAGAATATTAGGGCAAGTGACAGAGAGGGACTAGGGCATGACCCAGGATGAAGTTGGGGGGGCACTCAAAATAGCCTTGAGGAGGCGGCTCAGGCCATAAGAAAAGAGGGGCTGTCCATGTTGAGGATGAGTGGAAGAGCATTTAGGCTCCGGGAATGACAAGGCGGCCACACCAGAGCTCAGAGAATGGGGAGAGAAGGTATAGAGCCATGGAGTGGGGTTTGGATAAGTCTGCCCTGAATCTGCAGCCTCTGTGCTGCAGTGGACCCATTTCTTGGCCTGCTTGAGACTGCCTGGCACCTGGCAGGAAGCCTTGCCCTTCCTGGAGACCAGCAAAGGGCTGGGGAATATCTGCTTCCCTTTTCCTTGCAGAAATACAAAGAGAGGACAAGACCAGGAGGGGCATGCTCCCCCTTCCAGCCTGCCCACTCCTTCCCAGCCATCCCCATCTCAGGGAATGGCCCTCCATCCTCCCAAGGGCTCAGACCTGGACCGAGGCGTCACCCTTGACACTGCCCTGTTCACAATGCCCCAGTAAGTCCCATTGGCCAGGCCTGCAGAACACACTCTGAATTCAACCATTTCTCCAATGCCACCGCCCAGCCCGGGTCCAGCAATCGTTCATTGGACTAGAGCAGACACCTCCTCTCCTGGCTGCAGCTCTTGCAGCTTCAAGAAGGCACCTGTGAACACCTGAGTCAGGGCATGTCCCTCCACTGCTCAGAAACCCTCACGGCTCCCACTTCACTAGGAATAAAAGCCAAAGTCCCTCCTAGATGCCAAGCACCTGTGCTGCCTCATTGTCACCTCTTTGCTCTTTTTTCCTGGGGTTCTTTCCTTCACCCATGCTGCTCCAGTCACACTGGCCACGAGCAGTTCCCTACGCAGGGGTTGTCCATCTCCAGTGCCTCTGCTTGGTACACTCCTCCTCAGGATGCTGGCATGCCTTGCTCCTCACCTCCCTCCAGTCTTGGCTCAATGTCACCTTCTCATTAAGTCTTCTTCTACTCAAGAGGCTGAGGCAAGAGGCTGAGGCAAGAGGACTGCAAGTTCAAGTCCAGCCTGAACAACTTAGCAAGAACCTGTCTCAGAGTAAAATAAAAATGGCTGGGGTGTGGTTCAGTGGTAGAGAGCTTACCTAACACGCGAGAGGCCCTGGGTTTAATTCTGTGTGTGTGCGCGCGCATGCGCACACACACAAATAAGTTCATTAACTCTCACATTTCTTATTCCCTTTCCTGCTTTATTTTTCTCCTTTAGTATTAATAAAAAACTAACATGCTGGCCACGTAATCCCAGTGACTGGGGAAACTGAGGCAGAAAGACCACAAGTTCAAGGCCATCCTCAGCAACTCAGCGAGGTCCTAAGCAAATGAGACCCTCAAAATAAAAATAAATGCATAAATAAATAAGGGCTGGGCACGTAGCTCGGTGGTAAAACACTGCTGGGTTCAATTGCCAGGGCTGCCAAACAAAAAACAAAACCCTCTGAACGCTTCATATATCTTATTTTTGTTTCTTGGTATCGCCTCTATTAAGACAATCCTTGAACAGTGGCGGGAATTGTTTGCTGTGTTCACTGACGTGCCTCCAACACCTGGAATGATGCTGGTCACATAGTAGGCGCCTGGTAAACACAGACACGTGCTGAGAAAACAAGGTCTCGCTCTCGAGGCTGCAAGTGGGCCTTGGGCCGCGCGGGGGAGCTCGTGCTCCTCCGCCTGGAACCAAACCAGCTAACGAGGCGAGCCCAGGACAAATCCGCCGGAGAAGAGGCGCGGGCTTTTCCCAGGCTGTGGCGCAGGGCTGTCCCTGATCTCACTGTGGGACTTTGCCCCGATCGTTCCGGGGCGGGGATCCAGCACCCTTAGCACCCCCACCCCCGAGCCAAAAGATCCCCGTGGAAATTCCTTAGGACAGTCCGAGCTAGGAGAGGGGCGCGTTTTCGGACGGCGCGTTATTCCCAGCCCGGGTCCCCGGGAGGAAGGGCCCGCGCATCCCCCGGACCTCTCCCTTCCCCTTCTGGTTCACGACCTCCTTGGCCCCTCCAAGGTCTCCATGGCGACTCCACAAGCGTCCCACAACAGGAAGCTTTAGGCGGCGTGGCTCGGTGTTCTGAGACCCGAGGTCCCCAGCCTGGACGTGTGGATGCCGAGACGTGGGGGTCACACGTGCAGGCCGAGGTCGCGCACGCTTCCGCGCGCGGTTACTGCAGGCGCCGCAGGGTCAAGTTACGGGGCCCCGCTCCCCCTCGAAGCCTCAGTTTCCCTGCGGAAGGCGAGGGTTCCGTCCAGCTCTGAGCTGCGGCCTCAGCCTCCCGGCAGAGCCTGGGACCACAGTGGAGGGTCTCCATGCGTCAGGACCACGCGGCTTCCTTCCTTTTTCTGGGAGCTGTGAAGACGCCCCCGCGGCCGAGGCCGAAAGGGGAAGAGAAGCCGCGCGGGTGGGGACGGGGTGGGGGAGGGAGCCCACGGCGGGGAGCGCCGCACGTCCTGGCTCCCGGGCTTGCGGGCGCCGGGAGGTGTCTGGGCCTGCTCAGGTCGCTCTCGGGAAACCTCGGTGGCAGCTGGGCGGGGACATGCCCTTGGGGGAGGGGCGCCTCTGAACGGAGGGCTCCGGGAAAGGATCCCTGGGCTCCCACCCCGCGAGGGGCTTGTCCCCTCGGTTAGGGAGGCCTGCGTGAGCTGGAGAGGCAAGACTTGAGTTCGGATCCTTCGTCACTCGGAGCCTCGGGTTACCTCTCTGTGAAATGGACACGTTATCAGTCCCGACTCTCCAGGGCAGCTGGTAGTATTCGATCACTGGGTAAATGGTGAATCGAGGTTCGTCCGGCCCGGGGATGAGACCCCTGGTGGCCGGGAGCAGCCCCTTGCTTTCACCTCCCCGCCCCGCCGCCCTCGTGGCTTGAGTTTGGAAATTCCGACTCTGCAGCGGCCAGCGAGGCAGGACCACCCCGCTCGGGCCAGGCACCCTCTCAATCCGGAAATGCCGGAGCCCTCGTTCCGGAGGGGAAGGCGCGAGGTTTCCGGGAAAGCAGCACCGCCCCTCGGCCCCCCGTGGCCAGCTGTTATAAAGGACCCGTGCGCTCTCCGCGCTCCAGTCGGCTGCAAGCACCTCTGCGCCTCGGTGCTGCTAACTGCGTCCTGCATAGTCGTGCTATGGCTCCTGCCGGCGCCCTGCCCGCGCTGCCCCTACTCCTGGCCCTGCTCGGGGCTCTGCGCCCAGGTGAGTCGGAGGTGCGGGTGGCCGTCAAGCTCCCCGTACAGGAGCTGAGTCCCGGGCGCTGTGGGAGGACGCGCCCCCGGTTGGCGAGGGGTCAGTCCGTGCCTACTTAGGCAGCTGTTCATGGGAAGATGGATCTAGAGCCTCCTACTGAAAATCACCGGCCGCAGGTTGCAATCCAGACTGAATTACCTCGATGGCTGGCCTCAGGCTATAGATTGTACCCTTTTGAACTTCAGTGCCTCGGCTGTATAATGGGGCCACCATCTATAGTGGCCACCTCACAGGCTTTGTGTGGTGGCACAGCACTGCCCCTGACCCCAGGACACGGTCAGATGGTGTGGGGGTTTGGCCCCCGCTCCGAGTACTCTTCGGGACCCGTCTCCTCCCACAGACATTCTGTTCCTCATCTTCTGCCCCTGGGGAAGTCCAGGCTGCTTCTGCTCAGGGGAATTCCAGGGTCGACTTTCTCGGGGACCAAAGACTGCTAATCTGGTCGCCCCAGCACTCCACAGCTCCACCCTCCTTCCATCCAGCCCAGATAGAAACCAGGAGAGGGGAGATGACTGAGCTGGAAATCTGGATGAGTCAAGATTAGAACCCTTGATCCCTTGATTAAGCTGTAACTAGGTGTCCATCTTCCTCTCTCCTTCTTTCCAAAACTGGCCACCAACGCTGACTGCCTGCCCTCCCCCTTTCCCTCTGAGAAATGGGAATAATTCCAGAATCACCCTTGGAGAATTTCCAGTCTCTGTTGTGTGTTATGCTTCCACCCAGCTAGAGGGAATCTGAGGCCTGGATCTTGCAGGGCGAGGCAGGGGTGCTCAGATTCATTATCATTATTATCATTGGAGACGGGGTCTGGGTATGTTGCCGGGCAGATCTCCACTTCCTATACACTCAATCCATCCTTCCTGAGTAGCTGTGACTACAGGTAGTAGCTGTCCAGCCTCCCTTCTTTTTAATTAAAAAAAATTTTTTTGGTACTGGGGATTGAACCCAGGTCTGCTTTACCCCTGAGCTACATCCCCAGCCCTTTTTCTTTTCTATTTTGAGACAAGGTCTCACTAAGTCCCTTAGGGCCTTGCTAAATTGCTGAGGCTGGCCTCAAACCTTTGATACTCCAGCCTCCTGGTCCTGGGATTACAGGTTTCCTCCACTGCATTTTTTTTTTTTTTTTTTTTTTTTCAAGACTTTCAGGCACAGAGCCTGCCGGCTAATATAACCCAGTCCTTATCTGCACTTCCTTGCAAGGTAACCAACCACTTGTTAACCTGCTCTGTGCTGTTACTCACTTACCTTATATGTGGGGAAATTGAGACCCAGAGTGTGTCTGAAGGAGCAAGGAGCCAGCCTGGTTCCTAGCCCCCTTCCTCTGACCTCTTAGAAGGAAGGAGGGTACTGGTATTACAATCTTTCTCTCCTTCCGTGGCTCCTCATTGTTCTCAAAATAAAGAACACCATATATATATGTATATACATATGTTTATATATATATATATATATATATATATATATATTGCATTTTCTACCACTGAACTATACCTCCAGCCCTAAAGAACTCTTCTTTAGTGTGTTCTGCCCTGCTCACATGATCTTGATTTCATTTCCCCTGTTCCCTCTTCTTGCTCCCTGGGCTCTGACCACTGTGCCTCAGGGCCTTTGCACTTCCTGTTCCTTTTGCCGGGAAGCTCCTTCCTTTTTCTCTGGATGGCCAGCCCTTGCTCATCGTTCAGGTCTTTGCCCAGTTCTGTCACCAAGGCACCATTGGTTCTATCACTTTGTTTTGTTTTTGCCAAATCTCTTATTAACATCCCCTTTTAATTATCTTGTTTGCTCATGGATATTTCTGTCTCCCACACTGAAGGCGGGAGTGGGGGTTGTCTAGTTCAGGGCGTGTGCCCAGCTTCCAGCCCAGGCTGGGCACATAGTAGTATTGATGCATGGGATTGGTCACACCTCTCTCCTCACCCTTTGGTTCCAGGGCCCGGAGATGCCCAAACGGCCGTATTCCCCACAGAAGCCATTCTGCCCCGAGGAAACTCTGTGCTGCTGAATTGTAGTTCATCTTGTAATGAGACTGCCATATTGGGCCTGGAGACCCCACTGACCAAAACAGAGAGGGACAGTGGGCACAACTGGCAAATGTTTGAACTGAGTGACGTGCAAGAAGACAGCAGGCCGCTGTGTTTCTCAAACTGTGGCAAAAAGCAGACATCAGCTTCGATTTCCATCACCGTGTTCTGTGAGTGGCGGGCAGGGGGGCAGGACTGTGGAGCTCTGCGGAGGGTGGGGGTAGAGCCTCGGAGCAGCTCGAAGGCCACTGTCTTCTAGAAGCCCTTTGAATTTCTTTGGTTACATTTAGAGTTTCAACAGGAATCGAGACCATTTGAAAATGCCATCTCTCTACTCTTTCTGTGTGTGGTACTGGAGATGGAACCCAGGGCCCTGAGCATGCAAAGCACATGCTCTACCCCTGAGCTGCACCCCCAGATTTTTATACTCTTCAAACACCGGAGGAGGCTCTGGATCTGATGCTTTAAAAAAGGATGCATGGGCTGGGGGCGGGACTCAGTGGTAGAGCACTTGCCTAGCATGTGTGAGGCCCTGGGTTCCAACCCCAGAATTGAAAAATAATTTGTTTTCCTTCCTCCCTCCCTCCCTTCTTCCCTCCCTCCCTCCCTTCCTTTCTCTCTCTCTCTCTCTCTCTTTCTCTCTCTCTCTTTCTTTTCTTTCTTTCTTTCTACCAGTGATTGAACCCAGGGGTGCTTAACCACTGAGCCACATTCCCCAGCCCTTTTTTATATTTTATTAGAGACAGGGTCTAACTGAGTTGCTTAGGACCTTGCTAAGTTGCTGAGGCTGGCTTTGAACTCATAATCCTCCTGCCTCAGCCTCCCTAGTCGCTGAAATTATAGGTGTGTGGCACCAACCCTGGCTAATTTTTTTCCCTTAACCCTAAAAACAGAAGCAAATTAAAACTAGCCCTGAGAGACATTTTTCACTTATTGAGGTGACAATCAAAAGAATTGACAACAGCTGTGCTGGTAAGGCTGTGGCGCATCTAACTAAACCGTTTGACAGGTTATTAGGCACTGCTTCTCAAATGATATGCGCTTGTGTTCTGTAACACAGAAATCCCTGTCCTGGGAATTGGTCTTAAAGGGGCCCCTCCCACGAGGGAATTGGTGGGACCTTGGAGTTGTTATTTTTTTCCTTCCTGTGGTGCTGGAGATCGAATCCAGGACCTGACACATGCTGATAAGCGCTCTACCACTGAGCTGCTCTGAGGGCACAAGTTCACAAATCACTGAAATACAGAGGGCCAGGGAGAAAAAAAATGGTTTGTCACACCAGGGAATAGCATGTAACCGTGTACAACAATGAGGAAGCTCCTCTGTGCCAGAGGGAGTTTGCTCCAAGGTGTGCTGTGAAGTCGAAAAGGAAGTAATGCTGGGCACGAGTGGCAGGCCACCTCCTGAGGCAGGGAGCCAGAGCGGGCAGATGGGGAGGCTGCGCACACAAAGGCGCCCTGGAAGGAAACATAAGAAATAATAAGCTGGGCACAGTCACCTCAGCAACTGAGCCCAAAGCAGGATGAGCAAAAGTTTGAGACCAGCTTGGGCAACTTAGTGAGACCCCATCTCAAAAAAAAAAAAAAAAAAGGAAGGAAGGAAGAAAAGAGAAAAAGAAATGATAAGGACAGTATTCGTTGGCTGTGAGTAGAAAAATTGCTGAGAGCCTCTTGGAAAAGGACAGGCCAAGGATTTTCTTATAATGTCCTTTCTGTTTTGAGGACTTTTGGTTTGTGAGAATGAGTTACCAAGGCAAAAAAATAAGTATAATTCAAATCATAACAAAAGAAAACAAAAAGGAGAAAAAGCAAAGAGAGCTGGCTAAGTGACTTGGGAATTAGAGTGCCTCGGGTCCCAGCATGTCTCCAGGAACTGGGTGAAGGTTCTGGGTTGACTTTTCCATCACATGAGCACCTGCCTTGGGGACAGTGCACTGAGGCTTCAGGGTACCTCCATGAAGAACACCTTTGGCCAATTAGCGACTTGGCTTCTGATTTGGAGGATGTCTGAGCAGATACTGGCCTGCCAGGTGAGGAAAGTCCCCAAACATTCCTGGCGGCCTCTGAAAACCCCTGGGAAACCTCTCTAAAGGGCTTTCCGAATCTCTGCCTGACCGTTGAGAAGCCAGCACACTGCAGGCTGGGGGCCGGGCTCGGCTGCATTTCTCCACCGAGACTTTGGATCTCCCTTTGCTTTGGTTTCCATCTCTGGGAAATGGAGCAGATGACTGGCCCGTGGTCACCAGGGCATATGAGGTGGGCGGGTGCCTAGGGAGACTGGCTGGGTTCTGCCTCACTCTTGGTATAAATGTGAGGAAGCAGCCTTTGGATGACTGAGCCATGTCAAAAAGTTAGAAGTATAATTCCTAGAGGAGGTGACCACTAGGACTTTGATGGATGTGTAGGAGTTCATAAAAATGGGCCTTCTGGGACTGGGGTAGAGTGTGTCCTTGGCACGGGAAAGCCCCTGAGTTCAGTCCCCAGCACAGAGGGAACAGCTGGGAGCAGAGGTTTGGAGAGAGGAAACGTCCTGGGGGCGGAGCAGGAACAACTGGACATCTTTGGGGTGGGGCAGCTAGAAAGGAGGAGCCATGTGGCTTTCTCTTCCTTGGGGTGACAGGGGGCCATGGAGGGTTTTTGCGTAGGTTGTGGGTCTAGATAGCAGGACTTACAGGAAACCAGAATGTGGCTGGCTCTGGGCCTTGTCCTGTCGGGGCCGCACATGTTATTGGTCATGGTGGCATCCAAGAAGGGAGGGACAGACAAATATTTGAAGGATGAAGTGACCAGGATTTGGTAAGGGACTGAGGATCAGGGTCAAGGAGAAGTAAGGACAAATCAGCCACCCTTCCCCAAGTTCCTGTCCTTTAAGGGAACTGGGCTCAGGCACTGCTGAGTCCCATTGAGAGGCTGAGGTTGGATGGGACAATTTCCAATGTAGGTCACTAAGATTTAAGAGCTGGACCTCTGAGGTTTTTTGTGACCTTTTGTTTTTTTGTAACAGCTTTATTGAGATATGACTTACATACCACAAAATTCACCCCTTTGGGGGCTGGGGTGTAGCTCAGTGGTAGCACACTTGCCCAGCACTCAGAAGCCTTGGGTTCCATCTCCAGTACTGCAAAAAAAAAAAAAAAAAAAAAAAAACCACAATTGGATGAATGTTTTAGTGTATTTATAGAATTGTGCGACCATTGCCACTATCTACTTTTAGAACATTTTCATCACCCTAATAAGAAACCTCCTGCCCATTTTTAGTCACTAGTCTCTTAAATGGATTAATAATACTCCACTTCTAATGGTCCCATTTGACAGTTCAGGAAACTGAGGCTCAGAGGGGCAAAGTCACTTGACCACAGCCCACAGCAGAGAAGCAATACAAGGGGGCATCCAACACAGGCCACACATTAGGGTCATTGCAGGTGACATTTTGGGGCCTCCTGAGAAGAGATTAGGGAATGGAAGCCCCTGGGGACCAGGGGTCTTAGTGCTAAGCCACTGCTCATCACGCCTCTACAATATAGTCCTGGTAATCGGGACTCGGAATTCTGTTCCTTGGGACAGAATGGAGACTGGCCTGCCAAGGCCTGTGTGTTATATGTATATTCAAGGGAGTGTTCTGTTTTATTTTTCTATTTTGCCATTTTTAACATGTTTATTTCCCTTAAAATCTGGCCCCTGGAGCTGGGGATAGAGCTCAGTGAGGCTCAGAGTTTCACCAGCACTGATTTAAAAAAAAAAGAAGAAAGAAAACATTTACATATTAGGCTCCTGAAAGGCCTCACATCAGTTTAGCTGGCTCTACCTCATTCTTTGGACAAATATTGAGGACCTACTGTGTGCCAGGAAGAACAAGAGAATAAAGCAGACAAAAATCTCTGCCCTTGGGCTCGGGGTGCTGCTCAGAGGTGGAGCACGTGCTTGGCATGGCCCAGAGCCTGGGTTCCATCTCCAGCACGCTACACACATGCACACACGCACCTGCACACACACAAAATCCCTTCCTTCCTTGGGGAAAAAGAGAAATAGGGAAATAAAGTAACTGAAGAGAGTAGATTATTTTATCTGTTTAGAAGGTAGTGATGTGCTGCTGAGCTTGGCGGTGCACACCTGTAACCCCTGCGATTCAGGAGGCTGAGGCAGGAGGATTCTAAGTTCAAGACCAGCCTCGGACACTTGGTGAGACCCTGTCTCAAAATAAAAAATAAAAAGGGCTGGGGGTGTAGCTCAGGGGTTCAATCCCCAACATGGGAAAAAGAAAAGAAGGTGAGGTGCACCATGGAGGAAAGTAAGGCTGAGAAGAGGTTTTGTTCTGTGGTCTGGGATGGAAGCGGCCCTGCAGGAGCCACACCCCGGGCTCACAGCAGCCTTCCTTAAAGTCCTAGGGGAGGGGCAGCTTGAATGCGTCCTCGAATTTGACCAGGTTCCTGGTGGCAGACTTTGCAATTCTTTTCCACTTTTCAGACACTGCTGCACTGAAGAAAGAATGTTCTGGCCCCTTTGCAAACACTTGGGCCTTCTCAAGAGCTTTCCCTGAAGCTCTTGGCATTCCTGTCTGCTTACCTTACCTCCTCTTTTGGGAAGCCAGGGAAGTGGCGAGGTTCCCAGGGCAGGTGCTGGCTGGCCAGCTTCATGGGAAATTCCCCCACTGTCCCCACAGGGTTCCCGGAGCGTGTGGAGCTGACCCCCCTCCCCCCTTGGCAGCCGGTGGGCGAGAACCTCACCCTGCAATGCCATGCGTGGGGCGGGGCGCCCCGGGCCCAGCTCACCCTGGTGCTGCTCCGTGGGGAGGAGGAACTGAGCCGGCAACCAGCGGTAGGGGAGCCAGCGGAGGTCACCGCCACAGTGCTGGCCAGCAGAGGTGACTATGGTGCCAATTTCACGTGCAGAGCAGAACTGGACCTACGGCCCCGAGGGCTGGAACTGTTCCAGAACATCTCAGCCCCCCTGCAGCTCCGAACTTTCGGTGAGGCGTTGGGCAAGGTGGGCTCAGAGGGAAAAGGTGTTCCTGCATGGGTGCCAAGTTCCTGGGAAGGAGCCACTGACTGTGCTGGTACTGAGAAGGTGGTGGCCTAGGTTATGGAAGCTTCTGGAAAGGACATGTGTTTACCCACAGGAGCGGGGTGCTCCGGGATAGGCTGCCTGTGGCTGCAGGATCTTTCTGTAAGACTGTGACAAGACTAAAGGGTGCAAGCGTCTTAAAATAGGGGCAACTCAGTCCATGAGTGTCCAGGAAAAGAATGTTCCAGCTGGGAGAGTGAAGATGCCCCAGGAAAGGACTTCGGGATGTCCATGATCTCTGCTAACACTCACCCTTTCTCCTCAGACCTGCCGACCACCTCCCCACAGCTCACGAGCCCCAGGATCCTGGAGGTGGGCACAGTGCAGCGTGTGGTCTGCTCCATGGATGGGCTGTTTCCGGCCTTGGAGGCCCAGGTCCACCTGGCACTGGGGGACCAGAGGCTGAACACCACAGTCACGTACAACAAGGACTCCCTCTCAGCCACAGCTTTGGTGGAGGGGACTGCAGAGCAGGAGGGTGACCAGCTGCTGGCATGTGCAGTCCTGCTGGGGAACCAGAGCCGGCAGTCGCGGAGGACCTTGACAGTCTACAGTAAGAAGGGCAGGGCCGGGCTTTCAAGGGGCCGGGGCCACGGCAGGGGCTACGCTCGCTCACCTTTGTGTTTTGCCCTCAGGTTTCCCAGCTCCCAACCTGACCCTGATTGAGCAGGAGGTTTCAGAAGGGACCCAGGTCTTAGTGGTGTGTGAAGCCTATGCTGGCAACGTGGTGAGGCTGAGCGGTGTCCCACCTGGGCTCCAAGCCCCAAGGGCACAGTCCATGCTGAATGCCACAGCTGAGGACAACGGGCTCCAGTTGTCCTGCTCTGCTGCCCTGACAGTGGCTGGGCAGGTGCTGTACAAGAACCAGACCCAGGAGCTCCATGTCCTGTGTGAGTGGGGATCCGGGACAATGACCCCTGCCCTTGTGGCCCAACCCTAAGGCCCCAAGAGCTCTTGCCCTCCAGGTCCTGTCCGAACCCCTGGGTATCCCCCTTCTAGTCCTAGATGTGAGGGGTGTCCTTGTTCCTGTTGCTTATCCTGCCGTTTCTCTAGACGGGCCCCGACTGGATAAGAGGGACTGCCTGGGAAACTGGACGTGGCCAGAAGGGACCCAGCAGGAGCTGGAATGCCGGGCGTGGGGGAACCCAGTACCCCAGCTGACCTGTCGTCGGGAAACTGATGGGGCTCTTCTGCCCATCGGGCGCCTGAGGCCTGTCAAGGAGCATGAGGGCACCTACGTCTGTCGGGCAGTGAGCTCTCGTGGGGAGGTCACCCGGAAGGTGTTCTTGAAAGTCTGTGAGTTGCCAGTGTGCAGGGCTGGGTGGGGGTGGGGAGAAGTGAGCTCAGCCTAATGCTCACCAGTCTGTCACTCTGTCCTCCCAGTAGGCTCACGGAATTCTACAAACATGATCGTCATCATTCTGGTGACGGTGGTAGCCATCCTGAGCACTGTGGTCACAGCCACTTACCTCTATAACCGCCAGCGGAAGATCAAGATATACAAGCTACAGAAGGCGCAGGAGGAGGCGTCCATGAAGCTGAACACGCAGGCCACACCCCCATGAGCCCACCCCAGGACAGGGCCTCCTCCGGCCTGCACAAGGGCATGGTGTTGCACTAAAGAGACTGGTGGACACAAGCCATTTAGCTACATCCACCTCCTCAGGGTAACAGGATAGGACAGAGGCCTGAGGATGCAGACAGCATTTGGTGTCATGGCATCTGCACACTTAGGATCTTCAGGCCTCACACCTGGCCTGTAGTCACAGGTCTGAGCCAAAAGGAGAGGGCAAGACTTGGACACGAGGGATGTGGAAATCTGACCTGGACAACGGGGGAGTGATAGACATTTACCTTGTGGATCCACAGGGGGGACACACTGAGGTTCACTCCCTTCTGCCTGTGCAGAGGCCACACAGCCCTAAGGAAGAAATAAACCCAAAGACCCAGGTAGCAGTGAAACACAAATGCCCATACATCCTCTGATGGATGCCAGCTCTGGCACTGCTGTCTACTTACTGTCCCCAACTCTTGATGATGATGTATTTATTAATTTGGTATATTACCAGCTATTTATTGAGCACCTTTTATGTAGGCTAGACTGCTGATCGAGGTGAACATAGTTCTCACTCTCTTGGGATTCTCAGTCTATTTACATTCAGAGTCCCCGGGTAGAGTTGTACTGGCTGTGCACTGCACCAGAGGGCCTGGTAGAAAGATAAACGGGGGCTAGAATTTCAAACTCCATTTGCCAGGCTGCTTTCTCCCACAAGGCGGGTGCTTTTTCTCTCAGGCACTAAGGCATTATATGGACTAGCAATGGTTGAGGGCTCAAAGAGACCTAACTTCCCCTTCTCGGCATTGCATTGTTAATCACCTTGCCACCCACATGTTTCTCAGCCTTTGTTCTCAGTGACACTCAGTGACCCTATGTAAACATGGCTGCCCACTCCTGTGCAGCTAAACTACTGAGTCCCATGAAATTCTACCCAACCCTGTGCCCCGCTTTGTTCCACCTGTTCCCATCTCAGTGGGGCCATGCAGGAATAGGAGACTTTGCAGCTCCAAATCCCTTCAGTGTTCAGGAGCCTGCAGGTGGTGATGGGGGTGGTTCTGCAAGGCTTTGAACCCCCTGCCAGCTCAGGAAGCCTTTCCTTTGTGCCAATAAAGCTTTTTCGTGGGCCTCAACCTCGTGTGAGTGGAGTAAACCGTGTCACATATACTGGAAGGAACCCTTTCTAAGCCCAGCCACAGTCTTAACCTCCCACCTCCTCCCCCAAGAGAAGGTTGCCCATTGGCTCAACCCTGAGGCTTTGGTCTAAATCCGGGGTCTTTTTAAAATTATCTTTCGGGACTCTGGACCCGTCCGCAACTTGCAATGACGACTGGTTGACAATGGGGTCTGGAATGTAATTCCTGGGCCAAAAGGGGCGGGTATCTTCCGCAGGGCTCCTGGGTCCTCTGGGGATCTCGGGCCCCTCTCGGGCGGGTCTAAGGAGGCGGGGCTACGAATCGCCTATCTCCAGAGCCAGTGGTGGCTCCCTGGCGCTGGGGCCCTCAAGTGCGGGCTTTTTGCCATGGGGTCTCTGCTCCTCCTGTCGCTGCTGCTTTTGCTGGTGACCATGTATCCAGGAGATGGAGGCGTGCTGGACCGCCGGGCTGAGCATGTGCAAAACACCAGCAGCAGCCCTCCCGCCCCCTCGGGGACGTCAGCGCCATTCTGGGTACGCATTAGTCCGGAGTTGGTGGCGGTACCGCCGGGGGGCTCGGTGTGGCTTAACTGCAGCAACAGCTGCCCCCTGCCGGAAAGTTCCCGCCTCCGCACCCAGCTGCGCCGGGGCAAGACGCTCAGTGGGCCAGGTTGGGTATCTTACCAGCTACTGGATGTGAAGGCTTGGAGTTCCAACGTACGCTGCTCCGTCACCTGCGCAGGGAAAACGCGCGAGGCCACTGCCAGGGTCACCGCCTACAGTAAGGGACAGGGGTACAGGCCCGCCTGGGGTGAGGGGAGGAAGGTGAAGGATGGGGTAGTTGAAAGTCGCGCTAGGGGGCGCCCGCGGACCTTACGGTCGGGTTCCCTTCTTGGTTTAGAACGGCCTGGCAGTGTTATCCTGGAGCCTCCGATCTTAGTTGGCCACAAGTACATTCTGCGCTGCCACGTGACGCACGTGTTCCCAGTGGGCTTCTTGGTGGTGAGTCTGAGACGCAGCGGCCGGATCATCTATTTCGAAAGCCTGGAGCGCTTCAGAGATTTGTATCTGGCCAATGTGACGCTGACCCATGTTGTGCGCGCTGGGCCCCGCGACCTATGGCAGCCAGTGACCTGCCACGCGCGCCTCAATCTCGATGGCCTGGTGGTACGCAGCAGCTCAGCACCCGTTTTACTAACAGCCTTCGGTGAGGCACCCTGTAATCCTGGGGACTTGAGGGAGGGAGGTTATGACTCCAAGAGGGTGCTCCGTTCCTAATTCTCACCTCCTACTCCCAGTTTGGAACCCCGCATCCAAAGCCTTGGCCTCCATCTCCATTGCAGCCCTCCTGGGGATTCTTCTTGCCATGGGGGCGGCCTACCTGCGCAAGTACCTAGCGATGCAGTCCCAGGCTTAGAAAGGTATTCTCTGCCGGCTGAGCCCGAGGAAAAAGAAGTCTGGAACAATTTAGAGAACCAAACTCGGATCAATAAAGCCTTCCTCAGTCACTCTCTGTCCCATGGCCTAACTGTCCTTGGAGGAAACAGTCTCATTTATTAGCCCTGCTTTCTCAAAATTTCTGGTCTTGCTCAGGCACCTGAGGTTTCTCCCTCAAGGCCCACTTGGGGTTCCAGAGTCCCAGTACCTCTGCATTCCCTACCGGCATAGTAAAAACATCTGCTAGCGTTATCAGTGAGGTGCACATGGGCTAAATGGGGCCCTGGGCTGGGGGAGGGCTGGTTCACTGTATAGCTTTTCCTCATTGGCTCCGCCGCTACCACGCAGCAGCTCCGATTGGATGTTAAGTTTCCTTTCCCACCCCCATCTCCACTTTAGACTGTCTGGTTTCCAGGAGGCCAACCTTGGAGGGGTACTCATTGCCATTAACGCTGAGGAACAGAAAATAAATGGGCGGGGTCACATGGGGTCACGTATTGAGGGAAAGGGATACCCAGAGAAGTATCTACGTAGTGACAGCAAGGAAGAGGTAATCAGATGGTCCACGTAGGTTGTCACAGGCTGGTGTCCTAGCAACGTCCTGGTAGTCACTGGGCTAGGTGGGCATATGGGAGGTGTCAAAGCTTGGGACCCAGATGCAGGGTCAAAAGCGTCACACTTGATTTCTAGGTCTCACGAGGATGCAGAATTTACGCCTGCTTACGGTACCTAGCAGAGCGGACACGGTCCAGGGCCCCGCCCGGGGGAAAGCGCGTTCAAAGGAGCTCCTTAGAAAGATCGCGCTCACCCAGGCCGATAGACACATGCCCGCTGCACGCTGGGTAAATACAGACCCCGCGCCGAGCCGATTCTAATTTAGACGCCCGCGAACGCTGCGCGCACGCACACGTGTCCCCGACTCGCTGGCACTTTCGTCCCCGCCCCCTCCGTCGCGTGCCGGAGCCGAGCGGGAGGGCTAGAGGTGGCTGTAATCCTCAGCTCCTCGGGGTCAAAAGAAGGTTCAGTGAAAGAAGGCATCCTCACACCGTTCTCTAGACTGTCCTTTTCCCATACGGTGTTGCTCAGACCTCTCCTAACCTCCAAATCAATCCCCGCCCTAAGGGGCGCTGGTGGGAGGAGCTAAACACGGGGGCGGAGCTCGGAGCCCAGCTTGTTATCCTAGCATCTAAACCAGGGTGGGTGGAGGTTTGGGCAGGGCAACCCAATATCCCCCCACCTCCGCGTCGCGACCGAGGATGACGCGGGAGAGCGTGGTCGTCCCCAGAAGGCTCCAGGAGATTGGGCCGACCTCCACGTAGACCCGGGGGTCGCTCACTCCTGCCGGCTCGCCTTCGCCAAGGCCGGGAGCCCAGTGCACGCTCGCCTCCCGCCCCCCGCCGCCTCTGCCGCCGCCCCCTCCTTGGAAACCAAGTTACCAACGTTTAAACCAATCCCCGAGCGCAACTCTGCCTCCCCCACACTCCACCCGCCGCGCCGCGCCGTCCTCTAGCCCGGCTCGTCACTCGCGCTCCCCTCGCCTCCTGCGCTTCCCCCGCGGCGGCGATGCCAGGGCCTTCGCCAGGGCTGCGCCGAGCGCTACTCGGCCTCTGGGCTGCCCTGGGCCTGGGGATCCTTGGCCTCTCAGGTAAGAGCCCGCCGCTGCTCGGGGTGGACAGGGCTGGGGCGGAGTTGCCAGACCAGAGAAGCGGCCTTACGCCCCTCCCAGCTCCGCCCTCTCCTCGCTCCCACGCTTCTGCTCCCTACCTTGAGCCCCTATCTCCCTCCCCGCACCACACACAGAGCCCCAGCCTCGTGATTCCTGGCTTTCCTACTCCCTTCCAGATGTAGGGTGTTCTTTTGCACCTAACCCCGTGCCCTGGAGACCCTGTGGCTCTCCTGTCCCTTTCCCGAGTACCTCCTCGATCTCTGTTGTGCACTATGGTCCACGGACTGGCGTCTTTCCCACTCACGATCCGCAAAGACCCCATATCCTCAACTCTCATGACTCAGAGGCGCTGTTCCCGCTCCATTCGGCGCCCTAGCAACCGGGTCGGTTCCCGGGATTCCTTCCATTCGTCCAGCCCCGCGTCTTCTTTCCATATTCTTTGCCCAGGATTAGGGTCCTCCCTTATCCTTGCCTCAGGCTCACCTCTGCTTTGCCCTCACTCCAACCTCAGTCTCCTGGCGATCTGCCAGGACCTTGAGAACTGGTTCATTCCCCATCCCCCATCTGGAGTTCTCTCCTCCAGCGTTGCTGTGTGCATCCGAGCCCCCATCTTTCCTCTCCCATATTTTCCCACCACTTCATTGGCGCCTTGGAGACCAGGGCTCTCTGTTGCCATGTCCCAAAGACACCCTTGAGGTTTGGAATCTGGGAGCACACAACCAAACCTGAGCCCTGGGCAGGACGCGGGATTCCTGGGTTCTTTCCTGACTGCAGCCTCTGCTTGTCCCTCGGGGACTCCTGACTTGGTGTAGGGGCACTGAGGTCTCAGGGAGTTGGCTTCTCAGGCTGAGCCCGCGTTTCCCCGGGCAGCGGTCGCGCAGGAGCCCTTCTGGGCGGACCTGCAACCCCGCGTTGCGCTTGTGGAGCGCGGGGGCTCCCTGTGGCTGAACTGCAGCACCAACTGCCCTCGACCGGAGCGCGGTGGGCTGGAGACCTCGCTGCGTCGAAACGGGACCCAGAGGGGTTTGCGCTGGCTGGCGCGGCAGCTGGTGGACATCCGCGAGCCAGAGACCCAGCCCGTCTGCTTCTTCCGCTGCGCGCGGCGCACACTACAGGCGCGTGGGCTCATTCGCACTTTCCGTGAGTTCTGTGTGGCCACGCTCATACTCCACTACTTTCCCTCCGTTCCAAGGCCCCGCCCCAGGGTTCCAGGGTACTCCCCTTTAGGCTCCTCCCTCGCGATCCCCACGCCTTCCCTTCTGGGTCTGGTCTCCCTACTCTCCAGCGTTTCCAACAGCAGCTGTTCCCACCTTTCAGAGCGGCCGGATCGCGTAGAGCTGGTCCCGCTGCCTCCCTGGCAGCCCGTGGGCGAGAACTTCACCCTGAGCTGTAGGGTCCCGGGAGCCGGACCCCGCGGGAGCCTCACACTGACCCTGCTGCGGGGGGCTCAGGAACTGATCCGCCGAAACTTTGCGGGCGAGCCACCCCGAGCGCGGGGCGCGGTGCTCACCGCCACCGTACTGGCGCGGAGAGAGGACCATGGAGCTAATTTCTCATGTCGCGCGGAGCTGGACCTGCGACCGCACGGCCTAGGACTGTTTGAAAACAGCTCAGCCCCCAGAGAGCTCCGAACCTTCGGTGAGTGGGGGTGAAGATCCCAAGTTGGGGAGGGCCGGCGTTTAAATTTAGAGGCGTATGTATCTGAATGCTATTCGTTACTTCAGTGCTCACCCGCTGAGTTATTTTCGTCTATGCCTTGAGATTGATAATATAAGATAGTGAATGTAAAATGCTTAGTACGTATGGACAACTTAGTACATAAATTTAAGCCCTATTCTTCGACCCTAGTCTTGTCTCCAGACTCCCCGCGCCTCGTTGCTCCCCGGCTTCTAGAGGTGGGCTCAGAAAAGCCGGTAAGCTGCTCCTTGGACGGACTATTTCCAGCCACAGAGGCCGGGGTTTACCTCGCATTGGGAGATCAGAGACTGAATCCTTATGTCACACTCGAAGGGGACGCCCTCATGGCCACTGCTACAGTCACTGCAAGCGCAGAGCAGGAGGGTGCAAGGCAGCTGGTCTGCATCGTGACCTTGGGGGGCGAAAGCCGAGAGGCCCAGGAGAACCTAACGATCTACAGTAAGGAGCTGTGAACCGAACTTCGACCTAGGGGTGGGGCCAGGGCAACGCAAAGGCGGGGCGAAGAGGGGGCGGGATCTCTGTCCCGGAATAGGCGTGGCCCGATGATTTTGAAGGTTCCTGCAGATAGGGGTTGGGTAGTTGGCTGCAACTGCGGAACCACTCAGGGCGGTAGGGGAGGCGGGGTCAGCGGACTCCAGGCAATGCTTGATCCCCAGGCTTCCCAGCGCCCCTCCTGAACCTGAGCGACCCCAACGCCCCTGAGGGGAAGATGGTGATAGTAACCTGCACAGCCGGGGCTCGAGCCCTGGTCACACTGGAGGGAATTCCAGCTGCTGTTCCGGGGCAGCCCGCCCAACTCCAGCTAAACGTCACTGAGAATGATGACAGGCGTGGCTTCTTCTGCGACGCCTCCCTCGAGGTGGACGGGGAGACCTTGAGCAAGAACGAGAGCGCTGAGCTTCGCGTCCTATGTGAGTTAATTGCCCCGCTCCTTGAGACCTCCAAGCACCTGCTTACTCTGATCATGTAATGGAAGCGGGCTCATTCCTCGCAAGCCACTTTTCGCCTCCTGTATCTCACGACCCTGCCCGCAGATGGTCCTCGGCTGGACGACGCTGATTGTCCCAGGAGCTGGACGTGGCCAGAGGGCCCAGAACAGACTTTGCGCTGTGAGGCCCGCGGAAACCCAGCGCCGTCGGTGCATTGCGCGAGGCCCGACAGCGGGGCCGTGCTGGCGCTTGGCCTACTGGGTCCGGTCACTCGCGCACTCGCGGGCACTTACCGCTGCACAGCGGCCAATGCGCAGGGCGAGGCGGTCAAGGACGTGACACTGACAGTAGAGTGTGAGTAGGGGTACCCAGGGCGCATCTCTTTTTGTTTCTCAGGGCCTAAGAAGGGCTGACCTACAGGGAAGTATAAGAATAGGGTTTGAAGTGTGTCTCTGGGCAGGATTTTGGAAATGGGAAGAGGCTGGTGAGGAAGAGGGATCAGGGACCAATCTTGGAAAAGTATGGAGGGGAAGGAGTAAGCGTATGCAGGGGCATGGTGCGTGGGTGTAGTCTGGCAAAAATGGGCGGTCAAGGAGGCAAAATGTTTAGGCTGAAGACCCGAAATGGCCTGTGGGTTCACTGTGGGAATTAGAAAAAAACGCCCACTCAGGGCTCAGGAAGCCTCAAAGCTTGATTAGCTACACTCCATTTGGCTAGCAGTCCCCTCAGGGCACAGCCTGCCCAGCCCAGCCTGGCACTGGGACCCAAAAAGGGTCACTAGGGATATCACATGGGTCCCAAAACCTCAAACCCAACAACACACCTCCTTTCAGATGCACCGGCGCTAGACAGTGTCGGCTGCCCAGAACAACTTACTTGGCTGGAGGGCACAGAGGCCTCCCTGAGCTGTGTGGCGCATGGGGTCCCTCCGCCCAACGTGAGCTGTGTGCGCTCTGGGGAGGCCAAAGTTGTCGAGGGGCTGCTGCTTGTGGCTCGGGAGGATGCGGGCACTTACCGCTGCGAAGCCACCAATGCTCGAGGTTCTGCAGCTAAAAATGTGGCCGTCACAGTGGAATGTGAGTAGGGGCGGCTCAGGGCAAGATGGGGTCTGTTGGCACAACCTGGGCTTGGCTTCCTGTCCCCTGTGTGAATCCCTGCTTCCCTGTGTCCCAGATGGCCCCAGTTTTGAGGAGCTGAGCTGCCCCAGCAACTGGACGTGGGTGCAAGGATCTGGACAACTGTTTTCCTGTGAGGTCGATGGGAAGCCAGAGCCAAGCGTGGAGTGCGTGGGCTCTGAAGGTGCCAGTGAGGGGGCGGTGCTGCCATTGGCCAGCTCAAACCCTAATCCTAGAGACCCCAGCATCGCTAGTGACCTGACACCCGGTATCTACATCTGCAACGCCACCAACCGGCACGGCTCCACGGTCAAAACAGTTGTCGTGAGCGCGGAGTGTGAGCGGGGCCCAGGTGGGCTGGAAGTAAGGGGTGGTCCCAGGGTCCCCGCCCTCCCTGACGCCCCCTACTGGATGTTTGCAGCGTCGCCACAGATGGATGAGTCCACCTGCCCAAGTCACCAGACATGGCTGGAAGGGGCTAAACCTGTAGCGCTGGCCTGCACCGCCCGAGGTCAGCCCTTCCCACAAGTGCACTGCTCCAGAGAGGGTGCGCCCCAGCCTGAGAGGCAGCGCGTGTCCCGAGAGGACGCGGGTACCTATCTCTGTGTGGCCACCAATGCGCATGGCACAGATTCCCGGACCATCACTGTGGGTGTAGAATGTGAGTGCAGGCATTACCTGATGGAAGGGACTCTGTCCCGGGAACAGGAACTTGCAGTTGTGACAGAGCCCACGGGAGTTCAGCGGCACCTCTCCCAGTCCCATTGTTGAGAAAAGGGAGTCCTGGCCTTAACCTGGGGGTAATGAAAATTCTAGAGAACAGCAGCGCGACCTCCCTTAAATTCTGAATGTACCGTGGCGAGGCTCCACCTCCTCCCATTCAATTAGAAGGGCGCAAAATTTATGTCATAAAATACTGGTGGTGGAGGGAGGGTGCTCTGACGCGGAGCAGCATTTTCTGCTTCTCACCGGAAAAGGGGAGCTCTCAGATCAATTTTGGTGGACCAGAGTAGGGCACCTGAGCAACCGTCGGTCAGGCGCTAAGTTGATCTTCACCCCTTTGACCACTGCAGACCGTCCGGTGGTGGCGGAGCTGGCCGCCTCACCTTCGAGTGTGCGGCCGGGCGGGAACTTCACATTGACCTGCCGCGCGGAGGCCTGGCCTCCAGCCCAGATCAGTTGGCGCGCACCCCCGGGAGCCCTCAACATCGGCCTGTCGAGCAACAATAGCACGCTAAGCGTGGCGGGCGCTATGGGCAGTCACGGCGGGGAGTACGAGTGTGCAGCCACCAACGCGCATGGGCGCCATGCAAGGCGCATCACGGTGCGCGTGGCTGGTAAGTGGCAGCTGGGGGTGAAGCAAGGGATCTGCTGGAGGACGTGACCTGGGCCTTGGGGCGCCGGACAGGATCAGTCTCTGCCTCTCAGTCCCAAGAGAGGAGACCAAGGTGGGCCAAAGTAGAAGTCAGTGGCACCTGATGAAGGGGGCTGTTGATGGAAGATTAGGAGTGGGAGGTGGAGGTAGAGGGGATGGTCAGCCCCAGGGGAGGGACATTTCAGGGCTGTGACTGCCTTGGGAGGCTGTGATTATCTTGGAGTGGGTTCTGGGGCGGACTGGGGTAGACTTGGTACCTCCCCCGTCTAGGGGATGGGTTGTCTTGGGAGGAGAAAGCCTGCGCTGGCCTCACTGGCCTTCGTCCTTTTGGGAATGGAGAGAATTGACATCACAATGGGTTTGGGGGTCAAGGGTTTATATTCCCATGAGCCGAAGGGGATGTAAATTTGGTCTGCGGTCCCACTGGCCCTGGGTCCTTACTGTGCTCCCACTTCTCGCAAGACCAGACTGAGTTCCTTGAGGCTCCTATGGGTCAGATATTGAGGTTGACCTCATGTTCATGCCAGGGGACAGTGACTGGGGGTGGGGGGAGCCGGGAGCTTGCCCACCCTCGGTGAGAATCTCCACCCCCCCTCCCAGGTCCATGGCTTTGGATCGCCGTGGGCGGCGCGGCCGGGGGCGCGGCGCTGCTGGCCGCTGGGGCCGGCCTGGCCTTCTACGTGCAGTCCACCGCCTGCAAGAAGGGCGAATATAACGTCCAGGAGGCGGAGAGCTCAGGAGAGGCTGTGTGCCTCAACGGCGCGGGCGGGGGCGCGGGCGGGAGCGCAGAAGGTGGACCCGAGGCGGGGGCCGCTGCAGAGTCGCCGGCTGGGGGCGAGGTCTTCGCCATCCAGCTGACTTCCGCGTGACCTGCTCCCCTCACCCCGCGGGCCGGGGGCCGCCCCTGAGACGCACACGGGGGCATATTTATTGTTCTATTTATTTATTTATTTATTTATTTATTTATTTATTTATTTATTTATTCATTCAACTCCAGGGGCATCACCCCCATTTTCTACCCATCTCCCCCAATAAAGTTTTTATAAAGGACTCTCGGTCTCTGCTTCTGTTGATGCAATGTGAGACAATGTGGTCGAATCCCAACTGCGATGGTTATTCTTTCAAAGAACTTTTTTTTTTTTTTTTTTTTTTTTTGAGAGCCTACTATGTGCCAGGCGTCAGGCACAGGACAAGCTGTCTGTGAGCAGCGTGATCTGGAGCTTGTCCTCGCGGTACCCTGTTTCCTGCAATCACAGGACCCTTGGGCAGGGGTGGGGACCGGCTCCTTCCTCCTCCTCCCTGTTGCTTATCTCTTCCGCCCAGTGCCCGACCTCCGATCTGCCCCTGACCCAGCTAGATCCTGAAGGTGGGAGATCAGGTGCTTCCCCCAGGTCTGATTACTGGCAGAGCGAAGCCGCCTTGCCGGATGGGCTGAGCCCCAGTCCCAAGTGGTGGGATGGGTGGGAGGAGGGCAGTGCTGCAGTTGTGGGTGTGAGCCTCAGGATACCCCTCCTGTTAAAGGGCCACTGCTGCCCCCACCTCAAAGCTTCCTCCAGCCAGCATCCACCCACACTGCCTTGGTTTACCCCGACTTGCCTTTTCACTTGGCCCATCAGTGATTCAAAGCTAACACGGAGTGTCAGCTGCAACCCCCACGGTAGATCACCATCCCCCCAGTGACATAAGGAGAGAACAGCTGGGCCTCCCCTTCTTTCCCTCAGCCCTCAAAAGCAGGAACACAGAGCCTTGGAGAAGGAAGTCTGCCTGGGCAGCTCCAAACTTCTGTGGCTGCCCCCATGCAAACATTTAATGAGCAAAGATGAGAACAGGAAACAGGGCAAGAGAGGGCAAACTGGCTCTGGGTGTTAGATGCCGGTTACAGAAAGCAACAAAGCACAAGCAAGTTACCAGTCCCTGCTGGTCCCTCTCCTCTTTAATCATCCCTTCCACTCCCACTGGCCTCCTCCAGGTTCCTGGAAGCTCACAAAATCTTGCCTGCCCTTGCTGTTTTGTTTTGTTGACAGTAAGGATTTAACCCTGGGGTGCGCTACCACTGAGCTACATCCCTAGCCCTTTTTATTTCATTTTGAGATAGGGTCTCACTAAATTGAGGCTGGCCTCAGCCTCCCTCCAGACTACCTGGCATTACCGGTGTGCACGATGACACTGAGTCCTTGCCGTTCCTTCTGATTGGGGAGTCCTCACCTCCAAGTCCCTTAGCTAGTTCCCTGTCTTAAAGTCTCTATGCCAGCGTCAACCCCTGGGTGGGGGGCTTCCCTGAGCCCCAGGGATAAGACAGCCTCTCAATTCTTTATCTTACACTTTTTATTCTGTAGCCCTGATCAGTACTTAAGATTTTAGACATTTTATTGAAATCATATGTAAGAAATGGGGTCTCCCCGTGTTGTCCAGTTTGGATTCAACTCCTGGGCTCAAGTGATTCTCCTCCCTCAACCTCCCAAGTAGCTGGGCCTACAGGCGTACACCACAGCACCCAGCTAAGTGAATATTGCTTTACTCTCTAGAACACTGGTGCCAGCAGATCATTTATCTTTATTTTTTGCAGTACTAGGGATTGAACCCAGGGACACTACCACTGAGCTACACTCCCAGGTATTTTTATTTTGAGACAGGTTCTCGCTAAGTTCTGGAGGCTAACCTTGAACTTGTCATTCTTTGGCCTCAGCCTCCCGGGTCACTGGGATTCCAGGGATGCACCACAGTACTGTAATTGGCTTTTTCTATTCACTCTGAGTATCCCCACCAGGGACTGGCACACAGTAGTTGCTCAATAAATGTTGAATAAATGGATAAAAAAAAGTCATGAATTTGTAGACAGAGACCTTGATGTGTTCAATGTGTAAACGCAGTAAGTTTTTCCATGCTGAGCACTGGGGAGGCCTCGTGTGGTCGAGAACACAGATGTGGCCACCTTGGACCCAAGAAGTCATGGTCTAGTGGGAGAGATGAATGGGAATTAAGTAATTATGAGCCAGATAGAGAAATGAAACTTCCGGCAGGTTCTAAGAGGGATGCCTGCAAGGAGCTGAACTTGAGACTGATGGGTGGGTGTGGGAGTTGTGTTTTAGACTGGATAGTCCAGGAAGTTTTCCCTGAAGAGGTGATGTTAGGTTAGGTTTTTCCCAAATGGCAAGAAGGCAGCAGTCCTGGGCAGACATGGAGGGGAGGTGTTCCGGGTGGAAGGAAGGTTAGACGTAGTAGTTAGGGATCTGAGGGCTGAGAAACCAGGGCCCTAGGGATTTCCCTGCAGCTATACCCAGGTGAGACAAGGAGGGTCACACGGGCCTGTGCCTCTCTCGCCTCCCACAGAAGACAGCAGCCACAACTTTGATGCACATCACCCCCCTTTGAGGATGGACTCCAGGGCCTTGCGGGTGTGAGCTAAGTGCTCCACCACTGAGCCACAGCCCCAGCCCACCTCAGCCGTTCTTGGGCTCTGCCTTCTCCCTCTCAGGAAGCTCCGATGACTTGTGCATCCCAGCTACCCAGGGCTGGCTCACTTGGTCAGTTTTTGGCTTTGGGTTGGGGGGCATCTCTTAAAAAAGGGGGAGGGAAACACAGCAGGGTTGATGTGCACAAGGATGCAGAGGATGAGAATCTGCAGCAGGGGTGAAGCTAACAGAGGAAGGGCCCACGTGCAACTGTTGCCAGTGTCACTCGTGTGTCAGGTGTCCGTTGACATGCATCTGTCCCGCGTGATGGCCCACAAGTGTTCATCACTGGCCATGTTATTGATCTGTGTGGTCGGTCTGTGTGTCTGTCACCTGTGGGTGGCAGTACATGCATCCGTCTTGTCTTTCTGTGTGTCATTGGTCTCTGTGTGGTGGTTGTTGCCCTGCATACAACCTTGTGCTGAATGAATGTGGTTAAGTCTTGTGTTGGTCTGTATATAAAACTGTGTGTGTGTGTGTGTGTTCCTCACAAGTCCAATGAAACACCTGCCCCCATCTTCCCAGGATGGGGGAGGAGTGCAGGAAGGTATCCAGGATGGGATTCCCAAATCACACTGCTCTGAGTAGCTCAGGCTTTATCAAAGTATTCATAGCAATAACAATAATCATGGCTAAGTTCCTTTATTTGGGGTACAATCAAGCCTGATTGGAGAAAGGGCCGAGTCAGGGGGCCTGGGGACTGAGACCTGGATATTCCTCCTGGGAGAGACAGGAGACAGGCTTGATCTTTCCTCACTCCTAGGAATTCTGCCCATTCTTCCCCTGGGGAAACTGAGGTAGAACCAGGTCAGCTGAGTGCAGAAGAGCTTACATTTCCTGAGTTGGGTCTTGGTGGGGGTCCATGGACAGCCCACACCTGCCACACAGCTTCTTGGGCTGGACACTTTTCCTGGGCACCAGCCAGCAACTAGAACAGCGGGTACCATATTTCTTGTACCTGGGGTGGAGACACAAGAAATTATCATTCAAGATGTAGCAGGGAGGGCTGGGGTTGTGGCTCAGTGGAAGAGCCCTTGCCTGGCATGTGTGAGGCACTGGGTTCGATTCTCAGCACTACATATAAATAAAAAAAATAAAGATCCATCAACAACTAAAAAATGTATATATATTAAAAAAAAAAAAAAAAAGATACAGCAGGGGCCCAGAAACCATCATGGAGAAGCCATTTTCCTCAAGAGGTGCCTCTTCTTCCCAGATCCCCGCACACTGGCTAGGCACAGTGGGGCGCCCCCCAAATCCCTCCTCCATGCTGAGGACCTGATACCACAGGCATTGCAGAGAGGGGTCCCATCTTCAGCATCTCTCCAGAGTGGGGTCCTCTGGGTCCTACAGGAGGCACAGCATCGTGGAGCTGGAGGTCAGAGGTCAAAGGGCAGAGGTCAGAGCCAAGAGTCTGAATTCAAGAGACCTGTGGAGGTAGGGCATTTTGTGGGGGTCTTTGCGAAGGCCCTACCTGGGCCAGCCTTGGGTGCTGTTAAAGATGGAGGGAAAGCCAGGAAGGGAGACAGATGGTACAGCTCAGCAGAGGAGGAAGCTGGGGGTGGGGTGACTCAGCCTGAAGGGAGGGGTACACTCCAAATCCTCCTGGGCAGGTCTAAATGGGGAAGCGGGGTGGGGAAGGGGGCAGGGAGACAGACAGGGAGGACAGGAAACTGGTCCCCCCAAATATTTATAGCTCTCACATCTTCAGGACTCACCCAAGGCCTCGCTGCCTCCAGGGTTGGGTTCAGGGGCACTGGCAGAGCTTGTGGGTGGTCCCTGAGAGTGACTGCTGCAGGGTGGAGAAGGCATTAGCACTTGGGGATCCGCATCCTGTCCCTGGCAGCACCCCATGAACACTTATGAAGGTATCAGGCACCCCTTGAGGAGACATCCAGAGTCTGAAAACCATGGCTCTGTCCCCCACTAGTAGCAATAATACTATTTTAAGGGGTAGTATCCTTGGATACAAGGTTTAAATCCCAGTTCTCCCCCTTCCTTGCTGTGTGACCCTGCACAAGCTATGTCACCCTCTAGGCTTCAGTTTCCTAATCTGTAAAACGGGCCTCGAAGGCTTCAGTGAGCCCATGGACATCAAGTGCTGCCTGTTGCCAGGGTGGTAGTGATGTCTGTAATCCCAGCAACTCAAGAGGCTGAGGCAGGGTGGCAGGTTCAAGGCCAGCCCGGACAATTTAGCAAGACCCTGTCGGAGAATAAGAATAAGAGGAGGAGGAAGAGAAAGGACTGAGGATGTGGCTCAGTGGAAGTGCCCTGGGCTCCATCCCCGGAACCAAAATATAAAAGTGTTGCCTGTAACTTTTTTTTGGTACTGGGGTTGGAATCCAGGGTCACTTAACCACTGAGCCACATTCCCAGCCTTTTCTTTTTTTTTTTTTGCAGCAAGGTCTTGCTAAGTTGCTTAGAGCCTCACTTTCGGGGAAAGTATGAACAGCTGCCCTCAGTATGGTTCAGCCTGATTGATAGGGGACCAGGTCTCTGGGGGAGGTGACTGCCTCAGTAGAGACGGAGGCAGGGCTGGACATGGCACTGGCCTGAGGTCTTAATCAGACTGAGCCATCCCTAACGTGGAAGGACTGACCCCCAGCGTACCTGCCTCCCAACACTGGTCTGTCCTTCCTTCCTTCCTTTCTTTCTCCCCCACCCCCTTCCTTTCTTTTCCTTGTGGTGCGCTGGGAATTGAACCTAGGGCCTTGCAGATGCTAGGCAAGCACCACCACTGAGCCACATCCCAGCCCCCATCAGTGTTCTTGTCATTTCTTATACGTACACAACAGCCCTCCCTATTCAGGGGTTCTGCATCCAAGACTACAACATTGTCTTAGTACGCAGGAGGTCCTGGGTTCCATCCCTGGCATGGTAAAAACAAAACTGGTCAGGCGCTGTGGCGCACACCTGTAATCCCAGCGACTCGGGAGGCTGAGGCAGGAGGATCATGAATTCAAAACCAGCCTCAGCAACTTAGTGAGGCTCTAAGGAACTCAGTCTCTAAATAAGGTACCAAAAAAGGGCTGGGGATGTGGTTCAGTGGTAGAGCGCCTCTGAGTTCAATCCCCGATGCAAAAGAAAAGAAACAAAGCCAACCAAACAAAAACACCCTGTGGATTGAAAATATCCGGGGAGAGGGAAGGGAGTAAGAATGGCAGTAGAATGAATCAGACATTATTACCCCGTGAGCATATGATCACACAACCAGTGTAACCCTCCATCACATACAGTCAGAATGAGAAGCTACACCCTTCTACGTACGATGTGTCAAAATGCTCTCCACTGTCACGTATAACTAATTGGAACAAATGAAAAAAGAAAATATTTAGGGAAAAAACCCACATATGTACTAAACACATGCAGCCTTTTTTTGTCATTCCCCAAATGATACGGTATAACTATTTACATAGCCTACATATACCGTATGAGGTATTTTAAGTCATCTCGGGATGACTTAAACTACATGGGAAGCTGGACACAGTGGCTCACACCTGTAATCCCAAGCACTCTGAGGCTGAGGCAGGAGAATCACAAGTTTGACGTCAGCTTGGGCAACTAGGGGATCTAAGAAGGACTGAGGGTGTAGCTCTGTGGTAGAGTACCTCTGGGTTAAATCTTCAATACCCCCCAAAATAAATAAAAATAAAAAGGGCTGAGAATGTAAAGTGCCCTGATTTCAACCCATACCACAAAGATAAAATAAATAAAACAAAGTATAGGGTTGTACATGGGTTCTATGCAAATAGCACAGCATTTTCTGTAACATTTGGATAGTTACAGGGGTCCCAGAACCAGTCCCGAGGCTACTGCCAAGGGTGCCCTGCCCCAGTCAGCCCCTACCTGTAGGTGGGCAAAATCTGCAGGCTGGAGTCCGGCTTTATCTGAAAAGTCAGAGTCACTCCCTGGAACTTGGGGTCTGCTCTCTCAGTGCCCCGGCAGGGGTGCAGCTGTTTCCGAGGTCTTCTCCCTGGTGGGGCTGGAGGAGGCTCAGGGGACACCATGCTGCTGCACTTCTGGCTGACTGGGGTCTGCATGTTCTTGGAATTCCTGGCCATAGTCAAGGGGCCCAAAGTCCCCCGGGTCATTGGCCCCCAGCAGGGTCCCAGAGCCTGGGGGTCCTGAGTGGGGGGCAGGGCCAGCCCCTCTTCTGTCTCTTGAAGGATGCCCAGGGCGGTGATGGAGTCCTGGCATGCAGGCCAGAGGGAGCTGTGGACAAGAGGCCAGCTGACTTCCCACTGCCCTGGGGGATTCTCAGATCCAGAAGGCCTGGGGTCCTCCCTGCTAATAGTGCCTCTGAGGAGGTCAGCACGGCCTGCTCAGCACGGTCAGCACACTCCTTCCTAGGTTGCTTCAAAGTTTAAAAGTTACAAAGTAATTGCGAACACAAGCATGCCAGGTGCTGTTCTCAGCCCTAATTAACCACTTCATCCACCCAGCAGCTCAGGGAGCAGGGACTTACCCTAGGTGACCAGACCAGGGTTTCTGACTTCTGTGTACAGGACTCACTGACTGTTATCACTGTGATTTCTGCCTATATCATTGATATGTTGGCCTCCATAACCCGTGGATGACCCTTGGTGGTGCCCACATGGGCCAGGGATTTAGGGAGGTGTGAAATTGCACAGTCTCAGCGCCTAGAAGATCTTAAGTGTCCCTAGAGACCAGAACCTTTTTGAAGTACCAGTAACTAACATGGCAACCTCTGGATAACCTCAAGAACAAGAGGTCATGACCCTGTGGCCACTGGGCCGGGTGAAGTGTCAGCGGGGTCGGGGAAGGCGATGAGCCTCACGCACCTGCCACTGCGCCTGGAGCATCCCGCGGGCCTTGGCTTCTGGCGGTCGTAGGGTCTTGGCGATTCCGATTCCACGTCCACATGCAGACGGCGAGGCGCCAGGAGCTCTCCCAGCCGCACGAGGTCGGGGGCTGCGGTAGGAGTCGTGCCTCCGTTCCGCCCCACCCCCAAGGATAAACCCTGATGATGGGCCCCACCTGGGGTGGAGGGCCCTGGGGGCGTCCTGAGAGTGATGAGCCCCAGCTGGGAGGGGCGGGCCTCGGAGTCCCCTCAGTGATGCCTCGCAATCCTGGTTTTATTCAGGTCACCTGCACACCAGGGCCCAGGGCGGCCTCCACCCCTCCAAATCCCTCCGCAGACCTTGCCACACTAGCATCCTGCCTAGGAAGAGGGGGATCCCGGGTCTGTGCCTCAGATCCCCAGTGCATCTCCTGCTGCGGGGACAGGAGAGCTGGGGTTCCAGCAGATGCGGCTGTAGAACGTGGGCTCCCCCAAGGACACTCGACATGCTGGGCATCTATGAGACAGTTTTATTGCAGCTCCAATTTGAGTCCACCTCTGCTCACACTCCCATTCTCAGGGGTTTGGGGATGGCACCCCAAGTAGGGGCCCTGTCCCCTCCAGAGTCTGGACATAGTGATCTCTCCCAAGCAGGGCCTCTGGCCTTCACCGTGCTTCTGACATCTCTCTCCGGCCTGTTCGTCCTCCGGGCTGGACTGGCGGCTTGACTACTCCTTCAAGTCCTGGCCCTGGGGCCATGGTAGTGTGGGGGACAGTCCTGCTGCCCATATCAGTGGGGCTTGGGGACATGGCCATCCACATAGAAGTTCCTGGTGATCTTGGGCAGGGTGAATTCTGCCCCTTCCAGGTCAGGGGTCAGCACAATCTGGCAGCCCAGGCGGGAATTCTCCTGGAGGAGGGGGGCCATATCCAGCATGTCGTCCTCCCTGGGCAATGAGTGCAGCGGTTAGCCGTCCACACACTGGCCAGGTGGTGGGAGACTGGCAGCCCTGGGATGGGCGGTTGACCAAGTACACTGGGGAATGGGGAGAGGGGTGGCTCCCCTTCCAGCAAGGGGAGGTGAGGAGAAGAGCTAGGGCTGTCCTCCCCTGTGACCCTCTGGACATGGGGACCTGGCAGCTCAGCAGCTGCACCCTGAGGCTTAGAGCCTGCGGTCTGCCCTGCTCACCTCTCCTCAGGGGGAGGCAGAAGATCCAGGTGTGCCTCACTCACGTACACGTGGCAGGTGGAGCATGCCAGAGAGGCTTCGCAGGCTCCTGGGGGCAGGAAGTGAAGGGACCTGTTGGCAAGGGGCCCGGCCCTTTGTTTCGGGCCTCAGCTCTCTCTCCAGGACTTGCGCGCACCCTGTCACTTGAGTGATTAGTTGTTCCCGAGCTGCCTGCAGGCTTTATGGAAGCATGTCCGGTGTCTTAATTCCCAAGAACTCCCCAGCTGACCCAGGACCTGGCTGGGTGTGTGGAACCAATAACGAGCATGGATGTGACTTCAGCAAAGCCGAGGGGAAAGGCTAGGCAGGTTCCCTGTATGAGCCCTTGCTGTGACTCTGTGCTAGGCTAGTGTGTCCCTATCTCCTTCCTGCTCCCAGAGGATATCCTGGCTCATTCAGGAAGAAGGGAGAATGGGTCAGAAGTAAGGATTGAGAGATAGAACTTAGGGTTTTTCTGCTATCACTTGCTCTTGGAAATACTCCTGAACGCTCTGATCAGTCACCAAGAACTGTGCTTGGAAGATAATGACTTTCTTGGCCTAAAACTTTCCAAAGGGTTTCACGCCCAGAATAAAATCTAGACTTCTCTACTTAGTCCTTGGGATTCCTTCTTCCCCTCATTCATCCCACTTCAATCACACTGACTCTCTTGATGGCCACTCTATTACCCAAGTTCATCCCCACCTCAGGACCTTTGCACTTGCTGTGTCCATGACCTGGCATGATCTTCTCTCCACTCTTTCCATGGATGAATGCTTCTTTTCTCTGGGGACTCAACTATTCCCTGAGTCCCCCAACTCCTATTTCTTGCCCCTCTCCCCCTTTTAATTTTGTGTACCATTTACACCACAAATAACTTTTCTTTCTTTTTGAGATGGGATTTTGCTATGTTGCCCAGGCTGCTCTGTAGCTCCCGATCTCAAGCCATCCCCCTTCGCTTCCCAAATACCCAGGACAATAAGCAAGCATCACTGTGCCTGGCTTATCTGTAGCCACCTTAATCTCTGGGTTTACCTGTTCCCTGTCACTCTGCCCTCCCTCTCTCTGTACCATGTGCCAGGTATGAAGTTCTACTAAATACTGTTTCATCCTCACAGCATCCCAGTGAGATGGCAACTAAATCATCTCATTTTACAGATGAGGAAATAAGAGGCCCAGGGAAGCTAAGTACCTCGCTCAGGAACACACAGCTGTTACGAGGCAAGATTTGAATACAGGATACTTCCCTCTAAAACTGATGTTCCAAACTCTGTTCTGGTTCTGGCTGTTGGATTCTAACACATAACTGCTTCCATGGTAGGTAGGCCTGCTATAGCCTTTCAATATCCCAACAGGGGGCTGGGCTGTGGCTCAATGGTTAAGCACTCTCTTAGCTGTGTGAGGCACTGGGTTCGATTCTCAGCACCACATACAAATAAATAAATAAAAGAAAGGTCTATCAACATCTAAAGAAGTATTTAAAAAAAAAAAATTCCAACGGATCCTTTAATGATTGGATTAGACTTTTTTTTTTTTTTTTTCTCCCTGTACTACGTATTGAACTCTGGGGTAATCATTGAACCACATCCACAGCCCTTTTTATTTTTTGAGGAATAGTCTCACTAAGTTGCTTAAGGCCTCTCTAAATTGCTGACGCTGGCTTTGAACTTGTGATCCTCTTGCCTCAGCCTCCAGAGTCACTGGGATTAAAGGCAGGTGCCACCTCACCTGGACTAAATTATATTTCTTAGTGCAGCCTCCCAACAAATGAACCCCGTAAATTTTTCTTAACACAACCCTTCCCAGTTGGTTATGATTTAATATGTTTGTTCTTGGGATTATTGTTACTATTAAGCTTAAATTGGTGTGAGATGACAGAGGCCTTATCTGTTTTGTACACTGTTACCTAACACACAGTAGGTATTCGTTATTCACAGAAGGGCAGCACCGATTAGGAGTCAAATAGGCTGGATGTGGACCTAGTTTTGCCACTTACTTAATTTTGGGATGGGTCTACTTAAGCTGAGGTTCAGTTTCTTCATCTGTAAAATGGAATAAATCTCTTCTATCGCATAAAGTTCTCATGAAGATTCAGCCAGTTAACATGTATTAACGTGATTAATTTGTTATTATTTTTCCTTCAACAAAAGCTGATTTAATACCTGTTACATCTAAGTACCATGCCAGGCAACAGATAAGCATGAACAAAGTGAACAGGGTCCCTGACGTCACTGCAAAGATGACAAGGAAGGAAACAGAACAGTAAGAAGTGCTATGAGGGTGACTGGGATGGAGACTTTAGCTGGGCTGAGGGCAATGGCAGTGCCAGGAAGATGACATTTGCATAGAGATTTGAAGGATGAGAAGGAGCCAAAACGTCTGCTGAACTAGGGCTTCTGACACAGAAACAGAAAATACAGAGGTTCTGAGGCAGGAAAGAGCTTGGCTGTTTGAGAAATCAGTGTGGCTAGAATGGAGGAGTGAGTGGGAAGGGATCACAAGCTCCTAGAGGCAGTTCTGGTGGCCTCTAATAATTGAGTACTGGGAAAGGAATGAGGTCGTGGTGAGGAACTGGGATTTTAGTACATATTTGGTGGTAAACCCAGGCGGATTAGTCAATGGAGGGGCATATCTGTTTTGTCGTGATTAAAAAAAAAAAAAAAAAAAAAAAAGGACAAGGGCCTCCACAATTTCCTGCGCTTGGCTCCTACCTTCCAGGTCCACACCGTGGCGCTGGGCCAGATGGAGAACATTGTCCCCGACTCTGCCGCTCACCGGGATCCGCTGGCCTGACCGGTCTACGAAGACTACGTTCACCCTGGGGATAGATGAGGGTGCAAATGTCAAACTGGACCATGGGCTCTGGGGCCGCATAGAATCTAGGGTTAGGGGCAAGACAAACAGGTAGATATTGAGTAGGGCAAGGCAGAAAAAGGGCCCCGGGATGAAGTTGCAGAATAGGGCGGGAGTCGGGAGCCTCATGGAACGGGAACGAGGAACTCGGCCCCGCACACTCACACGTCCCCTGGCCGCTCAGGGCCTCCCGCCTCTTCCTCTCCTGCCGGGCGCGAGCCTAGAAAACACGGTTAGGTGAGCGGCTGCGTCCCGCTCTGCCGGCGTCAGACTAGCTGACGCAGTCTGCCCCAGGAGCCCTGGATACCTGTCGTCCAGAGTTTCCTGGCTCCCGCCAGCGCCACCACCTCCCTGGACCTACTCCACCAGGAGCCCCTGGCCACCCGCAGCAAGACCCTGGCATTCACGCCGCCCCGGGCCATGGAGGCGGCCATGAGGGGCATCACGTGACCGGGCGACTGAGCATGCGCACTGCGGTACAAGCGACCAAGAGCCCGTAGTTACCCAAATATAAACGCGGGTGTGCTTGGGTCCTGAGTTAGCAAGATGTTTGCGTTGAGTGAGGGCGCCAGGTAGGAACCGACGGGTGGCGTGGAAACATCCGGCGACAACCCGGCCTTCCCACCCAGGTCCACTATTGTCCAAAGAACCAGCCAGCTCTGATTTCTTTAAAACCGTTTACTTACAAACTTTAATTCAGCAAAGGTCTGTTTGGGAAGATTGGGGAGAGGAGGACATCCCCCTGAAGTAATGTGGGCCCCAAAGTAAGGAGAGGGAAGCTGGTGGCCCAACCGGCCAGGGGCAGTGCCCAGGATCACCTCAGGTGGACAGGACCTGCTGGTGGGCTGGTGCAGAGCCTATCTGCATGGGTCGTTGGTTTCTGGTACTGGGCTAAAAGGAGGCCAGCTCCGGGTGATCTGGCCTGGGGTAGGGGTGGAGCTTATCTTTGACAAGGGGAGACAGCAGAGGTTCAGGGAGATGGGCATAGGAGCCCACTCCCCCAGGCAGGGGGACTGGTTGAAGCTAGCAGAGAAAGCCAGTCTCTGCATCTAGGCCTGGGTGAAGGGTGGGTGAGGGCTAGTTTGCCAAGACCAAGGCTTTGGCCTTCTACTGTCCTGGGGTTGGAGACCCTGGGTAGAGGGGCCCAATCCCTAGGCCAGAGCTGTTTGGTCCTGAGTCAAGCTTCTGGAGCTTGGCATCTGAGAGGCTCTGGCCAGCAGGGCCTGTGGCCCAACTTTAAGGCATCAGAAGGCAAGGGGACTGTGGCAGGGAGCTGGGGACCTGGGGCTAGGGTACTGGCCAGAGTGGTCAGGTAGGGGCAAAAGACAGCCATGTCTGCAGCAGACATGGGAAAAAGAGAAAAGGGTGGAGCTGTTACAAATTGCAAAGTGTGGAATGGAGGCCCAGACAGGTCGGACCTTGATGCAATCAGAGCTAGGGCTCATTGTGGATGGCTTAAAAAATAATAAAAATTAGAAAAGGAAACAAAAGTCAATTGTCAAAGTTAAAAAAGGGGACAGTCTCTGATCCTCACGGGAGGTCAGGGAAACCTCCAAGGCACTCGAAAGGCCAAAATACAGGAGTGATGAGGCAGGAGAAGACTCCCAGAGAGCTGGGCACAGGCGGAGGACAGGAGACAAGGGAGGGGGAGAGAGCAGACTGCGGCCCCTCTCTCTTAAGGCTGCGGGATTTTGGCGCTGGGAGCAGGCCAGAGGTGCCATGTGGCTCCCGGACGCCAACGTACTCCTTGGGCTCCGGCTGGCTGGTCAGCAAAGTCTTTCAGAGATTTCTCTATTACCAAAAGAAAGAAAATTAAAAAAAAAAAAAAAAAAAAACACAAAAACACACACGCGCGCACACACACACACACACACACACACAAAACAAAACACCAGAAAACCCAAAAGCGATTTGGTGCAGGCCCTTGAGCATCTCTAGTACTGGCCCCTTAGAAAATCCTCTTCCTCTTCAGGTAGGAATCTGCGTAGTGGCCACCAAGGCCCTGGGAGTGTTGGCCCACATAGCTACCCTCTGGACTGGGCTCAGGTGAGGGGAGCAGGTGAGCAAAGCTGCGTTTCTGGCCGCCCAGTGGGGTCTGGAGACAAAGGGCAGAGGGGACCAGATCAGGGGCTGCCCAAGGGCTGGGACTTCCCAGACCAATACATCCCCACCCCCTGCCCCTGCCCCTACCTTCAAGAGGTGGCTGTGGCCATTGGGCCCAGGGCCCAGGCCTAGGAGCCCTTCACTGGAGCCCAGAGGGGAGGAGCTGACTGCCTGGAGAAATGGGAGAAGTAGGAAAGGTCACTCTGTGGCCAGAGGAAGGGTGAGAGATTTCTGGTTCATGTCTTGCATCCACTACTCATACCACAAGGTCTAAGTTCTGAGTCTTAGTTTCTTCTTGTCAACTGAGGCTAATAGCAGCTACCCGGACCTATGGTAGAGGAAGTAGGGAAAGCAAGACGTCTAGCACTCAATACAAATGCGCAGGAGAGAGTGCGGTGGGTTTTTTCTGCTTTTCCCTGAGCAAGTCTGACCCCTGCCACCATCCCAACCTTGGCTGAGGCATCAAGGGTCACAAAGCCCTGGAGGCAGATATCCCCAACCCCAGCATCCTGGTTGTCCCTGAGGACCTGTGCTTGGTTGGGTAGGCTCCTCACCTTGCTGAGGTGGCTCTGCTTGAGGCCAGCCTGCAGGCCGCTGGTGAAGTAGGAAGTGGGCGAGCCCGAATAGAAGTGAGAAAGGGGCCCCCCGCCACCTCCACCACTCCGATCTCCGAAGCCACTGGGTGGGGGAGACGTCTGCAGAGAGGGGGTTGGTTGAGTGATGAAGACAACTGTAGGATCCCCTCTTAAAGGGCTCTGGGCTTCACCATAATGAGCTTTGATCAACAGGAATGAAGAAAGCTGGCACATGGGGACCTGCTCTCCCTTGGTCCTTCACGGAACCCTGAGACCACAGCCACTTGAGTGAGCACAGGCTGGCCTGTGGGAGGATGAGCTCCATGTGGATCAGAGATCGACAGCCCCAGCTCAGCACCCTTCAACAGCCTACTGACTACCACACATGTGAGCAGGACACCGGGCACCCCTGAGCCCCTGATGAGCTCCCAAGTGATTGGACGGAACTGCCCACTGCCCCACAGAATGGTGAGAAATTAAAAAAAAAAGTTTGCAGCCAGGAACAGTGGCAGATAGCTGTAATCCCAGCTCCTTGAGAGGATTAAACGGGGGACAACTTGAGCCCAGGAGTTCAAGAGCAGCCTTGGCAACATAGTGAGACCCTATTTCAAAAAAGAAAATGTTGCTGGGTGTGGTGGCACAGGCCTGTAATCCCAGCAGCTCTGGAGGGTGAGGCAGGAGGATCACAAGTTCAAAGCCAGTCTCGGCAACTAAGCAAAGCCCTAAGCAACTTAGTGAGACCCTGTCTTGAAATAAAAAATAAAAAGGACTGGTAATGTAGCTCAGTGGTTAAGTGACTCTGGGTTCAAACCCCAGTACCAAAAATAAATAAATAAATAAAAGTTGCTATGTTGCTCAGCATGGTAGCACATGCCTGCCATCCCAGCTACTCAAGAGGCTAAGGCAGGAGGATCAAAAGTTCAAGGTCAGTCTAGGCAATCTAGAGAGACTCGGTCATCACAAAAAAAAAGGGGGGCGGGGGTTGGGAAGACAACTTAGTGATAAAGTGCCCATGGGTTCAGTCACTAGTTTAAAAAACAAAAGTACAAGAGTTAGCTGTGCTCAGCTGTTAAGTAATGGGATAGCCTGTTAACTGCTACACCCGGTGGGTAGGATGGAAACGTGACTCTCACCTTGTGTCGGCTATGTCCATGAGGCCCTAGGGCTGGCTCCCGTGGGTGAGAAAAGAGCCTCCGAGGCCCCATATCCTGAATGAAAGAAGCAGAAGCACATAGGGTCAGGGTGTGCCAGCCACCCTCCTCCTGCCCACCCCCAGGAAGGGGGCAAACTCATCATGCAGGGCCTGTGAGAGGGTGGGGCAGCCGAAGTGAGACCACGTGTAGTTGTTCCCAGGGGGCAGGTGTTAACTGGTCCCAGGTACAGCTGCTATGGTGTGTAGACCCAAGGGGATCAGAGGGTCAGTTTTTAAGGCAAGCTAGGAATCTCTTGCAGTTTTTATTCAGCTTTTTGTTGTTTTTTAATTCAGTGTGGGTTAAACATAACACAGGTTGCCAGTTTACAATTTCTGATCAGGACGTGGTGGGCATCTCAGAAGGACCGAATCTGATACGGACAAGAATCAAAGAGAATGGAGGCAGAAATAACAGACAGATAGGACTCAGCCCTTCAACTATGGAGGAACAGTATCACCGAAGGCCTCAGGAAAGACATACAGACAAATGCAGGGTGAGACTGCTCAGGTCCTGGGAATGGAAAGGCAATGGAAGACTTAAAGGCAGGGATCGTGTCCAGCAAGACCCCCGTGTCTCCCTAATGCTTGGTCTGACAAAATTAATACCAGGGAAATACAGTAATAGGAGTGTCCCTTATCTGAAATGTTAGGAACCAGAAGTGTTTTGGATTTTGGACTCTCAGATTTTGGAATATCTATATATATAGGATGAAATATCTAGAGATGGGACCCAAGTCTAAATAAGAAATTTCTGTTTCATATATACTTAATACACATAGCCTGAAAGTCATTTTACATGTATGTTTAACGTGCCTGTATTTTGACTGTGGCCCTCCACACGAGGTCAGGTCTGGAATGTTCTTGTATTGGCATGTCAGTGCTCAAAAAGTTTTCAAATTTAGAACTTTTCAGATTTGGGATTTTGGGATTAGGGATGTTCAATTTGTATCCATTTGGAGAATGACCTGCTTTCAGGGGACAAGGGACCATGGAGGCTGGTCCTCAGGGATGGTCGATCCCAGGCAGCCAGGTACTCACCGAGGGGTAGTCAAAGCCATAGCTGTCAGGCAGCCCTGGTTCAGGGGGTAGTCGGGTGCTGGCGAGAGGGCTGAGCAGGCGGGACTTGAGCTGGAAGGCTTTGCTGCCACCTCCGCCTCCACCAGGGGTGGGGTGATTGGGCAGGGGGCCCTCAGTTGGGCGGCGGCCTCTCCCGGCGCCTCCCCAGCTACGGGCCTCCTTACCCGCTAGGTTGCTGGCCGGGAGCAGGCTGTGTAGGTTCAGGTAGGGATTCAAGGGGATCCGGTAGTCCTTGGGGGGCTCCCCCAGTAGCGAGACCTGTGACAGGAGGGCTAGATTCGCAAGGTCCCAAGCAGAGGGGATGCTGCAAGGCACGAGGCTAGAATGATGCCGTGTGCAGGGAGGAGCCTTACCCCGGGGGGCGTCGGCAGGGGCCCACTGTCCTTCTGGAGGCCTCTGAGGCCTGTGCCACGGAGTCCCACAGGGGCAGGGGGTGGAGTAAGCTGGGCTGCTGGGGGACCTAGGCCCATGGTCTCCCGGTCACCCCCAGAGGGGCCCAGCAGTGGTGGTAGCAGGGGTGGTGGCTTCCCTCGCCGGGGTGGCAGCTCCGAGGGCAGGCCCCCTCCTACAGAGAGAGGGAGGGTGTCAGCCAGTGGCCCAGCCCAGAAGGACCCCTCTTCCCTGGGCCCTAGGGCCCTGCCTGGACCAGCGCCCAGAGGCCAAGAAGCAACATCACCCAATATCTGGACACTGACCAAAGGCCTCCAAGACATTAACCTCTAGGATGGGCCTGGCTCCCCTGTAAGGTGGGCTACCCAACTGACAGACCAGGACACTGAGATCCAAAAAGGCTGGGTCACTTGCCTAAGGTCACACAGCTGGGAATTGACAATTCACAGGAAGGAAGAGAGCTGGGAAAGGAAAATGGGGACCATACCCCAGAGGGTAGGTGAGGTCCGTGTTACCTGCAGACAGCTCTCCAAGGAGGGGGTTGGTGGGCTGGGCCCCCGGCTGAAGGGTGCCCAGGGGTGAGTCTCCCAGGATCCCAGGCTTCTAGGAACAGAGCAGAGACAGCTGGAGACAGGGTGACCTGGGTAGCAGACAGGTGTCATTCAGAGTCTTGGTCACAACACCCAGCACACCCAGACTCCAGCCCAGAGCCAATAACAGGGAATACTTTCTTCTTCTTCTTTTTTTTTTTTTTCCAGGGAATACTTTCATGTTAGGGCCTGGGACCCCAAGCTCTCCACTACTACCAGACACATATACAGTGATAGTCCGTAGGCACCCAGACCCCTTGCGGATGATCACCGATAGTGTCGACCAGTCATATATGTGACAGTCACAAGAGGTTTTGGTCACTCTAGTCACACAATGGTCCAAACCCACAAATTCAGTGTCACTTACCCCCAGACACAGCCATATCACTGAATACACCCTAGCACACTAAGCCAGAGGAGCTGTGTTTGGTCTGTATATTATGCATCTGCAAGGGGACCTGGGGGGCAGGATGAGGCCTGGAAGTTCTTCCCCAGAAGCAGGATGACTACTCACAACCTGCTGCAGTAGTTGGTTTTTGTAGCCACACCCAAATTCAGGTTGTAAATGGGTGTGTCCAGGTATAGCCTGACCTGCTCTTGGCTATCAAGGCCAATTGTCCCCTGCAGAGCGAGAAAAGGGCAAACCCTGCCCTGAGGGATGAAGAGGCTGGTCATCCTGGGCCTCAGGGACACAACAAAGGCAGCTATCCCACAACTCTGCTGACAGACCACTGGCGCACACAAGGTGCTGGAAAGGGGAAGCCAAGGGGCTGCTCAGTGTGGGGTGAGGAGGGAGCCCAATGCCCACAGTGGGATAGTTACCTTCTGGCTCTGGGTCTGCAGGGCAAGCTGCAGCAGTGCTGTGGACAGGGCAGGCCCGCTGAGCAGTGGCATGGCTGGGGGGGGCGCCCAGGAGGCCTGGGGAGATGCAGGAAGCTGGGTAGTAGTCCTGGCTAGACAACCCCTTGTCCCCACTACATTCAACATCCCTCAAGAGTGCTGAGGGGGGGCAGGAAACTGAGGCTCTCAGAGGGCACCTGATGTGCCAAAGAAGGGCCCAGAAAGGATCCGCCCCAGGGAGGGACAGCCCTCCCGTCCCCCCACCACCACCCGGCTGTAGGACCTGTTCCCCTGAAAGGAGCACTACCTGGTCGCCCCAGCTGTGAATGGCACCAGTTGCCCAGCTACCCCACCCTCAGCCTGTTTCTGCTCGAGGAGCTTGTGTCACTGAGACTTGCGGACGTGGGGTGGGAGGGACAAGGCTACAGGCCCTGCTGCGTGTCTAGTGACCCTGCCTGGCCCCCTTACCCTGCTTGCCCCCTGTGCTGCCGTGGAGCAGGGGGTTGAGCAGCAGCTGAAGGGAGGCAGATGGGCCCAGGTTGTTCAGCAGCTGCAGGATGTTTGGCTCAGGCAGGAGCCCCTTGCCACGATTGAGGGCCTACGGAGGGGAACACAGGTAGCTAAGAGCACTGCCAGCCACAGTGGGCAGCCCCCAAGGGCCCAGATGTCTTGAGGGAGGTCCCCGTGCCCACCCTGGGGCACTACCCCTCCAACACGCTCACCGTGGCCTGGGCAGCGATGAGTGCAGCCAGCATGCTGCGGCCAGGAGGCCCTGGGGCGCAGAAGGAGACCCGCAAGTGGCTGCCCCCCAGGGCCAGGCCATCCGCCCTCTGTTGTGCTGCCTCTGCCATCTCAGCTGTCTCGTACTCCAGCACTGCAAAGCCCTTCAGCTGCCCGTCCTGGCCACACGCCAGCTGTGGAGAAGGTGGCCATGAGCACTGGGGTGCAGTGATCACACCACCCTGAGTGCCATCCCGCATGTGAAGTGACAACAGACACCAGATACTTCTCCCAATCGTGACAGCAAGCCCTCAGAGAGGGCAGACTTAGTGCCAGGAACTGTCCCACGTCCTGGTCCTGTGTTGTCAGCTCATCTAATCTTTACAATGGCTCTTGAGGTGCTCTCAGATCCATTTTTCAGAGGCAACTGAGTTCCAGAAAGATCAGCAGGCCCAAGGAGGGCAGATCGAGGACTTGCCTCACATAGGTCAAATCCTCAGGGCCTCATGCAGTGCCACAGGGAGGGACTCTGATTAAGATTCTCAAAGGGTTAGGACTGGGGCTGTGGCTCAGTGGTAGAGCACTTGCCTAGCAAATGGGAGGCACTGGGTTCCATCCTCAGCACCACATAAAAATAAAAGAAAGGCTACTGTCATGTATAACTAATTAGAATAAAATTTTAAAAAATAATTAAAAATTTAAAAAAGAAAGGTATTGTGTCCATCTACAACTGAAAAAAAAAAAAAAAAAAAAAAAAAAACTTCTCGAGCACATACCCTTGGATGAGACAGGTGCCTCTAAGCTGGGTTTGAGGCTGACTGGGTTAAGGTAGTCACTCAGCCAGCACAGAGGTACAGACACAGAATAGGGACATCTCTCAGTTCCCCTTGACAGCAGTCCTTTGGTTCTAAAGGCCCACATTCCTTTCTCTAGAAACCTGGGTTCAGATATATTCCAGGATTGAGACTTGGAGATTAGGATATTCAAATACTGCACATGGTGTACATCACATACCAGTCACCCCTGCAGGGGTCTAGGGCAGCTCCCTGGACCTCAAAGACACAACTGCTTTGCAGCAAGGCTAAAATAGAGAACACAGATGACCCCACTGGCTTTGTTGCCAAATGGATCTGCCACAAACTTAGGGAACCAGTCTCCAGGTTTTCAGGGTATTTTGGGTGCTAGAACTGTAGGTAGATTCTGCCCTAGAGGAAGCAGATGCTATGAGTACACCCACCCCAGTGGTGACTGGCACCAGTGGCCCCCCAGTCTGTAAGTGTGCAGTCTCTAAGTGTTAGTCACGGAGGGACCTCCCTGCACACTTACAGCCTGGGGAGTTACTGGTGTTTGTCACTGCACTGCAGAGGCCAGTGCCTGCCCTTCGCAGATGAGACTGAGGCTCAGAGAGGGTGGGACTAATGTCTAGGCCACTAAGTCAAGCTGGGATCAGAGGCAGCCAGACTGGCTCCCTAGCGTGGCAAAGCCTGTCTCAAGAAATAGTGTTGTACCTCCATATCCTAAGTGACTCACAGATGACAGTGTCAAGGTCTGAGACCAATCCAATGTCCCTAAAACGTTATGTGGCACAGAAGGAGTAGGAAAGCGCTTGTGTCCAAACACAGAAAGATATCAGAGACAAAACCAAAGCGCAGAAACCAGACCAAACCAGGAATGGCAATTCTGGGGGTAAGAAAAAGGAAAAGCACAAATGTGTATACCCATTTTGAAATGCACATAATACAGGCTGAATATCCCTTCCTGGAAATGCTTGGGACCATGTGTTTGAGATTTTGGAGTTTTTTAGATTTTGGAATGTTTGCATGGACTTTATAGACTGAGTATCCTTAATGTAAAAATCCAAAATCTGACTTTTTGAGCATCATGTCAGTCAGTGCTCAAAAAGTTTTGGGGCTGGGCATAGTGGCATGTGTCCATAGTCGCAGGTAATCAGAAGGTTGAGGTCAGACGATCACTGGAGGCCAGGAGTTGAAGGCCAGCCTGGACAACATAGTGAGACCTCATTTAAAATAAAAAAAAAAGTTTCAGATTTGAGTGTTTATTTCAGAAGTTCAGATTTGGTGTGCTTACTCTGTACAATCTCGGTAGAAGGAGACAAATTGGTGTGGGTAGGATCAGCCAGAGAAAGTGCTGGGGGCTAGGAGAGAATCTTCGCCACTGGCCTTTCAGGATGTGTTGAATTTTTAAATATGACTAGACTGCCTGTTCACAAAATAAGTAAGCAGAAATTCTTTCCCATATTCAAGGTCTTGTGATACCTGCTTTGTTTTATATATTAAAAAAAAAAATAATAATATATATATATATATATATATATATACTGTTTATATATACTGTACCAGGGATGGAACCCAGAGTCTTGCAAATGCTGAATCACATTGAGCCCACGATCCTGCTTTATGTATTTCTATAGCAAATTCTACACACGCACACACACACCTGATATAGCAAATGTTTTAGAGGAACTTTTTTTTTGATATTGGGGATTGAACCCAGGAACACTTAACCACTGGGCAATATCCCCAGCCCTCCTGCCCTCTTGTATTTTGAGACAGGGTCTCACTAAATTGCTTAGGACCTTGCTAAGTTGCTAAAGCTGGCTTTGAACTTGCCATCCATCTGCCTCAGCTTCCCAGGATTACAGGCTTGTGCCACTGTGCCTGGCTTAAAGCAATTCTGTAATCAAATAAGGCAATTAAGAGGTGTAAATCTGTTCATGAATAAATGGCAAAATGCACCGGAGTGGATTTCTGTGGACTTATTAGATGTTCTTGACTGTGTAGAAAACAAATGCTCTCCACTAGGACGGCAAATTCATAGCTTGGCATCTGGCATTGTACCTTGCCTAGCTAAGAGTGTGGGCCCCAGGTCAGCTGCAGCCTGTCTCTTACTGGCTGGCTGACCCTGGCAGGTCATAGCACATGCACATCCTTGTCCCTGGTTTTCTCATCTGTAAAATGAGACCAGCAACACACCTGATGAAACACATCTGATGGAATCATTATACACATTAAACAAGGTGCTTAACAAGCGGCAGGGGAAGTCTCCCATTCCAGGCAGCATGGTTTTGATGCTATGGAAGGTTGTCAGACCAGGGCCCAGCACTTGCTGAGTGCCCAAGCAGCGAGTGCTGGCTTCAGCTCAAATTCAGAGAGCACTTCAGCTTCACCCCTGGTCAGGTCCAGTGCAGAGGCCCAACACACATCTTCTCATAATTATGCCTATCTTCCAGAGACTCAGAGGGTCAAAGGACAACACGGTTTCTCAACATGGGATCTAAGGCACATACCCTGACCTGCCTGACTCCCAGCCCATCCTCCATTCAGGACCTCTACATGAATGTGAGCTGCTCAGAGGTGGTTACCTCAGTGCTTGGCACACAGCAGGCATTCTAAATACATACCCGGTGAAGGACTGGTGTGTGTGTGTGTGTGTGTGTGTGTGTAGCTCAGTGGTAGACTGCTTGTTTAGCATATGCAAGGTCCTGAGTTCAATCCCCAAACCAAAAGACAAAAATAAAAATAAATGAATTAAGGCTTGGATTGTAGCTCAGTGTAGAGCACTTGCCTAGCATGTGTGAAGCACTGGGTTCAATTCTCAGCACCACAAATAACAAAATAAAATAAAGGTCATTGACAACTAAAAAAAGTTTTTAAAAAAGCATGATTAAATGTGTTAATGAAGGAATAAATGAGGAGCTGTTCACAATACTCTACTTAAAGAACTACTAAGATGCGTGTGGGGGCTGATGCACGTAGTCCCAGACACTTGGCAGGCTGAAATGTGAGGATCATGTGGTTCTAGGGGTTCAAAGTCATCCTGGGAAACATAGATGAGACCCCATTTCAAGAACCATACTAACAAAAACCAGAGCACTACTAGCCTAATTCCAAGATGGGTAAACTGAGGCTCAGGGAGAAGACCTATAGCTGGCCATGACCCCTACAGTCCTTAGCCTCCACACAAAAGAATGAGGTCACTGAGCTAACTAGTCTTTTTTCAGCTCCACATAGGGCCCAGCACATAGGTGTGCAACAAAAGGTAGCAGATAAATGAATAATGAGCGTACAAGGAAACAGGTTCCCACGGATGCCTGGGTTAAACGAGGCACCGATGCTTCCTTTACACGAGAGCACTGAACACACGCAAGGTTGCAGTGCTGAGTTCTGAAACCAGGAACATCCACATGTTGGCTTCTGACTGGCCCAGGACTCTGGAGCCATACTACAGCATGGATCCTGACACTGCCAGGTTCTTGCTATATAACTGTGGGTTTTATCACTTTACCGCCTCTGTGCCTCAGTGTCCTGACAATGGGAATGAAACCTGTTTCTTTGTGTTGCTACAGGACAGTAATTGCATTAAAAGTGCTAAAGGAATAGCCCCTTGGGCATCTGTGGCTAAGACTTCTGGGGACTCTCAAAGAGCTTGCCCTGGTCTGTTCTTACCCTACTGTGCCTGACACAGGGCAAGGGACACACACAGACGTGCCTGGCATGTGTGACTTGAACAAACAGGAATCTGCCAACCCAATGAAACCGAGCCACTGACAGTGAGTGACCTGCCCAGGGTTCAAAGTGGGGCTGGAATCTGACCAAGTCTGACTATCTGACCTCAAGACTGCAGGATCCTCCTGAGAGACCCTGCTGGGCCCCATTTGGCACTCAATAAACATCTGGTACATGTATGAGTGACTGATGAAGTTAGCAGGGCTCAATCAAGATCAGCAATTCTAAAGGCAGTTTCGCCTGCCTCTGACGGGAGGAGGACCCAATGGAGGTGTGCAGTGGCTTGGGATTCACATCCTAGCCCTCCAGTCCCATCCAGGTTCTCACCCACTGCACCAGCTCCTCTTCCAAGAATCCCATTTAAAGTTGTGTGGCTACTGCTTCACTGAAAAGGGAACCAGATTAGAGAAGTAGCTGACTCCAAAGGACTCTTCATAGGTACTCTGGGCTGGCACCTGCTCCCCAGAGTCTCCTGCAGTGGGCCCCAGACTCACCTGGCAGAAGGTGGGTGTGTGGACTGCGGACAACGCCTGACGCAGAGCATCCACGTCACTGAAGCCTGGTGGCAGGCGGTCAACACAGAGACAGCGGGAGTGGAGTAGGGCAGGTGTTAGCTGCCCAGCATCTGTCCAGTGCACATACAGTGTGCGGGGGCCCAGCGGCTTGCCCAGCAGGTCCGACTTGGCACGGGCAGCCGAGTCCTTCTTCATGTACTCCGCAAAGCCATAGCCCTTGGAGTGGCCAGTGCGCTCACTGTAGACCAGGAAGCAGCGCTCCAGGCTGCCAAAGGGCCGCACCAACTCCTCAAACTGCGCCTGTGTGAGGCTAGGGGGCAGGTTGGCCACACACAGCAGGGCATCCGTGGGCTGCAGCTGCACCGACAGCTCGCGCTCCCGCAGGCGGCTCTGATGAAAAGCACTAATGGCGGCTTCGGCCTGCTCCCCATTCAGCAGAGTCACAAAGGCTGCAGAGCAGTGGGGGCATAGGTCAGCCAAGGCCCCTGAGGGCCTGCCCCCAACTCCACGCTGTCTAAACCAGATCTGACTTCAGAATGAAGCCACCAGACATCTCAGGCCCCAGCTAATCCAGAGTTGAGCAGTTTATACAGGTGAGTATAAGTTAGCCAACCAGGCCCTCAGGTCACCCCTACACCTGCTCACAATCTATAGCAGTGTTCACCAGGTACACCTGGATCTGTCCTAGGAACTTAGTGGGACACTTGGGTGATAATGAGACTAGTAGTTAAGGACATGGTCAGTGGAGTCTGGGTTTAAGCCCTAAATCCAAAGTGGGCTGAGCTTTTTCATATGTCAAATGGGAATAACTTAATCCTCACAACCACATGTCTGCTACAGAGGAAACAGGCACCCTGCCCCAGTAGAGAACCCATGGATTTAAACCCAGGTGGTCAGCCAAGCACGGTGCTGCATGCCTGTGTTGCCAGCTAATCAGGAGGCTGAGTCAGGAGGATTGCTTGAGCCTAGCAGTTCAGGGGCAGCCTGAGCAACATAATGAGACCCTGTTTCTAAAAAACAAAAATAAGTAAGATGAACCTAGGTGGTCAAGCTCCAGAGGTCCATTCTGCATCCCTCATTTGCCACCATTTAAGGCCATCAAATGCCCCTCAGCCATCTGCCATTCCAAATTATCAATCCACCTAGCAGTCACAAGAAGCTTTGTTCCAAAAGGTACTCAAATGGTGCCACGACCCACTGCAGTGTCTTTCCCCCCCCCCTTTTTTTTTTTTTGAAGGCTCCGTGAGGTCTAACACCAGGGACATTTTATCACTGAACCACATCCCTAGCCCTGGCCCTTTTTATTTTGAGATAGGGTATCACTAAGTTGCTTAGGGCCTTGTTAAAGTGGCTGAGGCTGGCCTCGAACTTGCAATCCTCCTGTCTCCACCTCCTGAGACTGGCATTACAGGCATGCGCCACCACCCTTATAGCCTAGCTGACCTTTTGCACCTCTTATTACTGCCTCCTGGACCTCACCAGGCGCACTGCACCTGGGGCCTCTGCAGCTGCTATTCCCTAACTTATGGAAGACAGCCCCTCACCCCTTACCTGGTTAAGCCCAATCCACCTTGGTCTAAGCCAAACATCACTTCCTGGTGAAGTCACCCTGATTACTTCTATGATCCTGGTTCTGTGCTCACACAGCATCCTTCCTATAGCTTTTGATCCCAAGACCATTTCACCTTCAGGATTGAAGCTGTCAAATGATATCCTTCTTCCCAGACTAGATCATCTGTGTTTGGTTCACAGCTGTGTCCCTGGCACTCAGCATATAGAAGATGCTGAAAAAGTATTTGCTGAAAGACTGCGTGAGTTAAAAGTGTCACTCAACATCTGATCCCCACACTCACTCATAGCCACAGGTGACACATCTGTAAATTCAACCAACCGTGGATTGAAAATATAGGGACATTTGTATCTGTCCTGAACAACAGACTTCTTTGTTGTTCCCTAAACAATGAAGTGTAACAACTATCTGTATACCATTTACACTGTATTAGGTATAAGGCATCTAGAAATGTTACACGATGTGCATAAGTTACATACAAATACTACACCATTTTATATACTAGACTTGAGCATTCTCAGATTTAGGTATATTCAAGGGGGGTCCTGGAAACAATCTTCTGCAGATACTGAGGAGCAAATGCACTCGGTAATCAGAAATTATCTGACTTGTCCCCATGGCTATTTACTTAGCATATCATATATGCCAGACACAAATGCTGATACATCACTTGTCACTTGCTTATAGCCAGAGTGAAGACAGACCAGGATTCAAACTTGTGGTCTGTTTGCCTGCAGGGCCCAAGAATTTTAACTACTACCCTAGTCTGCCAGGTAGGAAATCTCCAAAAGGCACCTTCTCACCCAAGTTGCAGTTTGTCAGTGAAGGCTCTGTGGGGTCTAACACCTAGCACAATCCTGACAGGACACGTTCACCAGAGGCCTTTCACACAGGAGGCCAAGGCTGACAAGACCTGTGTCCCCTTTTCCAGGGAACGGCCCAACCCCACTTGGGTGCAGCCTGGATGGAAAAGAGGACAGCTAAGAAAAGTAGCAAAAGGAACAGCCCAGACCTTATGGGTGCTTGAGGAAGTGGAGAGGCTGGTGCACATTTTTGAAAGGCAGTGCCAGAAAGGCCTTAGGCAGGTTTTGGGGAAGAAAAAAAAAATCAGATTTGCAAGGAGACTGGAGTTGGGTCCCTGAAGGAAGCAGGTGGCAGGCTAAAATCATGGAAGCAGAGAGGCTATGGAGAGGGACATAAAACAGAAGCCAAGAGAATAGAGGGCTGAAAGGAGAACAGGCCTGGGTGATTACTTGCTGGGGCAAGTAGTGTGGGAAGAGGGTGAGCCCTAAGCCCAGGTGTCTAGTTAGATAACACAGAGGAGAACATCAAGTCTGCCCGAAAATAGGCACCTTGGGACAAGGGACAGACTGGTGCTAATGCTGCACTGGCCTTGGAAATGGTACTGGAACCAAAGTTAGGAGAGGAGATGCTGAGCCAGGACCCTCTCATCTTCAGGCACTGTCTCTTTCTGCCCTGGCCCACCCCACTTCCCCACAAACCTGTCCCTTTGTATTTGTCCACAAAACAGTACTTGAGCTCATAGTCGCTGAGTAGGTTGTGTACTTCCTGTGGAGACAGAAATCAGAGGACAGGGAGTCACTAGGGACTGAAGGAAACAACCTGGTACCACCTTGAATTACCACCGGCATTTTACAAATGAGGAAACTGAGGTTCAACATTATTTGCTCAGGAGCATTCAGCCCATCCCCAGCAGAGCTGATATAAGAGCCTGGCTGCAGATTCCATGCCAATAACACAACACAGAGTGTGTGCCTTCAGGGGAATTGTTGAACCTGTCTGAACCTCCACTTGTAAGCTGTTTCTGCAACTCTATAGTTAAGTATTAACAAACTCATCTTGTATGTGGGGAAACTGAGGCTCAAAGAGGTAAAGAAACATGTGTAGTTGGTCAGGGCAGCAGTGGGAATGCTACCCAGGGGTACCTGACCAGGGAGCTCATGTACCTAATAAGCTTAGGTACATGAGCCTGCCATTTCTCTCTTGTTGACAGGGACACCTTCTCACAAGCCAGCTTCAAGGGCAAGGCTAGAAGCCTGCTTGTGCCAGATACACTGTACACTTTATAAGAGGGACAGTGTGTTCCCAGCTGAAACATGGAGGGTGCAAGGAGGAGCATCAGCTCTAGAAACAAACCAGACAAGGTACGGTGGCATCTACTCCAGTTCTGTTTCAGATCAAGCCCTCCTAACACTCTTGGGACCCCACTTGTCATGTGCCCATCCGTGGGCAAGAAGGGCCAGTGGCAGGTATGTTTGTGGGTCAGAGAACACAGATTCTCAGCAGCAGGAAGAATGAACCAATGCAATCCCCTCCACTCCCATAGGGCACGGCGGTACCAATAGCCCTTCCCTGGGTCCAAAGAGCACTGGGGAACACTGCCCTAGAAAAGGGCACTCCTAGCAGGAAGATTAGCCAAGAGGAGCGCCACAGAGCACAGCCCCCCCCCCCTCCCTTTCCTGTAGAAAGATGATGGCAGTAGACCTCATTTTCCCAAAACAATCCTGAGCCTTTTAGGGAAGGCTGCTACAACTTCCGGATCTACCTCTTAGAGTCATGAATAAATGCGTGATATGGTAGGGCACGCTGTAACCCTGAAACTTCTGGATATGAGATCCCACCACCCGGTAGAGGAGGGGAAGGGGGAAAGTACAATTTGAGCAAACGGCACCTCACAATCCGGTGGCCCATTCACAATCTCCCATAAAGGCTAAAGTTGCCCGCCCACTGACGTTCCCCGCCCCTTTCAATCACTTAGTCTCGCCCAAGCCTGTGGTCGCCCCTAGCAACGTCCTCCCCAATTCAAAGTTGGTTTCTCCCTTCATCACGGTCCCCCCACATCTCATTCTTGGTCTCTTCCGACCCCGCGAGGCTCCTGCGCTTGGACGCCCCCGCCGATGCCCCTCTGCCTACGCGGGCATTGGTGTCGCCTGGTTCCCCCCGCGCACGCGCACGGTGGTATTTCCCGCCACGCTCCCACACAGCCCCCCCCATACCTGGTTGGTCACGTCCCCCGGGAGGCCTCGGATCAGTATCTTGCGGCGGTTACGGAACTGGCGCTCGGTGTGTTCCAGGCGTTTCCGGATCTCTTCTGGATCTAGTGGCGGCAGCTCTTCTTCGGGTGCCCGGTGCTCCGCGGCATCGCTGGCTTCAACCTCGGTCCCAGCCTCCGGGCTCAGCGGGGGCTGGTGAGTAACGGACACGTCGGCCGCCATCTTGGGAAACCCGGCGCCTTCTGGGACCAGCGAGCCAGGGCGGAGCGGCATAGAGCGGCAACGAGGGCGCGCCCGCCTATTGGCCGAGAAAAGCCCCGCCTGTCTCCCGATCCCTTGCACCCATTGGCCAAAACCCACCCAGCCTCTTAGAGTTCCAGCCGCGTCTGGGTCGCCACAGATTCCGTCCCCTCCCTCCGAAGCAGGGCCATTCAGTAGATTCGCCGAGCCGTGGGAGAGTCCCGCGGCGCCGGTGGAATCAAGCCGTGGACTATGGAGTTTATAGCCTTTATTGGTGAGGAAGTCCAGAATACAACCAAAGCCCCCGCCGTCTTTGGCCCAGGATCCCGGCATTTCGCCGCTCAGGACAGCTCTAACTCCACCGTCTGTTCCGGCTGCTTAGGCTTGAGGGGCACCGAGGCGCTTGGTTGGTTCACGCGGTAGTTGCCACTTCGTTTCTGCATCCCGAAGATGTATATTAAGGACGCTATGACAGTCACCACGCCTAGAATCACTAACACCCCTATGAGGATGCTGATCGAGTGGGACTTCCGATCTGCGCAGAGAAGTTCAGAGTAAATATGCGTCTTCCTGCCCCTCCTGAGCTTGTCCCTCCATCCTCACAACCCTTTTTTGGCTCACCCTGAACGTGCATCACCACAAGCAAGGTGTACATGCCCCTTGGGCTGACTGCCTGACAGTGATAAGTGCCATTGTGGTGTAACTTGACTAGGAATGGGGTCCCGATGGGGACCTCACGTCCGGAGCCTTCATGCAGACACTGTAGCTGGGGTGCCGGGTTGCCTCGGGCCTCACACTGCAACACATGACTAGTCCTGTCTTTCCATGCCAATCGCTGAGGACATTTGGCCGGGTCAATCTTGGGACCATCTGTGAAACCACCATGTGATCAGACCCCAGAATTCTCGAGAGGCACAATGGGGCAAGGGAAAGTCAAGTGTACCCAAGACAGGTGAGGAATTAAAAGGTCTTAATGACAACTCACACAGGACACGCAGCTGGACAGTCACGTTCCTGTGTAAGACCTCTCCGTCCACTTTGAGGGTAGCATTGCAAAAGAAGTAGCGCCCGTCGTCGCCCTCCGTGGCAGTTACCTGAAGCTGGGCGGGTTCCCCGGGAGCCCGGGCCAGATCCCCGTCCAGCATGACCTGGACTCGGGCCCCAGCGGTGCAAGTCACATTCACTTTGGACCCCTCGGTGACGTTGGTCTCGCTCAGGTTCAGAATGGGCCCTAGGAAGGCTAAAAACAGGGCATTGCCCAGGGGCTTATTGGCCACAATCCTCCCACGTTCTAGCCCCGCCCTCCACCTGCCCCTTCCTCTCAGGATTTCCAGGCCAGGAGTTTCCTGCCCGATTTGAGGTGGAGATGCCGCCCACACTAACAACCCTAATTTGGCAGCTTGGGTTTCTCCTTTCCCTGCTTAATCTCCGCCCTCAGGTGCCACACCCTGGAGTTGCTGGAGGTCCTCCTTTGTACTACCTCTGGAACTGTTTTTGGTCCCATCCCTTCTTACTGAAGACAGTTAAGTTCGCCCGGGCCTCTCGACTTTCACTCCCCAGGGTCACATTGCAGACAATTTGCTGTTCACCCTCCTGGTCTGCTCGCGCTGTGACTGTAGCTGTGGCTCTGAGGGTGTCCCGGTGGATCGTGACTGCAGGATTCAGCATCTGGTCCCCCAGCGCCAGTTGGACTTGGGCCTCAGAGGCTGGGAACAGCCCATCCAGAGTGCAGTCCACTGGCCACGTGGTGCCCACCTCCACGGACAGGGGAGCCACAAGGCGTGGGGCAACCATGGGCAGGGCTAGGGAGAAGGATAGGTGTGAACAGGAGGAGGCCTCACACAGCATCCCTCATCCCTGCACCCAGTGTCCTCCTCTTCATAGCTTTTGACCTGGACCACTCCCTTCCCAAAACAATCCACATAGCCATAGACCTTCCTTGTGGGACCTTCCCAGAAGATCCCCTAGCGTCAGGCCTTTCTTCTGGGGCCACCTTGTCAGTGGCCAAGGGTATGCCTTCCCAGAATTTCTCGAGGTCCAGAACACCCCCTACTCTGACTCAGGTCATTACCCACCTTCTGCAGCCCAATCTCTCACCAAAAGTTCGGAGCTGTTGGGGGGCCGAGGTGTTCTGGAACAGTCCCGGCCCTCGGAGCTGCAGGTCCAGTTCTGCTCTACATGTGAAATTGGCACCATAGTCACCTCTGCCCGCCAGCACCGTGGCGGTGACCTCCGCTGGCTCCCCTACTGCTGGTTGCCGGCTCAGTTCCTCCTCCCCACGGAGCAGCACCAGGGTGAGCTGGGCCCGGGGTGCCCCTCCCCACACATGGCATTGCAGGGTGAGGTCCTCTCCCACCGGCTGCCAGGGGGGAAGGAGCCCCAGCTCCACTCGCTCTGGAAACCCTGGCAGAAGAGGGGAGAAAGATATTTGTCAGTCAATCGACCCTGCAACCCTTGCTCACTTAAGATAGGGTGTCCCTGCCCAGAACTGTGACCCTGAACCACTCTTCTTTTTTGTTTTATTTTTGGTTTTGGTTTTCACTAATTTTTTCCTGGTGCTGTGGATAGAACTCAGGGTCTGTGACATGCTAGGCAAGCACTGTGCCACTGAGCTACATCACCACCCTCCTGTTGACCTATGTCATTTTATCTAGCAAACCTTCAGAAGGCAGAAGAGAAATTTCCTTTCACCTCTGTAGCAGTCACTAAAAGTCAAGATTTTCTATTCCCAAGGATATCACAGCTACAAAGGAACAAAAAAAAGAGGAAGGAAGAAGACATTTTTTTTAACCACTTATGATACTCGTATTAGTCATTAACCTTCTGTTTATCTAGGTTTTTCCTTATACTTTCCACCTTCAACTTCAGCCACCTTCATGCACACATCAACCTAGTGAAATCTTGAATAGTCTTCCTTTTTATGGATGGGGAAACAACTCAGAGAGATGAGGTGATTTGCTCAGGAACATACAGCCAGAAAGTGACAGAGTCAGGTTAGAATACAGGTCTTCCAAGCCTCCTAGATGTCGGACCTAGAGACTAACTAGGTCTTTCCCACTAGCTTCTGGCCTTGACTCCTGCCTTGGCCTCTCCAGAGGTTAGTTCTGTTTTCTCTAATTAGTCCCAGGTGCTCCTGTCTCTCACAATTCCCCTGCCATGCAGCAGCCTCTCAGGATGTTCTGGCATGAAATCACTGGGAACACAATATCCCCAGGCTGGTCCTCTCCCAAATGTGGCTGCAGTGCCCCTCACAGGCACACCTACATAATCCTGAGCCTGCCAGGTGTGGTGACCCATGCCTGTAATCCCAGAGATTCAGGAGGCTGAGGCAGGAGGATCGAGAGTTCAAAACCAGCCTCAGTGTTTAGTGAGGCCCTAAGCAACTCAATAAGACCCTGTCTCTAAATAAAATACAAAAAAGGGCTGGGGATGTGGCTCAGTAGTCAAGTGCCCCTGGGGTCAGTCTCTGATACAAAAAGAAAAGAACAAATCCTGAGCCTCCTCTGTGGAGCAGGTCACTCTTGGCCTTGACAACCCAAACCTTGGTCTTGAGCTGTTACACACACTTCCATTGGCTACTAAGGAAGGTGTTTAACATCTTAATTTGTACCATTTCAATAAGTCTTCACCTTCACTGGGGCTACCACTGGGCAGAGACAGTGGCCTACAGGTCAACACTTGACGCTAGTACTTGAGATCTTGGGGTTGGCAGGGGAAACCCTGGCATATAGCATGTAGCCAGTTCCTGTGGCGTAAATGCTCCCACTCTGACTGACGATGCCACTTAACATGATGCAGAGTTGGGAAGAGGTGGCTATCGCTTGCTCTCCTTGGCCAAGACAAATAGCAATGGACAAAGATATCTTAGTGAGTACCCTCTGGAAGCTTCCAGAGGTGCACCTCTAGCCCCAGCTACTCAAGAGGCTGAGGCTGAGGCAGAAGAATTGCAAATTTTAGGTCAGCCTGGGAAACTTAGCAAGATCCTGTCTCAAATTCCCAGGTCATGGTCATGGTAAACTCAGACACAGACAGGGACATACAAAGACACATACATAGGCAAATAAACAGATGTCTACATACGTACTTAACAATGTAGATGCAAGGTTTCTGTGTAGCTCAGTGGTACAGCACATGCTTAGCGTGTGAGGGGACCTGGATTCCATCCCCAGCATCTCAAAAAATAAAAGGCACAAATACTGACACATTGGCATACACTGACACACACACACTGACATGTAGGTACATGAACATTCCAGTACATAGAAGGATACACACGTAGAGATACTGGTGCACAAACATACACATTCACCAACAGCCAGGCACAGTGGTGCACACCTGTAATCCCAGTGACTTGGGAGGCTGAGGCAGGAGGATCACAAGTTCAAGGCCAGCCTCATCAACTTAGAGAGGCTCTAAAAAACTAAGTGAGACTCTATCTCAAAACAAAAAATAAGGGCTGGGGATATAGCTCAGCTGGTAGAGTGTTTGTCTCTCAAGCACAAGGTCCTGGGTTCAATCCCTAGCATCACAAAAAAATAAATAAATAAATAAATAAATAAATAAAAATAAAAGGGTGGTTAAGTGTCCCTGGGTTCAATCCCCAGAACCCTCTCCCCGAAAAATGAACATTCGCAGACACATAAACACAGATGTTACTATACAGATGTAAGTGTACACTCACAGAGATAATGACACACACTTAGGTACACAAACACGTACATAGGCACTGGTGCACACACAGGCATGTATACAATCACACACATACAGTACACTTATCTATGCAGATTTTACAAATCAGTAGTCACCATGAGTCATGGAATCTGCTATATTCCTAGTTTATTCTAATCTTTGCTTTTTGTTGTTGTTTGGTTGTTTTTTGTTTTTTGTTTTTTGCAGTACTGGGGATTGAACCCAGGACCTCGTAAGCATTCTACATTCTACCACTGAGTGCTTTATATTTTACTTGAGACAGGATCTTGCTAAGTTTCTCAGGCTGACCTAAAATTTGCAATCCTTCTGCCTCAGCTTCAGCCTCTTGAGTAGCTGGGGCTACAGAGGTGCACCGCCACACCTGGACTTTTTATTTTATTTTTATTTCTATTTCACTTTTTTTTTTTTTAATATATATATATTGGGGATTTAACCCAGGACTGCTCTACCACTGAGCTACACCCCCCAGACCTCTTTATTTTATTTTATTTTTAAATGGTGCTGGGGATTGAACCCAGGGCCTGTGCTTGCAAGGCAAGCACTCTAACAACTGAGTTATATCCCCAGCCCCTCTTTTTATTTTTTGAGACAGGGTCTCACCAAGTGGCTCAGGCTGGCCTCAACCTTGCATTCCTCCTGCCTCAGGAGGATCCCTAGCTAGGATTAGGGCCCACCTTGGCTCTATTTTTTTAAATGCTAAGCAACTCTGACTGATCCCTAAGAAACCAGTAAGGGGAGGGCGGGGCAGGGATTTGGGACCTGGAGTGTAGCTGGGTGAGCGCTTGCCTGGCATGTCTGAGGCCCTGGGTTCCATCCCCAGCACAGGACAGGGTGCTTTCTGGGATCCGGGAGATTGATGTGTACGCTATGGTGTACAGTTGAGATGCATTTCTCTGACTGCTTGCCTCTGTCTCTTTTGGGCACAGGTCCAGGTCTGAGTTCTCCTCCATTCCTGCAAACTCAGGATCCTCATTGCTCAGAGCCATTGGCCATGTGCCCCCATCACTGAACAAGGCCTGTCCCACCCCCAGGCACACTACTCACGGTACACAGTGATGCCAGAGGAGCTTGTCATCTGGGAGCCATTACAGAACCCGGAGCAGATGATCCTGCTGTTGCCAGTCACGTTCAGGAGGCGGAAGGCTGCCCAGCCCCTGTCTTCACCTAAGGCTTCCTTTAATAGGGATGTTTCCAGGGTAATGAGCTCAGGGTGAGGGCACCTGGTGCTGCAGTTAACCAAGAGGGACCCACCGGCAGGAAGTACTGGGTTCTGGGGCTCCACCTGCAGAGGGAACTCATGGCTCTGGCTCTGGCTCTGGGCACCTGCAAGATCAGGAGGAAGTTCTGTGGTTGTTGGGTACCCACAGCCCACCCAGAACAAGCCCCTTTCATGCCAGGATAACGGTCCCTCCTCTCGTGATGTTCCCAGTACAGTGAGGAAGGAAGGATCGATGAAGGATGTGGCCCTCCTCCTTGGGAGGAGGCCACAAGAGACTCTGACTTGGCTTATGGGGAGGTGAGTCAAGGAAGACTTCCTGTACAGTCGGTTTTGGGGCCTAAGTAGGAATTCTGGTAGAGGGAACCACACAGGCAAATGTTGGGGTGTAGACAAACCTGGGAGTTAATAGGAGGCCTCCAGCACTGAGAGAGGGGGAAGGGAGGGAGAGAGAGTACAAATATGTGTGTGTGTGGGGGGGCGGGGGACAGAGCATAAGTCACAAACAGGGACCCAACCACCCCAAAGATGAGTCAAGGAGCTAGAACTTTCTCCTAGGGAAGCTAGGGAGCCCCTTATCAGATCTACATTTGGCTGAAGGGTTTCCAGGGGCGAGAGCTGCAGGATGTGGGGTGCTTGACTTTCTCTGTTTCCCCAGCCCCCGCCAGTCCCCGAACCCAGCTTCCCCGCTTGACCAGCCTCACCTAGGGGCAACAGGCAGCAGACCAATAGCTGGAAGATGAACAGAGTCCGGCAGGCCCCCTGCAGCAGGCTGGAGGGCGTCATGGTGGCCAGGCTGAGAGAGGAAGGTGCCTTTAGGAGGTGTCCCGCAGGGCACAAGGGAGGAGACGGAAGCCAGCAGTTAAGATTGCAGAAGTGCAATGGCTGCATCTTTCCCCAGGCCTGGGGTGGGTAGGGGGAGACTCTGGCCCCAGGGACCTAAGATGGGGGGCCCAGATGGGAACCAGCAATTGAGGAGTCTACAACAGGGACAGGGCAGGACCCTGTTGCACTGCTGGCACCCAAATGAACCCACAGGAAATGCTGACAGAATAAGCGGCTGCTTTTGCTGTCAGTCCTGGAAGCCTTGAAGGTGGGGACTGAAGGGGGATGAGACACCTTCCGGCTGAACTTAGGTGCAGGGACAGGGTTCTGTCCCCAGAGAGGAAGTTAACAGGAGGCCTCTAGTATTGTCCTAGAAGCGATAAGTTAGCATTTCTTTTTCTTTTTTCTTTTCTTCTTCCTTCCTTCCTTTTTTTTTTTTTTTTTTTTTTGAGCCCAGGTCTCACTATTGCCCAGACTGCCTCCAACTCCTGGGCTCAAGCAGTCCTCCTGTCTCAGCCTCCTGAGTAGTTGGGACTACAGGGTGTGCCATCCTGGCTGGTAATAAGGTGGGATTTCAAGGCAGCATTTCAAGGGGTCACAAGTCGGGATTGCGAGGACTGGTTTCAAGGGGTTTTTGTGAGATTGCAACATTCTTGGGGGCAAGTGAGAGATTTGGAGGCCACAGTGAGGGCGCCTTAGGAAGAGTGCAGCCACAGAAATGACTGAAGCCGACATTTATTGAACTTGTGTGCCAGGCCCTGTAGTGACCACTGAGTGATGCCTGTAGGACCTGTGCATTTGGAGATTTGGGGAGCCCCATTTCCTGTCGGCAGTCCTGAGGTGGGGTGTTTTGGGCACAGCTGGGTCCTAAGCCATCGTCTCTTCGGGATGCGCCTTGTGGCGGGCTTGTGTCACCATTCTGTTCTTGCCTTTCTGCCCTCTCCAGGCAGCAGTCTCTTCACTCCAAAAGAAGGGTCTAGGGCTCTAGGATCTAGGCACTTCCCCTTCCCCATCCCATCTCTGGCCTCTGGTCAGCCTCCTGGGCTTTAGATCTGAGCTCCAGAGAGGGACCTTGTTGCGGGCCTTGATGCTGCCCTGCATTCACCCACTCTTCCCATCCCTGGGCTCACCTGGAGCACCCCAGGCCGAGCACTCCCCCACCGACCAGGTTGCCCCTCTGCTGCTCTCCCTCCCCACCAAATGCATTTCCCACCCCAAGTTGAGAACTAAATCTGAAGCTAAAACTCAGATAAAAAGTATTTCGTAGCTGGGCACAGTGGCACACACCCGTATCCCAGAGACTCAGGCTGAGCTGGGAAGGTCACAAGTTTGAGGCCAGCCTCAGCAACTTAGCAAGGCACTGTCTCACAGTTTTAAAAAAGGGCTGGGATGTAGCTCAGTGGTAAAGCATTCCTGGGTTCAATTCCCAGGACTCCCCTCCAGAAAGTATTTTATAAATAATATATCTGATAAGGGATCAATATTCAGATTATAAAGAATTTGTACAATTCAACAACAAAAAATAACCCTGTTCAAAAATGGGCAAGAGATTCAAACAGACATTTCTCCAAAGATGTACTTTTGGTCAGTAAGCACAGGAAAAGGTGCTCAACATCACTAGGCATTCAGGAAATGCAAATCAAAACCTCAGTGTAGACTGGACAGGCTACAGTCGCATGTGGTCCCCACTGCTAGGGAAGCCAGTGCAGGAGGATTCCTTGAGTCCAGGAGTTTGGGGTCAGCACCGAGACACCCCATATCAAAAACAAAACAGAAGACCCACAGCGAGACACCATTTCCTGCTCACTAGGATGCTATTACTAAAACAAGGAGAAAATGATAAATACTAGTGAAGATGGGAAATGGGGAGGCTCGCGCTTCGTTGGCAGAATGGAACGTGATGTTGCTGCTGTGGAAAACACTGTGGCAGATCCTCAGAAAAGCTGAACATAGATTTACGGCATGACCCAGCCATTCTACTTCTAGGTATGTATACCTTAAGGAACTGAAAGCAGGAACTCTGATATTTGTAAACCCATGTTCAAAGTGGCATTAGCAACAGTAACCAAAAGATGGTAGCAACTCCAACATCCATCAGTGGGCGAATGGATAAACACTGAAATGTTTCATATAAGGAGATACTATGTAGCTCTAAAAAGGAAGGTAACTTTGACAAAGGCTACAATACAAACTTTTTTTTCCCCTTTCCCATTACTGGGGATGGAACCACATATTACCACAGAGCAATATACCCAGCCTTTTTTATTTTTTTCTTTTGAGACAGGGTCTCATTAAATTGCCCACATTGACCTCAAATTAGCAATTCTCCTGCCTCAGTCTCATAAACCACTGGGATTACAGCTGTGCACTATCATGCCTGGCTTACATGGATAAATGTTGAGGACATTATGCTAAGTGAAATAGGCCAGTCACAAAGGACACACGTTGGATGGTGACTCAGTGGTAGAGCAATTGCCTAGCACTTGTGAGGCACTGGGTTTGAGCCCCAGCACCACATAAGAAGCTAAATAAACAAAATAAAGGTATTGTGTCCATCTGCAATTTAAAATATTTTTTAAAAGGACACATATCATGTGCTTCCACTTATTTGAGGTACCTCCCATAGGCAAATTCATAGAGGTAGTAGAATAGAAGCTACCGGCAGCTCAGGTTTGGGGATGTTAGTGTTCAATGGATACAGTTTGGAAAGATGAAAGAGTTCTAGAAATTATGATGGTATGGATTACACAATACTGCGAATGCATTTAACGCCACTGAACTGTACATTTAAAAATGGTTAAAATGGGGCTGGGCTTGTGACTCAGTGAGAGCACTTGCTTAGCATGTGAGGCACTGGGTTCGATCCTCAGCACCACATAAAAATAAGTAAATAAAGGTATTGTGTCCATCTACAACTAAAAAAATTTTAATGTTTAAAACAGGAAAATGTATTATATTTATTTTTTCACACCAAAGTAAAGGATATTTACCTATTTTTTCATATCTAAAATATGAGATGGATGGATGGATAGGCAAATTAATGGTTAGGTGAACTGATCTAGCATTATAAAGCAAACGTGGCCCACATTCACTGTAGAATTTAGGGTGTTCACTGTACAATTCTTCCAACATTTTTGCATGTCTGAAATTTTTAAAAATAAAATGTTGGAAAATAAAAACCGCATCACCACAAAACTGGAGGTGCAACTCTGTGGCAGAGGCCTTGCCGAGTATGTGTGAGGCCCTGGGTTTCATCACTAGCACCACAAAAAGACAAAACAATAACAAAACCCCCATATCCCTGCCAGGCACAGTCTGGCAAATTAGGGAGATCCTCTCAAACTTAAAAAATACCAGGGAGGAGCTAGGGATGTGGCTCAGTGATAAAGAGCCCCTGGGTTCAATCCTGAAGGATGTGGGCAGCTGCTTCTGTCACTTAAACAAGGACAAGCAGATCTGTGCTTCCTGCTGAGAACACCAGAGAAAGAATCTTGGGGTGGGGGGAAGCACACAGTTTACAGTTCATCAAGTTCAGGGGAAAGAGGAATGTGTTAAACTACCACAAAGATGACATCATACTAGTAAAATCTATTAGACAACAAACCTGGTTTAAACAACAAATATGTTGCAAGGGGGAAGAAAAGAGAGAAAGCAGAACCCAGAGACTTTAAGGAAACTCAGAGACTTTAAGGAAACTGTCCGTCCTCGATTAGATGCAATTGTGGATCTCATTTGGATTTGAACAAACTATAAACAGACAAAACACGAATATTCAAGAACCAATTGGGGAAATCTAAACCTTAACATGCTATGTATGCGATGATATTGAAGAATTTTATTTTTTTCTGTGTGATAATGACAGTGTGATCACTGTTTGCAGTTATCTTTTTGAGATACATTTTGAAGTTTTTACAGATGGAATGATATAATATGCGGGATTTGTTTCAGAATTATTCAGTGTTAGCCAGGCACAAGGTGCACACCTGTAGTCCCATTGGCTCAGGAGGATTGCAAGTTCCAGGCCAGCCTCAACAACTTAGTGAGACCCTGTCTCAAAATAAAAATAAAAAGAACTGGGGATGTAGCTCAGTGGTAAAGTGCCCTTGGGTTCAATCCCAGTACCTGCCCCCACCCAGGTACTGGGAGTGGGGATGGGGGTAGATTCAACTCCAGACTGGGGGACTGGGAGTGTAGCTCAGTGGTAGAGCACAAATTTGGCATGTGTAGAGCCCTGGGTTCCATCCTCAGCACCAAAACTAAATAAACAAGACTGAGCCTATAGTTCCTGTTCCTTTGTAGGCTGAGGCAGGAGGATTTCTGGAGCCCAGGAGTTTGAGACCAGCCTGAATAACATAGCAAGACCCTGCCTCAAACAAAATACACAAGACTGGCCCCTTCTGATGCTGTCTGGTGATTAAGGTGTAGACTTGCTATATTGTTCCTTCTAGTTTGGAATGTTTTAAATTGTCTATAATAAAAGGTTTTAAAAAGTAACTTAGACACTTCCACATAAAAACTTGCACATGGATGTTTATAACAGCTTTATTCATAACTGCCAGAGCTTAGAAGCAAACAGGATGTCCTTCAGTAGCTGAATGGATAAACTGGAGTATATTCAGAGGATGCAATATTATTCAATGTTAAAAAAGCAGGGGGCTGGGGTTATGGCTCAGTGGTAGAACACTTGCCTAGCAGGTGTGAGGCACTGGGTTGGATCCTCAGTACCACATAAAAATAAATAAAGGTACTGTGTCCATCTATAACTAAAAAAAAAAAAAAAAGGTAAAAAGAAGAAAAGGAGCTCTCGGCTGGGAAGGGGGGAGCACTTGTGTAGTCTATGCAAGGCGCTGGGTTCCACCTTCAGCATTGCCAAAGAACCAAACCAAACCCCAAAAATAAGCTCTCAAGTCACAGAAAGACGGGAGGAAACAAATTCATTTTGTGAAGGGTAAGAAGCCAATCTCAAAGGGCTACATATTGTATGATTCCAACTTAATGACATTTTGGAAGAGTCAACATTATGGAGACAGTAAAGAGATCAGTCCTGGAAGGAGTGGGATAAATAGGTGGAACACAGGATTTCTAAGGCAGCAAAAAGACTTTGGATGACCCCACATGTGTTATTACACATTCGTCCAAATCCGTAGACTGTGCAACCTTAAAAATGAACCTAATGTGAACCCTCACTTGGACTCCGGGTGATGGTAATATGTCAATGCTGGTTCATTGATTCTAATAAATGTACCACTCCAGGGTGCCATATGGATAATGAGGGAGGCTATGGCCAGGGAGGGCAGAGGTATGTGGGAACCTTGTACTTTACACTCTGCTGTGAAACCTAAAACTGCTTTTTTTTTTTTTTACATTTTAAACAATTTTTTTTTTAGTTATTGAAGGACCTTTATTTACTTATATGTGGTGCTGAGGACGAACCCAGGGCCTCGCACATGCTAGGCAAGTACTCTACCACACAGCCACAACCCCAGTCCGAAAAACTGCTTTTAAAAAATTAAGATTAGGCCTATCTATTAAGATAGGTGGTGCACACCTATAGTCCCAGCTATTCAGGAAGCTGAGGCTCCTTGAAGGATCAGAAGTCGAGGTGGCCTGGGCAACTTAGTGAGACCCTGTCTTGAAATTTAAAAAAAAATTAGCAAAGGGCTAGGCAAGTAGCTCAGTGATAGTGTCCCTGGGTTCAATCCTCAGCACCACTAAAACTACCAAACAACCCAAACTGCTTTGGAATAGTGTGGAATTTTCAGTCAGGAGAGCAATGAGAGTGGGTGTGGTATAGGGCATCAAACTCAGGGCCTCATGCATACCAGGCAAGCACAGCACTGAGCCATCCCCAGCCCAACACACAGTCGTTAAAAGTTCTTTATGGAGCCAGGTGCAGTGGTGCACGCCTGTAATTCCACCAGGTCTGAAGGCTGAGGCAGGAGGATTGCTAGTTCAAAGCCAGCCTCAGCAACTTACTGAGGCCCTAAGCAACTCAGTGAGACCCTGTCTCTAAGTAAAATACAAAAAAAGGGAGGGGGTCTGGGGATGTGGCTCAGTAGGTAAGCACCCTTAGGTTCAATCCCTGGTACTGGGGAGCGGGGGAATGTTCTGCATGGAGATGAAGAAGCAAAATACTTAACTGCCTTTCACAAATGTGTCTGACTTCATAATCCATCTCAAATCAGGCCTGTTAAACAGAAACACTTTCACAAACACCAGAATAACAATAACATCAAATATTTATTAAGCATCATTTGCATGTCTTTCTGCTAGGCAATTTACACATGCCATCTCATCAGCTCTTTACACTTACATGCTATGAGGTACCAAGCACCAGCATCCCTACAGTTGAGAAGCAAAGCCATTTGCATGTGGCCACACAGGAAGTAAAGTGAAACTGGCAACATCATATCTATGTGGCAAGTGGCCCCAGGCGTACTTTGTACATTTAACAAGTAGTTATTTAGTGCCTTCTGTGTACCAGGTACTTAACCTTTCACTTCTGGTGCTGGGGACAGCCAGGGCCTCTCTCATGGTAAGCAAGCCTCTACCACTGAGCTCTGCCCCCAGGCTACCAGAATGGTTCCCAGGGGAGCAGAAGTTTAATAACTGAATCCAGCTACCTCTTGGTCTCTCACACTAGCTGCATGCTCCCCAAAGTAGACCCCAGCTAACCCGCTTTGCTGAAGATGAGCCCCAAGGACCACAGCCTCCAGAAGAGAAAATATGAGTTTCATTACCAGCTGATGAACACGGCGGGTTTCAAGTCAGGGGAAGGCAAAAGAATGGGATCCAAGGGCATGATTAGCCCCTTGCCCATCCTGGATCCTTCAGGGTCATGGTCAGTTTCATGGCCACGGAAGTCAAGTCAGTTCACAGAGGTGGGGTCTCCAGACAGGAGTAAGGCACAGGGGTGTGTGAGGTCAGCTTCCTCCTCTTGGGGTGGGAGCAGGAGGTCCTCTCCATGGGTACTGCCTGGGCCCACCCCCCAGGCAGTGCTGCCCTTGTGCCTCAGCACACACTGAACACTGAAGGGGCCTGGCCTTGGTATTTCTCATGGACCATCTTGAGGATGGGTATGAGGTTCTGGAAGGTGGGTCGGAAGGAGGCCTCTGCCTCCCAGCAGTTCTTCATAAGATGATAGATCTAGGGAAGAAGAAATGGGGCTGTGGCTGTGGCTGCTGCTGTCTCTGTGACTTGAAGACAGGAGCGAGGGGAAAGGCAGGGAGGGTCTCACCTCACAGGGACATCTGTCAGGTCGTGGTAGCCTCTCCCCTCGCTCCAGCAACTCAGTGAGCCTCAGCACTGTCATCTGTCCCTGGGTGAGGCCTATAAGCTCCATGAATTTCTATGGTAGAATCAAGACAAGCTCTTTGCAAGAAGCAGGGAAGACTGGCCAAAAACTTGGCACTAGATCACTAGAGTTCTAATCCCACCTTGACCCTTCTCAGCTATGACTTTGAACTTTCCACTAAGCATCTTTGGGCCTCCCTGAAAAGGGATGCTAAGGTCTTCCACTGGGGTTACTATGAAAGGTAGACAATTTTTTTTTTTTTGGGGGGGGGGGTGGTGCTGGGGATTGAACCCAGGGCCTTATGCTTACGAGGAAGGCACTCTACCAACTGAGCTATATCCCCAGCCCTGATAATCTGCTCTTCATGGAGTAAGCCTCTATCAAGGGCTCACTGTTATTTAAGCCTTGCAACATGTGGGTTCTACCTGTCAGAAACTTATTTTTTTCAGATTGGGGTCTCACTGTGTTGCCCAGAGTGATCCTCCTGCCTCAGCCTCCAGAGTAGCTGGGATATGGGTCTGCGCCAAAATGCTCAAATCAAAACTATTTATTTACCTTTTTGGAGGCTTTCTGTCTGTGCAGACAATCCAATACTTTCCTGGCTCCTCCCCTCTGCTCAGACCTGACCAATCACTATAACCCCCATCTACACAGTGATTAGCTACAGGTATACATATGAGTCAGGCTAGACCAATCAGAGGAACCCCAGGAATTAGGCAGGAAAGAAGACCCTTGGTCTCCTGGCCCGAGGTTTGGGTACCTGGAGGGCTGGGGACACAGTTTCCAGAGACGAGGGAGAGCCAGCTTGCGATGCTACTACATACTACGGAACCAAGAACATGACACCTCATGACTCAGGCTCCACTCCCAGTGGCGTTTGCAAATGGTATAAGCTGCTCCTATTTGGCCCGTGTCCATTTGAGTAAGGTTTCCATCACAATCACAGTCCCCTGCACTGCAAAAGGCCCGTTTTCCAAGTAGATGGAGTGTCTGCTAGGGTGGAGGCTGGGCCTCTTGTGAATGCCTGCCTTTCTCACTCCCCTAGCCTACTCTAGGGTAAGGGTGTGGGCCTGGCACTCACGGAAGGGGGACTCTGGCTGGAGTCACAGTATGTCAACAGCTCATAGAGGGTGACCCCGAAGGACCAGACGTCGGACGCATAGTAGAACTTACACTCCTTCAGGCACTCTGGGGCATACCTGCAGAGAGGCGACACTTAGGTCTAGGGACTGGCCTCAGGGATTGGGAGTCAGACCAGGCTGGAACCCTCACATGGCGGACTGAGGGACCCCTCTGGCCCCAGTTGGGATCCCACTCCTAAGGGCCCAGCCTGAGTGGGGTGAAGATCTACTTAACCAAGCCAAGCTGACCCCGGTCTCCAGGCAATGTGGAGCTCTAGCCCCACCCCCTCGCATCTCCAGTTTCTGCCCAGTTTCATTGGAACCCGGCCTTGTCCTCAGAGACCCAGTCTCCTCAACCCTGCCTGTTCCAGGTGACCCTGGCACCATCCCCCTAGCCCCAGACTGTGTCCCCGCCTGGTCACCAGAACACGGGGCTGTCCCCATCCTCTCGCACGCGGTAGTACTCGTGGCCTTCAGGCACAGCCTTGGCTAGGCCAAAGTCCCCAATCTTGACCAGCCTGTCGTTGTCCAGCAGCACGTTGCGCGCAGCTAGATCTCGATGGATGTAGTGCTGCGCATGCAGGTAGGCCATGCCCTGGGGGCGGGGGGCAGGGTGAGTCAGGTTCAATGGGGCAGGGGTCAGCCAGCAGCCGCAGGGTCTGAGGATCGGTGACCAGGACAGCTGGGGAAGAGATTAGGCTCGAGAAGAGAGTAGGGTGGCAGGTGGGATCAAGCAAAAGGAGGAGCCAGGAAGCTGGTGCAGGACCAGAAGAGGAAACTAGGTGGAAGGAGCGTGAATCCAGAGGAGCCGGGTTCGGGGCATCGCCAACTGAGCAGGTGGATTGGGGTGGGGTCAAGAGGGGTGTGGCCAGGCGAACTTGGACACACAAAAGCAGGGGGTGGGAAGTCAGTTCAAGGACGTGAAGACAGTGCCCAGTGAGCAGGAGTCGGGGAGAGACAGGATCATTCAGGGCAGGCCAAATAAGGGCAGCAGGTTCAGGAACAGGGTGGGGTAGCCTCCCACCTCACAGATCTGCTGGGCGAACAGCAGCAGCTGGGCCAGCCCGACGCTGTGCCGGGGCAGGTAGTCTCGGAGGCTGCCCAGGGGCACATACTCCATAACCAGCTGCACTGACTTCTCGCCTGTTTCCAAGAAGGAATCGTAGGGGAAGCAGAGGGAGGGGCCAGGGGTACCCCCACTTAGTCCTACACGGCCCCCTCCCAGGTGTGGAGGAAAGCTAGGACCCTCACACACTGGGCCCAGTCCTCTGGCGGGATGGACCCATCCTGATCCCTGTCCCAGTGCACGGGAAGGACCAGTGCTCCCATCCATCTTGGCCTCAGCAGGTCAGCAGGTGGCGACCCCCAGGTGGAAAGGAGGCTGCCTGGCTGCACCCCCAATTCTAACTGAACAAACCAGAGGCTTGCCCTGAAGCCCCAAGACTAATTCCCGGGCCTGCACATCTAAGCCTCACCCAGTCCCGCCCACCTTGGTCTTCACAGCAGCCCTTGTACTTGACAATGTGCTCGTGGTAGAGTGTGCGCAGGATATCGATCTCCCGCCTCCAGCCAGAGCGGAGCTGGGGCCCGCAGTCCGCCTTGAGGGCTTTCACGGCCACCATCTCGCCAGTGCCATCGTTGGTCGGGTCGTAGCAGTACAGGCTGACCTTGCCAAAGTGACCCTGACAGCAGTGCACAGGAAGATAAACCCCACTCCTGTTTCTAGGTCCTGGTAGATCTGTTCCGGAAGCCCCAGGCCCTACCTACTCTGTTGCTGAGTCTACATCCCAGGACCTCCCTCAAAGCTCAGGGTGTTCCTATCCAGAACTCCCATACTCTCATGCAGAACTGCCCTTAATTCCCCAACTCCCACCTGATGGGTTTCTAAAAGCCCCGCCCCCAGCTCTCCAGGCTCCACCCTCACCTCGCCAAGATCCCGGATCTTTTTCAAATATCGCTTGTGGAAAACAGTGGGGTCCGACACTGGTGAGTCTGGATTTACAGCAGAGACGTCCACTAGATCTGGAAGTCATAGCAGGTGAGGTTCGACCCTGGCCCTCTCCCCAGCAGGCCCACACCAGGGAAACAACGCGGGTCACTGCTCCCTAGCACCCCGAGGTAAGGAAACTTTCCCCCAACAGCTGGAAAATTCCACTTCCTGTACCAAATGCGGTATTAGTTGCATCAAAACTGACACCTCAGCGCGGAGGCCGTAGCTCAGTGGCAGAAAGCCTGCCTAGCATACGGGAGGTCTGGGTTCCACTCCCAGCACCGCAAAGCGAAAACAGACCAAAACCAGGCACCTGGCTAGTCTGAGACTGGGCGGAAAACACCAACCTCACATCCAGAGAGAAAAGGAAAACTGCAACGGTCTCATTCATCCAAAGTTGAACCTCTCCCCCCAGCCTCTCCCCTTTTAACCCTGCTGCCCGCCCATGTATGGGAGAGACCTCAGGACACCATGTCTGTGTCAGCAGGGAACCAGCACTGAGGTGGGGCTCACTGTGGGGCTGCAGCTGAGTGAGGTCACGCAGGATGGTGCGGAACGAAGGCCGCAGGGCCCGCTCATAGGTAAGGCACTGGTTGGTGATGGTGGCCAGTTCTGGGCATGAGGGCTCTGGCAGGCGGTGCTGCTTCTGGTAGAAACGCTCCTTCTGTGGAGGGGGGACCCGTGGGATTCAGCACGGGGCCCCAGCCCCACCCCTCTCACAGGAGGCGGAGCCCGGATGGTGCCTGCTCTTGCCATTCCCCTTTTACAGATGAGGGAGCCGAGGCGCAGCAGGAAGACAGAGCCACGTCCAGCTGACTGCCGAGCTGGGCAGCTCCCCATCAGCACACCCTGCCTCGGCTGTCGCCCACCTCTGCTCTTTGCCCCTCAGACCCCAGCTCCTGAGAGTAGCGAAGTCTCCAGCGTTTGGACAGGCCAGATCTCTGCTCCTGCTGCACTTCTGGGTCTGGTTCATTAGCCAATTCTGTGCTTAGATAAAACCTCCTCTGGGAAGCCTTGCCTGACCCTTTAGATACCTTTTGTCCCTGGCCAAGGGTCTTGACCACCAGCTCTGGGAGGATAAGAAGGAGCATCCCCCACTCCCGCAGCCGGGCTTCTCCATCTGTCTGGTCGCTTCCTAACACTGAAGCCTGTGGCTTACTTGACTCCTATGCACTGGGCACTACTGATTCCACAAGGACCTTAAAAACCTGGGATCACAATTAACCCCAGGGGCCCACGGATCCCCTGGTCATACCTCAGAGGGGCCACGGCCCTGCAGTGGTGCCTCCCCGTCAAAGCAGATCTCGAGGAGGGTGGCACCAAAGCCCCACTTGTCAGCTGCAGTGCACAGACTGTTGGCCCCGGCAGGCAGGCACTCGGGCGCTGTCCAGGGAATGCGCTCCACCCTCTCTGTGGACCATGCTCAGAGTCACCAAGGGCAGAAGGAGCAGGGAAGCCCGTCCCTGTGGCCAGCACTATTTGGGCACTCACCCTCCCTAGAGAGGGCACCCAAGCCCACACCAGGGTCACTCAGCTTGATGAAGGGGCTGGTGCCCTCTGCCAGCCCCAGTCGTGCCAGCAGGATGTTCCGGCCACACACATTTCCATGAACCAGGTTCTTGTCCTCCTGGGGTGGGAGACAAGGAGAGGGGGCATGGCCACTTGGCAGGGGCACAGACTCTAGCCCCAACCCCCATCCCATGAGGACCTCATGGGGACAGCCACGTGAGAAAGACGTTGGGGTCATTATTGGGATGCCAAGACAATACACTGTTGTTGTGACCAGGCAGCATGGGGTCTGAGTGGGTCCTTCTCATTCTCCTCGAGCTGGTGGCCAAGACTCATGGCCAGGAATGAAAGACCAGAGGCCCCTGTAGTTGTCCTTAAGTGCACGCCAGGCACACTCCTGCCCCAGTGCCTTTGCTGTTCCCTGCCTAATTTCCTCTTGGCTTCCTCCCTCATCTCCTCCAGGTGGCCTTAGTAAGGCCTTCCTAGCCCACCTACTTAAAGTCTCACCTCTTTCTCAGCGAGTCCCTGTTTCAAAATAAATTTTAAAAAAAGGGCTGGAGATGTGGCTCAGTGGTTAAGTGCCCTTGGCTTCAACCCCTGGTATAATAATAATAATAATAATAATAATAATAATAATAATAATAAATTTAAAAAGAGCTGGCGAGGTAGCTTAGTGGTAAAGTGCCCCTGGGTTCAGTCCCCACTACCTAAATAAGTAAAATAAATGAATAGATACATGAGGACTACAGGAGGAGGTAGGCAGGTTCCGGGCAAACACTATGCCATTTTGTAGCAGGGATTTAAGCGTCTGTGCAGTTGGTAACCCCCAAGGACACTGAAGGACGACATACAACCCTCTCTCCAGGTGAAAATGTCTTGAGCACAGAGATTTGACTGTTCTGTTGTTATCTGCAGGTCTAGGTCTGGGCCTGGCATATAGGGGAGCCCAGGAAACACTGAAGAGGAGGAGAAGGGGGACTTCTGGAAAGTGGTTCCAGGAAGGGCTGGGAGATGAAAGGCCAGAGACAGAAGACAGCACCCAAGGGACCTGGGACACTGTGCACGGAGGACAGATGGATTTATGGACAGATCTCCAGGGGGTGCTGTGTGGTCCAAGAGATGTATCTTGGCCTCCCACCCAATGCCCCGCCATCCAGCCCCTCTAACCAACACAGGTGCCAGTCTCGCCCACGCACCAGGTAGCTGAGGGCGCTGGCCAGCTGCTGAGCCACCGCCACCTTCCAAGTCGTGGGCACACGGCCCTTCTCTCGCCGTAGCCACACGTCCAGGGGTCCATTTTCTACGTACTCCGTCACCATGATGTCTGCAAAGACCTGGCTGCTCCAGGGGTTGCCCCACCTCCTGCGGGCCTCCCACCTCCATGGGGCCAGAAGCCAACTTGGGGGCTAGGCCTGTGGCTGGGGATGATGTGGGGACAGAAGGGCTAGGACAGGTTTGGGGGCGAGTCTGGGGAGAAAAATGCAAGATGGAGTATGGGGTGAAGCAGAGGCAGATGGGGTCTTGGGGTCCGGTGGGCATAAGAGCCTGTCCTGGGGTACAACAGTGAGCACGGGAGCAGGAGCCAGGGGTGGAGGTGGACAGCAGTATGGATGCAGGGGTTAGGGCAGGAGCCAGGTCACGACACAGGAACAATGGAACGGGCAGGGTGGGAGCGAGGCCAGCGCTGGGGACAGCGAGAGAGACCAACACACATTTGGGGTTGTGGTACTGGTGGGGCCAGGGTCATCTGTATAAGCAGCTTTGAGGGACACACAGAGGAGGGACAGAGGTGGCACGAGGTTCTTGGTGAGGCTGGATATGCAGAGGTTGAGGTCTGGGAGGACCAAGGGACACAACAGGGCTGGTGTCTGTGGGGGCCAGTGTTGCTGGGTCAGAGGGGAACGGGCCAGCTGCAGAGGAGGCTGGATGGGCGGGAGACTGGATGGAGTGGGGAGCTGGGTGCAGGCAAGGACTGGGCTGTAGCTGTGGGAAGCGTATGGGTAAAGCCAAGGTGTGATCTGGGGTTAGATGCAAGCCAGGGTTGGCACGTGGTCAGGAGTGGGGTAGAGGCTGAGGGTCAAGGTACAGCCTGGGGTAAGGGGAGCTGAGCTGAGAAGAGGTCTGAGATGGGGTTGCACTCAGGGTCAGGGAAGCTCAGGGAGTGGGTATGAGCGGGGGCTCTGGTCTGCAGATGGGGCGGAGTGGGGCCCACTCACTCTCGGAGCGGCGCACACAGACGCCGTGCACAAAGGCCAGATGCGCGTGGGAGACCTGGCTCATGAGGCTGGCTGTCTCATAGAAGGCCTGCGGGAACGGGAAGGTCAGGGGCTGTGACCCTCACCCCGTCCTGCCCCACTGCACGAGCATGCCACGGCCCCCTGCTCACTCACCAGGGCGATGTCATGGTGACTGGGGTCCAGTACTTTCAGCACCACTCGCAGCTGCTGCCCACAGCCCCCTCCAGGTCTGGGGGAGTCCCCGCCATCTGCTTTGCCCTCCTCAGGGCCCCCCACTCGCAAGAGGCCCTCATATACATTGGTCCTTGTGCCCTGGCCCAAGTGGGATAGCTGCATAGTAGCATAGAATACCGCTATGATGCCAGCTGCCTGCCAACCTCCTAGGGCCCCACCACCACATCCCCAGGGACCCTGTCCCTGCCACACCCCCACCTGGGTGATTTCATCCTGGTGGATGCGGTGGAAGCTCAGCTGGCTGAGGTTAAGTGGCCTGGAACTGGCCCGAGACCCCCTCATGATGATGAGGTTGGAGATTTCTGGAGGTGGACGTGAAGTAGCTGACGTGGGCTGGCGTGGGGGAGAGGAGCCGTGCCCACCCATGTCCCACCCTGTACCTCCTGGCCGGGGCAGGCAGCAGCGCCGCAGGTTGAAGCAGTCATCCCCAGCCCGCAAGGAGCAGCCCTGCAAGGCTGCCTGCAGCTCCCGCACGCTGGCAAAGGGGCGGCCCCAGCCCTCCAGCACAAAGGCCCCATCCTGCTGCTCGATGGGGAACTTCCGGAGGCGCAAGCTCTGCACTCCAGGTGCCTGGGGTGGGTGGAAAGGGCAGTGAGCAGAGGTTCAGGCAGGGCTCATGCCCAGCCCCAGCCCAGGGCCCCAGCCCCAGGCCCACCTGCTCGGGCTGCGCCACCGTGAGGATAAGGCGGTGGAGGTGGACAGTGCTCCAATGGATGAGGTAGAGGCCATCCTCTGGTCGCAACTTGGCCTGCACAAAGGGCTCCCTAGGGGGTCAGAGGGTTGCCATTAGGCCATCTGTAGTGACTGCTAGACCTGCAACTGGCAAAGACAACATGAGACCCGCCCAGAGGGATGCAAACCAGCTAGGATAGAAGTCAGAAATAGCTGTCGGGGATGCAGTTCAGTTGGTCGAGTGCTTGCCTCGCAAGCACAAGGCCCTGGGTTCAACCCCCAGCACTGCAAAAAAAACAGTTGTTCATGGGGTGACACCAAGTACACACATATACACACACACACACAGGGCCGCTCACACGGAGACACAGCATGAGAGCAAAGACAGGCACACACAGGTACCTAATGCCAGAGGCAGCCACTGACAAGATGAGACAGGAAACAGCCATCAAATCGGGGACAGGTGCACACCCACCCATCATCACGTGCAGGGTGACACATGGACAGTCTACCACGCAACTGAAGAGCGAGGATCACAGATGCATCCGATTACTCAGTGTGACAGGGCAACATAGGGGCTGCTTTGGTCTGAATAGGGTTTGTCCCCTCCGGGAATACCTGGAGTCTGATCCCCATGGTATGTTGGCTTTTTGTCACTGACAAAACACCTGAGAAAATCAACTTAGAGGAGGAAAGATTTATTCTGGCTACTGATTCCACAGGTCTTAGCCCACAGTCAGCAGGCTCCACTGCTTTCAGGCCTGTGCGGGGCAGAGACATCCTGGCAGAGGGCTTTGGGGGGAAACTGCTCACCCCTTGCCTGGGCAAGACAAGCCCTTCCAGGGCATGCCCCGGGACCTACTTCCTCCAACAGGCCCTACCTCCTACAGTTTCCACCACCTCCCGAAGTCCAATTACAAATCTGTCAGTGGATTAATTCACAGATGAGATAGGAGCCTTCCTGATCCCAAACCCCACTTCTGAACAGTGCTGCATTGGGGACCAAGCCCTCACACATAAGCCCTTAAGAGACATTCCAGAGCCAGCTGTCACATGGGGCTTTTGGGATGGAGATTAGGATCGGAAGAGCTCATGCGGGCATGCCATAGTTCGGATCTTCTATGTCCCCCAAAGGCTTGGTCCCCAGTTTGGTACTGTTGGGGAGGAGGCAGAACCTTTAAAAGGTGGGGGCTAGTGGTCTTCAGGTCATTGAAGCATGATTTCAAAGGGGATTCTGAGACCCCATTCTCTCCCTCTCCTCCTCAAACTCTCACTTCCTGGCCTTGAGATCAGCAGTACCGCTCCCCATGTGCTTCCACCATGAGGCACTGCCTCTCCACAGGCCCAAAGCAACAAGGCCAACTGATCAGACAAAACCTTCCAAACTGGGAGTCAAAAATCTTTTCTCCTATAAGTTGATTATCTCAGGCATTTTATTACACTTATTAGTCAGAGAGCTGACTAATAGAGGATAGGGCTCCCAGATTGAATCTTGGTGACTTTATAAGAAAAGGGAGAAAAGCTGGGCATGGTGGTGCCTCTCTGTATTTTGAGGCTGAGGCAGGAAGATCACAAGTTTGAGGCCCGCCTCAGCAACTTACTAAGACCCTTCAAAAAGGGCTGAAGTGTAGCTCAGTGGTGGAGCATGTACCTAATGTCTGGGTCCTGGGTGTCCATCCCGAGTATCGGAAGGAGAAAAGAAAAAAAGAGGGAGAGACCAGAGAAGACACACTCTTGTGCTGCCTGTCTCTTGCTAGGTGATGTCCTGGGCTGCCCCAGGCTTGCCAGCAAGAAGGCCACCACCAGATATGGGCCCGCAACCTTGGACCAGACTATGAACCAAAATAAGTCTCTTCTCTTTATAAGAACCTCATCTCAGGTATTTTGTTACAGAAATGAAAACTGGACTAACATGGGGCCTTGGCATCACAGACGATCCTCACTAGAACAAACAGGCACTACAGGTGTCGGCCACAAAGGCCCAGTAGCCACACACAGTGGCTAACATGATGGGCCCAGAGACACCGCACTGGTGGCAGCACATGCCTGCTTGTGATGGCAAGTGCACCTGCAGCCACTGGAGGAAAAATGGTCACTTAAGTTTCCCTGGTAGAGGGACAAGCCTCTGAGAGGTCAGACCTCTTCCGACACCCCCAGGTGCTAAGTCCCAGTGTCACAGGTACTACAGGGGACAGCCAGACACAGAGCCAATGACTAGAGAAGCCACAGTCGCAAACCCTGCAGCATGCAGAGAGCCACATGATCTCTACCTGCTGACCACCGCATACTCGCAGCACCATGTCACTGACAGAGTCCTTTAGACAGGGACCCACACATCCCAGCACAGACACACCTGTGTAGGTGGACATTCCTGACATGCCCCTAAATGACCTCTGGGTTAGTACAACACACTGTCCCATGAAAATCACCCGTTCTGTGCAATGCCAACATCCACATGTGATTGCTAATCCCCAGTGCCATCACCAGAGCAGGTGACAGCTGCATCACAAACATCCAGACACGCAGGGTGACAGTCTCAAATGCAGCCCTCTCATGAGGACATAGCGTTCCATCATCCCAGTACCCTCGCTTGCATGCGCCCCTCACTTGCACGTGTGTGCACACACACACACACACATGTGCACACGCAGGTGAACACAGTAGGTGCCTGAACTCACACCCAGGCGGGTGCACGCACATGTGCCTGCCCTCCCATGCACACAGAAACAGACACACACGTTCACTGGGATATGCACACGCATGACACAGCCAACACACACGTGCACAAGCGCATGCATGCTCTAGAGGAACCACAGTGGTGCACCTCACACGGCTGAAACGCATGCACAGCAGGCGCGTGCACACCACACAGTTCCTGCAGAGGAGCCCTGGTGGCCCTGGTGGCCCTGGTGGGGGCAGCCCAGCCCGCCCACCTCGCCTACCCTGGCCACTCACAGCAGGGGTCCGTGGATGCCGTCCTGGATGCTCATCACCAGCCGCGGGGGAGCCACCTCCTGGCACAGGTAATGGCTGGAGTCGGCCGTCAGGCGGAAGTAGCCGTCCACCAGCGCCACGAAGGACAGGGCCACAGCCCGGGAAGGCAGACTCAGCTCCTGCAGGCCAGGGCACGTCAGGCAGGTGACACCGGCCAGAGCTGCCCCCCGCCCGGCTGCCGGCCAGGGGCCCCACCAGGCACGTGTTGTCCTGCTGGTAGATGGTGACGTGGCACCCTTTCAGCACCATGTGCGTGATGTCCTGGAAGTCACAGAAGTAGGCCCATGGCGGCTCCCTCGGCCTGACTGCTGGCTGGCCAGCTGCCTCGTGGGCCTTGGCTTTCTTCCCAGACAGGCTGGTTCGGGAATTCCTGCTGCTGTGGCTGCCATCATTAGAACCCTGCAAATCCAACAAGCGGGGCAGAAGACAAAGCAGGGCACAGCCCACTTATCCCCTGCATCTTCCCTAGGGGACAGGAGACGAGGGCCAGTCAACCGTTTTGGAACCCCTCTCAGGAGTCCCAGTGGCACAGGCAGGATGGGGACCCATGCCCAAGAGAGACACAGGCTGGAAGCCAGAACCTCAGGAAGGGCAGAGAGGAGAATCCTGCCCCCACCCCCAACTGCCAGACAACTAAGGGGCTCCCCAGAGGTTAGGTCCCAGAAATCAGGTCCCCAGGGGGCAGACAAAGGATGCTCTCCAAAAAACAGACCCCAGGGGACAGAGGGACACAGCCCAGAGGCAGGTGGAAAAAGGGTTCACCACTGCTATCCCAGGAGCCCATCAGAGAGGTGAGTAAGGACCACCGTGCCAGGCCTACCCAAACCCAGAGTGCAAGAGGCATCCTGCTCACCTTTGCTTGTATTGGCCGCCACTTGATGCCGTCCATGCCTGTCACCAGCACCTCGTGGGTGGGGGATCCCATGGCAGGCTCCAGGCTGTGGCCCACGGGGGCCTGCCGGCTGTCCCCAATGTAGCAGGGCTCTCCCTCGGCCTGGGACAGTAGCTCCAGGTGACACACAGGTATGCACTCAGTGCCAAAGCGGGGTGCCAGATGCTCCAGGGTGGCCAGGTATTTGACAATGACAACCTGCTGGGAGAGGTGGTCTGGCTGGAAGGCCTGCAGGAACTTGCGAAAGACATTGCGCAGGCGCAGCCGTGTAAGTGCGTTGTGCTGCCGGATCTGCTGCCGGAAGGAGCGAGGGATGCAGTCCTTAAAACTGTGGGGTTGACATGGAAGGGGACAGTCAGGGGCCTGGTTGGCAGGCCTGGCTGAGTGACATACGACAAGTGGCTTAACCTCTCTGAGCCTCAGCTGCCTCGGCAAGAGAAGATGCACACTGGCAAGAAAGTGGGGGACCAACCCAGGGGAGTGGGTCTGGAACACAGACCTCCCAAAGAGACTCGAGCTGAAATCCCAGGTCTCAGGCAACTTCTGAAAGCTTGAAAGGGCTCTGTTTCCTTTAGAGCCTCATCTTTGAAATGGGACCAAACAGTGCCCACCTCTAAGGCTGATGAGAGAACTCGGTGAATTGTTGTCTGCAAAGTGCCTGGACTAGGGATCAGCCTCGGCTGTTACCATCACAGGAGAAGCTGCTGTTATTTTATGATCATCAATAAAATACACAGCTCTGGGCGATCTCTCTGCTGCTCAGAGTCCTGCCTCCTCACTCTCCCCAATCCATCCCCTTCTGCCTGTCGCCTGCTGGCAGCTGACCACCAACATGGCTAGATCACAGATTTCCGTGCCTTGGTCTCAATCTCCCAAACTGCTCTCTCCCTCCCCCACTTCCAAGCTTCCCAGGGCTCCCCAGTACTCCCGACAAGGGCTGGGCCAAGGTCCACACTCGGACAGTCACCTACAGCCAATTCCCCTAGAAAGAGGCCTTTGCTGCCATCTGCCTCTGAGCCTTCACAGATGCTGTTCCCTCTGCCTAGAAGACGCTGCCAGTGCGACTGGATGAAGCAATCAACTCTGGGCCTTAGCAGAGAAGTTCCCTACCTGGGAAACACTCCCTGATTTCCAGGCTGGGTGGGTTACCCCCTCCTGTACATTGTTGTCACAGTTCTAGTTCTTCAGAGTCTATGGCAGGGACTGAAAAAACATGTGCTTCATGGGCAGCTGGGGCTGGGGATGTGGCTCAGGGGTACAGCACATGCCCAGCATATGTAAGGCTCTGGGCTCAACCCCCCTGGCACTGGGAAGCAAAGCAAAACGAAACACAGCTGGTCCCGGAAAGACACAGCTCTTGTGCTGCCTCCTCCAGGCAGTGTGCCCCAATTATCCCAGCCCCTCCTGCAAAGCAGAGATTCCCCCAAGGCTGTCTGTAGAGGGAAGTAGGGCTGGCTTCCACCTTCCCAGAATCCAGCCTCCTTCCTTCCCTGAAATTTGAATTTTATTTTATTTGTTTGATTTGTTTTTTCTTTTTTGGTACTGGTGATTGAACCCAGGGGTGCTTAGCCACTGAGCCACATCCCCAGCCCTTTTTAAAATTTTGAGACAGGGTCTTGCTAAATTGCTGAGGCTGTTTTTAACTTGAAATTCTCCTGCCTTAACTTCCCCAGTCACTGGGATTACAGGAGTGCACCTCCATGCCTGGCCTTCCCTTGAATTTTAATGAGTTCTCAAAGTCAAAAGCTTTAAGGATCTGCCAAGTTCCTTCCTCCCTGCTCCAACCCCCTCCCATAAGGCCCTGGCTCCCACTGTTCCAGTCATACCTCCTCCAACATATCAGGCATGAAATAGCCTCAGAGCCTTTGCACTGGCACTTCCTCTATATAGAATGTTTTTCCTAGAAGTGTACATAGCTCCCTCCTTCACCTCCTTGAATATCACCTTCACGATGAAGAATTCCCTAACTTACCTAATTTAACAATACTAACCTAAGCCACTGGCTCCTGAAGTCTGAGCTACTCTGGAGGCTGAGTAGAGAATGGCAGAGTCCAGGGCCAGCCTAGGCAACATATGACCCCATCTCAGAATATAAACAAAGAGCTGGGAACGTAGCTCAGTGGTAGAGCACTTGCCTAGCATGGGTTTGACCCCAGGACCACAAAAAAAATTAACTAAATAAATAAATGGATACAGAAATAAAATTACAAACCTCTCACCCCTGATATTCCATATTCCTATTTAATTCATTTTATTTTTTATTATTTTTTTTTTTAGTATTGGGGATTAAACCCAGGACCTCACACATGCTAGGCAAGTGCTCTACCACGGGGCTACACTCAGTCCTGATTTATTTAATTTTCAGTACTAGAGTTAGGACCCAAAGTTGCTTTACCACTGAGTTACATTCTCAGCCCTTTTTTTTTTTTTATGTTAAGACAGGATCTTGCTAAGTTCAAGTTCGGCCTTGAACTTATCATCTTCCTGCCTCAATCTCCCAAATCACTGGGATCATGGGTGAGGCCACCACATTGGGTTCCTGCTTAATCTTCCCCATTGCACTGATAACCATCTCGAACACTGCACATTTCCCTTTGGGATTTTGTTCACTGCCTGCCGATTTCATGAGAGGTGAGCTCCCAGAGGGTGGGGGACTTTTGTCTGAGGCATCTACTGTTGTGTCCATGACACCCGGAGCTAGTGTCGGCACACAGGGCGTGCTCAGTAAGCACTTGCTGAGGCCCACCCAGCCCTCCATGCATGGTGCACTTCCCCACACCTACTCAGAAGCCCCACTCCCTTCCCAGACACCTGATCTCCTTGGCCACCTCTTCCAGGGGGACACCACGGTGGAGAGCAAGGTGGCAGAGATGCAGAAAGGCCATGCCCAGGCTCTCGTTCTTAAAGTGGTGGATCTCCTCCTCACTGGACAGCTCCCACAGTGATACCACATCATTCACAAACTCATGCTTGCCCTGGGAGTAGGGGAATCAGGCAGAAAGGGAGGTGTAAGAATGCTCTCATTCTCTAGTGACAGAAATCTAGTTCCTTGCTTCTGGGCATCTTGGGGAAGGAGAGACCACCTTTTCTAGAATGGTTAAATACACAGCACACACACCTATTCTTCCCAATCCTGTGCCAGTGGCAGACATCACTAATCAATCCCAGCACTCATTCTCACTCAGCCTAAATACAGATGGCATAAGTTGAAACATATTAGCTGTATTAAATTGGAAAGGGAAGTGGGGGTTCCTAGACTATTCCAAAGGCCCCATAAATGGTTCTGCCTCCCCATCCCTGCTCATACCTGTTCAAAGAGGTACTCGAATGAGGCTGGGTCCAAGAGTTGTGCCCCCTGCTCTGTCCGTTCTGGGGAAGTCTCAGCCCCTGGGAGTCCACAGCGGTATACAGCTGGCTCCTGAGGATTCATTCCATGCCAATTTCGGAAATAAAACCTGTAGGAAGGGGAGGAATGCAGCTGAGGCTTAGCAGAGGCACTGAGCAGCTCCAGATTAAAAGGGGAAAGGTTTTCAAGGGGCCTCCACCTACCTCATGCGGAAATACAGTGTCAGACCTGTATCTCTGGAGACCTCTAGGATGTGGTTTGGGGGCAGCCAGACTTGGGCCTGGGCATCAAAAAGGGCAAAGAGATTGAAGCAGGGTGGAGTGATGCCTGCAACAGGGGAGCAATGAGGTCAGGAGCCATGTCATTTATTGCCATCAGCCCTAAGGACTTCTAGGCCTGCTGTCTCCTTTCACGTGCCTTCCCTGGGTCTCCTACCCTGCCTACAGCTGGTCTTAAGTTATGTGTGCAGAGGACAATGCAATCTGTTGAACATGTTGTGGCTTCGCAGGAGAACTATTCTCCTTTACAGCTAGGATGAGACCATGGACTGGCTGCTAGCCAATGGGATGTGAACAGAAGGGACAGGTAGACTACTGAGTCTAGAAATAACCCTCTTGCCATCTTCCTGTCCCCCAAGGATGTTGAAAGTTCCTTCTACAGAGTGGTGAAGCTCTGCAGTGGAGGTGAGCCATTTGACTTGCATTTGATTTTTGGAAAACCTGATTACCTTAAGTTAGGAAGATTTGGAGGTTGCTTATTACAGCAGCAAAACATACTCCAGACTGACTAACATGATTACAGAACTGGCTAGCAATGTGCTGCTAACTCCAACCCCAAAGATATATCCAACTAACTTCTTCTGTCTTCCCCGGACATCAAAGACCCCCTCAGGTGTGCCTTATTCCAAACAGATCTCATCTACAGTCCCCAAACCTGAACTTCCTCTGCCTAGTTCTTCAAGCCAGAACTTGAAGAACTTCTTGAACACCCTTCAGATGCAAGTAGTCACCAAATCCTGCTCTTTCTACACTTCATATCTCTTTGAGATCTATCCACTTCTGCTGTATTTTGGATCTTAAATGTTCCCCAAAAGCCAATGTGTTAAAGGCTTGGCCCCAGGATAGCACTATGAGAGTGGCAGAACTTTGAAAGGTGGAGTCTGATGGGAAGTCTTTAGGACACTGGAGACTTTCCTTTGAGGAGGACCATGGAATCTCTTTGCTTCTTGGTTGTGAAGTGAGTGGTTCTGTATCACCATGTACTCCTGCCGTGATATGCTGCCTTGCCACAGGCCCAAAGTAACAGCCCAACCAATGGAATGTCTGAAACTGGGAGCCAAAATAAACCTATTTAAAGATGATTACCTCAGACATCTGTTACAGTGGCAGAAAAACAGACGAACAACCTCCTTCAAATCCAAAGCCCAACCTTTGTGTGGCCTTCAGATAAGCCATTGTTCTCCACACTGGCGACCCATGGCATCCTTGCTTTTATATACATTATTTAAAAATCTTTTTTTTGTTGTTGTTGCGGGGGTACTGGGAATTGAACCCAGGAGCACTTTACCATTGAGTTTCATCCCCAGCCCTTTTTATTTTTTATTTTTTTATTTTGAGACAGGGTCTCACTAAGTTGCTGAAGCCAGCCTTGAGCTTGCAATTCTCCTGCTTCAGCCTCCTGATTTACTTCTCATTTGTAAATCTCATCTAAGGGCTGGGGTTATAGCTGTGTGGTGCTCTTGCCTAGCATGCACAAGGCCCTGGGTTTCATCACCAGTACAACAACAAAATCTTACCTAAACTATCTATTCCATCAGGGCACAGTAATGCACACCTGCAAGCCCAGTGACTTAGGAGGGTGAGACAGGATGATCTCAAGTTCAAGGTCAACCTGAGCAACTGAACAGGACCTTGTCTCAAAATAAAAAATAAAAAGCGTAGGGCATGGTGGCACATGCCTGTAATTCCAGCAGCTGGGGAGGCTGAGGTAGAAGGATTGCTAGTTCAAAGCCAATTTCAACAACTTAGCGAGACCCTAAGCAATTCAGCAAAAAAAAAAAAAAAGGGGGCTGGGATGGGGGGATGGGGATGTGCCTTAGTGGTTACGTGCCCCTCACCAGTGGTTATGTATCTGAATTCAATCTGCAACACCAAAAAACAAAAATAAAAAATAATAAAGGCTGGGGATGTAGCTCGGTAGCTAGGTGCCCTTGGGTTCAATCCCTAGAATAATCAATTGATCAGTCATCCATTCAGAATTACTTAAAATCACCTAAGTGCCAATCATCAAATAGTACAATTGAGCCTCTTAACTACATCCTCCTCCTTTTTCCTCTTGCAATAACACAACCATACAGCTAAATAAGTGTTTGTCATTATCACATCCTCTGTGACCTAGACTTGAATGTTATAAACTCTAAATGTGTGTATTATACTACAGGTGTTCTTCTGCAGTGGGCTTTTACATTATATGACAAGTTTTAAAGCTTCATCTAGAGGAGCAGGGGATATAGTTCCATGGTGGAGTGCTTGGGCAAGCATGGTTGTGTCCTGGGTTTCATTCCCAGTATGGCAAAACACAAAAATATAAAAATAAAGCTTCAATTATGAAAACTACCCCATTAACCATAGCATCGAAAAAAATAAAATACTTGGGAATCAATCTCACAAAAGAGGTAAAAGACCTCTACAATGAGAACTACAGAACACTAAAGAAAGAAATCGAAGAAAACCTTAGAAGATGGAAAGATCTCCCATGTTCTTGGATAGGCCGAATTAATATTGTCAAAATGGCCATACTACCAAAAGTGCTATACAGATTCAATGCAATCCCAATTAAAATCCCAATGACGTACCTTACAGAAATAGAGCAAGCAATCATGAAATTCATCTGGAAGAATAAGAAACCCAGAATAGCTAAAGCAATCCTTCGCAGGAAAAATGAAGCAGGGGGTATCGCAATACCCGAACTTCAACTTTATTACAAAGCAATAGTAACAAAGACGGCATGGTACTGGTACCAAAATAGACAGGTAGATCAATGGTACAGAATAGAGGACACGGACACAAACCCAAATAAATACAACTTTCTAATACTAGACAAAGGCGCCAAAAATATGCAATGGAGAAAAGATAGCCTCTTCAACAAATGGTGCTGGGAGAATTGGAAATCCATATGCAACAGAATGAAACTAAACCCATATCTCTCACCCTGCACAAAACTCAACTCAAAATGGTTTAAGGACCTTGGAATCAGACCAGAGACTCTGCAGATTATAGAAGAAAAAGTAGGTCCCGATCTTCAACATGACGGCCTAGGACCAGACTTCCTCAACAGGATTCCCATAGCACAAGAAATAAAAGCAAGAATCAATAACTGGGATAGATTCAAACTAAAAAGCTTTCTCTCAGCAAAGGAAACTATCAGTAATGTGAAGAAAGAGCCTACAGAGTGGGAGAATATCTTTGCCAATCATACTTCAGATAGAGCACTAATCTCCAGAATCTATAAAGAACTCAAAAAACTCTACACCAAGAATACAAATAATCCAATCGACAAATGGGCTAAGGAAATGAACAGACACTTCACAGAAGAAGATGTACAAGCAATCAATAAACATATGAAAAAATGTTCAACATCTCTAGTAATAAGAGAAATGCAAATCAAAACCACCCTAAGATTCCATCTCACCCCAATTAGAATGGCGATTATCAAAAATACAAGCAACAGGTGTTGGCGAGGATGTGGGGAGAAAGGTACACTCATACATTGCTGGTGGGGCTGCAAATTAGTGCAGCCACTCTGGAAAGCAGTGTGGAGATTCCTTAGAAAACTTGGAATGGACCCTCCATTTGACCCAGCTATCCCACTCCTTGGCCTATACCCAAAGGATCTAAAATCAGCATACTACAGAGATACAGCCACATCAATGTTCATAGCTGCTCAATTCACAATAGCCAGACTATGGAACCAACCTAGATGCCCTTCAATTGACGAGTGGATAAAGAAACTGTGGTATATATACACAATGGAATATTACTCAGCCATAAAGAATGACAAAATTATGGCATTTGCAGGCAAATGGATGAAATTGGAGAATATCATGCTAAGTGAGATAAGCCAATCTCAAAAAGACAAGGGATGAATGATATCGCTAATAAGTGGAGGATGACACATAATGGGGGGGGGAGGGAAGGGTTAGTGTTAGGGTTAGAGTTAGGGTTAGGGAGGGGGGCAAGTATGGAGGAAGAAAGTACTGTATAGAGGGTAAAGAGGGGTGGGAGGGGTGGGGGGAAGGGGAAAAAATAACAGAATGAATCAAAAAAAAAAAAAAAAAAGAATACGAGCAACAACAGGTGTTGGCGAGGATGTGGGGAGAAAGGTACACTCATACATTGCTGGTGGGGCTGCAAATTAGTGCAGCCACTCTGGAAAGCAGTGTGGAGATTCCTTAGAAAACTTGGAATGGACCCTCCATTTGACCCAGCTATCCCACTCCTTGGCCTATACCCAAAGGACTTAAAATCAGCATACTACAGAGAAACAGCCACATCAATGTTCATAGCTGCTCAATTCACAATAGCCAGACTGTGGAACCAACCTAGATGCCCTTCAATTGATGAGTGGATAAAGAAACTGTGGTATATATATATACAATGGAATATTACTCAGCCATAAAGAATGATAAAATTATGGCATTTGCAGGCAAATGGATGAAATTGGAGAATATCATGCTAAGTGAGATAAGCCAATCTCAAAAAGCCAAAGGACGAATGATATCGCTAATAAGTGGAGGATGACACATAATGGGGGGGAGGGAAGGGTTAGTGTTAGGGTTAGAGTTAGGGTTAGGGAGGGGGACAAGTATGGAGGAAGGAAGTACTGTATAGAGGGTAAAGAGGGGTGGGAAGGGTGGGGGGAAGGGAAAAAATAACAGAATGAATCAAACAACATTACTCTATGTAAATTTATGATTACACAAATGGTATGCCTTTACGCCATGTACAGAGAAACAACATGTATCCCATTTGTTTACAATAAAAAAATAGAAAAAAAAAAAAAAAAAAGCTTCATACTATGTATATGTCAACTTTGGTAAAGTTCCGTTTTCCTGCCTGCACAGTATTCCTGTGTTCAAGCACAGCATGATTTATTTGTGCATTCCCTGGAGAGGGACTTTGTGATGGTCTCTCATATTTTGCTATGATAAATAAGGCAACTCCAAAAATTCTCACATGCGTCCCTTGGAACACGTGAGCTAGGTGTTTACAGGGTAGATATCCAGAAGTGAAAGTATATTGCCTCCGAAAATGCATGTTTCAATGTGTTAGATGAAGTCAAGTTATGCATCAAAAACGATACAAGTAGCCAGGGGCAGTGGCCCACAGCCAGCAGCTTGGGAAGCTGAGCCAGGAGGATCCAGCAACTTAGTGAGGCCCTAAGCAACTCAGCAAGATCCTGTCCCTACATAAAATATTAGAAAGGGCTAGGAATGTGGCTCAGTGCAGTGGGTAAGTACCCCTGAGTTCAAGCCCTGATATTAAAAAAAAAATGCATCTAATTGTACTGTTGTCATGACAAAAGAGGACACCTCCCTTATGAGACAGCTTCCTAAATCACTAACCAGAATGCTTTGCTTAAACTTTCCTTGGCTCCCCAGTTCCCACTAATAAAACCTAACATTTACACAATGAGTAACCATGACCTGGCTTCTGCTTATGTTCTGGTTTCAATTCTTACTTCCAGATTCTGAAAATCGATGGTCAGTCTCTTGCTTCCTCAAACAGATCAAGCTCTCTGGACCCCTGTGCACGTTGTTGCCGCTGCTGGGCACAGGTCCCCTCGCCCATGCTATGGTGTGGAGGATCTAGCAGGAGAGCACAGCGTCTCCAGTACCCCTGATGGAAGAGCGGTCCTCCTCTAGGGGTACTGTTCTCTTCCGCCTAGCTGCCACTTCAAGGGGACGCACATAGAGCAGTGAGGGAGGAAGGGGACATCTGCCTAGTTAGCCATGTCAGTCAAATCAACCTTGGAGATCAATGGGGTGACAGATGTCACAGCCAGAACACCCTCACATCCCCTTGCTGTGGTTTGAATGTGTCCCCCAAAAGTTCATAAATTGGAGCCAGGTGCAGAGGCACAAGCCTATAATCCCAGTGACTTGAGAGGTTGAAACAGGAGGATGTCAAGTTCAAAGTCAGCCTTAGCAACCTAGTAAGGCCCTAAGAAACTTAGTGAGACCCTGTCTCAAAATAAAATATATATAAAAAGGGCTGAGGATGTGGCTCAGTGGTCAAACTCCCTGGTTCAATCCCTGGTATAATAAATAAATAAGTGTTGGGATGTGGCTCACCAATTAAGTGCCCCTGGATTCAATCCCTGGTTCAAAAATAGAGAAAATAAACAAGAAAAAAAAAGTTCATGTGTTGGAAACTTAATCTACAGAGTCATTTGTTAATGATGTGGGGCTTTTGGGAGGTAATTATAATTAGATGAGGTCTTGAGAGGAGGGTCCACATGATGGCATTAGTGACTATAAGAAAAAGAGAGGCCTGAGATGGCCTGCTCACTTGCTCTCACCCCTGCCACAGTAATACACAGCAGAAAGACCCTCCCCAGGTGCCAGCCCCAAGCCCTGTACTCCCAGCCTCCAGAACATCCACTGATGTGGAATGATCTCCTTATCATTCCATGGCTCTGCTCACTCAGGCCCTCAGGAGAAAGTGTTAACTTAAAAGTTCTTCCCCTGCTAGGTATGGCCTGTGGATCCTTGTTGTCTTTTCCCTTCTGGATCACCTCTACCCAGGTCTCCTGGTTCATCTCCCCCCACAGCAGACAGAAGGCACCTGTGAGCACCCAAGTCTGGTCACATCCCTCCTCTGTGCAGAATCCTCCATGGCTCCCACCTCACTGGGAATAAAATCCAAAATTCTTCCCATGGTTCACAAGAAGCCCTTTCTCTTACCTCCCAGCTCCCCTTCATCCACTCTGCTCCAGCCACACTAGTCTCATCACTATTCCAGGCAAGCTGTCACCTGAGGGCCTTTGTACCTGCCACTCCCTCTACCTGACACCATCTCCCTAGATACTCCCATGGTTCCCTCCCTCACCTCCTCAACTTTGTTCAAGCAGCACCCTCTCAGAGCAACCTTCTCACCACCTCTCTCTTTGCTGCTTAATTTTTCTCATCATCTCTGCCCTCTGATACAGTCTTCTTATTTTTTAAAAAATTGTTTCCTGCCATCTTCCCTCCTAGAATATCAGCTATACAAGGGCAGTGATTTGGAGATGGCATACAGCTGGTGCTCACTGAATATGTGCTGAAGAAACCTGCATATGGATGGATGGGGCCTGGCTTTGCTTACACCCCCCAATTGGCCATCATGTCAGTGCCCTGAACTTACCAATTTTGTGTGCGATGTGGATGCAGACCTCCTCAGCAGTCAGTGAGGACTTGGTAAAGGTGACCCAGGGCTCTCCGCCACTGGGGCCAGCCCAGTGCAGAAATACCTTCAGGCCTCCCATGTCAGCCATGGGCTGAGCTCTGTCCCCATGGGGCCTGCTGCCCTTTGCAGCAGACCCCTTCTGACACAGAGGCATGCTCCTCACAGCTGGCTCTGTTGGGAAAAGACCCTCATCAGTTCCCAGACCTCTCTCTGCAGGCCCCCTTAGCACCTCTACCTGCACCCACCCAGGCTGAGGCCCAAGATTCTGGCTCCCCTGGCTGTGCAACCTTAGGACCCAATTCCCCTCCCTGAACCTCAGTTCACAGGGTGGTATGCATCTCCACCTACTATATCTGTCCTTAGTAACACTAACCCCCCTCCCCTTTTTAATGATGTCTTGTTATGTTGCCCAGGTTAGTTTTAATCTCCTGGGCTCAAGCAATCCTCCTGCCTCAATTCCCAAGTAGTTGGGGCTACAGGTGTGTGCCACCACACCTGGCTTGAACTTTCCCTTCTTTTGACAAATTTGCACCAATATAAAAATCCACCCTGAGCTGGGGATGAAGCTCAGTGGTACAGAACTTGCTAGAATGTGCAAGGCCCTGAGTTCAATCCCCAGCACTGAAAAAAATTTTTTTTCCACTCTTAACCAACTTCCCTGAAAAAACCAGGCAGGCAGGCACTGTGACAAACCTGAGTGTGCGTCCTTGAGCTTCCTATGTCAATTCAGGCAATTCGCTTAGCCACTGTAGGCCTCAGTTTCCTCATCTTGAAAGTGGAGGTGCTGATAATGTTGCTATGGAAAGATGACTGTGAAGTTTCAATGTGGTTCTGCACATTCAGCACAAACCTTGACACTGGCATGAAAAAATTAACAAACATGACCCAAATGAGAATAAAATTATTATTGGGGCTGAGGGTGTAGAGGACTTGCTTAGCATACCCTAGACCCTGGGGTTCATCCCCAGTACCAATCAATCAATCAATCAATCAATCAAACCATTATAATTGGTTTCAGCATCCCAGTAATTCCCCTTCCTCACATCTGTCCCCATGAGAGACCCCAGTCCCTGCCGATTTCCCCAGGGGATGGGGGTGGAGAAGGACACACGCTTGTGTCCAGCTTGGCCCCTGCAACTCAGGGCCCAGGTCTCCAGTATCATCGGGGTGTCAGCGATTCTATAGATGTTACTGATATAAGACAGCTCTGGAAGGAGAAGAATGTTGTAGGGTCACATTGCCAGATTTCGGGGCTCCTCTCTGAGCCAGCTTCCTCACCTGGAAAATGGGCATGTACCAACGTCTACCTCAGAGATGTTGGGAAAAGTCAATGAAAGGAGGCAGGGAAAGTACTTGGCACAGAGCCTGGCACAGTCAACGCTTAATAAACGTTCCCATTACCGTCTGGGATGACATCCTGAGGTTGGGACTTTTGGTGTGGCCACTTCCTCCTTCCTCGTCTCCACTGGACCTAGAACCAGTTTTAAAGGTAGAATCGGGGTGAGGTGTGTATCTGGGAAGCAACACCTCCCGACCCTCCGAAACCTCCAAACTCGATTGGCAGGGCAGTAACTGCGCTGTGCACCCGCCGGACATCTGGCCAGCCCGGAGCGGGCGGGTGCTCCCGCCCACATTCTGATAAGCGTATCCAGTGCCACAGCCTTCTTCCTGATGACCCACCGGGCGCATGCTGCCAGATGACTTCCCGGGCGCGCCGCTTCGGTGTCCCGCTCCAGACTCACCCCTTTCCCCGGGACTCAGGCTCGAACCCTGGACCCCGCCCCGCCGCCGCGGGAAGCCTCGGCAAGTTAGCTGCTCAGACGCCACCTCCCATTGGCCCCCTGAAACACGCATGCCCGTTGGCCGCAGTTCCGCCCCGCCATACGGGACCATTGGTGGTGGTGCCGAGAAGGTGCCGCTCGGATTGGTCCTTGGCCTAACTTCGTGGCTCAGCGATTGGTTAAAACGCTCCCGGTTACACCACCGCGCTTTTGATTGGCTGCCATGGGGGTGGGCGTAGACACGCGGAAGAGCGCGGTCCGCAGTGGCGGGCGGAGGAGCGTGGTATGTGGGCAGCGCGGCTGAAGATTGGATTGCCCGGGCTGCTGGGGGCTCGAGTCCGGATTGCACGGTCATAACCCTGGGGCACAGGCTCGTGGGTTCAATGAGGTTCTCTCAGCGTTGGAGGCTGCAGCCGGCCACCATTCGACGCTCTAAACCCGGACCACGTGACTCCCTATTGCATCCCTTATCATCGCTTCCTTATCTCTGCCGAGGCTAACCCCACCTCGCTGGCAGAATTCTCTCCCTCAGGAGGAGGGGAAGAAAACAAAAACAAAAAAACGTTTAAGCCGGTTCAGTGGCCTAGACTTGTGATCCTAGTTACCTGGGTGGCTGAGGCTGGAGGATCCTAAGTTCGAGGCCAGCCTGGGTAATTTTGAGAAACCCTGTCTCAAAATAAAAAAAGGCGCCGTGGCTCACGTCTTTAATCCCAGCGGCTCGGGAGGCTGAGACAAGAGAATTTCAAAACCAGCCTTAGCATTTAGCGAGGTCCTAAATGCTAGTGAGACTCTTGTCTCTAAATAAAATACAAAAAAGTGCTGGGGGATGCTGGGGTTGTGGCTCAGTGGTAGAGCACTCACCTAGGATGTGTGAGGCACTGGTTTGATTCTCAGCACCACATAAAAGTAAATAAATAAAATTAAGGTATTGTGTCCATCTGAAACTAAAAAAATTAAAGCACGGGGGTGCTGGGAATGTGGCTCAGTGGTGAAGTGCCCCTGCGTCAATATCCGGTACCAAAACATAAATAAATAAAAATAAAAATCACCTGGGGATACAGCTCAGTGGTAGAGAATCCCTGGGTTCCAGCCCCAGTGGGCACAGGGATATGGGGGATTACTAGTTTTCTACTTGCTGTATAATAAATCACCCCAAAACATTTTTCCTTATAACAATAAAAAATGATAATTTTACAGTCAGGAGCCCAGTAATGAATTGGATGGTTTGGCCTGAGGCTGTCCCAGTTCCTTGCCATATGTGCTTCCCCTGGGCAACTTGGAAGTCTGAGGCAGGAGGATCTCAGGCTCAGGAGTGCCAGGCCTGCCTGGGCAACAGCAAAAACTCATCATTCTCTCTGGCTCCCCCACCCCTTTCTTACTGGAGATTGGACCCAGGGCTTAGCACATGCTAGGCAAGCAGTCTATGACTAAGCTACTTCCTTAGCCCTTTTTGTTATTTTGAGACAGGTCTCACTAAGTTGCCCAGACTGGCCTTCAATCCAGACTTCAATCCAGACTTGCAATCCTCCTGCCTCAGCCTGAGTTGCTGGGATTATAGGTGTACATCACACACCCAACTTAAATTTTTATATATATATATATATATATTTTTTTTTTTAGTTGTTGATGGATATTTATTTTGTTTTATTTTTATGTGGTGCTGAGGATTGAACCCAGGGCCTCACACATGCTAGGCAAGCACTCTGCCACTGAGTTACAGCCCCAGCCCCAGCTTAAAAAAAATAAAAATAAATAAATAAAATAAAATAAACCAAGCTCCCAGGCCAAGGAAAAAACCTCATTGCTTTCCATAAACTTCCTGTTTTGAATCAGCAATTCTGTCTCTCCCTTCTGCTTGCTATAATTTTCTTCCCAGGCCTTGTTGCAACCTGACATTTCCCTGGAAGAGTACCAGTTCTAATGCCTGTTTTTTGTTCTAGAATGTCAGACCCAAGAGGGAAGGAGGCAGGGAGGGTCTCTCTGCTTCTCCGCTGTGTGCTCAGCACCTGCAATTGTGTCTGGCACCCAGTAGGTACAGATAAAGACAGTGTGGAGATGTGTGTGAATGGCCTGGGAGCCAGGAGGGCCAAGCTGCTACGGAAGGGCTGGCCTTGGCCTTCCGGCCTGAGCTTCCTTTTCTGTCGCCCGCCCCTACCACTAGGGGTTCAGTAGCAGGAAACTGAGGGTGCCAAATTCTTCAACAGTTAATAAAGCGGTGGCCCCGGAGCCTCCTCCAGGTTTTGGACTAGACTACAGATTGTCTGTGGGCTTGGGATCCGGCATCTGCCACTCCAAAAATGACCAGCAGGAACTGTCAGATGGAGCGACTAATAATAACAATGAAGGTAATAATCCAGTAATAATAAACAATAGCTCACACATTCCCAGTCAGAATAATAGGCCCAGGGCTGCAGCCTTCCCAGGTTCTTTCAAAGCGGGACCAATATCCCCACTTGACAGTGAAGAAAGGGACCTGGGGTGGGGTGGGGGAACAGCACAAAGGCTCATGTACTGCCTGAGGCCTCCTTCCAGAATGTTGATATTAGATCTCCCACCGAGCTGGGAGGCTTCAGACCCCACACACTCCCAGAGTTTGCTGGGGTCTGGGGGGTTCCCCAACAAGGGACTTTCCATGCTAAAATGGGGACATACCTGGGCAAACTGGGACAGTTGGTCACTTTTCAGGAAGAAGTTTGCACTGGGGGATTCCCCTGACCCTGCCTGGTCTGCAGGGAGGGGCCACCCTAGCGCTCTCACCAGACCTGGGAAAAACCAGGGTTGGTGAATTGAAAACAAAATCCCTTTGCATTCTTTTAAATGTTAGAGTTCAGGAAACACCCCCCTCCCCATAAGAGCGATGAGGTAAGTTTCCAGGGAGTCTTTCCAAGAAGGTTCCTTTCCACATTGGGAAAGGAACTTAGGGTGTGTGGACCTATGTTGTCTAGAAAATTCATATCAGCAACCACAGATACTGGCTTTAAACAGCAGCTACATGCACCAAGGTCGACACTAGAAGGCCCTAAGTTCAAACCCCAGATACCCTATGTGATCCTGGGCAGTCTCAACCTTGCTGTGCTTCAATTTCCTTCTCTGTAAAATGGGGCTAGGGCTATTCAGAGTCTCACATCAGAGGCATTGAATGAGTGAGTACACATAAGGTGCTAAGAATGGAGCCTAAGGGAAACCCCCCACCCATTGTTGTTATTGTTGTTTTGGGAACCAGGGATTGAACCCAGGACGCTGGACCCCTGAGCCACGTCCCCAGTCCTTTTATTTATTTTTATGTTGTTTTATTTTTTTAAACATTTTTTAAGTTGTTGATGGACCTTTATTTTTCTTATTTATTTATTTATTTATTTATTTATTTATTTATTTATTTATATGCGGTGCTGAGGATCAAACCCAGGGCATTACACATGCCAGGCAACCACCCTACCACTGAGTCACAACCTCAGCCCCTTATTTTTTGTTTTGAGTCAGGGTCTCACTAAGTGACTTAGGGCCTCACAAAGTTGCTGAGGCTGCCTTTGAACTTGTGATCCCCCTGCCTCAGCCTCCTGAGCCACTGGGATTACAGGTGTGCCACTGCACCTAGCACCTTTTTTTCATTTAATGCTATTTCTTTGCTATAATTCCATTCTGCTACATGTAGCTCTATTTTGTGGAATTGTTTTATCATCAAATACTTCAAACATTTAAGAGGCATCTAAATCAATAAAAACATCACTTAAGTAAAAAATGGAAAGATCCACATGTCCAAGAGATGAATGAATAAATAAAATGTGGTATATCTGCACATGGAATAATAGACAACCATAAGAAGAAAAGAAATTCTCATTCATGCTAAGATGTGGATGAATCTTGAAGACTTCATTCTTAGTGAAATAAGCCACACTAAAGGATAAATGCTGCATGATTCTACTCAGGAGGCCTTTAGAGTTGTCACATTCAAGAGTCAGAAAATAGAATGGTGAGTGCCAGGGGTTTGTGTTAGGGACTTAGTGTTGAACAGGGACTGTTTCAGTTGGGTAAGTTGAGAAAGTTCTGAAGATGGATAGTGAGGGTTGGATGGCTGGGGACCACCTTTCTGACCAGAGGGAGCTGAGGAGGGAGGCACATGGATGTCCAATAAAGACTGTACCAGACAGCCTTGAGGGAAAATCTATCCTTGACCTTAATGCAATTGTCATCCATCTGCTGAAATCGGTAACTTGCTTGCTCTGTCCACATTATCAATCTCACATGTACTGATGCCAACCAGTTGCCCTGTTCTATCTCCTAGCATTGTACAAATTAATAGGCTGCAATTTGTCCCTTCTCCTGTGGGTCGACACTTACGTGGTTTTCAGTTTGGGAGATTCTGTGGTTCCAAAAAAAACTTCTTTTTTCTTTTTTAGCATTTTTTTTTTTTTTTTTAAGCAAGAGAGGAGGAATTTTATTTAAAAGGAAGGTGAAGGAAAGATTCAGAACTCCACAGAGAAACAACATGTATCCCATTTGTTTACAATTAAAAAAAAAAAAAAAAGATTCAGAACTCCTTGCCCAGCAGGCCGGCGTGGGGGAGGGGGGCAAGAGTACCCTCATTTTTATTTTAGAACAACTAATTCATTTCCATGGTTCCAAAATCAAAAAGGCATGAAAGGGTTTTCGGGTAAGACCCCATTCTGCTTGTGGGCCCTTGTTACCCAGCTCGTTACTTAATTCAAAACTTATGAGTTAGGCATGATGGCGCACTCCTGTAACCCCAGGGACTGAGTAGGCTAAGACAGGAGGATCATGAGTTTAAGGCTAACCTGGGTAATTTAGCAACATTTTATCTCAAAATAAAAAATAGGGTTGGAGAGGTATCTCAATGGTAGAGAATCCCTGGGTTCAACCCCCAGTATACATACAGAAACAAAACCAAACCAAAAAACCCCTTCCAGTTGTCACCTGCTTCTCTGCTTCCCACTCAGGCACCAAGCACCAGGGGACCACGCTCCATTTTGCAGCTCACTGTTTCCCCCTGGTGGTGATTGGCTTGGGCACGACAGCATTCTGGCATCACTTTTATCCACTGCTCTGGCAGTTTCCTCCAGACCTACTGTGTGCCAGACTCCCTTCTCAGCACGGTGGACATTATAGGTAAAAAGGACTATTTCTGCCCTGGTAGCAACTACAGCACATGAAGGTAGACAAAACAGGTCAGCAAAGCAGGGCACAGGGTCAGGTGAGAGGCTGGGTAGCAAGGTGTAAAGGTGATTCAGGGGGTCAAGGAGTGAGTACTTCTGAAAGGTGGCACCAAGCTGTGATCTCAGGAACAAGCGGCTCCTAGAGAGTGGTGTCTCCTGGAACAGGCAGAGGGCTCCGCTGGGCTGGCAATATCCACGTCCAGGGTTGACTGAGTGACATATCATACTAGTCTTCACTCAACTCATTTGTAGTGCTGGAGACTGGAGTCAAACTCGGGGCAAGCACTCTACCACTGAGCTGCACCCAGCCCTGGGTTACTCTAAATCCTTTCCATGGTTGAAATGTTTCATGACCCTTTCAGGGAAGGGTATTCCAGGAAGGATAATCAAGTGCCACAAACCACATTTTGAGCATCTACGTGCCAGATGCCATGTTTGCCCAAAGGATTATCTCACTTGGGATCATGTCACTAACTAGCATGACCCTTGCTGACCAAAGGGAGATACTGAGACTAAGTTATCTAAGGCCACAGAAATAATGAGAAACTTCAAAGGGCTGGGACTGTAGTTCGGTGGTAGAGAGCATGGTGAACACATGAGGCCCTGGGTTCCGTCCTTAGCACAGAAAATATAATAATTCAAGAGCTCAGGTCAGCATGGAGAGAGTGGGGATGGAAGGAGTATGAGCAGAGAGGGACAGGAGGGTGGGGAGATGATAGGCACATGGTGCAGAAGCTGCTGAACTGTGAGGGTTTTGGTGTCAGCTCTAAGTGGGGAGCTGCCCTGACTCAAGTTCACAAGTGCCTGGTGCCTGCCTGAGGTGGGGGTGGGGGGTCCTGGAGGTGGTCAGCATAGCTTTTAGGGTTAGATGTGATAAGGACCCAGACCACGGTGGAGATGAGGGCAGGGGTCAGATTCCAGATCAGTTCTGGAGAAAAAGCTGCTCTCTCATACCGGGATGGGGAAGGAGTAGCTAAGGAAGCTGATCCTGAGGGATGGGCAGTGGAAGGGTGCTGGCAGGGGGGCAATGTTGGGGGGGAACTGAAGATCCAGGACTCCTCTGATGCAGTGGAATAGCATGTGAACGGGCCAAGAATGAGGACTGAAAACAGCTGGAAGGCAAAAGCCTGGGGAGCAAAGGGCTCCGTCAATACTCCACCGAGCTCCCCTCCTGCCCCCAAGAGAATGGCTGTGTGCCCGCCACAAGCATCTGAAATCCTTTATTGGAAGATCACTGCTGTTTACCAAATAGAAGACTCGACATACAGACCCACAGTGACCGGCCCCTTCACTGGGGACCCTCTGCCCAATGGAGGGCAGGCCTGGTGACCTCTGCCCCTCCCTGGACCCCTGGGCCTTTGGCATAATGCTGACAGGTTGGAGGGGGGCTGCAGGCAGTGAAGCCCCTTGACTCAAAGCAGAGATTTGGATGAGCACTGGGGAACAGGGCAGTGGATGAGGAACGAGGGGCAGGCCCCCAGGCCTGGGGGGAGCAGCAAGAGTGAGGAAGCCAGGGGCTGGAGAGGTGGTGTCTATATTGTTTTCTGTAAAGGGAGCATATAGGCCTGTAGGCAGGCGGGTGGGTGGTGCCTGGGGTGGGTCACGCGCTGACATCTTTCTCATCACCTGGCTTGGGGACGGCTTCCAGCAATGGGTCCCCAGGGCCCGCCTCCTCCCCCTCCTTGGCCTCACTGGACTTGGAGTTGGGGACCCAGAGGCCAGAGTCGATGCAACGCTGCATGTGGTACTTTGCATCCTGTGGGGAGAAAGGTGAGCAGGTGAGGCTGGGCTGCCCACTGCTTGGTGGCCCAGCTGTCCCCTGCATATCTTCAAAGCTGCTCACCACCTACTCTACTCATTAGAATTATCCACAATGAAGGAAAGTATGCCCTATGCTCTACGCTGTCCTGCACAGTAATCATCAGCAAAATGGGGCTACTGAGCTTTTAAAGAACCTTTATTCTTTTTGTTGTAATTCTGGGAATTAAACCCTAGAGAGACCCATCACTAACCTAAATAACCAGCCCTGTTTGTTTGTTTGTTTTATTTATTTATTCATTTATTTATTTTTTGATACTGGGGATTGAACCCAAGGGTGCTCTACCACTGAGCCACATCCCAGCCCCTTTTTGTGTTTTTTTTTTTATTTTGAGAGAGGGTCTTGCTAAGTTGATTAGGGGCTTGCTAAGTTGCTGAGGCTATCCTCAAACTTGCGATCCTCCAGCCTTGGCCTCTGGAGTTGCTGGCATTACAGGTATTCTCACCATGTCCCATGCCTGGCTTCAACTTCAAATTTATATAGTGTAAGTCTAGAATAAAACTTAGCAAACTTTTGTGTTTTTTGCAGTGCTGGGGAAGAACCCAAGGCCTCACACATACTAGGAAATTTCCCTACTTCTGAGCTACATCCCCAGCCTCAGCAAACTTTCTTGTAAAGGGCTAAAGGGTAAATATTTTTGGCTCTGTGGGCCATGTGGTCTCTGTCATCATGATTTAACTCATTACTCCTTAAATCTGTAGTCACAGTGCAAAATTAGTTGTGGACAATGTAACAAGTAAGTGCAGCTGCTGTATTTCAGTAAAACTTTATTTCATAAAGGCAGGCAATGAGCCTTCCAGTTATAGTGTGCAGACCCTGATCTAGATGCTTATCCCCATAGAGGTTTCTAGAAACCCTGAGCCAGGTCCTGTCACTAGACCCATTTTATATACAAGGAAACCAATGTGGTCAAACAGGAAGCCAGATGGCAGGAATGGTGTCAAATCAAGGCCTATTAAGACTCTGGTTGGGGATGTAGCTCAGTGGTGGAGCCCTTGCCTGGCATTTCTGAGGCCCTGGGTGAAACCTCAGCCGCACATATATTCCCCAGTCCTTGTCCTCCAGCACTATCATTATTCCAGATAATAACTATTACAAGCTCTCATTGTCCAGCTTTTCCCACACGCTCAGTCCCTCCCCACATGCATTCTATAAGTTAATACTGAGAAACTGTGGTTTGAATGAGGAAACTGAGGCAGGATTACAAATGGCCCATAGTGACAGTGATCAGCCATCACAGGAACATGGCTCAAAAGTGCCACGTTCAGTGCTGGATGCTGAGCACACTATAGGTGCTCAATAAACCTAAGTGCACATGTGGCAAAGTGACATGACCCCCTCCTTACTCCCAGAAAAGCCCAGGAGGGACACTTTACCAGTCTGCTTCAGAGACTTGGGAGCAGGATTGGGAGGGGACATGTGGCTTGCCCCAAAGAGCCTGAGATGCAGTTGGATACTCACAGTGGGGTCCATCTTGCTGATGGCGTCTTGGAGCATCTGCACATCCTTCACATCAAAGCACTTTTGAAGTTCCTGGGGGTGCAGAGGGGCCGGAGTCAGGGCCTGGCTCCCTGAGATCCCACGGGGGCCTGCTCATTGCCTGCCTGCCACCCGCCTGGGGCTGGGGAGCCGCACCTCAGGGAGGGATTCGTAGACCTCAACAGGGTCCAGGCCACCAGGGCCCAGCCGCTTCTTACGCTCCTCTGCCTCATACTCCTTCATGGCCTTCTCGATGCGCAACTTGGCGCGGCCCCGCACACGCTCCTTGAAGGCCTCCAGCTCGTCGTTGAAACCCTCCATGTACTGGCGGTCAGCCGTCTGCAGAGAACAGGCAGTGTTCACTGGACATGGACCTGACACCAAGGTGGGTTCTAAACTACATGATGGGCGCCCCAAGGCTTGGGCCTCTCCTCACCTCTCCTACATTTGGCTCCCCTACCTGGGACCTTGTCTACCTATGCCCTCCACAACCACAGACACATGACACCGTGTCCTCAGTGTCTTCACACTGGGGTTTTACAAGCATCTCAAACTCCACACGGTCACATCCCAGCTCTGGATTTCCCCCAAGCCTGCCCTGCCCTTCCCATTATCAGTATGGTTAGCTATTTCTCTAGGTGCTCAGATCAAAAACCCTGCACGCATCCTCACCCCCTGTTATCAGGATGCTCAGCACCTCCTTTGGTTCCATGCTCAAAACATGGCTGCCACTGGACCCACCTTCCACAGACCCAAGCTCTCCTGCTCTCCTGACACACGATCTGACCACAGGGACTTGAATCTGAGTGCACACTATCTGCCCCCCCCAGAGGACTGTGGGATGGTTCCTTGCAGAGGGGCCTCTGATCACGCAGCTGCTCAGGGTCCATACCTTAATCTTCGTGAAGAACTGTCTGAAGCAGGCACGGGGGTCCACCTTCAGACCCTTGGCTAGCTCCAGGATGAACTGCATGACAATGGTCTGATGGGCCACCTGCTCCATGAGTGCACATTTCTGCCAGGGAAGAGGCATGGCGTCACCAAGTGGCCGTTTCAGGCAGACCCTTCCCCAGTCTATAGCTAGGCTCCACTCACCTCTTCCACCTCTAGGTCAATGCACCAGATAACCAAGTAGTTGGCTGTCTCCTCACATACCAAGTGGACATTATCTGACAGGTATTTCTGGCTGTCATCCCAGCGGCGGAGCATGCCTGTCAAAAGCGTTGGCAAGGTGCTGAAAAGGATCTGGAGGCAAAGGGCCAGCCTCTACCTGGCCTTGCCTCCCACATGCCATCCCCAGCCCAACTCACCAAAGTGCTTGATCTGTTTCTCGTACTTCTCCACAAAGGTTTTGTGTTTCTGCTCCCTCACTTCCTCCGAATCCTCCTCTGCCTTCTCAGGCTTGGTATTGACCATGCTCTGTGACAGGGCGAGAGGGGAAGTGGGCTGGGGCAAGGCTGCGGAGCGCCTGGAGCGCGGGGGCCGCGGCCGCAGTGCCCATCCCATCAACGGCGGAGGTGGCCTCAGAGCCATGTGCATCAAGGTGGCAGGAGCATGGGCGTGGGCCTTCGGGCAGATCTGAGGGGACCGGTGGGGTTCTTCATTCACCCAGTCCCCCAAACTGTCCCCCCAACATCTGAATTTGTGTGTATGTGTGTGTGTGTGTGTGTGTATGTGTGGTGCTGGGGACTTAGCGCAGGTCCTCACATTACTGCTTTACTGTGGAGTCACACCCAACCCCTTCCCCACCCTCCGATGTGGTCTGTGCAGTCCCCACACCCCACATGGCCCTGAGTGCCCCCCAGCACCCACACACCTTGCTGAAGCCATCTTTGCTGAGTGTGTCCACGTTCCAGGGCATGCTCTTTTCCTTCTTGCGCATCTCCTCCAGCTTCTGCTCCCAGCTCCGCTCCTCCTTGCGCAGTTGCTGTGCCTCAGCCTGCAGTCGCTCCAGCTCCACCTGGCCACCTTCAGCCACCTCCAGCTCCTTCAGCTTCCGTTGGCACTCAGCCACCTTGCGCTTGCACTCGCGGCAACCCCTATCCAGCTCCTCCTTCTCCTTCTGGAACTGCTCCATGCGCTCCACCCGGGCCTGCAGGCAGGGACAGTCTGTGAGCAGCCCGTCACTCTGGAACAATCTGTGCCTTGACCCTGGCCTCATTGCAGCCTGGAACTTGCACTAGAGGTAGCCCCAGAAAAAACGGGCAGCAAACTTGGTGCCCTGCTACCCAGTTTCCACCCTCAGTCCCCCGGGCACCGGGGCACACCTGAGTCAGGTCAGGTACCTCCTCTGCTCAGAGTCCTCGCGGCTCCTACCTCCCTCAGAGCAAAGCCCAAGTCTTCACTGAAGCCCCCAGTACTCTGCATAATATGCCCTGTCACCTCCTCCCTCCTGTCACAGTGGCTGCCTCTCTTTTCCTTGAGCTCTTTTCTCTTGAACCTCAGGGCCCGTGCACTAGCTGGTCCACTCCCTAGAATGCTCATCCCCAGAGCCCCCTGCAGCTCGGTCCCTCATGTCCTCACCATCTAGGCTTCATGTTGTTAGTAGACTTTTCCCGTTTCACTTTCAGTTACACTGAAGGTGGCAGCCTTCAGGCATTCTTGCCCTGCTTTGTCTTCCTCCTCAGGACTGGCCACTGGATATCTTGTGACAACTATTTGTCACATTTTGGGTGCTGTCCCCCTCCAAGGATATTAGCTTCATGAAGGTGAGGATTTGCTCACTGCAGAATCTCCAGGGCCAGATTGGGACTGGCACACGGTAGCGTTCCAGGAAAGGGTGGTCTGGTCAGGTAGATAAAGTAACGAGATGCCAACCCACTGGCTGACTCTCAGACTCTGCCTCTGAACTGGACCTGTCCTCAGCCACACGGGGCTCCCTGCCCTGCCAACAGTCCTCTTGGGCTACCACTGCCTGGTGTCCTACAGCCACCTCCAACTCCATGCTCAAAACAAACTCAGGCCCTTACTCCCCCAAACCAGGTCCTCAGCTGCACCCTTGCTCCGTGCAGGCCCTGCCATCCTGCCACACGGGTTTCACTCTGACATTTACCCGCTTCCTTGTGCTCCAGCTTGGCACTGGGTTTACTGTTCAGGCCCCCTTGGCTGTCTCTAGGCCAACGTGTCTTTCTGATCCCAATGCTGTGTCCACCCTCAATCCTGGCCATCTCCCCTCTTGCTCAGACCACTATCCAGACCACCCTCAGATCTCTCGGCCTTCTCTACTCTACCCTCGCCTGGCTCCAGTGCCATCTCCTCTGCTCCCAGCAGTGCCTTCTCTAGCCAGAGCTACTGACTGAGCTCAGTCAGGCGTGGAGCCTGCCAGGAGGGCCTTGGAAACCCATCCATCTGATGCAGCCCTCACCATCCCTCATCTTGGAGGGTCTGTGTTCAGATGGGCCTCCTGCCCCCTTGCTGGACCCCACCCAAAAGCCTGTTTGTGACCGTCAGATGATATGAACAGGTGCTAGACCTTGGGTCATACCCTGCAGCTACTGTGGACCAGCTGCTTATCCCTGGGCATCCCCTAACCTCTGGGGACCTCAGTTTCCTCATGTGTCAATGCAGACAACAGCTTACCTCATGAGGTTGTAAAGATCTTCAACTTTTGATGGGGGTCATATCCTAATAAACCCATCATAAGCTGAAAACATCAGTAAGTCAAAAAATGCATGTAATAGCCAGGCGTGGTAGCACATGCCTGTAATCCCAGCAACTCAGGAGGCTGAGGCAGGAGAATCTCAAATTTGAGGGCAGCCTCAACAACTTAGACCCTGTCTCAAAACAGAAAATAAAAAGGGTTGGGTGGTCAGTGGTAGAGCACCCCTAGGTTCAATCCCCGGTACCAAAAAAAAAAAAAAGGCAACAACTCACTCACTCCAGAACATCCTAGCTTGGCCTAAGTGACCCTGAACATACCTGAGCCTACAGTTAGGCAAAATCATCTAATACAAAATTATTTTATATAACAAAGCATGACTAGCTCATGTTTTTTATTTATTTGTTGGGGATGGGGTCTTGTTATGTTGCCAAGCTGGCCCTGAACCCTTGGGCCCAAGCAATCCTCCTGCCTCAGCCTCCGGAGTGGCTGGGACTATAGGCATGCACCACTGCTCTGGCTCTCTCGTAACTTATTGATACTACACTGAAAATAAAAATAGAACAGTTGCACAGGAATACTTTCACACCACTGGGGGGAAAAACAAAGTGAAACCATAGAAGTTAGGGACTGTCTGTACTAGCAGGAGCAAAAAAGATGATTAAAGTTAAAAGTCTAGAGCTGTGAGCTGGGCATGGTGGCACACAGCTGTAATCCCAGCTACTCAGGAGGATCACAAGTTCATGGCCAGCTTCAGCAACTTAATGAAACCCTGTCTCAAAGTAAAATAAAAAGGGCCAGCATGAGGCTCAGTGGTGCAGTGCCCCTGGGTTCAATCCCCAGCACCAGGGAGAGGGGAAGAAGAAAAAAAAAAGTCCAGGGCTGTGCTGGACGCTCAGAAGCACCACTTCCAAGTTGGCTACTATCACAACCAACTGTCCAAGCGGACAAGTTTTCTCTCTGAGGGCTGTTTTGGGACTTAAACAAGGAAATGTGTCTCAAGTGTTTAACTGGCTTTCTGGCCCAGAGGAAATGCTGGCTGACTGGGAGTGATCACTACCCAAGCATCATGGTACCCAGCTCAGAGATGTACTAGTAATTTGGCTAAGTCCCTTAAACTTCTGATCTTGGTTTTCTTCTCTGTGAAATGGGACCTCACAGGGTTGCTATGGAGACCCACTGAAAAATTGCACCGAAACTCTTCCAACACAGCACTCCATGTCCCACTGTTATCATCACTGTCCTTGTCACAGCCATTGGACTGGTCTACTGATTCACTTCTATGCCTTACTGAGGCAGTGTGCCCAGGCAGCACAAGGCCAGACACACTGCAGGGGAGAAGAGAACAGGGACACCCAGAGCCTATTCTAATGACCATGGAGACTGACAGCCAAGTCTGAGTCTCACTTTCTGCATAGGACTCCCACTGCCTGGATAGGTAACAGAAAGCAGCCCTGGTCTCCATTTCCCCACAATGGGTCTGTCACCCTGGGGCCCTCCTGATGCTCTAAAGGCAAGGGGTTCTCTGGGGTTGGCACCATGCTGGCCCTGGGCAGCAGTAGGAACTGACCACCCTATTGGCTTCTGCTGGGCTGCACCACTCTCCCTAGCGTCCTCTGAGCAGCTGCCAGGGAGGCCAAAGCTAAAAAAGGCTTCCGGGTGCTGGTGGGGCGGCAGCCTGCCCGCTTGAGCTTTACACCTCCCATCTGGGAAGGGCCAAGGCAGGCTGGGCAGGACAGAAACCCTGGGAGCAAGAAGGTTCCACAGGTGTCACTGTCCTGCCTTAGAGAAGAAAACTGAGGCTCACAGCATGTCAATGGAAGAAGCCAGAAGAAGCCACAAATGGCAGCTATCTCTGGGCAAGGAAGTTGGGGAGATGGGGCTGGAAAAAGACTCATTTATTCCCTCTCAAACTTTTGGAATTTTGTTTTTGTTTTTGTTTTTTTTTTTTAACCATGAGCAAGAATTGCCTAAATAATGATGACAATAGGAGCTAATGCCCCCAAAGCATTACAGACATTAAATAAATACAGTAACCCTTTCAACAACCCTAAAGGGTAAATGAATCCTATTTACAGCCTCAGCTGGGGAAACTGAAGCACAAAGAGGTAAAGCAAATCACTGGAAGTCACACAACATGCCAATACAAAAGGAGCCAGAATTTGAACCCAACCAGGATTGTGCTTGTAAACAAAACACTGCCGTGCTACCTTTTTATGAAGCTCCACTCCCTCTCCAGAATACATATTCCTCCCAGGCCCTGGTCCACATTTTCTTCAGAACTAGTCTCATTTCATTCTTAAAAGGGTCTCAGAGAAGCAGTGGGACCATATTAGCCCAGTTTCACAAAGGTTCTGAAAACTTATGTGTCACTCCATTGAAGCAAGAAAGGGCAGGGCTGGGATTAGAACCCAAGCCTGCCTGTCCCTGAACCTGCACTGGAGACACTGAGGTCCTCTGCTTCCCTCATTCTCTACTATAGCCACTGCTGCAGGACAGGAAACGGTTCTGTGCCAGAAGAGGGGAGGCCTCCCATCCAGCAGGACCAAACTGTTCTCTATGCAGTAGTAAAATTAACCTCTTTATGTGACAGAAATAGGTGTTCCCAAGAATAGTCTTTAGAGCTTTGCGGAGGTCTTAAATATTTCATAATAAAATGTTACACACTGCAAGAAATAGAAGTGCTAGAACTTTCTTCCCACACTCCAGGGACTTGCCCAGCAGGTACTATATCTAGGAGGCTGCAGCTTTAAGGAAGAAGTCTGGAGGTAAGACTGGGGCTCAGATGTAGAGACTAATAACATATCCCAAGGGCTTTCTAGGAGTTTCTGGATAAATTCCTGGGAATTGCCATAAAAGAATGTGGGTGAGAAATTCCTAACTGGAAGTTCCTGAGAGGTATACACTTTCAATTTGAGGGATAATGGGAACAGGTATGTGGGTGCTCTGATTTGGGGGAACAGGAAGTTAGACCATTAGGTTTTAGAGTACCCTACTAGCCTGTGAGCACTGCTGGGCAGAAGAGGGGTGGGTAGACAGAGATCATCTGAACTCCTGGATCTAAGGTATGGGCTGGACGGCAAGGAGTTGTTGATAGGTAGATAAAAGGGTCAGTGACTATGGAATCAAATCCAGAGGGTCACTAGGTAGAGCACAGACAATCCAGATGCTAGAATGCAGCCCATCAGGATGGGAGAAAAGGAAGGCAGGGCAGTTTGGGGTCCAGGACTTGGGTTGTGTGAATTTCTGATGCTGGAGAAAGTTAATAAAGGAAGTGATAGTCTTGGGAGATGGGCACTGATGGGCTCTGCAACACTACACGAAGGGGCATGGCTGGGCCGGAAGCTAAGTGGGCGGGATTTCCTGGTATAATGGAAAACGGGGTCTACAGGAGGTGAGGCCAAAGGAGAACGGCTGGAATTGGACTCTCCATCAGGGTGGAGCTGCAAATTGAATCTGGAGGGGAACCGGGATCCAAAACTTAAGTCTTAGGTGGGACTGAGGACCCTTATGGGGCAGAGTCTACACTCTAAGAAGGAGTTCCTGAATCTTAAAAGTTGGATGGAGTTCCTTGTTCAGTTTGAAAAAGGAGTGGGGTGTCTGGATCTGAACTGGAATCCCTGGCCAAGACTCAAGGAGACTCAGGACAGAATCAAATGATTGAGGGTCTGGACTCGAGGAATTGGGGGGAGGTCGAAGGGAGAACCCAAATCAGAAATAACTACATAAATAGGTTCAGGGATCATCTTAGCGGAATTCCGGATCCAGACTGAGGTAAACTTCTGGGTGTAAACGAAAGGTCCCAGACTGGATTAAGGGGACTCCCTAGGTTCGGCTTGGGAGTCTAGATTATGATAAAGCCCTAAAGGTCAATATGAAGTCTCACGCAGAAAGCAGAGGGGGGTCCAATGATACTGAGGTACCAGTTGAATCAAAGATCCTGAAAGTCTGGACTGTGGGGCAGGAATTCCAAGTGTCAACAGCGGGGTCCCTGGGCAGTATTAGGGGCTCAGAACTTTGGAGCAGGGTCCCGGGAGGTGGGAAAGGAGATAGGCGCGCAGGCTACCTGGTGCCGCCAGCGGAAGAGGCTGGCCGTGTCGATGTTGGGGTGCGTCTCGTCCTCATCGTCGGACACTTCGATGTGGTCCCACACGCTGTAGTCCACCATCTTGCCTCGGCGGCCCAGCCCGCTCTGGCTCTGGTAGCAGAGACCGCGGCAGTGCTGGAGATTTGGGCCGCGGAGCCCCGCCCCTTCCGCTTCCGTCCGGGCGCGCAGCCCCCACCAGCGCTTGACGTCACATCCTTAGTAACCGCCGCAGCGGCACTGGCAACCAGGCCCGCCTTAAAGGGCCCTGCGCACGTGTCCCGGAGCACCTAGAGTTCCCGCCGAGGCCCCGCCTCATCGGGCTCTGGGACTCGGCTAGGCATTTCTTGGAGACATACGGATAGTCACCCCAACCACGAGCCCTCCTCATCTCCCGCCGCCTTGCGGTGGACATTCGCGGCAGCCGCGGGGGTGTGGGGTGAATTGAGATTGAGGAAGAGGATTGTCTCCTTAGCCACGCCGCAGTGACATCAGCCCGGGCCCACTGCGGGGGGTGGGGCCTCGGCTAGAACACCCACCCCTGCCCCTGGTGAAACAGGAGTTAACCCTGCTCTGGGAAGGGGTAACTGATCTGATGGAACTTTCCCAGTCTGAAGGTGACATCATCCTGTCCTGGGAAGGTTTAAGTGTGGAGTGGTATGGCTCTGTCCCTGGGAGGGATCAGAGGTGGGGGGGGTGATTGTAGCCCTGCTTTGGGAACTGGTGTTTCCCATGTTCAGACCACAGCCTTCTGCCTCGCCTCCATCTCCTGCCACTCAGGCGATAACTTGAGCACACGTACCGCCTTCAGAATCCACCAGACCGCCTAACGGGTCTCCTGCGCCTGTCCGCGGCGTCTCCCCGAACCGCCGCTGAGTGTCGCTAATGTCTACCTAGCTACCTGGGCTCCTGGCCCCGCGCCCAGTCCGGGATCGCGGAGGCTCAGAGGGGGGTTTTCCTTGTTGTCGCAGTCTCTGGCTGCTCAAAATCCCTCCCTGTTCATCTGGGGCCCGCAACCTCAGCAGAAGCCATTACTCTGAACTTGGGGGACCTCGGCTACACACTTTTATACATTCCAACCCACGCTTTGATAACGGAATAAAAAGCCATGTTGCAGCCTAGGGCTAGGATTATCTCAGATTAAAGGGTGTCTGCGGGGTGCAGATGGGATGGCAGGAGCTCCAGTCACCTGGGTGAAGGGTGCCTCTTCCCGGCCTTCCCCGGAGATGGTGTTGGGGCAACTCTGGAGGGAAAGAAGTAAAGAGCTCCAGATTGGGCCGGGTAGGAAGGAAGGGGGATTCCCCGACTCAGGGAGGGGGAGGGGCCATCGAGACAAAAGCGCCCTCCCACTGCCGCCCCTCCCCCTCACGCTCCATTCAAACCCGTGAGTGGGCGGGCGGGGGAGTCCCCCTCTCTTTCCCCTCCCTCTGCAGCCGGGGCAGTCCAGCCCCAGCGGCCGTCACGGCCCGGGCACGCGCGCGCACGAGCCTACACCCGGCGGGTCTCACAATCGGGCACACACATTCACACACACTCACACACCAGCAAACAAAGGGTCTGGACACCCCTGTCCCCTCCCGCCCCCCAAGGCCGGAGAGGGCGGGGCATCCCCTCCCCAGACCCCCTACAAGGTAAGCTTTGGGTAGCGAGCTGCGGTGGGTAGGGGAACCCGCGCACAGGAGGGAGGGAATCTAGATGGTGGGGCTTCCCTGGCTCCCCAGGAAAGCCGGACCCCCACGGTACAATCTTTGAGGGCTTCGGCCCACAGCTGGGATGAGGGTGTGTGGGGAGGACCCCGGATGCTGGGGATTCCCGGGTAGGCGCGCTGGCGGTGTGTGGGGGGGTCTCCAACCAGCTTCGTAGACTAGCTGCTTGGTCCCAGTGAAATGGGATTCCAGGAGCCCCAGCTCCCGTAACTGGGGACAGGAAAGCGGAAGCTTCCCACACCATCAGCAAGCGTTTCCTAATCTGCCGCCAGCACTGCATCTCCAGCCCCGGAAGACGGAGAAATAGAGACCCCCGAGTTACTTTGCACTATTCTTCTCTCCCATCCCCAGCAAACCTCGCCCCCCGCAGTGCATCCCTGCTGTGTCTCTTGCTCTTGTGGGTTGCGGCTAGGGAGGATTGGGAATGCTTTTAGGGGCTACCCTTGCTTCTACTGGTACATCCCACAGCCATACATCACGTAGCTGCGATGGGACCCCGCAAGCCGCTTTGCCTTCGTGAGCCTCAATTTCCCCATCTGCTAAGTGGATAATGACACTCTGAGGATTCTACGAGGTCCTGCATGCCGAGTGAGCTGTCTTTGCTCCATCATTTATTTCTTGGCTCATTTCATGCCTGTTTCCCAAATACCTATGTATGCCTGGCACTGTGGCTAGACCATAGGGCTGCAGCAACCAATGAAACCAGCAGGGTCTGCTCCTGGCTGAGGAAGGAGCAAGATCAGTGTATAAACAAAATAACCCTGATGATTTCAGCTGTGAAAACTAAAATTCTATTGCCAGGCAGAGTGACTGGAGGGAGGGCACTCAAGATAAAATGAAATATTTCTGATACATATCTTGCTTTCTTCCTTCACTTTGAGCTCCATGAAGGCAGAATCACGTCTAGAACAGTGCTGGGCACGTAGTAGGTGCTCAGTAAATGCAGACCGAGCTAGAGAGGGGATTAGATTCAGAATAGATCCAGAGAATCTGAGATCCTAGAGGAGGCTTATCATAAATCAGTCTAGTCCCCCTCCCAGTTTACATAGGGGTTGAGTGATTCCTGAAATGTCATCAAGAGGAAGGCTGAAGGAGTGTTCCTAAATAGCTAAAGGAATGAACCCTGTGGAGATCAGAATTGAGCACAAGGTCTTCAAGTCACTCCTAATGCTGTGCCCACCCCACATAAGGTTCAGATACTGCCCTGCATCCATCGGTGACTACTCTAGCCAGGGGCTGAGGACAGTGGTGAGCAACTTTCCCCCCACACATACACACTACCCATGGAGCTGATAGAGGAGGAAACAGAAAAAAATAAGCAAACAAATTAATATATAAAAACAATTGTGATTAAGGGGCGGAGCCCAGTGGTAAATCCTATGCTTAGCAAGTGCTAGGCCCTGGTTCAATTGTGATTAAGACTCTTGATGACAATAAAGGACTTGTGCCAGGAGGGAAAAATGGGCAGATCTGCTTCAGGTTGGATGTCCAGGAAGACCTGTTGGAGGAACTGAATTTCTATTCAAACACAGACACTCAAATCCAGACAAATGTAATCACAGTACATGAAGCTGAGCGCTGTCTGTGTGTAGAGCCTGGGAACCTTGGCTATTGAGTAGCAGAGCAGAGATTTGAACTCAAGTGGGTTTTTTTTGTTTGTTTGTTTGTTTGTTTGTTTGTTTTTGTTTTTTTAGCTGTGCCAGGGATGGAACCATATGCTGGGCAAGGGCTCTACCACTGAGCTACATCCTCAGTGCAGAAGCAGCATTTTATTTTCCTTAGGTACTGGGGGTTGAAGCCAGGGGTGTTTTACCACCAACCTATCTCCCCAGAACTTTTTAAATTTTTATTTTGAGAGAGGATCTTACTGAGTTGCCGAGGCTCGCCAAGAAATTGCAATCCTCTTGCCTTAGTCTCCCCAGGCGTTGGGATATTAGGCATCCACTACTGCACCCAGCTTTAGAACCTGTATGTTTTTTGTTTGTTTGTTTATTTGTTTTACCCAAGGGCACTTTAGCACTGAGATATAATCTCAGCCCTTTTTATTTTTTAGAATTTTGAGACAATATCTTGCTAAGTTGCTTAGGGCCTTGCTAAATTGCCAAGGCCAGCCTTGAACTTGATGTCCTCCTGCCTCAGCCTCTGGAGCCAGGGGGATTACAGGTGTTGTCAAGATGCTTGACTTTGGTACTGGAGATTGAATCCAGGGGTGCTTAACCACTGAGCCACATCCCCAGCCCTTTTTATATTTTATCTAGAGGCAGGGTCTTGCTAAGTTGCTTAGGGCCTCCCTGAGTTGCCGAGACAAGCTTTGAACTCACGATCGATCGTCCTGCCCCAGCTTCATGAGGAGCCACTGGGATTACAGCATAACCTTAATTTTTAACCACTGTGAATACTGCTTCCAGCTGCATCCAGATGCTCAGTCACACAGAGGCACATCCAAGCACATGCCCACATACGCTGATGTGGCGCTGCTGTCATTTTCTCCAGCTATGATCTGATCTCAACTATGTAACATTTAGACTCATAGAAAAGCCTGCCTGTCCAATTACACGTGCACTGATGTGTGTGCACCCATGTCTGAAGCCCTGGGGAATGCTTCCCAGGCCTGCTTTAGATCTGGGCATGGAGCTCATGTAGTTGCAAATGCCACAGTGTGAACAAGGGCTACTGGCTGAGCTGGTGGCTGACGACACTGATGGGCTGGTTGGGTGGGGGAAGAAGCCTCACTCAGCCTGAGCCTGGTGCCAGCTGCCCAGAGAGGCCTGCTCTGCCATCTGGACCCCCCTCCCCAGCCAGCCTGCTGTCCAGAGGAGAGGGCAGGCTTAGAGGAACCCCTCCGCCCAGTTCCTGAGGCTCTCCCTCCCTCCCGTGGGTTTCTGCAGGCTGATTTCTGTAGAATTGCTTTTTTTCCGGACAGTGGTAGGATGCATGTCTCTGCCGTTCCCCTGGCCTAGGGGGCTCTACTGATGTCCACCCCTTCATTCTTTTCTTCATCCCATAAATCCTTGAATACCTACCATAGACTGTACAAGGGACTTGGGATATAGCCAGGATCCCCTACAGAATTTACAGGACCCAGAACAAATGCAAATACGAGCCCCTGTTCAAAATTGTCTTTCAAAAGAGTTGCAAGACAACAATTGCAGCGCTCTGAACCTAAGCATGGGAACATGTGTGACTTTACAGTTTGTATGTCCATGGACACAGCCTAGAACAAGGTAGAAAACCCCCTACTCTTGTGGAGCTGATGGATGGGGGACAGATAAATATATATATGGGATGATAAAAGTTGAGAGGGCTGGACATGGTGGTGCACACCTATAATCCCTGCTACTTGGGAGGCTGAGGCAGGAGGATCACAAGTTCAAGGTCAGCCTCAGCAATTTAGCAAGGCCCTAAGCCACTTAGTGAGGCCCTGTCTCAAAAAATAAAAAGGGCTAGGGATGTAACTCAGGTTAAAACAACCCTGGGTTTGATCCCTTATACCAAAATAATAAATAAAAATAAAAAATAAAAGTGGAGAGGAAGGCTGGGTGTGGTGACCCATGCCTGTAATTCATGTGAGTTGGGAGGCTGAGGCAGGAGGATCACAAGTTCAAAATCAGCCTCAGCAAAAGCAAGGCACTATGCAACTCAGTGAGACCCTGCCTCTAAAATAAAATACAAAATAGGGCTGGGGATGTGGCTCAGTGGTCGAGTACCTCTGAGTTCAATCCCTGGTACCTGCCCCCCAAAAAGAAGTTGAGAGGAAGGATAAAGCTGAGAATGGGGCAGAAGGTTATGGGGTGAGGGGAGGAATCAGTGTCAGGGAAGCAGAGACCCCCAAAAGAGGTAAAGAGGTCAAGTAAATTAATTCATCCAACAGACATTGTTTGAGGATCTATTGTGTACTCATAGTACACAGTACTGTTCCCTACTATGTGCTCTGGGGTCCCAGCAGGGAACAAAACTGACCAACATCCCTATCCCATCAAAGCATACCAGTAACTGGGGCTAGAAATGTAGCTCAGTGGTAGAACACTTGCCCAGCATGCATGAGTCCCTAGGTTTACTCCTTGGTACTGGAAAAAAAAAAAATGAAAAAGAAAAGAAGCAATAACTAATAATCTAATAAGTGAATTATGTGACTTGTTAGAATATTATAAGTCTAAAGTAAACAGATGAAACAAAAGCAGCATCAAGAGGATCAAGGGAGTTGGAAGAGAACAAGATATCTGAGACCTGTTTTCTGGGTAGAAGAATGGGCATGTGCAAAGGCCCTGAGATCTGAATATGTTTTAAGTGTGAGAAACATCAAGGAAGATCGAGGGGAAGGGCAAGGATGGGAGGAGGTGAGGTCTCTGTACCTCACAATGATCCCAGCAGTTAGGTCTAAATAGTATCCCTGTTTTACAGAGGATGAAATGGGCCCAGAGAGGCTGGTGACTTTCCCGAGGTTATACAACCAGGAAATGGCAGAGGCAGATTTGATCGCAAGTCTGTAAGCATAATTCTGGAACCTGGGCATTTTATACAAGACTGATTCTCTGCCTCTCTGCACCCTCTCTGTTTCCCCTTTCTCCCTTCAGAATTCTTTGAAATTATACTTGGGGAGCCATGATTAATGGATACTATTTTGCCGTCCAGTGAGATAATATTTACATTCATTTCTAGTTGACATTAAACTGAAGTCACAGCTATTGCAATAAGGCAAGAAAAAAAAAGTACAGTTAGGAAGAATTAGTTCTGGGGTTCTATAGCAAAGTGGGGTAACTAGAGTCTGTGACAACTTCTTTTCTTCTTTTATTCTGAGACAAGTTCTCACTAAGTTTCCTAACCTGGCCTCAAATCCGTGATCCTCCTGCCTCAGTCTCCTGAGTAGTGGTGAGTACAAGACATGTGCCATCGGACCCAGCTAATCTGCAACAATTTTTAGCTGGGCAGTGTTGCATGCCTGTGGTCCCAACTACTCAGGAGGTTGAGGCAGGCAGTGTCTGGGCAACTTAGTTAGACCCTGTCTCAAAATAAAATAAAAAAGAGCTGGGGTAAAGCATACTTGGGTTCAATTCTCTGAACCGCAAAAACAAAACAAAGCCTATGCAAGCTATCGAGGGTTCTCAGCAGAAGAAGGACACGATCCGACTTGGGTTCTAAACAGCTCAACTCTTAGTTCCTTCTCACGTGGACCCCATAGACATTGTCATCCCATTTTCACAGAGGAGAAACTGCGACTCAGAGTTTGTCAGTGACCCGTGGCCACACTGCAAAAGTCTTCAGAGTCTGGGTGTGAAGGTAGAGTGAGCCGGCCTCTCCCTCCCCCAGGTCTTTAGACAAGGATCGGCGGCAGCAAAGCGCACCCTTCATGGCGAGCTGCGTCTGTGTCCCTGTCTGTCTGTTTCTATTTCCACACGTCCCTGTCTGTCTCCGCGCGCCTCTGCCTGTGCGTCCCCCATCTGTGCCCAAAGCCGCCGTCTCCCTGCGGCCGGCCCCCGCACATCGGAGCTATTTCGGGTTTAGGCATAAAAACCCAACAGCTCTGAGGAGACGCTTCCTCCGGCCCCCGGCTTGGACCACGCGCTGCACGCGGCCAGCTCTGGGAGCTCCCAGACTTCTCCGTGGGATCCCCGGGCGGGGAAGCCCCCGCGGGCAGGAGGATGGGGGCTGGGGAGGCTGGGCCGCGAGCCTCCGGGCCCCCCAGTGGCCAAACCGCGCATTGACGCTGTCCAGAGCCCTGCCGTGCGTCAGCTGTCGTCCTGACAACGGGTCGACGACGTCACCGAGTGGCTATGCGTCAGCAGCTAACTGACGTCACACCCCGGGAGAGGCTCTAGAGGAGGGGCGGGGCGGGTTCCTGGCCCCGCCGGCAGGGGGAGCACCCGGGAGCTAATGGCGGATCCTTCACTTGGTCCTGCAGGTGGCCCTGATCTGGGCCCACATGTCTCCCGAAGAACCCACGACACGCTAGGTTGGCGGGATGAAGAGGAGTCGCAGTGTCCTTTCCGTGGCTGGGACCCGGGACGAGGTGCGAGAGGCGGGGCCTGAACTGCCATTGAGGCTAAGGCCTTGACCGCGGAGTGGGAGGGAGACGCCAGGGTGGAGAAGATGCACACCCTCTGGTGACCACGGCTGCTTCCTGGGCTTGGTCTGGAGTCGCACCCCCTTATGCCTCCGTTTACTCCCTTGAATCCACTTTTCTCCTGCTGCCCAGATTAATAGACTCTCAGCACAGGGGTAGAGGGCTCTTGGAGCTTCTCAAATCCGGGGAGGATTTGGGCCAGAAGGTGGAGGGGTACAGGGCTGGAATCTTGAGAGTCTTAGATATGGGGGAGCCGAGAGGAACGCTAACATAAGGCCAAGAGGGGGCCTCTTAGACGTGGAGGGTGGGAAGTGTCCCTAAAAGGATGATGTGTTCTAAGAGTCTCACATGAGAGAGAGCTGGTAGAGATGTCAGGGTCCAGGGCTGGGAATCCAGAGGGGGCCCAAAGACATTGCGGCTCAAAGAGGCACCCACTAAAGGGGTGGGAGGCTCAGACTCAAGGGGGTCACAGGGGTTATACCCTATACCTCCATCAGCTACCCCTCAGGTGGCTAGGTGGGAATGTTCCTGGAGGGAGGGTCTCAGATCTTGCAGTCCAGGCCACGCCCCCATCCCACTGGTTGTCCCTCTACAGAGGCCCCGCGAGACCCCTGAGCCCGGCGGAACCAACTTGTTAGGGGCTGACCTGCGTCGTCCTCGCCGCCGCCTCTCTTCTGGTCCTGGGCTGGGCTGGGCCCAGCCGGATCCCTCCGACCCTGGGGTCCCACTACCATCAAGGCCCACCACGCTGCCGCTGCTGATCCCGCCACGGATATCCATCACCAGGGCAGAGGCTGACAGGTAGGCAGGAGGGGCACCAGATTGGGAGGTGGGGTGGAGGAGCAAGGTCACCTGGGCTAGGGCCAGTCATCAGTCCTTCCCAGAGTTTTGGGCTCCCTGTACTTTACAAAACTAGATGAAACTTCTGTACTCAGAGGGTCAGGCTGCAACAGTCTGCCTCCAGGCAACCTTTATAGCCGCGGGGAACCCCTTTTTCCATTTTCCAAGCTGACTGAATCAGCAAAAGGCAGGACAGAGGAAATGGGTTTCAGCTTTCCTGTGCCCTGGGATGCCCCCAAATGCAGAGCCACGACAAGCTGGGGAACAGGTCTGTGATCAGTTTGTGGGGCACTTGCCTCTATTTCCCCTATCGGGAAGATTCTGTATCTCCCATGCTTTAAAAGGTGATCTTGAAGGAGGTTAGGACTCGAATTTTTCTTTCTTCTGGGGAGATGTGAGTAATATCTGAGAGCTCTAGCGTCGCATTGTACTTTCTACCTATTTCTCATCTGAGATCCTCCCAGGGCACCCCAATGCTCCACCCCCTTGGACCAAGGATGAGTCTTAAAGCCAAACAGCTAAGCTGGGCCTGGCTGCTGGCCTGCCCCTGCCTTTCTCCCCATTCCCTGACAACCTCTGCTCTCTGCAGCCCCAGGACCCTCCTCCCCATCTACTAAATTGGAGGGCTTCAGGGTCTCTGCTTAGGTCTTGATAGGGCTCATTTCCAGATGGGGGGGAAGTGACTCTTATTCTTCCCCCTCCCCCATTCCTCCAGCCTCTGTTTGGTTCAGATCCAGCTTGATCCATCTCAGGGCTCATCAGAACTCCAAATACCAGACACCAGACATGGCCCACTGCTCTTTGCCCTCCTTCTTCTGCAACCTCAGTTGTGACCTGGCCTTCATCCCCCGGGGTACCCATCCTTCATTGGGTGCCCTAATGAAGGCCACATCCCCCACCTACCCGCAAGAATTTGGCCCAGCTCAGGATCCTCTAATGATCTGAGAAGGACCCACAGCCCTTGCAAATCCCTTAGAAGCCTTGTGGGAGGTTCCTGAAAGAAGTGGGGAACACAGTTCTGGCTTCTGGGATACCCTGCGGCTGTTGATGGGGGGCCAGTTCTTGCTCCGAGTTCGCCTACGACCGGAGCCCCCTCTGGCGGGGAGAAAAGTGGCTGTGGAGGTTGAAAACGGGAAGGATTTTTTTTTTTTTTTAAATAAGAACAGCTCTGGAGGGGGGGGAGGGGAAGGGGATTGGCAGACGGCGCTGCCTGCCCTGGGGAGCCCGGGAGAAGGGGCGCACGGGGGCGAGGGTCTGGTTCTCCCGACCAGCACCGGAACCTTTTTGGGAGGTTCCGCCTTGGGGGCAGGGTACGGGGGCGCAGGAGCCCCCTCCACCCAGCAACCGCTGGGGCTCGGTCGGGGCCCGGGGGGATGGGGGCGCGCTCGGATCCCTCTCGCTCTGTGCTCGCTTGCTCGGCGCGGCGCTGGGGGAGGCGGGAGCGTGAGTCACGGCGACTCCCGATTTAGGTCCGGAAGGGGGGTTCTGCCCGCGGGGGCCGGGGGGACGAGGCTCGGCTGTTTACTCGCCTGAAAAGGGCACAGGGGTGCTCCCTGCGGCTACTGAGGATCTGCCTCAGTTTACCTCCAGCAGAACCGCCTTAGAAGAGACATCGAGTGGTGGGCGGGCATCAGCGGTATCCACACAGGATGTCTTCCTGAAACCACACGGGAACTAAAGGGACACACCCCAGAAACATCCCAAAGAGGTCCCAGGTCGACCACACATACGCACACAACACCCATATACGCCCTCAGGCACCATAGTCAGACTACGAGGGCAGAATTGTGTGCACAACTCGGCAAGCACGCACCGACCATAAAACACACCCATGCTCGTGGGAACACATATGCAGCCCCCGGACCACGGGAAAAGACCCCGTAGAGGCGTCCATCCTGCAAACAGACAGCACACGTACGCACACATCCTTCACCCACAGATACACAAGATGTACACACAGCGAAAGAGAAACAGGCAGACAGTAGCAGCCAACCACGTGCACACACACACTTTCAGCCGACATCGAAAACACAGACAACCCTCGGAAGGGGCCACGTGCGCTCACATCCCGCCCCGAGCACGCATCATCACCTTCCTCCGACCCACAGACAGGATTCCCGGCACACCGCCATTGCCCGATCCAGGAACCACTCCGGTGGCACTAGGACCCCCCCCCCCCCCCAAAGCTCTCCCAGGCTAGGGGTAGAGGCGAGGACAGGCCAGCTCCCGACTCCGCCCCCTCCATGATGGACGGACTGACTGACACTCGGGCAACCAGTCGGGTGTCTTCTTCCCGATCCGATTAACCGTTTAACTCCTTGGTGCCCGTGAGCGCCGCGGCTAGGCAGGGCGCACTAGTGAGAACCGAGTTCCGGCGCCCCCTCCCCGCCGGGAGCGGGGCTCTGCGTGGGCGGGGAGGGCCCCCCTCCTTGGGTGGCTGCCCCCCACTGGCCCGGACCGAGGAGGAGGAGGGGGGCGGCGCTGACAGTCGCGGCGGGCGGGGGGCAGGGAGGGGCGGGACGGGGCGGGGGAGTCGGGGCTGGAGCGGAGCGGGGCGCCGAGCGCTGAGAGCGCAGCCGGGCTCGGAGCCGAGCTCCAGGAACCGACAGGAAGCCGCGGCGCCCGGCCCGGGGGCGATCGGCCCGCAGCGCCCCCCGGTCTTCCCCGGGGCGCCATGGCCCCACTGAGGCCGGGTGCACCCGCGGGGCTCCCGGCGCGTCCGCTTGAGCGCAGCTGAGCTAGGCGCAGCTTGGAAGGGCCGGGACCCCCGGGGTGCAGGTGGGGGCCGGCGCTATGGAGCCCCCGGCCGCCCCCTCGGAGAGGAGCCTGTCTCTGTCTCTGCCTGGGCCCCGGGAGGGCCAGGCCACCCTGAAGCCGCCCCCCCAGCACCTGTGGCGGCAGCCCCGGACCCCCATCCGTATCCAGCAGCGCGGCTACTCAGACAGCGCGGAGCGCGCGGAGCCGGAGCGGCCGCCACACCGGCCCATAGAGCGCGCCGACGCCGTGGACACCAGCGACCGGCCCGGCCTGCGCACGACCCGCATGTCCTGGCCCTCGTCCTTCCACGGCACGGGCACTAGCGGCGGCGGCGCGGGCGGAGGCAGCTGCAGGCGGTAAGACTCTGGGCTGAGAACGCGCGCGGAGCGCATAGGCGCGCAGAGAGAACGCAACTCGTCCCGCCGACCGCAGGGGGCGCTGTGATGCGGGTGGGGTCAGTGTGAGTGGCGGGGGCCAAGACTGGGGACTTCAGCTGCGGGGGCGTCTGGGACCCGGTCCCTACTTGTGCACTCAACAGAGGGGTTCCTACTGAAGGCTCATGGGTCGGTTTAGGGAACGCCATGCTGCATGTGTAATTTATAGTCTGGGGTGGGAAAGGGTTTGCAGCTTCAGGGGTCCGTATTCTTGGTCAGTGATAGTGCCGGACAGCTGCTAGACTGAGTACCACTTGGAGCGACATTCCTGGGAGCTCCATACTAAGGACTAGACTCACGGTTTAGGGCATCCTAGGGAGCACTCTGTAGGGGCATCTGCAGGCTGAAGGACACTCAGGGTCCTCTTGCGGGGTGGAGGACTCTGCAAGAGGGGCATTGGTGGACTTGCCTTAGAGCAGCTAGGGTCAGGAATCCAGAGATGCCCTTTTGGGGAGCACTATATTGGGGCCCTCGTGTTGAGTTGGAGTCCCCCATCTCAGGGCAGGAGTGTTAGGGTTCCAGAGCTGCCCTGTGGCAGGAACAGTGCAGAGGGGCACACAGTCCCAGCATAGGGGGACTGAGGCGAAAGTGTAGTGAGGGTGTGTGTGTTGGGCTGTTCCCATGGTATCCTCTGGCTGAACTCACTTTGCTCCGGCTTTCGGTGTATGACCAGCTGCCCCCGCTGCCTTGGTGGTGTGCTCCATTCTGGGGTCCTCTGACTTTGACATGGTGACTGTACTTGTAGGAGAGCGTAGTTGTAACATGGTAACTGTGAGCTTCTGGGATGGGGATTGTGACAGTGTGACTGTGTGCTTCTGGGATGTTGTGACTGTCACAGATGACTGTGTCCTCATGGGACACAGTGATGGTGACAATGACTGTGTGTGCTCCAGGAACATGGAGTGTTGGAGGGTGATTGTTTCTGCTCCTGGAACAGTGGCGATTGTGACAGCAAGACCGTGTATGCTTCCAGGACAGTGTGATTGTGACATGATGACTATGTGTGCTTCAGGGACACTGTGGCTGTGACAGGGTCACTATGTTTCCTCATGGGACATGGTGATTGTGCCAGAGTGGCTGTGTGTGCTCCCAGGACACTGAACATGAGGTGGTGTCTGTGTTCCAGGGTCAGAGCCATAGGAACAGAGAATGTTCCACAGATGTATGATGGATGATGGTGGCACTGTAATGTGTACCTTCTCGGGGACAATGTGTTTGTGTCAGTGGCTGACACAAACTGTCTGTGCTCCCTGGGACCATGTGTGACACAATGCGACATGCCTTCATCTGTGCTGGGTGCACTTGCCTGAGCGTTGGTGTTCTGACTTTGGCTGTGCTCCTGTTTACCCTGGACACCCTAAGAAGTGGTGTCCTATCTCCACGTGGCAGTCTTAGTGACTGCATCTACTCTGCCTGTATGTGCTTCAGTGACGTGGGGACTGACAACTTGGCCCCACCCATGGGAGCCTTTCTCCTTGGGACATCACTCAAATGGTCAGATTTGGGCCTCCATCCCTGGAGTTCTGCAGTGAGGTCTCCCGGCTGTGACCTTATTCTTCCTAGGGCTCTCTGGAGACCTTCACCAGCCACCACACCTCCCCAAGCCATCTCCACCTCCATTCTGGACACCCCCAGCTTCAGTACCTCTGTCCCCACCAAGAAACAAGTGTCATGGGCCCAGTGCACACAGTCTGATATTTCCCACAGGGAACTAGAGAAAAACTAAAGGAAAACAAAGCTAAAATCAACAGGAAATGCCAAGACCAGGGGCAGTGAGCCAAACTGGCTCAAGTCACTGTCCTGAGAGACCAAGGAGGGGGTGGGGTGCTAGGAACCAGGCCCCATTCCCTTTTAAGGCTCTAGGGACTTCCCTACCCTGATCTGTCCCAGGCGTTAGCTCTCAGGGGACAGTGGCTGAGTGGTAATAATTATCATTATTTCAGGGTATCCATCTTCTAATGGCTCACTTTTAGGCTTCATGCCACAGACTTTTTCACATGTCCTCACCCCCAGTGCCCCAGTGTGAGGTATCCCTGTTGGACAGATAGGAAAACAGGCCAGAGAGGTAAAATTCCTTCTCCTTCCCTCTGCCCAAATTCATAATACCAGGAAGTGGTGGAGCTAGGATTTCAGTTCTGATCTGCCTGATGCCTGTGTGTCTTTGTATAAGTGTCTTGCCCTCTCTGAACCTGTTTCCTGCCTGTATAGTGGGGCTGTTGCTGGCACTGCCCTGTGGGGCTCAGTTTGAGAGTTCTGTGAGTTCAAGATATGTGTGAAGGATTCAACACAGTCAATTCTTAGGTTATTGATCAGGGAGCTGAGGCTGTGGTGGACATTGCTTTTTTGGAGTGGGAAGAAAAAAAACAGGAACTTGAACCACATCCCTGCATGGGCTCGTTTCCTTTTCACTGTGGGCCTGTGCAGTCTACAGCGGCAGAGCTGGTCTACAGCTGGCTTGGAAGGACTGGCTGTGGGCACCCTCTCCTCCTCCCCCCACAAAAGGAGGAAGGGGACAGAGAGGCCTCCAGTGGGAACCTCCTTCCTGAAATGGGGCATTTTGCCAGAAAGGGGGTTCTACCACTGCACACTCAGGGGATTCCAGCGCTCCCCACTTTGGAGTTCATCCAACCACCAGAAAGAGGGTTCAACCAGCCCACTAGATTTGCATCCTGGGGGCCCCCAGAGAGGAGGCCCTGTCCCCCAGCTGAGATGTCATCCACACCCCCACCTGGGGATGCATGAGACGCGGCTCCTGGCTCGCCCTGCAAGGCTGAGTCATGGCACCGCCGCGATCTGTCAAGAGGCAGATGGAGCGGGAGGAAGAGGACAAGGAGGGAAGAAGAGGGACTGCTTGAATTGGGGGCCAAAGTATGGACCTACCCCTCTCCCTGGGCCCCCAAACTCTCGCCATCCAGGAGAGCGCTTCCTGGCCCGGGAGCGGGTGGAGGCAGCCAGGTTCAAGTCTATCTCTGACAAGCGGTCTGTCTCCACCTGGGCTCTCGCCTCTCCTTGTCCCTGGCCATCCCACGTGCCTGGATGGGTGGTGGGAAGTCGGTCTCTCGGCGCGCCCTCCCTCCGCGCGCCCTCTGCTGGACGGCAGGAAAGGCACAGCCTGATTGTGCGCTCCAGGTCCTCACCTGTCTCAGAAACGCTAGTCCCGGAGCAGACCCAAGTCGTCGCGCCACTGCCACGCAGTCCGTATTATTATTTCATGCTTATTGAGTTTTCTGCAGAGCGGGCGCCAGGCCGGCCGACCGCAGGCTGCGGGTGGGATCCTCCCCTTCCCGGGGTGGGACCTGACCGCTGCCCCATTCTCCACCTGGTAGCCAAGTGGAGAGGAGACGCCGCCTGGTGGACAGGAGAGGAACTTGGCGGAAAAGTTGTGGACGCGGAGTTGCCAGGTCTGTTCCGCGAGCTCGTGTCCCACGCCAGTTCCAAGGCCTCCCAACACCACCCTGCGTTTTAATGCGCAACATCCTTGGCTGTGTACTCCTACCCAGAAAACAGAGAAGAAATGACTTGTCCAAGATCACACAACGAGGAAGGGCAAAGTTAGGGTTAAAAACTAGGTTTCCTCCACTGCAGAGCAGTGGGTAAGATTTCAACGGAAGCCTCACTTGCTGGCCTGGGACCAAAGTCCGTGCCTCCATAGCCTCATTTTTCTCATCAATAAAACGGGACTGAAAACTAAGAAGTTCCCACCTCAGGGCTATGGTACCGCTGAAATGGCTGACGTAGAGGCTGGGCAACCAGGACCTGTTTTGAGAAAGCATTTCCTCAAATGACATCAGCAGAGAGAAAGCTGGTGTCCCTCAAACCACAAAGTCAGCGCCATCTTTCACTGGTAACAGATTCACTACAAGCTCTCCTGCGTTACAGGAAACTGGGGCTTTGGGGCTGAGGAAGCCACAGGCTGGCCTGGTGAGGACAGAGTTTTGAGAGGCTTCTAAACCCACTGTTTTTACTCTTGATATGTGTTTGGAGCCAGCCTTTGCCCTTTGCTTGCTTTGTGAACCTCGTCTGCCAGAACCTGTTTCCTCGTCCATAACAGGACCATTCATTCTGCACATGCATCCTTGAAGCTACAGCTCAGAATCCAATCGACCCAGTCTTACTGTCTGGAGTTCTCAGACTAGTGGGTGAAGCAGAAATAGCAAGTAAAACCATCTGATAATTATAGATGGTGACACATGGAATGTGAAGAACAGAGGGATCCTGAGGTCAAGCAGGGCCTCTCCAAGGAGGTGACATTTGAGCAGATACCTAAATAAATAGAAGGATGCTTTGTGGTATCTGAAGGTAGAGGGTGCCAGCTAGAGAGAACCGCCAGTGCAAAGGTCCTGTGGTGGGAATGTAACCTGGGAGACAAGCATGTCTGGGGCATAGTGAGGGCTGAGTGGAAGGAAATGAGGAAGGAAAGTGATGGGCGGCTCATAGACTGTGGTCAGTGTGGGCTTCAGGTCTCTGCTTATATCTAGCTTCCTAGGAAGGGACAAAAGTCACTGGACTGGAAGAAGACTCATCTTGAAGACCCTGTGTAGCCTAGTGACTAAAATCCCAAGCTCTGGAGCCAAACACTAGGTTCATAATACAGCTCTGCTCTTTTTTGGGCTGGATGACCCTGGCCAAGTCACTTCCCCTCTCTGGATCGTGGTTTCTCTATCTTTGAAGTTGACCTAGGAAGAAACCTGTTCCCAAGAGCTTACCAGCCATTGAACAAGAACAGCCTTGCTTCCTGTTTGTACCAGAACTGTGGTCCTGATGGGCAGTGCAGCGGGGACCTTAGTAGGACTAGGAGCAGAATCCTCACTTGGGAGCTCTTCTTGCCTCTCAAGGATCTGGCAATGGCTGGAAGTATTTTAGTTGTCATAAGTGAAGGGTACTACTGACATCTAGTGGGTAGAGGCCAGGGATACTGCTACAACTGCTCAACAGTACAGGACAGCCCACCTAGGGCAAAATATTATCCAATCCCAATCCCCGGTGCCAAGGGTGAGAAAGTTTGAATTCTTAACAAGGAGATGAGAATCGGTTCTTGCTGGGGGTGGGGTAATTTTAAAAATCATGTGTGTGTGTGTGTGTGTGTGTCTGTGTGTGTTGCTGGGGATTGAACCCAGGCCCTGAGCGTGCTAGGCAAGTGCTCAACTGCTGAGTAACATCCCCAGCTCCCCACTTCGGTTGTATGTAGAGAGCACAGATATGCAGCTGTCCCTTGGTATGCATGCTGGGGGTTGATTCCAGGACTCCCCACCCCACCCCAATCTGCAGATGCTCAACTTCCTTAGGTAAGATGGCACAGTATTTGCACAGAACCTCCGCACAGTTCCCTGTGGACTTTAAGTCATCTCTAGGTGACTTATAACACTTAGTACAAGGTAAAGGCACTGTACACAGTTGTCATACTATATTGTATAGGGAGTAAGGACAAGGAAAAGAGTCTGTACATGTTCAGGACAGACACTTTCGATCTGCGGTCGGTTGAATCTGAGAATGCAAAACCTGAAGCTACAGAGGACTGTACACACTGTGCTTAAATGGGCATTAACATTTCATGGGGAAGGCAATTAGGATAAAAAAAGTCTACTCAGGCTATCCCATAGGGGGACAGTAATAAAATAGAAGGTGGCAAAGACTGGATTAGAGCCTGACTCAGCCACTCACCAACTATGTGACCTTGAAACAACCTTGAACAGGCCATTTCTCTCCAAGACTCAGTTTTCCTATCTGTAAAATGGGAGCAATAATAGTAGCACTTCCTGGGAGTTTCATGAGGATTAAATGAGATCTTTCCTGGAGGTACTGAATGCATAGGAAGCATTCTAAAGGGTCAGCTGCTATCCTGCCATCTCAGGATATTCATCATCTGTCCTCTAGCTAGTACACTGGCTTGCACACTATAAAGCCCTCAATGCTTTGTTAAATAATGATGATAACTGTAGTAAATGTTTAGTGCACATCTTTTTTTTTTTTTTTTTTTTTTTTTTTTTACACTGAGGATTGAACCCAGGGGCACTTTACCACTGAGCCACATCCCCAGGCCTTTTTATTTTTAATTCTGAGAAAGGGCCTCACTAAGTTGCTGAGGGCCTCACTAAATTGCTGAGGTTGGCTTTGAACTTGTGATCCTCCTGCCTCAGCCTCCCAAGTCACTGGGATTACAGGTATGTGCCACTGTGCCCGGCCACATCTACTTTTCTGAGCCTTTTGCATGTGCATTCATGAGCTGGGTATTCTTATTACATCCATTTTTATACCTGGGAAAACCAAGGCTCAGTGAAATGAAGGGATTTGCCCAAGATCGCGTGACCAAGAAGTGAAAAAGACCAGACTCGAGTCCAGGCCACCTGACTGGACACCATGGCATTGTAGCCAATAGCTAGGGAGGAAAAGATACTTCACAGAGTTGTGACCCTGAAATAGACTGGTAGACTGGTCCCCTTTTTAAATTTAAAGCAAGCTTCTCCCCCATCCTTGGCCCCAAAGAACCACACACAGGTTGGGGGACACTGAGGAATCACAACCAACTGACTGTTCAAAGTCTTCTCCTCTGTGAGTCTGTTTTCATCATCTGTGAAAAGGGGACAAATGTGCTCACAGAGTCACAGTGTTGGGCATGGAGAACCATTATCGGGCCCCACCCAGAAAGTCCCCATCTAAAAGTGCTATTGTGCCTGCCGCTGAAGGGAGGTGGGTTCTCGGGGCTACCTTGAGCTGTGGGGGTTCATTTCTAAAAGGTGCCTCATGGATTCTAAGGATTGGGCGGTGCCTTAGGGTTCCCACCCTAGAGGCTATGGGCATGCTAGAGGCTTCTAGGCATATCTTTAAAAAAAAAAAAAAATATATATATATATATTTTTTTTTAGTTGTTGATGGAGCTTTATTTTCTTTCTTTCTTTATATGTGGTGCTGAGATCGAACTCAGTGCCTCACACATGCTAGGCAAGCGCTGTCCCACTGAGCCACAACCCCAGACCTATGCATATCTTTTCTATTTTTTATTTGTTATTTGTAGTTATACATGATAGCAGAGTGTATTTTGACATATCATACATATATGAAGTATAAGTTCCCATTTTTGTGACTGTACGTGTTGTGGAGTTATATCGGTCATGTATTCATATTTGAACATAGAAAAGTTAGGGCAAATCTATTCTACTGTCTTCTGGGCATATCTTAAGAGGTATAAAGCACATCTCATGAGCTGTGGGTGGCATTTTAGGATGTCCCCAAGGATTTGGGGTACATCTTAGATTCTGGCCTGTTCCCAGAGATACAGAGGAATTTAGGTGTGCCTCTGAGCTCTAAGGGGCACCCCAGGATTTGGTGGCATCTTCATGGCTATGAGACGTGCCCTGAGTAGGAAGACACCCCTGAGGGTGTGTTGGGGCCTCAGCACTTGAGGATTTTGGGGATGTGGTGGAGCCATTCAGGGATTGAGGAACAATGGAAGCACTCTTGGGTTCTGTGAAGGAATCTAGGATTTGGGGGGTTCACATGTGGTCTGTGGAAATGGCTCTGTGCCTGTGTGGGCTGCTTTGGTGCTCTGGGGGGTAATTCTGCATGACTGAGGGATAATGGTGGTGCTCTAGGGAAGTTTGGGACATCCTAGGAATTGTGCTGGTGCTCTTGGGATCTGAAGGGTGCTCTTGTGGGCTCGCAGAGCACCACTGGGGTTTGTGGGTGCGTCCTGGAATTCTTGGGATGTCCCAGAAACGATGAGGATACTGCTAGGAATATAGGGACAGCTGGGAAACCTTAAAAGAGTATCAGGGTCTATGGGGCCTCTTTGAGCACCTCTGGGTTTTGTTGGGGGAACCCAGGGATTTGGGGAGTACCCCTGGTTGTTAGGGACAGTTAGGGCGCTCCAGGGATTGTGGAGACATCTGAGGGACTGTCAGGCCTCCCTTGAGGTCTGTGGGGCCTGTCAACACCATGGGAGGTTTGTGCGCACACCTCGAGATTTAAGGGGTGCCGCTGGGGTTTGTGGAAACGCTTCCGGCAATTTGGGGGACGTCGGAAGGACTGCGGGGAGGCCCTGGGGTCTGCGGGGGAGTCCCCTCCGCCGCGGTGTGGGGCCCCGCCCCGGGGGGCGGCCCCAGCTGGAAGCCGGAAGGGCCGAGGCGGCCGCGGGGCGGGGTGGGGCCCGCGGGCCCCAGGGCTGGGCGGCCGGCCTGCTAGGGCCGCGCGCCGGGCGGGCGGCGCAGCTCCCCAGCGCCCGCCGAGGCGGGCCCGCCCCGCGCCCCTGCGGCCATGACGCGGCCGCGTGGCCTGGGCCGCATCCCCGAGCTGCAGCTGGCCGCCTTCCCGGTGGCGGCAGCCGAGGACGAGGCGTTCCTGCCAGAGCCCCCGGCCCCGCGCGCGCCCCGCCGCCCGCGCTCTCCGCCCTCCTCGCCAGTTTTCTTCGCTAGCTCGTCCCCAACTTTCCGCAGGCGCCTTCGGCTTCTCCGAAGCTTTCAGGATTTTGGCCGTCAGCCGTGGGCCGGGTAAGTGCGCGCTGATGGTCGTGAGTTCGAGGCCCCTCTGGCCACCTGGCGCGCGCTTGGGTCTGGGATCTGTGACTTGCTCTCACCAGTCTTATTTTTCTTCTTCCGTCACAAGGCAGAGATTAAAATCATCCTTGCCCGCCAGGGTTGCCGTGGAGACATCTGATAGGGCATGCAGTAGGCGCTCAATAAACGCTGCATTCCTCCCACTTCCTGTACAAACCTGAAGCTGCGGTCACGCTTTGGGTGACTGAGGCCGACCTGCCATCCAAGGTGACCTGGGACATGCGTTCACTTCTGTTAGCCTCAGTCGATGGCCTATGAAATGGGTCCAGTGGTGCCCTCTGGGGGTTAACTCGCTGTGAGGCTCAGGGATGTTACTGCGTGCACAGAGCACTAAGGGCAAATGGAAGTTCCCTGCCTAGCCAGACCTGGGGTGGGCTGCGGGGCAGGAAGCCGGGGGTGACAGGCCTGGAGGCCACATCCGGTCTGGCTTCTCAGTGTTTCCCCCAGACACCGACGTTGACAGTCTGGAGGTGGGCACGCGCTGGTGCTAGGGCTTCTCCCGGTTCTCTGCCTCCTTCATTGCTCCCTATTCTACATTTACTTGTTTAGGACATAGACTTGAGGAAGGCACTGTGGGACAGGACACAAGCCCAGCAGCTGGCCCTGGGGAAGAGATGGGGGCGGGGAAAGAAGAGGAGGTGGAGCCAGGGCCTTTGGGAACCCCGCGGGGGGTCCGGAGGGGTGGGGATCAGCGTCTCTCCAGCTTCCCTCCTGTGCCTCTGTCTCCACCTCTGCCTCTTCTGTCTCTGTTTCTTCCCCCAGCTTCACCTCCCTGCATCTGTCGACCCTCCCCGGGGTTGTTGTCACCCGGCTGGGGCGAGTCCCGTTCCCCCGGGCGCTCACGGCGATCTGGGACCTGGAGCCCGCACCACTCGACGTCAGGGCTGGGGGGGTGGGGTGGGCGGGGCCAGAGCCAGCGCGGGAGGCGGGGCTGCCCGGAGCCGGGAAAAGCGGAGTCCCGGGTGCCCCCGAGACCCGCGCGGGAGGGGGCCCAGGAGTCCGCCGGGCCGCTGCAGGGGGAGGCAGGCTTTGAACCCGCCCTGGCATTGCGGACGCGCTGGGACGCCGACCGCCCCGGGCCGTCCCGCGGGGGGGGCGGGGGAGGGTCACCGAGGCGGGGTGCCGCGCGGGTGCGGAGGCGGCGCCGCCGCGGCCGCAGACACCTCGGGCCTGGCGAGCAGTTCGCTGCACAACACCGAGCAGCCGTCCCCATGCGAGCCCCGACGGCTCTTGGCTCTCATGCGCTCCAGCGCAGCGCCCCGGGCCCGGCCCCGGCCCCCTGCCCTGGCACTGCCCCCCAGCCCTGAGTCCCTGACCCACTTCTCCTTCAGCGATGAGGATACTCGTCGGCACCCGCCGGGCAGATCTGTCAGGTGGGTGGCCTGTGGCTAGTTGCATTCTTGGCGACCCAAGGGCGCTGGCTGCGCTGGGAAAGGGGACCCCGAGTGTGCCTTAGGGGAGTCCCTTTAGTTGCTTCCAGGATCTCATTGGGGTCGCACCCCCTTCCCTCGCCCTAAAGAAACAAGTGCTACTGAGGGTTTCCTGAAGGTGGCGGTCCCCAGAGCTGATGCCGGGTTCTGCCCATTCCTCCTTGTCCAAAGTGGGATCCCTTCACCCTCTTTGGTGCCCCCAAACCTGTGATTCTGGCATTCACCCTGGCAGCAAATACGGGTGTCCAGCGTCACCTGGGCTCCACTCCCAGGCCACTGGCGGGGAGCCAGGGCCCTAAGGCCCTATGCTGCTATGTCTCCAACTTACCCCCTCCTTCTTGCTGGGGCTGCCAGGCTGAAAACCAAGCTGGAGCAGCAGGGGTGGGGAGGGGAGGTTCCTGGATGCCTGGAGGGTATTTAGAATAGGCTGGGTAGAGCTGGGGCCAGGAAGTGGCCTTTTAAGTTCTCTGGATTTTCTAGACTTGTCCTTACCACCCAACATCAACCCCTTCAGATACCTGGACACACACAGTCTCCAGCATGGGGACACACAGCCGAACTCAGAAGCACACAGACACACCCACACACAGGGCATTCGGGGTCACCCTGTGTTTACTATACTAGGTGTGGGTCTCCTGGCTAGTCAGGGTGCCAAAAGAACCCTCAAGTGACCCGCAACCACACACAGGTGACACACAAACCACAGCAACTTCGGCCCACTCCTCCAACAGCTCTGTACACACTGCATTCCCCAGGATGACCCCTATCACTTAAACACACCCCCAGAGCCCACACAAGTTCCTGCGGACTGGTTTCCACGTGTGCCTCATACCCAAGCAGTCACAGTATCTGTGTGGCACCTCTCACGAGGTCACTCAGACTCAGGAACACAAAGATGTAGACACACACAGCCACCTAGGCACCCACCAATACCCAACCCCCCACACACAGATGCACAATTCCACATAGACAACTGTGTGCACACAGACCTCCCCCTCCCCCAGACTCATACACCAACACTCGTTACACACACAGCCTCACAAACAGCCGTGTCAGCTGGCACCATGCACCCGTCTGGCAGACACACGCCAGCGCTCGCCACCAACCTCCCTGTGACCTTCACGGAGCAAATGCCAGGCCATTCCATAAAGGCTGACTGGCACCTCCTGTGAGCAGTCAGGTGGGGAGAGGCAGGGAGCCCAGGGAGACACCAGGCCTGCCTTCCTTGTCTGACTTGGGTGGAGATAGACACCCACCGATTGTGATTTAGCTTTCAGCTTGGTAGCCTGACCACCAGATTCAAGCCCATGTTTTACCTTTCTCTGCCTCAGTTCCCTCATCATGAAAAGGGGGCCTAGTACAGTGCCTAGCACCAGGCCTTCAACCGCCTTCCCAGCTGTGACGCGTGCCCCTCGCCCAGCACCCCCTCCAGCCTGTTTGTTTCCTGTCATCCCCACAGCTGAACACCCTCAGGCCAAGACCTGCTCCTGGATTTATGGTCTTCTAGAGGCTTGATTTAATGTCCTGGGAAACCAGGTAGGCAGGCTTGGGAGCCCAATGGACGTGGAGAGTGCCAGGTGGTCAGCCTGCCGAAGGAAAAGCAGACTGGTCTTTGACCTCTGATGGAGTGCCTGGGCATGTGGCTGTGATGTTGGCATATTGCCAGTGGCCCCTGAGTATAGTTGTGACTCTGGGTTCCACTGAGACATCTCTGGATGACTTTGGGCCACATGAACTGTCAGTGGCAGGCTAGGAAGGCCCAGGGATCTGATTCCCTGGGATGGCAGAGCCCCCAACCCCTGGCTGCAGTTCACCAGCCGTGATCCCCTCCCCTTTGCCTGCCCTCAGCCCAAGGGACATCCACTCTTGAAGTACAAACATCTGAGCCCTGGGGAGCATCCTCTTCCCATCCGGGCCTCTGGGCTCTTGCTTACGTGAGTCGTGTCTCCTGGGGCAGCTGTATTTGCCAGCACCATGCTAGCGAAGCACCCTCTTGGGCTGTAAGCTTAGGTTCCTGGGTGGAGGGACGGGGCCTCTGTGTAGCTATGTTCCTCTCCCCTGCCCAGTGGCACTCATCAGGGCCTAGGGAGACAGGACATGGTTCTCCGGACACGAGGCCACCAACCTCTGACCATCCTTCTGTGCCTCCGTTTCCTCATTTAACTGGTTGTTAACAGGACCCACCTCAAGAACTGGTGGCAGAAATAAATGCATACAAAGTCCTTCGATGGTGCCAAGCACCCTGCAAGAACTTAAGAAGTGTCTTAATACAGTTTGAATCTTCCTATTCCAAAAGTCCAGAATCCAAAGCTGTATGCTGACCTGCCACAAGTAGAAAATTTGACATCGTGAAACTGTTCCATGCACAACATTTATAAAACATAAAATGACTTTGAGGCCATGTGTATAAGGTATATATGAAACAGAAATGAATTTTGTGTTTAGGCTTGAGTCCCCTCCCCTGGAAAGCTCCTTGTGTATGTGGAGCTATTCCAAAATCCAAAAAAGTCTGAATTCTGAAACATTTCTGGCTTCAAAATATATGGGATGTGACTATAGCTGATAAGGGTACTCGGCCTGCACTATGTCCCTGAAAGGGTGTGACCTGTCAGTCACCTCATATGTATTGATGATAATGGGCATCATCTTCGAAGGTCACAGTTGATGATATATGAGTATTCAACCTTGAGGGTGTTTTCTTTTTTCATTTTTTGTGCTGATGATCAACCCCAGGACCTCACATACCCTAGGCAAATGCTCTACTACTGATCTTTACTCCCAGCCCACAGCCCAATGCTTTTTTTCTTTTCTTTTCTTTTTTTTTTTTTTTTTTGGTACCAGGGATTTAACCCAGGGTCATTTAACCACTGAGCAACATCAACAGCCCTTTTTTTATATGTTTTATTTTGAGACAGTGTCTTGCTAAATCCTTAGAGCATCACCAGGTTGCTGAGGCTGGCCTCAAACTTGTATTCTTCCTACCTCAGCCTCCTGAGCCTCTGGGATTACAGGCGGGTACCACGTCCAGCCCAGCCCTATATACTTTTTAAAGTTAACATGTAATAAAAAAAAATCACCCTTTTCAATGTACTATGAGGTTTTTATTATGGTAAAATATAAGCAACTTATAATTTATCATTTTAACCCTTTTTAATGTACTGTTCAGTTCAATTCTCCATCTCCCCGCAACCACTGTTCCACTTTCTCTATGAACCTGACTATTCTAAGTGTCTCATATAAGTGCAGTTGTACAATATCTGTCCCTTGGTGACTGGCTTATTTGCTCTGCTCTGTTTTCAAGGCATCCATGTTGTGGCCTGTATCACAATTTCATTTCTTTTCTTTTTTTTCCCTCGAACTTGCGATCCTCCTGCCTCGGCCTTTATACGGTTGAATAATATTCCCTTGCATGGATGTGTCACATTTGTTTTTCGGTTCACCCCTTGATGGACACCTGGGCTTTTCCACCCTTTGGCTGTTGTGAATAGAGCTGCTGTGACCATGTGTGTGCCTGTATCTTTTTGAGTCCCTGCCTTCAGTTCTTTGGGGCTCTTCCTAGACGTGGAGTCGCTGGGTTATATAGTAACCTCTGTCTACCTTTAGCTGCCAAACTGTTTTCCACAGCAAATGCACCATTTGACATTCTCCCTGGTGCACGATGATTCCCACTTGTCCAACTCCTCACCAGCACTTGACATTTTCTGATTTTTGTTTTCATTTGAGTAATAGCCATTTGAGGGAGTGTGAAATGGTGTTGCATTGTGGGGTCATTTTGTTTTGTGTTTGAGATGGGATCTTGCTGTGTTGCTCAAGCTGGCCCCAACATCTGGGCTCACTCATCCTCCTGACTTGGCCTCCCCAGTAGCAGGGGGACCACAGGCACCTGCAGCTGAGCCCAGTTTACGTTGTGGTTTTGATTTGTGTTTCTCTAATGACTAGTGATGTTGAGTATCTTTTCCTGTGTTTATTGGCCATAAGCACATCTTTGGAGCAATGTCTATTCAAATCTTATGCCTTTTGTTTGCTTGTTTGTTCCTTTTAGGTATACATGGGAACAGAGTGTGTTTTGACATATATTACATACATGGCATATAACTTACTCTAATTAGGATCCCATTCTTGCTGTTGAAGATTGTGTGGAGTTTTACTGGTGGTGTATTCATATGTGAACATAAGAAAGTTATGTCCAATCCATTCTACTGTATTATGCCTTTCTTGAGGGGAGCAGCGGGGGTTTAACCCAGGTGTAATTTACCACTAAGCTGCATCCCCAGCCATTTTTATTTTTTATTTTGAGACTGGATCTCACTAAATTGCTTGGGGCCTCACTAAGTTGTTAAGGCTGGCCTTGAACTTCAGATCTTCCTGTCTCAGCCTCCTGAACTGCTGAAATTACAGGTCTGTGCCGCTGCACCTGGCTCATGCCATCTTTGAATGAGGTTTTTGTTGTTGAGTTTTAGAAATAATTTATAATCTGAAATATTCACTGCTGGTCAGATATATTATTTACAGTTTTTTTATTTACAATTTGTGTGTGTGTGTGTGTGTGTGTGTGTGTGTGTGTGTGTGCATGCTTGTGCACAGGGCTTGGGTTGAACCTGGAACCTTAAGCATATTAAGCAAGAATTCTACCACTGAGCTAATTATGGCCCTTAAAAATACTTTTTTTGGGGGGGAGCATCAGGGATTGAACTCAGGGGTATTTAACCATTGAGCCACATCCCCAGCGACATTTATTTTTTTTTATTTTGAGACAGGGTCAAAATTTAGGCCTTGCTAAATTGCTGAGGCTGGCTTTGAACTTGTACCCCCCTGCCTCAGCCTCCTGAATCTCTGGGATTATAGACATGAGTTCCCACACCCAGCTTAAAAATGCTTTTAATTTGAGTGTTAGTTGTTCTCAGTACCTGGTGGAAGAGCTTAATACCTTGGGAAGGCAGAGCACAGCAGCAGGGACTAGACCTGGTTGTGGAGGTGGCCCTGGCAGTAGCACTCCAGGTAAGACAGAAGGGGGGTGACCTCAGGGATGAGAAGAGTGGGCGAATGAAGGGTACCATCAAGACTCTTGACAAGGTCCTTCTCTGAAGCTCAGATAAGAGGCCCAGGAGGCTAGCCAGAGGCCAGACATGGGGGGATGGAGGAAGCAGTGCCCACTTGGCCCCCTAGACCCTTGTCTTAAAGAAACCAGCTGCCTGAAGTGGGGACAAAGGGGAACTGGCCAGGAGTAAAGGACAGTTGCAAGGAGTATCCAGGAGAGACAGTGGCTCACCCATTCTTGCTTATAGAGAATAGATAAATCCCTCCATCTTCAATGATAGGGGGTCCCCAAGATCTTTAAAGACAAAAGGCCTAGCGGAGCCATCTGACGGGCGTGAAGTTGTATCTCACTGTCTTGACTTGCATTTTCCTGATGACTGATGAGGTTGAGCGTCATTTCACTTGTATATATATATATATTTTTTTTTTTTTTTTCTGGAGAAATGTCAGTTCAAGTCCTTTGCTTATTTTTAATTGGGTGGTATAGATTTTTAAAAATTTTTTTATCTTATTTGTTCTAATTAGTTGTACATGACAGTGGAATGCATTTATACATTTTGATAACTCATACCTAAATGGTGGGTAGGTTTTTGTTGTTGAGCTATAGAAGTCTTCATATAGTGTAGCTATCAATCCCTTCTCAGATATATGGCTTACAGCATTGTTCTCCATTTTGTCCTCTGGTTCACAGAAGTTTTGCATTCTGTTGAAGTCCATTCGATTCTTCTGTTTGCTTGTGCTTTTGGTCTCATTGCAAGAAACCACTGTCAAATCCAGTGTCATAATTTTTTTTTTTTAGTTCATTTCTGGGGAGTCAACCCAGGGGCACTGTACCAGCCAGCTGCATCCCCAACCCTTTTAATTTTTTTGAGACAGGAGCTCCCTAAGTTGCATAGTCTGGCTTTGAACTTGCAATCCTTTTGCCTCAGCTTCCAAAGTAGCTGAGATGACAGTCTTGTGCCTTTGCACTTGGCCAATGTCATAAAGCTTCTAAGAGTGTCATAGCTTCAGCACTTACATTTAGGGATTTCATCCATTTTGAGTTAATTTTTGTTTATGATACAAGATAAGGGTCAACTCCATTTTTTTGTGTATAGATATCCAGCTTTCCAGTCACCACTGGGCTGGAAAGACTCCTTTCTCCATTGAATGGTTTCATTAAAAGATCATTAAACCATATGTGCAAGAGTTTATTTCAGGGCCCTTTACTCTATTTCATTGGTCTTTATGTCTTTATTGCCAGTAGTGTTACGATTACTGTAGTTTTGTAGTACAGTCATTTTGAAATCCGGATGTATGAGTCTTCCAACTTTGTCCTTTTTTTTCAAGATTATGTTGGCTATTTAGGGTCCCCTGAAATTCTGTGTGAATTTATTTTTCTGTGTGAATTTTATTTTTATTTTTTATTTTTGGGGGTACTCTGGATTGAACTCGGACATTCAGCCACTGAGCCACATCCCCTTTATTTAGAGACATGATCTCACTGAGTTGCTTAGTGCCTCACTTTTGCTGAGACTGGCTTTGAACTCACAATCCTCCTGTCTCAGCCTCCCAAACCACTGGGATTACAGGTGTGCACCACCACACCTGGCTTTCCGTGTGACTTTTAAGATAAGTTTTTCTATTGCTACAAAAAAGATTTTTGGGGAGCTAATAGGAATAAATTGCTTTGGTAGTGTTGACATCCAAACAGTACTAAGTCTTCTAATCCACGAATATGGGATGACTTTCTATTTATGCCTTCTTTAATTCTTTTCAGCAATAGCTGGGTTTGGTGGTTAGTGCCTGTAATGCCAGCTACTTCAGTGGCTGAGGCAGGAGGATCACAAGTTCCAGGCCAACCTGGGCAACTTAGTGAAACCCTGTCTCAAAGTTAAACATAAAAAAAGGCTGGGGAGTGGGCTGGGGATATAACTCAGTTGGTAGAGTCCCTGCTTCAAAAGCACAAGGCCCTGGGTTCAATCCCCAGCACCACAAAAAAAAAAAAAAAAAAAAAAAAAGAGGCTGGGGATGTGGCTCAGTAGAAGATCACCCCTGGGTTTGATCCCCAGTAATGGGGACAGGGGTTCTTTCAGCACTATTTCATAGTTTTCAGTATCACATTTTTTGCCTCTTCTGATGTTTATTCCTAAGTATTTTATTTAGTTTGATGTTATTGTAAATGGAATGTGTTTCCTTTTCAGACTGTTCATTGTTAGTGTGTAGAAACCACATAGGGTTGGGGATTTAGCTCAGAGGCAGACTCTGGGTTTGGTCCTCAGCTCTGCTTTTGTATCCTGCAATGTTGCTCAATTATTGCTAGTCCTTTTATTATTGTTGAATAGTACTCGATGGTGTAAATCTGCTGCAGCTTATTAATTCAGTTGCTGGACATTTGAGTTTCATATTTGATGGTTATGGACAAAGCTGCTATAAACGTGTGTACGGGTTTTTGGATAAATATTGGTAGATTTTTTCATGTAAATTTGGTAGATATTTTCATGTATCTTGGGTATATATATATATATAGAAGTAGATTTGTTGACACATGTATGTTTAAAAAATGACAAACTAGCCAGGCACAATGGTGCACACCTATAATCCCAGCTGCTTGGGAGGCTGAGGAAGGAGGATCACAAGTTTGAGGCCAGCCTCAGCAACTTAGTGAGACCCTGTCTCAAAATAAACAAATAAATAAAAAGAGCTGGGGATGCAACTCAGTGGCAGAGCACTTGCCTAGCATCTTGAGGCCCTGAGTTTGATTCCCAGTTATAGGGAAAAAAACAAAACCCTGATAAACGGTCTTCCAAGTGGCTGTGCCACCTGGCGTTCCCACCAGCAATGCACTGGGGTTCCAGTGGCTCCACACCATTGGTATTGTCAGTTCTGTTTGTCCGTCTGTTTTAGCCACCTTGGTAGGTGTGAGGTAGTAGTCCATGTTTACTTTGGTGCTGGGGCTTGGCACCCAGGGCCTGGGCAACAAGATGACACCCCACCACTGGGCCACACCCCAGCTCAAGGCTCGCTCTCTAAGGACCCCCAGGTCCCACCTCTTTGTTTTATATTACAAAAGTGAAAGGAGTAGGATTTACTCCAGTGTGAGAATAGAAACACAACTCTCGGGGGGCCAGAGGAGACCCCAGTAGGGGTGGCCTAGGCCCCACCTCTTAACAGCTCCACACTGAGGACCCAGCTCCCAGCCATGAACCCTGGAGGACACGCGCCCAGCATATTCTAACACAGCCAAGTTCTTTGTACTTTCCTCTGTCTGTAACTCACCTTTTACTCTTTGGGCAGTGTCTTTTGCAGAGCTGAAGTTTCACAGTGACGCTAAAGCTAAAGACTTTTTAAGTTTTGTTTTCTTTTCCCGCACTGGGGATTGAACCCAGGGGTGCCATGCTACTGAGCTGCCCTCTGGCTGACCTGCGGCCCATCCTCACTTTTCTTTTTACATTGGCTCCCTGGTGCCCAGGGACATGGGATCTCTGAGGTGAGGAGGCAGAGGATTGGAGTTAACACTTTAGTCTGAGCGCACATTCTGATCTTGCCATGATCTTGCAGTGTGACCCAGACTACCTATTCTCCAGCCTGAGCCTCGGTTTCTTCATCTATAAAATGAGCCTCAGAAGGAGACCACAAAGAAAAGACTCAGTATATGGAAACTGGTATTTCTGTCTTGGTCTAGGGTATTTCCCTTATTTCTTAACAGAAAGCCCATTCCAATAGCATCCCTTACTGACCTTTAGTAGGTCTCCTATGCTCTGTCCTGCCCACTTTACCCCCACCCAGAGCATAGTCTGAATTCCACTGACCAGTCTAACCCCCTTGCCTTCACAATGGAATGAAAAACCAGAGAGAGCAGCAACTTTCCTGAGGTCACACAGCACAAGGTGCAAGTTGTAAGTACATGACTTGCCCCTGTCATTCTCAGCTCTCCATATCGACTGCTTACTGAGTCCAGTCTGAGACTGATAGACTTGATAATCATCCATCTTTTTTGAGCTCGGTGCTAGTCTTTGTTCTGTGTTAGTGCTGGTAACTTAAATGACTCAGAGAGGGTGCTGATTCTTTGGGTGGATAAGGAAACTGGTGCATTACCACCCCCTCAACCTTACACAGCTGAGATATAACACAGCTGGGGTCTCCCGGCTTCATCTTGAGGGGTCTCTGTCTCATCGTCTCATTGCTTCCACCTCCACTGCCCTGTAACTGTCTGTTTCTGTCCTATCTCTACTCCAGCCACACCAACTTCCTTGCTCGTCTTCAAACAAAAAACAAGTCCTATCAGGTGCTGCAGTGCACACCTGTAATCCCAGCTACTCAGGAGGTTGAAGTAGGAGGATGGAAAGTTTGAGGCCAGCCTGGGCAACTTAATGAGTTCTCAAAATAAAATAAAATAAAATAATTGAAAAGGAGCTGGGGATGTAGCTCAGGGACAGAATGCTTGCCTAGCATGTGCAAGGCCCAGGTTCAATCCCCAGCTCCACAAAGAAGAAACAAACCAGTAAAACAAGGATTCCTGCTTGAGGGCCTGTACCCCTGCTGTTCCTCTGCCAGGAGTGCTTTCTGACTCATAGCTGGCTTCTCATCCTTAGGCCCTGCTGAGATGTCACCTCCTCAGAGAGACCTACCCTGGCCACAGGTCAGGTACCATGGCACACACCTGTAATCCCAGTGACTCAGGAGGCTGAGGCAGGAGGATCATAAATTTGAGGTCAACCTCAGCAACTTCATGAGACCCTGTCTCAAAATAAAGAACAGGGCTGGGGATATGGCACAGTTAGTAGAGTACTTGCCTCGCATGCACGAAGCCCTGGGTTCAATTCCCAGCACCAAAAAAATAAAGAACAAACAAATAAAAAGACTCGGGTATAGCTCAGTAGAAGGGTGTCCCTGGGTTCAATGCCCAGTACTGGACCCCCCCAAAAACATGTTGACATTCATTCATATGTTTAATGATTTGTTCAATAAACATTTATTGAGGGGCTGGGGAGATAGCTCAGTCGGTAGAGTGCCCTGGGTTCGATCCCCAGCACCAAAAAAAAAAAAAAAAAAAATTATTGAACATCCACCATGTTGATCACTGTGGATGCCTGAATGGTGGCAGGCCTTGTTCTTAGTTCCAGGGATGCAGTGGTGAGCAAACAGGCAAAAATCCCTGCTCTGCACAGCTTGGTTTAGAAGGGCAGGCTGACAGTAAAGAAGGTATGTATGATACAAATTATTTCAGGCAAATAGTGTGGTTTTCGTTCTCCGTGGGGTGTCTGGGATGTGTGTGCTTGTCTTTGTGTTTGGTACTGGGGGTGAGCCTAGGGGCACCACTGAGCCACATCCCCAGCCCTTTTTATTTTTTATTTTGAGACAGGCTCCCTAAACTGCTCAGGGCCTTGTTAAGTTGCTGAGACTGGCTTTGAACTTGCCGTCCTTCTGCTTCAACCTCTCAAGTCGTTGGGATTATAGGTGTGGGCCATGCCCGGCATGGTTTTTACGGAGGGGAAATAGAAAATATAAAGGCAGGAGTGGAACTTTTCTGTGGGTTGGTCGGGAGCAAGGAAGATGCCATCGTGGGTGGAGTAGAGTGGGTGACATGCAAAGTGGGCGGTCCCGGAGCAGGACCTATGGGCTGTCGCCAGGACTTCGGCTTTTTGTTTTTCTTCAGGTGGGAGCTATAGAAAGTTCTGAGCCTCAGCGAGGACCTGACTCAGGTGCTCACAAGCTCTCTCTGGTGGCTGCTGGAGGAACAGAGTGTGGGCCCCAGGGAGCCAGGAACCAGAGCTGTTGTGGACACCCAGGCTAGGGAAGAGCGGGACTGGGAGGAAGGGGAGGGAAGGGGCTGGGGTTACTGCCCAGTAGTAGAGCTGGGTTTGATCCCCAGCACCACATAAAACTAAATAAAATAAAGGTATTGTGTTCATCTACAACTGAAATTATTTTAAAAGGAAAAAGAAGGATGGGTGGCGTGGACAGATCTGGACAGAGGCAGGCAGCCGGGCTGATTTGCAGTGCAGAGGGCAGAGCTAGGCGACGATGACCCTCAACTTCTGGCCCAGAGTGTTCCTGGCACCTGTCACAGGTCCTGGCACCAGAGTGTGGTCTGCAGGTCCCTGGCTCCAGGGGGTTCCTGTCTCTCTTTGGCATCCTCCTCGTGACTCCCCAGTCTTTTCAGAAACTCCCTGGGTCTCTCTTCCTCTTGACCTCCTCAACGCCATGTCAGCCTCTCTGATCCTTCTTCCCACCTGTTCCCTGCAGCTTCGAGGCAGAAAATGGCCCTACGCCATCACCGGGCCGCAGCCCCCTGGACTCGCAGGCGAGCCCAGGGCTCGTACTGCACGCTGGGGCAGCCACCAGCCAGCGCCGGGAATCCTTCCTCTACCGCTCTGACAGTGACTATGACATGTCACCCAAGACCATGTCCCGGAACTCATCGGTCACCAGCGAGGCGTGAGCACCCCTCTCCCTACCTGCCCCTCTTCAGTGAGGCCTGACCCCACCACAAGCTGCCCTTCCCAGCAGGGTGTGGGGATACCCATCTCCACTTTGGTCACCCCCCCAATACCTGCCCTCTCTAGCGCAGAGTCAGCAGCCCTTCCCCAACGTCTCAAAGGTCCAGTCCTCTATAAATGGCTTAGCCTCACTCTCCAGCCCTGCTAAGCCCTCATTACCATTGGCTGCTCTGGGCCCAGCTTCACCCCAACTGTGCCTCCAGGGAGGAAGGCCCCCTCCTGGAGTCCCCCAGCCTACCCCAAGCCAGCCCCACTTCTCCTGAGCCCCTGTTGGGATGTGAGCCCTCCCAGATCTCTTCTGCCTCATCCTCATCACTGTACCTGGCAGACATGCCCTTGCCCATCTGGGTGCCCACCTCAGCCTGGAAACCTGTTCTATCCTGCACTTCCCCCACCAACCCCTCCTCCCACCGCTCCCCTCCCTTTGTCTCCATGCCCCAAGCCGTTTCCTTCAGGCCCAGCCCTGGCGACAAGTCCAGCCTTGGGTGCTGTAAGCGGCCTCTCCCCACTCCCTGCCCCTTGCCTCCCTCCATCCAGCCACCATAATGTCCTCCCCAGCGATTTGCTTCTCTGGGGATCCCTAACCTGCCTCTGTCTTTTATCGCAGGCATGCTGAGGACCTTATTGTTACGCCATTTGCCCAGGTGAGACTCCCCATCCATCCAAAACTGGGGAAGGGGCTCAGCCCTAGCTGCCCTTCCACCTCTACTTACTGCCACCCCCATCCCAGGTGCTTGCCAGTCTCCGCAGTGTTCGAAGCAACTTCTCACTCCTGACCAATGTGCCCATTCCCAGCAACAAGTAAGTTGAAGCTAGCCCCAACACCCATGATCGTGAGCGTAAGCACAGTGAGTTCAATTTTCAGCCTGCTGTGTGACCTCAGGCAGGCACTTTTCTTCTCTGTCTGGTCATGTAATATTCCTTTTGAGCCAAAGAGCCATTGCAGTTGAAGGGCCTAAGATACAAACTTTTATAAATAAAGCCCTGGGTGTCTGCATGTATGGTGGTGAGGCTGCAGCCCCAGGCCTGGGCTTTGACACTAACTTGCTGGGCAAATGGCATCCTGTGATCCCTTTGTTTCCCTTTTGTAAAGCAAGAATTAAGGTAGCGCTTCCGTTAGATATCTGCTGTGAAGAGTCCAGAAGATGGTATATAGAAAGTACAAGAATATTGCCCTGTACATAGTAAGTGCTCAATAAATAGGAGCAGTTCTTATTATTTTGGGGCAGTGGGTCTAGCTCAGGACTGCCAGTTGCTCTAGGGGTTAAGGACAGAGCCATCCTCAGAAGGTTGGGGAAGTTGAGGAGGGTAGCCAGGGGAGCCAAGTACCTGATCCTACTGCTGATCAACTGTGTGGTCTTTAATAAGCCAGTTTTATCTGGTTGAACCTGTTTTCTCATCTGAAAAATGGGTTCTCACAGGGCTCATGGAGAGGCTGCAGGCCATGTGCATGGCAGCATGCTTGGGATGCAGTGAACCCTTGGAAGCAGGAAAACTGGCATTATTCATGAAGAGGGGGAGGCAAGGATCTGGGGGTCCCAGGGTGATATTGGAGCCCCATTTCTTTACAGGCGATCCCCGCTGGGAGGCCCAACCCCCGTCTGCAAGGCCACACTGTCAGGTAGCTAAGCTTAGGGGGTGGGAAAGGGCCCATCTTGCTGCCCCAGTGGAAGTGCTTCAGCCCTGGTGACTCACCCCTTTCCCTGGCACCCCACCTACCTGGCGACCCCTCTCATCGTGGGCTGGGGTTCTGCCAGCGGACCCTCTCATTCATCACCCTGGCCTCCCCTTCTTAGAGGAGACATGTCAGCAGTTGGCCCGGGAAACTTTGGAGGAGCTGGACTGGTGCCTGGAGCAACTGGAGACCATGCAGACCTACCGCTCTGTCAGCGAGATGGCTTCACACAAGGTTTGTGCACAGGATTAGTGGGCGGGGCTGGGGGTGTGGCCCACCACCAGAGGAAGCTGATGAGGTGGGGCTAATCCCTGGGTGTATGTGGTGGGGGTGGACCGTTGGGTGGGGCCAGGTAGGTGATGGGGCAGTGGGCGTGGCCGATTCCTGGGTAAGTCTGTGGAGTGGGCACGAGAGCCAAACAGTGGGCGGGGCCTATGGGTGGTGCCAACTGCAAGGCAAGGATGGTGGGGGTGATGCCAACTTCTTGGTAGATTCTGTTCAGTGGGACCTAGGACCAATATTTGGCCGGGGCCAACCTCTAGTAGAGTCAGCGGGTAGGCTCAACCCTAGGTGAGGGGGGGCTCGGGTGGGGCCCAAGGGGATGACCAGTCTCTAGGTGGAGGCAGTCCTTGGGTGGTAGTTCCTGTGGATTCTGACTTTATCAGGGGTGGCAGAACCTGGTACGTTGTGGGGGTGGGGAGTCTGCTTTTATGTCTCCCCGTAGGTGACCTTTCTCTCGGGGGGCGTTGTGCGGTCTACAGCTGTGCGTGTGGATCAGGATCTGGGTAGCTGTTGATTTGCTGGCACCACGTTTGTGGCGCGGGTGTGTTCGAAGTGTGTTCTGAGGGGTGTCTGGGTCTGCACAGGTGGTTTTGTGGGGCTTTGTGTGTTACATGTAGGCCCTGCAGATACCCAGTTGCCTCAGTTGGGACTCTACGATGTCTCTAAGTGTCCGTGACTGTGTGCAGTGCTGCAGGGGAGGGCGCGAGTATTCCCTGTACCGCTGTGCAGTGCACACTGCACAGCCCCAGGGGGCGCCATTCAGAGCGCAGACTGTATGAATGATGCTTTCTGGAGTTCTGCAGCGTGGTGGCAGCCCTTGTGGGCGGTGCCTTTCAGGAAGTGAGTGTGCAGGCAGGTGTTTGCTGGGGAGTGCACATGTCTGTGGGTGGATGCTCGTCTGGAGAAGTGCGAGTTTGAGGGTGATGGTGTCCCTGAGGGTGGGTCAGGCAACTGAGAATGTGACTGTGCCTCTGGGTATGGGTATGTGGATGTTCCTGTGATGGGGTGTGTGTGTGTGTCTATTTGTACATCTCTGGGTAAGAGTGTGAATATCTATCCCCTTATGGATCTGTCAGGGTACAGTTTTGTCCAAGGACATATGGCTGTCTAGTTTGTTGAAATTGTGTGTTGAGTTTGTATCTATAAGTGTACCTGGTATCTGGCTGTCTGTCCCTAGGGTTGTGTCTGAGTGTGATTCTCTGTTCTTGGAAGGGGTGTGTCCAGGTGCTCCACTCTATACCTGTGACTGTGTTGGGCGTCAGAGTTGACTGTCCCCTGCTGTGTGCATGTGTGCCCTGTAAGTGTGGAACTGAAGGCCTTTGGGTGTCTGTGTGTTCCACTGGGTGGCAAGTGCCTGGGGTATGTGGTAGTGTCTGTGGAAGGTGTCTGGGGCATTTGTGTGTCTGTGTGCCAAGTGTCCAGGCGTGTGTTTCTGCCTCTGGGTGTGTGCATGGAAGGACTGTGTCCTGCCCCCCCAGTCCTGGCTGAGGCCCGTGGGCTCTGATGCCCCTTTAACGCCCCCCCCCCAGCACCACCTGACTTTGCATGCAGCCTGCCAGTGCTGCAGTGAGCGCGCACACGCACACACGGGTGCACACACAGAGCCCCGAGCCTCTGCAGCCTCTCCCGGGACCCTGGCCCAGCACCTCCCCATGGGTAGGGGCCCCCCGCTGCCTCCAGCCACTGCCGCGGGGGGGCCCATCAGGGCCAGTGGCTGGCAGACCATGTAACCAGGGCTGCCACCGGGAGCGCGGAGGGGAAGGGAGCCCCCAGCCCTGCTGGGCCGGCCCAGGCCCCTCCGCGGCTCCCCCTTCCACTGCCCCCACCTGCCCAGCACCCCCCTCCCCTGTGGCTGTTCAGCCCGGGACTCGGGACTCGCCGAGCTCAGCCTGTGTGTGCGGCAGCCCCAGCAGGGCTCAGGCTCCAAGATGCCCCTGGTTGATTTCTTCTGCGAGACCTGCTCCAAGCCGTGGCTGGTGGGCTGGTGGGACCAGGTAGGGGAACACAGGGTGGAGGATGGGAAGGAGACCTTCTGCCTTGGCTCCTCCAGCCCCAGGATGGGCTGAGTGTACAGCTGTGCACGTGTGTGGCCCCGACCTGAAGGCTTGTGACTGTCTATGTGTGACCCAGACTGGGCGTGGACGGCGGGTGGCTGGGGGTGTGTGGCTTCCCTTGGGGACAGTGGATCTCTCACTGGGTGTGACTGTGTCATTACCTGGATGTGTATGTGTCTGCAGTGATGTGTGGCCCTGTCTGCAGTCCCATGGCTCTGACATGATGTCATGTGCTGGGCCATATTCATGAGCCATAGCTACCTGATGTTTTGGGGGCATGTGACCCCAGTATCACTGACTGCCTTATTGTATATGCCCCTTGATTTGTATGTCTGGGCTTTGTGACGCTGTGTAGGACGGGGGCAGTCTGGGACGCTGTGCAGTTGTGAGAGATATTTGTGTGTGTGTGTGTGTGTGTGTGTGTGTGTGTGTGTGTGCGCGCGTGTGTATGTGTCCGGGGTCTCTGGTCAGCACTGGGAGAAGTGACCACCCTGTCCAGCATGGGCCATCCTTCCTGTCTGGTGTTCCCCCTGCCTTGCTGGACAGTGTTCTCCTGGTTTGGGGATGCTTCAGCAGAGCTTGGGGGCGGGGAGCCGATGCCCTTTCTCCTCCATGCACAATGTCACAGCAGAGGCCTGTATGAAGTAGCATGGGGGGACCCAGGGGGACCCCCAAGCCCAGTTTTGGGTATGCTCCATTTTTCTGTGTATCTGTTTGCCTCTCTGGGTTTGAGGAGAGGGGTCTGTAGTGGAAACCCCTCACCCCTTCCCCTGGGCAACCAAGCTGGGGTTTCTTTAACTAACTATTCTCCCGTGCCCTGGTCAAACCTCCTCCCTGAGAACTGGGCAATACATTCCTTTCTTCCAATCTGGACTGGGACTGAGGACTAGGAGCCCACAGGGATTAGAATTGGGGTTTGTGTCTGGTGAGACTTGGGCCAGGGGTATTTCTGGGAAGGCAAGGGTTAAGGGGCTTCTGGCTTGCCCCCCTTTCCCCAGCTAGCAGCTGGTTGGAGGGGGAGTTGCTAAGGAGACTCCCATCACCATGGCGACGGGATTCTCCTAGTACCCCATTGGTTCCCTGTTAGGCAGGAGCCCCTCCCTTCCACAGGTGCCCCTCTGGCTCCTCCTTGGGAGGGGATTGGGAGGGGAGCCCCTCTTTCCTCAAGCAGAGAGGGTTATGCTGATCTCAGCACCTCCTGCCTGGGCCTGGGATCCCCCATCCAGAGCTGGGAGGAAAGGAAGGGCTGATTCCAGCTGTCTGGTAGAAGTTCTGAGGCATGAAATAGGAGGGGCTCCTGGGGTCTTCAGGAGTTTGTGGGAAGGGCTGGCACATATACAACACCCCTAGCAATGATTCCCCATCACCCCTTCCTTCTTGGCTCCTTCACCTTAGTTCAAGAGGATGCTGAACCGAGAACTCACACACCTGTCAGAAATGAGCAGGTCAGGAAACCAGGTCTCAGAGTACATTTCCACAACATTCCTGGGTGAGTGAAGGGCAGCACTTGGGGCAGGGGGGACATCTGGGCTGGAGGGGTTTGGCCCAACCCTGGATGCTGTTGACCCTGACCCTTAACTCCCCAAAGGTTGAAGTCACTATGCTTAAGAGCTCCCATACTCTCAAGGCCACTAGATTAGTGGAACCACAACTTCTATGGAAATCACAAGTGAGACTATCTCAGGGCCAACAGAATAGCTCAGTGGTAGCATGTACAAGGCCCCAGGTTCCATCCTCGGCACCAGAAACAAAAATCTCCAAGCCCCTCCAAACTCAGTGAAACCCAGTGGAACTCTCAAACTCTAGACCCCAAGAAAATATTCAGGCCCCTTCTCAAATTCAAAGTGAATTCCTAAACTTTAAAAAACTAAATTCAATAGAACCTGCAAAGTTGGATTAACCTTCTCAAATTTAGAAGACCTCCCCAAATTAAGAGTTTCCCAAACTCAATAAGTTCTCAAGCTTAAGGAACCTCTGAGCTTCAGAACCCACCAAAGTGCCCCCCCAAAATCTTTAAACTGAAAAGCCCTCGGAATTCAATGGTTTCCCCAATTTGATTTGACCATCCTCCCAAATTCAGTATATTCCCCCAGACCTTAGATCCCCAAAGTTAAGAAAACCTGTAAGGAGCTGGGTATGGTGGCACACACCTATAATCCCAGTGACTCGGGAGACTGAGGCAAGAGGATCATAAGTTCAAAGCCAGCCTCAGCAACTGAGACTCTGTCTCAAAATAAAAAATAAAAATAAGAAGCTCTGGGAATGTAGCTCAGAGGTGAAATAAACCTGTAAGGAATCCCCCAAAGATAAGGGTTCATTGGAACCCTTAAGTTCATGGGGAGCTCAAACCCCTCCTGACTTCTGAACCTAAGAACCCCCAAACTAAGGATATTCCCACACATGCAGGATAATTTCACCTCACAATGTATCACCAAATTCCAAAAGACCCCAAATTCAGGAGACACCCGCAGCTCAAAAAATAGGGTTCAGAATCGTGAACTGTGTCTGCCAATGAGGGTGCGGTGTGCCTCAGAGTTCTGAGGATCCTGCCAATGGGAGCTTGGCATGCAGATGACCCCATCAGGTTCTGTCATTGTGGTTCCAGGTCACAATAGGTGTCCCTCAGGCTCTGAAAGGCTTTGAAAGCTTAGGCAGTCTCCTGGGGCTGGCCCCCAGGCAGGTTGTTGTCAAGGGGGGCCATGGAGCCAGAGATTCCCTTTCCCTCCTCCCTCCCACTGATGCCCCCTCTCACCACTACTCTGAGCCACCATGGGGGTGTCTTCCCTGGCCGAGAAGCTTCCCTGGGTATCAGGGACAGGCAGTGGCGCTCCCTCGGGAACTCACCCCACTTCCTGACTTCTCACACAACCTGGAGACCAAACCTGGCAATTGAACTGGGGCCATCCTGTAGCCCTGGGCCAGCTCCAGGGTCCCTGACCCAGCCCACCACCTCCCAAAAGGATTCCTGTACCCCCTTTGATATTCAGTCCTGGAATACCCATCAGCATGATACCCAGAAGGCTTTCACCCTTTTGGGTGAGGCTTCTCAGGACGTGGGGAGGGGTCAGGGGTGAGGGTGCCTCCCAGGGAGGTCTGGTCATGCCTGTCCCCATCTTCTGCAGACAAACAAAATGAAGTGGAGATCCCATCACCCACAATGAAAGAGCGAGAACCCCAGGAAGCGCCACGACAGAGACCCTCCCAGCATCCCCTGCCCCCAGGGCCACAGTTCCAGCCCATGTCACAGATCACAGGCGTGAAGAAGCTGATGCACAGCAGGAGTCTGAACACCAGCATTCCGCGCTTTGGAGTGAAGACTGACCAAGAGGACCTCCTGGCCCAAGTGGGTGGGGCTCAGTGGGGACAGGGGCCTCTAGGCGCCCAAAGAAGGACTAGGTGTGGGGTCACATCTTAAGCCAGGGTCCTCAGAAGCAGAATCTCAGACGATGAAGAACCTCAAGAGGGAGGACGTAGAGGACAGAAAGGAGGAGCACCTACGTGGCCTCAGCGCACACAGCCTCCTTCCACGGGGCACTCTGGAGGCAGGCAGTGTGGTGGAGTTGAGCCCACCTTGACTTCCGAGTCCTGGGCCTCGGTAGCCCTGAGTCAGTTGTTGGCTGAAGGCTGCCTCCAGGGATGGATGGCATCACCCCTTCCCTGGGGGCAAGAGCACTTTTCTAGAGAAAGGGTCACCATAAGCCACAGCAAGCAACACTCCCTAGCAGCTGGATGGATCTGGACATGGGTCTGGACAGGGCCCCAGTAGTGTCCACTACAGCCAGACCTGGTTTTGACTTCTGCAGCTTCCAGAACCCTTAGTGGCTCACTCTGCTGATGTTTATCATGACCTTTCTGAGGCTGCCTCTGGTGTGCCCCCATTCAGTGGCCTTGGGGTTATCAAGCACCTACCGTGTACCAGGATTATTCTAGTTGCTGGGGAGACGGGAACATGGCCTTCCTCCTCCAACTTGAGATGGGGGACTCCTGAGCAGTTTAACTTAGAGACTGAACTGGGTTCCTGTCATCCTGGCCTTGCCACTTGTGAGTTACACGATCCTAGAGAAGTCCCACCTTGGTTCCCTCAGCTGCCAATAGAGATCAAGTGCTTGGTACAGTGCTTGGTGGATAATAAGTGCTCCAGAAACAGTGGGTGGGTTAAACTCTGTACTCCTGACCTCAGAGTGAGCAGGGACTGTGCTTCCTTGAGACCAGGCTCAGTGCTCCTAGGAAAGGCTCTCAGAGCCTTGGGTCTGGCAGGCTCCTGACCTTCAACCTCCATCTCCACCAGGAACTGGAGAACCTGAGCAAGTGGGGCCTGAACATCTTCTGTGTGTCTGACTACGCCGGGGGCCGCTCCCTCAGCTGCATTATGTACACCATATTCCAGGTGATGGGGGCAGCGGGGAGTGGGCCGGGCTGTCAGGGGCACAGGCAAGGTGCTCAGGGCCGGCAGGGGTCATCGCCCTGCCCCTGCCCGCCCCCAGGAGCGGGACCTGCTGAAGAAATTCCACATCCCTGTGGACACAATGGTGACATACATGCTGACGCTGGAGGACCACTACCACGCCGATGTGGCCTACCACAACAGCCTGCACGCAGCAGACGTGCTGCAGTCCACCCACGTGCTGCTGGCCACGCCTGCCCTGGATGTGAGCACCTGCCACCTCCCCTGTCTCCCAGGTCCCTGTTTCCCTCTGGTTTTCCATTTCTGATCTGTCCCCAACCTTTGCCTCTCTCTGACTCTGTTCCTCTCTAACCGTCATCCTTCTGTCCTGAGCTTCATCTCCCTCTGACCCCCTGTCCCTTTCTTGTCTTGTCTCTCAGCCCCTTCATTCTAATATCAGTCTCTCTGTCCCCATCCCTCTGCCCCCAGGCGGTGTTCACTGACCTAGAAATTCTCGCAGCCCTGTTTGCCGCTGCCATCCACGACGTGGACCACCCTGGGGTCTCCAACCAGTTCCTCATCAACACCAGTGAGCAGCCCTCCTGGGGCAGAGATGGCTGGGTCGGGGGAAGGGCTTGCTGGGCTGGAAGCAGGGCTGGACCAAATGGAGGTGGAACTACTAGGCTTGGGGGCTGGGCTGGCAGTCTAGAAGCAGTGCCCTCTGGGCTAACCCAGGGCCATCTGGGCACAAGGCAGCGTGGCACCCATGGTTCCCTTCCCTGATCGCAGATTCGGAGCTGGCACTCATGTACAATGACGAGTCGGTGCTCGAGAACCACCACCTGGCCGTGGGCTTCAAGCTGCTGCAGGAGGAGAACTGTGACATCTTCCAGAACCTCAGCAAGCGCCAGCGGCAGAGCCTGCGCAAGATGGTCATCGACATGGTGGGCGGGGCAGGGTGTGAGGACAGAGTGGGAAAGGAAGCCTTTGAGGTGTGGGCTTTGGCCAGGGGTGGGTTCTGCAGAGGGAAAACTTCCAAGGCCTGGGTAGGTACAGTGGGCAGCTAGTGGGCTTTGGCAGCCCCTGTGACACCCCCTGGCCCACAGGTGCTGGCCACAGACATGTCCAAGCACATGACTCTCCTGGCTGACCTGAAAACCATGGTGGAGACTAAGAAAGTGACCAGCTCGGGGGTTCTCCTGCTGGACAACTACTCTGACCGCATCCAGGTACCCTACAATGACCTTATAAGGAGACTGGACCCTTCGCTCCCCAAGCCCTTTCGGTCTGGTAGCTGCCCCTGCCTCAGCCTCAGCCTCTCTCCCAGGCTGCCATCCTTCTGTTTCTTTTTCTCTGTGCCCATCTTTCTTTTCCACTGTCTTTCCCTTCCAACCCCATCTCTCCTTCCAGGCCCCTTTCCCTCCCCTCTCTCTTCATCACTCCTGCATCTCTCTGACCATCTCCTCCTTCCCCCGCCATGGGCCCTCCTTCCCCCACACCCTTCCACCCCACTTCCTGTCTCCCTCCTCTCCCCACCTTTGCTTCCCAGGACCTACACCAGGTAGGGACCCATTGGAGGCCCCCACCTGACTTGGATGGGACAGAGCCTCTAATGGGTCCCTGCTCCTCCTCTCCATGCAGGTCCTTCGCAACATGGTGCACTGTGCAGACCTCAGCAACCCCACCAAGCCACTGGAGCTGTACCGCCAGTGGACGGACCGCATCATGGCCGAATTCTTCCAACAGGGTGACCGTGAGCGGGAGCGTGGCATGGAGATCAGCCCCATGTGTGACAAGCACACGGCCTCCGTGGAGAAGTCTCAGGTACGTGCTGAGGGTAGTGATGAAAGGGGCCAGGCCAGGCCTTCCTGCCCTGTCTTGGGGAAGCTTCCAGGTCCAGGAGCGCCCCCGTGATGTCACGCTTTTCTCTCCTGAAGGGAAGTGGGCCACGTTCTCTCCTCCGGAGGGCAGCTCGAGCCCCTGGAGTCACCATGCTGTCAGGCCTGTCTAGCTCGTTGGCAGCACCCACCATAACATCAGTCATGCTTCTTTCCTTTTTTCTATTTTTAAAAAATTTTTTTAGTTGTCGGTAGACATTTATTTATTTATTTATTTATTTATTTATTTATTTATTTACATGCAGTGCTGGGGATCGAACCCAGTGCCTCCCATGTGCTGGGCAAGTGCTCTACCCCTGAGCCACCTCCCGAGCCCCAGCCATGCTTCTTACCTGGCTCTTCTGTGCAGACCCCATGTCAGTTCTCCCTCCGTTTCTCTGAAACCCCACCACCCATACTGTCTCTGACGGGCACTGGATTTCGAGATGATTCGTTGTGTGCTCGTTTAATTTAACAAGGAGGACAGCCACAGGCTCGTGAAAACCCACAGCCAACTTGCAACAGAGCTTTTCTCACGTTCCTCTCTGGTGAAACCCCAGCTGGTGTGTCTTCTGTCCTTTTGAACCTGGGCTTCTCAGTCTTGCCACTGTTGACATTTGGGGCAGATCGTCCTTGGTGGTGAAGGCTGCTTTGGGCATTATGGGATATTTAGTAGCATCTCTGGTTTCTACCAGGGGTACATCCACCCCACCCTCCACTTAAAACCACCAAAAATGCCTCCAGGCATCACCACGTGTGCCTGGGGGTATAAAATCAATCTGTTTCTCTCAAAGACACACATCAGCCAGACATGGTGGCACATACCTGTAATCCCAGTAGCTCAGGAGGCTGAGGCAGGAGGATCACAAGTTCAATGCCAGCTTAGCAAGGTCCTAAGCAACTCAGTAAGACCCTGTCTCTAAATAAAATATTTTAAAAACGGCTGGGGATGTGGCTCAGTGGTTAAACGTCCCTGGGTTCAGTCCGCAATTGATGTATATATGGAAGTGTTTCCAGTTTCCATTTATATCTCATGTGGTTTTAATTTCTTGCTTGTGCAAGGGGTTTGTGGAAGCAGAATTGCTAGGTCAAATGATAGGAGTCTGTTTTTGATTCTATTAGATCTCACCACCTGGTGGTGCCGTCTGCCCCAAAGGCCACCTGTTTCTCCATCCTTCCCTCCCCGCAGGTGGGTTTCATTGACTACATTGTGCACCCATTGTGGGAGACGTGGGCAGACCTCGTCCACCCAGATGCCCAGGAGATCCTGGACACATTGGAGGACAACCGGGACTGGTACTACAGTGCCATTCGGCAGAGCCCATCGCCACCGCTCGAGGAGGAACCGGCAGGGCTGGGCCATCCAGCCCCACCCGATAAGTTCCAGTTTGAGCTGACGCTGGAGGAGGAAGAGGAGGAGGAGGCATCCACGGCCCAGGATGCATTGGAAACGCAGGGGTTATCCATGGCCCAGACTGTATCCAAGGTCCAGGACCAGGAGGAACACTCAGAGGTGGTGGTAGAAGAAGCATATTTGACGCAGGGCGCAGATTCAGCACGGGATACACCTGTGACTCAGGATGGCTCTAGGTTCCAAGAAGAATCCATGGATGCTGTAAGCTGCAGCAGCTCTTCTGCCCTGTCTCTTAAAAGCCCCCTTCTGCCTGCCTTGAGGACCCCAGAAGAGGCCCCGGGCCTCCCGGGCCTCCCCTCCCCGGCGGCCGAGGTGGGGGCCCAAAGAGACCATCAGGCTGCCAAGAGGGCTTGCTGTGCCTGCACTGGGACATCAGGGGAGGACCCACCCATTCTACCGGCTCCGGGTGGGTGGGGGTCAGGTGGAGACCCTACCTGAGCCCCAGCCCCCTGACCCTATGGCCCTCCCTGTCCCTTATAACCCCCATCTCCCGGCAGCCACCTCCTCTGATGCCTCAAAGACTCTTGGTCCTCCTGAGAAAAAAGAAAACAGAAAAGTGGGGGGTTTTCTCTTTTCTTTTTTTCCCCTTTCCCCCTGCCCCCACCCATGGGGCCTTTTTTTGGACACGGGGGCTGGGGAATGAGGGGCTGAAGTCCCGGAAGGGATTTTATTTTTTGAATTTTAACAGTAACATTTTTAGAAAAAAGAACAAAAAAAGAAGAAAAAAAAAAAAAAAAAAGGATGAAACACAGCAACTGTAGACGCCCCCATTCCTGTTTCTCCCCTTCACCCTCGAGCCCCTCTCCCACCTCCTGCCCCTCCCCAGTCCCAGGCTCAGTCTTCCTGCCTCTTGGGCTTCTTCACTTAGACCCAAGCACAAGCATGGCGCCTCCTTCTGGGCTTTTCTTTGGAGTTTTGGAGGGTCTCTAGAACCCAGCTGGGAATAGCCATTCTGGGCAGGGCCGGGGTGGGGGTGTCGCGTGGGAGCCACTGGCTGCCCTGTCACAAGTCTTCCGCCTCGTTTCGCACAACCCCAGCCATACACAGAGGGGGTCAGCACCGCTGATGGCTTTAGGGTGGTGTTGCCGCGCCGGCAGCTCGGCCTGAGACTTGAAGATACTCTCGCACACGCACATGCACACTCACACACACGCACCCTCCTTCCAGCTGCTTCTCCTCTTGTTTCTGCCTTAATGATTCCTGTGGCCATAGCAGACGGGGTCGCAGTGGCTCCCGCTTACCTGCTCCATGGGTGTGGTGGGGCCAGGCCCAGAGTGCCCATCCCAGGCTCACAGACACTCAGCCCCCCTCAGCATCCTCCTGTCCCCCTTGCACACTGACTCCAGTCCTTCAGCCCTTTGCCCTAGGAGGAAGCAATAACGGTGTATACCCACATCCCCCATCCTGGGCAACCCTCCCCACCCTGGCACCAAAGGAATTTCTCCTTTGTCCCCCTACCTTGACAAGCCTCTCCCCCTAGCTAATCCCAAGCAATACGACAGACAGATGCGAGGCCATTTTTTTTCCAAGCCATGGGGGACTGTTGGAAAGGAAAGACCCCCCCTCCCCCTCTTCATGCCTTCAATCTGGCTTTGCAGCCAGATGGGGCAGGGGCCTCTCTCATTCATTGCCTGTCCCCCCACTTCTGAGCACACAGTACTGTAGCCCCCACTTCTCCAGCCTTCCGTCTGTCTGTCCAGCCATTCCCCCCTGCACCATAATGCTGTACAGGGTTCATTTTTGTAGTGAAAGTGGTTTGTCCCAGCCTGTGACTGGAATGGGCCATTTTTCCCTTTTTTTTTTTTTTTTTTTGTATATACTGTAAGGTTGGTTTGTAAATTATTCTACAAAGGCAAAAAGGGAAAATCAACTCGCCCTTCCCTGGCTGACCCAGTCAGGAAGGTGGGGAGGGGGTCCCCGGGGGAGAAGACCCCACTCCCACTGTATTATACACACTGTACCATAACCCCAGGAAAGGGTGGACTCTGCAGTTTTATGGGAAGCTGTGTCATCAGAGGGGACAAGGGCTGGGCAGAGCCTGTGCCCTGCCCCTTCCCCAGGAGCAGGGGTGACTGGTAAGAGACCCCCAACCCAGTCAGGGATCTTCTCCCCAGAGTGGGTGCAGGACCCCTGTGAATCCGTCAGCCCGTTGGTGGATGATCCATCATTCGATCTTGTCACCAATTAAACGGAGACTTTCACCAATGTTCCTGGCTGGTGTGGCTTCATTCCCCATCTCCTTTGTTGGCATGCCTCCCTTGCACTGTCTGCCTTGGTTTGGGGAGATGGCGGATCCTGTCCCTGCCCCTCTCTGAGCAGATGGGAACATTGCCAGTGGATGGAACTGTGCATAGAACTCAGCCAGGTTAGCCCTGAACATGCAGGTTCAGAAATGCCCCAGGGCTGGGGCTGGAGCCCAGGTCTTTGTGCCTGCTAGGCAAGCGCTCTAGCACTGACCACATCCCAGCCACCAAGTCTTTAAAAGTCAACAGACCTGGGTAAGCCCTACTTCTCGCAGAGCTAGTAGGACACAGTGCTTGGGTTCTGGTACCCAGCAGTCACCCCTGAAACTCCAAGGGGACCTGAAGGATACAATGACCCACCATCTGGTGACTAAGAAAAGATCTCAGGCCAAATTCCACCGGAGCTAATGAATTTAATAAACAATTACAAAATCATGTATACCTGTAAAGTCCCAGCATTCTGTCCATGGTAATGTCAGTGCCCCTCACACTGAAAAACACAGGTGGGGGCTCAGTGGTAGAGCACTGGCCCATGCCCAGCACCACAAAAATAAGCATGGATGTAATTCCAGCTACTCAGGAGGCTGAGGCAGAAGGGTCACAAGTTCAAGACCAGCCTGAGCAACTTGGCAAGATTCTGTCTCAATGAGTGGGTGCAGCTCAGATTTAGAGCACCACTGGGTTCCCTCCCCAGAACCTGGGGGAAAAAATCCATCCTGAATATGCACAGACTGTTTTCATGACAGTGTCCTCTAAACAATATAGTATAACAACTGCACACACTGTACATGCATTGCAGTAGAGGTGATGACGTACAGATGACGAAGTCCATGCAGGGTGCGTGAAGGTTCTGTGCAGGTACCATGTGTGTTATTTTATGAGTGACTTGAGCGTCTACAGATTCTGGTGTCCATCAGGGTCCTGGAAGCAATTCCTCATGGTTACCAGGGGACGACTGTACTGTTAATTCCATGTTTCCGACCTCTATAAGACTAACATCCCTGGTATCAATAAAAGGGTCCTGGTATTCATTGTGTACTAATGGGCAACATTTCCAGGTATAGATAAAGGTATGGAGGGTAGACTGTGATGCAGACTTTCTGGTCAGTAAGATACTGACTTGTCTCTGGATTTTTTCTTTTTTTGTCTTCTGCAGTGCTGGGAAAGGAACCCAGGGCCTCACATAAGCTCTCAACCCCTAAGTGATACCCCAACCCTGCTGATAGACCTTTATTTTATTCATTTATTTATATGCAGTGCTGAGAATCAAACCCAGTGCCTCACACATGCCAGGCAAGTACTCCACCACTGAGCACAACCCCAGCCTGCCTCTGGACTTTTTAATAAACCAAGACACACACATGCTGACACAGTACTTAAGTCCTCAGACACAGTGAATCACTAGACGTGTGTAAAGGAATATTCTGAAAGAGAATGCCTGGTGGGTCTAAGGAAAAGTAGATGGAAAGACTGACCTGCCTGATCTGCCTAATTTGTTTCTAGCCACCAGCGACTCGGGTTTTTGTCCCAGCACTAGCTGGTGATCTTGGAGGTGACCTTTCCAATCTTCAGTGGTCTCCTGTAAAATAGAGGGGCTAGGGCTGTAGGTCAGTGACAAAGCATGTGCTTAGCATTCTCAAGCCCTGGGCTAAATCCTTGGCACACACAAAAAAAAAAAAAAAAAAAAAAAAATGCAGACCACATTCCCAGACTTGTGGGTGGGGGTTCCCTGGAGTGGGATTGTCCTGTCAAACTTTTCTGTGGTGATAATGTTCTATATCTGAGTTACCGAACTCAGCCGTTAGCCACGTATTACTGTTGGGCACTAGAAATGTGCCTACAACTGAGGGAATTTTGTTATGAAGTAGCCGCATATGGCCAATGGCTACTGGGCTGGAGGTACAGTTCTTGAACTAAGCCAAGGAATTCATGTAAAGGACAGAGAGTTTGCCTGCATGATTGTGGCAGTAGAATCTCAGAGGAGTGGGGGCCATCCCGGATCCTGGGGAAAGAAGCAAAGCTGGAAAACTAGGTAGAAGTTTCCAGGGGATCTGAACTTTATGCAAGAAGCAAAAAGGAGGCACAGAGTTGCCCCTAGAGAGTTTCAAAAGGAGGCAGATTTGGGGAAAGGGCATTGGGTTGGGGGTCAGGAGGCGACACCATCGATCCCAAGCTTCAGGGAATGGTTGAGTGGACCTAGGTGAACTTTCTGGTTCTGGGCCTCAGTTTACCCAGGTATAAAAAGGGCAGTTGCGATGTTCCAAACACCTCTTGCAGCCAGACATGGTGACAGGTTGAGAATGTGGGTCAAAGGGTGAGAATGGCATGTAATAATGGCTGGCTCTTAAAAGTTGCCCCAGGGGAAGTGGGTTACCTTCCCTCAGGCAAAGATGACCCAGTTCAGTGGGATGCGGCCAGGAGGCCTTGAAATCTAAACAGGACCCACTGACCTGAGGAAGGGGTGGAGACATTAGTCACTTGCAAGATTAGTGAGTCTTGGGCAAGTGGTTCCCACAGTCAGAAAACAAAAAATAAATTTTAAAAAAGAAAGAAAAAACAATGAAGTGCAAATTAAAACACTCATTTTTCTCAATTGTCCTCTATTAGCAAATAATACAAAGATGGGTCATTTGGGGGGCAGACACTTGTTAGTGTGGGTAAGAGCTGATACATATGACTTTCTGGGAGTATCTGACAACATCAAAAGCATAACACCCATGTATGCATTTTGACTCAGACTTTGAGGTTTATTAAATATCCTTACAGAAACAATTGGATACACACTTAAAGGTCCAAATGCCCAAATGCCCCAAAGAAAAGGCATGCATTATAATATTGATCAAAATAATGAAGAATTATTAAGAACCCAGATATCCAGCATTAAATTATTCTTCACCTGTATGGTGGTGTAATATGCGGTCATTAATAAAGATGAGCTGGAGCTGTATCTATTTAAATGCAAGATGTTGACAGAAGAGGTTTCAAAGCTTTCTTTACTATATGACCTTATTTAAAAATATGCACAGGGGCTAGGGAGATAGCTCAGTTGGTAGAGTGCTTGCCTTGTAAGCACAAGGCCCTGGGTTCAATCCTCAGCACCCCCCAAAAAAAACAAACAAACAAACAAAAATATGCACATGCCCAAGTAATGCAAAAAATAATAAAAATAAGAACACATGCATAGAGGAGACTGAGGCAGGAGGATCACAAGTTCAAACTTAGCAACTTAGCAAGACCCTAAGCAACTAAGCAAGATCTTCTCATAAAATAAAAATAAAGCTGGGAATGTGGCTCAGTGGTTAAGCCCCGCCCCCCGGGGTTCAAAAACAAAAACAAACAAACCCACACAAACAAAACAAACAATATGTGCATAGAAAAGAACTTGTCCATCAAGATAGTGTCACCAGGTGCCATGGCACATGCCTGTAATCCCAGCTACACAAGCAGGAGGATCTAGTTGCTCAAGCCCTCACTAAATTGCTGAAGCTGGCTTTGAACCCCTCCTGCCTCAGCCTCCAGAGCAGCTGGGACTACAGGCGCGCGCCCCCCCGCCGAGCAACCCCCTATCTCTTATCTGGAAGGTGCAAAAGCTTGGTAGATAAGCACACTGATTCTAGATTCAGCTTTCTGGTTTCAACTCTGCAAAGTTAATGACTGTGCCTATTGCTTACCTACTCTGTACTTCAGTTTCCCTCGCTGTTAGGCACTGGTTTTTTGTTTTTGTTTTTTAATTTAAATTATCACTTTTAAAACAGCCCAATCAAGTAGTAACTATTATAATAAAATGGGTCATAGACAATCCGAGGAGGTAGGCCTGGGCGCGCAAGCCCTCGAGTGCCCCCAAGTGATGCTGGGGAGCTACAGCAGCATCAGGAAGTGGCGCACGCGCAGAAAGTGAGAGGCACGGCGAAGATGCGCGGGTTTCTCCTGCACTACGATTGGCTGGCATGGTTGTCCTTAACAGTGAGAGAAGACAATAAGGGAGCGACCGCCTCGCCTTCAGAACCAGAGTACTAGAGCAGAAACCCTACGGAGTTGCTCCGACCGCAACAGGTGTGATGGGCCCCCAGGCTATTGAACTGACCCTGCCATCACTTCCTTTTTGAGAAGGACCCCATCGTTCTACTTTGTTAGGCAGACCCTGGCGCCGTCCTCCTTTCGGGAAAGAATCCTGGCATCAGTGCCCCCTGCCTTAGGGGAATACTTGGTGTCCTCTCTTTATTCTGAAAGTGACCCCAGGGTTGTTCCCGTGTCCTTGGGGGTAGGGGAGATCCTGACGTCATCCGCTCTTCGGGTGGGGATCCTACTGTCAGCCCGGGTTACTGGCCCCAGCACTGTTCTTCCTGCCTACAGGAGACCAGGCCATCATCCCATCTTATTGGGGATACCCCCATATCTTGTTCCTTGCTCAGGGGACCCCAGGAATGATTCCCTCTTCTTTAGATCTCCACATTGTTCCTTTTTCCTGAGTAGGACCTAGCCTTGTCCCCTGGTTTGCAGAAGGCTACCTGTCATGGTTCTCCCCATACCCCAAAAGGGTCCATCATCCCCTTTATTTCTGAGAGAAACTCCTCTTCTCCATCCAATTGGAGGCAGATCCCTGCAAGGGCTTTGGTGATTCCCCACTGATATAACAAGCCCCTCCAGTTCTCCCCCGTCTTGCGCCTTGGGGAAAGGGGAAGAGAAGACAGCTCACTCCTTACAGTTAGAGGTGAAACTAACTGATGAAGGAACTTACCATGTCCCATGAGAAGTCGTTTAAGGAACTGTAACCGTTTCTTCTAAAATAGAAACCACAAGAAAGACGTACAGCTGCTTTAAATATATTTATCAGGTGCTTCACACAGTTCCTGACATCATCAGCAGGTACTTATTGAGTAATTGAATATGTGCAGGGCTGTCACCTGGAAGAGGTATGACTTTGTTCTACAAAGTCCCAAGAGATCTGATGGTAATGTTAGAGGGTGATCAAAAGGGCTTCCTTGGGCTGAGGTTGTGGTAGAGCCCTTGCCTAGCATGTGTGAGGCACTGGGTTCCATTCTCAGCACCACATAAGAATAAATAAATACAGGTATTGTGTCCATCTACAATTAAAAAAAACAGGGCTTCCTTGTGGCGGGGTATGGGGCTCAGCCCTGTAATCTCAGCAACTCGGGAGGCTGACACAGGAGAATTGCAAGTTTCAGGCCAGCCTCAGCAACTTAGTAAGACCCTGCCTCAAAATAAAAAATAAAAAGGGCAGGGGAGCTGGGGTTGTAGCTCAGAGGTAGAGCGCTTGCCTAGAACGTGTGAGGCACTGGGTTTGATTCACAACTTCACATAAAATAAATACATAAATAAATAAAAGTCCATCAACAACTAAAAAATTATATTTAATTTTTTTTTTTAAATTTTTTAAAAGGGCTGAGGGGGCTGGGGTTGTAGCTCAGTGGTAGAGAGCTTGCCTAGCATGCGACACCGGGTTTGATTCTCAGCACCGCATATATGTAAAATAAAGGTCCACTGACAACTAAAAAACTATTTTTTTAAAAAAGGGCTGGGGATGTAGCTCATTGGCTAAAGGCCCCTTGGTTCAATTCCTGGTTCCAAATATGAAAGAGAGAGAGAGAGAGAGAGAGAGAGAGAGAGAGAGAGAGAGAGAGAGAGAGAGAGAGAGAGAGAGAGAGAAAGAGAAAGAGAGAGAGAGAGAAAATAAAAGAAAGATGGGGTGGGGGGAGGCTTCCTTGTGTTGAACTGAAATCCTAACAGGCTGAATAGCTACTCTTCCACACAGCTGGCAAAATCCAAACCCTTGCAGAAATATCTGGACGACTTGGTCAGTTCCCATTCAGTGCTGCACATTTATTCTACTACCATTGTGACCAAGAATTTGTCAACTCAGGGATGGGATGTAGCTCAGTGGTACAGCACTTGCCTAGCATGCACAACGCCCTGGGCTGCATCCTTAGCACTGCAAAAAAGCAACAAAAAATAATGCTTCTGGGACTGGGGTTGTGGCTCAGTGGTAGAGCACTTGCCTAGCATGTGGGAAGCCCTGGGTTTGATCCTCAGCACCACAAAAAAAAAATAAATAAATGAAATAAAGATATTGTACCCATCTACAACTTAAAAACTTTAAAAAAAGTTTCTACTTACCATTCAAATATGTGTGAAGATAATAACAAGATAGAATAAGAATAGAAAAAGATATGGGGGTTGAGGAAATGGAGAGATGAGGGACAATCAAGGCGGACAAAAGATAACCCCATTCTGGAGATCTCGTGAACAACAATATAGTTAAGTATTCTATGTTGAAATTTGCTTCAGAGAAGATCTTTTCTTGGTGGGAGGTACTGGAAATTGAACCCAAGGATGCTTTCCCACTGAGCCCTCTTTTATTTTTTCTTTTGAGACATGGTCTCCCAGAGCTGCTGAAGTTCTTGCTAGGTCACCGAGGCTGGCCTTGTACTTGAGATCCTCCTACCTCGGCCTCCTGAGTTGCCACCATACCCAGCCACAGGGTAGATCTTAAGGAAAGGAAGGAAGGGTGGAAGGAACGCAGGATGGGAGGGGAGAGAAGAAAGAAGGAGGAGGAGAGGGAGAGTAGGAGGGAGGAGAGAGAAAGGAAGGGACAAAGAAAAAGGAAAAAAGGAAAGGAAAGGAAAGGGAGGGAGAGAGAAGGAAAACAAGAAAGAGTGAGAAGGAAGGAAGGAAGATTAGGTGAGGGGTGGAGCGTAGTTGGCTTAATTTGAATATGCACAGTGTGTATATCAAATCATTCAGTTATACACTTTAACTATACATAATTTAAAATATTTTATTTTTAATCGACACATAATTGTATATATTATGGGCTACAGTGTGATATTTAAATAAATGTATACAGTATATAATGATCAGTTCAGGGTAACTGGCATATGCACCATCTCATTTATCCTCTTTGTATTGACAACATTGGTTACTTTCAAATATACAATTAATTGTTGCCAACCATAGTGACCCTCCTGTGCTACAGAATGCTAGAAGTTATTGCTCCTATCCAACTGCACCCCGGGACCGCTAACCATCCTCTTCATCCCCTGTAAGCTATAGCATTTTATCCCAGGTTCCAATAACCTACAGCATTTTTTTCCAGAGGCTTAAAACAATTATACTATATTTGCTCATGATTCTGTGGGTTGGTGATTTATTATAAGCCCAGATAATTACTCTGGGCAGGGAGGTCAATGGGAGGCGGGCTGGTGTTGGCATGGGACTGCTGGTAGGGCCTCTCTCTCTGCATGCCCTCCTGTTCTCCCACTGACTAGACCAAGCCTCTTCACGTGGTTGCACAGACATTCTAGGAGGGCAAAGTAGAAGCTGTGGCTGGGTGTGGTGGGGCACACCTGTAATCCCAGTGGCTCAGGTGGCTGAGGCAGGAAGATCTCGAGTTGAAAGCCAGCCTCAGGAACAGCGAGGTGCTAAGCAATTCAGTGAGACCCTGTCTCTAAATAAAATACAGAATAGGGCTGGGGATGTGGTTCAGCGGTTGAGTGCCCCAGAACAAAAAAAAAAAAAAAAAAAAAAAAAAAGAAAGAAAGAAACTAGGAGCTGTAGAGTCTCCTGAGGCCTGTATTGGCAACTTCATTTACTAAAGTGAAATACACAAAGCAATTAACTTATAAAGAGAAAAGGTTTGCCAGTGGAGTGGCACATACATACGATTTATTACTCAGGAGGCTGAGACAGGAGGATCACAAGTTCAAGAGAAGCTTGGGTAGTTTAGTAAGACGCTGTCTCAAAATGAAAAGGCCGGGTGTGTAGCTCACTGGTACAGCATTTTCCTAGCATGAGCAGGGCCCTGGTTTGATCCCCACCACAATGGAAAAAAAAAAAAAAAAACAAAAAAAAAACAAAAAAAAACTTGGCATAATAAAATTAAAGTTATAATCAATGGTGGATATGGAGCTGGGACTTGCCTGAGGACCAGTCCTTCGAATAGGAAGCTTCTTGGTTGCCTTTGCAGTTGTATTTGATTTGTAAGAAATTCAAAGTGCTTATGAGTTTCAAAGAACATTAATTTTAAAAAGTAGCAACTAGCCAAAGTATTCTACACCCCAGAGATCTTTCTGTTTTGTTCCTTTTCCAACTTTGCCTTCACCCAGATACCCACAAGAGGGTGCTGCACTCCTTTTAGAACAAACTTCCTCGCTCAACAGAGGGGGTCCTTCCTGAGCTACAAACCTTCATAAAAGACAGGCGTGGCTGACAGAGACACCCATGTTTCACAGGTAATGACAGCCAGTGAAGACTTTTAGATAACGAAGTGTGGTGATGTCATTAAAGATCATCATGAGCATTCTAAGCTAACGACCTTGGTAATCCACCCAGATGTTGCAGATTTCCAGTACTTTCAGCATTCCAAATCAATAGCACTTCATTTATTATTGCTGTAGTTTGGAACTTAAGTGGCCCCAAAGGTCCATGTATTAAGAGCTTGAATTCCCAGAGTGGCACTTTTGGGAGATAGTGTAGCCTTAAGAAGTAGAGCCTAGTGGCAGGTCCTCAGGTCCCTGGGGGTATGCCTTGTAGGGAATCAGGGGGCAATTAAGGGCCTGGTCTCTTTTGTTTCATTTTCTGGTCATGAGGCGAATGGTTTTGCTCTGCCATCCACTGATGCCATGATGTACTGCCTCACCACAGGCCCAAAAGCAAGAGAGGCAACCAATCATGGACTGGAAATTCTCAAACTGTGAGCCACAATAAACCTTTTCTCTTTATCAGCTGATTATCTTGAGTATTTGTTATTGTGATGGAGAGCTGACTAACACAATTATATGCTTTACTGTGTTTCAGGTGCTAGACACTATTATACCCATTTTACAGATTCATCAAAGATGAATCTCAAATTTAAACTATAACAAATATGTGAGATGATCAACTTATAAAGAGGCTTATTTCAGCTCACGGAGATTCCACACAGCACCACTAAGATCCCATTGATAATAGTGATAAGACCTATGAAATGCCCTTTATAAGCCCCTGCGCAAGCCCTTTTGGGGAAAATTATAAAGCTTTCTTGAGACATCAAAACGTTCTTTAAATAGAGAAATATACTATGTTCATGAATAAAGAAGCTTAATATTATAAAAATATAATTTTGGGCTGGGGATGTAGCTCAGTTGGTAGAATGCTCACCTCATATGCACAAGACCCTGGATTCAATCCCCAGCACCAAAAAAAAAAAAAAAAAAATATATATATATATATATAATTTATATATATATATAATTTATATATATGTACATATATAAAGTATATATATATATATATATATATATATATATATAAAGTGGTAGAGTACTTGCATGTATGAAGTCCTGAGTTCCATCCCCAGCAACCCCTTCCCCAGTTTTTTTCCCCATGGAATTTCATTCTTAATAGTGAGGAATAAATAAGCAATAAAATCCAAGGTTACTTGAAAAAGGGGACTTTGTCTATCTGACATTAAGAGATGCTACAAATCAGTAGTGACTATAATAATGGATTTGATGCAAAGTGGACTTTATATCAATAAAACAGAATGGTCAAAACAGAAGAGTCCCATACATACATGGGGATTCATTATATGGTAGGGATAACATTTCAAAACTATGGTTAAAGATCCAAGAAATGGTTTGAGAAATAAATAGTTGGGCAGCAATTTGCTATCTATAGAGAAAAAAAAATCAAATTCCTACTTAATACCATATATACCAGAAAATTCTAAAAGGATGTTAAAACAATGTAAAAACAAAATTTAAACATATTTGAAAAAAATATTTTGTAAAAAAAAAATGTCTTGATGACTATACTAGTCAGGATATTTGGTCCTAACAATGAATAACAACTAAAAACAAACAAACAAAACTGTTAACTTTGATTTTAAAAAAAATGAATTAATTTATTGGCAGGAGGCAATAACTTAAGTATATAGGAAGTTGCAGAAAATGGCAAGAATCAAAAGTCCTGCTGTGTATGGTGGCACACACCTGTAATCCTAGTGACTCAGGAGGCTGAGGCAGGAGGATTGCAAGTTTGAGGCCAGCCTCAGCAATTCAGCAAGACCCTATCTCAAAACAAAACAAAAAAGATTGGGGAAGTATGTAGCTCAGTAGTGGGCCCCTGGGTTAAATCCCCAGTACCAAAAAAAAAAAAAAAAAAAAAAAAAAAAGTCCTTTAAAATCACACAAAAGGAGACCAGGCATGGTGGTGTATGCCTTCAGTCCCAGCTACTCAGGAGGCTGAGGCAGGGGGATTACTTGAGCCCAGGAGTTCCAGGCTAGCTGGGCAACATGGTCAGATCCATCTTAAAAAAAAAAAAGGAAAAGCAAGCAAACAAGCAAGCAAGCAAGCAGGCAGGCACAGGGTGAACAGTATGTAAATGTGATAAATTTATAAATAGAAACAGTAGGAACTGGAGCTGAACCCTGTCCTCAAGAATATGATGTCACAGGCTGGGGTTGTGGCTCAGTGGTATCATGTCCACCTACAACTAAAAATACATGTTTTTGAAAAATGTTTAAAAAATAAAAATTTTTAAAAAAATGTTAAAGTGAATTAAAAAGAAAAGAATATGATGTCACAACCCTTGGGAGAGGGCTCTGATAGTGCTGGTGAAACTGTGCCTGCCCTATCATCTAGTAAGTGCCACCTCTAGCATCCACCCTGAGAAATAGATGGTGCCTAAAGACACCTGCCATTTCAGCTTTGGGAGAAAATGGAAACAACCTCAACCATTGTCCATAAAAAGGAGATAAATAAATCAGAACATGGTGTCCTGTTGACAGGAAGGTGGTGTGGCCTGGGGGGGGGGTGGTGTGGATGGAGTGCCTGCCTGGCTCCTGCAAGGCCAGGCTCCATCCCAAGCACAGATAAATCTAGAAGTCTCACTGAGAGAGAAAAAGCAAGCTTCAGACCATGGGCAACTTTACACCGAACTTTCTATGTGGAATGTAGCACGTGGAACATGACTGCTAAGTTTTGTTTCTTAAGATTAAAAGGGGACTGAGGAGGTAGCTCAGTTGGTAGAGTGTTTGCCTTGCAAGCACAAGGCCCTGGGTTCGATCCTCAGCACCGCAAAAAAAAAAAAAAAAAAAAAGGTTGGAATGGGCCCGCGGTTGTGGCTCAGTGCTAGAGCGCTTGCCCAGCATGGGTGAGGTACTGGGCTGGATCCTCAGCACCACGTAAAAGTAAATAAAATAAAGGTATTGTGTCCATCTACAGCTAAAGAAATTTTTTTAAAAAGGGTTGGAGTGGAGGGGCTGGGGAGGTAGCTCAGTTGGTAGAGTGCTTGCCTATCAAGCACAAGGCCCTGGGTGCAATCCCCAGCATGGCAAAAAAAAAAGGTGGGGGTGGAATGTAGAGTAAGATTTCAGCTTTCTCTGCAACATTCGAATCTGTTTCCATGAAGAATTTTATTTATTTATGTGGTGCTGGGGATAGAACGCCAGGCCAAGCACATGGCAGGCAAGTGTGCAACCAATGAGTTACACCCCAGATCTTGCTGAATTGCCCAGGCTGCCTTGAATTTGTGATCCCCCTGCCTCAACCCTAAGTACGTGGGATTACAGGCGGACACCACCACACCTGGGTTTTGTCTTTTAATACCCAGTCACTCAAGTGAAATTTCAGAAAAATGGCTAGATAGATTTTCTCCAAACTTAGCCGGTATATTAGAGATCTTTAAAGGTGAACTGTCTGGGTATGGTGGCATGCTCATGTCGTTACAGCTCTTGGAAGGCTGAGGCAAGGGGATCCTAGTTCAAGACAGCCTGGCAACTTAGTGAGACCCTATCTTCAAAATAAAAAAAATAAAAAAAGGAGGGCTGGGGATGTAGCTCAATGGTAGAGCACCCTTGAGTTCAATCTCTAGCACCAAAAAATAAAAATAAAAATTGTACTCAGATATGAAATGAACCTCAGGGCATCCTGGAAGATGTGTCAAGGAGTTAGGTCATTGGCTTCCAAAGCAGCTGAAACTCAGAGACAATTATGTGGTTGCCTGGGAGAGAAAGGGCAAAATGTGGTGAGTAGAGATTACAAACTGGTTTCAAATACAAACCCTAAATTGAGGACTTCTAAGTGCATTTCAGGAGAAGCCCTTTCAGCGAGAGCCCGGGTGGAAGACACTAGTTAGTTTGTTCTTTATTCTCATTGGAAAGTTACAGGGTTACTTATCAACAAAATGACTGTCCAGGGCAGAGACACTCAGTGGCTTTTATGTACAGGCCCATCCCTGGGGACACTTCCTGGGGCCTCAGCCCCTGAGGCCTCACCTGACCCCTTAGAGGTCTCTGGGAACCAACTGCAAAGATGCAGGAAACGAAAGCCAGTCTGAGCTGGCACTTGCTTTCACCTGAAAGGGAGGTGGCAGCTGGTGATGTCCTAGTCCCTCCCAAGTGGCTGTGGGACCTCTCCTGGGAGCATGCCCTTCCTACACCCCTCCCAAGGAGTCTGTCTTGGACACTCCTGGGGCTACAGGGAGAGGCTGTGGGTCCCACTCTGGTCTGCTTGTGAGTGGTCATTTGGACATGGAGGCATCCAGCCTCCCTTCCTGGAGGAGGAGTATCTGCTGTCACCTCTTCTTTGTCTGTTGTTGGGTACAAATACAATGCTTTCTTTTCTCCCCCAAGTAACAAAAGTGCTTCAACAGGTGCAGTTCTGCTGGTCGATCTGTTTCCGGCAGGGTTCCATGGTGACAGCTACGCCCACCCCACTCCGGCCCGATGTCATTCGAGTCACCTCACTCCAGGTGTCTTTTTCTGGGTCATAGCATTCCACACTGTCCAGGAACGTGTGACCATCATAGCCTCCTGTAGGGAGAGTGGAGGGGACGGTCACTACTCATGCCAGTGGGCAGGGAGGGTGGGCACAAAGAAGAAGCAACTATGAAGAGCATTCCTATGCAGATCACAGCAAAAGCAGCCACCTGTCCCCCAACAATGGAGCAGGGTTTGGGGTGGAGCTCAAGACCTGGGTTTGATCCCCAGCATCAAAAAGAGGGGGGACAGTCTGGACCATTCCACCCAGTCCCCAGGGCCTCACCGAGGACGTAGATTCTCCCCTGGTGCACAGTAATCCCCAGGGCACTTCGACGATGCTTCATGGGGGCTACAAAAGTCCACGTTTCTTTCTCCACATCAAAACGCTCCACGCTGTTAAGCTGGTCCTGACCATCGTAGCCCCCAGCAGCATAGATACAGTTGTGCAAGACGCAGACTCCTAAATCACACCATGCAGAGAAGGTCACTCTGGGACCTGGCCTTGGGGACCCCAGCTACCATCTTCCCTCTCTCCCAGGGACCCCTCAGAAACAAAGCTGGGAGCAGGAGTTTTGGAGTCTGGAAGATTCAAGTTCTTCAACATGCACCACAGGTTTGAGGGTTGAAACAGGAGGCCTCACCCAGGTCTGGTGGAGTTTTACCCCAAAATTGTTCCTGGATGCTCCCCACCCCATTGCCCCCGCCCACCTGCCCCACTTCGGATGGTGTTCATGGGGGTGATCATTCTCCACTCGTTCCTCTCCGGGTAGTAACACTCGGCTGAATTAAGGCGGTTCGTCCCATCAAAGCCCCCAACAGCATACAGCAGGCGATTGAGAACAGCCACGCCCACCCCGATCCTCCGGGTCAGCATTGGGGACACCAAGTGCCACTCATCCCGCTCGGGCTCATACCTGCAAAGGGCATAATAAAGATGGTGACAACAATAATCACAGCTGACCTTCCTGGCACACTTACGATGGGCCCCATACTTTATTTTTTCCGATGTGTACTACGGATTGAATCCAGCAGCACTTCACTACTGAGCTACATTCCCAGAGCTTTTTATTTCTCATTTGGAGGTAGGGTCTTAGTAGCCCAGGCTGGTCTTGAACTTGCAATCCTCCTGCCTTGGCTTCCTGAGTTGCTCAGATTACACGTGGGTGCCACTGGGCCCCCTGGGCCCCATACTCTTCTAGCTCTTTATACATTGGACCTCTTTAGTCCTCACAACCATTCTCCAGAGGAGGGATCAGCAGCTCCATTTTTCCAGAGGAAAAATGTGACTTCACCACACCCCCGCCAGCCTGGTGAATAGGAGGTCCCATTATTGTCCCTCACTTCATAGATGATGAGATGAGATGGCAGCTTGGAAAGGTGAGATGGCACATCCAGGGTCACTGAGGAGCAACAGAGCTGGTATTCAATTCCAGAACCCCAATTCTAACAACTAGCATACTCTGGGGTGGTCTTCCTCAAAGCATGATGATCAGAGATGGGGTGACCACACGTCTGGCTGTCAGGGGCACTTTGAGTTCATACCTGTGTTCCTGGAGTTATTAATAGTGTCCCTCTCTTTCTTGAAAGTGGCCTGCCGAGGGTGACACAACATCCCATCCTATTTGTAGACCACATACATTAGAAGCCTCTGGCCACTTTTTAAAAATTCCCATTTTCCAGTATGGCTCCAAACCCACCAACTCCAGAATTCTGGGATACTCTGTCAGCAAGGAGTCTGCTTTGGTTTTTTTTGTTGTTGTTGTTGTTGTTTGTTTTCCTTGTTTGTTTTCCGTTGGGTGCTGGGGGCAGAAACCCAGGCCTTACACTGCTAAGCAAGTGCTCTACCATGAGACCATGAGCTCCATCCCACACCACGTGTTGCATTTTAACATAATTAGCATATAAAACAATTTCAAAGTAATGAAATTTTTTCCCAGTCTGCCCAAGGAGCCATATGGGTTTGTGACAATCCAGTCAGCAGTTCCAGACCTAGACACAATGACCAAGGTCACTAACTCTAAGTCTCCCATGAGTTTGGCTTCACGTGGAGGCTTCTACTTCCCCAAGACACGGGGAAAGAGTGGGGGCCCACCTCAGAATTCCTGGATCCCAATGGGACCATCAGGAGTGGGACCAGGGAGCCCAGCCTCCAGGCCCTGTCACTTACCTCTCCACACTGTTGTGGTGAATGCAGCCGTGGGAGCCTCCAACTGCATAGATGTGCCCATCGATGACCCCGACCCCGATACGGTTGCGAGGCACGCTCATGGGAGCACAGGGCGACCACTGGTTGGTCATGGGATTGTAGCAGTCCAGAGCGTTGGAGTCGGTGTTGCCATCCGGGGAATTGTTTCGGCCGCCCACGGCGTACAGCAGCCCACCCACCACGCAACCTGCCAGGCCACTCCGTGGAACCTGCAGGTCGGCCAGCCTCAGCCAAGTGCCGTTGCTGGGGTTGTAGGCCTCCAGGTAGCTGAGGGATTGTCGGAAGTAGCCACCGGCCGTGTAGATGAGCCTGCCGACCTTGGGGGCCCGGCAGGGCATCACCTGTGTGGGTTTGTGCAGCGTGAGCTCCTGGAAGATCTTGACCAGGTAGTCCTTACAGCGCGAGTCCGACTGCAGGATCTCGCACTTTTGCAACTGCATTTGCAGGAAGTGAGGCGTGAGCGAGTGGCAGCGCACTGCACGGAGCAGCGCCTGCACGTAGAAACGCCGCTGCTCACAGTCGTATTTGACCCAGTTGATGCAGGCATGGAAGACCTCAGACTCGCAGCGCACGTTCAGATCGTCCCGGCTGATCAGAGTCACCAGCTGGCAGTGGGACAGGTTGAAGAACTCCTCTTGCTTGGCCACCTGCAGAGGGCGCTAGTGTGACAGGCTGATTCTCACGTGTATCCATCCCCCCCGCCCACAAAGTCCATCTCCAAGCACTAGCTGTGATACCGCCAACGAGGTTCTCAATGACCTTGAACAAGTGTATCATACCCCTCGGACAGGCCGTTTTTCATCCGTAAAACGGGGTTTCAAATAGCAGGCGCCTCATATATTATGAGAATTAAATGAATTAATATTACATGCCAGCCATGTAGTACACATTCTGGTAAATGTGCAAAGACCAAACTCCCATGCCTCCCGGCCGCCCTACCTCCCTGACCCTGGTGCTGGGGGTGGAACCCAGGGCCTTCTAAGAAAGCACTCTACCTACCCCCAGCCCGGAGATGTACTTCAGATGAGTGAAATGAATAGATGAATTAATACTATGTGGCAAAAAGAAAAAGGGCAAAGACACAACATACTTTTTTTGTATCATTTGCTTTTTGAACTATAAAAACATGTTACTGGGCTGGGTGGGAGAGGCTCCACTAGCATGTGTGAGGCACTGGGTTCCATTCTCAGCACCGCATAAAAATAAGTAGATAAAATAAAGGTCCATCAACACTAAAAAAATTTTTAAAAAAAACATGTTCCCTGTTTTTTTTTTTTTTTAAATAAAATTGCATTTTTCAAAAGGGCAGATTGACAATGGAAAATAGCAATATAGAGTATTCTGGGGGTGGGGGGGAATGTAAAGGTTCTAAAGTAGTCAGCCTAAGTTGCAGTGTCAACCCCACCATTTTCTATGGGATCCTGGGAAAATCTCTGAATGTCCAAGGCCTTGATTTTCTTCCACTGTAGAATGGAGACTGTATTAATAAACGCATCATAGCAGGGCTGCTTCTAGGGGACACAGGGAGGTGGGCTCAGACAGATATTTCCTGTCAGGCACCTGTTTATAAAAGCAATTTTGGTATAGGCATCCCAAGCCCAAGCAATCCCAAGAAGAAAATGGGGCAAGCTAGTGGAAGGCCTACTTGCCAGACCCATGGTCGCAGAAACCACGAGCCTTAGGCCTAATGCAGGAGCTCCTCAAGGCATCTAGTCAACCCCAACTCACACAGGAGTGGAGGACATTCACCCCTGAAGGAGAGGAACAGGGACCAGGGTAGCATCTACCTCAGTTAGTCCCAGGAAGCACCTCAAAACACAGGACTTCTTAAGGCTTACAGCCTGGGTCATAGAAGGTTGGTACTTCCTCAGAAGATGACTCAATGATTTAAGGGATGTAAATCGCTTAGAACAGGGGCCAGCTTCCAGCTAGTAAGGGTTCAATAAGTACTTCTTGCACTGAATGCCAGGCATGGTGGCACATGCCTGTAATTCCAGGGACTCCAGAAGCTGAGGCAGGAGAATGGCAAATTAAAGGCCGGCCTGGGACATTTAGTGAGAGCCTGTCTCAAAATAATAAATAAAAAGACTGGGGGTGCAGTTCAGTGGTAAAGCACCCCTGGTTCAACCCTTCCCCCAGGGTAAAAAATAAAATAAAATAAAAGGCTGAGGATGTAGTGCAGGTCATGCATGAGCCCTGGATTTGATCCCTAGCACTGCAAAAATAATTAAGAAAAATAATAAAATTAATACATACACCTCATACACATGGCCTGAAGGACTTTTACACATTGTTTAATATACCTGTGTTCTGGGAACCAGGGTATGAGGTCAGGTGTGGAATTTTCCACTTGTGGCATTATGTGAGTGCCCAAAACATTTTAGATTTTGAAGCATTTCTGGTTTGGGATTTTCACACTAGAATTGCTCAATATGTATTATCGTCTCCTGGGTAAAACCTCTACTTATTGCTGCCCAGGAATGAGGACTCCTGATTGTGATTTTTTTAAAAAAAGAACTCTCCTATTATTTTTGCTTGACAACTTCCTGCACTGAAAAATGAAAATGAAACCAAAAATTGTAAAGACAACATTGCGTGGACCCAGAAAACGCAGCTAAGGGTCAAACTTGCAGTCTGCAGCCTGTCACAGGTTTTCAATAAATATTTGCTGACCGCCTGCTCAGCCTGTCATAGTCATCACCCTCTGTCCCCCCCTCTGACCCCAGAGAAATCAAGAAACCTAGAGGCCCACAAAGACCCACTGTATCTCCCTCAGCTGTTCACCAGGGTCTTCCCAGATGTGTGCACTAAGAGCTCAGAACCACTGGGCGTGGTGGTGAACACCTGAAATTCCAGTGGCTTGGGAGGCTGAGGTAGGAGGATCGTGAGTTCAAAACTAGTCTCAGCAACTTAGCAACGCCCTAAGCAACTCAGGGAGACCCTGTCTCTAAATAAAACATTAAAAAGGGCTGGAGATGTGGCTCAGGGGTTAAGCACCCTTGGGTTCAATTCCTGATACCAAAAAAAAAAAAAAAAAAAACAACCTTAGAACTTAGATTTGCTCCAGGTCTCAGTTGGCCCCAACCACTAAAGGAGGAACTTAAACACTGCCAGGAAGTTCCCCAACACCTTGGCCCTTCACATCTCAAGGCAGGATGGTGATGACCACCCATCCATCCTGGTCCTTCTCATGAAAACTGTCCCCCAGCCCCCTCCTTGCTCACCTCCCCAAAGTGCATGTAGATGTACTCCCGGGCACGCTGGTGCAGCTCAGCACAGCCAATCTGCTCGGCGAAGTTGGCAATGCCAATGGCGTTGCTGGGGTCCAGCTGCTGCACCAGGAAGTCGCTGCAGGCGCGGACCACACTGTCAATCTGGTACATGACAGCTCCGTTCATGACGTGGAGGACACACTTCTCGCCCATGGAGATGGAGGCCGTGTAGGCGAACTCAATGAGGCGCTCCATGACCTGCGGGTGGATGCCCTCGATGGACACCACCTCCATGCCCTGCTCCCGCAGCCCATTGGTGAACATGGCCTTGAAGACAGGGCTGGACGAGGCCAGCACCACCTTGTGGGCCATGAACTGAGCAGCTGGTGTGTCCTTGTACTTGACCTGCAGCGTGACATCGCAGAGCTGCTGGCTGAGCCGCAGTTCATTCATGATGCCGAAGGCCTGTTTGGTGTGATCCTCCAGCGTGTAGCTGAAGGTGCGGTTGCCATGCTGGGAGGGTGTCACCTCAGCCTTGCACTCAGTGGAAGCATACATCACCGCGTCCCCTGCCCTCTTGGGGCACTGTGACCACAGGGGCAGGAATCGGCTGCAGGCCCCAGCCCCGCTAGGCCCGGGTTCTGGCTGCATGGGGTTCCAGGTGACAAGGGGAAATACCGCCGCTGGCAGTCAGGGGCCTGGAGGAGGGAGAGTACAGCAGCTGGGGGCAGGGTCGGGCTGGGCCAGCACCTGCCAGGCCTCCTAGCCAAGTAAACTGGGTGAAGCAGGGTCCATTTGTACTGCTAACTTCCTCTGACCTACTAGGGTGCAAGGGCCCCTCTAAAAACAAGGTAGATCATGTCCTTCCCCGACTCAGAATCCTCCAACACTTCCTGTGTAAAACCAGACTCCTCGATGGCCAGCAAGACCCCATGCAGTCTGCCCTGCACACCTCTTCCCTTCACTCTCTCTGCTCCAGCAGCGGGTGGCCCTCCCTGTCCTGGAGCATTTCCTTCATTCACCTCACCAACATTTATGGAGTGCAAACTCTGTACCAGGCACTATTCTGAGCACTGGGAACACAGTGCTGAACAAGCCAGACAAAACCCCCACCTTCCTGGAGTTGACATTTGGGGAGGGAAGGACCATAAGTAAAATAAGCAAGATCTGAGCAGAAATCAGGGTTAGGAAGAAAATTACAACAGCACTGTGACTATGTCCAGGCCTCTCTGAGAAGGTGAGGCTGGAGCTGAGACAAGAATGTGCATAGAAAAAGGAGGGAGAGGTTCCAGGAGGAAGAAAGGGAATGCAAAGGTCCAGGGGCAGAATAACAGCCTGGAGAATCAAGAAACACTGCAGCAGAGACTGGGATTCGTGGAGACTCCTCAAGACTACAGCCAGGGAAAGAGTTGTGTTTTGAAAGGGGGTTGGGGACAGGTAGAATCTGCAAGAGGATCCCTAGGTTCTGGATCTCATCTTTCTGGGGCTCGGCCCACAGGCACCACCTCGCTGTTTTATTTCCTTCACAGCACGTGTCAGGAAATGAAAAGCTTTCCTTTGCTGGTTTGTCAAGGGATGGACGGTCCCTCTGCCCCAGAGGTTCAGAGGGCAGGGAGACTCCTGCAGGTCAGCCTTGTCCTCCCACCCTCCACAGGGTTCTGTGCGTCCCGCCCCGGGCCTGGCACTGCTCAGGAGTCTGTAAGCGGGAGGCTGGCTGGCTGGCTGCCCACTCCACTGTGTCTGCCAGGGCGCCCTAATCCACCGGGCCCAGGGCGCCTCTCGGCCCCCTTTCTCGTGCCAAGGCCCCGAGCTTGCCTCTCAATCTTTGGCCGGTCGGTCAACGGTGATCTCTGGGCGCTGGACACTTTCCTCAACTAAGCGACAAGTGGGGGATTGCGCATGCCCCGCCTGAACCCAGCCACCGAGGCCTGGAGAAGAGAGGAAGTGACCCCGCCGCAGCCTCTTCGGCTGCCAAGCCCAAAACGCAGATCCAGCCCCCGGGATCCCCAGACCTCCGGCCAGGAGGAGCCCCCTGAGCCTCTTGCCGGGTTTCAGTGGCTAGCTGACCACTCTGAGAGTCGCGCCGTCCAACAAAACGATCAGATCCGGGCCGCGCCCTCCTGGACCTGCGCGGGGCTGCGGGAACTCGGGAGCGCCTGGGGCGGCGGCGCTGGGTTCCCCGATTCCCCGGCACGACCGCAGGGGCGTGTGCGGCCCACGGTGGCCGCAGCCAGAGCCCAGGCCGCCTCACTCACCCCGCCATGGCCGCGCTCGGGCTCCGCCTCCGTCGCCCGGGCCCGGGCGCCTCCATCGCTGCGCGCCGGGGGGAGGCGCGGAGCGCGCGCAGGTCACCATGACTAAGCAGAGCCGGGCGCACGCCGTGTCACAATAAAAGTCCCCCGCGGCCCCTGGCCTCGGGCGGCGGGGACAGGAGGGGGCCCCTCCCTACCCCCCGCCCCGCCCGCTGTCGCCAAGCTGCGCGGCCCCAGAGCGGCGACCACAGCGCCGGCCATTGCGACGCGGCGGGCTGGGAAACCTCGGAGAGACTGGCACCCACCCGCGTGCCGGGAGTCAGAGCCCCGGGTTCGAGGCCCGGTGCGCCCCCACCCTCTCCGTGGACACCCCTCCCCGCCGCCGCCGCAGGCTCGCTTACCTTACTCCCGGTGTCGCAGGTGTTCTCGGAATAGGGATGCCCAAGGCCAGGCGGTGGTTCTGGACACAGTGGTGCCACCCACGCGCAGCGCTTCCCGGAAGCCCGAGGGTCCGAGGCCTGGTCGGTGGCGACTCCAGCTTAACTTCTCAGTATGGGACCAGCTGTCGGGGGACCTCGGTTCCAGGACACAGTGGCCTGGAATCACTCCACAGTGGCCGTCGGGTGGGGGGCAGCCTCCAGATGCCGGGGAAGGAGGGGCGGGGAGAGGGCGGAAAGGGCGCGGCGGGGAAGGAGAGGCGATTCCCCGCCCTTCCCGCAGGTGCCCGTCCTGGAGGAGCCGGGCCTAGAGCTAAGCTGGCCTGGCTCAAGCCCACTTCGTGTTGCCCCTTCCATCCATCCACTTTCGTCCCAGGGCGATTCCACCACCTGCTCTTCTCCTTTTCACTCCACACAGCACGCGCCTGACTGTCCGGCAGCCTCAGGATCCAGCTAGAATTATCCACCTTGTTGGGGTTTTGTCGCCCATTCTCGATCTGCCTTTCCATAGCTAGGTGCCGGTGGGCCTATTAACATCTCTGCTTCAGTTTCCTCTCTATAAAAGGATAATAATAATAGCACCTATCTGCTGGGTTATCGAGAGGACTAAGTGAGAATACTAAAGCCCAATAAATATGAACGGTTGATTTTTTTTTTATTTATTTATTTTTTTTATGGTAAGGGATTCTGATTTGGGATTTATGGGGCTACCTCAGAACTAAATCTTCAGCCCTATAACTATAAAGTTAACTTGTAAACAAATGTAGTTAAATTTAAAGAGTTCATCTAAATGAATAATAAAAGGAAAGGCTAGATGGAATAAGAGATGCTATATTAAAGAGAGAGAGAGAGAGAAAGGTTCCTGGAGCTTCTGGGTGAATGCGGGGGACTAAAAATTTGTGTCTCTTGGGTCTGGAATTAAACTACCCAGGGTCTAGGGTGGCGTCCTGCCTCCCACCCACCCTACTGCACACTCCTTGTGTGAAGCGGTAGTTCCTGACATATACAGAGGAGGAGCCCTAGAGAATGCACGGAGTGGCAGAAAGTTGGAACAAGCAAGCTCCTGGCACATTCACCAGGATATCTTATTATCACCCAAAACTCAAACCTACCGGCCCTGTGAACAAGCAGTAGACATTTGTCCACAAGTACAGGATTATGTACACAAATTTGGCAGCATGATGTATCAGGATTGGACTCAACCCCTATGTGAGTAGAAGAGTGGTTTAATAGGTGATGGCACATCCATGCTGAGAATTAGTACGCAGCCAGTTAAAAGAAGTAAGTCATTTACTGTATGGATGTAAGTACCATTGACTGAATTAAGCACCCTCTGCCCATTCATGTGCTGACCCAATGGGATGGTATTTTGATATTTTGAGATTGGGACTTTTGAAAGATAATTTGGTTTTGATGAGGTCAAGAGGATGGGGACCCTTCCCTATAATGGGCTTAGATTATTGCTTTTTGTTGTTGTTTGTTTGCTTTTTTGTTTTTTGGAGACAAGGTCTTGCTAAATTACTCAGGCTGGCCTCAGATTTATAATCCTTCTGCCTCAGTCTCCCAAATAGCTGGGATTACAGCTTTGTGCCACTGTATCTAGTGGATTGGTGCCCTTCTAAGGAGAAATCTTGCAGAGAGAGATCTTGCTGTCTCTTCCATGTGAAGACATGGTGAGGAGGCAGTGATTTGCAAACTAAGAGAGATCTCACCAGAACTCAACCATGCTAGCACCCTGATCCTGAACTTCCTAACTTCCAGAACTGAAAGAAATAAATGTCTGTTATTTAAGTCATCCAGTTTTGTTTGTTATGGCAGTTCAAGCAGACAGACAGCAAGACAGTATACAATGTGTGGATCATGGGGTGCAGCAATGAGAGCTTGTAGTTCCAACACTAGGGAGGTTAAGGTGCGAGGGTTGCTAGATCCCAGGAGTTCAGGGCCAACCCAGGCAACATAGCAAGACCTTATCTCCAAACACATAGTTAAATGAAATGTGTGAGTGTGCAGCCATTTCCAAGATATGCTATTAAGTAAACAAAGCAAGATGCAGAAGAGGGATAAATTAGTGTGATAGAGAAAAGATGTTTACATTTCAGTTCATTTATCCATAGAATAGCTCTGAAATTTCCCCAGGAATCCCAATAGTGATCAGTAGTGATGGTAACCCGGAAGGGGAGCTGGGTGCTTTTTTAGTGTATTTTTTTGGTTTTCCTTTTGTTTTTTATTGTATAAATCTGCTACCATCATACCACCAAACAAGAGAACAGGGTGGGGTGTCCAAGGAGGCCTTGGATTCTTCTGGAAGATTAGAGAAGCCAGGAAGGTGGGAGTTCTGGGAGCGCCCTAGGATGGTGACCTCGGTTTGGGGTGTACTCGTGTTCCAGGAAACATGTTGGTTTTACACGCATGTGGCGTGCAGAGGCAGCCTGAGCATGGCTGGCAGAAATGTGCCTCAAGACTAGGTCAGCGACTACACCACCACTGATTTTTGAGGCTGCTTGCAGTTTCCAGATCACCCGCAAGGTGGCGCGCCTCAATCTAAACCCCAAGCCAGACGCCCCCTCCCAACCCCCGGTGCCAGCCCCTCAGTGCAGTGTCAGGAATGTGCCTGGGGACTTGCCGGGTCGTGGCCAGCGCGCCTGGAGCCTTTTATGGACACAAACGGGTCCTGGTATCTCCCCCAGGCAAGAATGTCCACCCTGGGGAGGGGGGCGTGTCGGCCTGATCTAGCCAGAGCCCTCCAGGGGCCAGATAATGGGGTTGGCCTCCTCCTGCCTGGGGTCCAGACAGCCTGGGCTAGTATCCTGGTCAGGACACTGGGGCGAGGTGCTCACTGCTTCGAGTTTCTTTATCTGTCAAATGGGGAAAAGGACAGCTACTTTACCAGACTACAGTAGGGTGAAAAAAATAAGTGATTCCCAGGTATCCCAGTAGAGGGGACTAGCCAAGCATTATAAACTGTAATCACTCTTATTATTTTATTACAATTGTATTTCTTATGAAGTATCTGACACCACACTCAAAGAAATTTTGTTGTCAGGATTTGGCTCTCTCCCAGAATCAAATTTTGGGGTGCCCTGCTCTTGGAGTTGCTCCTGAGAGCTTTCTTTCCCTCATTCTCACACCCATTTTCAGGAATTCTGTCTGCTGCCTCCAAAATCTATCTAGAATCCACCTTGTGTGAGCATAGTGGGGTTCTTCCTTATTACTCCTCTGGGTCAGTGCTGTCCCTTCACCTGCTTCTGCCTTTCACTTTTGCCCTCTGCACTGGCCATAAGGTGCCTGAGAACATCTGAATCAGGGCAAGTCCCTCCTCTGCTTAGAACCCTTCCTGATGACCCTCGAACAAAAACCCGGGATCCACAGGTCTTCCACATTCTGCTGGGTCATCTTCCTGTTCTTGTCTCCTCCCATTCTCTTCCCCTATTTGCTGCTCTACCCACGCGGAGATCCTTGCTTTTCCTAGGACACGTGGGCACACTCCAGCCTCAGGGTCTTTGACCAATACATGTCACCACCTCTACACCGTCCCATTCCATTCCTGTACTGTCACTGGAATTATCTCCATTATTATAACATCACTGTGTTGTCCGTGCCCCCACCAGGACGTCAATTCCAGGAGGTTAAGAATTTTTGTCTCTTCGTTGTTGGGGAGTCTAGGCTTAATAAATACATCTTCCCTTTTTGTTTCTTCTGTCTCCACCATCTTTGGCTGTGTTTCCTACAAATTTCTCTTTTAAAAGAGAGAAAGTCTGTAAAACAACTCTTGGGAAAGGCAATGACAGGTTGATGGCGTCAGTCTGCTACCGGTTCGGGTACCAGAGTCCGAGGAGCTGTGGGCGCGCTGGGGCTACCCGTGGAGCCACTGGTGTCCAGTCCATCTCGCTGGGGCGACGAGCGCTCAGAGCGGCTGGAGCTGTGGTCCAGGCCCTGGGGTAGACAGCGGCGCAGGCCACCCGAAGCTCCAGGTGCGCTTCCGGATCGCTGGGCGCCCCCGCTGCAAGGGCGGCGGCCGCAGCAGACAAGGCGCAGGAGCGCATGACGCAGGTCACGGTTGGTGAGTGTGTAGATGATGGGGTTCAGAAGCGAGTTGGCCATGGCCAAGCCCAGGAAGGGGTCCGCCTGCAGGAGCACAGGGCAGGCGCGGGCCGGGCAGGCCACGTCTAGCAACAACAGCAGAAAGAGAGGGCCCCAACACACCACGAAGGCCAGGAGTACCACGCTGAGCGTGCGCAGCAGCGCCAGCGATCGCGGTGTGCGGCGCGAGCGGGTCGAGGTGCCCCTGCTAGCCCCTGGTCGTGCTCGCAGTCGCCGTGCGTTGGCTCGTACCTGGCAGTAGATGCGTGCATAGAGTGCACAGATGGCCGCCAAGATGCCCAGGAAGGCGAGCACACAGAAGAGCACGTAGGCCTTGGCGTAGAGCGGCAGGACAGTGGAGCAAGCCTCCAGGCGACCCAGACAGTTCCAACCGAGTGCGGGCAATAACCCAAGGAGCAGCGACACGCTCCAAGCTGCGACGGCCATTGCCAGCGTGCGCCCTCGACTGGCAGCAGGCGCGGGTCCCCGGCGCGCCATGGTGAGATGGCGCTCGAGTGCAATGGCCAGGAGGCTCAGCACCGACGCGGCGAGCGCCACGAAGACGCCTCCTTCACGAGCGAACCAGAGCGCAGGTGACAATCGCAGCGTGAGTGGTCCGGATAGTAGAATGTTAATGGCGTAGGCAGCACCTGCTAGCATGTCAGACAACGTGAGGCTGCCCAGGAGCAGGAACATGGGCGCATGGAAGCGCGGATGGCGCCCGAGCACCAACAACACCGCCAAGTTCTCGAGCACAATAAATGCGCATACCGCCAAGCACACAACAGCGTCTGCACGCAATCCTGCGCCGGGCTGGTAGCGCGCACCGCGTAGCTTGCCGGTGTAATTGTAATGCAGCACAATGACCTCGCTCACCGGCGCTGGTCGTAGCAACCCCGACTCCATGGGCTGCCGCCCCAAGGCTACGAAGAAGACAGGGCAGTGTCAGTCCAGCTGTTCTCCCTGAGTACTATCCCACGACCAGCAAGGCAGGAACAGACAAGGTCTAGGAGGCCCAGGAAAGGGGCCCTAACCCCAACCCACTACTCTTTCCAGAATGGGAGGGGAGTGTCAATGGAGAAAGACACACACGCACACTATCAGGAGAGGACAGGGTGAGGCACAGTCCTCTACAAAAGGAACACTAATAACACACAAGCAGGAATATCCAGAGGCATATTCAATCATAACTACAGGAAAACCCCAAAACACAAGAGACTCACAGAAAGAGACACACAAACACAATGACAGGAATTCGTGTGCACACATGTTCACAGACAAGGGCAAAAACAGTCTTGCACCACCAAACAGAAGAAAAAGCAAAAATACATTCAGACATGAACTTAGTGACAAAGGCAGAGATAAGCAGGACACAAAATTCAATCACATGAAGACAAGGTCTCACACTGTAGCACAGGCCACAATTTCACAACCTCCATCCACCCACACCCAGTATGTGGCCCAGAGCCCCACAGTCCACAAGCCTTGCTACACACAAAGCTTTTTCCTGGGGTGGGGTGGGGGGACCAACTGTGAGAAAGCTGATCCTACCCACTCATTTGTCGGAGGCAGAGTTCAAGGGCAGTGGTCAGAATCCTGAGCATAGACAGGCTCTTGCAGGGAGACACACATGTCATTAAATCAAAATAATAGTTCGCACCTGTGAGTATGCCCTTTAATCCTCTTGACAATTCTACCCCAAGTCCCAATTTCCAGATGAGGAAACTGAGGCTCAAAAGAAATAACTCGCATGGACGCAAACACAGAGGTTTTCACTCTCTCACACAAGTACCGTCACACAGAAATAGTTTCACTGTCTTGTGGCTCCCACTTAACAGATAAGGAAGCCAAGGCCTGGGGAACAGAATTTTTTGCACACCGCCAGGGATGATCCCAGCCATCTTCATTCGAACACTGGGAACCACCCGCCAATGCAGACCTACAGGGAGTTACTGATTCAGTCACCCTAAGGGCGGGGAGGCTCCAAATACCGAGACTCCGGTTACCATTGTCTGTCTTCTACAGCTAGCAGAGGAACACAGCCTCTGCACCAACCCCCTCGACCAGGACTGATATAGCGGAACTTGCAGTCGTCTGGCCAGGAAAGGGAGAGGGCGAGGGTTTCCAAGAGACCCCAGCCCCAACTCGGACCCTGCACCTAGCCCGAGAGTCGTCGGCTTCCGCTCCCTAGAAGCCTCGGGAAAAGGATCAGAAAACCCCAGCAAGAAGCCCTGTGCGTTTCCAGGCTCCGGGAGTGATCAAGGAGACCCCTTCCAGGCCATGCGGAGCCCGGTTCCTCCACGAGTCCAAGGCTGAATACTCACTCTTGTGCCCAAGTGGTGCGCCCCTGGCAGTCGCGCTGCCTAGAGCCGAATGTGCAGCTCCGGGGGCGGGAGTGGAGCTGGCAGGCTAGGGGGCGGGCCCGAGGCGGGGAGGGACCGCGATTGCAGGCTGTTGCCCCCTCCCTTGGGACCTGGGCACTCAGCCCGTGGCTGCCAGCCTGTGCCACCCGCCGCGGCACCGGAGAGCGTCCCGGCGGCGACTGGCACCGGCGAGCCCTCAACTTCCCCCTCGGGGGCTGGGCTGCGCTCCCAGGGACGCTCCGTCGCGGTGAGAGAACCTGGAGCCGCGGGAATGGGGGGTTTCTTCAGCGCCGGAGGCCACAGCTTAAACGGCTTTCCCCCACTCAAAGGGGGCCACCTGAGCCTGAGCACTGACCATTCCTCACTTTCCACCCACCTTCCAACTGAGTCTCCTGTGTTGAGCCCCAAGGACTCCTCGTCAATGAAGGACCGGGCAGCGCAGATTAGCAGGGGTCTTGAGCAGGGGCGGCTGCAACTTGTATTCTCTCGCTGTTGCGGATAGGTCCCTACTGCTCCCAAGCAGAGGCCCCTCCCCATTTCCCTCCGATTCCCCGCTGGGGGTGAGTGGGGGGAGGGGCTGACGCAGACAGGAACTTCCCTGTCCCCAGATAGGAGGGTCTGACTCGTCCCGCCTCCTGGTTCCAGCATCCCCCCACCCGATCTCTCACATTCTTATCGCTCCTTAAGAGGTGATTTACTCAGATGTTGTGTTCTGGGCTGTGTCCCCACAAGACTGCAGGCCTGTCAACCCACTGGGGCAGGGAATTGAATCCGTCTTAGGTACGGTCGAGACACAGCCAGTAAGTACCTACTGAAGGAGTGTGAATGAGTGAACGTTTCCCTCACTTCTCTGTGTGTCTCCCCTCGGTTCTCTCACGGTCTCTGTTTCTTTCTGTCTCTGGATGTCTCTCTCCGTCGCTGTGTCGTTCTCCCACGCCTCTCCCAGGCCGCGGCTCCTCCAGCCCGCCAGTCTCAGCTGGCCATACACCAATCCCCCCACTCAGTTCCCGGAGTTTCCTTGAGGGTCCAGCTCCCCAACTCAGACCGGAGACCACATCTGGGAGGGGGGCTGGGCTTGGCCACGCGTCCTTCACTGGGAAGTGCCCTTTGCCCGGTCTCTCCAGGCACTGTTAGCGACAGGTAGGGTGAGGATAGCCCAGGAGAGATGAGACAGAAGTCGATGGCATGGGTCGATCAGTGTCCCTGTGGAAGGAATCATGAGGACCCCCAGTCCAGGTCCCCCATATAACCCTTTAGGAATCCTCGCAGGTCGCGCCCCGATGTGTCCCCTTGGGAATCCTGGCGGCTTCCGCCCCCGCGGTTCCCGAGTAGGCAGAACTGCGCCTACTTGCTCAGACCAATCAAACACATGCGCGGGGGTAGCGCAGCCAATGGGATCCCTGGGGGAGGGGGCGTTAACCCTTCCGTACCCAGTTCCAGCCGCCCTAAAAACTAAGCCTAGGGCTCGCGAACCGCTGAAATGAGAGTCGAAGGTCCCCCAACGCCGCGGCGGCCTCTCCTGGCACCGAGTAGGTGCTCGATAAAAGACCTCCTTCTTCAAAGGGGAAACAGCACCCCAGGGTGGGGAGGTGGCCCCTTCACACCTCCCAGGCGGCAATCTCACCTCCTTGTAGGGCAGAGTAGTGCTCTTCCGGCCGTGGGCTTAGCACCCTTCACTCCCGCCTCCTCCCTGTGTGCCTCTTTCCCACGGATTGGGAGCCTGGGGACTCCGGCTGCGGCGTATCGGGCAGATGTCAGGAGTCCCCTGGAGAAACGGTGCTTCCATACCTAATGTTGGCTCCACCATGAAGCCACAGTTCTTAATATTCGAATTGGTCTCTGCCCTGCTCTAAACCCTCTCATGGCTCCCTATGTCGCTAAACTACAATGTCCTCCCCAGAGCCCACAAGTCTTTACTTGTCCTCTCTGTACATCCCAGCCGCCTCACTCACTCTGCTTCAGCCCCACTGGCCTTCCTGTTCCTCAGACACTTCAAACCCTTTGAAATCGAGGATGGATCTGCCTGGAGTGTCCTTCCGCTAGCTCTTCCCAGCTGACATCTTCTCAGAGAGGCCTTCCCTAATCTGCCCCCACCCCATTCTCAAATGGCAGTTGGCATATCTACAATCACTTTGTTCATTTGTTCATCTCTGTGTGTGTCTGCCCTAGAGACTCAGTTTCAAGAAGGCAAGGATCCTGTCTGTCCCTCTATCCGGATGTGGAAAGGTTACTGGCTCAGAGTCTGGAGCCAGGCTCAGCCACTTTGTGATCTAGAACCCCATGCAGGTGAGGCCCCCTCTGAGCCTTCTTGGCTTCATCTGTAAAATGGAGGAAATCACAGTGCCCATCCCAGACCTGTTACAGAAGATGAAGAGTTTTCATAGAGATTGGGCATACTATGGAAACTCCGTTACATTAGTACAGGTCAGCATTGATTGCCTCTGTATCCCTGCAGACAGATTAGGAAGGATCAGGGTTCAGGCCCTGTCAGCAACCACCCCACCCCATCCCCACTCCCACCCACCAGGCAGTGAGGTTTCACCCTCAGTCTCCCTGATCCTGCTGCAGCCTGCCTGCCTAAGACTTGCCTGGGCCAGCACACCTGCCCAGCAGGTTCTGCTGGGCCCTTGCCCACAGGGGCTGCCCCACCCAGTCTGTGCCCACTCTCTGGCAGAGCAGGGTCTGTGCCTCCCATGGCCCCCCTACACCCGTGACCCACCCTGGGAGCCAGAGGGCTGCTTCAGGGTTTCCTATTCCTACCACTTCAACACAATCCTGACGCTTGAACTTGACATCAGGAAGGTGTGAACTGACAACTTTCCCATGGCCAGAAATCAGAGTCACAGGGTTTGGGGTGGCGGGCGGGGGGAGTGTCTCAAACTGGAGGCCAGAGGGTCAACTTGCTCCTCCCCACAGGCCAATATGTCCCGCTCAGTCAGATTTCCCCCTGAAGTAGCAGTCAGAAAGACTATTCTTGTCAGTAAGTTTGATTCTCACAGGTGTACAGGTTAACAATTCTAAAAATATTTGCATGCTAGAGTTCAACAAATACATTACCTTGTAGATATTGCAGCCAGGTCTTATGCTGTTGGAGAAGGAAGGTAACAGATAAGTTACAAATAAGCAATGTGGTGCTGGACTGGGGTTATCAGTATATCATGCTTCTCTTAACACAGAAGAAAATAAATACAGATACCTGTGTGTACATGGATTAGGATACATACACAGAGACACTGCTATGGTTTGTCCTCTCCAAAACTCATGTTGAAATTCATTCCTGCTTGTGAAGTATTAAGAAGTGGGACCAGGTGGGACTTTTAAGAGGTGATTAGGAATCTGCCCTCATGAATAGATTAATTAATGGATTAATGGGCTAATGCGTTATCTTGAAAATTGGTCTGCTATAAAAGTCAGGTTGGTTATGTTCTTCACATCTCCAGTTCTCTTGCCACATGATGTCATGCACCACCTGGAGACTCTGCAAGGCCATCACCAGAGGGGCCTTTTGACCTTGAACCAGAACCACGAACCACAATAGATCCCTCTTCTTTGTAAATTACCCAGTCTGTGCTATTGTGCTATTTTCAAAATAAAATGGATTAAACACACACACCACACACACTTCCCAGTTCTGTTGATAATCCAATGTGATGACATCCCAAGAGCAATGTATACCCCCAATACCCTGATCTTGGTTTCTAAGTGCCATTTTCTGATGTAAGGAACCAGCTCTCCATGGGGAAATGACTGATTCTAGAGCTGGAGCTAGAAACACACACACACACACACACACACACACAAATACACAATGAGCCTGAAGCATCTTTCATTGCTTGAAAGTTCTTTATTTTAGGCTGGATGCGGTGGTGTACCCATGATCCCAGCAACTTGGGAGGCGGAGGCAGGAGGATGGGAAGTTTGAGGTTAGCCTCAGCAACCTAGCAAGACTGTCTCAGAATAAAAAGTAAAAAAGAAAAAAGGACTGGGGATGTGGCTCAGTGGTTAAAAACCTCTAGGTTCATTTGCTGATATAAAAATAAGCAAATAAATAAATAAATATAAATTGTAAAAAATAAAATTGTTGTCAAAACATTAGGGGCTGGGGATATAGCTCAGTTGGTAGAGTGCTTGGCTTGCAAGCACAAGGTCCTGGGTTCAATCCCCAGCACTGCAAAAAAAAAAAAAAAAAAAAAAAAAAAAAAAAATTAGCAAGGTATTTTCATAGTTTCAAAGTTTATCATATAAAATACTTATTAATCACCTTGGTGATTAATGTTTTCATCCACAAATACTTGGCTACTTCTCCCTCTAGAGGATGGAGTTCAGTTCCCTTCCTCTGAGGGTGGGCTAGATGGAGTATCATCATCATCTCCTCCTCCTCCTCTTCCTCCTCCCCCTCCTCCTCCTCCTCCTCCTCTTCCTCCTCCTCCTCCTCCTCCTCCTTTTTTTGTACTGGGGAGTGAATCCAATGGCACTTACCACTGAGCTACATCCCCAGTCTTTTTTTTTTAATTTATTTTTATTGTAAACAAATGGGATACATGTTGTTTCTCTGTTTGTACATGGAGTAAAGGCATACTATTTGTGTAATCATACATTTACATAGGGTAATGTTGTTTGATTCATTCTGTTATTTTTTTCCCTACCCTCCCACCCCTCTTTTCCCTCTATACAGTCCCTCCTTCTTCCATTCTTGCCCCCTCCCCCCCATTATGTATCATCATCCGCTAATCAGAGAGATCATTCTTCCTTTGGTTTTTTGAGATTGGCTTATCTCACTTAGCATGATATTCTCCAGTTTCATCCATTTGCCTGCAAATGCCATAGTTTTATTATTCTTTATGACTGAGTAATATTCCACTGTATATCTTTTTTATTTTGAAATGGTTTCTCCCTAAGTTGCTGAGGGTCTCACTAAATTGCTGAGGCTGGCCTGGAATTTGCAAACCTCCTCCTTCCCAAGCTGCTGGGATTACAGGCCTGTGCCACTCTTGATGGGAGTGCCTTACTTCTAAAGAACTGAATATAGTACACACAAATGCTAGTAGATGGATATTTATAGGAGCTTTACTTATAATTGCCAAAACATTGGTGGGGGAGAGAGGGGATCAAGAACTGGAATCGGTTTCCATGCATGTATGAACCCAGCTACTATGTATAACTAGAAAACCCTAATAATAATAATAATAACAATAATAATAATAATAAATTGCCAAAGTGTGGAAGAAACCTGGATGTCCTTCAGTGGGTGAATAAATCAACTGTGATACATCCAGACAATGGAATATTATTCAATGCTACAAAGAAATGAGGTCTCAGGACATAAGATGACATGAAAGAAGGTTAAATGTGCATATGTGAGAGAAACCAACCTGAAAAGTCTACACATCACATGACCCAACTATATTCATTCTGGAAAAGGCAAAGCTGTGCAGTCGGGAAAAGGGTGGATGGTTGCTAGAGTTTAGCAGAGAGGGAGAGAGGTAGGGGGAACTCAATTTTTAGGGCAGTGGTAGTATGCTGTGTGAAACTACAATGGTGGATGCATGTTGTTTTACTTTTGCCAAAACCCATTGACTATACACCCAAGAAGGACCCCTAATGTCAACTATGGACTTTGTATGATGATCCAAATTACTGAGGAATCAATGGAGGTTTATTGACTACACAGGTACCACCACAGTGGGGATGTTTAGCGAAGGAGGCTATGTATATTAGTTAGTTTTTCATCACTGTGACAAAATACCTGAGAAAGTCAACTTAAAGTGTAAAGATCTGTTTATTTATTTATTGGTTACCAGGGATTGAACTCAGGGGGGCTCAAACACTGAGCCACATTCCCAGCCCTATTTTGTATTTTATTTAGAGATAGGATCTCACTGAGTTGCTTAGCGTCTTGCTGTTGCTGAGGCTGGCTTTGAACTCACGATCCCAAGTGAAGATTTATTTTGATTCACAGTTGCAAATGTTTCCATCCATAGTCAGCTGGCTCCATTGCTCTGGGCCTGAGGTGAGACAGAACTTCATGGTAAAGGGTGTGGTGGAGGAAAGCTGCTCAGTTCATGGCAGTAGGGAGGAGAGAGAGAAAAAAAGGGAAGGGGAGAAGGCCAAGATACACTTTCAAAGGCGCACACCCCAGTGACCTACCTCGTCCAACTGGGCCCACCCCCTAATAGGCCTCCTGATCCAATCCGTCCCACCTCGAGCATTGCTGCAATTGGGGATTAAACCTTGAACATATGAGTTTGGGGAACACTTCATACCAAACCATAACATTGTGTGTATACCGGGATCCAAGTGTGAACAGATACAACAAAGTCAGGCACAGTGGCACCCACGGGTAATCCCAGTGGCTTGGAGGCAGAGGCAGAAGGATCGTGAATTCAAAGCAACCTCAGCAATTTGGTGAGGCTCTGTTTCTAAATAAAAATATAAAAAGGGTTAGGGTGGTAGCTCAGTAGTTAAGCACCCCTAGGTTCAATCCCTAAGGGGGATATAAAAAAATAGGGGAGGGGATATTTGTACATTCCTTGCAATTTTTCCTGCGAATCTGAAAGTGCTTTAAAAAAAAATAAAGTTTAGCCAGGCGCAGTGGTGCATACCTGTAATTTCAGTGGCTCAGGAGGCTGAGGCAGGAGGATCACAAGTTCAAAGCCAGCTGCAGCAATTTAGTGAGACCCTAAGTAACTCAGTAAGACCCTGTCTCTAAACATAGATATAGATATAGATATAGATATAGAAAGGCTGGGAATGTGGCTCAGTAGTCAAGTGCCCCTGGGTTCAATCCTCATTACCAAAAATAAAAATTAAGTTCTAGGTGCAATGGTGCAGGCCAGTAATCCCACCAACTTGGAAGGCGGTGGAACGTAGCTCAGTGGTAAAGCACCCCTGGGTTTAATCCCCAGAACCAAAGTAACAACAACAACAGCAATAATAAATAAATCAAGTTTACCCTGGGGGCGGTGGTGCACACTTGAAATCTCAGCTACTTGGGAGCCTGAGGCAGGAGAATTACAGATTTGAGGCCAGCAATTTAGTGAGACCCTGTCTCAAAATAAAGCGAAATAAAAAAGAATGGGGTATGTAGCTCGGTGTAGAGCACTATCAGTACAAAAAAAGAAAAAACGCAGAGGAAATGCTGGTCCTAACAGTGGACTCTGCATGAGCAAAGGCCAGGCATACTTCCTTTTGTCTTATTTTAAGCATAATAAAATTACCTATTTTAAAGAAATAATGCAGTGGTATCCAATGCATTTACAACCATCGACTCTATCCAGTTTGAAAATATTTTCATCACCCACACCCATTAAGGAGTTGGTCCCTATTTCTTCCTCCCTGGGTCCCTGGCAAACACCAAATCTGCTTTCTGTCTCTGGGTATTTACCTATTTTTCCCCTGTGTGGTGCTGGAGATTGAACCAAGGGCCTCTTGCGTGGTAGGCAAATATCCAGACCACTGACTGAGCCACATCCCCAACCCTTTTTATTTATTTTTATTTTTATTTTTTCAAACAATTTTTTTGTCAATGGATTTTTAAATTTTATTTATTTATATGTGGGGCTGAGTATCAAACCCAAGGCCTCACACATGCCAGGCAAGTGCCCTACCACTGAGCCACAAATCCAGCCCTTATTTTTTTTTTTTAATTTATTTAGTACTTTGTGTGTGTGTGTGGGCGGGAGCTGGGGATTGAACCCAGGGCTTTGTGCATATGAGACAAGCTCTCTATCAACTGAGCTATATCTCCAGCCCCTCCCCCACCCCCTTTTTTTTTTTATTGAGACAGGGTATCACTGTGTTCCCCAGAGTCTTGCTAAATTGCTGAGGCTGGCCTCACAATCCTCCCACCTCAGCCTTCTGAGATGAGATTGCAGATGTGCACACAGCATGCAGCTCCTATTTAGCTGTCCTTTATACCTCACAGGAGTGGAGTCACACGCCATGCGGTCTTTTGCGTTTTGGGTGCTGTTCCACGTTGTAGCATGGATCAGATCTTCATTTCTTTCTGTAGCTGAGTCATAATCAATCAGGACAGTGTTTCTTTTTGTTTTGTTTTTGTGGTGCTAGGGATCCAAGCCAGAATCTCTCCCAGGCTGGGCACGAAGGTCCCTGAGCTACACCCCCAGCCCGGCAGGCTCCCTCAAATGCGCTTTGTTTAGGAGTGGGAGGGAGGAGAAGGTAGCTTGGTACTGGGGGACCCACCTTCTCCCAAGGTGCTGAGTGGTACTGGGGTGGGGCCACCTGCTCACCTGCTCACCTGCAGGCCTGGGAAATTCCCCAGGGAAAAATCTGACCTCATCCACCCACAAGTGTCCTCCATTCCAGCTTGGGTTAAACTGAGGTCACGGAGGAAGAGAGAGAGCTGCAAACACCCTGGAAGTGGGTCTGAGGCCAGGCCCTGAGGAGGGGGCAGAGGTGCGCCTCCTCTGGGGACCCTCTATAACCTCTTACCTCTCAGGTTCTAGCTTTGAAACCCTGGAGTCAGCACTTCCTCCTTTTTTCTGGCCTCTTCACACTTAATTTTACAACTCAGAGAGGGAAACAGCAGCCAAGAGATTGAATTGGCTCCTTCTGAGGCTTGGGGGCTTTACTGAAGAACCTGAAGTCACTTGGGCCGAATATGAGCTGGGTTTAGAGTGAAGAAGGAGTAGGGACAAAAGGTAAGACTTGGACCAGGTGTGGTGGCACATGCCGGTAATCCTGGTGGCTTGGGAGGCTGAGGCAGCCTCAAAGTTCAAAGCCAACCACAGCAACCGAGGCAGGTCCTGTCTCTAAATAAAATATTAAAAGGGCTGGAATGTGTCTCAGTGGTTAAGTGCCCTGTCTTCATTCTCTGTACCAGAAAACAAACAAACAAAAACAAACAAACAAACAAAAAAACAGTGAGGCTTGGGATGGGGTAAGGGTCAGGACTGGTAGGGTCTTGAATGTCAGGCCCCTGGGTCTGGCCGACTCTTAACTGCATAACCAGGGACGATTTGCTAAACTTCTCTGATCTCTGTTTCCTCACCTGTAAAATGGAAACATGAATGCCCCTTTCTTTGTCACAGTGATTTTCTTTTAATTTTTTTTTTTTTTTTTTTTTTTTAGTAGTAGATGGACACTATTTTATTTATTTTATTTATTTACGTGGTGCTGAGGATCCAACCCAGTGCCTCGCACATGTGAGGCAAGCGCTGTACCACTGAGCCACAAACCCAGCCCCTGTCACAGTGATCTTAATGGGAACCTGATCATTGGCGTAAGAACTTCTGCACATTGCCTGGTCCAGAACTAACCACACAAGATCAGTGTCAAACAGTACATTTTAAAAGTTAATATTATTATTTTTACAGGATTGAGGATAGAACCCAGGCTCTTGCACATGTTAGGAAAGTGCTGTACCACTGAGATAGACTCCATCGTAACTTTTATTTTGAGACAAGTTCCCCTTAAGTTGTCCAGGCTGGCCTCGAACTTGTGATCTTCCTATTTTAGGAATAGCTGGGATTACAGACAGGTGCCAGAGTGCCCAGCTAGCATTACTGTGGTTTAACAGCTCTGTTGCAATATCATTCACATATCATACAATTTGCACATTTGGGGTCTGGATGTGGTTCAGTAATAGAGCACCTGCCTAGTATGGTGAGGCCTTGGGTTCAATCCCTAGCACCACAAAAAAGCAAAAAAATAAATAAATAAATAAAATAAAATAACAATGACAAAGAAAAAAAAACATATATTTAAAGTATCCAATTCTATGGTTTTTAGTGTAATCAGAGTCGGGCAACCACCTCCATGATGAATTTTAGAACATGTTTGTCACTGCAAAATCAAGCCCTGTGCTCAGTTCTCACCCCACCCCCAGCACTTTCCTGAGAACCACCCCTTTGCTTTCTATCTTGATGGATTTGCCTGTTTTGGACATGGCCTAGAAATGAAATCATGCAATACGCGGCCTTCTGTGTCTGGCTTCTTCCACAGAGCTTGATGTATTCAAGGTTCATCCTTGTAGCATAAATAGGTACATCATTCTTTTTAAAAAACCTGCATTGAATTTTAATTTTAATTTTTTTTTGAGATGGGGATCTTTTTTTTTTTTTTAAATCAAGGATTAAAAAGGGGTACATGATCACTGAGCCACATCCTCAGCCCGTTTTTGTATTTTATTTAGAGACAGGGTCTCACTGAGTTGTTTAGGGCCTTGCTGTTCTTGAGGCTGGCTTTGAACTCATGATACTCCTGCCTCAGCCTCTGGAACCACTGAGTTTATAGGTATATACCACCATGTCCGGCTTGAGACAGTGTCTTGTTAAATTACCCAGACTGGTCACAAACTTGAGATCCTCCTCAGTCTCTGAGTAGCTAGAATTTTTATTCCTTTTTTGGCTGAATAATATTCCATTGTATGGATAAATGCCACACATTTTGTTTATCCATTCTAGAGCTGCTGAACATTTGGGTTGTTCCTACTTTTTGCCTACCTTGAATAATGCTCCTATGAACACTTGTGTCTATGTTTTTTATATGCATGAATGTGTGCATGTTTTTTTTATTTCTACTGCATATATACCTTGGAGTGAAATATTGGGTCATATGGTAACTATGGTTAATTTTGGAACTGGGGATTGAACCCAGGGGTGCTTTACCACTGAACTGTATCACCAACCCTTTTAATGCCTTGAGACAGGGTCTCTCTCAATAAGTTGCCCAGGCTGGTCGTGAACTTGCAATCTTCCTGCTTCAGCCTCCCAAATCACTGGGATTACAGACTTGTGCCACTGTGTCTGGCTTTTTTTTTTGGGGGGGGGGGGGGGGGGGGGAGTGCCAGGGACATAGGGATGGAAGCTGGGGCCTCCTGAGTGCTAGGAAAGCGCCCTGTCACTGAGGCATACCTGGGGCATGTGTTTAGCATGGGGGGAGCTGTTTTCCAACACAACCACATTCTTATATTTCCACTAACAATGGGGTAAGGGTTCCAATTTCTGCGCATTTTCCCCAACACTTGTTAATTCCTGTTTTTTGTTTTTTTTTCAATTATAGCCATCAAGTGGGTATGAGATGGTATCTCACCGTGCTTTGAATAGTTCCTACTTTCTGTTAGTATAATCATTGTTGCTGTTCTTGTTGCCATGGGATCTCCCCACATTGCCCAAGTGGGTCTCAAACTCCTGGGCTCAAGTGATCCCAGACTTTGGGGATCCTCCTGAGAAGCTGGAACTACACGTGGTCACTACCACGTCTGGCTACTATTTTTATTATTCATCACACCATCTGCGTAGCAGTTCATTCTTCCTGTCCTCCCCCTGTTCACCACCCTTTATGGCACCTCTTGGTACTCTCTAAAGAAAGTTCCAGCAGCCCAGGTCATTGGCATCTGACTTTCGCCCCCACCCCCAATCTCACCAGTTGCTGCCTCTGACTGAGTGAATCTGGCCAGTGCTCTGTTCCTGGTACACAAGACAGGTAGGCTTTGGAGTCAGATGTGAGTTGGAACCCTGGCTCTAATGATTAAGATAAATGGATTTGCCTGTGTGAGCTTCAGTTTCTTCATCAAGTAAATGAGAATTGCAATTATTATCCTTCTCAATGGATTCAGGGAGACAATTCGTATCCACTCTTTAATGTAATACCTGGCATGAAGTAGGAGCTGCAGTTATAGGGTTTTGTTTAGTTGAAAGTTGTAGAGAAACAAAAACAGCTACTCAATTGAGTTCATTCATAAAAAAAAAAAAAAAAAAAGAAAAAGAAAAAAGAAAAGAAGTGAAGAAAAAAGTAAAAGGAAAGAAGGAAAGGAAAAAGAAAAAGGAAAGAAAACACCAACTCAAAGTGATATGAGAAAGAGAGAAAGCATTTGGCCCGTGAAACTGAACACTTAGAGATGTAGGGATTGGGCTGACTTTAGGCTTGGTTGAATTAAGACGTTTGAATGTGTACTGGGGTATGGTGGAACATGCCTGTAAACCCAGCTACTCTGGAGGCTGAGGCAGAAGGATTGTAAGTTCGAGGCCAGTCTGGCCAATTTAGAATTTAGGGTGTCTCAAAATAAAAATTAAAGAGGGCTGGGGGTGTAGTCCAGTGGTAGAGTGCCCCTGGGTTCAATCCCAGATAACCACACCCCCCACCAAAAAAAAAAAAAAAAAAGGACGTTTCAATGAGGGTTGCGTACAAGAGGTAGAGCTCTTCTGGCATGTGCAAAATCTAGGGTTTGATCCTCCGGGCACACACACACACACACACACACACACACACACACATTTCCAAGGTCGCCAGGAATCTGACTTCCTTAGCCATGAAGTTTCTCTCTGGGCGTCAGTAGGGATCCATTATTCCCACTCAGCAACTCCCAACTGCCAGGTACTGAAATCATTAGCCCCGGTTCACCTCGTATAACCAACCAATCACCTGGCTTGGGGGTGAGAATGCTCTTATTGGCCAGGCTGGCGAGTGTGGGAGGGGTCTTCTCAAGGTCGGTTTGAAAGCTTTTATGTGGGCGATCAGGAATCCCCAAGGCACGGTGGGTTGCGTTTCTGGCTTCTGAGATAGGAAGGCCACGGGGCAGATAAAAGATCAGGGGTTCAGGTTGCGGTTGGTTAGGTTTGAGATGCCTCCAGCCATCGCGTGCTGCCTTTGAGTCACTGGCTGGAAATAAGACATGCACCCACTTGGTATCTTGGTGGCTTGCATTCTTTTTATTGCTTTTATGGAAATGTAATTTCATTTCCCTTTGAAGAATACAACGGAGAATTGTAATTATGAGGTATAATTTCTCCACCTGGAGCTAATTGCCCCCACTGCCTTTATTTGACTTTGCTTTTCTGGCAGTGCCTCTAATTTAACTTTTACATGATCAAATCTGCTAGATAATCTATAGGGAGATTCTGTTTTCCTCTTGGGTACTCTCTACTAGGGAATTCTATCAACTCAGGAGCGATAGAATTGAGCAACATCCCCAGCCTTTTTTTGTTTTTGTTGTTGTTTTTATCTTTTAGTTTGAAACAAGGTCTCACTAAGTTGCTTAGGGCCTTGCTAAGTTGCTGAGACTGGTTTTGAACTTGCAATCCTCCTGCCTCTGCCTCCAGAGCTGCTGGTATTATAGGCGTGCACCACAGCACAAGGTTATGCTCGTGTATTGTTTCTTGTTTTACCTCTTTATTTTGGTGGCGCACATCCTGCAATAGCTTTAACAGAACATGGGAGCAAAAGAAGTAATATTTTTTGAGCCATTCCATCTTCTGAAATGCCTTTACTCATGCTTCACCTTGATCAGTATTTTGAGTGAAAATAGTGCACTAAGTTGAAAATTCTTTTCTGTCAGAGTTTTAAGCCCACAGACCCATAGTCGGTTTGCATCCAGAGGCCTTGAATGTGCTGTTTGTTCTGCTAGGAAGCAATTCTTTCCTTTCCTTTTCTGGCTAATTCTTATTCACCACTTAAATCCCATGGTAGACATTCCTAGTGTAACCAATATTCACTGAATGAAAAACTAGCCTTTTCAATTAGGTGGCTCCCTTGACTAATGCTGGCCATTGAAATGGGGGTCAGGATGACATGCATCACTTCTGGGCACAGCCATTAAAAATCCTAAACATGGGTAGATATGGTGGTACATGCCTGTAATCCCAGCGATTTGGGAGCCTAAGGCAGGAAGATCACAAGTTCAAGGCCAGCCTGCAAACCTGGTAAGACCCTGTTTTAAAATAAAAAAATATAAGGCCTCGAGGTAGAGCATCACTGAATTCAATTCCCAGAACTGAATTTTAAAAAAAAGAAACAAATAAAGGAAAGGAAGTCCTACACATGCTTCTCCACTCTTGTCCCTCTGTATCAATGGAGGCAGTGAATTAGATATGGTATAGTCACAATTTGGTGGCAACCTTATCATCCTGGACCCTTGCATGCATAACTGTGTGGAATTGAGTCCCTGCCAGTTCATGTAAGATGAGCAACATAAGCTAGGAATAAATTTTGATTGGCTTAAACCACTGAGTTTTGGACTTCCTCATTACTGCAGCAAACCTTGACTTTTTCTGTCTGATGCAAAGCCCCACTTAAATGTGGCTTCATCTAAGAAGTCCTACTGGATCAAAGTTCTCAAACTAGTTTACTTTTACCTATTGTAAGCTTGTATTTTCCTATAGAACCATTATTTCAATTGTAACTATGTAATGAGTTCATCATTTATCTCTCAGATCCCACCTGCAAGAACCAAAGGGCAGACCACAGTATCTACAGCTATCACCTGGTGTAGTGTTTGACATAAAGCAATTACTCAGGATACATGGATGGAATGAAAGAATAATTTTACAATCTTTCAACTGAAAAGGCAGCACTGAGAAGAGCTCATTTCTAGAACATTCTGTCACAAAACCCCATAGGTTTTGTTCTGTTTGTTTTGTTTTGTTTCATTTTGTTTTTTAATGCTGGGGATCGAACAGGACTTCCCACATGCTTTGTGTAATAAATGCATAAGAGGCAAGACAGAATGACTCCAAAAAAACAGGGAAAGTTTGACAAGGAAAGTGATCTACTGTGAGAAAGCGCCTACCCACTTATTTATGTTTTCTTTAAGACTGTGCAATTTATTCCAGCAACTGCGCAGGCTGGAGGGATTTCCAGGGCGTGGTTTATTTCACCAAGGGGCATGGGAACTGGGTGGAGATACACGGAAACATTTTTGGAATTGCTGAGAGTCCTGTGATAAAATTCATGGGCACACACCATAGTACAGTCATCAGGAGAAAATCCTACCTTATTGAAAGTTACTCAAGTGGAATTTTGAGTTGGTGTCCCAATGTCATCTGTTTTTCTTTTCTTCTCTCCCCACCCTCATGCTGGGGGAAGGAAGGGAACCTCATGTTTCTTGCATGGTAGGCAAGTGCTCAAATGCTGAGCTACACTTCCATCTACTTTTTAAAAACACATTTACTAGAATATCAAAAATTATTTCTTGGGGCTGGGGTTGTGGCTCAGTGGTAGTGCACTTGCCTAGCATGTGTGAGGCACTGAGTTCGATCCTCAGCACCACATTAAAAAAATAAATAAAATAAAATGACCATGAAAAATAGAAACAAAAATTAAAACTTTAAAAAAAAAATTATTTCTTGTGCTATTTTTCTGCTGGATTATGCTGCCCCAATCTTTTTTGGTCTGGTGGAAATTGTTCATAAAAATAATTTCATAATCTACTCCTTTAAGTTACTGTGTGAATTGGAAGAATCAGAGATGAGAGCCAGGAAGCCAAGGTCTGTGCTGATGGGACTGAACCCCAGGAGGGCAGTGGTAGAAATAAGAATTATAACCACAAAACCAGCTTGGAAGGCTGAGGCAGAAGGATCTCGAGTTCAAAGCCAGCTTCAGCAATTCTGTGAGACCCTGTCTCTAAATAAAATATAAAAAGGGCTGGCAATGTGGCTCAGTGGTTAAGCATCCCTGGGTTCAGTCCCCAGTACCAAACAAACAAAACCCAGTAACAATTCCCACGGTGGTTGCTGAGTGCCAGGTACTGTCCTAAGCTTTTGGCATTATTTGTTTCATCCTTCTTCCAAACCCGGGGAGGTAGGTTTACCCCATTTGGCAGACGCTGAAGCAGAGTCCCTGCTCCAAACCATCTAACTGCATCGACTGCCTGGGTGGTCATGACTAGTTGTTGTGTTACTGCTTTAGGGGGACAGGACAACTGGGGATATAATAGGAAGTAGATTCATAGGTGGTAGAGGCTAGGAGTGCTGGGCTGGCCTCCTGGAGGCTAGAAGCACAGGAGAAAAAGCTTGTGGGGACAAAATCAATACAGTTAGGGTCCCACCAATGCTAGGGATCCTGGCAGACATCTCAGGAAGGATGACAGATGGTGACTAGACTGCACACTGGAGACCGGGGTTCAGGAGGTGAGCTGATATTACAGGGGTCCTCATGGGGAGAGTGAAGGGCGAGGGAAGCAGGTTCCTCCTTAGAGGAGGAACCAGCTGAGGCCACAGTGGGGTGGGAGTAAACCTAGGGAGATCATCACCCCCAAAGCCCGTCTGTCCCTTATGAGGCAATGAGGACCCCTGCCTGGGTGTCAGCTGGGAGGACCCCTAGCCCCATCTCGCCAATGCATGGGCTCTGCAACCCAGCCTTTACCCGCGGGGTCTCCATCTCTTCACCCAGGTCTCCCTGACCCCTGGCTCTGCTTTCTCCTTTAGCCCCTGTTCCTCCTTTTCCCTCCCTTTACCTGTCTCGGCATCATCTTTGTCATCCTCGTCCTCGTCCTCCTCCTCTTCCTCCTCCTCCTTCTCTTCCTCCTCCTCCTCTTCTTTTCTCTCTTCCTCTCTCTCTCTCTTTCTCTCTCTCCCTCTCTCCCCCTCTCCCCCTTTCCTCTTCTCCCCCTCTCTCCCACCCCACCCAGTGCTGGGGATTGAACCCAGGGTCTCCCTTATGCCACCAAGCACTCCCTCTACTGCTGAGCTACACCTCTTCCTCTATTTTGAGATGGGGTCTGGTCTCGCTAAGTTCCCCTGGCTGGCCTTGAACCCGGGCCCTCCTGATCCAGCCCTCCGAGACACTGGAATTACAGGTGTGCACCACCACGGCAGCCATACTACTGTGTTTTTGAGTGTTTATCATGTGCACGGTCATATGTTGAGTACTGAGGACACAGCAGTGACCAAGACAAGGACCTCCCCATCCTGGATCCCACCCACAAGAGGTGAGGACACACGCGTGCATACACTCACTTTATATCTAATATCAGATGCTATGAACTGAAAGTTTGTGTCTCCACAGGAAAAAAATCATGTTTGAACCCTAATCCCTCATGCAATGATACTTGAAGGTTGGGACGCAGGGAGATAACTGGAGGTAGATGAGGTCATGAGTGTGGGGCCCTCATGAGGGGATTAATGCCCTTATAAAAAGAGGAAGACCGATTGAGGGGGCAACTCAGTGTAGAGAACTTGCCGGGTATGCACAGGGCCCTGGGCTCTGTCCCCAACACTGCAAAATGAAGGAAGGAAGGAAAGACAGAAGGCAGTCTCTGCGTGCAGGTACCAAGGAAGAGCATGTGAGGGCACAGTAGGAAGAGGACCCTCACCAAGATCCTCACCAGATTGGGGATCTGATTTTGGACTTCCAGCCTCCAGGACTGTGACCAATAAATGCCTGTTGCTTCAGCCACCCATATCATTTATATGTGTGTGTGTGTGTATGTTATATACTATTCACACACACACACACACACACACACACTGGTGATTGACCCCAGTGGCACTTAACCACATCTCCAGCCCTTTTTCTTTTTGTTTTTTATTTTGAGGCAAGGTCTTACTACATTGCTGAAATTGACTTTGAACTGTTGATCCTCCTGCCTCAGCCTCCTGGGTTGCTGGGATTAGAAGCGTGCCTGGTTCGGTTTATAGTATTTGTGATGGCAGCCCAAGTTGCCAGACAGTGGGATTGTAATGACTGCTCTAAAAAAAAAATAAAACTGGGAAGAGGGAAGAAGGCCAGGGGTATGGGTGGAGCAGAGTTTTGAGAGTGATGAGAATGATTACCCCATGGGGAGTGACATTAGAATCTCTGTGTGTGTGTGTGTGTGTTCCTGGGGATGGAACCCAGGGCATTGCTGGTTCTACCACTGAACTACATTCTCAGTCCCTGGAGGTGATATCTGAATAAAGACCAGAAGGAAGTGAGGAAGAGTCATGCAGTGAAGAGTGGCCCAGGCCGAGGGACGGCAAGTGCAAAGGCCCTGAGGTGGAGCTGCACCTGTCCAGTTTGAGAAAGGAGACAGGTAAGAGTGAATGGAGAGGAGAATAACAGGAGGGAAAGTCGGGAAGGTGACTGCCCTTTAGTGCCCTTTTCACAGCCTACATCCTCATCCAAGTCCTCATCTGACTTCCTTCAGGTGACTAAGGCAGAACACTTGGACTGGCCACTAGAGGTCACACTCTGGGTGGTTCACAGAGTCACCTCATCATCATGCTGTTGGCTCTTGCTGAGCCCTAACTGTCCCTCAAATGCCATGCTAAGCACTTTACGAGGATGAACTCAGCTCATCCTCCAACATCTTTATGACTTAAATGCTTTTGAATTTTTTACAGCTTTACTGAGGCATAATTCAAGTATCATAAACCACACACATTTTGAGTACAATCTGATGAAATCTCACATTAGGAAAACCACCACCACAATGCAGATATTGAACTTGCCCTTTTTTAATCCCTCCCTCTCCCTCCTCCCTATTCCCATCCCCAGGCAACCACTGATCTACCTTCAGGAACTATAATGAGGTTGCATTTGCTCCAGTTTATATTAAATAGAACCAGTGTGTGTGTGGTTTTTTTTTTTTTTTTTTTTTTTTTTACTGAATTCTTTCCCTGGGCATTATTCATATGAAGGTTCTATTTGGCGGCAAGGAGTTGATACCCCTGGTGATGAAAACCAATCAGGGCCGAGTTCCCATTTCCCCAGATGTGAACATTGAACACCGGAGCCGAGGCAAGCGTAGAAAGCAAGTTTTATTTAAAGGACGGAACAGAGATAGACTTCTCCGCAGAGAAGGGGTCGCCAAAGCTGGGTATCCGAGAAAGTGGGGGTGCCCTGTCCCTCTTATACATTTTAGAATTTTTCTGTTCTCTAGCGTCCCCCCTCCATCCTGCCTACTTGCCTCATGATCAAAGTGACTCGTGATCAGAAGGTGGCCCAAAGGTGCAGTGATCCTAGGCCTGGAATGAAGCTGCCCAGGGGTCCAGGCAGGAAGGGAACATTCATTAAGCCCCTGTAGGGAGGATCCTGAAGGCAGGTCACCTTGACAACAGGTGGGGAGGAAGGGTAAGGTCTCTTGATTTCCTTTCCAACCAGGCCCCATGTTCCCGATCAAACCCAATTATTTATTATCTATACTGTCTTTATGCCCCTCCCCCTCAGAGTGTCGGTCAGTGGAAGGGGGTTTCCCTAGCACGAGAGGCCCTGAGTTTCATCCTCAGCATTGAAAAAGAAAGGAGGAGGTGGAGGTGGAGGTAGAGAAGGAGGCGGGGAAAGAGGAGGAGGATGAAGATAAAAAGAAGGGGCTGGGGTTGTGGTTCAGTGGTAGAGCGCTTGCCTAGCATTCCTGGGGCACTGGGTTCAATTCTCAGTACCGCATATATAAGTAAATTAAAAAAAAAAGGTCTACTGACAACTAAAAAAAAATTTTTAAAAAAGGAAAGAAAGATAGATGATTGATTTGTGCGCTAGCAGGTATGCATTGGAGCTCAGAGCCCATTTTGCATATTAAGAAGCAGATGTATAGCCTGGCGCGGTGGCGCAGGTCTGTAATCCCAGCGACTCTGGAGGCTGAGGCAGGAGGATCACGAGTTCAAAGCTAGCCTCAGCAACTCAGTGAGATCCTGTCTCCAAAGAAAATACAAAAAAAAGGGCAAGGGAGGGTTGGGGCTGGGGCTCAGTGGCAGAGCGCTTGCCTAGTATGTGTGAGGTACTGGGTTTGATTCTTAGTACCACATAAAAATAAACAAAGACATTCTGTCCATCTACAACTACATTTTTTTTAAAGGGGGGGCTGGGGATGTGGCTCAGTGGTTAAGAACCCTTGAGTTCAATCCAAAGAAAAGGAAAGAGGAAAGGAAAAGGAAGGAAGAAAGGAGAGAGAGAGACAGGCAGACAGAGAAAGAGAGAAGAAAAGGAAGGAAAGAAAGAGGTACAGCGCCTCGGCTTCAGGCGGGCGGGGCACAAGGTGGGGGGTAACACCCAGATTTGGGCTGAACGGCCCGCCTAGGGGACTTACCCCTTCTAGATTCGTTTATGTGGATACACGTACTCGAATTCTATTTTGCACATGAGGAAACTGGGGCAGAGAGAGGCACGGCTGGTCCGAGGGTCGCACGCAGAAGACTGCCCAGGCTGAGGCGCTGCTGGTCCGGAGCCACCGAGGGCGCTCTGCTGGGAGAGCACGCCCGCAGGTGCGCCCTCTCCCGACGCCCCCGCCCCCAGGACCTCGGAGGGGCGGTCCTGGGGGCGTGTCCGGGGAGGGGCTTCCCTGCTCTGGGGCCTCTGATAAGGGCCAGCAGGGGCTCGCGCGCGCCTGGGCGGCGCGATAAGGCGGGCGTGTGGGGGCTGCGGGGAGGGGCCGGGTCTTCTGGTCCGCGCGCGGCGACCGGGGCCGGGCAGGGGACCGGCAGGGGGCCGGGGCGGGGTGGGGCGTGCGGCCGGGTCACGCCCGCCTCCATCCGGGGGCCTGGGCCGCTAAGATGGCGATGTCCGTAGCAGTGGCGGCGGCTCGCGCCGCGCCCGGGAGCCCAGGGCTAGGGCCGGAGTAGCCCGGTCCCGGGACCCGCGTCCTGGCCGCGGGGCGCCCTGGGGCGCGGCGGCCGCAGCCCCACCCGAATCCTCGGTCTGCCCTCCTGGCGCGTCCATGAACTCGGTGTCGCCGGCCGCCGCGCAGTACCGGAGCGGGAGCCCGGAGGACGCGCGCCGGCCCGAGGGCCGCAGGCCAAGGGTTCCCCGAGTCCCGGACCCCAACGGCCTGGGGCCCTCCGGAGCCAGCGGCCTGGCTCTTGGCTCTCCCGGAGCTGCCCCCGTTGAGCCGGACGAAGTGGACAAGTTCAAGGCCAAGTTTCTGACTGCCTGGAACAACGTCAAGTATGGTGAGGAACGGGACTGAGAGGTCAGGGTTGGAGGGACTCAAGGAAAACCAGATCCCGTCCCTGCCCATTATTCCACCATATGTTTCCATTCTGTGAGTCACCTGTGGGTCTTTGCCAAGCCCAGGGTGGACCTGGTGCAGGTCCAACAGGGAATGTTTCCAAGCCCCGCCCATCCCCCCGTTTGACCTTGGGCAAGCTTCTTTGCTTCCCTAAGCTTCTGTTCCCCACTCCGTAAAATGGGTACAACAATCAGAACTGCTCCAATTCATCCTGAGTTGTTGGTGGACACACATCCAGCTGTTACCGGGGCCCCACCTCCTTGGGAGGATGTTACATGAATTTTCCAGAGCCATCCCTGAGTAAGGAGCTAGGATCATGTCCATTTCACAGATAGGGGAATGGAAGCCCTATTGCTGACAAGCAAGTGCTTGATTTCTCTGGCTACCCCACGTCTCCCCAGGTTGGGCGGTTAAAAGCCGGACCAGCTTTAGCAAGATCTCCAGCATTCACCTCTGTGGACGCCGCTACCGTTTTGAGGGCGAGGGTGAGCATGGGGCTGGGACCAGGGTTGGGGAGGCTTCCAGGGGGGTCCCTGGTGGCAGCTGACAGGTCTGCTTTTGTAGGTGACATCCAGCGTTTCCAGCGAGACTTTGTGTCCCGCCTGTGGCTTACTTACCGCAGGGACTTTCCACCCCTGGCTGGGGGCTGCCTGACCTCTGATTGTGGCTGGGGATGCATGTTACGCAGTGGCCAGATGATGCTGGCCCAGGGCCTGCTACTGCATTTCCTGCCCAGAGGTGAGCCTGTGGGGGAAGGGGTGTACTAGTAGTACAATGCCAACCATGTGTCAGCAGTGTTACAACTGTTTGCAGACTGTTTAAAGCCATGTTAGAATGGTATGTTAAGTAATTAATTTTAGGGAGTGTGAGAGTTGTTTGTAAAGTAAGAGTTTCAGGAGCCAGGTGCAGTGGTGCACACTTGTAGTCTGAGCTACTTGGAAGGCTGGAGTAGGAGAATGGAAAGTTCTGGGCCAACCTGGGCAACTTAATAAGACCCTATCTCAAAATAAAATTTAAAAAAAAGGACTAGGGTGTAGCTCAGTAGTAGGATGCTTGTCTAGCATGTGTGAGGCCCTGGGTTCCATCTCCAGTACCACCAGAAAAAAAAAAAAAAAAAAGAAAGGGAGAAAGAAATGGAGTTTCAGGCATGTGAAAATTGTAGTTAAATTTGTGGTTCTCAGAAGTATTAGAATTGTGTGTAAACTATGAATAAATGGGAACTGTGTCCCTCCATACACACACTAGCACTGTTTGACTATGTACTCCATCCCCACCAGACTGGAGATGGGCCGAGGGCACAGGCTTGCTTCACTCTGAGCTGTCAGGGGTGGCCTCTCCCAGCCAGTACCGTGGGCCTGCCCGCTGGATGTCCCCACACTGGGCTCAGGGCACCCCTGAGCTGGAACAGGAACGTCGGCACCGGCAGATTGTGTCCTGGTTTGCTGACAACCCCCGGGCCCCTTTCGGCCTACATCGGCTGGTGGAGCTGGGACAGAGCTCAGGCAAGAAGGCGGGTGACTGGTATGGGCCATCGCTGGTGGCACACATCCTCAGGTGAGGACAGCCGCAGGGAACATGGGAGCTACTAGGTACACCCAGGAACTCAGACCTTCCCTTCTACCCCTAGGAAAGCTGTGGAGAGCTGCTCAGAGGTCACCCGCCTAGTAGTGTATGTTTCTCAGGACTGCACAGGTAAGGGGCTAGGAGCCAGGGTCATGGGGGTTTAGCTTGAGCCAGTCATTGCCTTAACTGCCCCTTAGTACTCGCCTTTTTCAGAGGCTGCAAAAAGTTCTGGGGTACAGGAACACTTGGGAAGAATTCTAGACCCATGGCCTCAGAGATATAGAGTCCCTTTCCTCTGCCTCTTTCTGGAACCAGGAGAGGAAACTTCAGGGTCTTCACCTTGAGTGATAGAGTCATAAGGTTCTCTCTCTCCTGTCCCATTCACTCTTGCTGTAGAACTGTTATAACATTTGGAGGTCTGGTCTCCTCTGCCGCAGAGCTGTCTTGAGGATTCACCGAATCAATAATACAAGTACAGCACTTAGAGCAGGCTTTTCACTAAATATTCACTAAATAGTAGCTATTATTATAATTTCCTACAACCTTCCAAATCAGTTTAAAAAGGGTCTTGATGGGTACACTATGGTTTCCTATCAGGGCATCTACATAACCTATAAGTTTTTGTGAAAATTGTGGGTGTTTGGGACAAGATTGGATTTTCAGAGAATGGGGACTCAAAAAGGTTTGAGTCCACTTGCTGGGAGCCAGAAAAGGGGCCCTACAAAAAAGAGAAGGAGATTGGGAATGAGCAAACAGTGGATTCATGGAGGAGGGACCCACAGGGCCAAAGAGCCTGGTGCTCCCATTTCCATATAGGCAAACCACGGTGCTGTGTCACTGGGGACCAGGCCAGTTTGGTACTTGGAGGAGGGGCTGCTTTCTGGCTTTATGATCTTGATCTCCGGGCCTTAGTTGCCCTCTCTGTTAAATGGAGATATCCACATTTGCCTGGAGGTCCCAGGACTGTCTGGCACTTCTGGAGGGCACTAGAAATTTTTTGCTGACAGTGACAGTATTGTTTACCAAGAGGTTGCACAGATAAGGTTGGGCCTCTGGGGTTTGAGGGCCTGAAGGGTAGGTAGGAAGGTGACCTACAGCTGCCCTGTCATATCCCCCACACACCCTAGTTTATAAGGCGGATGTGGCACGCCTGGTGGCCAGGCCGGACCCTGCAGCTGAGTGGAAGTCTGTGGTCATCCTGGTGCCTGTGCGACTGGGTGGTGAGACACTCAACCCCGTGTACGTGCCCTGCGTGAAGGTAGGTTTGGACAGATTCCAGCATCTCCACCTGAGAGCCTTCCAACCTTTTTAGCTTGGGTTAGGATCACACTTGGTGTCCCCTTCATCCCTTCATCCTTTTTTTTCAGTAGTCATGGGGCACCTCCTGTGTGCCACTTGCAGTCCTGGGTGCCAAGATCCAAGGATGAACAGACAGGCAGAAATTCTGAATGTGCCCAGTGGAGACAGATGTGCTCTGAGAAGAATGACCTGTGATTAAGTTAGAGGGTGGGGTGGGGTTCAGTGGGAGAGCACATGTTAATAGCACACCAAAAAAAAGAAAAAGTTGGCACTGTTCTCTGAACTCTAAAGGGCAGGGAGCTACCCCAACACAGGGTACACGGGTGGCCATGGAGCACAGGAAAGCCCCTGTCCAGGCTAGAAGCACATGAGGAACCAGGGAAGTGGTCTAGGCAAAAGGAACAGCAGGACCACGACCCAGAAGCTGGAAAAACCCAGATGCATTTGTACTTGAATTCTCCCCATAGCCCACAAGGCCCTGAACCATTTGTTCCTGTCACCTCCGTGAACTCTCCGCACACTAGTCACTCACTCTGCTTTGGTCACATGGGCCTCCTCACTGTCTTCACAATGCCCCTGCCTCTGGCCCTCTGCACTTGTTCCCACTGCCTGGAGGGCGTTTTTTCCTAGCCATGCTATTGCTGCCCTCCCTCAGCTTCCCCAGGTCCTTGCTGAGACCTCACTTCTCAAGGAGGCCTCTCCTGACTTCCCTGTTTAAAAGCACAAAGTCTGCCCCACACGGTGGCACACACTTGTAATCTCAGTGACCCTGGGGGCAGAGTCAAGAGGATCACAAGTTCAAGTCTCTATTTTTTTTGGCGGGGGGGGGAGGGGGGGGAGCAGTTGAACTCAGGGATACTCCACCGCTGAGCCACATCCCAGCCCTAGTTTGCATTTAGTTGCTTAGCATCTCACTGTTGCTGAGGCGGGCTTTGAACTCACCATCTTCCTGTCTCAGCCTCCCAAGCTGCTGGGATTGCAGGTGTGCGCCACCACGTCCTGCCCAAGTTTAAGTCTTGTCTGACAACTTATTGAGACTGTCTCAAAAAAATTTTTAAAGGGCTGTATCTGTAGTTGAGTGGTAGAGTGCCCCTGGGTTCAATCCTCAGTACTATAATAAATAAAATTGCAAAGTCTGGTGCTTGACTTGTAGCTCAATGGTAAAGCACTTACCTAGTACGTGCAAGGCGCTGGGGTCAATCCCAAACACAGAGAAAAATAAGTAAATAAAATTGCAAGCCACCTTCCCTCTATCCTTTTCCATAATGTAATTACCTATAATAAGTAATTCTTCATCTTCCTTGTCCATTTCCCACCCTAGAATATCGGCTCCATGAGGGCAGGGTGTGTTCATTTGACCATGGCTACTCCCACAGGGTTTAGCACAGGACTGGGTTTACATCTGCTAGGTGTCTGCTAAGGGTTTGAGTGATTGCCTGACGCCACCTGCCTCTGCTTCTCCCCCCCCCCCCGCCCCCGCCCTTTAGGAGCTACTGCGGTCAGAACTGTGCTTAGGCATCATGGGGGGCAAGCCACGACACTCACTGTACTTCATCGGCTACCAGGGTAGGCCTTGCCCCACCATGCCCTTCCCCACCTCCTTGCCCTTCCCCTGCTCACGTATGCCCCCTGCAGATGACTTCCTACTCTACCTGGACCCCCACTACTGCCAGCCAACAGTGGATGTCAGCCAGGCTGATTTTCCCCTGGAGGTGAGTTGGTTTCCCCAGGGTAGGGCTGGAGTTATGGAGAGGGAGTTGGGGCCCCCTAAACCTCCTTCATCTTTCTGTCCCAGTCTTTCCATTGTACCTCACCCCGCAAGATGGCCTTCGCCAAGATGGACCCTAGCTGTACTGTGGGGTTCTATGCTGGAGACCGAAAGGAGTTTGAGACGCTCTGCTCAGAGCTAACTAGGGTGAGCAAGAGGAATGGTGGGAGGCAAGGGTAGGACTTGGGTTAAAAGAACAGAGACCTGAGTTCAGTAGACCTGGGGGTGCAGGCTGAGCGTTACAATCTAGAAAATGTAAAGAATATCTTCCTCAGGCCAGATGTGGTGATGCATGTTTGCAATCCTGGTGACTTGGGAGGCTGAGGCAGGATCACACAAATTGAAGGCCAGCATTAGCAACTTAGTAAGGTCCTAAGGAACTTCTTTGAGACCCTGTCTCAAAAGAAAAAATAAAAAGAGCAGAGGATGTAGCTCTGTGGCAAAGTACCCCTGGGTTTAAAAAAAAAAAAAACAAAAAAACACAAAAATCGACCTCTGACAGCAGGTGGTGGCTCATGGCTATAATCCCAGCTCTTCAGGGACTAAGGCGGAGGATCAGAAGTTAGAGCAGCCTGGGCAAAGTGGCAAGACCCTGTCTTAAAGGGTTGAGGATGTAGTTCTGCAGGGGAGTGCTTGCCTAGCATGTGCAAGGGCCTGGGTTCCTTCCACCCCTGGAATGCTGAGAGGAAAAATCTGGCAAAGATTACGGTGTCCACAAGACAGAAAAGTCCCAGCTTTTGATGAGCAAGATGGGGTGTGAAGGAAAAGGCTTGGGGCATTGCTGCCTTGGGGACAGCACCAGTTTTAAGTGGCAGGACCTGTCTCTTGGCTCTGTAGTACCTTTATTGACATAAGATGGCCACCAGTCCTGCTGGGTATCCCAACCCCGGTTCATCGGAAGGGGTACTCCGTTTTTGCAGCAGCTCCCACAGATATCCCAAAGCAATGCTCATTGTTCATAACTGGCCTGACCTTTGCCCTCGATGTGTGGCCACTGGGCTGGGGGAATGGTCACTGTTGGAGGACAAGCTTCTCACCTCTCAACAGGTCCTCAGCTCCTCTTCGGCCACAGAACGGTACCCCATGTTCACCCTGGCCGAGGGCCATGCTCAGGACCACAGCCTGGATGACCTCTGCTCCCAGCTTTCCCAGCCAGCCACTCTGCGCCTCCCTCGCACAGGGCGCCTCCTCAAGGCCAAGCGTCCAAGCTCCGAGGACTTTGTGTTTTTATAATGGGATGGGGGGGAAAAGATGCAAGACTATTTATTTTTTTATTTATGTCATCTTGGGCATGGGATCTAGAACTCCAGTGATAGGATTTCCCATTCTCACCCTCTCCACCAACCCAGCTGAGACCTGTCTAGGAGTCCACGGGGCTGGGGCTACTGAAGCAGGGGATGAGCCCCAGGCAGCCCACCTCCTGCCAGCTGAGTCCTCCTCACAGGCAGCGAGTGAGAGGACTCCCGGGCACTCACTCAGGGCCTGACTCAAGTACTGTAGTTTGCACTGGACCAGCTGTGCCCCTCGTGTTCCCAAAGCTCCCCGTTAGGGGAACTTTGGCTGCTGGGGGATAATAAAGCTGCTGAACTTGAACATGGAAATGGCTGGACTCAGCATTCACTGCAAGGGGATGGAGGGTCCAGGGTTGTTCAAGATCAGCTTTCCAAGTCACCTGGGGAAGCCAGTTAAGCCAGCCTCAGTTTCATCATCTTTAAGGGAGGAAGATGCCCCTCCCTGCCGGCAGGTAGACATGAAGTTCCCCAGAGCAAGTACACAGCACAGGTTGGCAGGAGGGAAGACCTGGCCCAGGGAAGGAACCCCACACCCTCTGTCTGCTCCATGGTCTTCAGGGGCAGCTTTTGGGGCCATGCTGTTTCCTTCGCTGCTTGCCCAGCTGGCGGTAGTGCAGCCGTTTGGGATTGAGGCCAAAGGCCTGAAGTCTCTGACGGCTGAACTCCCGGCCACCAAGTGTCACCGTGGGGCCCAGTAGCCGTGCCTTCTTGCCCCTCTTCCTTCTCTGGGGGGCTGGCTTTTCAATGGGTGAAACAGATAGCCCCTCTTCCTGTGCTGGGGGGCTGTCTGGCAGGGGCCGCTTCCCACAGGTCCCATCAGGCACCAGCAGCTGCCCCTGTTTGTCAGCTTTGTCTCTCTGTGGCTTCCTTGTGGCTTCTGTGGGCATCTGTGTCCTAGAAGCAAAAAGCCAGGGGTCAAGCCAATATGATCAGGCCTGCTCTTGAGCAACACCCCCCCATTCTATAGATAAAAAGCATCAACAGAGATTCAGGCCCTGCCTGGGGTTCAAACTTGGGTCTGATGTCAAAATTTTTAAGTTTTTCTTACTAACACTTACAGATGGCCTGTGATGCCAATGATTTTGCCTGGGCCTACTTTAAGCTGTTCAAATAAATCAACTCTGAAGCCAGATATGGTGGCAATTAGGGAGACTAAGACAGGAGGATCTTCAAGTTCAAGGCTAGCCTGGACAACTTAGCAATACTTTCTCAAAATTAAAATAAAAAGGGGGCTGGGGTTGTGGCTCAGTGGTAAAGCACTTGCCTAGCATGTATGAAACCCTGAGCTCAATTCCCCATGTTAAAAAAATTTTTTTAAATAAACTGAGCTTCTATCATCCCTATTTATATACTGGACGATAATGAGCATCATCGTAATACCTAATAACTAGAAGGCATTTTCTATGCTTTTTGATGCTGGGAATTGAACCCCCTGAGCTACATCCCTATCCTTCTTATATAGATTAACTGTCAATCTTCAACAACCAGATGAAATAAGAACCATAAACTGATCTCCATTTTATCAATGAAATGGGCAGTGACTTGCTCTAGACACACGGCTGTGGTGCAGCTAGGACTGGAACCTAAGTCTCAGGGAAGTCGGTTGCAATCAATGGCTGACAAAGTGAGACAAACCCAAGCCCCAGGTTACAGCCCAGCAGTGCTTACTCTTCTGGGCAGAGCGACTTGAAGATCTGCCTCTTTTTCCATGAGTTCTGGGCCTTCTGGCTATATGCCCGCTTGTCTTGCAGCTCCTCCTGCTCTGACCTGCAGGTACTCAGCAGATGTGCCCGTCACCTGGTGCTCTGGGAGGTGTTCATACTTGCTGCCCATCAGCCTGCTCCCGGGCACCTCCCCACCCTGCCCTGTCACCTGTACATGCAGGTCTTCTTCAGGGAACACCACCGATTCAACTCCTTGTCGTCAGCAGCAAGGATCTGTGTGAAAGGGAGAGGGGGACCTGGTGCATGACTGCCGGGGAGCCCTGACTGAGGACGCAGGGTCACGTGAGGACTACCTAGCAGAAGTGTCGTGATGGTGGGAAGGGGCTGACCTCTGTAGTGGACGCTTGATATTTTGGTGGATGGTCTCAAATGGAGAAACTGGCTCAGGGAGAGGATTCCTGCTCTAGGTCACAGGGCCACAAAGTTGGCTAGTTAGATTCCAGGTTGAGCCCAGGTGAGAGCCCTTGAGCTCTCACCTGCCATACAATACTGTCCCCGAAGCCTCGAATCAAGGCAGGGCAGGGGTCCCATGCCAAATACCTTTCCCAACCAAGATAAAGCCCAGGTTCCCAAGTGTTTCCCCATTTATGAGGAGGGCATCATTTCAGAACCCCAAGGAAGATCCCTGGGGAAACTATGGGAATGTCTCATGGAATAAGCTCAGTAAACATGGGCCATTTTTACTGACCATAAATCAAGTCAAACTAGGGATGGTGGGCATTCACAGCCTGTCAGGTGCTATTCAAAGAGCCACATACATTAGCTCTTGTTTCTGCGTCACAGCCTTGAGGTTGGGGTGTTATCAGTCCCATTTTACAGATGGGGAAACTGAGGTGTGGATGGTAAAATCATTTGTCAAGCTCACACTACTGCTTAGCTACCTAGCCAGAACTTGAACCAGGACCATCTCGTTCCAGAGACCATCAAGGTTTTTTTTGTTGTTTTGAGGGGAAGGGGCTCATTCAGGATCCCAGCAAATCCTGATGTCCACCCCACTGCTGATAAACACTAATAGAATTAAGTCATTTAGGAGGACTGGGGCTGTAACTTCAGTGGTAAAGCATGTCCTTAGCACGTATGAGGCTCTGGGTTCCACTAGCATCCCAACTCTGGGCCAAAAGATCATAATGGATTGTGCCATGGGCACTATGCCACGCCCTCCAGCCCTGGGCTTCATGGATACCCTTTGAGACAGGTAATGTTATTAGTGCCAACATTAGCACTATTGTTACTATTATATATGAGATGAAAAAAATAGGCCACAGTATTGTGGCACCTTTGGGCCTGGGCCAGCTCTCTGCTCTGTTTGCATCTTGTCCCTTGCCTTGCCCCTGTGCCCCTTGCCTGCCCAAGGCACTGACCTCCTCAGTACTGAGTCCAAAGTCACAGGGCACCACAGTACGGTACTTGAAGCGACAGGGGAGGTCATCAATGATGTCCTCATAGTCTAGCCGGTAATATTCATCCAGGTACTCCTCAAAGGTCTTGTCCTCTACAAGGGAGACAGAACCAAGTTCTGGGGTGTTCCAGGCCCTGTGGAGTCCTACCGCCACCCAGGGCCCATTGAGCCTCACCAGGGTTGAACACAGGTTTGTCCTGCCCCACGGCTGTGGCAAAGGGTGATTTGCGCTTCTTCTTGCCTGTGGAGGAGATCTCTCGCTTCGTCTTCCGCCGCTGGCTGGGGTCATAGTCAGCGTCCATCTGCCAGGACACACAAGTTAAAATTCCAGCAGCTCTCTAGGCCCCCAGGACAACCCTCACTGGTGACACCTACATTGAAGTCTGGGTCCTCACAGTGTGGCTCCTGCTGGCTCCAAGCTCCGTCCTGTTCCTGTCCATCCCATGTGTCCCAGTTCCAGTCGTCTGATTCCAGAGAGGACAGACAGCTGGGGTCAGGGTGGGTCCTGGACTGCAGGCCCAACTCCTGCCCTAGCCTCCTGTGCAGATGATGTCACCTTCCAACCCTTCCTCTTCCTCAAAGTGTGGCTTCTCCTCTTCCGCGGTGCCATAGAAGTCATCTCCAAAGCATTTCTGCAGGGTCAGAGCTGGGAGTCAGCAGGGCCCTCTTGCTTCACAGGAGGCCATGATGATGCCAACAACCCACTTGGCACCTTTACTCCCATACCTTATGTGGTTCCCAGTGCCCTCCTAACACTGAGCTCCTAAAGCCAGGGAACCTGAGAGTTCAGGACTCTTCACAGACCCCTGCTGGCTACTCTATCATTCTAGCTACCACTGTGTTCCACAGATCCAGTTCTTTCCAGCTTGCAGGCCTTTGCCCTATAGTACCCTCTGCCTGCTGCACCATCCTGTCTTGGGCTGGCAAATTGCTACTCAGGCCTTAGCACTTATTTTAGTAGCAGGGGACTCCTCTAAGATCACACATTCTCTGCATGTCCCCATGACCACCCTGATCCTGTGGGTTATACCTACAGATATATTCCTGGCACACAGTAGGTGTGTTCAATGAATGTTAAACTGATTTTCACCACTGCATGAAATTCAAGAAGGGTGAAATAAGGCCCCTGCTGGAACCCCAGCATCCAGTAGGGGTCTGGCAAAGGCAGATATTGTAAGCTACATCATTTATTAAACACCCACTGCATGTCCAACCCCAGAGAGCATCCTTCTGCTTTCTTAAAAGCACCCTGAGATGGTTTTTTCCATCTGAAAAACCAAAGCTCAGGACTGAGAAGCTCCCAGAAAATGAAGGCTAAACTCCACAGCACCAACTCATTCCAGTGTTGACCTGACACACCTATTCATCCTTGGGTCTTCTTCCCCGCACCCCAGGCTTAGTCAGGGCTTCACTGGGTCCCTTGAAGTGCCCACTTCTCCCATAAAGCCTCACCTGAGCTGTGTTCTCTCATATACAACAATAAACATTAACAGCTCAAAAAATGAGCTGAAAGATCCAGATGGTCCCTGACAATGGTTCGACTTAGGATTTTTCAATATGAACTCTAAGATGGCGTGTGCAGGTTTCTGATGTTTAGTAGAAATCATATTTTCAATTTTTCTTTTTTTTTTGTGGTGCTGGAGATGGAACCCAGGGCATCACAGATGCCATGCAAGAGGTCTACCACTAAGCTATACCCGCAGCCCCTGAAATTATGAATTTTGTTTTTTTCTTAGACTAGTGATGTTTAACAGGATAGTTTCACAATACTAGACAGTCATTCCCATGGATCAGGATGGGAAACAGCTGATCTGAGCTGAGCTGTCCTGCAGGTTAGACACATAAAGTGCATTTTTGACTGATGGTTGGGATGCAACCTGTTCTAAGTCCAGGAGCCTCTGACTGTGACCCACTATTCCTGAGCGCTTACCAACTAAGCTCTTTTTTCTTTTTCTTTTTTTTTTTTTTTTAAGAATTTATCCTGTAGTTTATTTGTTTATATGTGGTACTGAGGGTCAAACTCTGTGCTCACCCATGCTAGGCAAGCACTCCACCACTGAGCTACAACCTCAGTACCCAACTAAGCTTTAAGTGAATTCTTTCCAATCTATCCTTACAATAGCCTTGAGGTAGATGCTGTCTATCATCAGGCCTACTTTACAAGTAGGGAAAGAGGCTCAGAAAGAGCAAGTCACTTCTCTGGGGCCACACATCCAGGAAACAACCTGATTTCACAGCCAAGTTCCTGAGGAGTTGGCTCCATGACTGAACTATACCTGCATAAGCTGGTCATGTTGGGCAGGGTCAAAATCATCCTCAAGGTCCTGCTCCTCAAGGCCCAGCGTCTCATTGCCGGTCACCTTCCGCAGCTTCTCTAGCTTCGCCAGAATCTCCTTCCTCTTCAGGTTCTTCAGTTGCTTCAGCTCCTCCTGTTTCCTGGCCTTCTCCTATGGGCAGGGGGCAGGCTGTGGGCTTTCCTAGTGGGCTGGGGGGCCCCTCCCTAGCTGGCCTCCCCCCACTCACCCTCCTCTTCCGCTCCCGCGTTTCTTCCCGCTTCTCCTTCCTGCGTTCATCTTTGCGGCGCACAGAGGAGGCAATGCTACGTGGGTAGGTCTTGACCTGAGGGTAGAAGAGCCCAGAAGAGGTGCAGAGATGACCTGGGGCTCTCCAGCCTGGAACTGAGGTCTGGGTCCTCCCTCACCCCAGCCCTGGTCACACACCGAGGCCGAGCCTGGCTCCTCAAACCGGAAGTTGTACTTGTGCTCAAAGTCTTCCTGCTTCTTCAGGAACAGCTCCCCCTCATCTGAGGAATCATCCACAGCCAGCTGGACTGGGGGACCGAGGACCCTGAAGGGAAGGGCAGGGCAGGGCTGGGTTGGAGATGCCAGTTGAGGAAGGTTGGGCCACATGCATGGGTGGGTACCAGAGGAATCTACTCATTTAATCCCCATGAAAATCCTACAAGGTGCATGATTCCATGACCTATTTCACATGTAGGGAAACTAGGCCTGGGGTTCTAGCACAGGGCCAGGTAAAACCAGTGCCATGGGATTCCAGAGCCCAAACTTTGTGATTCTTTCTCTACCTTTGTGTAAAAAAACAAGCACACAGTGTCTTTGACTCCTGGCCAGCACTTCAGGAGATACAGGTGCAGCCCTGGGAGACATGAGGCTCACCCTTCCTCCTCCTCCTCTTCGTCCTCATCTTCCTCTTCCTCATAGCGTTTGTTGAGGATATAATCCCGTAGGAATTGCTCCCCTTCGTCCAGCTCTGGGTCATTCCAATATTCTTTGAGATGTGTCTGGAGGGAGCAGAAGTGGGTGACAGAACCCAGGTCACCAACTGAGGGACAGGCAAGGTGGGGTGGGCATGGGCACCAAATGGATTTAGGGAAATGAAACTTCGGAGTCAACTTACAGCAGGTGGGTTTACCCCCATTTTAGAGACAGAAACTGAGGCCTACATATGGGTACAGCTCATCTTTAGGGTATATGCCCTTATTTTGCTTTTTGGTTTTTTGGTGCTGGGATGGAACCCAGGGCCTCATTCATGGTAAGCATGTGTTCTACTACTGAGCTAGACCCACAAGAGTTGTTTTCTAGAAGTTTGGATGGAGGTGGAACAAGCAGTTTAGGCCATCAGGGACAGTGTGTGAGATCTCACCAGTTCCTTCAGAGACTCGGGATTCGGAATCTCCTTCTGTCCCTTCAGCCACTCCACGTAGTCAGCCTCCTCCTGGGCCTGAGGAAGGCCAGTGCTGAAGGACTGTGGGAGCCCCAGCTGCCTGTCCCCCAAGCAGTCCAGCTGGGCACCAGTACCCACCTTCTCTTCCTTGGTTTTTGCATGTTTCTGCAGCAACCCAGAGCCACCTTCCCCAGCACTGTCCTCATCCTCACTGTCCTCCATGAACACCTGAAAGCTGCAGCAACAGGAAACAAGCCTCAGGACAGGCAGGTTGGCCCCTGAATGAGGCCCCAAGATAAACCTTCTTCACTAAGCCCTAGCTTGCTTTCCAAAAGCTCAGAATAGCACTGTGACATTAACCTCATATAACAGATGAGAAAACTGAGTCACACATACAGCAAATATTAGAGCTTGCTTTGATCCTGGGCCTCCCCAACCCCTGCCTCAACTCCTACCCACCTGGCCACTTGTGCCGGCCGAGGCTTACCTTTCCTTGAGCTGCTTCTGTTCTTCCACATAACTTTGCGACGAGATTTGCTGCAGAGGAGGGACTGACATGGACCTTGGGCCAGTCCTGGCCCCCTCGGCCCATCCCCAGCTTCCTCCAATCTACATACCTTGACTCTTTGATTGCAGGTCTCCCCATCTGAGTTCTCCTCATCAACATATTTGCTGTGCAGGAAAAGATGGGGGCTTTAGAATAAAGTCTCTGACTCAATAGCTCAACGTATGACAGCTTGATTTTACAATAGACTTCTGGGTAATAAATGCAGAATATTTTAATATTTTAAATTTATGATAGATGTATCAGGGTGTAACCCTATCTGTATATGCTCCAAGGCCCGTCTGTCCCCAATGAGGTGGGAAGCTGTTGTCCCCAGGGTAGTTCCATGGGAGCATATGAAGGATCTCAGAGGTTCCCTGAATTCTGTGGAGTTTGGGGCTTTTCCCACCTCTATCTATAAGACTCCCAAGATCCCAGGAACATTGGGAGCTGAGGGGTAGGGACTAGGCTTTCTCCTTACCCTTCCTTCTCTAAGATGACCTTCCTCTCATAGTCTTTCAAGTACATGGGCCGCACCTTCTTCTGCTTCTCCAAGGCCGCTGGTTCCTCCTCACTCTCTGAGGATGAGGATGATGCTGTGGGGCAGTCAGACACACTTGCCATCACTCATAATTCCCTATTCCCCTGGCAGTAAATGCCACAGGGCAGTGTCAAGGCAGAGAGAAGTTTCAATTCCCACCTACCACTTCCTTACTGTAAAACAAGTATCACACTTGGTGGGGGTGGGATCATTCAGTCACTTTGATATGCCCCACCACTTCCTGACATAGGATGGTTCAACTTCCCATTCTTCAACTTTCTGATGGGATTATTAGAGTGTTAAATTATTTTTTATCATATATATATATTTTTCCAGTACTAAGAACTGAACTCAGGGGTGCTTTTCCACTAAGCTACACCTCTAGTCCCTAATTTTTTTTTTTTCCCAGTACTAAAGATGCAACCCAAGAGCATTTCACCCCTGAGCCAAATTCCTAGTCCTTTTGAGACAGAATCTCACCAAATGACCAGGCTGGTCTCAAACTTCTGATCCTTTTGTCACAGACTAGTCACTGGAATTACAAACATAAGCCACTGTGCCCAGCTGCAATTTGAGTTTATAGGGATCCAACCCCACTGTAGAGCAAGAGCATTTGCAGTCACTGTTACCACCCCACAAGGTAATAATCCAAAATACTTGCCTAAGAGTTTTTTTTTTAATTTATTTTTATTGTAAAAAAAATGGGATACATCATGTTTCTCTGTACATGAAGTAGAGGCATACCCTTTGTGTAATCATACATTTACACAGGATAACAGTTTTTGATTCATTGTTATTTTTTTTTCCTTCCCCCAACCGTTTTTTTTTTTTTTTTTTTTAGATTTTTAAAAAATGTTTTTAGTTGGCAATGGACCTTTATTTTATGTATTTTATGCAGTGCTGAGAATCAAACCCAGTACCTCCCACATGCTAGGCAAGCACTCTGCCACTGAGCCACAACACCAGCCCCTCCTAAAGCACTTTTGATGTAAAATAATTCATTCAATAGTTACAAGAACCAGTAGGGCACAGAGGAAGCAGCACCCACACACACCTGTTCTCTGATAGAAGGTGGCATCTTTCTGATAAATGCAGGGGTCCTTCTTCTTCAATAAAGAAAGGGTCCTGTAAAAGTCACGCTCTTGCTGGGGGTCAAACTCCTAGGGCAGGAAAAGGGAAGGCAGTCATCAGAAGGGAATAGCTCTGTAGGGAACTAGTGATGGGGACAATATGCAGCAGGGACAGGTGGATCAGAGGACAGGGGGTGGGAGGGCATGTGTTATAAGAAAGGGCAGAGAATCCAGCTGGGGAGAAGTAGGTGGGGAGCTGGGTGTGATTAGTGGTCAGAGGAGTGAGGGACCAACTTGGGGGTGGGCAGGGGCCAGCCACAGGATATGGACAAAGAAAAGTATAGGACAAAAGGAGGTACTTCCTAGAAAAGACAAGGGATCCACAAAGGAACAGGTGTGCTCAGGATAGTTGGGAAACAGCAGGCAGTGTCCCGGCTGCACAATGGAGTCAGGAAGAACATCAAAGCGGGTATGGGAAGAAGCTGGGCACTCCACGTGACGCAGAATAGTACACTGATAAATGGTCAGACTCTTGGGAATGAGAAAAGGGGGAGAGGGGACAGAGGGCTCGCCCCACCTATCAGGGGAGCACGAAAGAGAGGGGGTTTGGCGACACCGGGGGATAGAGAAGGTGCTGTATGATCCTCTAGGGGTTGGGGCGGGGCTTGGACTATACAGTCGAGACTATACAGAGGGGTTTGGAGAACAAGGCTCCCCCTGTAAATCGGGGCTGGAGTGCGACGGGAGGCTTGGACGCCTGGATAAGTCTGGACAGGGGCGGGAAGCGCACCACGCGCTCCTCGCTGGAGTCAGACTCAGAGCTGGAGTCACCGCCGCTGTCCCGGTCCCCGTAGCGATCCTTCACTGTGGAGCACAGACCGGATCAGCCTTGGAGACCAGATCAACTCCCCCCAACCTCCCGAAGACCCTTCCGGGCCTAGCTCCCAGCGCGCATGCGCCCCCGGACTCACGGCGCTGCAGCTCCTCCCGCTCCCGGTAGCGGCCGTACCGCGCGGCAAAAGCAGCGTTCACCCGCAAGGGTGACGACCCGCGCGGTTCGGGCATGGCGGCACTCCGACCCACTGCGCATGTGCCGCAGGCAGCTCCAGAAGGGGCGTGGCCACGTTGTCACGCCCGCTTCGAACTTTAAAAGAGGTGGGGCTGCGCGTACGAGTCTAACCCCGCCCCCAGCCCTTCCGGTATCCCGCTTGCCTCGTGACCGCTGTCCCGCCCATGGGTCACGCCCCTGCGGGGAAGGCCGCAGCCACCGCCCACCTCCCCACCCTCCTGGCTTCGGGCGCCCAGCTGACATCTGGGGGCCCTTTCTCCACTCGCGGTTTCCTGCCTCCCTTCCGTTCCGACAGCGCCAACCGCTGCCCCACCCAACTCGCTCACCCTAGAGCCCTGGGAGTGACCACGCTCTCCCCTCCCCCCCAGTATCCACGATCTGCGATCCCGGTGCTCATCCCCACCGACATTCTGGTTGCGCGAGTCTTCATCTCAGCCTCACAAATCAGAAGCCACCCAAGCCGTGATCATGCACAAGTTTTAATTTAATGGGTAGAAACATTAAATTATCACACACAAATTTTTCCATAAAGCTTAATAAATAGAATCTCTTTTTTAAACGCTGTACAAGAGACTGGAAAACAAGCTTCCAACAAAATATGAACTCATGCTACCCTTTTATTGATTTAAAACACTTCCCTCCCTACCCCCATGCCCCAAACAGAGCGCACACTTCAGGGATCTCTCTGAGCACAGCCGGCCAAGGTCACCAGGTTCCAGGAGCCTTGGAGGTGATGACCTCACTCTGGGACTGGGGCTTTAAACTCTTTGCCCTTGGGTCTAGTCTGCAGCCCCAGCAGCCCGGGATGCAGACAAAATGAACCGTTTTGGTGCCTACAGGAGCCCTTCTCTGTCCAACACACCAAAAGGGGTGAGAAAAACAAATGAGAAATGTCCCCCAAACACACCCCCCCCAAAAAAATCAACACCAATAAGCCACAAACTGGTCCTCCTCCCCCTTCTGTGAAGGGCAAGAGGAGTGAGGAGAGAAAGTGTTTCTTCCCTCCCCTTCTGACATAACTTAGTGGGTTCTGTTGCTGGAGAGAGTGACCCTGGCTCACAGTGGGATCACTGTGCACCCCTGAAGGATGTCCACGAGGTCCTGAGACCCTCTCTGCCGTGCCAGCTCCAAGGGTGTAAGCCCCCTGGCGTCCCTGTGATGGAGATCAGACTCAGGAGCCAGGAAACTGACCACAGCATTGTGGCCCTCCTGCACAGCCAGGTGGATAGGGAGCGCTCCAGTGCCATCAGGTGCGTTGACATCAGCACCATGTTCCACGAGGACTTTCAGGGTGTCCAGGAATCCAGTGCGGGCTGCATCATGGACTGGACTGGTACCAGAGGCATCCTGAACATTGGGGCTAGCACCTTGCTTCAGAAGTTCCAGAGCGATGGTGGGACTGCCAAACATCATGACCTACGTGGGAACACAGGGTCAGGAAGTCCCCAAGGAAGGGGGTCCAGAAAGAGGGGTCACTAGAGAGAAAATGATCATCCACAAAGAGGGGTCTTCAGGAATAGAGAATGCCAGAGAAGAGGTCCTCTAGAGAATGGGGACACTCCAGAAAACATCAGCCCCCACGGAATCTAGACCCCAGAGAACAAGTTCTGGGACCCCCAATAAGCTGATCATTTCCTTAATAACATAGTGAAACCTAACAAAAAGAATAACCCCCATGAGAACTTTCAAGGAACCAAGACCCTACCTCAAGGAAATAAGTCCCCCACATATGGGAAAGCACCAGGAAATCTAAATCCCCCTCTAGGAAATGAGCCCCTCTAGACTGAGAACTGTCCCCAAATAACTTGGCAGTTGCCTCAAGGGAAAGGAAATGCCCAAAGAATTTGAAAATACTTTCTCCAGGGAAAAGCCCCTTCCTATATAAGGGGATGTTCCTGGGGACACCTGATGCCCCTCAAGAAGTGGAGGGTTTCCCCTGTAAATGTTCCCAGGGAATAGAGACCTCATACAATATGACACTGTTCTATTGTGGACTCCACAAGATGCCAAGAATCCGTACAATCCGCAGGAATGAGGACTCCCCCCAAGTAACCATAACTTTTAAAGGACTATCCAGGAAAAGGGGTTCCTCCTCCTCAGGGAGACAAGAATTTCTCTTTTCCAGAGACTGGGTCTCCGCACGGAAGCCCCAGACAACCTAAACTGTCTCATGAACTGGATCCAAAGAAGCTGAAACCCCACCAGCTTAATAAAAACCTCCCAAAGAAAAATGAATTTTCCCCGCCTGCGGAGAACAAGGAATCCTCAAGAGAAGATGAAAAGCCCACCCATCCCCCCACCTTCCCCTCACTCATTACCCACCTAAGAAAGGGACCTAGAGCCCAAAGAAGGACTAGAGCCCAGGGGGATCATCAAGGAAGGGGTCTAAGGCCTCTGTCCTCGGCTGGCTCCCTTGCCCCGCCTTTGCCCCGGACCGGCCGGGCCTCACCTGCAGAGCCGTTTTGCCAAAGCGATTCAGGGCGTCGGGGTGCACCAGCTCGCGGTGCAGAAGGCGGCGCACCTCCTGCACGTCGCCCCGGGCCGCGGCCCCACTCAGTCGGTCGCCAACGCGGACCTCCTCTAGCAACATGTCGATACTGGTGACCTGAGAAGCCCCCCGCCACACCCCAGCCCGGTTAGTGCGGGGGAGCCAGCCGCTGCTGGCCCAAACAGCCCTCCCCAGGCTCGGCCCCGGTGTGCCCACCCTGCGCTAGACTCCCGGCCTGGCTCGCCGGCCCAGGGCTCCCGTGAGACCCTCGCCCTCGTAGCCGGCTCCTCCCCCTGTCAACCCGGCAGGCGGAGAGGGGCTGGGAACCCGGCCCAACCATCCGCCTCCCTCAGGGCACTGCCCGGCGCCCGCCCCTTGGGGGCAGGGTCTCTCCGCAACTCACCCTCCCTCCTCCACGACGGGCGGGGTCTGCTCTGAGCCTGCGCAGCCGCCGCTGCCGCAAAATCAGCCGCCAGGGGGCGGGGTCAGCGCACTGGCGGCGCCACCCAAGAACACCGCGGACTTGTTTTCTTACAAACTCGCAACACTGTAGCGGATCCTCGTTGCCTAGCCCTCAACCTTGCGGAGCTCCGCCCACATGCTCCTCACAACCAATGACTGACCTCCCCCGGGGAGGTTTCGCACGCCGGCGTGGGAGGTATCGCTCCTGATTGGCCAGAAAGCGGCGACCGATGGACCGCCCGCAATGGCGGGGTTTTTGGTTTTCAAACCAGCCGGTCGGGCGGGAAAGAGAGCTGGTATAACTGCCCCGAGGAGAAAGGTCAGGAACAGTTTAAAGTGAACTTCTCCGAGACTCTGGTGCCCCGAAAGGGAAGGGAGGCAAGGCTGGTGCCTCTCAGTCCGGCCTTCTATCCATGAAGCATTTATTAGCCTTTAATATTCCTCCACGGCATGCAAGAACCCTTCTAGGCGCTTGGGATCGCACATTCAAGCAACTTTTAGACAGCGTCAAAAACCACGAAAAAGGGGAAATGGGTTGCGTGAGAAAGAAATCATATTCTGGTTCAGAGTGAGCCAGTGAGGAAAGTTGACCACATGAAGGAGCCTTCAGGAGAGTCGCAGAAGGTGGCTGCAGAGGCCTTTATTCAAATATTTAGAGCACCTCTTGGAGGCGCCCAACTAGAGAGCTAGCCAGGCGGCTCCTGCTGCAGGACGCCTGAGGTCTAGAACTGGAGGAAACAATAATTAAATCTTCTCAGAGTGGTAAAAGCTATGGAATTGATAAAACAGCTTAAGAGAAAGGAGAGCCGTTAATATAAGAAGGTTACAGGGATGACCTCCTTAAAGAGGTGGCATTTGATTTAAAACCTGAAGGTGAGGAAGGGGGCCACATGGCTGGGGGAAAATATGCCAGGCCTAAGGCACAAAGGCCCTGAGGTTGGTGTGCCTGGTATGACTTAGAAAGGAAGAGTGGGATGAGGCCAGGGCAGGTGAGTGGGGAATGGGGAGGGGTTGTGCCCCTGGGCTGCAGTGGCTTTTATTTTGAACAAGACCAGGAACCACGGAAAGGGTCTAGGTAGAGAAACCTTGATATATGTGACAAAGAACTTAACAACCTCTGGTCAGGCAGGTGGTGCATGCCTGTGGCTCAGGAGGCTGAGGCATGAGGATCATAAGTTCAAAACCAGCCTCAGCAACTTAGCAAGGCTGTAAAGAGCCTACTGAGACCCAGTCTCAAAATAAAAATTTAAAAGGGCTGGGGATGTGGCTCAGTGGTTAGGCCCCTTAGGTTAAATCCCTGGAACAAAAAAAAGAAGTTACCATCCACTCTCTGCCTACTACTGGGAAAACAGACTGGTGGGGAAGTTCAGGCAAGAGCAGGTCACCAGGGCGATGACTGCCCTAGCCCAGGGGAGTGATGAACAGGGCTGAGGAATGGGGAATGGACATGTGTCAAATGGACACTCCCAACCTGCACTTCAGGGTCATAGCTGGCATCCCCAGTCCCCACCCAAGAAGCATGTACTCAGCAAGTAGATTCATCATTTTAATGACATCCTAAAGCTCAGAGTAACAGGCCAGAGAGGCCTCTGGGCTCAGCAGCTGTGAAGAAAGAGGGGTCCCCAGTACACCCTAAGGCAGGTCGCTGCAAGAAGGCACTCATGAGGGGGGCTTCAAGCCCCTCTGATATTTCTTCATATAAAACCAGGGTGGGGGAACCCCAAAAGTAAGGGAGGCAAAGAGACCATCACAAGAAGGGGTTGAGTGCTGGAAGCAAGAAACTTGCTAAATCAGTGGGAAGCCCAAACACACCCACACACACACACGCATACACAACATCCCACCACACATTCCCAACCCCTCTAAAACAGGCAGTGGGGCCCTGAGGAGAGGGAGCCCCTGTGTTCAAACCCCCACTTCTTCTCCCATCTAGCTGGTTCGAAGTTGATAATCTGCAGAAAAACAATGAGCAGAAGCCCTATAAGATTTGAGGAAAGGAGGAAGAGGAACAGTTCCCCCAAATTCAACCCCTGCCCTAGCATCCAGAATCATTCTTGGAAGTATTTAACAAAGCTTAGGATGGAGTTAAACAAGGTAACCTTCACAACAGTCTGGTTTCCAGGCAGCAGATGGAGATGCTAAGTATTCAATTCCTTGTCCTAACCTTACCCAACTTGGACCTGGTCACTGACCCCATTTGAGAGGTGTACAAACAGGTTCATGGTGGAATGTGAACAGGCAGGGCTGGCCTGGGGGCAGACCTATTGAGTTTTAGCACTAAGCCCTGAGACCCCACCCCCCTCCATCTCCCTGACTCCATCATCCCAGGAGCCAGTGCCTTACCGCCACTCTGGGTGATATAACGAACCCAGGGCAGGGCCTGGTAACCACTTTTCTCAATGATCTTCATGTAACGGACCTGGAAGGGAACAAAATGATGTGGCCCAGGCTTGCAGGAGTGAGATGGCATGGGTGGGAAGGGAATATGGTTTGGGTCAAGGGACTATGACACCAGGGAATAAGGACACAAGCACAGACAGAGAGAAGGTGGCTCACAACAGAAAGAAAGAGGTGAGCTGGGCATGGTGGCTCACACCTGTAATCCCAAATGACTTGAGCCAAGGGGCAGGAGAAACAGGGAACCCACTGAAGTCACAGAGAGGCACTCCCCTGCCCGCTTCCCTCACCTGGATGCCAGAGACGGTGAAGTAGGGAATCTCAAACTTGACCCCAATGGGGGGCCGGCCATCTACCTCTTCCTTCTCCACACTGGGGAGGCCAAAGTGGGCTCGCATCAGGTACTCCTTGCCCCCCTGAGGGCACATGGGGGCATCAGACTCACGAGGGCCCCCTACCCATTCCACACCATCTTCACAGCAGTCCCTGGAGGTGGCTTTGCACTCAGCCCATTACATAGACAAGAAAATAAACAGCCAGGTGGGGTAGTGCACGCCTGTAATTCCAGTGACTCAGGAGGCTGAGGCAGGAGGATCACAAATTCAAGGTCAGTCTGAGCAACTTAGCAAGACTGTCTCAAAATAAAATATAAAAAGGGCTGGGGATGTGGCTCAGTAGTGAAGCACTCCTGGATTCCATCTCCAGTACCAAAAAAAGAAAGGAAAGGCCCCTGGCTAAGACTCATGGAAGATTCTAACTGTAAAACCCAGAGGTGGGGTGGGGGGGGGTTGAATTACCATCTCCTGTTTTCTCAAGCCCTGAGGACAACCCCACACCCAGATGACTTGAACAGATCAAATCCTTCAGTGGCTAAGGGTAGTTGGTGCCCCAGTAGTCACACCTACTCAGGAGGGTGAGTCAGGAGATCATTTGAGCCCAGGAGTTTGAGGCCAGCCTGGGCAACATAGCGAGATGACATCTCAAAAAAAAAAAAAAAAATCTTCCAGTGGCCCAAGGATGTCAGTCAGCCTATTTGACAGAGGAGCAAACTGAGTTCATGAGGGGTAGCAGGTTTTCCAAGCTCATCAGGCTCAGAAAGCCAAAGGTGAGAAATCTGCATCCAGGGCTAGTTTCCTTAAGAACTTGGGGGTGAGATGTGGCATTTAAACCCACTTCCCATCATGCAGCCTCAGTTTACCCCCTCTGTGATACACACGGGTCTGAGTTCTACCTTTATCACTCCCAAAGGATAAGCACATACATACTCATGTGAGTTTCTGGTCCATTCCCCACCTCATCCCCCACACCATTCCAGCCCCCTTTCCCTCACATGCACTGCCTGTCCCCGGTACTCACTGGGAAGGATTTGATACTCCAAATAACGACATTCTTTTCTGGCACATACTTAGCACTGCCCACGCTGGTCTTGAAGCGTGGGGAGTCAGCATCGCTGGGTACAGGAACAGATATCTCCACGCCATTAGCCACTGACTGCTTCTTAAACTGGCCCTTGGCCTGACCAGGGAGAGAGCACGGAGCATGAAGGATTCATTCATATATTCTGCAAACATCCACTAAGCCCTTTCTTTTCTTTTCAGTAATGAAAATGAACCCAGGGCATCCACTGAATGTTATGCAAGTGTTCTGTCACTGAACTACATCCCCTGGGACTACAAATTTAAAGTCAGGGAAAGCTTCTGGGAAGTGACATTTAAGCAAAGAACTGAAGGAGATGGAAGGTGCCATGTGGTATCTGGGTGGTGCAGGCAGGGTAATCCAGGGAGAGGGAACAGTACAAAAGTCCTGTGGTAGGATTTTGCTAGGTATGCTTCAGAAACAGCAAGAACTCTGGTGTGGCTAGAAGGGAGTCAAGGAAGGGGATAGTTAAAGGAAATGCAGACAGGGAGATGACAGAGCAAACCTTGCAGGGCCTTGTACCCCCTTGGGTTCCTGGCTTTTATGCCAGGTCAAGTGGGAGCCATGGAGGGTGTTTTTTTGGTTGTTGTTTTGTTTTTTAAGATGTTGACAGACCTTTTTTTAAAAATTAATTTATTTATATGCAGTGCTGAGACTCAAACCCAGTGATGCACACATGCTAGGCAAGCGCTCTACCACTGAGCCATGACCCCAGCCCACCATGCAGGGTTCTGAGCAGTAGGTCATGACTGGCTTAGGTGTTCACAGGTACCCTCTTTTGTTCTTCTCTCACATCCCTCAGTTTCTGTACAAAGTAGAAACTCAGTTAAAATCACATAATGAATACTTAATACTCCTTTCGCTATTGAAACATTGAGAATTTTCTTTGTGTAAGTCACAAGTTAAGGACTCTGAAGAGGTGGGCACGGTGGCACATGCCTGTAATCCCAGGTACTCAGGAGGCTGAGGCAGGAGGATGATAAGTTTGAAGTCGGCTTGGGAAACTTAGTGAGACTCCATCTCCAAATAAAATAAAAAGGGGTGGGATATAGCTCAGTGGTAGAGCACTTGCCTAGCACGCACGATGTCCTGGGTTCAATTCCCAGTATAAAGAGAAAAAAAAAAAATGAAGAGGAAAAAAAAATGCAACAGGCAGAAGAATGACAGAAGAGTCAAGACTAGGAAGAAAGAAGGCAGGTGGGAAAGGTCATGCCTGCATGATGCACTTCACCTTCACCATGATCTCCACTCGGCTATGAGAGAATTTCTCAATGACGGATTCAATCCAGATCAACGGCTTGACCTGCAGACAGAAGAACAGAAGCGTTTTCAGAGACCCTGGGATCAACCCTGATTCAGCTCATCAACACCACCACCCTTTTCTCACAGGGCCTGACCCTGCTTCACCTGGGTGCTGAGGCGGTAGGACATGAGCTCAAAGTCACCATCAGGTGGAATGAAGGAGATGGTGCGGTCATTGTCAAAGCGTGAGAGTCGCACACATTGGTGGAATTTGACATCCTCCAGTTCCACAGACTTGTTCTTGCTGCCTGAAACTCGGAGCCCAGTAAAGAGAGTGACCTTGGGTGCCAGGGTAGGGTCTGTATCTCCACCTTCCCTACCCAGCACTACCATTGCTTAGACAGATGAGGAAACTGAGACCCGGGAAAGCATAAGCAACTGGTAGGGCAGAGTTAAGATGTGAATCCAGAGCCTGGATGCTTTTTTTTTTTTTTTGGGGTGCTGGGGATTGAACCCAGGGCCTTGTGCTTGTGAGGCAAGCATTCTACCAACTGAGCTATCTCCCCAGCCCCCTCTGTCAGGCTTTTAAACATGATGTTAATGTGTCTTTTCCCACTAGAATATCAAGGCCATGGGGCAAGACAGAGAACTGGGCCTGGAATGCAGCAGGTGGTCTGTCCATAATGAAAAAAGCTTTGGCTCCGTGATCTTGCAACTGCAGTACTGGGCTTAACCAGCAGAGAGCGCACGAGCACTTATTTCAGAACTGGCTGCAATTCTTTGGGTTCCCAGGTGCCACGGGGTCTCTGGTTCTCTTGTGCATGTCTGGGAACGGGGTCCCCACAGAATCTTACGGCCAGTGAGTTCAAAGAGCACGCGGTCATTGAGGCCAAGCCGCAGCTCAGGCATTCCGGACAGAAACACCTTGAGCTTGATGGTACCCACGATCTCGCTCAGCAGGACGCTGCCATTAGCATTGACCTGCAGACAGACACATGGGAGATCAACAGGCATAGGGCCCCCTCTCCTGCTGTTAGGCCGTGATGGGGGTGGAATGGAGGTGTGGGGGGGTGCTCACCAGCAGGTTGACAGACTCTATGACATCAATGAAGACCTCATTCTTCTTGTACTTGATGCCCTCAGAGCGCCAAGACACTGCGTTAGTTACAGTGGGTGGCACCCGTGACTTGCCAGTCTCCAGTTTGTTGCCCTGCTGGGTGATGTACCTGGCAAGAGGGTAACAGGGACCAGCAACTAGTCCCAGGAACACCTCTGGGCCTTCCTGGATTCCTTTCACCCACGGCCCAGCCTGTAGCTACCCATGTGGCTCACTCACTCCTGTAGGATCTTGCTGTCCGTGGTCTGTGGGAAACCAAAGTCCATGAGCTCATCCAGCAGCTCATAGACAATGACAAAGTTGTCTCGGATGCTCTCCTCCTCCAGCTCCTTGAAGTATTCACAGAAGACCTGGGGTGGGGGCAGACAGATGCCCATGTAGATGAGGCTATGACCATCGCTGTGTCTCTGGTCACTGAGCTTACTATCCAACAAGCAATTATTGAGTACCTACTCTGTGCCTGTGCTGGGACATTAATGGTGGACAAAGCAGACAGGTTCTCTCCCCTCATGGAACAGGCTAATGAGGAAAATGGGTGGATCACAGGACCAACACAAGCCACCTGGGGACAGTAAGGAGGAAAATGCAAGCAGCTACAGGAGCCTAGAGAGCAGAGAGGTCTGGGAAGATTCTGGAAGAAAGACTGTGGAGGGAGAAATTAAAAGGACTTTTATACATACATAATATATATAATATATTATATATATTATATTTTATATTATATATATTATGTATGTGTGTATTTTTTTGTTGTTGTGTGTGAGTCATAGAAAACTGTGTAACTATCTAGTCATGTTCCCAAACTAATGAGGTTTGTAAATGCATGAAATAAAATCAAATGCCAGTTCCAGGGGTGCATGCCTATAACTCCAGTGACTCAGGAGGCTGAGGTGGGAGGATTGCGAGCTTGAGGCCAGCCTCAGCAACTTAGCAAGACCCTTTCCAAATTAAAAAATAAAAAAGATGAAGGAAGTCAGACAGGTGACACACACCTATCACCCCAGCTGCATGAGAGGATGAGGCAGATCACAATTTTGAAGACAGCCTCAGAAATTTAGTGAACCCTATCTTAAAATAAAAAAGGGGTGGGGATATAGCTCAGTAGTAGAATGCCCCTGCGTTCAACTCCCAATACTGTAAATAAATAAATGAGGGGCTGGGGAGATAGCTCAGTTGGTAGAGTGCTTGCCTTGTAAGCACAAGGCCCTGGGTTCGATCCCCAGCACCCAAAATAAATAAATAGATAGATAGATAGATAAATAGATAAATAAATAAATAAAATGCACTGAAAAATGAACCCACTACATAGAAACATTCAAGATCACGGACATCCTGAATTCTACCAACAGGCCTTTCACTATGTTGGGTTGCTATGTGAAGAGCCTCTGGGAATGAGTAGGTCAGGTTGACTATCCCTAATCTGAAAATCCAAAAAGCTCTAAAATCAGAAAATTTTTCAGCACAAACATGATGTAACAGGTGGAAATTGCACTCCATGAAATTGTTTCATGCAAAAATTTATTTAAAACATTATATAAAACAATCTTCAGTCTATAGGTATAAAGTGTATATAAAGCATAAATTTATTTTCTTTTTTAGTGGGGGCACTGGGGATTGAAGTCAGGGGTGATTTATCGCTGAGACACAGCCACAGCACTTTTTATTTTTTGTTTTGAGACAGGGTCTCTCTCTAAGTTGCTTGCGATCCTCCTGGCCTCTGCCTCTTGAATCACCAAGATTACAGATGTATACCACCACCCAGCAAAACATAAATTAATTTCATATTTGAACCTGGGTCATATCCCCAAGGTAGCTCAGTGGTAAAATATCCTTGGGTTCAATTTTTGGAACAAAATAAAACAAAAATCCAAAAAGAAAGTTGTATATTGTACTGAACATGAATAAAATTCTGTCATTATTCCCAAACAATACAATCTAACAACTTTATATAGATTTTCATAGCACTCAGTATTATAATTCATCTTGAGATTACTTAGTCTGCAGAAGGATGTGCATAGGTTCTATGAAATTCTAGAATATTTTATAGAAGGGACTTGAGCATCCTTGGATACTGGCACCTTGGAGGGTCCTGGGACCAAATCCTCAATGGATATCAAGGGTGACTGCACTGAGGACTGTTCTAGGTACTTTGTAGGTATTAATTTCATTAACTTGCACAGCAACCCTGAGGCAGGACTTGTTTAAGGCCAAGCAATGGGAAGTGGGGTGGGGGCGGGCTAAGGCTGAATCCCAAGTACTCTGGCTCAGGGATCTACCTGGTTCCTGCATTAGAGGAAGAGATGATATATAGATATATCTATCTATCTATATATATCTATCTATATCTATATCTATCTATCTATATATATCTATATATATATATATATAGATATATATATATATCAGGGACTGAACCAACCCAGGGGTGCTTCACCACTGAGCCACATCTCCAGCCCTTTTTTATATTTTATTTAGAGACAGGGTCTTGCTGAGTTGCTGAGGCTGGCTTTGAACTCTTGATCCTCCTGCCTCAGCCTCCCAAACTGCTGAGATTACAGGCACGCACCAGTGCGTCCAGCAGAAAAGATTATGTAAGCAGCTAAGGAGATAAGAATGATGAGCCTTTGATGAAGAAAGCACAGGCTAACCCTGAGACCCCTAGGGAAGGCCAGGGCAGGCTGACTTCCTGGGAGATATGACTCTAAAAAGAGGTGGGCACAATAGGTAGACAGGCAGACCAGCCGGCCAATGAGAGGCCAGTACTTACCTCCACAGTCTTGTAGAGGAAGGAGTATACCATGGAGGCATTGGCATTCTTCAGTGTGGTGGCCACCACTGGGGGCAGCAAGGTTAAGGAAAAGATGCCATCCAGAGAGGTGGGGCTCAAATGCATTACAGACTCTGAACTTCCAATCTATGCCCTGCCATTACCCCCATTGCAACCTCCCCCACAGGTAATCCAAGTCACTGCAGATGTGCTCTGCAATTCCTGTCCTTAGCTCACCCTCTCAGGGCCCAGGTGCCACCACCCAGAGGCCCCAGGGGCCCCACCTGGGCTGGATACAGTAGAGGTTACTGTGTTTGATCCACAGGAAGTGGACCCGGCCATGGCTGAGTAGTGGTGCTAGGGCACCCTCCTCTTCCCGTTGCATGAGCAGAGGCATGAAGTGGTCGATCTCGCTCATGGCCACATCACCCTTGTAGTTGCGGCTGATCAGGGGCTAAGGGTGGATGAAGGGGGTGATCTGGTCACCCCCAGTGTTCCAGAACCCACAACATTGGTGCCTCAGAGTGTCTAATTCTGACTGGATTTCCTAGCTGAGGGGACCTGGGCAAAGGCTCTACCTTTTTGTGCCTCAGTTTGCCTACCTATAAAATGGGCATGTGATAACAACAGTTAAAGTACTTGGAGCCCTCACTGAAATCCAATTTGCTAAGGATTGATTATGTTAGCATGGTGGTGCACAACCTGTAACCCCAGCTACTCCCAGTGACTGGGGAGACTGAAGCAAGAGGATTGCAAGTTCAAGGCCAGCCTGAGTAATTTAGCAAGATCCTATCCTCTTTTTTTTTTTTTTTTAGATGTGGATGGACCTTTTTTTTTTTTTTTTTTTTTTTTATTCTTTTATATTTATGTGGTGCTGAGAATCAAACCCAGAGCCTCACACATGCTAGGCAAGTGCTCTACCACTGAACCACAACCCCAGTCCCGCAAGATCCTATCTTAAAGAAGGGCTGGGATGTAACTCAGTGGCAGAGTGCTTGTTTCCAATGCATGAGGCCCTAGGTTCACTCTGTCACCGCAAAAAATAAAAGAAAAGGAAAAAAGAAAGCTTGATGTTTCTTAGCTGATTTCATTCTTGCCACACCCCTGTAAGGAGGTGTTATCAGCATCTCCATTTTACAGATCCAGTAAATTGAGCTTATAAGCCCTATCCATAGGAAGTGCAGAGACGACAGAATTCAACCAATTCTGCTCTTGTCCATGGTGAGGTTGGGATTATTATTATTATTATTATTTTTTTTTTTTTTTTTTTTGCTGGTTTTCTTGAGGCTGGGTTTCCCTATGTTGCTCAGGCTAATCTGAAACTCGGAGCCCCGCTGCCTCAGTCCCAAGTAGCTGGACTAGAGGACAGCACCACCCCCTGACTGAGCTCTCACTACTCTTACTAGCAGGACTATGATGCTCACCTCCACTGTCTTCATCACCTTTAAGAGCAAGGGGCTTCAGGCCGCTTGGGGAAGGAGGGCTTCCTGCCCAGGCAGCAATCCCAGATGTGCCATTAACACTGTTGACACCGATGGTGACGGAAATAATCTCACTTTAGGAGGGACTTAACTTCGCAGCAGGGCTAGTTCGCTAGGTGGTCTACACGCAGCACTCAGTCATTCATGCTCACTGGGTGGGGACCTTTGTTGTTCCCATTTTTACAGAAAGGCTCTGAGAGTCTAACTGCCCCAGGTACAGGGACTAAGCGGTGGAGGTGGGACTGCTGGGGAGGGCGGTGTTCCCACGCCTCTTCTACGGCCTGCCTAGCCCGTGCGAGAGGTCGGCCCTGGACCCAGGGAGCGCGCCTCACCTGTCGGTCCCACGGTCCCTCCAGTCTACCCTCACCTTGCCCTTGACGTCAAGAATGAAGACTGCTGAGGCGGACATGGTGGAGGCCGGTGGACCTAGGAGGCGGACGGGGAGATCCAAGAGGCGACGACCGTGCAGCTTCCTCTTCCTGCGGAAGCGCCCGCGCCCAGGTGAGCGCCCAGGTGTGCACGTCTTAAAGGGGAGGCCGCCAGGTGAGCGTCGCGGTCGGCCGACCTCAAGACTGGCTGCAGGGGCTGGGAGGGGCGAGACTTAGTGTGGGACCGCGGCTCCGCCTCGTTCTCCCTTGGCACTTGGGGGTGCTGTTGCGCAGAGATCCCAGTCCAGTTATCCACCCATCCCTCCGTTCATCAGTCCCTCCCTCCCTCCCTCCCTCCCTCCCTCCATGCACCCCTCCATGCATCATCCATCTCTTCATCCTCCCTGTTCATGCCTTCTCTCTCCCACAGGAATGTCAATCCCAGTAGGGAAGAGCTTTGTCCTGTTTATGTTTGTGTCCCCAGGGCCCCTCGCTGCCTAGTCAATATTTGTCCAATTCATTCATTAATTCATCCAAATTTTACTAGCTAAGTTACCCTTTCACTCACTCGTTTGTCCATTCAGTGCCAGAAACTGTGATAGCACTCAGAATAGCACAAAAGTAGCTGCTTTTATTATTCCTAATGTTCTTTGTCACTCGTTTAAAAAAAAGGGGGGGGGGCGGGACTGGGGATATAGCTCAGTTGGTAGAGTGCTTGCCTGGCATGCACAAGACCTTGATTCAATCCCCAGCACCACAAAAAAAAAAAAAAAAAAAAAAAAAAAAAAAAAAAGGGTTGGAGGTGTAGTGGTAGTGTTCCTAGTAGAACATGTGAGGCCTTGAGTTCCATCATTCCATCCTCAGCAAAAACAAACAAAGCTCCTACTCTGATACACTCAGATATTAATAGAACAGTAAAAAACAAGTGAATGATTCTATAAATATAATAGTATTCATTTAACAAATATTTCTTGAGCAACTAATGTGTGCTAAACTGGGCATATGGAAACTGTTTCCTTTTTTCTTTTTATTTATTTTTTCTTTTTTTCTTCTGGTACCAGGGATTGAACTCAGGGGCACTTAACCACTAAGCCACATCCCCAGTCACTACTCCCCTATATTTTTTATGATCCTCCTATCAGCCTCCTGAGCCACTGGGATTAGAGAGTTGCTGGGATTACTGGAGAGCACCACCATGGCCTGCAGGAAGCTGTTTCTTTATGATGATGATTTATTTAGTAAGTGAATATTTGTTGAGCGTCATCTGTGGTGCAGTGAAAGTTGAAATAGATAAAGTTACTGCTCTTTTTCTAGGGATGCCAAAGACACAAGATAGAAACAAACAAACCAAAAAAGAAAAAGGAAAACAAAACAACCACGAGATGATCCCCAAAGAAACAGGAAAAAATAAAAGGCCAGCCAAGGTGTGTATGCCTGCAATCCCAGTGACTCTGGAGGCTGAGGAAGGAGTGCAAGTTTGGGGTCAGCCTCAGCAATTTAGGGAGATCCTGTCTCAAAATAAACAATGAAAAGGGTTAGGGATGTTGCTCAGTGGTAAAGCTCCCCTGGGTTCAATCCCCAATTGCCAGATAGCTAGAGAGGCAACCTGGAGATGTACCTTGGTGGTAAAGCACCCCTGGGTTCAATCCCAGTACCGAAAAACAAAACCACAATGTAAGGGGTTTTGTCTGTTTGCTTTTTCAGGGTTGAGGATGGGACCCAGGGTCTGGATCATGCTAGGGAAGCTCTCTTACCACTGAGGCTTACCCTCCACCATCATTTTCCTCCAGTACTGGGGATTGACACAAGGGGGCGCTCTAGTACTGAGCTACATCTCTGTCCTTTTTATTTTTTATTTTGAGACAGGTTCTCACTAACTGCCCTGGCTGGCCTGGAACTTCCATCCTCCTGCCTCAGACTCGGGAGTCGCTGCGTTAACAGCCTGGACGCCCTCAGCGAGCTGCATCGTTGTTTTTGCTGCTGCATGTGTGCTGGCGAAGCACCAGCACCCTGGAGCTGGCTGCCTGTGCTGTGCCCAAGTCCTGGCTTTGTAACTTCCTGGATTTCAGTTTGCACATCTGTGAGGTGGGGCTAATCATTCTGCTTTCCTCATTAACTATGGTGCAAATTAAATTAGTTATTTTATGCAACCTGATGTTAAAACACAGCCTGGGATGTAGCTGACACAGCATTGTGTTATTTTTTCAGGCTGAGCATCCCTAATTTGGAAATATGAAATCAGAAATGCTCCAAAATTCAAGCTGGGGATATCACTCAGTGGGTAGGTCCAAGGCCCTGGGCTCAATCCCCGGTACAAAGAATAAATAAATAAACAAACCACCACCAACTCCCAAATCCAGAACTTTCTGAATGCTGACAAGATGTGGCCATAGGCAGTAAGCCTTACACCTGACCTCCTATGACCCTGTGTGCTAAAAATGTTATAGAACTTTTATGTGTGATTGCACCACCTGTAACTGTTTTCCCTTCTGTTAAATGGACATAATGGAGCTGGGTGTGGTGGCTCATACCTGTAATCCCAGCAACTCAGAAGGCTGAGGCAGGGGAATGGCAAGTTCAAGGCCAGCCTCAGCAACTTAGACAACTTAGACCCTGTTTCAAAATGAAAAATAAAAGAGCTGGGGATGTAGCTCAGTGATTAAGTATCCCTGGGCTCAATCCCCAGTTATCCTCACCTCCCTCGCCAAATGGAGCTAATAGTCGCTATGCCCTTCCTCAGACTGCCTAATGCGACGCAGGGCGCAGCGTCCACTCTCCGCGGCTGTTGAGGATCCCAGGGCTTTCTGTGATCTTAATTAACTGCGGGACGGTTTTTGGGAAGATGGGGGAAAGAAAGAGAAACTAGGGGCTGGGGATATAGCTCGGCTGGCAGAGTGCTTGCCTCTCAAGCATGAGGTCCTGGGTTCAATCCCCAGCACCGCCAAAAAAAAAAAAAAAAAAAAAAAAAAAAGAGAGAGGGAGAGAAGCTAGACCTCAGCCTACTCCAGATGCATGATGACCTACTACAGGGCATCCCAGGAAGAGTGCTCAGCAGGCCCAGGTCTCATCACTCTTTCCCCTATCCCAGCCCCAGACCTTTATCAGCCCTAGAGTGGGAACTTACAGGAGGAAATTGAAAAGGCAACAGTTATCAGAATCCACCACTCCCTTCTCCACTCCAATTCATCTCCAACAACACAGCGGAAGTGCACATATATTAAAAGTTTATCATTTGGCACAGTTTTTGTTCATATCATCAGCAGAGCAGAGAGGTCAAGCCATTTGCTCAAGGCCACACAGCAAGGAAGTTGTGAAGCCAGAATTTAAACCTGGGTTTCAAGAGCCTGGTCCAAGCTGGCTCCTGACTGCTTTGCAGTCTTGATAGACACAAGTATGACCCTTAGTAACACTATCTAAAGCCTAGAGGCACTTTATATTCAGGCAGTGCCTTGAATGTTCCCAAGCAGGAATTCTCAAGAAAACACTTTAGGAAACAGTTCAGGAAAGCTGTTATTTTCATTTGACAGGGAAACTGAGGCTCAGAGAAGATAAGTGACTTAAAGTCATCCAGCTGGAGTCCAGCTCTTCTGAGCTCAAGCCCGAGATTTTATACTGCCTCCGCCCAGAGAAGTGTGGGGGACTCCATGTTCCCACCAGCCCCCTGTTCAGAAGGCGCTCCAGCGGGAGGCAGGCCCTCACAGGCCCTCTCCCCAGCCTAAGGATCAATGAAACTCGAAAGAATCCCTCTCCTGGGGCAGAGATGTTTTCAGACAGTATAGAGAACCCGAAAGCCTGGGCCCAGCGCCCTGGAATTTGAAACTCAAGGTTTGTTTGGCTGAAAAATTCATGAGCCCAAAAGCTTCAGTGGGGTCAGAGAACAGAGCAGCTCTGTGTTCTGGCTCTGCCCAGCCTGCTCTGCCTTAGATACAGCCACCCCCACCCCCAGAGGCAGTAGCCCTGTCCCAGTTCCTCCTAAATGTCTGCTTCCTCCCTCAGCCACTCTACCTCCAGGCCCCATCCTCATTCCCTTCTCCACCCCACTAAAGGATCTCTCTGACACTCAGTTACTGTGGCCCTCACTCCCCCCCCCCCCATCCCCTCTGGCTTCCCATTACCCTGGGGCTGCCCTCTCTGCTTGAACACTTGAACTCCTTGCCCCAGACATAGTGACTTCCCTAATTCAGTTCCTCTCTCCCTCCCTCTCTCTTTCTTCACGTGCCCCGCCCCTCCTTGCAGACTCTCACCCCCTCTTCTTTTGCTTTCTTCACCTCCTGTCAGTCAGGGCTCAGTGATCAGTGCTCAGTCTTGGGGGACTTCTCAGACTTTCCAACCCTGTCCAGGCAGAGCCCCGCTCTGTGCTTTCCCAGGACTTAGTGAACCCCTCAGAGCTGGGTTGCACCTTACATTTTGAAGTCAATCCAAAAATTGTTATGGTGGCAAAATATACACAACACAAAATTTGTCATTTGAACCACTTTTAAGTGGCATGGAACCCACTCCTGATGCTGCTATCCCCACCATCCATTTCCAGAACTTTCTCATCTCCCCACATTGAAACTGAACCCATTCAACATTAACTCCCTGTCCCTTGTGTCCAGCCACTGGCACCCACCACTGGCTTTCTGTCTTCATGCGTGTGAGGACCCTAGGCAGCGCCTACACATGAGATTTAAGTACTTGTCCCTTTGTGATTGGCTTATCTAAATTTATATTTTGCAATACAGTTTTTAATTACCCCAGAAACACATGAACACTTTATCTTAGAGAGAGAATGTTACAGATAAAGCAATCCCTTTGATACCTCCCCCGCCCCCTGTTAACTGCGGCCATATTCAGATCTTTCTCTGTTTAGCTGCTTGTGAGCATGTGAATGATGTCCTGTCCCTGATTACTGCTCTCTCCCTGTCTTTTCCCCATACCATCTGGGACTAAATGACCAAGTGTAACTTGCTAGTCTTACTCAACAACACAAGCTGGGAGCTTAGCTGGGCTATGCAAAAGGGATATGGCAGGGGACAAGGGTGGAGAGTGCCTAGGGCTCTGGGTTCAAGTCCTTATACAGCCCCATGCTCACTGTGTGACTGCGACTGTGGGTCAATTGCTTAACCTCTCTGTGTCACTTTCACTCATTGGAAAGTGGCTACGAAGATTTAATATGAAGCACTTAATACCTTGCCTAATGCTGAGTAAGCTCTGAATAAACATTCAGTACTATTATAACCTGCCCAATCACCTCCTTTTTTTTTTTTTTTTTTTAACCATGCTAGGAATTGAACCCAGGGCCTCACACACGCTGGGCAAACGCTTTACCGCTGAGCAACACCCCAGCCCTTTCATGAAGTATTTATGGAAAAAAGTATTTTTTTCCATTTTAAAAATGAAACATATACTGAGAAAGGGAAGAAGTCAAGTTTTCACACACTGAACTACCTGTGTAAACCACAATTCTGTTTTCCGTCACCCGGAAGCCCCCCTGCTAGCCACTACCACCCCTGAAGGCAAAACGTAATCTATGCTCTGCTACCATAAATTGATTATGTGTTCTAGAATTTTAAGGGAAAAAGTGTCTGAGGCATTATTATGATTATTATTATGATTATTATTTTGGCATTGAAGATTAAACCCATGTTGCTTTACTGCAGAGATACATACATCTTCAGCCCTTTAAAAAAATTTTTTTTTCGTTGTCAATGAAACTTTATTTTTATTTATTTATATCTATGTGAGAATCAAACCCAGTGTCTCACACAGGCTAGGCAAGCGCTCTACCACTGAGCTACAACCCCAGCCCCATCTTCAGCCCTTTTTATCTTGAAAAAGGGTCTTGTTAATTGCCCAGGCAGGCCTTGAACTTGTGATCCTCCTTCCTCAGCCTCCCAAGGCCTTGGGGTTCCAGGTGTGTACCACAGAGTCTAGCATGCCTTTTTTTTTTTTTTTTTTTGGTTCCAGGGATTGAACCCAGGGGCGCTTAACCACTGAGCCACATCCCCAGCCCTATTTTGTATTTTATTTAGTGACAGGGTCTCACTGAGTTGTTTACTGACTCGCCATTGCTGAGGCTGGCTTTGAACGCGCGATACTCCTGCTCAGCCTCCTGAGCCACTGGGATTATAGGCATGTGCCCCATCACTGGGCCCCAGGATGCTTTTGTTTTTAGATTCATCCTTGCTGTATGTATTAGTAGTTCATTCCTTTTATTTATTTATTTTTTTTACTTTTTAAATTGATTCATTGCAGTTGTCCATATGGTAGGATTCACTGTTACATGTTCGTACCTGCACATGTTATAACAATAGACTCTGGTCAACACCACTCCCAGTATTTCCCCTTTCCCCACCCTCCCTCCCCCTAACTCATTCCTTGTATTACTGAGACTTACATGACATGGATGGAATACAGTTTGTCTAGCCATTTACCTGTTGATGGACATTTTGGTTGCTTCCAGGTTTTGGGCCACTATGAAGGAAGCTGCTAAGAACATATATAAAAGTTGTATGGGTCTTTTCTTTATTTTTTTATTTTTAAGCCTAATTAATTTGGGGTACAAGGGATTGAACCCCATCTCCCCACTCACATGTTTGACAAGGCATTGCTAAGTTGCTGAGACTGGCCATCCTCCCGCCTCAGCCTCATGAGGCACTGTGATTATAGGCATGTGGCTCAGAGCCTAGCTCTTTCTCTGACTACATATATATATAACTATATATACTGTATATATATAGTTTTTTTTGTTTGTGTTTTTTTACTATATATACTATACACATATAGTTTTACTTTTCTTGGGTAAATACCTGGGAGTAGAATGGCTAAGTCCATTTAACTTTACAAGAAACTGCCAGTTTTTTTCCAAGAGACTGTGTCATTTTACACTCCTACCAGCTCCAGATCCTAGTCACCACTTGGCATTATCAGTCTTTTTAGTTTTGGCCCTTCTCGTGGGTGTGTAGTAGTATCTCATCAGGTTACTGGGGATTTAATTTGTATTCCCAGTGACTTCATTCTTTTTCTCCACTGTATCATGTTCTCTTGCAAAATGTGTTGTATCAGCCCCCACCCCCCCCCCATGGACATGTATATTTTTGGCAGTAAGGATCAAGGTTTCTGAGAACCCCCTTTGACACATATGCTCCATGCACATACGCCTGTGCCGGCTTCTGTAAGGTCAATGCTAGAGACAGGAGTCACACAGCATGAACATGGGTTGGATTTAATCACTCTGAGAACATTCTGCCCTGCAGCATTTGCTCACTCCTGTTTGATGTTACCAAACTCAAATTCTTGCCAATCTGATGAATGAAAAATGTCATCTTTTTGTCCGTTCATAGGCACACGGTCAGTACTCAGTATCTATTTGACGAATCTATGAATGGATGGATGAATGAATGAATGACAACCGATCTCTCCAGACCCTTCACACTCTGCAAGAGGGTTCTCCGGAGGGCCCAGACTAGAAACAAAGGTTGGGGCCCTACGCTCCGGGTCCCGGCCCCGCCCCCCAGGCCCCGCCCCCTCCCGCGCAGGGCTCCCATTGGAGAGAACACGCGGGGGCTGGCCAGGCGGGCGGGGCGGGGCGGGGCCCCGACCCGGGGCGGGGCGCTGCAGCCCGCGGAGCCTCGCGCCCGCCGGGGCTGGGGTCTCGCTGGCTGGGACACCCCTCCCCGCCTGCTGCGGCCATGGAGGACGATCGGAAGGACGGAGCCTACGGTAGGACTCGCCTCCGGCCTGGATCGCCTCCGCGGAGTCGGGGGGCTGCGGATCTTGAGGGAGGGGGGCATCGAGACCTCAAACACCCGCGCTGCAGCCGGAGGTCCCTCTGCCTCCAGGCCTCTGCATCCTGCGCTGCGCGCAGCCCACGCTCCCTGCTCGGGTCTGGTTACCCCGCGTCCCCTCCCGAGAGCCCCAGTTTCCCCTCAGGCTGATGGGCCGGGGCTCACGGCGCATGCTCTGCCCGCGGAGGTCCCGTTATCTGGGCGGCTCAGATGGCAGGCGGGGGAGGGGAGGAGTGGTGATCGCGGCTGGGAAAAGGAACAGGGCCCTGACCTCTCCAAATCCCCCTCCTCTTCCAGACCCCTTTGTTTACTTTTTCCTCCGACCCACACCCCCCTTCCCCAAGAAGTAACCATCCCGGGCTTTTGGCTAGATGGGGAAACTGAGGCAAGATTGGAGAGACCTCATACTGGGATGGGAGCCCACCGGGTCTGGCCAGGAGCCTGGGAAGGGCGGAAACAAGGGCGCCTCCGGTGAGGGGGCAGGAAGGAAGCCGGAAACAATTGAGAAACTTTCCTTGCCCTGTACGAATAACTAGGATGCCCGCTTCCGGTTTTAGTAGGTCCGGGAGACTGAGACCCCCTTGGTGAACCTCTGAGGGCGGCCTTAGCCTTTTGGCACTGGGATGGGGCCAGGATGTGGGCCCCTTCTCACTCGAGCGCGCCCTACAGTGAGACCATCGCCTTGGGTTCCCACGGGCGCGTGTTGAGGACCTCAGTTTCTCCTTTCTCTTCTCCATTTTGGGTTCCCAGGACCCAATTCAGTCCAAGACTCAAGTGGCATTGCTCTGGGGTAAAGGGGCCCTGTGCTCGCCTGGTTGTGTGACAGGAACTTCCTGGAAACTGCTGAGAACCAAGGGCCTTGGGAAGGGGGCCGGAAACTGCTCGAAAATAATCAAGAAAAACAAGTAGGCTAGCGCTGTGCCTTCCTTTCCCCAGGGACTGTGGCCTCTGGAGGCTGCAGGGAGAGATAGATGGGAGAGGCTGAGACCTCCCTGCCCAGCCCAGCCAAGAGGGAGGTACCATGACCTGGCCATCTCCCAGTCACCTCCCTGACTGTTTGAAGCTGCCTGCAAGACCTCCAGAAGGGTCCCCAAGCTCTTGGTTTTGGATCAAGCCCCAGACTTTGTGACTACTGGTGCTGTGCATCCCTTGGGTGTGGCTGGCTATCTCTGATATAGGAATCTGGGGTACAGGCCTGCTTGCCTGTGGTCAGTACCTGAGGGATCTTTGGTTTCCATGAGGGCTGGTTGGAATGGGGGTGTGAGGGCAGAGTGGACAATGATGTGATTCACCCAGTTTTTGAATTCGGTCAAAGGCTAAGACTGAGCCATGGATGGAACTGAGTAAACCCTCTCAGACCTAGTTAGACTTGCCCAGGAGACAAGACAGGCCACCTCTGTCCAACAGACCTGACAGCCCTGGGGCTGGACTCTGGGACTATGGGACTATACTCCATCATGAATATATATATATATATATATATATTTTTTTTTTTTTTTTTTTTTTTTTTTTTTTTGGTGGTGGTGGTGGTGTTTTTTTCCGTGGTGCTGGGGATTAAAACCAGGGCCTTAAAAAAAAAAAAAAAAAAAACAAAAAAAAAAACAGGGCCTTGCCCATGGTGGGCAAGTACTCTACCACTGAGCTACACCCTCAGCCCCAATCAACAAGTATTTGCTAAGCACCTTAACAGGCAGAGGCCTAGACACTGGGAAGGTAGCAGTGGACAAAGTAGAAAAAATCCTAGACCACAGGGAGTGGACAAGAGAATAAATATGTAATTATAGGTTGTTTAAGGTTGTGAAGCAAAGAAGAGGACAGTGTGTGGAAGAATCATCAGGCTCTATTTTAAGCAGCTAAGGACTGGATGTGGAGCTGACCATGGGAAGATTTCAGGGGAGTGTGCTGTAGGCATAAGGAACAGCAAACAAACCACATAGTTGCCTAATTAGTTCCCTGTATGAGACCCAGCAGAGCCTGGGATGGAAACTGCATCTGAATCCTGCGGTCGGGCCCTCCTGTCCTCAGAGGGCCCCCCTGGCTTCACTGCTTGCTGAGTTCATCGGAACCAAAAATGCAGGGCTGTTGGACTTTCCCAGGAAGTCTCTGTCAGATAATGGAGAGCTTTTCCTTGGAAATGAGGTGCAAGACTGAGTGGTTCTTATATCCTTCCCTATTACCCCCATGGCTTCCCATTGGTTACCTTGAATGTAGGGGTGACATCAGACAGATCTGTCCCAAATCACGGTTCTGACATTTAACATGCTGTGTGGCTCTAGGTGAGTCATGACCTCTCTGAAACTCTGCATCCTTGTCTGTACGGTTGGGCACAGTCACTCACTGGTGGGAAATAATTTGCATGGTGCCCGGCAAGCTTAATGTGCTCAGGAGTCCTTTGGGGTTGGTGACACAGAGGACATGTTTTTCACAAGCTAATAGAGAAACAGCCCTCCTGTAGAGATGTGGACTTGGGCTGAACTGGGCAGGACCCAAAACTCCTTCCTCAGTAGAGACCATATCTCCAGAGGAAGGCAGCAGCTCCAAGGGAAACGGCCTAGACCCTGGCGGATGTTGTCAACGGGCACTGCCATTCTTAGCCCATCCGTGGCATGAGCAGCACAGGAAAGAATTCTGAAGCCCCAAATAGTAAACTTTGGCCAGGGAGGAGAAAAACAGAAAACATTAGCCGTGCTTAGTTAAAAAGCAAATTCCTGAAGGTCTGGGGTTATGGCTCAGTGGTAGAGGGCTTGACTAGCATGTGTGAGGCACTGGGTTTGATTCTCAGCACTGCATACACATAAATAAAGGCTCATCAACAGCTAATATATATATATATATATATATATATATATGAAGCAGATTCCTGGGCTAGGGTGTAGCTCAGTGGTAGAATACTTGTCTAGCATGCCAGAGACCTTGGATTTCATCCCCAGTACTGGGGGGGAAAAACTGTGGGGGAGGAAGATATTTAATTATTAATTGCAACTTTTGGAGCAGCAAGATACCACATTTACATACTTCCAAGTACAAAACATATGCCAGATGCAATGGTGCATACATGTGCAATGGGTATACATGTAATCCCAGCTGCTTAGGAGGCTGAGGCAGGAGGATCCCTAGTTCAAGGCCAGACTAGGCAACATGGTGAGATGCTGTCTCAAAATCAAAAATAAAAAGGACTGGGAGCTGGGAGTGGTGGTGCACACCTATAATCCCAGCAATTTGGGAGGCTAAGGCAAGAAGTTCATAAGTTCAAAGCCAGCCTCAGTAATTTAGCAAGGTCCTAAGCAACTTAGCAAGACCCTGTCTCAAAATAATAAAAAATAAAAAGGTGGGCTGGGGAGATAGCTCAGTTGGTAGAGTGCTTGCCTTGCAAGCACAAGGCCCTGGGTTTGATCCCCAGCACCAATAAATAAATAAATAAATAAATAAATAAATAAATAAATAAATAAATAAATAAATAAATAAAAATATAAATATAATAAATAAATAAAATGAAAATAGAAAGGTCTGGGGATGTGGCTCAGTGGTTAAGTACCCCTGGGTTCAATCCCCAGTACCAAAAAAAAAAAAAAAAAAAAAAAAAAACTGGGAATTTAGCTTGGTGGTAGAGCACCCCTGGGTTCCATCCCCAGTACTGAAAGCAATCGTAACAAATGTATGATTTTAAACTCTTGTACATCAAAATTAGTATCTTCTCTCTTTTAGGCTAAGGAAGACTAAAAGCTACAAATAAATAAGCCCTGAAACACATGGAAGATTTTTAGTTTTCCATGAGAAAGAAACTTCTACAAGACCCTGGCCAGCTGTCCTCACCCCAGACATAACAGTCTCCTAGAGCTTAGTCTATTTGTTTCAGTGCTTGTGTGCGACATCTGTATCTTTTTAAAGCTCCCTGGGCTGGTTTAATGAGAAAAATGGTAGGGTTCCACAGCGGAATACTATGTAGTCTTTTAAAAAGATGAAACAGTTTCAATCTTGCTAGTGGGAAACACTGTCCCATTATGTTGTTCTGTGAAAAGGCAAACAGGGGAACAGTGTGGGACAAGATTAGGTTAGGGGTTGGGGTGTGGTTGGGTGGCACAGCGCCAGCTGAGCATGTGCAAGGCCCTGTTTCATTATAAATCTGCTCCTCACTCTCAGCTTGTCTAGGAAGAGAGAAAAGGGAAATTGGTGAGAGGAACTTGCCCCAGGGAGAACAAGTGAGGATTCTAAGAATATAGGTGAGAGGCACAGTGATTTTTTTTTTTTTTAAGTTGAAACTGAATTTTTCTTTCTTTTTTCTTTTTTCTTTCTCTCTTTCTTTCTTTCTTTCTTTCTTTCTTTCTTTCTTTTTTTTTTTTTTTTTTTTTTTTTTTTTTTTTCCTGGTACTGGGGATTGAACCCAAAGGCACTTTGCTGGTGAGTCACATCCCCAGCCCTTTTTATCTTTCATTTTGATACAGGGTCTCACTAAATTGCTTAGGGCCTCTAAGTTGCTGAGGCTGACCTTGAATTTACAATCCTCCTGCCTCAGCCACCTGAGTCACTGGGATGACAGACGTGCACCACTGCACCCAATTCTGAACTGAATTGTGATTTTTTTCTTTTTCTTTTTCTTTTTCTTTTTTTGGTTCTGGGTATTGAAGGAAAGGAACACTTAACCACATCCCCACATCCCCAGCCCTGAACTTTTGATCTTGATAAGTGTATAGGTTGTTTCATATAAGTCAATTTGCCTATAGCTCCCTTTAGCTAACATTCATTGAACTAATGCTGTATGCCAAGTTCTGTTCTAGACTCTGAAGACAGGAGTGGACAGAACAAAAATGCTGCCCTTGTGGAACTGACATTATGGAAAGGGAGACAGATAAGAACTAAGATGAATGATTGGGAAATACTTAGAATATCAAATAAGGGTTCTGGAGAAAAATTAATTGCAGAAGAGGGGTGGGAGTGATCTCTAGGTTCTGGAGGTGGGTTTGAGATTTAAAGTACGGGGATCAGAGAGGGTCAGCCTGACAAACGACCAGAGGAGGGAGAGGGAGCTGTGAGGAGCTTTTCAAGACCAAATGCACTTGCAAAGCCCCTGTGGTAGGAGGAGAATGTCTGGTGTGATTAGGCAATGAGGAGGCCCTTGTGACTGGAGGAGGTAAAGACGGAGGGGAAAGGCCAGAGAGTTCAAAGCCTTTTTGGACTTTTGTTCGGAAAGATGTGAGACCCCGTGAGAATCTTGGGCAAAGAAGGATGTTGCCTGACTCAGGTATTCACAGGCTCCCTCGGGTCTCTATGGGGTCCAGTGGCAGAAGTCAGGAGGTCAAGACAGAGGCCATAGCAATAGTCACAGGTGTGAGTCAGCTGATTCTAAGGTGTAAATAAAAGAACACATCTAGCTGGGCACAGTGTTGCACACCTGTAATCCCAGTGGCTGAAGAGTCTGAGGCAGGAGAATTGCAGGTTCATAACCAGTCTAGGCAAATTAACAAAACTGTCTCAAAATCAAATTTATAAAAGGGCTGGAGGTATAGCTCAGTGGTGGAGTGCTTGCTGAGCATGCTCAAGGTCCTGAATTCAATTCCCTGTACAATTCTGACCCTGTTAGGTTCCAGTACCTGGTACCAGTCCTGTTTGAATTTCAGCTTCATCCTAACTCACTGGCACCATCTGCAACCTTCCGTAGCCCTGAGCCTCAGTTTCTCCGTTCATAAAATGGAATACATTGCTGGGCGTGGTGGTGCATGCCTGTAATCCCAGTAGCAGGCTGAGGCAGGAGGATGGCAAGTTCAAAGTCAGACTCAGCAATTTACCAAGACCCTGTCTCAAAATAAAATATAAAAAGTGCTGGGGATGTGAATCAGTGGTTAAGTGCTCTTGGGTTCAATCTCTGGTACCAAAAAAAAAAAAAAAAAAAAAAAAAAGGTGGGTGAAGGGGGCAGAGAGAGAGAGAGAGAGAGAGAGAGAGAGAGAGAGAGAGAGAGAGAGAGAGAATACAACAGTGCGGACCCCTGAGGCTGCTGTAAGGGCTCAGTGAACTGATGTGGGTGCAGCCCTTGGCCATGAGCTAGGAGAGTGGTAAATGCCACTTGCTGGGGATTATTCACATAACATGCAGTTCAAGAGCATAGAGTAAGAAGCAGCATTCAAATCCCAGCCCCCATGCCCATGTGACCCTGAACAAGTTCTGAAGCTATTTTTTATTTTATAATTATTATTATTTGGTACTAGGATTGAACCCAGGGGTACTTTATCACTTAGCTACATCCCTAGCCTCTTTAATTTTTTTATTTTGAGGCAGGATATTGCTAAGTTAGGGCCTTGCTAAATTTCTGAGGCTGGCCTTGAATTTGGGATCCTCCTGCCTCAGCCTCCTGAGCCCCTGGGGTTACAGGCATGTGCCACCACATCCTGCTTAAGCATTTCTGTGCCTCAATTTCTTCACTGGGTCATCTGCCCTCAGAGCATCATTGTGAGGATTAAACATTCTTGGAAGAAAACCTCTTGTTCAGTGCCTGTCGCATACGGTGAACACTCTATCTTTTTCTATTAGCATTTATTTATTGTTTTATTTTTTTAGTTGTAGTTGCCAATGGTCTTTTATTTTATTTATTTTTATTAGGTGCTGAAGATCAAACCCAGTTCCTCACACATGTTAGGCAAGTGCTCTACCGCTGAGCTGCAGACCCAGCCCCTCTATTAGCATTTCTATGGTTTTCTATTCAGATATTTTCTTCAAACCCTTTGTCAAAGGGACCGGTCTGAGCAGCTGGGATGCTCATTACTTAGGGACAAACTTCTGGGAGGGCGGGGGCTGCCGGCCTGCCTGTGTGGGCGAGGCCTCGGGTCACTGCAGCCCTTGGGGACTTGGCTGGAGTCCGGAAGCTGTGGGGGTTGGGTGGCATCTGATGTCCTGGCACAAGCATTGTGACAGGGCAGCCTGTGTCAGTTGGCCTGATCCAACAGCCCAACTTCCATTTCCTCTCCCCCCACTATTGCCTCTCTCAGGGTCTTGGTCCATTTTCTGTTGCAAATAACTTCACACCATAGACTGGGAAAGTTATAAAGAAAAGTTTCCTTAGCTCAAACTTTTAAGATTGAGGGGCCATATCTGCCTGTCTTGCTGGCCAAGTCCCCAAGTGACACAGGGAGGGAATCACAAGGTGAGAAATAGGCAGTGCATGTATTTAGAATCTCTTTCCCTTCCTGTGCTGGGGATGAACCCAGGGCCTCTCTCACGCAGTCTCCTGTGACCCACTGAGCCACACCCACAGGTCCGCTCTCACTTTGCGTGTGTTCCCCCCCCCCCCCCCCCCCCCGTACTGGGAACTGAACCCAAGGTGCTCTACCCCTGAGCCACGTCCTAACCCTTTTTGAGGTAGAGTCTTGGCTAAGTTGCTGAGGCTGGCCTTGAACTTGCAATTCTTCTGCTTTAGCCTCCCAGGTTGCTGGGATGACAGTGGGTGCCACCGTGCCTGGCACTTCTTATATAACCACCAGCACTCAGTCAGGAGGACTCAACCCAGGTGATCTCTAATCCTAACCACCTCCCAAAGGCCCCACCTCTAAACATCATGGCCCAATTCAGTTTCTACCCTCTTAATACCTCCCAAGAGGAACTAAATTCCCATGAGTTTCAGAGAGGACAAACTACATTTGAACCACAGCACTCAGGATCTGCCAAAGAAAAGGCCCGATGGCCTCCAGAGGGGCTCTGCTCTGTTTCTCTGTCCTTCAGCAACTGTGTGGCTTAAGTGAGTGTCTCAGTTCCCCCTATCAAGTGAGGACAATTTATGGTTAGTTTATTTATTTATATTTTTCCTTCTTTTTTTTTTGGGGGGGGGGGCGTGCTGGGGATCGAACCCAGGGCCTTGTGCTTACAGGGCAAGCACTCTACCCACTGAGCTATCTCCCCAGCTCCTATATTTTTCCTTCTTGTGGTGCTGGAGAGTGAACCAAATGCTGGCCAAGTGCTGTACCCCTGAGCCACACCCCCAGCACTTAACGCTTCTTGAAGCTGTGAACCCCAGACCTGGGCTAGGTGCTTTTGGAGCATTAAGTCCTTACAACATCTTCAAGGGAAATGTCAGTATTAGCTTCATTCTCCAGTCAGGAAAATGGCGGCTGGGAGATGGAAAGGTGTGTCCAACATCAATCACCCAAGAAGGATGGGAGCCCTGTTGGGTCCGACACCCCTCACCCCACTTGCAAGCTGTGGACCCTTTGGAGCAATTACATTCCTTCTCAGTGCCTCCACGCCCCACTCCATATTGTGGGAAATAAATGACAAGACGTACCACCTGCACTTAACGCTGCCATTGTAGTGTAGCAACCGCAGAGAATATGAAATGTATGAGCCTGGTGTGTGCGAATAAAACTTCTCATGGAAAACATTATAGACACTAACATGTATATTTCACATCATTTTCTCATCACCAAATATTCCTTTTAATTAAATGTAATTAATTACCTGTAATCCCGGCAGTTCAGGAGGATAAAACAGGAAGATGGCAAGTTTGAGGCCAGTCTCAGCAATTTAGTGAGATTCTGTCTCAAAATAAAAAGGGCTAGGGATGTGGCTCAGTAGTTAAGCACCCTTGGGTTCAATTCCTGGTACCAAAAAGAAACAAACAAAAATAAGGCTGGGGACAGTGGCACATGCCTGTAATCCCAGCAGTTTGGGAGGCTGAGACAGGAGGATTGTGAGTTCAGTCAGCCACAGCAAAAGCAAGGTGCTAAGCAACTCAGTGAGATGCTGTCTCTAAATAAAATATGAAATAGGGCTGGGGATGTGGCTCAGTGGTCACGTGCCATGAGTTCAATTCCCAGTACCTCCCCTCCCCTCCCCCACAAAAAAGGACTGTGGCTGGGTGTAGCTCAGGGGTGGAGTGCTTGCCTAGCATGCACAGGCTCTACTCAACCCCTAGCAGAAAGGATGGAAAAAAGAAAAATAGAAGAAGCAATAGCAGCAGCAGCAATGGCAGGCAGAATACTATCCCCCAAATATATCCCCATGGCAAATTCCTGAACCTGGGTATATGTTGTTAGTTTACATGACAAAAATGGAACTTTGAAGGTGAATTTAAACCAAGAATCTTAAAATGGTAGATTATTCTGGATAATCCAGGTGAACCCTTGGGCACCTGGATAAGAGTCCTTATAAATGAAAGCAGGAGGTGGGGAATCAGAGAAGGACATGTGACCATGGAAGCTGACATGGGCTTGAGGCGATTAACTTTAAAGATGGTCAAAAGCCTGCCGCACTGGGGCATGCCTGTAATCCCGGCTAATCCCAACTACTCAGGAGCCGAAGGCTAGAAGACAGAAAATTCAAGGCCAACTTGGGCAGTGGAGCAAGACCCTGTTTCAAAATAAAAATTTTTAGGAAAGGGCTGGGGATGTAACTCAGTGGCAGATCAGTTGCCCAGCATGTGTGCGACCCCAGATTCCATCCCCTGTACAACACATGCAAAAAAATAAAATAAAATAAAAGATGATAGAAAATAAAGCCTCTAGAACCTGGAATCAATTCTTCCCTAGAGTCTCAGAAGACTCTAGAGTTTCTCAGATTATTTCAGAGAATCTAGAATCCTCAGAAGACATGGATGCTTGATCACAGCCTAGGGAGATGCGTATTGGACTTCTGGCTTCCTGGACTGTCGGATAATTGGCTGGGGGTGCATCTTGTGGCAAGAGGGTGCTGAGCACCTGGGAGGTCCTGGGTTTGAGCCCCAGCACTGCGAAAAATTTTTAAAAAGCTGGTGTAGTGGTGCTCCCCTATAATCCCAGCCACTCCGGAGGCTGAGGCAGGAGGATTGAGGGAGTTCAATGCCAGTCTCAGCAATTTAGCGAGGTGCTAAGCAATTCAGGAAGACCCTGTCTCTAAATAAAATACAAAAAAGGGCTGGGGATATGGCTTAGTTAAGTGCTCCTGAGTTCAATCCCTGGTACAAAATAAATAAATAAATAAATAAAAATAAAAAGTAAAAGTAAAATAAATTTTGTGTTGTTTTTAAGTCATCAAATTGTTGGTTTTGTTACAGTGACCATTGGAAACTCATACAGATACTAGTTTAGGAATTGGACAGCCTGTTTCTGTTGCTCACAGTCTTTGAGATCATGGGCATGTTATTTCCCTCTCAGCTTCATTTACTGCATCTGTCTAATGAACTTAATGGTAGGATCAATGTCACAAAGTTGCTATACAGATGAAATGAGGTCAACTCTGTGACTTTATTTTTGGTCCTGGGGATTGAACCCAGAGATGCTATATCACTAAGCTGCATCCCCAGCCCTTTTTATTTTTTATTTGGAGTCTTCAAACTCAGGGTCCTCCTGCCTCAACCTCCACTGGGATTACAGGCATATGCCACTGTGCCTGGCACCTGGGTGACATTTTAGAAGAGTGCCTGGCACATGGCAAACCTCAGGAAAAGGGACATGAGTGCTGTTCTGACGGTGTCTTCCAGCGTCTTCTGCAGAGATTTGTTCAGCAGATTCCCCACCCAGCAAGCTTTGGATTGGGCTCAATTAAAAACCATTAGTATTTGTTGCTCACTCCATTCCCTTCAGCTCCACCCAATAAGGTTCACAGGAGCTAATGGAACCCATCAGATGGCAAGGTCAGTGTCCCTCTTATGTTTCCTGAGAGCCCACAGGCCCAGGACTGGAGCCAACCCTATCCCTGGTGCCCTCTGCACTTTTAGCTCCATCTCACAGAGGGGTGATTCATGTTCACCCAGCAAGCCTCTGCTGCCACACCCATGGCACCAAATCCTCAGGCTCTGCAATCTCTCCCTGACTGAAAGAGCCGTCCCCGTGCATCTCCCTTCCCTAGTCTGGCCTGGTCATGCTCAAACACCCTTAGTGGCTCCTCCTTTACCAGTCAAACCTAGATCAGAGATGGACCTCTTTGGTGATGGGTAAACTGCCACCACTCCCTGAGCCTTCATTTCCTCTGCTGTTAAATGTGTTGATAGAGTATCCATTATGGCCAAGAGGGGCTGAAAGGTGTTGGGACCTCTGACTTTTTTTTTTTTTTTTTTTTTCTCCCCCTTGTGGTGCTAGGGATTGAACCTAGGATCTTATGCATGCTAGGCAAGCATTTTACTGCTTTTTGTTTTATTTTGAGGTAGGGTCTTACTGAGTAGTGCAGGCTGGTTTCAAACCTGTACTCCTGCCTCAGCTGCCTGAGTGGCTGGACTACAGGCATGTCCCTGACTCAAAATTGTCTGCTTTTATGTGACTGCAACCTGTATGGCAGCCTGTAGATATTCCAGCTGGCACCAGAAACTTCTGGTAATCTCTTATCTCTCCTCCCACATGCCTTGCTGGTCTCACCTCCTATCTCACGGTAGATGTTTCTCCTGTGTTTTCTTTCTCATACTTGTAATTCTTCTGTTTTTATATATTTGCATGATTAATGCATGTGGAATTTATTTTGCTATGCGTTTGGGGGAGGGGTTAAGTTTATTTTCCTCCAAATGTGCATCAGGGCTACTGACCAAAGGATTTGTCCTCTCTCTGAAAGACTGAGAATTCCACCTTTGTCATATATTAAATTATTTTAAGTAAAAAATCCACAAACTAATTTTTTTTTTAGTCCTAGGGATGGAAACTGGGACCTTGCAAATGCTAGGCAAGCACTCTCCCACTGAGCCATAGCCCCAGTCCCTCACAAATTTGTTTTTAAAATATGTGTACCTTTAGCCTGGTATAGTGGCACACTCCTCTAATCTCAGTGTCTCCGGAGGCTGAAGCAAGAGGATCACAAGTTCAAGGCCAGCCTGGACAATGTAGTGAGACCCTGATTCAAAATAAAAAGGGCTTGGGACATAGCTCTGTGGTAAAGTGTACCTGGTTCCAATCCCCAGTGCAAAAAAAAAAAAAAAAGAAACACCCCAAACCAACCCTGCACTCTGATAACTCTAAGCCACACTTTTCAATCTTAGTTCTGCCTATGTGGATTACATATTGTGGTTATTCATTCATGGTACCCTTACTGAGGTCCTGCTTTATGTCATGTGCTAATGCTGGTCACTGGGGACAGAGTTATGAACAAAAGAGGCAAGGGGGCCACACTTAACCACCAATAAGAAAGAGATGGTGATAAGCGACACATTTAAAAGGCAGCTGAGCTGGCCTCAGAGGCAAGCCCACCTACCTGGTCCTAGCTACTTGGGATGCTAGGGCAGGAGGATCTGGAGCCCAGAGATTTTAGGCCAACCTTGACAATGTATCGAGACCCTGGCTGTATAAAACATTAAAATAAAATGAATGTGATGGGATAGAGAAGAAAGGGGCCCTGACTTATCTATTCGTTTATTTGCTTATTTATTTTTCGTGGTAGTGGGGATGGAACCCAGGACCTGTGCCCACTAGGAATGTGCTCTTCCGCTGAGCTATGCTGTTTAGATAAGGTGGGCAGAGAAAACCTCTCCAAGGAGATATTTCAGCACATGCCCAAAGGAGGTGGTACACATAGACATGTGGAAGAAGAGTTTCTATGCAGAGGGAACAGAACCGCCAGTGCCAAGGCCCTGAGGTGGGGCTATGCTTGGTGATTCTGTGGTATAGCCAGGAGGCTGGTGAGACTGCAGAGCAAGCAAAGGGTAGAGTGGGAGTAGACGAGGTCAAGGGAGAGGCCATGAGGGAGAGGCCATGAGGAGGAGTTCTGCCTTTCCTCAGAGCAAGGTGGAAGTCACACAGGGTTCTGAGCAGAGGAGGTGCACTCTGATTTGGGCGTTCACGGGCACCTATGCCTGCTATGGAGAGGACAGACTGTGGAGGCTGCACAGGGTAAGGGTAGGAGCCAGGAAGCCTGGTGGAGGTGCCTGCACTGGTCCAGGCAGGAGATGGCCGGCTCTGTGACAGGGGTGGGGGCGAAGAGGGGGATGAGGAAAGCTTGGTTCTGGATGAGTCTGAAGGCGGGGCAGGTGGGAAGCAGAGGGGTCGCCCAGGTTTCTGGCCTGAGCATCTGGAAGGATGGAGCTTCCATTACCATGTCTGGGTGACCTTGCTGAGCATGAGGTGACAGTGAGATCTCCACGTGGAGTGAGGGGAGGGAGGTGCCTCACAAATGTGCAGCAGGAGGTGAGGCCTGTGTAGGAAGCAGACATTCTGGAGCTGTCAATGAGGACCTTGTAGGTGGGGTCTTGAGTCTGAGTATCCCAGGGACCAGGTAGCCAGGAACAGATGAGGCTTTTGACCTGGGACCGGCCTGATCTCTGTCCACTGCTCAGACTGGGTGGGGTGGAACTAGACTGCCTTAGGGTTGGCAGGCATTGCAGGAACCACAGGGTTTCTTTGGGAGTCCTGGTCACCCAAGGGCATGGCTTGGCGCCTTGGACCTCGCCTGTTTGCTGAAGCCTGTGGCCCAGGAGTCAGGCAGGGCCTCCTTAGCAGGAGGCCACGGGGAAAGGTGGCATTTCCTCCAGGGACAAAATAAGTCAGTGACCCCCCACCCCTGGGGGCGGTGTTTGATTGAAGTAGCACCTAGTACAATTATGGAACACCAAATATACATATCTCACCACACTGATTGTATACCCCACCTTGCGGAATACACCCCTATACGACGGTATAATACCTGTGGTGGGCTGTACTGTATACAACTGGCCTCAAAGAGATTGGGAAACCTTGCTCTGTGCTGATTCTGTAGTCTAAGCTATTGGGGAGGCTGAGGGAGGAGGCCCGCTAGAGCCCAGGAGGGAGACTGTCTCAAAAAAGAAAAAACAAAAACCAAACAAACAAAAATAAACAAACAAAACCAAAAACAGACCAAAATAAATAAAATCCACCGGTCTGAGGTTTTAACCCCAATACTTTATTTATAGTTGGTTGTTTGGGCCCAGCCATCTCCCAAACCTCCTCTGCCTCGGTTTGGACACTTGCAGAATGGAACAGTGGAGGCGCACCTTGGGGGTTGGAAACTGTTCCCTGCTGTGTCGCTTGGTGGGTGGCAGGAGGGTAGACTGAGGCCCCTGGGTGAAGCCACCAGTTTCCCGGATGGGGGCTGGGTCGGTGTAGGGGGCGGGGAGGGCTAAATCCGGCGGTTGATGAGTGGCGGGAGCAGCTGCTGCCCGGATCGGCCCCCTCTTCCGTCCCTCCCCTCCGTCCCTTGGCTCGGGCCGGTCTGACCGGTTTGGGCCGCCCAGCCTGGCACTTGGCTGGGAGGAGCCGCCGCCAGTCGCTCGCTCGCTCCGTGTCTCTCTCGGGACGTCTGCGCGTCCAGACCCCGGGACTGAGAGGGCGCGGGAGCAGGCGGGCGCCGTCGGGGCCCGGCGCCCGCAGGAATGGGGGGCGATCGGCAGGATTACTACGGGAAGCACGGTAGGCTGACCCCCTTCCCGCACCCCCGGGCTGGCTCCTTGGAGGGCGCAGCGGGGGGACCTCGGGGAGGAGAGGAAAGACCCCTAGAGGGAGGAGCGGAATTTCAGTTCTCTGCCTGAGCCCCCATCTCCTGCCAGCCTCCCTCACCCCAGTTCTGTCCAGAGCTGCCTCTTGTACGTTCCGACAAACCCCCTTGCCCTAAGAACATGCTTCTGTTTCTGTAGCCCCTTCCGCTGCAGAAGCCCCTGCCCCATGTCTCCTTGAACCTTACCCTTTCCGTCAGGTTCCCTGGCGGTAGCCCTTCCTGGCTTCCCACCTCTGGTTGGCGCCAGCTGATAAATCTTGCTGTTAACAATTAGGGGCTCTCCCGCCCCTTGCTGTGGTATGCACTAACTGGGGACTTGGGTGTGGTGGCCCGAAGGTACAGTGCAGCCAAAAATTTGCACTAGGGTTCTAAATTTTACTCCTGCCCACGCACAGCACACCTAGGGTCATCTGGGGCAATGGGTTCTCCAGCCTTTTTTTAGTTCAGATCTTCTGACCCCCAAGCTTAATCCTATTGACTTTCAGGAACTCCCCAGAAGTATGATCCTACCTTCAAAGGACCCATTTACAACAGGTAAGGGCTCTGGATTCCTGGCAGCAGGGGATGCTGTTCCTTCTTAAGCGACCCCAACCCTCCTTTCTGCAACCCTCCAATACACTGGTGATAAATGTTTGCAACCTGATAGAAGGACTGATTTTCTGTAATATAAAAAGAAGTCCATACGGATTTTTTATTTTTTATTATTTATTTATTTATTTATTTTTTTGGTACTGGAGATTGAGCCCAGGGACGCTCCTACCACTGAGCTACATTCCCAGTCCTGTATTTTATTTTATTTTTTTTTGGTACTGGAAATTGAACCCAGAGGCACTTTACCTACCACTGAGCTCCGTACATCACCATCTCTTTATTTTTTTGCTCTGAGACAGGATCTCACTCACTAAATTGCTTAGGGCCTAAATTGCTGAGGGTGGCCTCGAGTTTGCCATCCTCCTGCCTCAGCCTCCCAAGATTCTAGGCAGGCACCACCGTATCTGACGAGATTTCTTCTTCTTTCCACCTTTTTTTCTTTTGTACTGGGGATCAACTTTTCCACTGAGCTACACCTCCAACTTTGCAAATGGATTTTAAAACTAAGCAAAAGACAGGATCAGATCATTGACAGAATAAGTACTGTAGAAAATGAACTTAAGAAAAGATGCTCAACTTCAGGAAAAAAATAAAATAAAGGAATGTAATTTGAAACAATACCAGATCATATTTCCCCATAAGAGATTAGCACAAATAAAAGATTGACACATATTCTGCTCTGAAATTAATTGTTGCAGTCTTTATTTATTAATTTATTTTTTGCAATTCTTGGGATCCAACCTGGGGCCTCGCAAATGGCTAAGCAAGTATTCTCTACCACTGAGCTACATCCCTAGCCCTATTCTTTTATTTTGAGGCAGGTTCTCACTCAATTGCTCAAACTGACCTTGAATTTGAGCTCCTCCTGCCTCAATCTCCAGAGTAGCTGGGATTACAGGTTTGTACCACCAAGCCCAGCTAGTCTTCATTAATTTTTTATTCAACTTTTTTTTTTAGTTGTTAGTGGACCTTTATTTAATTAATTTATTTATATGCAGTACTGAGAATCAAACCCAGGGCCTCACACATGCCAGGCAAGCACTCTACCACTGAGCCACAAACCCAGCCCCTTCATTTATTTTTGAGATAGGGTCTTGCTGTATTCCCCAGGCTGGCCTAAAATCCTAGGTTCAAGTGATCCTCCTGGGGAGTGGGGACTACAGATGCATACCTCTATAACTGGCTGGTGCAATCTTTTGGGGAGGTAATTAAAAAGATAAAGTTTCTGCCTTCTTTTTCTCCCAAATACTAGGGGTTGAACCCTGGGGTGCTCTAACACTGAGTTACATCCCAAACCGTTTTTCTTTTTTATTTTGTGACAGGGTCTCTCTAAGTTGCCTAGGCTGGCCTCGAACTTGTGATCCTCCTGCCTCAGCTTCCTGAGTCTCTGGGATTACAGGTGTGCACCACTGTGCCCAACTGGAATATAAAATTTTCTTAATGTAAATCTCTTTGTTCCCAAGACTTTAACTCTTCCTCTTTTTTAAATTTTTTGTTTTTGGTTGGTTGGTTGGTTGGTTGGTTGGTTGGTTTTTTGCAGTGCTAAGGTTGGAGCCCAAGGCCAGGAGCATGCTAAGCAAGCACCCTACCACTGAGCTACACTCACAGCCCCCCAGATTTTAATTCTAGGGAAAACATTTCCCAATAAACCTTGCACACATGGACAAAATGTTACTAGGAATTGCTGGCAAAGATGTGGTAAAATAGCCAGGTGGAGTGGTGCATGCCTGTCATCCTAGCCACTCAGGAGGCTGAGGCAAGGTGGCAAATTTAAGGCCAGCCTCAGCAACTTAGTGAGGCCCTAAGCAATTTTGTGAGACCTTGTCTCAAAATACAAAATAAAAGATAAAAAGGACTAGGGATGTAAAAAGGACGCTGCGTGAAGCGTCCCTGTGTTCAATTCCCAGTACCAAAAGAAGAAAAAGAAAATGTGGGAAAATGGACACTTTGAAGCACAAGAGACATTGCTGTCATAACCTGTCTCAAGGACAGTGTAGCATTTAGATATCAAAACATAAAGTGCACATGCCCTTTGGCACAGCATTTAAGCTACTCAGGAAAATGTGTATTATTGCATGGATACCTAGGGGCCAGATGGACCCTTGCCCTGACGCTCTCCTGTTCCCAGGGGTTGCACAGATGTCATTTGCTGTGTGGTCCTTCTTTTGGCCATTGTGGGCTACGTGGCTGTGGGCATCATAGGTGAGTGGAAGAGCCGGTAGGAGGAGGAGGTTACAGGGTGGGAGGGGACAGTGCAGCCTCTGGGGCAGGGGTAGGGCTGGTGCTCAAGGGTGGCAGTACCTCAGCTCTGCTGAATCCCTCCACAGCTTGGACCCATGGGGACCCTCGAAAGGTGATCTATCCCACTGACAGCCGTGGGGAGTTCTGCGGACAGAAGGGCACGAAAAATGCGTGAGTGGGCTTCCCTTGGTGGGCAGAGGGCTTCGTGAGCACAGGGGAGATGGTTCTAGGCTTTCCCCATTGGCTCCATCCATTAATCCCTCCACAAATACAGTTACCCCTCAGCACCCAAGGGTGGTTTCTCCCAGGCCCCCTGCAGATTAAAATGTTTGGGTGCTCCGGTTCCTCATATTAAGGGGAATGGTATTTGCATAGGATCAAGGCCCATCCTTGATCACACCTCAGGGCACTTCAGCATCTCTAGTCATTTAAGGTGACTTGTGGTACACAGTACGATGTACATGCCACATAGGCGCCTGCTGTACTGTGTTGTTTAGGGAACAATAAGAAAGACAAGTCTGTACTTGTTCCTTTTTTTTGCACGTGCAAGTGCTGGTGACCCAGCCCAGGGCTTCAAGTTTGCACCATCTAACACGGAGCCGTGCCCTTGGCCCTGAGCCTCCTTCATCCCTAAAAGGAGGATCACAACAGTTCCACCTCCAGGGGTCTGTTTTTGTTTGTTTGTTTTTTTTGTTTTGTTTTGTTTTGTTTTTGTACCAGGGATTGAACTTGGGTGCACTTGACCACTGAGCCACATGCCCAGCCCTTTTTATTTTTTATTTTGACAGAATCTTAGTCAAGTGCCCAGGCTGGACTTGAACTTGCCATCTTCCTGCCTCAGCCTCCCAAGTAGCTGGGATGACAGGGGCCTGGCTTCCTGTTTTTATTGGTTGTTTTTGTAAATTTTTATGTGAGGTGGTTGAGAAGTGTTGACTATTTCCATTCTTCCTTTCCCGACCCTAGGAACAAACCCTTCTTGTTCTACTTCAACATTGTGAAGTGTGCCAGCCCCCTGGTCCTGCTGGAATTCCAGTGTCCCACCCCACAGGTAACTTGTTCCCACCTCTCCTCTTTGCTCTCCTGTTCACTTTCTGTCTCCCATAAAAATGGAGTGGAACCTTTGTCCTGAGTGGGGATCTGGTGTCTTTCTTGACTGTATCTTCTCTTGTCTTTCTGTCCCCCAGATCTGTGTGGAGAAATGCCCCGACCGCTACCTCACCTTCCTGAATGCTCGAAACAGTCGGGACTTTGAGTACTACAAGCAGTTCTGTGTTCCGGGCTTCCAGAACAACAAGGTGAGCAGGAGACTGCCCTGGGAGCTCAGAGGCATGTACCTAGTGGTGCCAGCCCGGGGGATTGCCCTCCTCTCTCTCTTGGCAGGGTGTGGCTGAAGTGCTTCGGGATGGTGACTGCCCTGCTGTCCTCACCCCCAGCAAACCCTGTGAGTCCGGAGTTCCATAAGGCCAGGGGGTAGGGGGATGGTCTGCAGGGCTCAGCCTGACAGCTCATGTACCCTGTTGCCTGCAGTGGCCCGGCGATGCTTCCCAGCCATCCATGCCCACAAAGGGGTCCTCATGGTGGGCAATGAGACGACCTATGAAGATGGGCTCGGCTCTCGGAAGAACATCACGGAGCTTGTGGAGGGTGCCAAGTGAGGATCAAGGTCCCCCACACCGGTGTCACACTGCACTGGCTGGAGAGGGCATGCCCTGGGGTGGGAGGGGTGTCTGACTTGAGCCTCTTCTACCTTCCCCCAGAAAGGCCAATGGGGTTCTGGAGGCACGGCAGCTGGCCATGCGGATATTTGAAGATTATACCGTCTCTTGGTACTGGATTGTCATGTAAGAGGGAAGGTGGCTCTCCCCTGGCTGCCCCATATGAGGCTCTCATGGGATAGGATCTTCTAATGTCCCTATTTTATCCCCCAGAGGCCTGGTCATTGCCATGGTGATGAGCCTTCTTTTCATCATCCTGTTGCGCTTCTTGGCTGGCATTATGGTCTGGGTGATGATCGTCATGGTGATTCTGGTGCTGGGCTACGGTGTGTCTCCCCCTCCTTGTATCCATCCTTGCCTAAGGTCAATAAAATGCCCATGCCCTTTGACCTATTTGTAAGAGCAGCCACTTGAAAACAGCCTCAGTGCCATTAATAGGGGACAGGTTAAGTCCAGCTCTCTGGCGCTGGGGATGCAGCTCTTCGGTAGAGTACTTGCCTGGTATATGCAATCCCCTTGTGTTCAGTCCCCAGTGACACAAACAAAAACAATACTAAGCGGGGGGCTGGTGTCGTCCGCTGTAGCTCAGTTGCAGAGAGCACCTGCCTAGCATGGACAAAGCCGTGGGTTCCTTCCCAAGTACTGCCCAGAACAAACAAAAAAACAAGAATCTCTGGCTATTTGTAGCCTTCCAAACCAGGACCTAGGTCAGTATTTTATGAACACCAAAAGACATTCTCAAGCAGATTTTTTTTTAGCACAGGGGAAAGGGGTGCCTATGCTGGCACCAGAATGCCAGGGTATCAAATCCTGGTTCTGTCACTTCCTAGCTCTGTGTCCTTGGGCAGGTGACTAAGCCTCACCGTGCCTCAATTGCTTCCTTTCTTTTATGGGGATAATTAATATTTACCAGTTGGGAGGCCTATGAGAAGGAGACAATGTGAGGATAAAGCCAGGGGAAGGGCCTGTCTAGATTAGGATGATAGACTCTGGAGACACCGCTCACAAACCAGTGCTTCATAGGCCGATGCTTCACTTCAGCTTGCTTTAGGATAAGTGCTTGGCAGCCCAGTCTGAGGAAACAGTATCCAACCGTTCATGTTAATAATGGTTTCTGGCTGGGTGCTGGCACTTTAGGTTGCTTGATTTGTGTTTTAATAACTGTAGTTGATAATTTTATTTATTATTTATTTTTGCGGTGCTGGGGTAGAGCTGAGGGCCTCACATGTGCCAGGAACGCACTCTACCACCAAGATACATACACTCGTCCTACAGTTGTATCTTACAAGGAGCTAAGGGGAACAGGCGAGGCAGCAAGATCACAAGTTCAAGGCCAGCCTCAGCAACTTCGACCCTAAGCAACTCAGTGAGACCCTGTTTCAAAATTAAAAATTAAAAAAGGGGGATCTAGGGATGTGGCTCAGTGATTAAGCACCCCTGGGTTCAATCCCTGGTACCAGAAAAAAGAAAAGAAAAAGGAAATGTGGTAGATATACACAATGGAGTTGGTGGGCTGAGGTTGTGATTCTGTGCAGGAATATTTCACTGCTACATGGAGTATTCCCGACTGCGTGGGGAGGCCGGCTCTGATGTCTCCCTGGTGGACCTTGGCTTCCAGACAGACCTCCGGGTGTACTTGCACTTACGGCAGACTTGGATGGCCTTCAGTGAGTTGAAGCCCCCTAATCCTGCCTCTGATGGAGCCTTGGAGGTGGTGGGGAGCCCCAACAGCTCATCCTCTGCCCCTTACAGTGATCATTCTGAGCATTCTTGAAGTGGTCATCATCTTGCTGCTCATCTTTCTCCGGAAGAGAATTCTCATCGCCATTGCGCTCATCAAAGAAGCCAGCAGGTGGGGGCCAAGGCACTAGGGGACCTGGCTGGGTTTTTCCCTAAGGCTGTTCAGGTCCTGATGCCTGTGTCTCTGCTCCTCCCCAGGGCTGTGGGATACGTCATGTGCTCCCTGCTGTACCCTCTGGTCACTTTCTTCCTGCTGTGTCTTTGCATCGCATACTGGGCCAGCACTGCTGTGTATCCACCTCCGGACTCCATTTCTGACAGCCTATGGACAGGGCTGGAACATGGTGGTTATGGTAGTGGTGGAGGTGGTAGTGGGGGTGTGGATCCTTTCTCACAAGCCCCTGGGGTTCCCTATCTAAGATTTCAAGGTCCTTAATGAGTCCTTCAGCTTCCTGTCCACTTCTAATGAAGCTGTTTATAAGATTTTCGATGATGCCTCCTGCTCACTAGCTGGGAAAACCTGTAACCCTGAGGTGAGTGTCCCTGGGGCAGGGAGGGCAGGTACTGCCCCAGCAGCCCCCAGACATTTTGAAACCTCTCATTCCTACTTGGAGATCATGTGGCAGACATTTGGCACCTACTGTATGCCCTGTAGGGGGTATCAGTGACATGGAGTTGAAGAGACCCCCATGCCTGGATCTGGCAACTTTCCAGGACACACTGGGAAGTGATGCACCCAGCATCTTGGGTGCTGAAGTACACATCTTGTTCCCCCTTCATTTCATGTCCAGTGCCTACACCCTTTTCTCCACCTGTGATGACTGTTCTTGTTTCTAGAACTCCTTGTGTTCCATGTGTTCCTATCTTGAACCCCCAATTCCTTGATAGCACCCTGATCCTCATGACTTGTGTCTTATCCCATGGTCTAACCTGATTGGTGGCTCAATGATGCCCGGAGCCCGGCTGAACTCTTGGCCCCTGTATTTTGACTTAGACTTGTGTCCCTGCCCCAGACCTTCCCTTCCTCCAATGAATCCCGCCTGTGCCCCAACGCCCGATGCCAGTTCGCCTTCTATGGTGGTGAGTCGGGCTACCACCGTGCACTGCTGGGCCTGCAAATCTTCAATGCCTTCATGTTCTTTTGGTTGGCCAACTTCGTGCTGGCGCTGGGCCAGGTCACACTGGCTGGGGCCTTTGCCTCCTACTACTGGGCCCTGCGCAAGCCAGACGACCTGCCAGCCTTTCCGCTCTTCTCTGCCTTTGGCCGGGCACTCAGGTAGTCCAGGGCTGTGGATCGGGTGGCGTGGAGGTGTTTTGGCCCAGCTGCTAACCGTCTCCTCTGCCCACAGGTACCACACAGGATCCTTGGCCTTTGGCGCCCTCATTCTCGCCATCGTGCAGATTATTCGAGTGATGCTTGAGTATTTGGATCAGCGCCTGAAAGGTGTGGCCCAGCCACAGCTGTTGTTGTCTCTTGCTGAGGGTGGGGCTGTGTGACAAACTGGGGATTGGTTCTTGCTTGGGTGGTGGGTGAAAAAAAGTGGTCGGACCCTAGTTGGTTTCTGCCTGTTGGGGTGGAGCTGCGGAGCTAATGTGATTGGTTCCTGCGGTGGAGGAGCAGGGGAGAGAGCCCAGTGTAACCCTGAGGGGCGGGTCCGAGAGGCCTGACCCACCATTGAAGGGCGGGACTAAAGCTGGTTACTTTTTCTCTGAGAAGGGTCCTGGGGCCGGGACAGGTTTATTTTGAGATTGGGAGGCAGGAGGATGGGCTTCTCCTTGGGCTTGGGGGCGGGGCCTGTATAGCAGTGAGTGTCTTGATTGGGTTGTCTTGTGGGCGGGGCTAAAATGCTTTACAATTGGCTCATTTATTAGGGGCGGAGCCAAGGGCTCGGATGAAGTCTTCTGCTTGTCTTTGAGGGGAGTTTCCTACTTACTTCTGCATCCCTTTATTTCTCTTCCAGCTGCGGAGAACAAGTTTGCCAAGTTTCTCATGACCTGTCTCAAGTGTTGCTTTTGGTGCCTGGAGAAGTTCATCAAATTCCTCAACAGGAATGCCTACATCATGGTGAGTGGACCCGACCTCCCGTGAATGAACTCACCAGCTCCTGCCGGGTGAGTTCCCCACCCAGTGGGCCTGATCCTTCCTCTTCCCTTCCAGATTGCCATCTATGGCACCAACTTCTGCACCTCAGCTAGGAACGCCTTCTTCCTGCTCATGAGAAACATCATCAGGTCAGGGAAGAAAACTTTCTCTCGCTGCTTCCCTCTCCCCCTAGTCCCGGAGCCAGCATTCACACCTGGCCCTCCCTGTTTCCTGCAGAGTGGCCGTCCTAGACAAAGTCACAGACTTCCTCTTCCTGTTGGGCAAACTTCTGATCGTGGGCAGTGTAGGTGAGTGCCATCCCTCAGGCTGTCAGTGTATGGGAGCCTGTTGGAAGTGACTTGTGAACTGCTTTCGTGCCCCATCTCTTCTGTGATAAGTGCCATCTTGGAGGGTTCTTTTCCTATCGCCAGAACTCTCAGCCTTGGTTTCTTTCCCTTACCTCCAGGGATCCTTGCTTTCTTCTTCTTCACCCATCGTATCAGGATCGTGCAGGATACAGCACCACCTCTCAATTATTACTGGGTTCCAATACTGGTATGGAGACTTTTGGGGACAGATAGAGGTCTGGGGATAAGGAGGTGTTGGGACTTGTTGGGACTTGCTTGGCCTCCTTTGGATGAAAATCAGATGGTGAGGGATTGAGTATTTATTCAGTCCACGGACATACCTCCTGCATGCCAGGCACTGGGGTGGAGAGGTCCTTTAGAGGCTTTATGATTTAGAAGTGAACAGACATTAATCAAGAATGATATTGGACCAGGTGTGGTGGCCCACACCTGTAATCCCATCAATTCTGGAGGCTGAGGCAGGAGGATTGCAAGTTCTCAGCCAGCCTTAGCAACTAAGTGAAGCCCTAAGCAACTTAGTGAGACACTGACTAAAAATAAAAAATAAAAAGGACTGGGGATGTGTCCTAGTAGTCAAGCACCTCTGGGTTCAATCCACAGTCCAAAAAACAAACAAACAAACAAATAAGTAAATAATAGTACTGGTATTCCAGGTGAGGTGACACATACCTGTAATCCCAGTGACTCGGGAGGCTGAGGCAGTAGGAGACTTAAAAGTTCAAGTGGCCTCAGCAAATTAGAAAGGCTTTACGCAGTTTAGACCCTGTTTCAAAATAAAACATAAAAAGGGCTGGGCATGTTACTCAGTGGTAGAGTACCTTCCTGGCATGATCAAGAAAGATCTGGGTTTGGTTCCCAGAACCTAAAAAAAATAATAGAATGATACTGATGTGTGATTGCAACCTGGAATGTGTCATTGGGACATCTACACAGTATGGGAAATTATTAGGGTCTGTAGTGAAGGATCTGGGTACGTCAAGGGGTCCAGGTGACTTCATCATTCAAGTAATACTGAATTTGAAATCTGAAGATGTAGGTGATATCCAGGCAGAGGGAACAGCAAGTACAGAGGCCCTGAGGTAGGACCCTGTACCAGGAACTGTAGGAGACCAGTGTGGTTGATGTGGAGAGAGTAAAGAGGTAGAGATGGGGATAAGGAGGTAACAGGCCTTGGATATGGGTTGAGTCTATATCTTGAGAGCAGTGCAGGCCTTGGAGCCCAGAGACCTAGATTTTTTCTTTTTTTTTTTTTTTTTAATCTTAGAACCAAAATGAGTAACTGGGAAAATTATTTAATCTCTCTAAAGTCAACTTCAGTCAACAAATGTTTATCAGGCAGCTCTCAAGGAACCAGGAGTCTCCACATTGCTAGGGATATAGCAATAAATGCACCAACACAGTCTAGTAGGTAGGTGAGTATTAAACCCACAATGTCCTAAAAACATGTAAAATTGCAGCTGAATGCAGGCCTGAGGTGGGGGGCACAGTGCCAGGAGAACACAAAACAGGGTCTAGATGTTGGAGGCAACTTCTGGAGTAGGTGGTGCTTGAGGACTTGCTATTTGCTTTCTGCTATTGAAAGCAGAAAGATGATGAGGCATGAACTACACTTAAGTCAGGACAGCAGAAAGTACAAATGTCCTGAGGTTGAAGAAAAGAAGATGTGACACATGGGATGATGGGATCCTGTCAGCAGGGTGAGAAGTTATTCCAGGGAGGGCTTATCAGCAGGAGATTGACATGAGCCCAGTCTGGAAATGATGTGGTGGGTGGGGGTTGCTCTGGGCAGGAGCTTGGGCAGAAACAGGCCATCTCCCCTCACTCAGACGGTGATCGTTGGGTCCTACTTGATTGCCCATGGTTTCTTCAGCGTCTACGGCATGTGTGTGGATACGCTGTTCCTCTGCTTCTGTGAGTGACCCCTCACCCCAGCCCTCAGGGTGCCCTGACTCCCTTCTCCCCACGGGTCATGACATCTCCCTCCAGTGGAGCCATGCTCAGCTGTTCAGTGCTCTCTGCTTCCTCAGGTTGTCCCTTGTCCCAGGGCCCTCGCATGCCTTCCTGGCTTCCTCACTGCACAGAGCTGCTCCATCCCATGGTCCCCCAGCCCAGGCAACAGCTGGAGCACTCTGCCCTGGGTCCTCAGCTTTGGAGTTGCTGGCTTTGTTGGGGGGCGGATCTGTGGCTGCCACTAACTCTGGTCTCTCCCGTCTGTCTGTTTTTGTTTTTTATTTTCTCTTCCTCTCCTCCATGCCTGCTGGCTTCCCCGTTCTTCCCCTGCCTCCCTTTTCCCCTCCTTTCCTGACTACCCCATTTTCCCCCTGCCGGTTCCTGGGGGGACCAGGTGAGGACCTTGAGAGGAATGACGGCTCTCAGGAGCGACCCTACTTCATGTCGCCCGAGCTGAGAGACATCCTGTTAAAGGGGAGTGCGGAGGAGGGCAAGCAGGAGGAAGTCGAGGAGTAGAGAGTGAGGGAGACTGGCCTGGGAGCCAGGTGTCCTCCCTGTAGCCTGGGGGGAGGTGCATGTGGGGGGGGGTCCCTTGCCTGGGAGTGTGGGATCATGTGGTCCCTTCCCAAGCCCACTACAGCGTGCCCCTCTGGTCCTAGTGTGTCTTGCTTTCTAACCCTCTGAGGCTTCTCTGTGGCCCTCATCCCCTCACCCTGTCCCCATGGCCCCTGCCCGTGGACGCCCTCTCATGCCACCCGCTCTGGGGCATCTCTCTGCAGTGGAGGATCTGGAGAGAAATGATGGTTCAGCTGAGAGGCCTTACTTCATGTCTTCCACTCTCAAGAAGCTCTTGAACAAGACCAACAAGAAGCTGGCAGAGTCCTAAAGATCCAGGCCTTCCCTGCCTCTCCAGAGCCCTCCGCTGGGTGCTTGGTCCGCAGCTTGGGTCAGTACCCCCAGCCCGTCGGACTTGCCTGAAGTCCTATCACTGCCTCTCTGCCCCCTCTTCATGATCCAGTTACTTCCAGTTTCTGGGGACCTGGAGGATTTGGGGCATATCTTCCCTATGCCAAGGGGTGCTCAGAGTTTTCACAGCAGCCCTGCAAGACTGAGATGAAATGAGTCACTTTAGCTCTCATTGACTCAGATGGGGACAAATCCAGATGGGGACAAATCCGGCGCAGCTTCTTGATGTCTGGGATGGGAGGTGGCCAGACTTCTGCAGGCTCCTTCATGCTTCCTGTCCTCCTCTTAGACCACAGTGGGACAAACAATGGGAAGGACTGTGACTGTATATGAGGGAGCAGTGACTACAATGAACTTGAGTTCCAAGTTCCCCCTGCCTGCTCCAGCTGGGACTGCAACCCGTCTCTGTGGCTGAACAGTTGGCTCAAGGGCCGCCGGATGCATTTCTTTATTATTATTTTTTAACCTGGACATGCATTAAAGGGTCTATTAGCTTTTATTCCATCTGTCTCCACAGCTGGGATGGAGCTGCCAGGGAGTGCCTTCATTTGTCCCCGCCCCTACTGGTTGTGGCTGGGCTGGGAGAATGTGCATGCAGGTGGAGTCCCCACTACAGAGGCAGTATTGGGGGCTCATTGAGGGAGCCCTTGATGGGAGGAGATGGGGCCAGATGGTTGGGAGTGGCAGCAGGAAGTGGGCTTGTGTGACCACCAGAGCACATGGAAGGAGACGCTAATGACTGCTTAATGGAAACCTGCTGGCCAGTTGCCTGGCTGGAAAATTGGGCCCAATGTACACCCCCCACAACCCCGCCTCTGCCAGTTATTGACACTGCTCTCTTTGTAAGAGAGAAAAGAAACTGAATCTACCCTAGGGATGGTCTTCAGGGGACAGGGATGGGTGGGGCAGGTGCCCTGGGCTAACGGGGCCCTGTGCCCACTCGCCTACCTTGGGGATCCTTTTGCCAAACTGTTGAACTCAGGGGACCTGGTTGTCTGGTTCCCCCTTTGCCCACCACATCCCGAGCAGACCCCCACCCACAATTCATGCCTTTACCCATCTGCACTATCAGCACTATCCATCAGGATTCTGGAGAGGGAGAATTCCCAGCCTGTGGTCTCCTGTCTCCTGTGCCTGCCACCTGCCATCCCCATCCTGTCTGCCCAGCTCTATGCATCTGTTAACTGCATTCCAACCACTAATAAAGTGCCTATTGTACAGGTCTGGGCCTGGCGTATTTGTGGGAGAATGAGAGGATGGTAGGGAGAACCCCAGCTTCCAGTGCTCTCAGATTCTCAGAGTTGGGGTTATTTCCCAAAGGGAAGAAAGAGGGGCAGGAAACCCACTGTCTGCCGGCTTGATCTCCTCCCAGTTCTTCCATTCAAGCTGCTCAAGTTTCTTCTGAAGGCGTCTGGTTGAAAAATGTTCCTTGGGCTCTGATCCCTGGAGTCCAGAAGGCAACCACTTCCCACCCATGTCCTCTGTCACATGTTCTGGACACATCCCCCAGGTGTTTGTCCCAGTACAATTCACCTAAGGCCCCAGTCTAGCCTGGCAGTTTTGGATCTGTCCTGCTTCCTGCTGGCTTGCTGCTGCCCCCTGGTGCCAGCTGTTGTCGTTGCCTCCAGGCCATCTCCTGCCCCACTTTTTTCCTTTTCCCCTTCTTTCCTTCCTCCCTCCATCCCTTCCTTCCTTCATTTTTTTTTTTTTTTTTTTTTTTTTTTTTTTTTTTTTTTTTTTGGTGGTGCTGCAGCTTAAACCCAGGACCCTGAGCATGCTAGGCAAGCACTCTACCACTCAGCTGCATCCAGTCCTTTTTTTTTTTTGGTACCTGGGGTTGAACCCAGGGGCACTGAACTACTGAGCCATACTCCTAGCCCTTTTTATATTTTATTTTGAGATGGAGTCTTGGTAATCTGCATAGGGCCTTGCTAAGTTGCTGAGGCAGGCCTTGAATTTGTGATCCTCCTGCCTCAGCCTCCTGAGCTGCTGGGATTATGGGCATGCACCACCATATTTGGCTTCTCAGTCCCTTTTTGAGACAAGTTTTCACTAAATTGCTCATACTGTCCCCAAAGTTTAGGTCCTATTGCTTCTGTCTCCTGAATAGCTGGGATTGCCGGTATGTGCTACCTACCTGGACAATTCTTAGGTAACAACTTTTTGTGTATGATGGGTATGAAATCTACAACTTTTATTAATGCTAAGCATATACTCTAATACTGAGCTACATCTTAAGCCCCATTTACTTTGAGTATAGTCAGCCCTCAGTATTCTTGGGGAGTTTATTACAGAACCCCCCTGAAGGATACCAAATTTTGCAGATTCTCAAATCCCTTACTCATAATGAGGTAATATGTTAACAGCTTCCTGTAGACTCAATCATCTCTAAATGACTTGTAATACCTAATGCAATGTAAATGGTATGGAAATAGATGTTATAATGTTGCTTAGGGAATAGCGACTAGAACAAACCCTGTACTTGTTTATTACAGATGCATTGTACGGAGCCATACACATGGGAGGCAAAAAAAGCTCTACCACTGGCCTTCAAACCCAAATCCACTCATCTTTTAAAAAAAATTTTTTTCATATGCTATTGGAATCTGCAGATGCAGAACTCACAGTTAAACAGTGCCAGTCATCCTTCCTCGATGTGCACAGTACCCCACTCCTATTATTCCCTTCCCTTTAACAAGAATGAAAATGAAGGAAGTTTTGGTGACATGGCTAAAGGATGCCCAGTTGCAAAGGGGCCAAGAAGGCATTCGAATGCATGTCTCCTTGACTCTAAAGTCCTCAGTCTCTGCTCTGTACTGGTATTGACACCTGTGTATGCTGTCTTTTACCTGGATGTTTTGAATCTGGTTTTTCCTCACCTCCAGCTCATATTAGCCATACAACAAAAACAGTTCCTAACCCCACCCACTTCTTTCCTCCTCTCCAGCTTTTAGTTCCCACCAGCAATCATATGGGCCACAGCAGTCCTGCCAAGTTGCTCCCCAGTTCTTGCCTCTGCTTCCTAGATACATTGTTACCCCTTCAGGGGAAGAAAGGCTCTTGTGAACCCCTAAGTGAGGTCATTCCCCCTTTTCAAGATTCCTCCTTCCAAAGATATCAAGGTCAGCCTGGGCAACATAGAAAGACTGTGTCTCAAAATAAGAAAATAAAAAAGAACTGGGGGTCTGGGGTTGTGGCTCAGTGGCAGCATGCTTGCCTAGCACATTGGGTTCAATCTTCAGCACAACATAAAGGTAAAATAAAGGTATTGTGTCCACCTACAACTAAAAATGTATATATTATTAAAAAAAAAAAAAAAACTGGGGATGTAGCTCAGTAAAAAAGCACTCTGGGTTCAATACCTAGGACCAAAAGCCAAGAACAAACAAGAGCCAAGGTAACTAACTGGATGCTACTGCAATGGTCCAGACATTGTGGTGGACTGCACTCAGGTGGTCTACAGAGAGTATTATGCAAAGTGTTCAGATTTTGATTATAATTTGAAGATGGAGCTAATTTGAATGATTACACGTGGAATGTGAAAGAAGTCAAAGAGCAGGGATAAGTGAGGGTGGGAAGAGGGAAGGAAAAAAAAAAAAAAAACCACCAAGGTGAGGGTTCAATGTCACAAACATTCTTTTAGGGGGTGGGTGACCACTGCCAGATTCTGTCGTGAGCTTGGCATGTGGATTGCAACTTTGTATATTCTTGCACTGAATAGTCAATGAGGAAAGGCTACTCTAGGGGACTCTGAACTCCCAGAGACTTCTGATTCTCTGTGTAGGCAGAAGTGCACTGGCAACATGGTCCTGAGCCCAAGGATGGCCACTGATGAAGAGCTGCAGGTGTGGGGTATGGGGAGTAACATTTCATGAAGCCCAGGTAAGGGTGCAAAAACACCCCAATAAAACATGTGTGTCAAAAGATGACTGGACATGTGTCTGAACTCCCAAGATTTTCAAGCTGGAAGCATGCCAAAAAAAAAAAAAAAAAAATTTTTTTTTTCGTACTAGGGATTGAACCCAGTGGGAGCTTAACCACCGAGCAACATTGCCAACCCATTTTATTTTATTTTTAAAAGTACTTTTGGGCTGGGGAGATAGCTCAGCTGGTAGAGTGCTTGCCTCCGAAGAACAAGGCCCTCAGTTCAATCCCCAGTACCGCAAAAAAAACAAAAAACAAAAACTACTTTTGTAGTTGTCAATGAACCTTTCTTTATTTATATACAGTACTGAGAATTGAACCCAGTGCCTCACACATAGTAGACAAGTGCTTTACCACTCACTGAGTTACAACCCGAGCCCACCCATTTTAGGTTTTGAGACTCTATTAAGGTGCCCAGGCTGGGCTCAAACTTGTGATCCTCCTGTCCCTGTATGAGCCTCAAGACAAGCTAGGATTATAGGCTTGTGCCACTGCACCTGGCTCTCTCAGTATTTTGGTACTGGGAATTGAACCGAGGGACACTTTACCAGTGTGCTCTGTCCCCAGTTCCCTGGTTTTTCACTGTACCAGGGATTGGGTGCTTAATCATTGAGACATACCCCCATTCCCTCCTTATTTTTTATTTTGAGGCAGAGTCTCACTAAGTTACTGAGGGTCTTGCTAAGTGGCTGAGGCTGACCTTGAACTTGCAATCCTCCAGCCTCAGCCTCCCAAGTTGCTACAATTACAGGCATGCACTACAGTACCCAGCTATATTTGAGACTCCATCATACCATTTTCTGGTTCGGCTTCCTTCTGGGTTAGTGTCTTTCTCTACCAAGTTCTTTCAGTAGGATATAATTTCTGTCCTCAACCACACCTTGTCTTCCTGACTTCAAGATCAGAATAAAGAGAACGTCTCTTGCTTCAAAGGCCTAAGCTTTGTGCTCACTGGCTCCACAGAGCCTAATTTTGGTGAATTACTTTTTTTTTAAATTAACTAGCTTTTAAAAAAATATATTTTTAGTTGTAGATGGACACAATACCTTTATTTATTTTCACATGGTGCTGAGGATCCCAAACCCAGTGCCTCACATATGCTAGGCAAGCATTCTACCACTGAGCTACAACTCCAGCCTCTAATGAATTACTCCTAAGCAAAAAATATGTTTGGCCCACTGGGCCTAGTTTTGGAGTCAGGCAGGAGGATCTCCCATTTGAACTACAGATTGAGCAAGGAAGAGAAATGGTTCTCCAAAGCACTTTGGCATTCATCTAAATTCATCTAATGAGATGAAAGAAGGCAGCAGCAGCGGGTAGCTTTCAAGGAAAGTTCTGGGTGTGATCAGGAGAGTGTCTGTAATCCTTAAGGATTGAGGAAGGCAATGGATGGAGAAGGGTGTTGTTAATGAAGACACTAAGATCTGTGAGGTCCACAGCACCTGTGATAGAGGACAGCAAGAGCAAGGGCTGAACCTCAGTCTTAAACTAATGAGGGCGAGGGTGGGAAAAGCAGAAGGGGAAACAACTAGATGACAGGGCTATCTGTAAAGCAAGATGGTGATGGAAAAGGGTGGTACACATAGGGAACTGTTAACCCTGGGATGGTGGAAATCAAGGACAATGGTAGGAGGCTGGAGGATGGCAGGGATGCAGGGAGGAGAGAGGGTAGATGGCATCCTGCATCTTCTATGTTTTATGGTGGCCAAGGAGTAAGATGGACAAGGAGCAATGCTGGATGTGGCTCATCAGGTTGGGCTGAAAACCGCTTACCCACCTGCACCTGGGGGTAGGGTATGGTTGGGCCCAGAAAAACTACACTTTCTTGGGGGGTTGTATGGGGGAATCCAATCCATGGGTGCTTAAGGGCTGAGCCACCTACCCAATCACCTTCCCGCCCCCTTTTATTTGAGACAGGGTCTCACTAAGTTGCTTAGGTCTTGCTAAGTTGCTGAGGCTGGCTTTAAACTTGGATTCTTCTGCCTCAGTTTCCTGAGTTGCTGGGATTACAGGCATATGCCACCATGCTCAGCAAGACTGGACTTCTAAGGGAATTCTGGTTTTCTTGATTTTTTTTTTTTTATACAAAGATTTTCTTTTTAATGTTTTAAGTTGTTGATGAGTTTTTATTTTTTATTTATTTACTTATATGTGGTGCTGAGAATCGAACCCAGTGTCTCACACATGCCGGGCAAGCGCTCTACCACTGAGCCACAACCCCAGCCCCTCTTGATTTTTTTTTTTGGTACCGGGCATTGCGATTTTACCCCTGAGCTGCATCCCCAGTGGCCCCTCCCCTTTAATTTTGAGACAGGCTCTTGCTAATTTGCTGAGGTTGGCTTTGAACTTACGATCCTCCTGCGTCTCTGAGATTATAGGTGTGTACAACCTTGCCTGGCCTTTTCTTGACATTTCTAATCCAGCCCAGTGGACCTTATAAAAAAGTGCAAATTGGCCTGGCATAGTGGTACAGGCCTGTAATCCCCACTCTTCTGGAGGCTAAAGCAGGAGGATAACAACTTTGACGCCAGCCTCAGCAACTTAGTGAAACCCTGTCCTGAAGTAAGATATAAAGTCCTGGAATGTAACTCAGTGGTAAAGTACTTACCTAGCATGTATGAGGCCTTGGGTTCAAACTAAAGAAAAAATCCCAGGATGGATGGGGTGCCAGTCAATAGGTATCATTGTAAGCACGACTGCTTTTTCAAGTACTTGCTCCATGCCAGGTACTTGTATGTACAGCAATTCCTTGAGGTTTAAATAACTACAAATTAATCCTAGGTCCCTCGTGGAGGAGGTTGTGGTTTGAGCCAAGACCTGTGCTTAAAACTGTGATCTCCCTGCCCTTAAATGGGTTTGCATGCCTTATAGGAATGGAGCTTCAGAAGTAAGTGAAGGAAGGAAGGAAGGAAGGAAGGAAGGAAGGAAGGAAGGAAGGAAGGGAGGGATGGATGGAGGGAGGGGGGAAGGACAACAAAAGTATTTTCTTCAGAAAAGTAACATGAAGTCCTCTCAAGAAAGACCTATGGGCTTGGAAGTCAAAAAACTAGAAACCATTCTTGTTCTGCCACTCGGTGGCGCTGTTAGTTTAGGCAAATCACCTGGGACACCTCCAGTGTCAAAGAGGTGCTGTTGGTCTTTCTTCAAATATCATGTATGTTAAAAACAATTTAGGTTGTTATTACCATTCATTCAGAGAATTTTATCTGAATACAAGACCCATTCAGGTTACCAAATTTTCTTTTAATCTGAACTCTGAGTGAGCCGATCTCTGAAACCTATCAAATGAATTAAAAATGTCAGAGGCACTCATTATCTATTTTTGTGTGAAATAAATCAATAATTCCTGTAGAGACAAAACTTTTACAATGGCTGCCAAGAGGGAGGAGTCCTGGGTGCCTGAGGGAGATTGACTTTACTCTCATTTTTTCGCACATTTGACACTTCATATCATGTGAATATTAGAGTTCCTAAAAACTCCTTAAATAGTTGGACACAGGGCTGGGGAGATAGTTCAGTTGGTAAAGTGCTTGCCTTACATGTACAGGGCCCTGGGTTCGATCCCCAGCACCAAAAAAAAAAAAAAAAAGAAAAAGTTGGCCACCAGTGGTGTGTGCCCGTAATCCCAACTATGTGGGGACAAGGCAAGACCCTGTCTGAGGAAATCAAAACCCCAAAACCCTAAGTAAAGTGCAAGAAAAAAAGCAGGGGCTGGGGCTATAGCTCAGTTGGTAGGGTGCTTGTCTTGCATGCACAATGCCCTGGGTTCAATCCCCAGCACCATAAATTAAAAAAACAAAAACAAAAAAACAGGAGGCACAGCAGGTATCAGGCTTCAATTTGTATAATCGTGCTTTTACACCATATATATACGTATATATATATATATATTTTTTTTTTTTTTTTGCGGTACTGAGGATCGAACTCAGGGCCTTGTGCTATCGAGGCAAGCACTCTACCAGCTGAGCTATCTCCCCAACCCAACACCTTATATTCTTAATAAAACCTATCATTTTGGGGGATTCCTTTCGCACAAATATCTGTACCGATGCTTTATTTTATTTTAACAAGACAGGGAGGTGCAGTGTCCTTGGTCACAATGGGTGACTCAAACCCAGGACAAAAACTTGATTCTCCATCTTTAAATATGCTGCAATACACCTGAGCTTTTGCAAGAAAGATCAGCTATTAAATCGTCTTTTTTCGTTCATTTCCCTAGGTCCCCGTCTTTTCACCTCCTTCAGAAACTATTTTTTAAAAATATTTTTAGTTGCAGTCGGACACAATACCCCTATTTTTACGCGATGCCGAGGATGGAACTCAGTGCCTCACACGTGCAAGCTGAGCGATCTACCACTAGTAACAACCTCAGCCCCCTCAGCAACTATTTACTCCGAATCCTGGCAACGTCTGACCCAAAAAGCACCGCATTTGTCAACCTGCCTAGCAACTACGCCTGTTGAGCTCCTACCGCACCCTGGACTTGAGCCGGGATGTTTATGTACATTCGGTTCTTCACAAGGCGCCCGTGAAGACTCAGGTAAACAACGCTAGGAAGGTACTTGGTCACCAGTGCCTTTACTTATAAGCCCACGCGCAGCCTAGCTAAACGTCCCGAGTCTTAGCCCGCCTCTTCCAAGAACCGGAGTGGAGCCCTGGAGTGCGCTCTTTATCTGTGTGGGCCTGTTTCTCCAACTGCGAAAGGAGTGGGGAGCGCTGGAGGATCCCGACTCAACTCATCGCTGGTCTTTGGCGGCTCCGGGCGGGGAAGACCAATGGGCTCCACACCGAGGAAGGTTTTTGGGACTAAAGAACTGGGGCGCTGCTTGATTTACAAGATCAAGGGACGCAGCCCGACGTTTCGCGCACACACCTCCTCCTCTTCGCCTGTAGTGGAAGAAGAGTGGGGCCCCCCTCCACTGGAAGCCGAATCCCGGCAGGACAGCGTTCCCAGCGCAGAAGACAAACACGTGCCAGACTTTCAGGGTAGTTTCCGCCAACGTACTCCTGGAGATCCACTAAGATGGAGGCCGCGCAGACCTACGAACTCTCAGAGGCTGTAAAGCCCGGTCCCTTCCGAGCACCAAGTGGTAACAACTGCACGAAAACCGCCATTGGGGGAAGAAAAGAAAAAAAGGTCAATCTCGTCACGTGACGCTGGACTAACTAATGCAGAAAAAAGAAGCCGCGAAAGGCCTTGTCACGTGGAAAAGACGGCTTTGGCATTTGACAGTGTCACGTGACAAAGCAAATACATCGAGGGGAGGGACGGGGACTGGAGACACGTGACAGACCACACAGATATCCTCGTGTCACGTGACAAGAACACGCCTCCTCCTCTTTCCGCCCCTCCCTCCTATTCCGGCTGGGCTTGCGTCGAGTGAAAACGCGAGGAAAGGGCGGGGCTTCGGTCGGTCACGTGCTCCCGCACCTCCCCGGCGCGCGCCCGCCCGCCCGCCCGCTCGCCCCCGGCCCCGGCTCCTCCTCCCTCCTCTTCTCGCCATTGCAGTTGGACTCAGCCGCCCGGCGCGTACCGCGTGGCTTTTGGGGGGAGACCCCGGTGGGCTGTGGCAGGAGGGCGGCGGCGGAGGCTGCGAAAGGGGAAGGGGACGCCGACAAGGTAAGCGTCAGTGTGGCGGCGGCCGGGCCCGCTCCCGCCTCTGCCCCTCCCCCCCGTCCGTTCTCCCTCTCAGCACGGTCCCAATTGGGGGGTTGCGGTGACAATGCTGGTGGCGCCCTGTGCCTCTTGCTTGCACTTGACCCCCTGGCCCGGATGCCTGATTCCTTTCTTTCTCGCCGGCCTCGCTCCCGCGCTCGGCCGTTACTCTCCCCCATTGTGCCGAAGAAACAAAATGGCGGCGGCGGCGGCGAGGGCCCAGTGCGCGCGCATCCTCCCCCCCCCCTTCGTGGCCCCTCGGCCCGCGTCGGCGCCTCTTGCGGGGGGTGCGCGCGCACCGGACCCTCGGCTGCCGCCTCTCCCGGCCCGGGCTTTGTCTGTTGCTGCACCCGGCGCACGCGCGCACGTGCTTAGAGCACACACCCCCTCCAGCCTGGAGCATCCTGGCAGGGGCGACCCTCCCCTCCACTCTCTCCTCTTCTTTGTCCGGGTCTGTTCCTGGGTTCCTGGAGGGTCACAGGTTTCTAAGGCGGGAAACCTCCCCTCCTTTGTCCTCACGAGGTGAGGAGAGACGGATTCCCCTTACTGTAAACCTTTTTTCCGGGTGTATTACAGTGGAAGCTTTTGTGGGTTCGTCGGGTCCCCAAATCTATGGTCCAGAGACCTCCCGCGGGTAGTGGCCAAACCTGGGAGGATTTAAGCTGGCTTGTTCTTTAGATCAGGTGGATTGCATTGGTGTTGAATGTTTTCCAGGGCATTTAGGAGTAGCATCCTACCCCCAAACGAAGATGTAGTGCCATACTTGCGGAATGTAATCTGCAAAATTGGGACCCAAACGTGGGTGCTTAAGCCCTTTTCTAGTTTATTTTCTTAAGTTGAGCAGTTGAGATTCTTGAGGTTAACCATGAGGTTCTAACCCAGTTAATCTCCCTGGCTGGATTATTTGTGCTGTATGATGACCTGCATGTACTTCCCCTGTTCATTGACTAAATTTGGGGAGAGTAAACTTACTTCTCTCAATATTTCAAAAATTGCTTGCAAGTTGCTGCTTAGGGACATGATGGATCAGCAAGAAAGCAGCATTTTCGGTGATAAACCTCCCTTTTCTGGATTCTGAATCTTTCTGGTTGTTCAAGATTCTGCCGTCTCAACGTAGGGTTTGAATTTAGACTTTACATTCTCTTTTCCTCAGGTATTTGTGGTTGAGAACCTCCATGGATTGCTCACAGAGTTGCGACTATGCTTTGTATGTGGTGCTTTGTGTGTGGTCTCTTGGGATGTGTTCACCAGCAGCCACTTAGACTGTGAATGAAGTGTGTAGACCAGAGCCTCCTTTCCAGCTGGAAAGGGGAAGGGAAAAGGCCTAGGATGCTGACAGGTGTTACTGAACCTGCCCAGTAGTACTGGAGTCTTGCCTCTAAGCTGTATCTTGGCTATTTGGGTAGCTCCTGTACCCTGGGATTTGTGAATGGAATCCGCAAGCTCTAGTGTTGTCTGTAGTATGCTGTAGCTCAGATTGGAGGCTAGTGATTACTACCCAGGCTTGGCCTTGCCAACACTGAACGCTGATTTATCAGTCTCCCTGTCTTCTAGGGGCATGGACATCACTTACTTTCTGCAGCTGAAAGGTGCGGGATTATTTACAGTTTGTTTCTCCTGATGGAAATTGTTTAGTACCTATAAGCAAGAATTCCTTTAGCTTGTTCTAGTGTTCTTAGAGTTTCACAAGTTTATATTCCTGAGAGTGAAGAATCTAAATTTGTTAGCTTGTTGTTTTTCTTTTTTTTTTTTTTTTAATCCTGTCCTGGGGTTTGAACCCAGGGTCTTTTGAAGGGTAACTCTCCACTGAGGTTCTGATTTTTCTTAAATTCTTCCTGTCAAATTACACACTGACAAGAGCAGCTGCCAAGACTTTGATCTCACAGATGTGCTCTTTTTTAGGATCCCTGGATAAGGCCTTCAGGTAGGACCAGGTGGAGCCAGTGCTGGGGAGAGGGCCTTCTGTGTAAGTTAACCTCTTTCCTTTGGGTAAATCCTAGGCAGCATCTTTTTTGTCTTTGGGCTTTAGCAAGATGTGGGATTTAGAAATGCTTTTTCTGTAAAAGATGTTAGATGTTTTGTTTGGTGTGGGACAGCTCTCTCTCACCTCTTTCACCCTCATTTGCTGTGTCTTCCAGTCACCCTTCATGGCCTCATGGGAGTAATTTCTTTCCCCAAGAAACTTGAATTTGGTGTCCTGCTACATTTTGTCAACAAGTTAAATCCACTTTTTGCCATTGTGAAAGGTGGATAGTGTCACCATCTGGTGTTAGCATGAAAGACTCAGGAACATAGGCCCCTTTATTTCAATCTTGATTTGATTGAAACTTTGCAGCAATTAGAATTTTCTAGGTTTTGTATGTTGGGTGCTTTTTATTTTAGTAAAGTCCTAGGAGAGAGAGATTTGGTTACTGTTAACAATGATTTGGAGTTGGAGCAAACACAGTGGATTAATGAAATGTGGTTGGGGCTCTGCAAGGGTGATGTGGACTAGTTTTCTGCTGTAGCATTTGGCAGTTTTATCTGAAACAAGTAGGTTATATCTCTGCTTTATTATTTAGAATAAGTCAGTGCTGAAATGGTAGTGAAGGCAGGTGTGTGTGAGGGAACATTGTGTTTTTGAAAATTGTGGTAGTTATCTTTTTTCCTAAGACAACACGTAGATGATCCCCTTATAAATAGCAATTGGAAATTTAAACATTTTAAGTATCTGCTGTTTTTCAGATGTCTTGAGAAATACCAGTTGAAATTTTTTTTTTTTTCCTCCTCCTCATAAATGTGTAACAAAGACTGAAAATGTAACTGTATGTTGATGGGGATGGAACCCTGAGCCTTTTGAATCTGAGGCAAGTGCTCTGCCACTGAGCCACACTCAGAGGGCTCAAAAATGTAACTAGTTTTTTTGGGTTTTGGTCAGGGATTGAACCCAGGGTCTCTTAACCAAACCCAGGGTCTCTTAACCACTGAGCCACATCCCCAGCCCAGTAGAGACAGGGTCTCAGAGTTGTTTAGAGCCTCGCTGAGTTGCTGAGGCTGACTTTTGAGCTCGAGATCCTCCTGCCTCAGTCTCTCTAGCCTTTGGGATTGCAGGCGGGCCCCGCAAAATTTAACTAGGTTTTTTTTTTTTTTTTTTTTTTTTTTTTTTTTTTTTTTAATATTTCTAGTTGTATATGGGCACAAAACTTATTCAGTTTATTTTTATGTGGTGCTGAGGATTGAACCCAGTGCCTCACAGGTGCTAGGCAAGTGCTGTACCACAGAGCCACAACCCCAGGCCACTATATAACTAGTTTTAAAACCAAAATGTGTTTACTACCTAAGGCCATTTATGATCACCAGGGATCATTTAGTTACAAAGTTGAATGTGTGTATCTTTTTTATTAAAGTGCATAAACTTGCTTCAGATTATAATTTTAGTGATTAGGGAGAAGTGGCTCTGCTGGCATTTTGACATCCGTAGTTTTTCTTGAACTTGCCAAACAACTCTCTTTCTTTTCTCTTTTGCTCCATTGAGAATTGAACCCACCACTCTTCTATCTCTGAGCCGCATCCCCTGCTTTTTTTTATTATATTTTGATTCGGGTCTTGCTAATTGCTCATGGTGGTCTTGAACTCTTGGGCTAAAGTGATCATGCTGCCTCAGACTCCCAAGTTCATAATTTATTTTAAAAAATCTAACCCATGAACTTCTGTAGTCCCAACTACTTTGGATGCTGAAGCAGGAGGATCCGGAACCCAGGAGCTCAGGGCCAGCCTGGGTAATGTAGACTCAATATTTAAAAAAAAAAAAAAAAAAAAAGGCTAAATGTCAACAACATGGAAATAAACAGCTCAGGTTCATAGAACGTAATAATCACTTGATCCATAGGTGCAGTGCAGTATTGCTACAGGAGGAAATAATCATTGACTAGTAAATGTGGAGGTTCTGTGGGCTGCCTGGTCACTGCTCACCTGGTGGGTGGTGACTACAGTTTCACAAAGCAGATGTATAAACTGGCGGGAGGGGAGAGTGGAAATAAAATGAATTGATGAAGTTACTTGAGTTTTTTTTTTTTTTTTAATACTGGGAATTGAACCCAGAGGTTGCTATACCGCTGAGCCACATTCCCATCCCTTTTTATATTTTATTTTAAGACAGGTCTCACTAAATTGTGTAGGACCTCTTTGAGTTGCTGGGATTACAGGCGTCTTCCTCCACACGCTACACTTTAGTCTTTTTTACCCCCCAAAATTATTTTTTTTGCAGTGCTAGTGATAGAACCCAGAGCTGCAAACTTGCTAATAAGCAAGTGCTGTGCTACTGAGCTACGTCCTTAAGTCTCAGGTCTGTTTTTTAAAATCCAAGGTAGCAACTTGGAAAACAGTTTTAACAGTTTTTTATACAACTGAACTGGCAACTGGACTGAGAGAGTAACTCAGTGGTAGATAATTTGCTTAGCATGTGCGAGACTCTGGGTTGATCTCCAGCACCCCCCAAAACTAAACTGGTTACTCTCGTGTCCCAAAAAAGTGAAGGTTTATGTTCATCTGTAAACTCATACATGTTCATAGTGGCTTTCGCTCTTTAAGAGATCTGGAAACAACCCAGATGTCCTTTAGTCTATGAATAGTTAAACAGTAGCACATGCATCCTAATAATATTTAGCAACCAAAGAAAACTGCTGAGGGAAACAAGGAAATCATGAAAGGTTACATATTCTGCAATACCATTTCTATCACTGTGTGTGTGTGCGCGTGTGTGTGTGCGCGCGAGCGCGCGCGCGCTGGGGATTGAATCCAGGGCCTTGTGCATGGTAAGCACTTGCTTTACTACTGAGATAATATCCTCAGTCTTCTGACTTTTTTTATTTTTATATTTTTGGTGCCTGGGATTGAACCCAAGGGTGCTTAACCACTGAGTCACATCCCAGCTCTTCTTTTTTTTTTTTTTTTAATTTTTTTTTTTTTTGTTTGTTTGTTTTTAGTTGTAGATGGGCACAGTACCTTTATGTTATTTTTATGTGATGCTGAGGATTGAACCCAGTGCCTCATACATGCTAGGCGGCACTCTACCACTGAGCCACAACCCCAGTCCCTCAACTGTTATTTTTATTTTGATACAGTCTTACTAAGTTGCTGAGTTTGCTAAATTGCTGAAGCAGATCGCTAATTTGCTGTCCTCCTGCCTCAGCCTCCTGAGTTGCTGGGATTATAGGTCTGCACAGCCATGCTCAGCTAAATGGTCCATTGGATTAGTGGTTGCCAGGGACTAGGGAGTAGAGAAGGTTGAAAAGTGGATTTAAGCATAAGAGCAGCAGGAAGAATCTTTGTGTCAAGGGGGCATTCTATACTTTGTTTCAGTATCCTTTGGTGGTTAAGATATCTTGCTGTGATATTTTTTGCAAGACATTACCACTGGAGGAAGAGTCCAGTGGATTTTTTTTTTGTTTGTTTGTTTGTTTGTTTGTTTTTTTCCTAGAGATTAGGGGCCTGGACCACTAAACTACATTCGTAGCCCTTTAAATTTTTATTATTTATGGGCACCAGTGATTAAACCAAGGGTTGCTTTAGAACTGAGCTATATCTTCAGTCCTTTTTTTATTTTTTATTTTGAGATGGGGTCTTCCTAAGTTGCTGAGACTGACTTCTTGGTTCAGCTTCCCTGTCACTGGAATTATAGGTGCGTGCCACCACCTTGCCTGGCCCCAAATATTTTTGCACTAAAAATGAAGGAAAAAAATAAACTGGAAGGTGATAGTCCTTTAAATAGAAAATATTAAAAGTAATGTATTCCTAACTTTTGACCTGTTGATCAGTGGAAACATTGTTGCACACAGAACCAAGGATAATTGAACTAGACTTTTAGATTTGTGGTGGACTATTCACTTTCTCAGAGTAGCATAGAATTTAGATTGACATCATCTGGCTAGGTTGCTTTCCATATGTCCTTGAAGATGTGAATCTATAAAAAGTTTAAGGAGTCACTAAGAGTAGCTCATTTGTATCATTTTACTTCACAGCCCAGGATGGGCTAGCTTTTAGAGACATACAGAAGCTATCTTCAGTCCCAGCAAATTTCAAAGCCTCATTCAGACTTTTTAAGGTGGACATCCACTTCAAGACCATCCCCCAGAGTTGCTGGGAAGGCTTTTAAGATTTTGTGAAACACTGGCAAACAGGTGGGCCATACCTGTTCATTCATTCTCCAAACATTTATTGATAAGTGTGCCAACTTGGGCATGCTTTTTTCCAGCCGCAAGTTCCTTGAACTTCATATTATAGTCAGTGAGGTCAGGAAGAAGGCCATTGCACCACAGGCATAAAGGTTTTGTGGTTTTACCTCTTACTCTGCATGTTGTGGGTGGGCTGGTTTTGAGAATAAAAGAAAGAAACCAATATGTGCTTGTTAGACTATCCAAACCACACACACAAAACATGTTTCAAGTCTTGGTGCTTTACTTACCACTTTTTCCTGCCTTGGGTTTCTTTTTTTCCCCTGTGAGTCTGGTCTTGCCAGTGCCAGGCTGAGTCATGACCATGGTTGCAGGAGCAACTTTTGTATAGGGAGATTGCTAGGGGGCAGTGAAGGCTTGTGTGTAGGTGGGTGCTGTGGGCTCGTCACCATTATTGTTCATTCCCTAAAAATCTCTTGAAAAGAGGTTGGTGCTCACCTTAAAGACTCTGCAGTCAGTTTATGAGATGGAATCCCTGATGTTCAAGACCAGGTCAGCTGTCTTGACAGATAGATCTGGACTCGAGGAGACATTTATTTGATGCTAGTTTTGTTGCCTTGCAAAGAAAGCACAGCTCGAGCTTTTTTTTTTTTTTTTTTTTAATTTTTTAACTGCGTTTTGATTGATTGTACCCAAGTGGGGTACAACTTTTCATTTCTGTGGTTGTACACGATGTAGATTCACACCATTCATGTAATCATATATATGCATAGAGTAATACTGTTTGATTCTACTAACTTTCTGTCCCCCATCCCTTCCCAGCCTTTTCCTCTACACCATCCAAAGTTCCTTCATTCTCTTTCCCCTGCCATTCCCCTCATTATATATTGTCACGCACTTATCATAGAAAACATTCAGCCTTTGATTTTTTCGGTTTGACCTATTTCACTTTGCATATTTTCCAACTTCATACATTTACCAGCAAATGCTCTAATTTTATTCTTTTTTATGGCTGAGTAATATTCCGTTGTATGTATGTGTGTATATATATATATATATATATATATATATATATATATATATATATATATACCACAGTTTCTTTATCCATTTGTCAATTGAAGTGCATCTAGGTTGGTTCCACAATCTACATAGCTTGAGTTTTTAAATATGGATTTTTAGTTCAGCTAATTAGTACTCTTAGCTGTTTGCTTTGTCTGATTCAGGAGGCATTGCCACAGTGACCTGGTCTAAAGGAGAAGGGCCCAGGGATGAATGGGACTTTAGGCAAGCCAGTCAAATGGAACCCAGTGAGTCACTTCAGGGGTTCTGTGGTGGGCTTGCCTACTAGAGGAGAGGATGAAGTGAAGCAGCTCCCTGTAGCCAAGGCTTACATACATTTTTCTTCAACAGTGAACACAGCAGATAGAAAACCTATATATGCAGGCTTCTTATTTTGTTTGTTTGTTTATTTATTTATTTATTTTGTGGTACTGGGGATCGAATTCAGGGCCTTGTGCTTGCAAGGCAAGCACTCTACCAGCTGAGCTATCTCCCCAGCTCTGGGTTATTTTTTGAGACAAGAGTCTCACTATACTTTTTCCAGGCTGGCTTCAAACTTGTGATCCTCCTGCCTCAGCCTCCTGAGTAACTGGAATTACAGGTGTGCATACCTTCCTGGCCAGGCCTCTTATGTGAAGATGTGTATTTGGGGGTGTGGGCTGTGCTTGAGGCATGTTAGTAGATGGTGGGGGCTCTTTTTTCTCTTTTTTGTTCTCTATTTGGAATTGAACCCTAGGGTGCTTGGCCACTGAGCTACATCTCCAGCCCTTTTTCATATTTTATTTTGAGACAAAGTCTTGCTGAGTTCCTTGCCCAGGCAGGCCTCAAACTTGTGATTTTCCTGCCTCAACCTCCCCAGTAGCTGGGATTACAGATGAGTGTCATTGCACCTGGCTGTGGGGTGATAATGTTGACTTATTGAATATCATTTCTACTGTTGGAAGGGTGGTTTTCTATTCAGGATCCCTGCTACCTGTCAAATGGTGTTTTTGCGTTTTGCATCAGCTAACAAGTTTCCTCCTGTTGTTAACAGTATTCAGAATACAATGTAGTATGTTTTTTAAAAAGTATCTGTAGATTAATGGATTTGTATAAATTTAATGTGTTGAAACATTTTAATCATATTCTTGTTACTATTATGAAAATGTTTAAACACAAGAGAAAAGTGACAAAAGTGAGCACCTGCCTTTACACACAGCTTCGGTTGTGCCTTTGACTTTGATTAAACCTGTGCTTCACACACTGTCCACTGTATATCATTCATCCTTCAGTCACTTTACTTTTTATGGTGTTTTTCAATCTAAGTATCAGCAGAAAGTTGAAATTTTCCCTCTATGCGTTAACTGGAATTATTTTTTTGTGGGAGTGACTGGAGATTGAAACCAGGGCTGCTTTACCACTGAGCTACAATCCCCATCTGTTAAATTTTCTATTGAGACAGGGTCTCACCAAGTTGCCCAGCTTTCAACTTGAGCCTCCTACCTCAGTCTCCCAAGTACCTGAGATTATGGGTATGCAGCATCATGCTGGCAGTGTCAGTAGTTTTTGTAGAGAATTATTGTTCTTTTTTTCTCCCTTCCTTTCTTCCTTCTTCCATACCTCACCCCAATAATGGGGTGTGCTTTGCCACCAAGCCACATCCTTAGCACTTCTTTTTTTTTTTTTTTTTTTTTTTGATGGGGAGTACTGGGGATTACATTCAGGGGCACTCAACTACTGAGCCACATCCCCAGACCTTTTTTGCATTTGATTTAGAGAACAGGGTCTCACTGAGTTGATTAGCACCTTGCTAAATTACTGAGGCTGGCTTTGAACTTGAGATCCTCCTGCCTTAGCCTCCTGAATCACTGGGATTATAGGTGTGCACCACCATACCAACTCTATTTTTTGTTCTAAGACAGGGTTTTCCTTACTTGCCTGGGGTGACCTCCAACTTGGCAATCTTCCTGAGTCACAGGTGTATGCCTCTGTGGCTGTCTCCTCACCCCACCCCCTTTTTTAAAAGTCACATGCAGATCTTGAATGTGCTATTTAGTGAGTTTTGACTAGTGCATCATTCTTTTGCCCCCTTAGGCCCCTTCCCAAAGTAATGGTCCCTGTCACCATCCCCAAGCATGACTCTGAATTTTTTTTGCAGTGTTCATTAGTTTTGCCTGTTCTAGAACTACTTGAAGAGTTTGACCCCAAGGGTGTTTAATCACTGAGCCACATCTCCAGCACTTTTTTGTACTTTATTTAGAGACAGGGTCTCACTGAATTGCTTAGGGCCTCACTGTGTTGCTGAGGCTGGCTTTGAACTCATGATCCTCCTGCCTCAACTTCCTGAGCTGTTAGGATTACAGGTGTGTGCTACCATGCCTGGCCCCTAGAGCTTATTAGAGATGGAAATATTACTCATTTTGGTTCTCAGTTGTCCAAACAGTTATTAGAAGCCCTCACAAGTCCGTTCCTACATCTTCTGGGAGCCTGTATTAGTTTCCAACACATCTGTACCTTTTGACAGTGCAGTGTGGCCCTGGCTCACCTATCTGGTATATGTCCTGTTTCAGTCAACTACTTTTCCAAGGAGCTTGTTGTGAGCTATCAGTCCTATGAACCCATTAATAAAATGGTCTTATCCTTAACCTTGCTGTAAAATCTATTCAGTATTTGTAGTGGAGGCAGACTTTGAGATGAAGAGGTGGTACGTGTGTCACGAACCTTTGGTGCGTGGCACCATGTTGCACCTGGAAGGAAGGAATGATTTTTCTCCTTTAGGATATGCAAGATGATCAGGTCCCTAGGAATGGGACCAGTTGGCCTTGCCCATCACTGTCCCAACATCCAGCCCAGGGTCTGACCCAAAAGAGATGCTAAATACTTTTTGAATAAATAAATATATAGTTTTAAAGTATTTTTTTAGTTGTCAGTGGACCTTTATTTTATTCATATGTGGTGCTGAGACTCAGATCTAGTGCCTCACACGTGCTAGGCAAGTGTTCTCTACCATTGAGCCATAACCCCAGCCCAAAAAAATACTGTTTTAAACTGCACTCTTCATGATCATATTGATGAGATTTTAGCATAGATAAGACCAAGTCTGGTGACCATGTGACACAGGACTTGGGGTTTTGCCATGTAGCTCAGGTGTCTCCTTTGCCTGTCAGAAAACAGGCTGTGGTTATTTCATTTTTTAGTCTTTCTATCGTGTCCGTACCTTTGTAGAAGTTTTTTTTAAGTTTACTATGCATTAAAAATAAAACTGTCATGGAACTTTTCAAACACACATAATGAACCCCAGTACATCTGTCTCCCAACTTCAGCAGCTGTCAACGCTGATAACTGTTGAACCCAGAGACACTTTACCATTGAGCTACAATATCTAATCCTTGTATTTTTATTTGATTGGTACTGGGAATTGAACCTGGGGGCACTTTACCACTGAGCCATATCCCTAGCCATTTTTAATTTTGGGACAGAGTCTCTAAATTGTTTAGGGCCTTGTGAAGTTGCTGAGGCTGGCTTTGAATGTGTGATCCTCCTATCTCAGCCTCCTGAGCCATTGAGCACTGCACCCAGCTCAGACTTTTTATTATTTTGGTACTAGGGATTAAACCCAAGGGTGCTTTAACATTGAGCTATATTTCCACTTATTTTAATTTCTTTCATTTTGAGACAGGGTCTCACAAAGTTGTTGAGACTGGTCTCAAACTTAGGATTCTCCTTCCGCAGTCTTCTGAGTAGCTAGGACTATAGGCGTGTGCCTCCTTGCCTGATAGGTTGAGTATTTTTTTTTTTTTTTTATAATCCCCCCCACTGCCCCCAGCCCTTGATTCTTTCCTTCCTCTGTTGGGGATTGAATTCAGGGGCATTCTATCACTGAGCCACATCACCAACCCTTTTCATTCTGAGAATGAGGGTCTTCCTCAGTTGCCCAGGCTGACCTGGTATTTCATCCTGCTCCCTACTTCTCCTTTTTGTAATATTTTATGGCAAATACCAGGCATGTAATTTCAGTCATTGATGTATCTGAAATATGCATCAAATAAATAATAATGTTCTTTCCAAACATGACCACAGTATCATATGTTCCTAGTTGGAAGATAATTCTTCAATACAGGACACACTGGGTGTGCAATTTGCTTATCACTTAGCCCTCATCAGTCTGGTAATGTTCATCTTTCAGGAGTACAAGTTGGTGCTATTTTTGAGGCTCCCTGGGATTTGTGTCATACACTTTCTGTAGGTTGACTCCTGCAATTTTCATAGCCCCCTGCATAGAGTAGAGGGACTGCCATGCTGCAGGCGTAAGGAGGATGCTACCCTGAAACTGTCACGTGACTGAGCACACAGGGTTTCAGGCCCAGGTCTGTGTGGAAGCTCCCACTTGATGGAACATTGAGTGGCTCACTGGGGGTCCAGGTGCAGGGGGCAGCTAAGCCTTGGACTTGGTCTCCCACTTTTCCTACCCCTTTCTCCCTCATGTTCCTTTATCCCTTCCTTTCATGAAGACTTTAACCCTCCAACACCCTGTTGACTGGCTCCGTGAGTGTTACCCATGGTTCTTCCCTAGGTGTTAAGGGTTAACTTTGGAACCTTCAAGTTGCCCTTCAAATTGCTAGGTAGTCCTGAAGCACTGTGAGAAATTCTTGATTTGACCAATTATGTTAGAATTTATTCACAAAACTTGTAGTACCTTTCCAGAGTTTGAGCATACTAACTAGATTGAAGGGACTTGCTGTTTGTGTGGTTGAGAGGGAAGGTGGAGTCATCTGGTATGTGGATGACTTTTGTTGTTGTTTACTCCTTTGGAAGATTTCAGTATGGGCAGACTGTTTGCAAAGAGTGGGAATTGAGTAGGTTGTAATTGGCATGTTATTTAATGAATTGTAATTATAGCCACTTTTATTGTTTTCGTTTATCTGTTTTTGTTTCTCTCAACCTCTCTAGAGTTGAGCCCAAAGGGGTGCGAACTTGATATAGTTGTCATATGTGCCTGTTCATTTTTCAGGTTTTTGCCATTTCATAAAACAAGCCTTTTGGTGCCCTTTCTTGCCTTTCTTCCATCTCTTTAGCACATTTAAGTCCTAGAGTTCCTCCAAACTTTTTTCCTTCTCTAAGCACCAAGATTTTGATGAACATTTTGATGAACATTTCTGGCCCCCCCCCCCTTAGTATTTTTATGTTATATATTTTTTGGTTTTTGGTCCTGTTGATAGAACGCAGGGCTTCATGCATACTAAGCATGTGCTCTACCACTGAGCTATACTCCCAACTTTATTTTGTATTTATAAAAATTGGCAGACTGGGGATGGGGGTGAGACACAGGGATAGAACATTTGCCTGTCATGTGCAAGGCACTGCAAGAAAGGCAAAAAGAAAGCTTACTATATATGAAGAGATGATGAAGGAAGATGGAGAAGAGAGTTAAAACTGTCATGAGCGTGGGCTTGAAGTCAGACCTGGCTTCTAGAAAGTAGCTGTTTTCATTTTGAGGGAACGTATAGTTCAGTGCCTTGGCTTAGTGGTGGTTACTTGGAAACAAAGATGTATCCTCCTGTGTTAATAGACCCGTTTGTGAGGTAGCACCCATGTTCTTACTGCCAGATATCTGACTGCTAAAATGAATCTGTGAAATATTTGCAACTAATAAGATTTTCTGGTCTTATAGATAGTTGAAGTATTGATAACACCAAGGAAATCTGTGACAGTTTGAAAAGATAAGCAAAAGTTTGATTTCCAGACACTACAGAAAAAGAAGTAAAAATGGTAAGAACGTTGTATTTTTGTTTTTTGGTCACAGTTATGTCTTCATTTATGAGCAAAGATGTTCGTAGTATTTCCCTAAAGCATTTGACTGTTACATTTTGTATTAGACGTTTTGATTTATAAAGTAATGAGTCATAATAATTCAAATACAGTAGTCCCCCCTTATCCGCGTTTTTGCTTGCCATGGTTTTAGTTACCCGTGGTCCACCGTGGTCTGAACATACTAAATTGAAAATTCCAGAAATAAACAATACATAGGTTTTAAATTGTGCACCGTCACAATGCCTGCGTCATTCACCTCACTTCATCTCATCACGTAGGCATTGTATCATCATCACTTCATCACAAGAAGAAGAAGGGTGAGTACAGTGCAATAAGATATTTTGAGAGAGTCCACAGTCACAGAACTTATTACAGTTTTTGTTGTAATTGTTAAAATCTGTTACTTGCCTAATTTACCAGTTAAACTTTATTATACTTATGTATGTAGAGGAAAAGCATAGGATTATATTGGGTTTGACACTTGACGGTTTTAGGCATCCACTGGGGGTCTTCCAAAGTATCCCCCGCGGATAAGGGGGGACTACTGTAGTATAGAGGTGTATGATGCCCCCTTCCTTCTGCCTGGCGAGAACAGCTTAATTTGGTTGTCCAAATTCCCAGTCCTTCAGTTGTATTCATACCGTCATCTTTTATGTGACTGTTTGGAAATGTGCAACTCAAATGAGAAGTGGTGGGTTGCCTGGTCTCTTTACATCATTTTTAGCTTAGTTTTCACATTTCCAGCGTCCTATGCGAATTTTTGTGAATGATGATCGCCACGTGATGGCCAAGCATTCTTCGGTTTATCCAACTCAAGAGGAACTGGAGGCAGTGCAGAACATGGTGTCCCACACTGAGCGGGCCCTCAAAGCTGTGTCGGATTGGATTGATGAGCAGGAGAAGGGCAGTGGCGAGCATGCTGAGTCTGACAACATGGATGTGCCCCCGGATGATGAAAGCAAAGAAGGGGCAGGGTAAGTGTGAGACTTTGTGTTGTGAAACCAGCCAGTGTAGAGGTCAGCATCTCTTTTTCCTAAGAAACTCCACTTCTCTGGTCCTGGCTAGACCCATTCCCCACTGAGCCAGACTTTGGTCTGTCCCTTAGGGAACAGAAGGCAGAACACATGACCAGGACTCTGCGGGGTGTGATGCGGGTTGGCCTTGTGGCAAAGGGCCTTCTCCTGAAGGGAGACTTGGATCTGGAGCTGGTGCTGCTATGTAAGGAGAAGCCCACAACTGCCCTCCTGGACAAAGTGGCTGACAACTTGGCCATCCAGCTCGCTGTGAGTGTTACCACCACCAGAGGCCTGGGGTGGGGGCAGGCAGGAGGGTGTTGTGGAGGATGTGAGGCAAAGGAAAAGGATCATGCAGACTCCCTCTTATACCTGCATGTGGACCCCTTCTCTGTAGGTAATAGGAAGAATACCACGGAGCAACTGAGGGTCTGTATGAAGTTACCTGCTGGTGATAATGGCATCTAGACATTGCCAGCTAGGACCTAGTGGTTGTTATATCTAGGCTGCACAAGACCAAGGCCATTGGGTTGGAAACATGACCAGGCTCTGTTGGATGAGTGGATAGATGATATAAGAATTAATGTTTCCTCCCTGAGCCAGACCTGGTTACATACAGACATAGTTTTTTAAACATTTATTTGTTCCATTAAAAAAGCATTATAACTGTTTGTGGGGGTGCACACCTATAATCTCAGCAATTTGGGAGACTGAGGCAGGAGAATCACAAGTTCAGGTCCAATCTAGGCTATTTATTGAGACCCCTGTCTCAAAAAATAAAAAAGATTTGAGGATGTAGCTCCGAGATAAAGAGTGCCCCTGGGTTCAATCCCCAGTGCGAGAAAGAAAGGCAGGCAGGCACAAAGTTAATGTGGTGGCACTCCCCTATAATTCCCTGCTTCGTAGTAGGCCGGGGCAGGAAATTGTTAGAGGCCAGCCTGTACATCACTGCCACATGCTGCCTCTTCAGGATGATCTCTCTGGATTTAGCTTACAAGGTAAGGAAAAAAAGAAATGAAAAATGAGCCTTAAATCTTTTTCCATTGAAAAGAATATTTTCTCTTGTAACCATTTGTTCTTGCACATGGGGTTGCTGGTTTTCTGGGGACAGGGTCTTACTAAATGGCTGAAGCTGGCCTTGAACTTGCAGTCCTTCTGTGTCGGCCTCCAAAGTTGGGATTTTAGGTGTGGTGATAACCTGCCTGTAATTCCCCCACCACCACCAAACTCGGGAAGCTGAGGCAAGAGGATCACAAGTTAAAGGCCAGCCTCAGTAACTTGGCAAGACCCTGCCTTAAAATAAAAAAAATAAAAAGGACTGTGGATCTTGCTTTAGTGGTGAAGCACCTCTTTAAAAATAAATTTAAAAAATTGGTAGGAAACTGGTAGTATAGTTGAGTGACAGAGTTTATTTATCATATGCCAGGCCCTAAGTTCAGGCCCAGCTCAAAAAAGAGTGATCTTGATCATTTGAGTTTTATCCCCCCCCCCCCCCCCCCAGGATGATCCCTACTTCCAGGGATATTTGGTTGTATCTGGAGACACAGGTGGAGTGGATACACTTCCCACACCTAGTAGTTAGAAGACAGGGATGTTGCTAAACATCCTATAATGCACAGAGCAGATTCCCCCTCAACTGAGTTATACAGCTCAAACTGAGCACAATGGCACATGCCTGTAATCCTAGCAATTTGAGAAGCTCAGACAGGATGATGTCAAGTTCGAGGCCAGGCTTGGCAATTTAACAAAGTCCTGTCTCAAAATACCAAGGGCTAGGCATGTAACTCATTGGATTTATTCCCAGTACCACCACCACCAAAAGAAAAAAGAAAAAAAAAATGTAACCCAGAAGGTTGATTGTGCCTAGGTGGAGAATTTTTTTTTTTTTTTTTTTTTTTTTCTTTTTTTCTTTTTTTGGTACTGGGTACCCTAGAGGCACTTTACCACTGAGCTACATCCCCAGCCCTTTTTTTATGTTTTTATTTTGAGGTAGGATCTCACCAAGTTGATCAGGGTCTTGCTAAGTTGCTGAGGCTAGTTGCCAACTTGTGAACTTCCTTTCCTCTGAATGACAGGGATTATAGGTGTACCCATGACACCGGAAAGAAATCTTAATTTAGATTTTCTGGTCCCTTTATCTTTTCCACAGCACATTTACTTTGTTTCTTTTAACAGAGTAAAAGCTGAGTTTTTGTCATGAAGGACTATAAACTGCAGTAAAGAAAGGAAAGGTCAGATTGTTATAAACATCTCAATAGATTTTGCATTTGTAGCAAGTACATTCTTATATACATGTAAATAGAATGTACACTGTGTGTGTGTGTGTGTGTGTATCAGGGATTGAACCCAGCATTTCTTAACCAGAGAGCTACATCCTCAGCCTTAGTTTTTTATTTTGAGGAATAGTCTCACTCAGTTGCTGAGGCTGGCTTTGAACTTGAAATCCTCCTGCCTCAGCCTCCCAAGTGACTGGGATTATAGGCATGTGCCACCATGTCCAGTTCAGAAACCTCAGTCTTAAGAAGATTGATTAATTGAAAGTTATCAATTACTAAGTAACAAAAGGAAGATTCACACTCTGTTATCCTTCAGTTATTTTTCTTTTTTTAAAATCATTAGTGGAGCAGGGGATTCAACCCAGGGCTTAGTACATACTAGGCAAGTGCTACATCCCCAACCCCACATTGTTCTCTACCTGATCTTAAGCTGTTCCGTGTTGCATTTTTTGTTTCATGAGGGTCTCACTGACTTTGAACTCTGGGCCCATGTGATCCTCTTGCCTCAGCCTCCAGAGTAGTTGGGACTGCTGCGCACTGTTCTTGGCTCTCATTGCTTTTTCCTTTTTGGTACTGGCAGTTGAATCCCGGGTAGTTTACCACTGAACTATATCCTCAGCCCTTTTTATTTTAAGACAGGGTCTCACTGAGTCCCCGAAACTGACCTCCAACTTGGGATCTTCCTGTCTCATCTTCCCAAGTCACTGGGATTACAGGTGTGTGCCACTGTGCCTGGCACCCATTGCACCATAAAGCTAGTGGAAATGATTTTTCTTGCCTATGGAATTAGTCACTCCTCCTCTGGAATGGCAAGGAAAAAACCCTAGGACAAGCCAGCCAAAGGGACAGGCTAGATGGAGGCTCCTGGTGGTAAATCACACTCTGAAAAGTTGGCCTCTGCCACAGGAACTGTTCAAGTCAACCAGAACTTTCAATTGCTCTGGGGAGAGTGTTTTGAAAGTTGCATTTTCTATTTCAGGCTGTAACAGAAGACAAGTACGAAATACTTCAGTCTGTGGATGATGCTGCAATTGTGATAAAAAACACAAAAGAACCTCCATTGTCCCTGACCATCCACCTGACATCCCCTGTTGTCAGAGAAGAAATGGAAAAAGTATTAGCTGGAGGTAGGGAAGCTGAAGCAGGCTGACAGGACATTGAAAACTTGGTGTTCCCTCACTGTTCAAATGTGCTATTCAGTTTTAGACTGCTTTGATTAGAGGGTATAGGTGTAGATTTGTCCACCTTTACTCTTGAGATCACATCTCCCATTGGGTTTGATCACTGGGAGTTTGTCCAATTGGTGGCACTAAAAGTGAGTAGCACTTTTCATAGGGAATTGCACCATTGTTTTTCGTAATTCTGGAATATTCTTGAATATAAGCATTAAACTTGTCTCCCTGTTGAGCCATTCTCTGGCCTTGGAAAAATGGGTCCCCGGTAATCTTACAATTTTGCAGTTGTTAATGACAAACAGATGATTTGTGCATGAATGTCACATTGGAGTTAGGTCAGTTTGTGTTGCAGCAGAACTGAGGGCTGCTTCCTTTGTCCTCTGCCATTGGTGCTTCTGTCGGGTCAAATGTCTGAGACACCAAGGGCCCATGCAGAGTGTCAGATAACATTTTTAAACTGTTGCAAGGTTTTTCAATTGAACATTTGCACATAGGACACTGATTCTGTGTCCACAATTCATTGTCCACCCCGAGCCCCTCCCATGACTGTCTCAGACTTTATCAAAGTCCCGGATAGATGGCAGAACAGATAACACACTCCAGCTCTGCTGCAGCATAGAGTGACATGGCACCCTTTTTGCAGTAATGTTGATTACCTTTGGCTCTCATATCTGATGCTGAAAAGCAAAGCCCTTCTAGCTTATCCATTTAGGGACGCTGGACCTTTGACCAACAGGACTCTCTCTGTCAAGGGCTGGGGCTAGGGCAGTCCCGCCTAGTGGGCGGAGGTGGTCCCCTTTGCTGCAGATGGCCTTGGGATGGCTGTTGTGGGAAGCCGAGAGGGAGTTTATTTCCCCTCCGCCACCTTTTTTGTAATTTTTTTTCTATTGAAAATTCTAGTCTAGCTAATTTATGGGGAGGAAGCAAGGGAATAGTCTCTTAGAAGATAGGATCCACCTATCTTTTCTCCCTTCCCCATGGATTATTCCTTTTAGAATAACTTCCTACTTTTAATTTTGTTTTTTGTTTTTGTGGGTTTTTTGTTTTTTTGTTGTTGTTGTTGTTTTTTGGTTTTTTTGGTTTTTTTTTTTTTTTTTTTTTTTTTTTTTTTTTTTTTTTTTTTTTTTTTTTTTTTTTTTTTTTTTTTTTTTTTTGGAGGGGGCCTCCGATTTTTCTGATTTCCTCTCAGGGCAGAGTTCATTGCACTCTAGCTTCTCCTTCCCTGGTCCAGGGTGGAGATGAATTCAGATTCTGGGAGACTCAGCTGCCCTTTAGGAAGCTGCCATATCCCCTTTCCACCTGACAGAAACCCCTTGGTCAAACTGTACCTTGTCTTCTTATTCCATCCATGAATAGAAACGCTATCAGTCAACGATCCCCCGGATGTTCTGGACAGGCAGAAATGCCTTGCTGCCTTGGCGTCCCTCCGACACGCCAAATGGTTCCAGGTTTGCATTTTGTTCTTCTCTTTGTCTTTTGGTAGAGAATTCCTAAGTTTTAACTTGGCTAACTTTACCATAAAGTTTCTGTAACATTGACGATAGCCGTGCTGATCTTAGCACCTGTGACCGTGCAGCTGCTAACAGAGAGCACGTAAACAAATTTGACACCCCTCAGGAGCCTTGTGACCAAGCAGGTGGGCTGCTGCTGCTTTGTGTTAAGAGTAACAGCAGTGTCATACACCCGGTGAAGTCACTGCTGACCGCACGCTTGGTGGTTGCGCACACTCACCGTTTACCCTTGGCAAAGCAGCACCGTGAAACTTGTGTTGTCCATGTTGGCCTTATTTCTAGGAAAGTACTTTCATGTAAAGAGTCTGTCCTTTCTTCTTTAGGCCAGAGCCAACGGGCTGAAGTCATGTGTCATTGTCATCCGAGTACTGAGGGATCTATGTACCCGTGTACCCACCTGGGGCCCCCTCAGAGGATGGGTAAGGCACCTGTAGCCATGACCAGCAGGGTGGTATGTGCAGAGGCTGTCTCCTATCTCAGGAATACTGGGCGATAGGGCATGTGTGGCCCTTCGAGGTGTGGCTGTCATCTACCTTTGCTGATAATTGTCGGGCAGTTACTGTGGTCCATACTCTGGGTGGCCTAAGAGCTAGAAAAGGACCCTCCATAGGGGAACGTACAGACTTAGCCCAGGAAAGAAGGCAGGCGAGCCTGTACTGTGTGACTTGCTTCATAGAAAACATTTGCAGATGCTCTTGGATAGTCCGCAAACTAGAGCCTGTGAACTATTCTTGGCCAGCTGCCTGTTTTCTTATAGCCCACAGTTAAGAATGGTGTGGGTATTTTTATGTACCTATTTGTAACTTCAGTATTGTGTCTTGGTACACACAGCCTAAAAGATTTCTTCTTTGGCACTTCTTAAAGTTGGTCAGGGCTATGGTGTGGCTCAGTGATAGAGTACTTGTTCAGCATGTGCAAGGCCCTGGGTTCCATTCCCAGAATCTCTCCAAAAGAGAGAAAAGAGAGGCTGTCTCTTTGGAGGTACCCTGCATTCTCCCTTGAAAATATATTCCTTGGTTTATTTTAAAAGCTTCTTACTCTCATCTCAAGATGGCTCACATTCTTCCTTGAACACCTCTGCTTTCCTAAAGAAACTTTTATATCTGTGTGAAAAAAAAAAAAAAGAAAAAAAAGAAAAATTGTTTACTGGCTCCTGCCCATGTCTCAACTTTGGCTTTAACATAGTGAGATGGCTATGATTCTCCTTATTCCTTACCCCATCCCACTCACCCAGTAATATTGCCTTGCTTTGGAGTTAGCTGGCCCCTTCCCAAAACCAGTGGCTCATTTTCACTCTTTTCTTTCAGCCCCTGGAGCTCCTGTGTGAGAAGTCCATTGGAACAGCCAATAGGCCGATGGGTGCCGGCGAGGCTCTGAGGAGAGTGCTGGAGTGCTTGGCGTCCGGCATCGTGATGCCAGGTTGGGGCCTTGTGCTTTGCAAGTTGCAGGGAAAGACAGGATCAAGGCCCTTTGGCCACCTTCTCGCTGGTCCACTGACTGAGTTAGGGCAGCAGCAGCAGCAGCAGCAGCTCCGTGTCCCCCCCTTAGGGCCGAAACATGTGACTACCCTCTTGCACCATCATATCCAGCCCTGTGCCGGGTCCGCAGCTATGATTCAGAGGGCGGATCCGGGGGCAGTGGTGACCCACTCCCACGTGACTTTCTTGCTCTGAGACATATGTGGATTATTTCTGTCAAGGGCTGGATGCCGAGTGGGTCACCGAGCTCGGCATGTTTTCCAGAGCTGGGTGTGGATGGGGCGCGGGGGAGTAATGCACCTGGTCCCCTCAGCCAGCACAACTCTTCTGAGATGCTAAAAGATAATCCTCTGCATATCTTCCTTGTTTCCTGCCTTCAGATGGTTCTGGCATTTATGACCCTTGTGAAAAAGAAGCCACTGATGCTATTGGGCATCTAGACAGACAGCAACGGGAAGATATCACACAGAGTGCGCAGGTATAGTTGTCGCCATTGCCAACGTGAGCCCGTACCCAGTTTGCACTCACTGGCTCCCAGTTCCATTACTGGGTATTCACAGGGCAGCCCCTTGATCATAGGTTCAGGTCGGGGACTGAAGGCAAGGCATGGATTTTGATACAGGGTGCCCCAATCTGGGAATCTTCTTTCCCCCTGGCGCCATGCGTGGTTGTTGTCTGCCCCTCAGTCTGCCTGAGTGCCCTGTTGGCACATTGAGTGCAGTGGGGAGATGTGTTTGCTAAAGACTGCTCCAGGGGTCCTTCCCTTGTGCAGGCCCACCACCTGGCTCCGTGTGGCAACCAGTCCCCAGGTTGGGGTCTCCTGTATTCTTCTTTAAGGGGGGTGGTCACTGGCTGGCCTTCCCCCACAGCAAGGCTGGGCTAAAGCAGTCAGGCAGGCCCTGCCCTGGCTGTTGGGGGACCCCTCGTTGATTTAGGGGAGATAATTAGCAGTTACCAGCTCCCGCTCCATCTCAGAAGGCATTAGTGAGCACACACACTGTAGTCTTGAGCACAGGCAGCCAGATCAGACTCTTCTTCCCCTTCTCCAGCATGCACTTCGACTTGCTGCATTTGGCCAGCTCCATAAAGTACTGGGAATGGACCCCCTGCCTTCCAAGATGCCCAAGAAACCAAAGAATGAGAACCCAGTGGATTACACCGGTAAGCATACAAAGACACTGGGTTACTAGGCCCTCCAGAATGGCCACCTATAGCCCTTCCACCCTGTTTTCCTCTTTCAGTACAAATCCCTCCCAGCACTACCTATGCCATTACGCCCATGAAACGCCCAATGGAAGAGGATGGAGAAGAGAAGTCTCCCAGCAAGAAGAAGAAGAAGATTCAAAAGAAAGGTACAGGCATATATTCATATCTTGTTAGGGGTACTGTTGATTTAGTCCTTTATGTGCTTCAATTAAGGTTGACCCTAATGGGGTGATCACATCACCTCTAATTTTGCTTGGGGCTTTTTTTGTTTTGTTTTGTTTGTTTGTTTTTTTGCTGGGGATTGAACCCAGGGGCACTTAACCACTGAGACACATCCCCAGGCCTTTTTTTTTTTTTTTTTTTTTTTTTAATTATTTTGATTCAGTGTACACAAATGGGGTACAACTGTTGTTTCTCCGGTTGTACACGGAGTTGCACGATTTGTGTAATCATACATGTCCATAGGGTAATGATGTTTGTCTCATTCTGTTATTTCCCCTCTGCTCCCGCCAGGCCTTTATTCTTTAGAGACAGGGTCTCCCTTAGTTGCTGAGGGCCAGCCTTGAACTTGCTGTCTTCCTGCCTCAGCCTCCCAACTTGCTGGGATTACAGGTGTGCACCACCACACCTGGCATCTTGATTTTTCTTTTTCTTTTTTTCCTTTTTCTTTCTTTAGTTTTGTTTTAGTATGGGGGATTGAACCCAGGGGCTCTCAACTATTGAACCACATCCCCAGCCCTTTTTTTATATTTTAATGAGACAGGGTCTCACTAAATTAGTGAGTCCTTGGTAAGTTCCTGAGGCTGGCTTTGAACTGGCAATCCTCCTGCGTTGGCCTCCTGAGCAGCTGAGATTACAGTTGTGCACCACTGTGCCAGCCTTCGTGTTTCTTGAATGTGGTTTTTAAATGCTTTTAAAAATTAGATTGGGGTTATATTTTAGTGGAGAGCCCTTGCCTAGCCATGTTTGAGGCTCTCGTTTGATCCGTAACACTAAGTAATTAATAACTCAGGTGTCTGGAACACATGGGGGTAGATGTACCTCTGTAGTGGCTGTGGAGAAAGCGCAGGCCAAACTGCCTGACACTGCTGCACACACAGCAGTCACTGAGAATTTAGTGTCACTTGGGCTTTCTGTGATGGAGGCATTTTGATGTCTCATTGCAGTCTGTCTTGGTGTTCTCTCCTCAGAGGAGAAGGCTGAGCCTCCCCAAGCTATGAATGCTTTGATGAGGCTGAACCAGCTGAAGCCAGGGTTGCAGTACAAGCTGGTTTCCCAGACGGGCCCTGTCCATGCCCCTATCTTCACTATGTCTGTGGAGGTGGATGGAAGTTCATTTGAGGCCTCTGGACCATCCAAAAAGACTGCCAAGCTGCACGTGGCCGTTAAGGTAAGAGTGGCTGATGTCTTCTGAATGGCAAAACCAGTTTCCTTCTGGGCTCCTGTAGAGCCTTCACTCCCATGGATGTATCCTGCATCTTGGGGAGGGCACGGAAACACGGAGGTGGTTAGATTTTCAGACATTTGCAGAGTACCACATGGCAAGAGTGCCTTTAGAGGGTCCTCAAAAGTAGCTGTAAGTTGTCAGGTAGAGCATCTGATCCAGGATGCCCCAGGCAACTCTGAGGTGCAGGAAGGACCTGCAGGGATGGCTCCATGCTGAGCCTTTCCTCACCGGGGATCTGGATCTGGCCTCCTTGCAGGTGTTACAGGACATGGGCCTGCCAACAGGCGCTGAAGGCAGGGACTCCAGCAAGGGGGAAGACTCTGCTGAGGAGACAGACGCAAAGCCTGCGGTGGTGGCCCCACCTCCCGTGGTGGAAGCTGTCTCAACACCCAGTGCTGCTTTTCCCTCAGATGCAACTGCCGAGGTGAGCGTGTGGTGGATGCTGGGAGTGAAGTTGCTAGGTCAGAGCAGGCAGCCACTGTGATCCCTTTCCCTCCCCCTTCCCCTTCCCCTTCCCCTTCCCCTAGACTGTAGCTGCAGCATACAGGGGATGATTCATTTCACCAGAGTAGGGACTAGTGCGGTTGGTTGTATTACTTGGTATTCATTTGTGAGTTGGCAGAGATACTCAGATGGGGATGGCAGTGAATGTGAAGCAGAGGGCCTCAGCTCTGATTGTTAACATCCCCCACCCACCATGTGGTTGGATAGCCCGTAGCTGAGTTTGTTGGTTTTCTTTTGTGTTTTCCCTGAGAACGTAAAACAGCAGGGGCCGATCCTAACTAAACATGGCAAGAACCCAGTTATGGAGCTTAATGAGAAGAGGCGCGGCCTCAAGTATGAGCTCATCTCAGAGACTGGGGGCAGCCACGACAAGCGCTTTGTCATGGAGGTGAGTGACCAAGGGTCAGCCCTGAACTTCCTGGATTGGGTTCTCTGGAGGACTGGGGTCTCTGCAGAAGGTCTCTGATTTGGGACTCCTCCCCTAGAGGAAGGCACTATGTCATCTCCATGCCCATCCATTCTTTTCAGGTCGAAGTGGATGGACAGAAGTTTCAAGGTGCTGGTTCAAACAAAAAGGTGGCAAAGGCATATGCTGCCCTTGCTGCTCTGGAAAAGCTTTTCCCCGATGCTCCCCTTGCCCTTGAAGCCAACAAAAAAAAGAGAGCCCCAGTCCCTGTCAGAGGCGGACCTAAATTTGCTGCCAAGGTAGGCATATACCCTTGAACCCTTCAGCCTCAGCAGAAATTCTTTCATAATGTGATGGGGAGGTGACCCTCACTTGTTGGCTCTCTCTTGCAGCCACACAATCCTGGCTTTGGCATGGGAGGCCCCATGCACAATGAAGTGCCTCCGCCTCCGAACCTCCGAGGTCGGGGAAGAGGAGGCAACATCCGTGGGCGAGGGAGAGGTAGAGGATTTGGTGGCGCCAATCATGGAGGCTACATGAATGCAGGTGAGGGCCCTTATCCTGTGCTGTCTCCATCTAGCCAATTTATATGTTCTGGGTGTGTCCATGTGTTTTCTGGGGTGCCAGCTCTTGCGTGGGGCTGAAATGCGGGAGGGGGTAAGGGCAGGGCAGGACAGACACACGTCTACCTCATTACCCTGTCTGCTGTCTTCCAGGCGCTGGGTACGGGAGTTATGGTTATGGAGGCAACTCAGCGACAGCAGGCTACAGTAAGTGTGCTTCTCTCTGTGTCCGCGTGGGAGGAAGCTGCAGCTTAGTCGTGGGCCTGAGTTAGCACAGGGCGGCCCAGCCGCAGCCTTCCTGAGGCTGAAGAGCGACCCGCACCTTTTTGCGGGTATTAGATCAGACAGCCCTCAGGTCTCCCCCACCCCACAAGTGTGTCCTTGACTCTTAAGTGCTAACACACCAACTTGTGTGACTTCCAGTCTCCTTAGAAGCCAGAATTTTAAATTTCTCTGCTTTAAGCCATGCGAAGCACCCATCTTGCAAATGCACCTTTCCTGCCAGTGCACCGCTCTTGTCTTGAGAAGGAGCCTTCATTGGGGGTCACAGGAGCAGAGAAATCTAAAACATGAATTTCATATGTGGCGCTCTGTGCCATTTTTCAAAAGAATTCTAATTTCTTCTCTCTGCTCTGTCTCCCCCTTTTGTAGGTGACTTTTTCACAGACTGCTACGGCTATCATGATTTTGGGTCTTCCTAGAGCGTCTAAAAGTATTGCACACAAAATCAACTTTTTACTCCAATTTTCTCCAACTCCAAAACCCAAAGTGTCCGTGCTGTGTCCCTGTGCTTCACTGGGTTTCTCAACCGTGGCTTTCCACCGCAGCTTGTCTGAAACTCTTAGCCTGCAGAATTTAAGACAATGGCAGTTTTTATCGTGATTTGCCTTTGAACTTGGTCATATTGAAGTTCACAATAAGTGGAAAACAATTTTCTCAGAGAATGTATTTTTGTGCAGACTTGCACAGAATTCTAGAGCCAGCGTTGTTCAGCATCAAGGCAAAAGCCCACCTTTGCTTTTTATGGAAAGCATTACTTTATTTAAAGAGACAGACACTGATGCATTTTAATCTACCTTTGTCTTAATTTACAGCAGGTTTTGTATGAATTTTTAACCTTTTAACAAATTCCCACATCTGGTTGATGCCTTTGACAGTGATGAAAATGATTTCACCACATCTGAATCCAGAGCAACTGAGTTTTTGTTTTTTTTGTTTTTTGTTTTTTTTTTTTTTTTAAACATGCATGTAAAATGTTGGGAACATGGGGAATTGTACACTGTGCTAAGTTACCTCCTCCCGCCTTTGTAAATGCTCTGGTGGGTTCTTGTTTGGGGTGCGGTATTTTGTGGCTGGTTTAGCTAGAGAGTGAACTCTCAAAGGTATCAAAACTGTGCTTCCATTACCTGTGCAAGAAACAGACAGGCTTTAAGGGGTAGAAAACATGAAATTTTGCAAGTCTTGGTCACAGTTGCAAATGCATGGGATTCTGAATTTTTTCTTTATTTTTTTTGGATGGGGCTTGAAAAATAGTCTAGTAGAGCTGGGCATGGTGGCACACATTTACAGTCTCAGCTACTCCGGAGACTGAGCCTGGAAGATCACAAGATTGAGGCCAGTCTGGGCAACTTACCAAGACACTTAGAAAAAAATATAATAATAAAAAGGTTGGGGATGTGGTTCAGTGGTAAATTGCCCCTGGGGTCATTCCCCAGTACCATGAAAATAAAAATACACACTGAGACTCAGTGGTAGAGTGCATGCTCATAATGCGAAGCCCTGGGTTCAATCCCCAACACTGCAAAAATAAGAAAAAAGAAAGAGCCTAGCACATTCCCGGATTTCTGCTGAGCACACAGCTGCAGCCTCCAGAGGCCTGGATATTTTCCTCTGTGTGCAAAGGCACATAGTCTCTTTTGGCTCGTCACTGAGACCCCCATTTTTTGGTGGGATCCATCCTTGAGTACTGGGGTTTGGGCTCTGTTTGGAAGTTCTTTTTGCAGGAAAGCCTGCTTCTGTGCTGACTTGCAAGATTTTGCGTTTGTTCAGGCAAAAACTGGTCAAAACGGTTAATATGTGATTTGTTCCCCAAGGTTTGAAACATTCAGTGAAACTTTTTAAAAATTTGATTGCATGATGTATTATTTTTTTTTTTTTAGAAAGTTATTGTTTGGGAATAATGTCTTTTTATACCAGGAAATAGTTATCCTGAATGACGTTGAAAACTTCCCCTTCCCTTTATTTTTTTTTAATCAATACATGTTAAAGTAACGAGCCCTCGGTACTTGCGTCTTCATTCATTCCCGGCTTCAGGCGGGGCAAGGTGGGGTGCTCAGTGCAGGACACTGGGGAAGCTGGGATTTGGGGTGGTGGGGGCAATGCTCCGAGGGAGCATTCAGAAGCTCTCATCCTCCCAGTCTCCTCACTGAGCCTCCACGTGTTTGCTTTCTTGCTTTGTGGGACACATCCTCCTCCTCGGTGTTGTGGCTTTGTGATGGAGGGAGGGGAAAGGAGGCCTGCCTGAAGAAACAAACTCAAGTTTGCAGACCAGTTCTGTCTCTCCAAATGCTTGTGCCAGTAGCCCATGGCACATCAACACGGGCTACACATCTGCTGAGGATGGAAGGCATGTGAGAACTCCCAATGTCCCCATCCAGAAGGCATGGGACTCTCATGCTTGATATAGGAAGAAAGGACAGGCTGTGTGGGAGCATCCCTTCCCATTCCCATCCACCCTGGGGCCTAGCAGGGCAGACGCCCTTGATGTTTGTGGGCAAAGGTGTCTGCATGCTCAGTTTTCTCCAGGAGCCCAGGAACACTGCAGCCCCTGTTGAAGTGCTGGTAAACCCCTAACTGGGCTGGAGAGCTGCCTGCACAGCCTGGCCTCCCAAGCCTCTCATCTAGTGTATTCTGGGACTTCCCACAGCCAAGCCTGAACCTTCTGATACAGGACTCCCATTGTAAAACTGGAGATGAAGTGTTCCTTAGCTCAGCCCCTGTTGCACCTCTTAGAGCTACAGTAATGTGTTGAAAACCTAGTGATCAGAAGCCAGGTCCTCACTAACATCCTGTTTCAGGACTGAGCATGTGGCAGCCACAGTGCAAATTTGTCATTTCTCCTGCTCTCTCACTAGTGCCCCAGCAGCTGTATTGGGTACAAGGAAGGGACCTTGGGGAGGCCAGTGAGGCTATCAATTAAGGCTCTGCCTGACACCCCAATCCCATCCTCCCCCTGAGATGGTCTTCCCGAGAGGCTGGAAACTTGCATTGCTTCCTAGTCATGTTTTTCTACAAGTAGTAACCAAGAAGCTCACATCATTTGAGTCCCAATTTGCTTTTCCAAGAACTAACTCTATACCAGTTGGTCTTCCAAGAGTGAGGGTGGTTTTTAGGGGCCTCATTACAGGGCACTTCTGGGGTCCCCAGGTCTCTGCCTGCTGAACCTGTTCCCAGCACAGAGGGGAGGAGGTAGGGGTGGCTTGCTGCTTCTCTGGGGCTTTGCTTTTCCTGTCACCGTTGGGGGACATCTGGGTACCCGTCAGATAGTCCTGAATGTCATCTGCGCTGGGAGCCCATCTCATTGTAATGTTGACATCTGCTGCAAAAGCTGCTGTCGTGCCGCTGCTTGGCAAAGATCCTTTGTTGTCGTCAGCTGATGGGTGAGTGGAGCTGAAGGCTGGGCCGGTCCAAGCCAGGCGCCTTACCAGCAGAGCCAGGCCTCTCCTTCCTCCTTGATACCTCTGGGCAGCCAGCTTATGGGTCAGCCTTCAGGGCCCACGGCTGCCATCTCCCTCTCCCTCCCCGCCCCCGTGCCTTTCCTTTTTGTCCACCTGACCCGCTGCCTCCCTGTTTAGGTCAATTCTACAGCAACGGAGGGCATTCTGGGAATGCTGGTGGTGGCGGCGGCGGGGGCGGTGGTGGCTCCTCCGGCTACGGCTCCTATTACCAAGGGGACAACTACAACTCACCAGTACCCCCAAAACATGCTGGGAAGAAACCACCACATGGGGGCCAGCAGAAGCCCTCCTACAGCTCGGGCTACCAGTCCCACCAAGGCCAGCAGCAGTCGTACAACCAGAGCCAGTACAGCAACTACGGTCCCCCTCAGGGCAAACAGAAAGGCTATAACCATGGACAAGGCAACTACTCCTCCTACTCCAACTCCTACAACTCTCCCGGAGGCGGGGGCGGGTCAGACTACAACTACGAGAGCAAATTCAGTGAGTTGGCTTCCAGCGTCTCTGGGTTGGCCTGGCAGAGTTCTGTGGAGTACCAGAAGCCTAAAAGTGCCCTGGCCTCTGGCTGAGGGACTAGGAGGAAAACACATGGTGTTGGCTGAAGGCAGAGTTAGGAAGGATCTCATGGCCCAGGCCTCTGCTCTTTCCTCTGCTTTTTCCCATGGGCAGGTGTAGCTGAGGCCTCCCTCCTGAGGGTTGACTAGGCACAAGGGTACAGGCCGAGAGGCAGTCTCAGGATATATTAATATCCAACACCAAAAGCCAAATTCTTTGCCTATACCTCATGCACAGACCCAGCAGGCAGTGGCTGTATTGTTGGTCCAGTTGACAGAGTAGGTATGCAGTTATCCTTGATACAGAATAGTGTTCTCCAGTAAGGCTGGAGACTTGAAAGAGGGAACACCATGTCCCTGAATGCCATTTGGAAAGCTTGGGAATGCTGGAAAGATCATGGCTTAACCACAGGTGGAATGATGTTGAAGGGCTTTGGTTGACCGTTTTACTTCTTTATTGGCTTGATGTGCCAAATTTAAGAAGACAAACATCCAAAACCAGGGGCGAGGCTGTGTTTAGGGGAGCCTCACCAGGGCCCTGGCCCATGTCAACCATGTAGTCCTCAGGCCCCCTAATATCCTAATCACACTGTCTTCTCTCCCTTAGACTACAGTGGTAGCGGAGGCCGAAGCGGCGGGAACAGCTATGGCTCAGGCGGGTCATCCTACAATCCAGGGTCACACGGGGGCTACGGTGGAGGCTCTGGGGGCGGCGGCTCATATCAAGGCAAACAAGGTGGGCCTGGGGCAGCAGGTGGCACAGCAGGGTGGCCCTGGGCCTGGCAGGAACAGCACTGCGTGGGCAGGGCAGTGGTGGCAGCTGCACCACTGCTTCCTTGTGGGGCGTTTGGGGCCCTATAAAAGTTGGGGCTCTGGCCACACCGGCCGCTTGGGCTTTTTTGAAGCTGGAGACCAGGAGTTGCCCGACTCCTCAGTATTGGCACTCTTGAAGAGATGTTGACAGCACTGAGGGCCATACTGAGTCATGGTCTTGGATGCCACCTTTGGTTCAGGGTGGTGAGCTCAGACAAACCCCAGTTCTATAACCAGGAAAATCACCATTTGCCATCACCCTCACTAGAAACCAGGGTCACAGTGGTCCCACCTCTTAGTGTGCTGGGTCCCAATTAGAAGTGAAAAGGCACTTAGAGCACAGCAGGATCCTGTGAGGCTCCCCAACTGGGGACACAACTCAGGTACAGCTGAGGTCCTGAGCCCTGAGGTGGCCAAGCAGGTCCTTGTCCCCCACCTCTAACCTACCCTCTCTCTTGTAGGAGGCTACTCGTCACAGTCGAACTACAACTCCCCAGGGTCTGGCCAGAACTACAGCGGCCCTCCCGGCTCCTACCAGTCCTCACAGGGTGGCTATGGCAGAAACGCAGACCACAGCATGAACTACCAGTACAGATAAAGGCCCTGGGGCTGCCCATTTGTACCTTCTGCATTTACACCGTTGGAAGATTCAGTTTTACGTATCACAGTTACCATGTCGGCCGGCCCTCCAGGCGCCCCTACCCGTCCACGTTGCTGTGTTGTGAGGTGCAGCGGTTCCTCATGGGACCTGTGCTGTGACCCATATTTAGCCGTGTTTGGGACTCCGTGTCTTCAATGGTTTGTTAGTTGCCATTACAACCTTGTCTGGGTAGAGTTTTGCGTTCTTGCCGTTCAGTATCCCTCTGTCTATTTACACTTGGTGTTAGTGTTGACTCAGTTTGTCTTTAAATAGTTACAGAAGGGATACGTCATCTGTTAATGCTTTTGTGAAGTGAGTTAAATGAGCTTTCTGTATTTTAATGCTTTAGTGTTTCAGTTTTATAAGTGAAGATTTTATTTTAAAAAACAATGGGAAAGAGTGGGGTTTTTGTATGTCTGGCTCATTCAGGCACTACATCTGAATACAGCTGACTGTAGACAATAAAGAAAAAGAAAACTGCGCCTGCCTCAGGCCTGGGTGTCTGACCCTCCAGCAGGACAATGGGCAGGTTCCTCCACTCTGTTCCCACTCTTGGGAAGCAGGCTGGGGATGATAGGACAGTGCCTGGTCAGCATAGAGGGTTCAACTCCAAGCCTCCAGATATTACTCCCTGCTTGGTTAGGGTCACCAATCTGCTTACCTGAGACCTTGCCAACCCAGCGTGCAGTGGGTTACAGAGCTCGAACTCCTGGCACTGTGCCGTGGGCCCTCAAGGTTGGATCAAAAAATGGAAGCACATTCTTTGCTGCTCCATAAATTCTGGTGGTTGTAAGTGCAATTTAGATCATCATGGAAAAAAATGTCCCTGTAGAGTTCACAGTTCCAGTGGTACACATACCCCCAGTTAGGAAAGGGTAGCTGTGTGACCGGCTGATGTAACCCAGCCACAGGGAGACTCACATGGAGAGTTTGCTCTTTTTAGTTGTCCAGGCTTATTCCAGCAAACTTCTCTGGAGCAGTGATTTTCACATCCAAGGGAGATTGTGCAACATTTGAGGGACTTTTTTCATAGCTGGAGAGAGGCTCCTGGCATCTCGTGGGTAGACGCTAAGTATGCTTCCAAACATCCTGCACTGCATGGAACAGTGCCCCACTGTGGAGAACTGTATTTCAAAAGTGTCAGCAGTGGAAGTGGAAAAAACCCACCCTAAGGTTGCCCTGCCCATGGGAGGGGTGGGAGTGGGGGTGATGGAGCAGCAGTCCAGGCTCCAGTTCAGCTTGTTTGGGAAGAGCCTGTACACCTCTCAACAGAGTTCCTCAGCCTTTCAGCTGCATGCCGCCTCTCCCATCTTCTGAGACCTGGTGCTGTTGACATTCTGAACTCCAGGTGCCCCTTGACCTCCCATGTGTGTGAGTAATTGGCCACTGGCAGAAGCAAGAAATATTCTACACTGGAAATCCCTCAGCTGACACAGCAAATCAAGTACATTTTTGAAGGAGTGAAAGTTGGCTTTCTTGGATTGGTAAAAGAAAAGAATCCTGTATCAAAGGAGAAAATATTGGAGCAGTTCTTCTTTATGCTGATGTAGAGGATGCCCCATATACAGTGTGAATCCAACCCAGGAAGAGGCAGGAAGGAGGACGTGACTACCCTACATGAAGCCAAGAGGTGATCCATAATTGGAGCTTTCAAGTTATTAAGTGTCCCAGGATCCCACCAAGGCACACAGTATTAGAGAGATGGGCCCTAACCATGACACTGATGGGATGTGTTCATGATCTGCCTCTCCCAGCCATGTCCAGGGGCTGGGACAAGAAGAAACTCATTGGTACTTTGAGAGAGAACATGGAGTGGAGGAAGCTGCATTGCTCAGAAATCCCTGGGAGAGACTGACCCTGGCCCTACCTGCCAGACACCACTAAGCCAGTCAAGCACCTATAACCTCAACCCAAGGGTTTTCTTTCCCATTGATTTTAAGTCAGCAACAACCACCACGTTCAAGTTTCTGAATACAGACCCACCAAGAGGGAAGGAATCACCCACCCACACCCCAGGAATGCGGCAGTCTGTCCCAAAGTCGGTTGGAGAGCACAATGCCCTTGGTAGTCTACCTGGAGCTGATGAACCTTCCAGCTGGTGACCCTGCGATTCCAGGAATCCAGTCTGGGGGATTTTTGTTGGGCCCAGCAAAAGATAGGCAAGAACTACCTTAAGATGGAGAGACTCCTTGTGCATCGTGACTCAGGTGGATGGTGTCCAGCATTTTGAATCACCAGCAGAGGTTACCAAGAGATTGAGTAGGTTTACTACTGCTGTTCATGGATTTGATCAGGATACTTGGTGTGAGCTGGTGTCAGGGATGGGGCATGAGGCACACCACCCTAATCGGCTCTGGATGCTGCTGGGGGGGAAGGAAACGAAAAGGATCACACGAAGACAGAAGTGGTTGACAGTTGACATTTGGGAGAGGGGCAGGGCCTTAGGGAATTTGGACTGGTCCTTGAGTTCTGGAGGAATATTAGGGATTGATGACTAGGAAGGAAGGAATATCAGCCACAATGAAGGACCCAGCATTTCTACTTCCTTGGTTAATCAATGCCACCAGGGCCCTGTTTTTTCTGTTCTGGGAGTTATCACCCAGCTGCCTGATCACCCTCTACTGTGGCAGGAAAATGTACTCTTTGCTGCACATTGTTGTGTAGTTCATAAAGGCTCATCCCTGAAGCTTTGTGTGTACCTGGTTACTGCAACCTGGCTCTCTGCAGCTGGGGTGTTCATCTGCACATTCAGTCTTGGTGTTAGCTCCACACTGGCCATGCATTTTACATAACCTGAGACTTCTGGATAAAGTTTTGGGCAACAACCTCATCGGAGGCTCAGATACTCTAATCGGTCCCAGAATAAAGAGAGACTTCATGTGTTTGTTGCTTCTTTCACTTACCATGTGTCTGTTGGGTGGCATTTATACATTAGGTCCTGTGCTGGGAATAAAATAGCTTAGTCCCTGCCCAGTGGAGCTTGGAGGAGCCAAGAGGGCCTGTCCCCGCTGGGCAGGAAGTGTCTGGGAAAACTTCCTGTCTCCAACAACAGGACCTGTGGGGGTGGTAGAAGGGGATGCCACCAGAGGGAGCAGCATGCACAAAAACAGCAGGGAGTGAGGATTAACTTAAAGGAACTGCAGTGTAGTAGGTGAAGGATTTTGAATGCAAGAGGAAGGGAGAGTGAGAAGTGACAAGATCAGTGGAGGAGGGGGTGTTGGTGTTACCAGATGCAGGTATCCTGACTGCTAGGCAGAGGATTCAAACCCTTATAGGATTTCTGAAGCACACAAGGATTCTGAGCCTGGAAAAAACTGGTTTATTTTTGCTTCAGAACAATCCTTTGGGCTGGGCTTTGTGGCACACCTGTAATCTCAACTGCTCAAGAGATGCAAGGAGGATGACAAGTTTGAGGCCATCCTAGGCAACATTTCAAGACCCTGTCTCAAAAAGGAGTAGTGATGTAGCTCAGTGGTACAGTACCCGAATTCAATTCCCACTTCTGAGAAATGAACTCTCCAGTCATCCAGTTACAGTGTAGGTGAGGTGAGAAAGGAGGTCAGGAGGCCAGCAGAAGCTTGGGTTCTAGCTGAAGTTCGAAGTGGGTTTCTTTTCTTTTGCTTTTTTGTAGTGGGGGGGCAGTGCTGAGAATTAAACTGAAGGGTACCCTGCACTAGGTGAGGGTATTACTCTGAGACCCAGTAATTTTTAAAAACTGTATGTCCAGCAGTACCCAGAAGGACATTTTGGAGAGTGGCCCAGGTGTCGGGACCCTTCCCTTTGTTGTCAACAGTGGTCACCATGATCACGAGTCCAAGCCCCAGGGTCTTCCCAAGGGCTGAGCCTGTGTGACACCTGGACTTTGTAGGCTCACTTTTTTGTTGACAACTTTGTAGTACACCTCAATCTAGATAAACCAGAGTAAATAAATGTTAGGTGTGTTCAAAACAACCAAATCCCCACCAGAAATTCCCCATTCTCCCGCTATGCACAGAAATAGAGCTCTTGCCTATCTTGGTTCCGGATTTCGGCGCTAACGCTCCCTAATGCCAATTACCTAGTCCCCAGATAGGGAGCTTTCTTTCGACATCCAAAAAAGGCAAAGTTGGGCTGAGAGTCCCAAATATTTTCTCAGCGCACCAGGTGGTGATGCACAGGCCTCTTAGCAAATACGCAAAACCTCAGGTTCAAATGTGAACACTACCATTCTAAACCTCCTGCGTGCCCCGAAGTCGCCCCACACTTACTGCCCTTTCCTTACCCAATCAATAAGCTCCGCTCCGAATAGAATTTCGCAGACAACGCCCCCGGGGTTGTCAACCCAGTGAATTCAGCCAGTTTCGCAGAACACCCATCAAATTATTTTACTGTAAATTTAAAACTCCGTCCTCATACGGTGGGCTCTGCGCTTAAACTCTTTTCTAATAGGACACTTCCGAGGGTCCCGCCCAACGGGATGGGTTCCGTTTAGGTAGAGCGCCGCGTCTAATCAGGCATTTGAAGGCTCCACCCTGTGGATTGCTCTGTGCACAGAGCATGCCACCCGGAATAGGTCACTTGTAGAACCCGTAAGGTGTGCCTGGTTCAGGGAGCTCGCTGGTTCCAGTAGGACGGTTTCATAGGCTCCGCCCCTGGGACAACCGCTTTCCGGGTCTCCGGGCCAAGAGCGCGGCGCTGTCCGTTGTGCTGAAACCGCGTTCTCAGTGCCTCAAGGGAGCGCTCAAGGTGCCCCCAGCCCTCCCAGCAGAGCGGCGCCAATACCCTAAGGCAGGATGCCACTGAGCCTTCACTTGCCCTTTTTTTTCCTCTTTGTGATAAGGCTTATTACCCTCCTTTATCCACTAAGAACGCTCCACCCTCCCATAAGCCCAAGTTCTTGCTCCAGAACAACCACCTGTGGTCACCTCTCTGCCTTCTCCCCTAAATCTTTCCAACCACAATGAGTCCCGCCCCGCACTGCAAACAATCTTGGCACATTCTTATCTCTGGGGTTGACTGTTTTTCTGCTGCCTGCAAAGATTTCTCAGGTCTTGGAATAATAACTCCTGCCCCTTCCATTCAGGCATTAATTCAAATCCATAACTTCTCAATTATCTAGGCTCTGGTCAACTTATTTAAAATAGACCTCTCAAGCAGGGTGCAGTGGCACAACTCTGTAAGCCCAACTACTTGGGAGGTTGAGGTATAGGAATGTAGTTATATGTCTGTGTCTGAATTTATGGACATTTCATACTGGATTAGGTCCAACCCTAACAACTTTATTTCTTATTATCCTTCTCTTTCATTGTATTTTAATTATTTATTTATTTATTGTGTCTTAATGGTTCTGTGGATCAAACCCAGGGCTGAATGCATGCTAAGTAAGTGCTCCACCATTGAGTACCCCAGCCCCTTAACTTAATATTTCAGATGGAAAATAAATTGAAATTGGGCTTGTTCAAACATTGAAAAGTATTTAAAAGGATTAATTTTTGTATGCTAATGCAAGGTGCTTCAGGGACCCACTCTCCATGAAACTAATGAAAAGCATTAAAAGACAACCATTTAGGGGCTAGGGTGTTTGCTCAGTGATGTGTGCTTAACATGCACTAGATCTTGCTCCAATCCCCTGCATTGAAAAAGAAAAAAATATTTTAAAATTAATCAATACTGGATGAACAAGTCTGAGTTGAGTTAAATTGTTTAGGAGATTTATGTTGTTTGGGATCATGGTAAAGGTATTGGCTAACTATTTGTTACATACCATTTCAAATTTATGGAGCATGAACAAAAATACAAAAATGAACAAAGTAAAAACAAGCACAGAGTGCAAATGTTTCATGATACTAGAAGGAAAATATGAATTAAGAACTGAGTGTGCTAGCACATACGCAGCCCCAGAGGCTCAGGCAGGAGGATTGCCCAGCCTAGGCAACTTAGCAAAACCTTACATTTCCAATAATAATGATGATGATGATTATTATTATAGTACAATAAGCACATAGTAAGTCCGTGACTCAACATCCCTCACTCCCGAGCACCATGGAGGATGGCTATATACATACACGTATATATGTATACATGTAGATAAGTGTGTGTGTGTGCAAAAATAAAAAAGGGTTATGGATGTACTTTTATTGTAGAGCACCCCTGGATTCTACCACCAGTACTGCCAAAATAAATAAATAAATAAAAATTGGGCATTGCTAATGTGTAGAGATCTTACAAAGCATATCAGTTATAAATGATGTGACACACAGTGATGGAGGATGGACTGTTTGTTTATTTACTTCTTTTTGGTACTGGAAATTGAACCCAGGGGCACTTTACCACTGAGCTACATCCCAGCCACCCCCACCCCCCTTTTGAGGTACTGCGAATTGAATTCAGGGGCACTTGGCCACTGAGCCACATCCCCAGCACTATTTTGCATTTTATTTACAGACAGGGTCTCACTGAGGCGTTTACAGCCTTGCAGTCTTTTTTTTTTTTTTTTTTTAACTTGTCAATGGACCTTTGTTTGTTTATATGTGGTGCTGAGAATTGAACCCAGTGCCTGGCACATGCTTGGCAAGTGCTCTACCACTGAGCTACAATCCCAGGCCCTGAGGCTGGTTTTGAACTCTCAATTCTCCCGTCTCAGTCTCCCAAGCCACTGGGATTAGAGGCATGCACCACTATGCCTGGCTGGAGTAGAGTGGTCTTGAGATTGTGTAGTGGATTTAGAATTTTCCTAGGAAGAACAAATAGTGAAAAATACAAACCATAGATACATGGGGAATTCAGAGGGAATGAACTGTCAAAGGCAACAGCTAGTGCAAAAGTCATGAACTGAACCACCTTGATGGGTATTCTTCAGGTGTCATCTCACTGATGTCTCTCCACTGCCTTGAGAACCTGGCATCACTAGGCTTTATTACAATATAAGAGGCCTGAGACTTCTAGAGAGGCAGTCTTGCCCAGAGCAGTCCAGTTTAGGACACTTGCCATCTCAGAGAAAGTGTTTTAGATCAATGGCGCTCCCTGCTGGCCACATAATATCACCTCCATTTCCAACAGTAAGGATTATTATATATTATGTAATATATTATTATTATTAATAGAGAAAAACCAGTGCACAGTAAATCTATGACTCAGCCCCCCTCACTCCTGAACTGCATGGAGGAAGAGGATATACATATATGCGTGTGTGTTTGCGTGCATACATGTAAACGCGTGTATGCATTGAATGAATGAACCAATATATGTGGACAGGTTACTAGCCTTAGTAGTCTCCCCTACCTTAAATCTAGGATTCTTCTGCTGGGAGCAGTGGCACACGCTAATAATCCCAGCGACTCGGGAGGCTGAGGCAGGAGGATCCTGAGTTCAAAGGTAAGCTCAGCAACCCTAAGCAACTCAGCGAGACCCCGTCTCTAAATGAAACATAAAAAAGGGCTGGGGATGTGGCTCAGTGTAAGTGCCCCTGGGTTCAATCCCCAGTACCCCTGATCCCCTAAAAAACTCCAACAAACTAGGATTCTTCCCTCATTGAATGAACTAATGTTTACTGAGCACTTAAACTGTGTCTAGGCCTGGATCTAAGCTATTGGGACAAAGGAGTGAACGAGATAACACAAAAACTGGAGCCAGACACTGGGTAAAAAGAGTATAACTGTCCTTCTCATTTGTGTGTGTGTGTGTGTGTACCCTCCCCCCATTGGGTTTTGAAGCGAAGGGCACTTTACCACTGAACTACATCTCCAGCATTTAAAAATTTTACATAGCACACACACTTTTTTTTTTTTTTGCGGGGGGGGGGCGGGTTATTGGGTATTGAACTCAGGGGTGCTTTCCCACTGAGAAATAACCCCATCCTATTTATTATTTATTTATTTACCTGCTTATTTTAAGATAGGGTCTTGCTATTGCTAAGGTTTCACAAATTGCTGAGGGCCTAGCTGTTGTTTTACCCAGGGTTCGAACTCGTAACCCTCCTGCCTCATCCTCCGGAGTTGCTGGGATTAGGGTTGTGCATCACATGACCGAATTCTCAATCCGTATAACGTCCTTATGCCGAATTGGCTACATTTCATGCAGGTGAAAATTATGGCTCTGAGAGGCTTTGTAGAGCGAAAAGTCTCCCGAGTGGAATTTGAAGCTAGAAAATTTTTGATTCTTTGCATTAGAGCGCTGCGGGAGAGAGCTTACAGGGC